>NC_143582.1:80619674-81989785 GCF_048544385.1 Mastigoproctus giganteus
TCTTTTTATTGGATTTCATTCACAGAGATATATATCCCATCTAACAAATGCATTTCGAACATTTCTGCAACTTACAGTGCAGCGCAAAACACATCATTTGCAAATTTCGCAAGTGATGCAGTTTTTTTGACCGCCATTGTATGTTGTTACTTGCTCATGAAAAATAAGGACCAATAAGATCGGTCAAGAATCGTATGTGTGTTTTCAAATCAAATTAAAAGCGTTTCCAGTGTTGGGAATTCCATTTCTTGTAAATTAATACAAAGACCTAGGTATAATATGGGATGATAAGCTCATATTATATGCCTCTCACCTGGCAGAGGCAAGAAAGAAAACCCTTGGGGCTCTGTGGCGTGTTAAACAGGAACTGACAAGGATATGAAGTTCTAATCTCATAAAACGCTATGTGGTGAGATGTGTTTCTTCCAGGTTCCTCCATTTTAGGCCAGTCTTGAATTTGATGACCCACGTCATTGCAATGTCCGCAGGTAAACTCGGACTGGTGGCAGTTTTTAGCCGAGTGTCCGTAGCTAAGATATTTAAAACAGCTTGATGCTGTGAAAAAATCCTTCATACCATGCACAGACCATCCGATAAAAACCTTGCTATTTGAAGCCAAAAACACTTTCCTAATTTTATTTGGGATCTCAAGGACATTGGGTTCTTGAGATCCCAAATAAAATTAGGGTTCTAGAACATGGTCCTTGACGGGTGGCTCTCGGTTGATCGAGACAACATCCTTCAGAGAGCTTATGCAGACGACCTTGCTATTCTGATTTTCGGTAATTCCCGCCGAGAGCTAGAGTGCAGAGCAAATGAAGTTCTAGAGGACTTGAATATCTGGTGTCAAACACATAAACTTCAAATCTCGACTAATAAAACAAAACAAATGTTGCTAAAAGGCTCTCTTGATGTGAAATGATTAGGAGTACTCGGCAGCATAAATACTTAGGAATTTATTTTGATGACCGTCTTAATTTCAATTACCATGCAAAATATGTACTTCAGAAAATAAAAGCTATGACCTATAAAATTATTAAGAGTACCAGGAGTACTTTTGGTGTAAAGAAATCTTCCATTAAATTATACTACTCTTGTATATTTATACCAATTGTGTGTTATGCGGCTTGGGCCTGGGGATACAGAATCGGTAACTCCCTTGTTCAAAAACATCTTACTCAAGCACAAAGATTCTTTCTTCTCGCTGTGAGTAGAGTTTGTCGAAATGTCTCTACAGCTGCTCTCCAGGTCCTCAGTCATCGACTGCCAATCCAATATGAAGTAATATTACACTATCTTTTATATTGTAGAAGAAAAAAATGTTCCTGCGATTGTAAATGGTATAACATATAATACTGACCTACAAGAAAATGTAGACATTAAAAGAATGAGAAATGAATGTTGTAGAGCGTGGCAAAATACCTAGTCTACTTCTACCTTGGGTAGGGAGACCTTTAGGTTTTTTCCCAAGGTTGCTGATTATGATAAGAAAATGGACTGGTTCAATCCTGGTTTAATTATGTGACGTTTCTATATACCAGTCATGGCAGTCTTAACTCTAAATTGTTCTCATTTGGATTAAGTAAAGTCCTCTCTGCAGTTATGGTCCTCAAGAAACTGTTGAGCACCTCGTCTTTCATTGTCCTCTGTATGATGATTTTTAAGACTGGACTTTCAACTTCTAACAAATGTATTCAATTGCTCTGAAATGCCAAGATTAGTTACCTGTCCTAAGTATTACGCTGTGTTCTCCATCTATGCAGAGAAAATGTTTAAACGGAGGAAAAGAATTTGTACTCCTGAGGTTCAGTAAAATACTAACCTAATGTTAATTGATAGAAAAATACCGCCGTCTGTCGGTTAGTTGGAAAGATTTTACTGTTTTTTTTTAACTTTAGATGGAGGGGTTTAAGGCCCTTTTTATAGTTTCGGAAACCAGAAATTGTAACCATTCTTTTGAAGTATAAATCTTTGTAACAATGAGCTGGTTGTTGGAGGCTGATAACCTTGGCTTGTTTGTAGACTGTTTCCGTTTTTGGATCTCTTACCTGATGTACTAATCAGTCTGCTGGACTCCAAAGTCCAGTGTTTATTTTGTATCATTATCATTACCATTGTAAATAGCCTTTATATATCATCATCATTGTCTATAGTTGCTTTAAATTGTACACTATGTGTGCTGTTACCTTTTAGCGGCGGATAGGGGAAACCCTGGAGCCCGCAAAACTTTAATAAAATACTTTGAACGCCTCCTCCTATGGACTTCCGCGCCAATTGATAATCTTAGGAGGCTCCTGATTGTAGAATACTAGATCCTGAGGTGGCTCAATGGCTACCTAAGAAACACGTTTACCACCTCTAGATTGTGTACCATGGCGATACTAATCAAAATGAACACATCTACCCTCCCAAAACTAATCAAAAAGCTAGAAATCCCTAGCATAGCTGAAGTAGCCTTTCACCACCCAACTTCCAGCAGACCCCGTCGACATTGCCAAACTACAATGCAGTCACTGAAGAACAGGATAAATTCTGTATACCGGACGTTCCCTTCCAATACTATAGGTATGTTCCTCACCCTGGACATAGACTGTGACAGATTTCACAAAGAAAAGAACTACCAGACCGAGATTGTGCATCGCGTATACACCATCCTTCCAAACAACTACCAGATCGACATTGGTAAAAGAAAGGTCCTAACCAAGTGACTATTTCCATGTTCATAATATGCATTTATGTAATATTGTCATATACTATATCGCTGAACTGAGAATATCCCTTAAATGTTACTCTCCGTGTATATTAGCAGGAACCCCCACCCCTGACTTCGAATGCCGTTTCCGGTGTAAGGTGTACACCTCAATCTTCATTTAAATAAATAAATATATTTACCTGTAAGTACAACGTAGCTAAGAATTTGAATAAATGAATATTCAGTGAAGAGATTTCCACTACTCGTAATGGGTTCAGCGTACCTATTTCTCTAAGCTGGCTCTCGACAGTCGCAAATTATTACGATTTGGTCAGTGTGCAGATTTTTTGTCTCCTAATATTAGTTTCACAAATTCTGTGCTGTAAACAACGAGGCAGTCATTGTGTTGAGAGTAATTAGCATGATTCATGTGGTAGAAAACCACTATTCATGTCAGTGTATGCATTTGTACTATTTAAAGCCCGTTTTACACAATCATATTTCTATGACATAAATTTGAACATACTTTGCTCTTTTATACGGTTTTTTAATTTATGATTAATGTTTAATACTTTGGAAATAAAGAATTTTGAGACATGTTTGTAGAAACCTCTTAGTTTTAGCTGTAGAATATGCCGCTACATTTGTTCAGCTCAATTTTGAAACATCCTGTATACTTAATGCCCACACATCCTCATTGCTGCATTTTTTTTTAACATATTGAAATTTCCACGATATAAAAATTGACAATATTTGCGTCGTTAGGTGCTTTTCAAAATGGCAGCCTTCCTTTCTGGCTGCAACAGCAAAGTGGTAATTGGGCTGCCAATACTAATCAAAGGGGCACAAGATGAAACTTATGGTATAATGCGTGCATATGCTGGTAACAAATAATACAGATCAGTGTACAAATTGCGCAGAGTTAGGCATGTCGCGTGTTCGAATCTGCGAAAAACAGAAAAAAGTATTCTTTCTCTATCCCGTAAACTTATCAGTCCAGGAGTAGCCGTTCCGGAATATAAACAGAAAATTTAAGCGTATATTAGTAGAAAGAACCGTTCATTGTAAAGTGGTAAAACTTGATACAACTTACTTTCTGTTCACATTAATGATTTTGAAAAATAATAGGAGCAGATACAAGTTAAGTTCTTACTATGTGCAGAATTTATACACCCTGTATAAATATCTACAAGATATTTATACAGGGTGTCTCAAAAATATTGGTACAAACGTTTAGGGGAGGTAGGTAACTTCTAAAGGAATGTGAATCGCATAGGAACCCATAACCGGAAACGTCACCGTAAGTCGGTAGACGGCGCTGTTCATCAGTTCGCGAGAGGGAAAATTTCTGGTTTACTCATTCAAGCTGTAGTCGCCGCACGAAGAGCATGCATCGATATACGAACTGTGAGCTGGCAGACATGCACCTAGTGTATGGATTAGCAGAGGGCAATGGACGAGCCGCTCAACGAATTTATGGAGAACGCTTCCCAGACAGACATGTACTGGACCCCCGTTTGTTTGCGCATGTGCATCAAAATTTGTGCAATTTGTGCGATTTTGGGTCATTTAGAGGTAACAGGAGTAGTGCGGGCAGACCACGTTCGATGCGAACTCCCGCCATATGAGAAAGTGTGTTGAATGCCGTCCAGAATAATCCTACTACCAGCACACGTGCCGTTGCCTCTGCCTTAGCAGTGTCTCATTGCAGTGTACAGCGTGTCTGGCAAGACAATTCCTTACATCCCTTTCATCTCCAAAGGGTTCAGTTACTGCTCCCCCAAGATCATTCTGCACGTGTGGCTTTTGCGCAGTGGTTTCTCCAAGAAAGTGTTCAAGACTTGAATTTTCTAGCATGTATTTTGGTCACGGATGAGGCTTATTTCACTCGGGAAGGCTTATTCAATCAGCACAATGCTCATGTGTGGGCTCACTACAACCCACACAGTGTGCGCCCCCATGGGGCACAACATCGCTTCGCAATAAATGTGTGGGCAGATATATGGTCGGTAACTGCTTAGTCGGCCCATACCTGTTCCATCCCGCATGAACTCCGCTAAATATCGGATCTTTCTTGAACAAGTTCTACTTGACGATGTTCCAGCAAATGTGAGACGCAACATTTGGTTTCAACATGACGGGGTGCCTGCCCATTATGGAAGGTGTGTTCGTGACCATTTGAACAGGCGTTTTGGGCGTCGATGGACTGGCCTTGTTACACCCGTTGCCTGGCCTGGCCCACACACTCACCTGATTTATCGAGCCTTGATTTCTTTCTGTGGGGGCCCTCAAATCTATCGTGTATGAATCGCCTGTGGAGACGGAAATGGATCTCGTGGCGAGACTCGTCTGCGCTGCTGCTATTGTCAAAGAAACTCCAGGTGAGTTCGACCGTGTCCGCCAATCCATGTTGCGTCGGTGTCACGCATGCATCGCGTCTCATGGTGGAACCTTCGAGCATCTGTTGTAACATCATGAAATGCATCCATGTCGTACTCCATTGTTAATATTATGTCAAATGAATGTTTGCCACTAATTACTGTCTTGTGTCATTTTTGTTTCTTGTGCCTCTGCTACTACTTTCCCGTGACGTTTCCGGTTATGGGTTCCTATGCGATTCACATTCCTTTAGATGTTACCTACCTCTCCTAAACATTTGTACCAATATTTTTGAGATACCCTGTTTATTATATTTATTTATATATTCTGTATATGTTGATTTTAATGTGATTTACTAATTATCAATAAACATGTACAAATTATAAATATAAATATAAATGAATTCTTAGTGTGAGTATGCTAGCAATGTGCGTAATGTGTATTATGTACGGATGAAATAACAAGTGAGAATGAACGTTGGTGTGTGTGTATGCGTACATGTGTCTGTATGTACATGTGTGCACACGCACCTACCCCTCGTCATCGATGGGACTCGAGCTCAGGTCTTTTCCACCCGGTGTGGGGAGGACGGCGATCCTACCAACCGTGCTACCCACAATTAAAGTTGCACCAACTGTGCAAATTTAATTGTAGTGGATGAGAAATGCTTAACCTGCAAAAAAAAAAAAAAGATAATGTCCTATTCAGGGTACTGCATTCAGTGGGATAAGTGTGTGAAAATGGAGAATGACTGAGAATTTCCTATAAGTTTTAACTGTTGTACCTTGAATATCTATATGTAAAAAAAAAAAAAAAAAAAAAAAAATAGCCATCCTTCCAAGTTAAGTTGTATAAATGTGAGTGAACTCCAGATCACCTGTGTAAACTACGAGGTAACTGAACGAACGCCTGTGATCAATATATACAGGGTGTTTCAAAAATGATGGTCAATAATTTAAAGGTGAAAAGTACAAACTAAAATAAGCAAAAAAGGTCCCAGTGAACATCGGGCCGCAAATGAACCGTTTTCGAGATAATGCACATTTTCTGTTAAGTCCGCCACTGACTATAGGAGCGCTCTGGGAGGGTAGTCTGTATTGCTGAGACCTTGTACACGCTGGATATGGTAAGGGCACACACTGCTATGATTCAGCACAAACGCTGGCAGAGCAACCCTCCTTGTCGAAATTCCTGGATTTTGTTCAATTCTTTCTAACACCCTTTCCTCACTATGTGTTATGCTTCTGGGCCTACCTGCTCGTACTCCATGTGCGAAGCGCCCATGTTCTCGAAGGCGTTGATGTACCCTGATGAATGTGCGCCTGCTGGGTTGCCTTCGGCGTTGAAATGCTTCTTGGTACAAATGTGCAGCCTCGAGTGCACTGCCGTTGGCTTTACCATACATGAAGTGCATGTCCGCATACTCTTCGTTGCTGTAACGTCTTTCCATGTTGACTATCCTTGGACAAGTACTAGTATGCCTGCTGCGCTTCAGAGCATACCGGCGCCTCCGTAGCCAGGTGGGAAGGAGCAGCAGTGCGTAGCATACGCTTCTTGATTAGACCGGGGTTCGAGCCTGTCACCACCAAATACGGAGGATGGGGAAAGGTCAGGGAATGACCACCGCATATCCCTGGAGCAATATGGCCTTAGTTTCTAATGCTCCTAAAAACCAAATAACAACAACAACAACCTCAGAGCATTGAGAGAGGGGAAAGGGGGAGAATGAGCATAACCTAACCTAAACAAACAAGTCAGTGGTGGATCCCAACTCTGTACAGTTCACCTTGTCAGTGATGGATCCCAACTAGAAATGTGCAATATCTCGAAAACGCTTCACTTAAGGACCCATGTTTACTAGGCTTTTTTTGCATATTGTAGTCTGTACAGTTCACTTTTAAACTATTGACCATCATTTTTGAAACACCCTGTATATATATAAGTGACTGTCTTTGTGCTTCTTTATGTTTAGGTGGCACCTGCGTCCTATCGGTGTATGATGGTGAATGTAAGAAGTCAAATGTGTGAATAAAAGTGGGCTTATGTGCTGTTTCCGGTCTGCGCCAAAATGCGTCAAAAATGTACTTGTGTATATGTAAGTATGACAGATGGGCACAGCGCTTGGAGAGTGTGATTATCTGGCAGATGTTACCCACAACTTGGATTTCAGTGGGTTCAACCTATCAGGAAACTTCCCTGCCATTCTTTTTCCCTCATCGAAGCATGGCATCGAAACTGCTGATACTGACTTCAGCTGGTTTGGGATTACATAGGTGAGAACTGTATCCACAGTGCGATCCTCTCCACTACAGAGAGCGCCCTAGCCTTATGGTTTTTCTCCCCTACAAATCCCTGTTTCTCACATGCCACCTCCCACCCTAACATTTTCGCCTGGTAGACCCTAAACCTTTTACTGTTCTTGGCAGTCCACCCTCCCCCTGTGGAGGGTGGACGACACACACATCCTTAATTCTGTTTCTACCAATATAGGCACTAAAAGTAGGCAACATCGGAGACCTAACTTTGAAGGCGCTAAAAATCTGCAGCCCTCAATGCCTAGACTAGGAACTCAGATATATTAGAATTTGCTACAAAATAAACGTATCCCTCGCAGTTCATCGAAAGGGATATTAAAAATACAGAGGGCCAATTCGATCAACAAACTTCTTTACCACCCTGAGTGGGATAAGAAATTCACAAAGTGATCAAACATTTCTTTTAAATATAAGACCAAGGTATATTCAAATCCCGTTTCAGAGAAACGGGAATCTTAAAAAAAAAACAAAAAAAAAAACACAAAGTCATCTAGCCATTCCCCCCCCTCCCAGTAAAGAAACACCAGAGGAGGAGGAGAGATTTTATTTCAAATTTCAAGATTCTTTCCAATCCGTCCAACATAAATAGAAGTAGGGGATACTTCTGAACCACTTCCTTCGGCATTTCCAAAATCCTCCTTCCAGATATGTAAGAATGAAGGTCTTCGAGCATCTGTGGTGAGGGACATTCCACTTGCTGAAAACTTGACACCCTCTAACATCTAATAACATCACTTCCAAAGACCATGAATCAGCAGAAAGTGTTTGCCAGATGGCAAATAGCACAATCCGAGAATTTGAGAGCTACCTGGATTGCATCGGGCTCCGTATTAATGCACAGAAATGTGCCCAAATGACCATAACTTACAAGCAGAATAAAAATGACATCTCGATCTCTGTGAACGGGTCTAGCGTTGAAAAGGTGCACTCTCACCTGGACCTAGGTCTTAAGTGGGATGACAGACTCACCTTTGCTCAACACTTCGCCCATATGAAGACAAAAATATTCGCCGCTTTATGGGCTACCAGACAGGAACTGGTAGGAATTAGGGATCCTCAGCTAGCGACCAAGTACATTTTAATGTGTGTCCTGCCAATTGCAATGTATACCTCGCAAGTGTGGTCTTCAGCTCCAGATTCACATTATAAGTCCGTCCTTGGGATTGAGTACTGGTTCTTGCGATGGCTTAACAGAGTTGCTGGCCACCCTTTTACTATCTCAAGGGCAATTCTCTACTCAAACCTTAACATCACACCCTGGATGCAGCGGACAATTAACAGGAATATACACAGTCTCGCACAAATGCTCACAGGCAGAGTAGATGCTCCAGTCCTGGATAATATTCTAGTCAAACCGCGTGCCACTGCTAGACGTTGCGGGGAAGTAAATAATCCACTCCGTCCAGTCCTGAACAATCTTAGTAGCCTGCAAAGATTCTTCCCATCAAATACAGCGAAAATATTTAACTCACTACACATAGATGCTGAAAAACTGTGTGAGGATGCAACATACCGGAAAGAGATCTTCCAGAATTCGTACAGACTTACCGAAATATGAATCGGCTGCAAAGTACCAAAGAATTGAGAGTAAAAGTGAAACTTTCTACTTTAAGAACAATAATAATTGTTGACCGGAAAAATACACCTTCTGTAACAGTTATGTAAATAGGTAAGTTATATGTGGAATTATTAATGAATTGTAAATATATGAGCTGTATAATGTTTGTACACAATCATAAATGTGTAAATACTGTATGTATTAAACATAAAATGTGTACAAAATATTTTGGGACGAGACTACGTGTACAGTATATGTAACCAATTGCACGTAGTATCTCGTACCCTGATATGTACTTAGCACCCTCCTGGCACTTTGCCGTCCCGGGGTGGTTCCTTATGGAAATAAACAGATAATAATAATAATCTATCCAGCGTAACCCTAACCCTGAACAGTGGGCTACCACGTAACCTCTTACGATCTGCCAGGTTAACTCCTTCAATTTTGTTCAATCTTTGTTATCAACCTTATATTTACCTATCTTTAACATTAAAATGCAACTGGAAATAGGATAATTTTCACCTGCTGCTGATGATGTCCACAATACAGGGTTATGTAATTTATAACTTTGTTAATACTGTATTTTTAAGTTTATAGTGATCAGGAAGCCATTAAATAGTTTTATCCACTACGCAAAGAAGTGCTGTTTCATTCTCGTAATTGCCTACCTGCGCATAATCATGCCCTTTTTCGAACCCATTAGAACTTATATGCTAATTATGTTAAAATTTATAATAAAAGAAAAACCTTTGTAATTTTGACGTACAAGAGCCTCTTTTTGATAAATTACTTATAAAAGAATGTACACTTCTTGGACACTATCAACGCATCACTATGTGTTGGTAATGTCCAAGGATAAAAGAAAGCTGAAGAAAGAGTTCAAAAGCTGTCTAGAGGCTATAAGGTGGCAGCCCCACCACTAGACTTACCCCGCGAAAGGATGGTAACCTATCCGGGGGACATTCTAAATACTCGAAATAATCTCATATATCAATAAAAAACTGGACGTCTCTCAATTATAACGACCTAGGCAATGGACTATGATTAGGGACTATGATTAGGGACATTAAAGTAGCAACTTGGAACATTAGGGGAATAAATCATAAATTAGATGAATTGACCATGGAACTAGAAAATAGAAATATTGACATAGCAGTCATTACTGAAACAAAAAAAGAAGAACAAAGGATCCAAAGAAATATGTAACTTCATAATGATGTACTCAGGTGTACCAAGTGAAATGTGGGCATCATCGAAAGTTGCTGTTATAATAAAGAAAGAATGGGAAAACAAAATATTAGACTGCTCTTGGATATCACCCAGAACGTTGAAATTAAGACTAAAAATTATCTTATACAATAACAATCATTGGCATCTACGCACCAGTAGAAGGCACCATTGATGAAACCGTAGAATTGTATGACGAATTACAAGAGATCATAGACCAAACTAACAAAAATGAATTCCTCGTACTAGCAGGAGATTTTAATGCAAGAGTTGGTGCTCAATCAATAAACAAATGTATAGGATCAGAAGGCGAATCCGTGGTCAACAAGAATGGAAGATGCTTAATAGACCTCTGCATTTTTAATAAACTTAAAATTGCAAATACTTTTTTCAGACACAAGAATATCCATAAATTCACATGGGAAACAAGAAACACAAGGTCTATAATAGATTGTATTATCATTAATGAAAATTTAAATGACAAAATTAGAGACACTAGAGTATTCAGAGGCAGTGAAATTGACAGTGATCACTACATAGTAGAAAGCACTTTCAAAATAAAAAGAAATTATCTTAATAACAAGAAGAAAATACCAACAAAAACTACTAAGAAATTAAAAATACATTTGTTGGAAGATGAAAGCACTAAATGAAAGTCGATTGAAAGATAAACTCAAATCAGATGAAAGTGATAATGTTGAGGAAATCTGGTCAAACCTGAAAAAAATCAATTCTGGGAGCTGCTGAAGAAAGTCTTGGATATAAACCTATAAAAAATAAAAACTGGCTAAGAACTTGGAATGAAGAATTGAAACAAACAATCAATGAGTAAAAAAAGACCTATAAACTGTTCCTACAAACTAAAGACCTACATCTACACATAAAATATAAAAAGCTTAGGGCAGAAGTCAGAAAACTAACCAGAAGAATCCGACAAGATGAGTGGGATAAATTTGTTAAATCTTTAGAACGTGATATCACGGGCCCACAGAGAAGAGGTTTAAAAAAATTTTAAGAAATTACAACTAGACACAAATAATTAAATAAAAACCAACTCCATCTCTCAAGCAGAATGTAAGCAACACTATTCCAAACTATGGTATAACCCAGGCACTAGAGAATTGGAAGATGAATCTGTGGTAATCGAAGATGAAGAAAATATAACGATGGAAGAACCAGAGTTAATATTACAAAAAATCAAAAAACCGAAAAAGCCCAGACATAGACAATTTGAATGTAGAACTATTTAAATATGGAGGCACCTTATTAAAAAACGCACTACTAAAATCATTTATCATATGGCATAAGCAACAAATACCCAAAGATTGGAAAACAGGAATAGTAATCAATTTACACAAAAAAGGCTCCAGAAATAACCATAACAACTACAGAGGGATAACACTGATATCAACTACTCCAAAGCTATACTCTAATAAACTTAATAAATACAGCGAACAATTCTTAGAAGAAGAACAATGTGGGTTCAGAAAAGGGAGAAGCACAGGAGATGCCATTTTCCCATTACAACAAATTTTGGAGAAAAGAAGAGAATTCTTTTTCAACCTACCTACATTTCTGCTGTTTATTGATTATGAAAAAGCATATTACAATGTAAACTGGGAAAAACTTTGGCAGATTTTACATGAGGAAAATATCCCAACCCAACTCCGGAAAGCGATTCAAAGCCTATATAAAAACTCAAAAGTCTGCATAAAATATTCTAATGGCCAACTATCAGATCCAATTAACACCAATAAAGGAGTGAAACCAAGGATGTGGACTTTCATCAAATTTATTTAATATCTACAGCAATAAAATTCTTAAAGAATGAAAACAAACAATTAACAACGGAATACAGTTGAACAACAGGAATAAAATCCAAACTATATTATATGCTGATCAAGTTATAATTGCAAAATCGGAAGATGAACTACAGAGAGCAGTTAATGAACTGAATAGAATAGGCAAAAAGTACGTAATATCTTAGGTATCAGAAAAATGGATCAGCCACATAGAAAGAATGAACCAGACCGAATCCCAAAATTAGCCTTTTAACTACAAACCTACAGGCAAGGTATGTTCGTGTCAGACGACACCTGGAATTTCTCCCATCTCCGCTACAGGCAAGAGAGCTGTGGGTCGACCAAGACAACGATGGCGAGATCAAGACCACCTCCAAGAGCTACAACGGAACAGGTCTTAAAAGACCTAAGCCGGACCAAGTTCATGATGATGAATACCAGCTATTGAAAACAAAAATTCCTTCCAAATGAATCCCAAATTACTCATTAGCGATTGAAACAAAGGCAATGAAGATAATTTCAAATAAGAACCAAATTTACAATATAGATTATTAAATTGCTTATTTTGGGTAATCCCTGCATCCATTGTGTAATGCTAAGAATTTAATTTGTAAGGAATTGCTAAGGATTTAATTTGATTTAATGGAGAATTTGAAGAGCTGGAAGATGTTTATCATAGGAAAGTAAGGACAGAAAATGAGTATATTGCAAGTGAAAGGGAAATAAGAGTTTACGCACGATGAACTGGATGATGCAATGAAGGCTATGAAAGTTAATAAAGCCACGGGATTCGACATGATTGAGATGGATGTAGTGAAAAGGTTCTTTAGGATAAGGCCGCAAATTTTGGGGTCGGATTTTAATGAATGTCAAGAAGGTCGTTTTCCTGATATTTGGAAGCGTGCCGTGCTAATGATTTTGAAGAAAGATTCTGGTCGAGCTGCAAATGATATTGGTTCATACAGACGAACTTCTCTGTTATCATTTATTGGAAAATTATGTGAGCAGTTAGTAACTAAAAGACTGAAGGAAGGGTATCAAGATCAAGGACTGGTATCTGAAATGGAATTTGGTTTTGTACCAGGCAGATCAAAGGAAGATGACCCATGTAGGTTAATGCAGATTGCAGATGCTTCATATGTAATGGAGTTGTTTGACTTCGAGTCAGCTTTCGTAGTTGCCTGAGGTTTTGAGGCGATTGCGAATGACGCACAGTTCTATGAATATGCACAACGTCGTGAAGGATTACTTTTCGAACAGAACAGTCATAGTTCGGACAAGGTTTGCACATATCGAGACCGTTGTGCAAAAAAGGATGTTCTTAGGAATCGATTTTCGGTCCAAGTTTTTAGACTATTGTGATGAATAAGTTTTTGTGGACGTTGTCTAGCCTAACAAAAGCTATTCCGATGATTTATTGATTTTTTGGAGGCGGATTCCAGGCGTCAGCTGGAAACAAAGTCAAAACGTATCCTCAATATTGTTCAGGAGTGGACACAAAAAAATAAGTTGGAAACCTTATTTCCAATATTTGGAAACCTAAGTCCGAATGTATGTTGCTCAAAGGTATTCTACATGTTAAAATGTAGAATAGATGTCTTATATGGGAGATTTTAACTTCCCAGATATAGAATGGAACTTGTGGATTGGCCACTCAAGACACTAGCAAGGCTTTTGGGGAATTATTGGATGGTTGATTTCTACAGCAGCATGTTAGAGAGGCAACAAGACGGAGTAACACTCTTGATCTGATTATTAGCAGTGATTATTCATGAATGAAGAATAATTTAAAGATAAAGGAACCACTAGGTGGCAGTGAACACAGTGTACTGATGCGGGATTTACTTAAAAAGGTAACTATCGTCAGGTGTAAAGGGCAGGGTTTTTGCTTTCGTAAAGGCGACTACAGTGGTCTCAGAGATTTTTTAGGTTCTATATAGTGGACCAACTGATGATGTAACAAACAGCAAATTCTAAATGGGAAGCATTCAAGGAAGTAATTTTGAAAGTTACTAGGCGTTTTGTTCCAACTAAGAAATACTGCTCTAGGTTTAGGCCCAAATTGATGTCAGATGACCTAATGAGAATGGTGGCAGAGAATAAAATGCATGGGATGCACATAAATTGTCACGCGACACTGAAGCCTACGGTAGATACAAGCTAGTCTGTAATCAAGTCACAAAGGAGGTTAGGCAAGCGAAGGCAGATTATGAAAAATCTTTGGAAGTGGATGCAAAGAAAAACAGCAAAGACTTCTTTACTATATAAACTCTAAAAGGACGTGGATGAATCAGATTGGTCCACTTGATATTAATGGTCTGATTATAGATGATCATTCTCAGATAGCTGCCGAACTAAATGAGTATTTTGCATCTACATTCACACGTGAGGAGTTATTCAAGGAGGAGAGGGCCAGATGTTTATCAAACTCTAACAGGGAGTTAAATGATTTTGTAATAACTGAGAGCAAGTGGAGGAGAAACTGTTGAAGTTAAACATAAGAAAGGCACATGGGGGTAGCTGGGATCTATCCAGTTATATTAAAGGAGACCCTTAGCCATAATTATGAGAGCATCCTCGGACTCGGGGGAAGTCCTCACGGACTGCAGATGTGCAAATGTATCTCCAATTCACAAAGGGGATCAAAGGGTGACACGAGTAATTACAAACATGTTAGTTCTGTTCCTAAGAAAGGCACATGGGGGTAGCTGGGATCTATCCAGTTATATTAAAGGAGACCCTTAGCCATAGTTATGAGAGCATCCTCGGACTCGGGGGAAGTCCTCACGGACTGCAGATGTGCAAATGTATCTCCAATTCACAAAGGGGATCAAAGGGTGACACGAGTAATTACAAACATGTTAGTTCTGTTCCAGGGAAAATAATTAAGTCACTGATTAAAGAAGCATTGCAAGATCATCTAGACAAGACAGCAGTAATAATTCAGACACAGCATGGGTTTGTCAAGGTGAAGTCTTGTCTGACCAATTTGATTGGATACTATGATGTTGTCACGAAGGAACTGGATGCAAAAAATAATTTTCATATCATATACTTGGATTTCTGGAAAGCTTTTGATATTGTTACACTTCGATGACTACTGTACAAATTGGAGCAGTATGGCATTAAGGGCAAGTTGCTACAATGGATAAAATGATAGTTGGGTGGGAAAAGACAGTGGTAATCAATGGGTACTGCTCTACGTGGACTAATGTTTTTAGTGGTTCCCTCAGGATTCCGTGTTGGGCCCATTGTTGTTTTGCATATTTATCAATGATATTGATGAAGGTATATAAAGCTAAATGTCAAAGTTTGCAGATGATACAAAGGTTGGCAGGGTTGTTAATGACAGTAGGCTGCTGCAACAGGATCTGGAAATGTTGGGCTGAGAAGTGGCAACTGAAGTTTATCATTGACAAATGCAAAGTACTGCATATGGGTAGCAATAACCCCAGAGAAATGTACAAACTATGTTGCGTTACACTTAGGGTAGTAGAAAATGAAAGAGACCTGGGGAGTCATTCTGCAGTCAGATATGAAGCTTTCTGAGAAATGCAGATAGGCGCCAGAGTAGGTCATGGGGTCTTGTCAATGATATACAGGAATTTTGCGAGCAGGGATAAGGAGATGATTATCCCCTTGTATAAGGCAATGGTCTGGCCACACTTTGAGTACTGCGTACAGGTCTGGAAGCCTCATTTTAGGAAAGATGTACAGTTGCTAGAACGAGTACAGAGAAGGGCAGCAAGATTGGTGAGGGAACAAAGGGGTACTCTTATGAAGAAAGGCTTAAGTTCGGCAAATTGCAGCGTTTGGAGACTAGGCACCTGCGAGGCGATTTGATTGAGATGTATAAAGCTTTGAATGGTTTGAGCATGCTCAATACTGACAGCATTCTTCCTCTTGCTCAGATTACAAATCTAAGGGGTCATAGATTGAAACTGAGGAAAGACAGTTGTAGAATAAATGTGCGGAAGTTTGCCTTTAGCCAGCGTTTAGTTGATTGCTATAACAAACTTCCATCTGTTTTTGTGGAAGTTGATAGCTTAAATAAATTCAAGGCATAACTAGACAAACAATTGGAACGAATGGATCAGTGAAATGGGAAGGTTTTTTTTTTTTTTTTTTTTTTTGGCTGAGGTTGCACAAGCTTGCTTTCTTACATCATGTGCCTCTACTAATGTTAATGTGAGGTTCCTGCGTGATAAAGTAAAGAATATTTATATGAAATTACGAAGAGTTCTGCGCGCAAGTTAGGGAATAAAGGAGAAGCATCTAAATGTGCTGTATGAATGTTCATTTGTTCCCATAATAATGCCGTTGTGGACAGGTTGAGTCTAGTGTACGTGTGATGTTTGAATGACCGAATTATTGTGATCTGTGGTTTAACCTTAACGTGATAGTCGAGGGTATTGCATTTCTTGAACTATTATGCAAAAAAAGAAATGCCTATAAAAATGGATAATCATTAAAAAACTAGAAGATGAAGTGGAATATAAACGTAAAAGAACCATAGCCAAAAGAGATACACGAAAAAAGACAGAGATCAATGGAACAACTTTGTCGCCAACTTAGAAAAATACATTAATAAGCCACATACTAGAGTATACAAAATAATAAGACAAGTGAACAGTCAAAGGAAACGGTCAAAATTAACACAATACCGTTAGAAGATTGGCTCAACTATTTATGGACCACAGTTGAACCTCCCCTACCTAAAACAACATGGAATTAACATCTGGAATTAACAATAACTGGACTGCAATAACTACAGAGGAATCAGTCTCCTAGACTCAGGATATAAAGTATACTCAAGCCTTTTAAAACTGAAACTTAGTAAATACTACGAAAACATCCTTGGAGAAGAACCAAATGGGTTCAGGAGGGGAAGATCATGGGCGGACGCTTACGTCACACTCTAGTTTCCGATAGAAAAAAGAAGAGAGTTTAATTTGGAAACCCATCTCTTATTCATAGATTATAAAAACAACCTTCGACAAGGCGAGCCAAACAAAACCATTTGAAATCTTAAAAGGAGACAAAATACCAAACCAGCAGATCGAGGTCATCCTCAATATCTATAAAAATAATAGAACAAAAATTAAGATTGAATCACAAACAACTGAATTGGAGACAATAAATAAAGGGTGCGAGAGAGATGTGGACTATTCCAGCTTCTATTCGACATATATATAAATCACATTATAAGAGAATGGAGGAAAATCTCCAAGACAGGCATCGAAGTTAGCCACAAAACAAGAATAGACACACTGATTTTTTTTGACGACCAAGTTCTAATAGAGAAAATGAGAACTCACTGCAGAAAGCCATCTTCTCGTTAAACAAAACAGCAAAATCATTTTATATGGAAATTTCGACTTAAAAGACAAAGGTGATGGCTTTCAAAATATCACGTATCCTAAGAAAAAGATATTGAGCAAAAAATAAATAATTACATAGGAATAACTAAAATTATAAATCATAATTTCATACCTAATCTGGTGCATAAGAAAACAAGGACACGAATACATAACACCCTCGCTAGACCTATGACTCTGGGGCATGGACAATGAGTAAAGGGGATGGAAGAAGTTGCTTCCCTAGAGAGAAAAAAAATGCATCTTAAATGTTATCGTTCTACAGATGTGTATGACACTAAAATTTTGCAAACGCCTGCTGTTAAGCATCGATAGCTATTTGGTTTTATTTCCTTTCCAGTGGTTTTAAGGAACAAGAATATGAAAAAAAGTCTCATTAACTTATAAAGGTCACAAAGCCCTTATGTGAATTCTTCTCAACTTATCCGACGGGGAACTAAAGAAATTCTTGGAATACTGGTTCGTGTCCAACACTTGATGCACTTCATCAATTCTCATCAGCAACAAAACTATCCCCTCCGCGAGATTCTGGAACTACCCCGTGCCATTTAACAAGCACAGCGTGTTCAGCCCGGTCACTCTTTGAGCCACCCAGCAATAGGGGACCTGGCAGTATGGTAGTTCCACTACTGGCTCTCTTCACAACATATTATTTACTAATTAAATAACATCGCGTGAAATTTTATTTATAACCGAATAAGACGATATGTATAAAAGTGGCATAAACAGAGAGAGAGAGAGCTTGAAAAATAACTTTTTAAAAATATATTTTTCAAGTACAAATGCGCCACCAGCGTCACCTGAGTGATTATCTATAATTAACTGGTTTTTTGAGCAATTTACCAGCATTTATTCTATCTGTATTTAACAGCGAAGACGTGACTTCTTTCAAATAATCGCTCATTGCGTGACAGCGAGTGATAGAGTGAGTCAGAGTTCTACCACATTTAATGCATAGCCAAGTTCTTTGCTTTCATTGTTGCCAAAGATTTGGTGGATGTGATTAACACTGCTGGATTTAGCAACCTGTTTCGTGGCTTAAGTTTCCTTTTCTAGGGCGAACCCTTCGTGGTCTTTTTCCTTTTCAAGCTTTCTAATTGGTTTTAATTGTAATTTTTCCAGACTTATTGACAGGAAAGGCTATCATTATACTCTATCAGTTGAGTAAATTCGTTTTTAACTTAGACTGCGCATTGATTATTACTTATTGAGGTTAAATAGTTAATTTTTATTTTTTTAATTCTGTTTCAGCCGCGATTCACATTAATATTTCTCTGTAATAATTGAGAATGACGGGTTATGTATATATACATTCGAAATAGAATTCTTCAAGCGTCATCGTGATCATTCACTCGTCAATCCTGACTAATGTTTTGTAAATGTAGAAGATGGCCCACCGTGTGAAAATCTCCTCAAGAGTATCTCGTGGGATGCTCTTGAAGAGACTCCTATGATTAAAGCCGGCCCCTTTAAAATCGGCCATGTGGTAGGCAATGGCATACCACCACGTTATCTGATGCCATAGAGACCATAAAAAACCAACTCCAAAAACTGCTGTTAAAGGAAGACCTGCAACTAGGTGGAAGGATGGGATCAGTGACATTTTGCGATGCCGCTCGTATAGCATATGATCGATGGCAGTTGGAGTAATTTGTTGGCGGCCACAACAACTCCTCCGAGAACTATGTGACTGGAAGAAGAGATGCCTAGTTATATGTTAGATGAGTTTGTCGTCCTTAAAACATCTTTATTCAACTATGCATATATGGTTTACGAATTTTAGGAACTTCTTTAATTATCGAAGGTGATGATCTCCCTAAATATGGGTGCGTGCAAAGTGAAAGTCTCATTGCTGGATTAATATTAGCTATTCGAGTCCAGTGTCAGTTCACATTGTCGATATGAACTTCTTTCCTCTCTACAACAATAGGTACTCCCAGAGCTTGCCAACCTTTAAGCAGCTCAGTGAAAACAAATGTCGTTCGTCCCCACCACATATAAAGTCAAATGCCTAAGTACGTGGTTATTTTGTCGTCGCCCACATGGAATGATCCCATTGATGCTACTCATTTTTCCGACCCTGACAATTTACGATTGATGTGGTCGTTGCCAAACTACCTTAACACAGCCCCGAGTAGATATTTATGTACGACATTTACTTCTAATTAAAATAGGTTCCTGCTTGGATCCTTTTTTGCCACCTTGTAAAACGATACTCACGATGATATCTTTTGTCCTTTTCCAGGACAACTGGTTAATTTTAATTAATATGATAGTATTCATACTATGTTTAAATACTTGTATATAAAATATGTAGTTTTAGCTGCAGTAGTGGTCTTCTGTATGATAGGAACACCCAGAAGTACATACAACTTATATCGGACATTTTAAAACAAAACTGCGTACATTTTAACCCATTATGTTTTTAGGACCACTAAATGAAAGGGTTATCTTCTATGTGCCTCCCCTCGTTTAAGATGTTGTACCTATAATTCCAACGAAAACGTGAAAGTCATTTCATAACATTTAATTCACGATATCATATTTAAATATAAAATACTTTTTTCGCTTAAAAGATGTTTATAATAAAATGTAATTAATAATAAAATAAAATTATTAAAGGAAAAAAGGATAAAAATTGGTACACGAGAGGAATTTTAAATAAAATAAATATGGCGTGACCTGGGGAGGGAGGCAGGGCGGGAGAAAGAGAGAGCAGTCGTCTGTTAACGTTAATGACGTGGCTGCCGAGATAATACGAGATTTAAGCATCGTTTGGGATTTATTTTGCCTACTTGGGAGGTGTACTTTTGCCTTCGATGCCTGCCTAAAATGCTGTGACTCATTGAAATAAACAAGTAAACAGTAATTGTTAGTCGAAGAAAACGAAATACTTCTTCGCCTCAGAAAACTGAGTCACGTGCTTGCGAGGCACGCTGTACCCTTGGCAGCCCCGTTTGAACAACAGCGGATTGAAATAGCGTCAACAGTTGCATAGCAGACGACGCATTTACTTTGGTCTTGCTCACGGTGAATTTTCATTGTTGCTGGGCCCACGATACGGTTGTTGCCTGATCTCCGATCCATCTTCTGCCTACCGTAAGTCGTCTGATGTCTTTATTCTTGCATGCATGTAAGATTTCAAACCGCCCGTTCTCCCCCTTACCTCGAATCCATAACTGTACAAATTGAGATTAGACACCAACCCCCTGACCCAGATAAGACAAGGTAAGATTTATCAATTGAGATTATTTTGATGGATACGTTGCATATCCAACCGACAATATTTCCTTAAATTTAAAAGTTGAACGCATTTTAAAGATTCAGATTTGTTGCAGTAAACCTCTCAATTACATCCCTCCCTTATCCATTATACGCTGTTTCTCGATCATTTTTGAATATCACATTAAGAAATTCTGGTTTCTTAACTTTTTTTCTGAATCGTTGAATCACTTAAAAACATATTGTAGAAATGCGCGCCCACGTGGGATTTCTACGTATATTTTGAAGCGCGAATTCCTTTACAGAATTATCGTTAGAAATTATTATTCGTGGAGAGTTCAACTTTTATTTTGTGTTAAGCAATTCTGGGTACTTTTGCTCAATATTCTTATGAAACTTGGAAATTAACTGCGCCTTAATAGACGATAAATACATCGTTCCACGCAAAATAGTACAATACCGGAACAGAGATAAATATTGAAGCAAAAAGTTCTTTTTGAATAGAAAGTCACTAAATGGTCCGCAGACAACTTGGAATGTATTTTTCCGCTAACTGAACCCATGACTAATAGTAAAGGCGCGTTTTAGCAGGGAGGGATGTAACGACAGAAGGTTTCCTGCAGCAGACCTATTTTTAGCAGCGGAATGTGAACCTAGTCACTTCCAGCGCGTTTTAGTATGGGAAGGGGTAATTCGAATCGATTTTAGTAGATATCAAAATTGCAACAAAAAAACAGATATTGAAATATATAAAAGCACAGCTTTATAAACAAGAAACTTTTCCTTATTCTTTAATTAGATTTCTTTCCGCGAATTTCTAGAGAGAAAAAATATTTCTCTTTTGTCTAAGAGCGTAGTTTACATTTAAGTGGTCACCTAAAGATATTTTAATAGATTTATTAAAATTTCTTTTGACGAGGACGAAAAAAATATTGCATAAAGATACGCGAGGAAGAGGTATCTCGTTAGATGATATTCCGGGGACTATATTCTTCAGTCTATCTCATGCGAAACAATATGATGAACAATTGGTGAGACTTTCCGAAATATAGGCTTTAAAGATCATAAAGCAAATCATTAGAAGGATTTGCATTATTTGAGATAAGCGCCAATGCATCCGAGTTCAAACCTGAGTGTATTTTACTCCTATTTGCAAATGGAGTCGACCACACATTTACCAAATAGGAGGAAAGACGGTTAAAGGGTCCCCGCTAGAAAAGATAAAATCTGTGTACGCTGAAGAAATTTCTTAGAATGCGATATTTTTCTGCTTTTTCACTATCAAAGATGTAAAGAATGTGCTCTGTTGGTTTGTCACAAAATCACTTTTGAAATGGAAGATATTTTCAAAGATGGAAATGGAAAGAATTAGCAGAATGGAACAGGACAACTGAAGCGTAGTTGTGAAGAAAGCGAAATTTAGTAAGCATATTACGAACACCATTCAAGACATATAAAATGTTTAAAACCATCCTAGAACGTCCGATATATTTTTATGAAAGACACCATAAAAACCACGCTGCAAATTAACTTGGAATGCAGGTTTATCATCATCACAGGAAAGGTGTTTCCAGCGAGACTTTTTACAAGCGGATTCAAGAAAGAGCTTTTCATGCAAGGCGACTCGCTGTCTGCACTACAAAGGAGAGCCCGTTAGTAAAGTTAACAAAACACTCAAATGAATCCGAGGGGGGACGAAAAGAGAGAGAGAGAGGAGACATGATGAAAAGAGAAAGGTACTCGTATACAGAAGGAACAATGGTTTCGATAACGTGGAGGATCATTAAATGTGCAGACTTAATGGTAGCATCCAGCGACTTATAAGCTTCACTAAACAAAATTCTGGAACCAATTTTAGTCTTTGATGAAGTACTGTTGGTCTTGGACATCAATTTACTGGATCTCAATGCCACAGTACATAGAGAGAGAGAGATGTATTCTATATGAGGCGAGCCCTGTATGGGCCCTCGCTGGTAGAAAAGTGGATATAATCACTGTCCTCCCGACATTTACTGGAAAATGTCGGTTGAGTACGAATCCCGTTAATGACGTGAGGAATTTTTATAGGTGTTTTTTTCACAACATGGATGAATTAGTATGTGTTATGCAATGACTGGAAGACTTTTTTTCTTCCGGAAATTCGGTGTTTTAATCCACAGATAAATTGCACTAAAAATACACGCAATTTACAATATACTGACGCATCTTAGCCTTAGTTTCTTTGACGAGTAACACACTCTTCATAAGAGTGAAAAATCCCACTCTTATGAAGAGCGGGGATTTGTCTTCAGACCAGTCCAGTACCATTGCCACCTTCTCCTTTCTCATTTCACCATCTCTCTCGGTGTTGATCTGAGCGTATTTGATCAGGAGGAAGAAATCAATTCTCCATTAATTAATATCCTCATTCTGAACATAACGTTGTAGGGAGACTGGGGAGAGAGGAAATGGAATTCCTAGCCGCCATAGTATAATTCTCAATCTGTCTTATTTTCTGCTCACGTTCACTTGTTAATAAGTTAACAGATTTCAGTGTCAGAGTACTTTGAGACATTCTATTTTTGTATTTGCCACTTCATTTTTGGACACCAGTGTATAATATATTTCACTACAAACGATACTGAACTATCTTTTGTACTCGGCTCAAACTGCAAAGTTAGACTTCAACTTGTAAGACGACTCTATTCACCTTAAACATTAACGATGATACGTACAAAAATTATAGTAGCTCGTATAACCGACATACCCTTTTCTTACTTATATTAATCAAGACAGTAAGGACAAATAAATACTTCTAAATATTATTTATACAATCAATAAAGTAGCAGGACCTAGACCCATATGTTACAATAGGCTTAACAAACTGAAATTCGTTTGGGAGAGAAAATGTGCTAACATTTATTTCTTAAATAAATAATATTAAAAAATATTTACTTCTTCTTGCTGTTTTGATTTATATAAGCATGAAAAGGGTATGTCGGATATACAAGCTACTAAGTTTTGTACGTATCACTGTTAATGTTTTCAATGAATAGCTGTTGGAGTTCGAGTCCAGCAACTTTACAAGCTGCTGGAGTTCGAGTCCAACAACTTTACAAGCTGCTGGAGTTCGAGCCCAACTGCAAAGTTCTTTGCAGTTTGTTCATTAACCCTTGTGTATTAACGCAATGTCATTGTGTGCTGGAATGATTGATACGTTGGTTGCTACCCATAACTAAACATATACCCAACCTGCCAAAGCCAAACGTCAGGGTTTGTCCTAACTAGCTGAGTCTCTTTACTTATAAGGATTATTATAACTGTAGCTACGAAAGGAAGTGCAAAATCCCTGACAGGGACTGCGTGAAAATTTGAATAGCACTGGCTTAGCGAAAAGCGTACATCTCGGAAACAGCAACCTGCACATTCTCTCATAGTTCACAGAGAAGAGATGCCAAAAATCAACAAGAAAAATCTATGTCAAGGGGGTATCCGACGATAATAAATACTTTCTCTCCACTGTACTTGTGATTATTTTGCACCTGACATGGAAGGCGCACCGGAACTATTTCTGTATCGTTTAGTAACCGTGACCTGCTGATCTCAGACGGCTCACTCCGTTTAAATGGGTCACTCTGAACGATGCAATTCCATGTCTCTTAATGAATGTGTTAAATATAATTTCTGTTATCCAGAGAGCTCTACGATGAAGCTAAGACCATCTAGTGTGCCTTCAATTTTTATCCATTTCCGAGTCCAGTTTTTTCTCGAAATGGCTAAAATTTACAAATGTTTCTGTTATATTTATTTGACTGCATTCTTTTCAAAAAGTAGATATTGTATTTTGTAATGAATTTCAGTTTCTTTAAAAATAAGTCCACTTTCAGTATAATATCGTATTAAGACTGCGTTTATTGCAAATCATCTATAAACATATAAAATTAGAGAATTGTGTATTGCTGAAATAAAGGACCTTACGTATCTTCAAGCCCAGGAAAAACAAATAGTTCAATAACTGCAGAACCTAAATTTAATTAACCAAATATCGTATCAAAAAATATGAAAGTCATGTGGAAAACTGCGATATTGCTACTGTTCGTTCAGTTACTTTTTCAAAGTCCTATTTTTATTGATGATAACGACAGATACGTATCAATTACACCAATCGGTTGCAGAAATTCAATGTTAGCTAAAATTAAAATGAGTTCAGTTCATACGCGAATTATGAAAAAGTTGAATTATTTGTTTTCTGGAAAATCTTTATCTAGAATTACTGTGGTTTGTTTTCTTTATTTTCAAAATAACTGAAGGCAAACATTATCTTATATATGATTTACATGAAAATATTCTGCAAAAGTCATCCTTCCTAATAAAGAAAAATTCGAATTTATTCTGTTTAATCTACAAGCGCATTCTAAAACTGGTAAAACCATTCTTCTGTCCTTCCTCTGAACATCACTTCAAATTATCTTGGCTGATGATTGACAAATGACCTTCAATGCCAGAATATGTAGAGTACTCTTTAGTCACATGGCCATGCGGACAGTATCCGAATAACTGGATGAGGCCATTATCCTCCAGTCTGGCACTTCGTGCTACCCCATTCTTGTTCCAGTTATCTTTACACAGAACAATCATTAGTTGTTGCCTGTGACCTGGGCAATAGCTTTGATACAGCTATTTCTTGTTGCATCTGATAAACGAGTCTTCAAAGTGGTCCACGAATAGAATGTGTGTCTCAGCAAGAATTGTTTCCAATAGTACAGTCGATCACCCGTTCACATGCGCACCAAAGAAGCTCACGACAGTATGCCATCGTCAGGAACAGTCAATGGAACTCAAGGGGAAAAACTGGCCAAAATTTAGATTAGAGAATTTCTGACTCCAATCTTTAAATTAATCAATTCTTACCCTGTTAGCACTAGCAGACAAACTAGAACTGCAGAAATCTTTTCGATGTGTTGGCATCATAAATACACTCAAACTGACAATCAGATAGGATACTGTACCTCCCTAATGTCCATATAGAGATCAAAAAGTATTCTCTGGAAGCTGGGTGGGAATGTGTTTGTGTGATACACATAGTCCTCTCAAAAGGTATTAGAACACTAGTAGTCTTTGAGAAAATTGATAATAGTATGTGGTACCATCCCTAGTATTCACTAATGTTCACGATTTTTTTTGGTCCATTGCCTCCCCCAAACCGAGTGGAAAAAACCCAAGTTTGAATCCCGTCAATCACACAATAAACTTTTACAGGCTTTTTTTTCAATATGCGGTAGGGTTAATCGGTCTCAGGCGTGGATAACAAGATTATAATCATGTGGGGATGTGTCCCACATGATCATAATATAATCACCTGATCGATAATAACATCTATAATTTAATATATAAAGAACAAATTGGCTAACAGCCAACATATGTGAATCCAATATTTCAGCTGTTGCTGGATTGCATGATTTTGTGCTATAGTTTTCCCTTTACAGAGTGATTCTGCTTTCTCACACTTCATGATCTTGTTCAGCTCGACGTAAATTCCAAACTCTCTGCTGTATAAATAAATTTAAGTTTACATACTGGACGGTCAAGGCCAGAATAGTTTACAAGTGAATTGTAACAGTTTCATTGTAGTTGATTTATCAGTACAACGACTTTAAATGGGCTGCGCACGTTCTTGGAACTCGAGCACGATCTTGCAGCTCGAGAACTTAAACTAAATTACGCAGTGAGAAGTCACGGACCACAGCTGTTTTACATATCGTTCAAAAACCATTACTTTAATAAAATGAATTTTTGGAGTATATATTAAAAAAAGTAATTGCAAAGCTGAAATTACAATTGAAAACTTCAAAGTTCAATAAAGATTTAACATATTAAACAGCACGAAATAAAAATAAATCTAGCATTGTAAATTTAATGAAATTTAAAAGAAAAATAAATAAATAATAACGCAACGATAGTTTCAGTGTACAACATTATTATGCTGCAGTGAAACCACTTTCCAGATTTACAAATTGCGCAGAGAATTTCGCAAAGGAAAGCTTTCGCTTTCATAATTAATCTCGACCAAAAGTAGATCTAATCTCGGGATGAAACACCGCCAACTTTCTACACAGAAAAAAATATTTACTGCGAAAGAGCATCAACAGCAGAGTGCAAACAGTTGTTCGTCTATGAGAGTATTTTCATACATAAAGGATAGTATCTGCGAAATGAGCCAAGTGGTAGAGAAACTTAAAAGCGCCCATGAAGTAATAATTGGGAATTTTTCTCGGTAATATTCTCCCGATTACGTCTTTTCTTATTGAAATGAATGAGTACTTTTCATTAAGGGTGAGGCCTTTGGTAAGATAATCTACCACTAAATGAAATTCGTGATTAAGATTACATCATCTGCAACCCAATGCCAAAAATAACACCACAGCTGCTTCTGCACGTATTTGTGTACGCATCACCCACATTAAATTAATAAATACACCCTCTATTAGGTATACGCACTTTAAAGCATTCAGTGTCTTCATTTCGCAATAATTTATTTGACTCAGTCAGGAGCATCGTCTTGACACACGCCTCAAGTAAATACTGCATTTCAGACATCATACTCATGACGCATCCATAACCTCTCAGATACGGGTTATTTTCGTCCCGTTCCGTAGGCTAAATAGTCTACTTGAAATCACATGGCAGGGTGACCTTCAACATTCTTATGCCATGACAAATACTATCGTCTAATTCAAGAGAAGGGCTTATCATAATGACCTCTGATGGGGATCTGTTACTTGAGTATTATTTTTTTAGATGCAGCCAAACACAACTTTTTATTGGAACAATAAAATGAGCAATGAGTCCTCCACATTAAGGGATATTCGTTGCAGAATACATATATAAAAATATGACCGTTTAATTTAGAGATATCATATTTGACACGATTATTTTTACGACAAATTAACATTTTCATCAAGCATTCTGTTGAATTCATACTTTACAGTCTTCTTTGAAGTGATGATAAGTACTAAACAAGACTTTTAGATTAAATTTATGTACGCTACAGCAGTGGTAATTTGCATCTGGTCGTGCAAGTCAAAGTGATAAAATAGCAGTTATGGGATGTAGTAAAGATATCATGGCGTTTCAAGAGGCTACGATTGTGGGAGCTCGTGGGTCGGATGGTTCTATATCGGAAACGGCACGTCTTATTGGTTGCTTGCGGACCAAAGTGATTAAAAATGTAGAAAGTCAAACGGGTCAACACACCTCCCACCGACAGATGACACCGCAATGCACTTTAAGGAATGCAAGAACAACGTCCCAAATGACGATGCACAGCAAACTCAGGCGTATGGGTTTCCATGGCAGACGATCCAAGAAACACCCTCTCCTCACTGCTGATCATCGTCGACGGCGAATGCTGCTGTGGTGTCAACTACAGGTTGGTTGTTGTCACCACAGAAGAAACGGAAACAGGTGTGCTGGTCGAATGAATCTAAATACTAGTGCAACACGCCAACGGACGCCTTCGTGTGTGGTGCAAGGTGCCCACTGTGAGAGGTTGAACAACTGTGGATGTTTTGGAACGGGAAGTGAGGAGTATGGACACGCAACCGTCATCTATTCTGACACTGTGGAAAGCTTTGCAGGGTTTTTCACTGTGGCTGCAGTCCCTACGACATCTTCAGAAATCTAGTGGAATGAATACTTAGCCACAGCTGCTGTTTTCCGTGCAAACGTAGGCCCAACATGGTATTAGGTAGGTGGCTATAATT
This sequence comes from Mastigoproctus giganteus, assembly GCF_048544385.1. Taxonomy (NCBI): domain Eukaryota; kingdom Metazoa; phylum Arthropoda; class Arachnida; order Uropygi; family Thelyphonidae; genus Mastigoproctus; species Mastigoproctus giganteus. The sequence continues at coordinate 80,647,990 of NC_143582.1, forward strand.
CAGTGATCACTCAGTGTATACGTATATTTAAGTACACTGATACCCCATAAAAACGAGCGTAAATGCTTGGTGAAAATGTTAAAAATTAAAACAATCGCCTCCTTTTCTCTGCTAGCAAAATTCCTATATATCATTGACAAAACCCCATGACCTGCCCTGCCAGCCTGTCTGAAATGCTCAGAAAACTTCATATCTGACTGCACAATTACTCCCAGGTCTTTTTCATTTTCTACCACCTTAAGTGTAGTACCACACAGTTGGTACGTTTCTCTGGGGTTACTTCTACCCATATGCAGTACTTTGCATTTGTCAAGGTTAAACTTCAGTTGCCACTTCTCAGCCCATCTCCCAAATTTTCTAGATCCCGTTGCAGTAGCATACTGACTGCCATTACTGTCATTAACAACCCTGCCAACCTTTGTATCATCTGCAAACTTCGACACTAAGCCTGATATACCTTCATCGATATCATTGATAAATATACAAAACAACAGTGGACCCAACACCGAATCCTGTGGGACTCCACTAATAACATTAGTCCACGAAGAGCAGCATCCATTGATTACCAACCTCTGTCTTCTCCCACTCAACCATCCTTTTATCCATTATAGCAACTTACCCTTAATACCAGTTAGTTAGTTAGTTATTTGGTTTTTAGGAGCATTAGCAACTAAGGCCATATTGCTCCGGGATATGCGGTGGTCATTCCCTGACCTTTCCGCATTCTCCGTATTTGGTGGTGACGGGCTCGAACCCCGGTCTAATCAAGAAGCGTGTGCTACGCACTGCTGCTCCTTCCCACCTGGCTACGGAAGTGCCTCCCCTTAATACCATTCTGCTCCAATTTGTGCAATAGTCTTCCATGCGCAACAGTGTCAAAAGCTTTCCTGAAATCCAAATATATGATATCAAAATTGTTTTTTGCATCCAGTTCCTTTGTAACCACATCATAATATCCTATCAAATTTGTCAGACAAGACCTCCCCTTTACAAACCCATGCTGTGTCTGAACTATTACTGTGTCTTGTCTAGGTGATTCTGTATCACCTCCTAACCAGTAACTCCATTATTTTACCCGGAACAGAAGTTAAATAACTGGTCTGTAATTACTCGTGTCACCCTTAAACCCCCTTTGTGAATTGGGGATACATTTGCACATCTTCAGTCCGTGGGAACCTCCCCTGAGTCCAAGGACGCTCCCATAATTATGGCTAAGGGTTTGCTTAGTTGTTTTGCCGCCTCCTTTAATATAACTGGATAGATCCCATCCACACTAGGTGCCTTTCTTATGTTTAACTTCAACAATTTCTCCTCCACTTTGCTCTCAGGTATTACAAAATCATTAAGCACCCTGCTACAATTTGAGAACCTTCTGCCATTTTCAATCCTTAATAACTCCTCATGTGTGAATGTAGAAGCAAAATACTCATTCAGTTTGTTTGCTATCTGAGCAGGATCATCAACAGTCGAACCATCGATGTCAAGTGGACCAATCAGATTCATCCCCTTCCTTTTAGAGTTTATATAAGTAAAGAAATCCTTGCTGTTTTTCTTAGCATCTTTTGCCAAGGATTTTCGTAATCTGCCCTCGCCTGCCTAACCTCCTTTGTCACCTGATTACAGACTAGCTTATATCTGCCATAGGCTTCTGAGTCGCTTGATAATTTATATGCATCCCATGCATTTTTCTTCTCTGTCACGAGTCTTATTAGTTCATTTGACAACCATTTAGGCCTAAACCTTGAACAATATTTCTTAATAGGTATGAAACCTTTAGTAGCGATTATCCACAATTAATTCTTTGAGCGCTTCCCACTTAGAATTTCCTGTTGGTAACATCGTCAGTTGATCCCACTGTACAGAATTTAAAAACTGTCGGAGACCACTGTACTCACCTTTACAGAAGCAAAAACCCTTTCCTTTACCCCTGATGGTAATTAAATCTTTAAGTAAATCCCACATCAGTACACTGTGATCACTGCCACCTAGTGGTTCCTTTATCTGCAAATTCTTAATACAAGAATGATCACTGCTGATAACCAGATCAAGAGTAGTCTCCTCTCCGGTTGCCTCTCGAACATGCTGCTGCAGAAAACAATCATCCAATAAATCCACAAAAGTCTGACTAGTGGGTGAGTGACCAACCCACAAGTTCCAGTCAATATCTGGGAAGTTAAAATCCCCCATTATAAGACATTCTGATTTACCAGCCTACTCTCTATTTCTCTGTACAATTGTTCATTGTACTCATTCGAGTCATTAGGCCTATAACACACTCCTACTCCTATTTTTGTTTTCTCAGTGCTTATGTCACACCAAACTGACTCAACAGTGCACTGTTCATCTATATCAACTGGATGCACTTCTTTTGATTTTATGTTTTTCTTAATTAACAGCATACCCCCTCCTCCCTTCCTATCCTTTCTGTAGACATTGTACTCCCCAAATTCCAATTCTGCACTGCTTATGTCTGTGTGACACCATGACTCTGCTAACCCAACAATATCCGCCTTTGATGTCTTAATCAGCACTTCAAATTCATCACATTTATTTACTGTACTTCCAGCATTAGTATACATGCACCTATTCTTATTCTTAGTTACTCTAACACATCCCGTATACACCTGTTTCACGATGACTGCCATCATACCCTGAAAACCCCAGCACCCCTCGCTCCAGGCCGCTGCTTATTCTAATAGATGTAGTGCAAAAATCACCTTCACCTCTGCCTGCGGGTACTTTTAACCTTTTAGTCTGTTAATCCCCCCAAGCTAGTAATTTTCCAACCCACCTAAAACTGCCTCGATAGCATCAGCAAATATTCTTGCACCCTTTCTATTTAAGTGTATCCCATCCCTGTAGAAGCAGTCTCTCCTGTTAACAAGCACAGACCAGGCTGAAAAAAATTCTACCCCTTGAGCCTTGCACATTCCCTCCAGGACCGAATTGATCGACAAGGCTCTCATCATATCTCTCCCTCCTATCGTGTCTGGGCAGAATTGCAGACACTTTCAAATTTAACCCTAACTCACGACTGTTTTGCAACATTGATCTGTACTTGCTAAGTAAATCTGCAGATCTCCTATTCTTTATGTCATTGGTGCCAACGTGTATAACAATATCACCCTTTGATATCAGAGATAAAACAAACTAAATGAGTATTTTGCATCTACCTTCACACATGAGGAGTTATTAAGGTTTGAAAATAGCAGAAGGTTCTCAAATTGTAGCAGGGTGCTTAATGATTTTGTAATAACTGAGAGCAAAGTGGAGGAGAAATTGTTGAAGTTAAACATAAGAAAAGCTCATGAGGTGGATGGGATCTATCCAGTTATATTAAAGCAGGTTGCAAAGCAAGTAAGCAAACCCTTAGCCATAATTATGAGAGCATCCTTGGACTCAGGGGAAGGTCCTCACGGACTGGAGATGTACAAATGTATCCCCAATTCACAAAGGGGGATTGAAGGGTGACACGAGTAATTACAGACCAGTTATTTAACTTCTGTTCCGGGTAAAATAATGGAGTTACTGGTTAAGGAGGTGATACAGAATCACCTAGACAAGACACAGTAATAGTTCAGACACAGCATGGGTTTGTAAAGGGGAGGTCTTGTCTGACAAATTTGATAGGATATTATGATGGTTACAAAGGAACTGAATGCAAAAAATAATTTTGATATCATATACTTGGATTTCAGGAAGGCTTTTGACACTGTTGCGCATGGAAGACTATTGTACAAATTGGAGCAGAATAGTATTAAGGGTAAGTTGGTACAATGGATAAAAGGATGGTTGAGTGGGAGAAGACAGAGGGTGGTAATTAATGGGTGCTGCTCTTCGTGGACTAATGTTACTAGTGGAATCCCACAGGATTCGGTGTTGGGTCCACTGTTGTTTTGTATATTTATCAATGATATTGATGAAGGTATATCAGGCGTAATGTCGAAGTTTGCAGATGATACAAAGGTTGGCAGGGTTGTTAATGACAGTAATGGCAGTGATGGCAGTGTGCTACTGCAACAGGATCTAGAAAATTTGGGCAGATGGGCTAAAGAAGTGGCAACTGAAGTTTAACCTTGACAAATGCAAAGTACTGCATATGGGTAGAAGTAACCCCAGAGAAACGTACCAACTGTGTGGTACTACACTTAAGGTGGCAGAAAATGAAATAGACCTGGGAGTAATTGTGCAGTCAGATATGAAGTTTTCTGAGGAATGCAGACAGGCTGCGAGGGCAGATCATGGGGTTTTGTCAATGATATATAGGAATTTTTCTAGCAGGGGAAAAGGAGGTAATTGTCCCTCTGTATAACGAAATGGTCAGGCCACTCCTTGAGTACTGCGTACAAGTCTGGGAGTAATTGTGCAGTCAGATATGAAGTTTTCTGAGCAATGCAGACAGGGCCTCATTTTAGGAAGGATGTAGATTTTGCTTGAACCGTGTACAGAGAAGGGCAACAAGATTTGTGAGGGGAATGAAGGGATCCTCTTACCAAGAGAGGTTTAAGTTCTGCAAATTGCAGTAGCTGGAGACTAGGCACCTGCGAGGTGATCTGATTGAGGTGTATAAGGCCTTGAATGTGTTGAGCACTGAATTCTGATGGGATCCTTCCCCGTGTTCAGATTACGAACCTAAGGGGCATAAATTCAAATTAAGAAAAGACAGATGTAGAATAGATGTGCGGAAATTTGCCTTTAGCCAGCGGGTGGTTAATTGCTGGAACAAACTTCCATCTGTCGTTGTGGAAATTGATAGGTTAAATAAATTTAAGGAGAAACTGGACAGGCATTTGGAGGGAATGGTTGTGCGAAATTTTTTTTTCTTCTGGTTGATGCTGCCTAAGCTCATACACTTGCTTTCTTGCATCACATGCCACTACTACTATTTCTATGGAATAATTATTCTGTGGGGTAAAAGTTCCTACATTTTACCAATAAACTACCTGTATTGCCTAACGTTCAGTGATGGCCGTACATATCAAGTATTTTCTGCATTAAGTTGCCAATTTTTTATGCCCTGGTCATAATGTACAAGCAAATTCTTTATGTTACCTTAAACGGAAAGTTTCGTCCTGCTCTTTCCGCCATGTTTTCATTGAATTGCCATGATTCCGTTGAATGCACGCATTGGACTGAAACCCCTGGCCTCGAAGTTGAAGGCGGCTTTCAGTGGAATGCTGCTTCGTGACAGAGCTTAAGTAAAGCTTGCTTGGTTTTTTCCACCAAACCATAACTCAGTTATGAATGAACGTACACTTTCCTCGCTCTGTTAATATACAAAGATGTTGCTACTTCAGTGGATACTGACCAACTGAGCTTTTGAGACTTAACTAACTGGCTACTCGAAAAAAGCTGGAGTATTACAAGCACTCATACTCAGGTTACCAAATTAATTCAATAACTGTACGAGATTATTACAGGTCATTAAACATCGATCTGCTTAGTCTCAACATCCTGGTCTATGTGAAAAAAAACCAAAACCATTTGCTGAAATATTTCGCTTTTTTCTGTCGAATGTTCTTACATATAAACGAAATGGCAGAATAAAATATCTTTTTTAAGTAGTGTTATACACTATATTGACAAAAGAAACGAGACAACTGAATGTTTCTAAGAATCCTTTCATAGAAATATTTAATAATATGTAGGCTTATCTTTGGCCTTAAGTACACATATTTAGTCAGTCTCAGCGAGGGTCGCATGGATTATTTTCTCCAGGGAAGTCGGGTTTTTCGTCCAGCAGACCGCAGGAGAATACACGCAGTTACAGACACGGTTTGAATATACTGATGCTTCACATCGTCGCTGGCATCACCTACAACACTATTCCTGGACAACCTCCTCCACACAGCAACTGATACCCAGCACCGGAAATTCCCAGTCATGAAACTACAAATTGGGCTCCTAATCCAATCTTATTGCTGGCCCCTAAGGATCATCCCGCCCACGCTTGGGCGGGATGATCCTTAGGGGCCACCCAACTAGGAGCCCCACGAACGCCGCGGTGCGATTTCTGCCTCTTTAATTTGAACTTTATCTGTTCTCTTCTGCCTACCCACAGTCTTCCTCTTCAGGACTCCCCGAACTGCATATAGCACTCTCCTTGCTCCTTTTCACCTGAGGGGGGATGCTTTACACTTTGCCATTCCCCGCTGTCTTCCATTTTCTTGTGTCTTCTCTGAATTTTCCTTGGCCCCTCTCCACTTTCGCAACAGTAAGAGTGTGGACGGCCCGTCAGATGTCTTTCTACTTCCTGGCACGGCTGCTGGGAAGCTCCTTCCTGGTGATAGAGTATCCCAGTAACGAAGAGGCCAGTCGTACAAAACACTACTTGCACAACCCACATCGACTGACTTTGCAATGTTGTGCAGCATCACAGAGTACTTAAAGCGGATTTGTGGGAAACCACAGGACCGACATAACAATAACACTATGTCCACTATACTGGTGCCTCATAGCTTGGTTGCTTTGAAGCTTAACACGCACATAATATACACTGCTCCATCGCCAGTAGACTCCGAACTAATTTTCTGCTTCTTTAGTCCACTCCACCCTTAACATAATGGTCAATTCATGTACATTGCGTGTTGGTCTGGGCTGAGCCAACGTTCAAGTTTATCCCAAAGATGTTCAATGCGGTAAGGTTCAGGGTTGGAACAGATCGATGAAACTGAAAGGGCCTCTCCCTATACTGCTGCCACAGTATAGGAAAAACGGAATTGTTCAGATGATGAACTTTGCAATTTTTGGCTACTTTCGTCAATATAAAATAAAGAATAAAATTTCTGTGTATCCTCCGGGATGGCTACACATGGTAGACAGAATACAAAAACAGCACCGTATGAAAGTCACGTGATCGAGATTGGAGTTTCTTGTTCATCTAATGAAACGTTTTATTCCTACATTAAAAAATGCTTATTATTAGCATATTTTTTAGGTTTGGTGCGAATAAAGAGAAACTTCTTTATGGAAATACTTCCAAGCCAATGAGGAAGTCACTAAACAAGAAGTTATTGAAGAACAAAACAAAAACAAGCATAAAACGAGATCAAACATTGCATGGTCATTCAAAAAATCCTAACTGCACTATTATCAATAAATGATACGCTACTGTCTATCATGCTCTCAGTCAATTAAAACCATGCCACGATGATGTCACGTCTGTTAAGACAACAGGGTAGTCTGTCAGGTACAAAAGAGGCCTGTCGGGAAATGATAGGTTGCTGTGAAATCCTCAACATACTAATGGAGTTTAGAACTGGCTGCTATCAAATGATATGAACGGTGGGCGAAGGCTATTAACCATGGTCGTAATGATTTTTATGATGCCTCACGGAAAGTTGGCACCGAATGGAGCCAAGTGGAATAGTATCTTCCGTACTCCAGTGAACACGCGGCCCTTCTTGCACATTCCTGCCTATGAAACTGGCACATCTCCCAGGGTCTGCGTGCGTGTCAATGGCGTGACCGATTTTCTTGAAACCAACTAACTCTGCACAGCGTGGAAAAAAAAATTCCCCACCTTTCCGACATGTGTTTCTCAACATCGGCCTGAGACGGAAATCATATCAGGCCTTTTGCATACAGGGAGAGAGCAATGGCACTATCCACTGCTAACCTTGAGGGTGCAAAGTGGAACCTCATGGCTAGATAAAACGACTAACTCGCGTGCAAGACGGTCGTTACAGTGCAATACTCATCATTAACACTGGCAGAGGAACTATGGTTCCTTACTGGCGACACTTTGAATACAAAGACGTGAGGGCACTTAGCAGATCCTCAGTTAAAGCGCTAAATTGCACAATAAAGGTATCCAAAATCATCATATTATGAAAATCACTGGGTATTTTGAAGATAATCCACCTATTTTTCTCCCATCTTGGATACCTTTCTTCACTGAATTGTGTTTCAGTCATGTCTCCCAATATTTTCCTCTGCTTATTTATGTGCGAAAGCAACTGAGGCCGTGGGGCGTTAGACTGTCTTTATATTGCGTTTATTCTACGATCGGTTTTTCTAATTTCCGGGATAAAAACTCTTTCACTGGGAGACCAATTACTTCAATCAATAATCCTTCCATCTTTAAGAGTTAGAACACATGACTCTTCCATGCAGTGCGGATGGAGGGCAAGGGTCTTCTGTAACCGTGAATTTTAGTTGAAGTTTGTTTTAAAGAAATAAATTTTGGTCGTATAATTACGATGACCCACAAGCTAGTTTATACGTTTATTCATATCCTTATTTTATCCACAATCTGAAGAGGTAGCTCATGAAAAAGATAAACGAGTGTTGCGTTGAATTCTACGAGATAATGCAGCTAACGCCATGCCAAATATAAGTTGCGTTTAAATTTCATAAGATAGATAGTCCGCATGGGAAATATTCAAGTCATGATTTAGAATAAGGGTTAGGAAAAGAGGTATTACATATTTAGGGTTCCCCCCGTCTAAATCTCACTAAATCGCAAATAGCTAGATTGTTATTTATAACCGTCATCAAATATGAAATATTCAGTCAACACTGACTAATACTGTTAAGAAGGATTAATTTTGGAAGCAGTTTCTATTTATGGATTTGTACACGTTCACTTGGCTTCTATGAAGAAACAAGAAATAGAACCCTTTAATAAATGATGCCAGACCCCTCTTACTTACAGAATATTCAGAATATGTTGTCTCACACCTAATAAATTTCCGAGTGCGCTCTCTCATAACATTTATTGTTCATACATAGAAGGCGTAAAAACTTCTTTCTCCATAAGGGTGATTAATTACTGAAAACCTGGCATATGACGAGAATTCTGAGCAAACCACCACTTACGTGATCTACCCTCAATGTAGACAGCGTTCTCCTCTCGTCATGAAAGGATATTAGCGAGGCTCGGTGGAATAAGCTAAGCACTTCGACCTTCAAATTTTGCGAATCTGCGATTTCCAGGAGTCTACGAAAACGTCCATGGCTAGTATAACAGAGCGAATAGCAATGTATTCGTCCAATCACAGAAACTACAGGTATTCAATATTTTCATATATTATTTTTCATCTAATTAGGAACGGAATAACCTCGGTTCTTAACACTTTAATACCGTATAGAGGCAACTTATTCCAGTAATTAATCGGGCGTGAATACTCAGTACCTTAAGGTTTAAACCATCAAATTAATCCTTTAATTTTTTTGTATTTAAAAACTTCGTAACATATCCAGACAGTGTATGAAGTTACTTAAATTGAACGTTACTATGTAGTCACTGGTTAGGTTTTCGATCATTCCAAATTTTTCCGGACTCAACAAACGTGATTTAAAGAAGCCTTTCTCAGACTATAGTCAACTGACCTCTGGATGTCCTAGAGATGTTAACGGTATATGAATAACGTACGAAATTTCTTAAAAGCATTCAAACACCGAAAGAATTTAGAGCACTTTTCAAATTAAAGAGGGGGAGCAGACTCCTAAGTCATAAATTCGAGACCCACGGACTTTGAGCGTGTTGTGACTGCAGTAACTGCATTCTTGTCTATAATATCCTGCATTACTTCTTTCAGTAATGACTCCATTATGCTCCTTGGAACAGAAGTTAAGCTGACAGTCTGTAATTACTCATGCCACCCTTTGATCCCCCATTCGTGAAATGAGGACATTTGCACCTATCCAGTCTACAGGAACCTCGCCTGGATCCAAGGATGCACTCATAATAATGGTTAAAAGTTTGCTTACCTCCTTTTCTGCCGCCCGTAATATAACTAGATAGATCCCATCCACCCCAGATATCTTTCTTACCTTTAGCTTCGATAATTTCTCCTCTACTTTCTTCTCAGTTATCACAAAATCATTCAGCACCCTGTTATAATTTAATACACTTCACGGACCTCCATCCCTAAAAAAATTCCTCATATGTGAGAGTAGATGCAAAATATCTCTTCAGTTTGTCAGCAACCTGAACAGGATCAACAAGAGTTAACATCAACAACACCTCTGCTGCAGAGGATGTGAGTGTGCTGAAACATTTATATCTAGTGGTCCAATGTGATTCATCCCCTTTCTTTTTTGTGAAGTAAAGAAGTGTTTCCTAGTTTTCTTTCCATTATGTTCCAGAGACCTCTCGAAATCTACCTCAGCTTGCCTAACCTGCTTTGTGACTTGATTGAAGATTAGTTTATATCTAATCAACCACTAGCAGTAACTTGCACTCTCTTGATAATTTATATGCATTCTTCTTCTCTGCTGCAATTCTCATCATTTCATCTGACATCCATTTGGGTCTGCATTACTTCTTTAACAGTATTCGAACAGTATTTCTTAGTTGGCACGAAAAGCCTGGTAGCTTGTACGATTATTTCTCTTAATGCTTTCCATTCTGAATTTGCTTTTGGTAACTTCATTATACCCCAGGGGCTCACATCTGGTGAGTATGGGCTTGGCACACCCAGGGTCCTGAGCTAGATATCATCATTCTTCTCATTCTTGGTGATTCCCTTCTACTTTTGACTCACACTCACTCTCTCTCTCTCTCAGGGAATTTTTTTTTTTGGCTTGTGCAGCATAAGCCTCAGGCTTCCTTGCACCATGTAGCTAATAATAATAATAATGATAATAATTTTATCCCACTGCATAGACTTTAAAAGCTGACTGGGACCACTCTAATCACCTTTACGAAAGCAAAAGCCCTTCCCTTTGCGGTTGATGGTAGTTACATCTAAGTAAATCTCAATCAATATATTCAGATTACTGCCACCTAGTGGATTTGCAGATTCGTAATGAATGAAGGGTCGCTCCTGATAGTCACGAGCATTTCTTTCTCTTATTACCTGTCTACTAATAACTTTCCGATGTAGAAAAGGACCATCCTATAAATCCACAAGTCTCGCTATTGTGTGAATGATCAACCCACAGGGTCCGGTAAATATCTGTAAAGTGAAAGTCCCAACTTTATCAGATATTCTGATTTACCGGAACACTCTAGATGTCTGTACAGCTGTTCGTTATACTGAAGGTAATTAGGCCTATAGAACAGTCATACCCTCATTTTCGGTTCCACAGTGCTTATGTCACGCCAAATTAAATTGCACTGGTTATTCATATCCACTGCATGCACTGTCTGATTTTATACGCTTCTTAACTAAGAGCACCAACCCTCCCACATTCTGTTGCTATCTGTCCTTTCTGTACTCCCCATATTCAAATTCCGAATCCCTTATATCTGAGTGATGCCATTGTCTCAGATAATCCTACAATGTCTGAATTTAATGACTTGACCAGTACTAAAAATGCATCAAATTTATTTACTATGCTCTTAGCATTACTGTGTACATGCAGCTGTATCAGTACAGAGATTAAAGCTGCTTTACAAAGTCATCAAGTTTAGTGTCATGAGACATACCCTCCACCTGTGCTTTTTTGCCCAATGTTTCCCGTTTTCCTAACAATCGAGCCATCAACTATAGTGACATCCACTGGAACCAAGGATCTCTGCTGCAGAGGATGTGATTGCGTGTGCTCTGGTGCGGAAGGCTCATTCGTTGGGGTGGACTGCTGAGTATTTAATGAATCCCTTTCATTTAATCCTTAGAGGTCATCAACCGCATTCTTCAAGCCCTCATAAATTCCATCAGAAAGTCGAATTTGCGCTTAATTTCCTCGTGCTCTTTACAACGAACACACACACAAAGACATCCGGTGTGGCTGTATCATGTCCTGATAGAGGTAGATTCTCAAAATGAGAATAAGTAATATACATAAAATACTCCTCATTCCTTGGAGAACTGCCTTCGGAAATTCTCCCCAGAACCAAAGCTACTAATAACTTTTGTGTTAAGTCGTTTAGAAAACTAAAAATGGATTGAAGTAACTGGATTTTTATGCCTGACCATGTATTTGCTACAATTTTTTATGCAAATTATTGATAATCGAATATAAAATGATAGATGAAAGAATAACTGTATATTTAATTTAAGTGAAATGAAGTGGAGTGAAATAGTGTAATAGGATGTCAGAAAAAGTAATGAATTATGAATTCAAACTAAATAAGTATTAGAAATTAATGGTGAGGTTATAACAAACTTGATTCATTCAAAAATAATACAGCAGACTCTCGATTGTCCGGGGTTTCTATGGCCCAAGGAAGCCTACGTTAGTCCCCTAACAAAAAAGTATTTTAATTTTTTTAAAAATTAATATTTGTATTGAAGTTCGTGTTAAACCTTTCCACACGCTATAGTATACTTTTATAAACATGAATATAGTATACGCGTAAACAAATTTAGGTTTGTCACATTTATGGTCTGTAATATATGGCTTTATTTCTCTGATATACGAGGGGAGTATCAAAAAGTTCGTACTGTTACATACAAATAATAGCCCTAGAAAGGTGAAACATCACAGGAACTTTAATCCTTTTCTATGTACTCTCCATGTACAGTAACACATTTCTCCCAGCTATGGATCAGTTGTTTAATGCCTTGCTTGATTATAGAAGGCCGCACTTTTTGCCTGAAACAACGATTCCACTTCATTGATGACTTCTTGAGACAATCAAAGGCATCTGCGCAATAGTTCCTTCGTTTCTCGAAACAAGAAGAAGACTGACGGTGCTAGGTCAGGAGAATAGGGTGGGTGCTGCAGTAGCACAAATCCAACAGTTGGCGAGAACATTGCATTCGACATTGCTTCTGCAAAGGTGTCAGCAATCTTGGAACCCATCCTGCAGATACCTTAGACATGTACAGATGGTCATGTAAAATGCTGTGGGCAGACCCATAACTAATTCCCACTGCATTTGCGATGAAATGAATTGTCACACGTCTGTCACTCAGCACCAGCTGCTCAACCTTTGCAACCGTCTCACTGTCTGTGGATGTTGATGGCTTTCTTTCTCGTGGCTCGTCAAAGACACTTGTACGACCGCACTGGAACTCCCGTTTCCACTTTTTTACAGTGTCATAGGATGGACAATTCTGCCCACCCCAGCTTTCATTTGTTCGTCAATTTTCTGAGCTTTCTTGCCCCGCAAATGCAGGAACTTGAATACTGCTCGATACTCCACTTTGTCAACCATAGCGTCCTTCCTCAGATTCAGGGCTTCACCTCTGGTGTACGATCACCTGCGGCAATGAAATTTCACGTTAGTTCTTGAACAACTTATATTAAAAACGGCATCTTCCAACTGATGTTTTATCTAGGTCAGGGTACGAACTTTTTGATACTCCCTCGTATGGCTTTGTTTCTCTGTTTATGATATTTTCGAATGGAAGACACGTTTTATTTCCTGATGACACGTGACATTACGAATGATCAGCGAGTTAAAAGGTGAACAGTTCAACGATAACGAAATGGCTTGGCAATTTATAATACTTGAACTTAATTATTTTTTCCCTTATGGTATTGATATGGAATCAATGAACCAAACTAAAAGGTAATTCTGTGATGTTTGAAATTTATACTCCAATCAGCGTGCCTATCGATGTGGCAAATCGTTCAGAAATTGTAATTCCCTTATAGCATTAATCTGCATTAGAAGTGACATTCCAGGATCACTGCTCTGGCAACGAGCGTGTCTTAATATCTGTCACAGGGAGCAGATATTATGCCAAGCTCATTGTCTTTTGAACGCGAGAACGTCTCGCTCTACAGATGATGATGCGAAGAAAGTGTCACTCGTGATAAATGAGAAAACTGAGCTCATAACTTCATTAGGCAGAGTTAAGACAATGTGGACCAAAGGGGTTATGGTACTGACCTTAGAGCTGTTTTTCAATTGTATGCAAAATGAATAATCCACGTTATCCACGAAGCGAAGATATAAGTGACAATGGTAATATAATTCGGATAATAGTATCGCGATGAGTACGCTATTCCAAATATGTAACGAGGAAATGCTGGCAGGGTCAATGCTGCAACTGAATCCTGCCAACAGACACGCGCACACTCTCGACGCGTTTGGAGTGGGTGGATGCCACGTTTTTACTTCCTATTATAAAAATTCTCTCGACTCGCTTTAGACCTTGGGTGCCGAATTTCATTTAAGCTTCTAAATACTAATGCGAAAACGATTAAGTTTATCAGCCTGCTTATCTTATATTAATACAATATTCGATTTGTCGCGGGCATTCCAAAAAATTAAAAATATCACGCAGGGTTCATAATACACCAACTCCGTCTCTTATCGATAATGTATTCAAGTTTATGTCCTCAGAAGCGATTTTGTACCTCTTAATTGAAATAAATAAAACATAATAGGAATACGAATAAAACAAAAGGAATTGGACGTTGATCCTTTTCCCTGTAGATGTATTCCGATCCCACCCTTCAGGCTACTTTCTCTCAATTCTTTATTATTATTTTAACTACAGTAGCAGCTGCTCATCTCCATTGCTAAACCCTCAGCTTCTCACTAAAAGCTCTAAAAATGCTAACGATTTCGAATATTATTTAAACTTCAGAACCACGTCAACGTTTTGCATACATATTCATTAATTACGTTTGGGTATCTGAATTATTGCCAACGATTATCACACTGTTTGTGTTCTATTAAACTTACTCCAAATCAGGGGAGGAAGTTAATCGCTTGAGCTATAAATGGTAATAATTGTTACAGCGAGCATCAGTGTAGCTGAGTCACTGTACACTATGTTCTGCGTAAAAAGAAATGAAAAAACTATAAAACTCAGAGAATTAAATAACTCAAAATGCATTCATGTACTTTACCCACAAAAGAAGAAGACCAAGACGTTATACTTTGCTTATTTTCCTTACTGACATAACCCCAATCACCTTCTTTACCCAAATCACGAGGACGGGTAAAATGGATGATTGGGGTGAGGTAAAAAGAAACATAGGGAATATATTCTCAAATTAACGAAAGATAATTAGCACCACTGAAGTATAAATATGGAATAAATACACATAATCGCGAAATGCGAATAATAATAAATGTTGGGATAAATTAAACTTACCTCTAATGGTACAAATACAGTTTTTTCTGCTTCAACTCCTGATCTCGAGCACGTTCACCCGCACGTGAGTTGTGCGGAGAATAACTACGCCACCTACTGAATAGATTTTAATATCAAACGCGCAACCCTCAATACTGCTTGAAAGTTGAAGAAAATTTTAAATTTTCATTAATCTCATTTTAAATTAACTAGAAAAATATGCTACTTTCTATTTTTATGCACTGCTTCTACAAAATCAAGGGACCAACAAAACGCTTCCTAAGTCCTCCGTATTAGCTTAGTCGGCACGATATATCGCGTTCCATTTGTTTGGAGAGATCCGGATTCGATTCCTGTCGAAATTTCTAAAATCTTCATTCGATGCAGTAGTAATTAGGTTATCTCAGGTTTTCACCCGTGTGTTTTTCATCCCGCACGACATACAAATCGGTCCGTGAACACACACACTTCTACAGACAATACTGTCATGAGCGTACGCTTGGAGGCAATTTCAAAGATAAGCTTTCCTCATCCCGAAACTGTACCCGGTCTGGTTCTAGCCTCTTTACTTCGTCAGTGGGTCTCTTTTCCAGTGTCTTTTCATATTTATAGCTCCTCGAGACAAAAATAAGAGCTATTTGCTTGAAATACTGTTTATATATTTCAATAAACGAGATATATTTTCAATGTGAAAGCTGTATCTTTTCTGCTTTATTGTCACAAATACAAATATTGGTTATTCCAGATTTGTATTTTCATATTTCAGTAAAATAAAAAAAAAATAGTACAACCGTATTCCATAATTTGCTTGATATTTTGTATTTCCTTTCCAGGGAGAATTCTCAAGGCCGAAGAACTTACCAGGTAAGAAACCCATTTTATTAAGACAATTTATATGCCTCTAACAAAAAAAAATACATAGTTTTAAATGATTCATATACAAACATGAATATTTGAATATATGGATATGAATATGTTAATGTGAATATTCATATGTCGTATTCGTGTAGGCTTGTTAAACAACAGCTGTTTCAATTTCTTCTATTGGAAAAATACAAATGACAGTTAAAGATATTATAATGTCTTGATCTCATTTGTATGACACTAAGAACACTTTTTGTTGTAGTAGTAAGGTTTTAGGAGCATCAGCGACTAAGGCCATCCACGCATATTGTCTGTTCTGTGGTCGATTTTCGGTTTGCTGGACGAAAAACCATGCTGTCCTCGCCTGAGACCGACTAACTCAGCTACGTTCTGAAAAGGGCCCATAAAAATCCTCACGTCATCGACGGGACTCAAACTCAGGTCTTTTTCACCAGTTGTGGAGAGGAAGGCGATTCTACTAACTGTGCTACCCACGAAGTCCTAAGAATACTGAAGTCTCATACAAATGGGACCGATGTAACAATAAATGTATACATAAATTACAGTACCAATTCCTTAAATGCTGGTAATTCTCCAGTGGGGAAGATAATTTAGTTGATTTTAACCATTTTAAAACTCAGTCCTGTCTTATATCTCGCAAAGAGGATACTTCTGCTCTTATATCGATCTCGATTACACTCCGATTTCTAGGCAAGATTATATATCTCTATTGGGGATTATCCTGACTTCTATTCTCTCTTGGCATAAGCACATTACAAATACTGCTTCTTCTGCATCTAAAAAACTGGGTTTTCTCTTTCGGTCGGGGCGTTACTTTTCTTCCAAACAGTTATTCATTCTATAATTCCCACTCTCTCTTCCAAAACAGTCTGAACACGTGCCGCAACTAGTCAATGTTCTTTTCTATCCAATTTCAAACTCACAGAACCAACTTTTCTTCTTCTCATTTACTCATTCAACATCCGTTTTCCGAAACAACCACCCTTCATACATATTTCCCTAAAATTACAGTCTACAGAAATTCAAGTCTAATGTGAACAAATATCTTCTTTCATCTTCTCAACTTTCAACTCATGCACGGTACTACGAAAGTATTATAGGTTCTAATACCTCTCGTGCTTGGGGGTTTCATAAAAAAAAGAAATGCCGCAGCTATGTTTGGTGGGAAATGGCAGTCCAAAATTACCTGTCCACTTGGTGAATTGAATTAAAAACAGTAAGGAAAAAAGGGATCTTGGAGTTATGATACAGCTGGATATGATGTTTTCTGAACAGCGTAGACAGGCAGCCAGGAAAACCCGTGGTGTCCTATCGATGATTTATAGAACAATAGCCTGCAGAGATAGGAATACTGTCCAAGTACGGAGATCTCACCTAAATAAAGATATTCAGCTTTTTGAAAGGATTCAAAGGCTGGCACTAAGCATGGTGAGATCTGAAAAAGGGCAGCCGTATCAGGAAAGACTTCGATTATGTGAGTTACAGAACTTGGTATTGTACCTTAGAGGGCTACCTGATTGAAGTACATAAGTGGGGAAAGTGAATGAAGGCGAAATTTTCGCTGTTATAAATGATGAGAGAAATGGGGACTAAAAAAAAAAAGTAAAATTGCAGCCATTATCAACCCACTGCAGGATGGAAGCCTCCTCAAGCTGAGGGAAATGGACCATAATCTGCCACGCTGGTCCAGTGCGGGTTGGAAAATCGACCGTATTCAGCAGTCAGGGGCTTGAACCCCGGTCTACTCAAGGAGCATGTGCCACTGCACTCCCGCTCCTGACCACTTGGCTACGGAGGCCTTTTTAAGTTCAAATTAGAGGAGAAGATGTTTAGAGTGGATTGCAAGAAGTTATCTTTCAGCCTGTCAATTGTTCATTACTGGAGAAAGTTACCTCCAGTAAGGAACCACTGGAGAAAGTTACCTCCTGGTTAGATGAGCTTGGAGAAATTCAAAGATCAACTGGATAATTATCTATGTGAGTAGGGAAGCATATAGTCTATTTCTTATCTATTTTTTTAAATATTTTCTTTTATTTTTTATATCTTTCTTTATATTTTGTTATTTTTGATTTATTTATTATTGTTTTTATTCTATTATTTATTTATTTGTTTTTATCTCTGCAGTATAAAACTGCACAGAATCCCCAGGGCAATATTGTATATTGGTATTGCTCATTGTAGTTTCGTTACTATTGTTTTGTGTTTTTAAAAAAATTATATATTATAAAAAATTCCATTAATTACAGTTTATTTAATTTTAATTAATCAATTTAAAATATTTTTAAAGTTATTTAATTAAATAACTCACTTTTATTCTTTCATTCAGTTGTTTAATGAAATTGATCATTATTTATAATTTGTTATTTTAATGAAAATAATTCAGTAAATATTTTTTAAAATTCTGTTTAATAAAAATAAGATGCACTTCGTGACTAAAGCATTAATAACTTTGTAATATTGCTGATTTATGTTGTTTTGTAGAGTTTTAGCACATCACTTAAGCTTTATTGCGCCGTATAGAGTCTCAAAATTGCGATTGTTCTGTGGTCGATTTGCTGTTTGCTAGATGAAAAACCAAAGTTTCCGGGAGAAAAAACCATGCTGTCCTCGCCTGAGACCGACTACCTCGGCCACGTTGTGAAAAATACCCAGAAAAATTCCTCACATAATTGACGAGATCCGATCTAAAGTCTTTTCGAAACTAAAATCGGTGATTGTACCAACTGTGCTAAGAGGGCATTGCTGATTTAGGGTGCATCACTAAATAGTCGCAGAAAAGAAGAATGAGGTATGGGGTGTTATTAAATTATAAAGAAACATATAAAACCTACAGTAAGTACAAATCAATTTGTAAAAAAAGTCTTGGCTAAGTACTTTAAGTACGTTGCAAAGAAGAGTGAAAAGGGATTCTATTTTTACGTTAAACATTAAAGTTATCGGTTACCAGAGAGCCAACTCATGCACCCAGTTGTATTTTGTCTGTAAATTGCGTCTAGTCGGATGCCTGTTTGTTGAATGAAAAAAACCCAAGTTTTTGGGAGCAAAAATCTTGCTACCCTCGTTCAGGATCGACTTTGAAAAAAAGACCACGTTGTGAAAAAAGCCCATAAAAGTTTCTTCCTCGCGTCATTGGCAGGATTCGAAATCAGGCCTTTTCTACAAGGCCTGAAAGGAATTCGATTATATATGAGAGGACTTCTTTGCGTATGTTAGAAGTAAACGGAATTAATCATATAGACCTACTTCATATCTGTTTGAACATTATCAATGATTCTTAAGTGGTTGACAATAAGCTAAATAAATATTTTGAATCTTGAGAATAACAGTTGGGAATAACAGACTAAATGACAGAAAATATTGGAGGACATTTACAAAAAACTGGTGGAGAGTGTTCCTTTGTGAATAGGGGAGACTATAGACATAGTCTCCCCTATTCACAAAGTGGCTTAAAGAGCGAAATCAGTTACTACGACCCTGTATGTTTGACTTCTGTGCCAGGGAAAATTTTGGAGTCCTTAATTTACATAAAATGGAGCAGTGTGGCATTAATAGCAAGTTACTACTAGGGATAGAGAGAGAGAGAGAGAGAGAGAGAGAGAGAGAGAGAGAGAGAGAGAGAGAGAGAGCTGAGTGGTAGTAGAGAGGGAATAATTATAACTGGCCACTGCTCTAATTGACTAATATCACGAGTGGGGTCTCAAGTTTTGATGCTGGGCTTTCCACCCTACTGTGTTTCTACTATGTATTGTACTTATTCATGATGTTTATATAGTATACTAAGTTTAATGTAACTTTACTCAGTCTGCGCGGGTAGCACAGTGACATCGTCACCGTCCTCTCCATATCGGGTGGAAAAGTCCCAGGTTCGAATCCCGTCGATGACGCGAAGAACTTTAATGGGTTTTTTACATTCCATGCTTGAGTTAGTCGGTCTCAGACGTAGATATCAAGGTTTCCCCCCAGAAACTGGGGTTTTTTCGTCCAGAAAACAGGCAAATCGACCAGAGAACACACGCAATTTACAGACTAATATATAAACGGGTATATGTAAGAAATTACTGGTGGCTCTAATATAATAATTTGAATTGAAAAATTTGTAACTTTGCTCATGATATGAAAGTGGGCAAGGTGATAATTCACAGTACTCAGGAGGTAGTACGTCTATAAGACAGATACATTATTTGGATGGGCTGAAATATAATCCTAGGATAACGTATCTCTTGGGAAATTCATAACTCAAGATAGTTGATAATAAAAAGGAATTGGAAGCGTACTATACAGTCTGATGTGAAGTTCTCTGAGCAGTAGAAACAAGTTGTTAAACTGGTAATGCGGTTTCAGTGAAGATATATAGCAACTTTTCCAGTAGAGACAAAGGTAAATGCTCTATTTTATAGAGAAATTGTTAGTCCACGTCTTGACTGTTGCATACAGGTTTGGAACTTCCATTTTAGGAAGAATGTGTGCTTGATAGAAAGGGACAAAGAGAAGAGCAACAAGATTAGTTAAAAGTGCAGATGGTATTCTTATCAGGCGACACTTGAATTATGCGAAGTACAGCGTTTGGAAACCAAACATCTGTGGGATGACTGCTCAAAGTGTAAAGGCTTTGAAAGTCTTGACTAAACTAAATTCTGAGGATATCTTTACACTTGGTCATATGACATTTTGTATTTGTCCAATCCCTCCTTAAATTTAGATGAACTTCAAAAATCCATACGAGCAGGTGAAAGACGATAAATTTAAATTGGGCGAGGATGATTGCAGACTGGATTTCCATGTCAGAAGTTTATTTAAGGAGGGAATGGACAAATATTTGAAAGAAATGAAATGCAAGAATATGATACTGATTACTCTCAGTTTTTTGACTGATGTTAAATAAGTTAAGAATCCTTACCTCATTCTCTGAAGTATTTGTTTATGGTCACTTGCTTTGTCCAATACTAATACTGATTAACCAGTTATACGTTAGTCAAAGAGCGAACAAAGAGATCATTGGAATAAACATACCGGAAATTCTAGCTTTCCATCCCGTAAGCAAGAAAACTAACTGAATACACGCTATTTATAGACAAAACACAGACAAGTAACGCCTCATAGCCTTAGCTGCCGTAGCATAAAATTAAACAGTAATGATCTTCTACAGTAATATAAGAAAGCATTCATTAAGGCGTGCTGATGCCAAAAATATTTTCTATGTACAGTACGTAGAAAATGTAGCGTATCCAGTTCACAATCATGAATCATCTTTAGCTTAAAGATAAACGTGTCGGCTTGTGGGTTTGTAGCTTGTTCTGCTACCCGATGGCATTCAAGAGCGAAAGTAAACTAACTCCAAACGAAAGAAAAGGAAAGGAGTCATGATATTGTTGGTGCCAATGTTTTCTTCCTGAAATTTTCCGAATCTTCTGGCAGTGATCTTTATCAGACAGGAAAAATGCAAAAACACACCAACTCAGTATTACTTATCTGGAAGGAAAAGCCCCTTATGTGTGTGTGTAAAACTCTATTTTTAACTACACAGCTTGTGCAGAAACTTTATTCCTTGGGTAAACATCATCGAGACGGTCTTTTTAGAACTAAGATTGTCTAATGACTGTTGATGTTCTGAATAAGGCACACGTTGTTACGAAATTCTATCGGAACACAGCGTCAAAATGCTGATATTTAATGCTGCAAAATAACAGTTTGTAAAAATGTAACCAAAGAGAACATTTAAAACGTTAATAAGCAAAGCAGTTTCAGACAGAGTGAATTCGTAGGAAGAAAAACCACAAATATAGTTTTCATGATGACAAACTTCACAATTAATTTATATTATTGATGTTTTTCTTAATCAAATGTTTCTTTATTCATTACACAAGCCGCCATAGCCGAGTGTTCAGGTACGTATTAGTACGCGTGCCTTGAGTTACCGGGATTCAAGTACGTGACTGCTAAATACGGTGCTGTTTCTTGTATTCTCTGTATCTTGTGAACTCCTCTGGTTGTCCCGGAGTATATTGTGATATTTATCGGTGCTCAAAAGTTATTGAAAATAATCTACAACTTTTACAAAAGTTGTTTATATCTAAAAATAAAAGAAACATAAATATGGAGACAAATATAAATGTGGAGAAAACGTGGATGAAATAAAAAAGAACCGTACAATGTTCTTTCTAAACGTTGTTGTTACAGTAAGGTTTTAGGAGCATCAGCGACTAAAGTCTAAGGCCATATTGCTGCGTGTATACTGTCGGTAAATTGCGTGAATTCTGTGGTAGATTTTCTGCCTGATGGACGAAAACCCAAGTTTCCTGGAGAAAAAACCATGATACCCTTGCCGAAGACTGACTAACTCAGCCACGTTTTGAAAAAGGCCCATAAAAATATCTCCCGTCATCAACGAGATACGAACTCAGGTCTTTCGTCCCGGTGTGGGGGGGCTGGCGATGCTAGGATTCATATTCGCGTCCTGGAGACCTGTTTTATTTCGAAACAGAAACACATTTCCTGAAAATGACTGTGCTAAGATGACACGTTTTGCCCCAGAGTACGAATAATAAAATAATGGTTTGCTTAAAACAGAATGGGCAAAATAATAATAATATGGTGACTGGAAACTCATCTGACATTAGTCCAATTGAGAAGTTCGAAATCTTCAAGCATTTGGTTTTAGCAGAGAGGCCAGAAAGAGTAAAGAGGAATGAAATTGTGAATGGCTAGTAATTTTTTCTTCTCCTAGACGCTAAAAGACAGTAGATGGGGCTTGTTTTGCGACCGAATTGTTCGGCATTATGGCCATGGCACCTAAAGCCATTAGAACAAGTTGCCCTCTGTAAATTCATTCTTGGGATGAAACCAATAAAAATAGTGGGAAAATCCCACAACTTCTCCTGAAACTGACAAACTCATCCCTAATGGATAATTTCGTGGAATTCGAACTCAAACTAATTTCTTGTGGGCGGGCCTTTATGGCTAATGCAGCATAAAAATCCACCCACAGGAAATACGAAACCTTGTACTTTCAGAGATTCATCAAACCTCTATGTTTGCCTCCATATTTGTCATCTTTTTATTTTAACTTAACTTAACTTATTTTAACTTAACAAACAAACTTTTTTGGTTTATAATAGTTGCATTTCTTTCACATAAAACACGATATGAAGTGATATATCACGTGATGGTATAATCAGTGATGTGATACAAAAGTAATGATGTCCTGTAACCAGATACTTTTTCTTCTTTTTAACCTTCCGCAGTAAACCCTGTTTCCGTATTCTAGCACCTTCTTGGACTTTGTTTATCAAATAGTTCCAGAAGTGAATAAAAACAAACTGGACAGGTGCCAAACTTGTCTGTTGTGACTAAATTCTCTTTCTCCTTCCAGGCCGCGACTAGGTCACCGGCAACACCACCACCACACGCACAACACGAGCAGCTTTTCGACCGCTATTCGTCTTATTCCACAGCGGAACGCTTTGCACGCCCTGCCGAACTTTCGAAGAGGAACCAAGGGTACGTTCAATTGAAATATATAATTTTTCGTATAGAGACTACCTCTAAATCCTTTAAATCTATTCTATGGAACAATAATTTGGAACGAAGAGACCTTTGAAATGCTGCCATCGTGCATTGCAACCATGTACGTAGACATACAGAAGGAGCGAGAGAGAGAGAGAGAGAGAGAGAGAGAGAGGGGCAGACAGACAGAAAGGGCGAGACAATTTTCTGCTAAAAATAATCTTGAAATGCGGAGTGGTATCAGATTTGTTTATTCAGAGATAAGCTAATTTCAAAGAGGACACAATTTTTATTAGGCTTCAACGTATGCCGGTGGATTTTCAATGGATTTTTGAAAAATAAATAAACGAATATCGCATAAATTGAAAAAAATAAATTTAAGTTCATTTTCAGCCAGCGTTCTACTGTAATTAGTTGGTTATGCTCTGATTTATTAAGAACATAGAGCTGTGAAATTACATTTCGAAGGGCAAAGTTCTAAATGCATTGATCTCTCAAAGTGCAGCAGTGCTGTTCCAACAAGCAGCCCTGGTATTGTTGCAGTTTATTTATGCAAAACATATATTAAGTAGCACTAAGGTTATTTTTAATATATTAAATGTTTTTAGATACGTATGGATCTTGCTGACTTCTAGAGAACGAAGTTAAATTACAAAAAAAAATATGCTGGTCCCCGTGAGGTCTTATTATCTGTTTTTTTTTTTATTCATACTCTTCTATTTCTATTAATATTATTTTTGTTTTGCTGTATTCTAGTATTATTTTTAATTTCTTCATTTTTCTTTCTGTTTTTTTTTTCTGGTACTGTATTCACAGGCGATTCCATTCTGTCTACCAGTGGATGGAAGATCTTTAGATAAGTCCTTTTGGACTGGTCAGTACGTGCAGTTGCCAGCTGCCCGCCTCCTTGTGGCATGGACGGGCACTAGGAAGCAGCTTTCCTTGTGATTGCTGTTATTCCTGGGAAACATCCATTCCCAGAATTGGAGCAGCTGCAGCACACCGAGCTGTCGCTAATTCTCCAGGGCTACAGACTGAAACTCATCAACTGGCAAGTCTGCTGAAGAATGACAGTTCTATAAGGCTTCCTGAAACACAGTCCCTTGATGTCTGTGCCGAGCCGGTTCGCGAGATTTGTGGTATTGGACGGGAACATCCATTGTAGGCTTCTCAGCTAGTCACAGTTGGAGTGTAGCGACCTCCTCTCGGCTCAGTGTGCTATCATTAGACTGTGAAGAAGAGAAATAATTTGAGAACGTCTATTTTTGATTTCAGTAGTTTCGACACGGTGATGATATTAATCCTGAATTGACCCGAATAGCTCTGAATATTCCTAAATTATCACACAGAAGCCTATTTTATGAAATCAGACATTAAGAGTAATAATTTTTTTCAGTGCTTTAAATATTTTTTAAATCACTGAATGGTTTAAGAATTTTTTTCAGTGGTTTAGGTGTTCGCAATACTCCATTGTAAAAAACAATTAACCTGATACAATTATTATCAAACGAGAGAGAGAGAGAGAGAGGACAGAAAACTTAATATGACGTTGTTTCCTCTCTACATACAACGACAATTTTTGCTAAACAAAAGAATGATGAGACTTATAGTTAGTTCTTAGGTAATAAGGGTTAGAATAAAAAGAAGACATTGGGTTGAAATTTTGTGTCATAATTAGTATTAGTATTAGCTATTGGGTGCAAAGAAGCCCGATGCTTTTGCTGCAACAGCCAAAAAATATTTAAAATAAAAAGAAATAATAATATAAAATAGCTCATCTATTTGACTCTCTCCACGACCCTATCCATCTGACCTTCACTTTTCCCAAGCTGTCAGACCAACCTTCCATAGAGCCTTATTCCAGCAATCAACAACACGCTGGTTAAAGAACACTACTTGCAACAATGGTCTAACCTCTTCTCCCATAATTTGATTTTATCACCCCATAGTTCTAGAATCATTTATAATAGTGAAAATTTCAGCCTCATTCATTTTAATTCACCGTTCTCAGAGCTTTCTCAATCAAATCTCCAGATTCCAGTCTCCGTAGCCATATATTTGAAGTTACTCCCCATATGGTTGTTCTTTTTCCGATATAATCATATGTGCTGCCCATCTTTTGGGCACTTTCAAAAACGTCCAAGTTTTCTCTTTTTTTTAGGTGCAGTCTTGATACTTGAGCACTGTGCAGTCTTACAATAGCTTTGTACAGTGAGATTATGATATCCCTATCTTTACAGCAAATGTTCGATAAATCATACTCCAGATAGGGCACTGTGGGCCTTCCTTGATGCCTGTCTACACTCTTCGGAGAACTTCATGTCTGACAGTATGCAAACTCCTAAATCTTTTCTTCCTCTGGAATTTCTAATTCGACCCCACCAAGTGTATAAGTTAATCTCGAGTTACTGTTCCCCAAATGCATTTTGCTGCATTAAAACATAGTTGCCACTTTCTGACCATTCTTGAAGTATTACTATATTAGCATTAGTAGTGGCATATGATGCAAGAAAGCAAGCTTATATAGCATCAGACATTTCCCATTTCACCTATCTGTTCCCTCCAAAAGTTTGTCTAGTTCTTCTTTGAATTTATTTAAGCTATCAACTTCCAGAACGACAGATGGAAGTTTATTCCAGCAATCAACTATTCGCTGACTAAAGGCAAATTTCCGCACATCTTTTCTGCAATCATCTTTCCTCAATTTAAATTTACGCCCTCTCAAGTGCGTAATCTCAGCAAGAGGAAGAATCCCATCAGCAATCAGCTTGCGCAAAACATTCAAAGCTTAAACACTTCAATCACCTTGCAGGTACCTAGTCTCCAGAAGCCGCAGTTTGTAGAAATGACGCCTTTCTTGGTAAGAGCACCCCTTTGTTCCCATCACCAATCTCGTTGCCCTTCTCGGTACTGATTCCAGTAGTTCTACATCTTTCCTAAAATCAGGCCCCCAGACCTATATGCAATTCTCAAGGTGTGGCCTGACCATTGCCTTATACAAAGGGATAATCACCTCCTTATCCCTGCTAGCAAAATTCCTGTATATCATTAACAAAACAGCATGAGCTGTCCGGACAGCCTGTCTGCACTGTTCAGAGAACTTCATATCTGACTGCACAATTATCCCGAGATCATTTTCATTCTCCACTACCCTGAGTTTAGTACCGCACAGTTGGTACTTTAATCTGGCGTTACTGCTACCCACTAGCAGTACGTTGCATTTGCCAATGTTAAACTTCAGCTACTACTTCTCAGTCTATCTGCCTAACATTTCTAGATCCTGTTGCAGTAACATGCTCTCATTACTGTTATTAACAATCCTACCAACCTTTATATTATCTCCAAACTTGGACATTAAGCCTAATATACCTTCATCAATATCATTTATAAATACAAAAAACAACAATGGGCCCGACACCGAACCCTGAGGACCTCCACTAATAACATTAGTCCATATTAGACGGCATAAAAGACAAGCAACAACTTGTCCTTTGTGACAACATCCTAGTATCCAATCAAGTTGGTCAGACAAGATTTCTCCTTAAGAAACCCATGCTGTGTCTGTACTATAACTGCTGTCTTCTCTAGATGAGATGATCCTACATTACTTCTTTAACAAGTGACCCCATTACTTTCCCTGGAACACAAGTTAAACTAACAGGTGTAATTATTCGAGTCACCCTTATCATCTTTTGTGAATTGGGAATACATTCGCACCTCTCCAGTCCGTGGAGACCTTCCCTGAATCCAAAAATGCTCTCATAATTATGGCTAAGGGTGTGCTTACTTCTTTTTCTGCTTCCTTTAATATCACTGGATTGATCCCATCCACTCCAGGAGCCTTTCATATGTTTAACTTCAACAATTTGTCTTCCACTTTCCTCTCAGTTATTACAAATTCATTTACTTCCCTATTAGATATTGGCCTCCACTTCCCTAGAGATTTCCTAGTGTGTGTGTGAATGTAGATGCAAAATACTCATGGAGTTCGTCATACCTTAGCAAGATCATCAGCAGTCGAACCATCGATATCAACTGGACCAACCCTATTCATCCCTTCCTTTTAGAGTTTATATAAGTAAAGATATTTTCGCTGTTTTTCTTTGCATCTTTTGCCAAAGATTTCTCTTAATCTGCCTTCGCTTGCCGAACCTCCTTCGTGTCTTGATTACAGACTAACTTATAGCTACCATAGTCTTCTGTGTCGCCTAATAATTTATATGCATCCCAGGCATTTTTTTCTCCTCTGCTACGAGTGTCATTAGTTCATGTGACATCCACTTTGGCCTAAATCTTGAACAGTATTTCTTAGTTGTATGAAAAGCCTTGTAGCTTCCAAGATTAATTCCTTGTAAGCTTCCCATTTAGAATTTGCTGTTGGTATAATCAGTTGGTCGCACTGTATAGAATTTAAAAACTGTCTGAGACCACTGTACTCACCTTTACGAAAGCAAAAACCCTTCCCTTCCCTTTTCACCTGATGGTAGTTACATCTTTAATTAAATCCCACATCAATACACTGTGATCTGCCACCTAGTGGTTCCTTTATCTGCAGATTCTTAATACATTAATTATCATTGGTGATAATACATCTAAATCATTTGGAGAAACGCTGCTTGGCGCTGACCATTATTATGTTGGCACAATCTGCAAATTTTGACATTATAGTATTGCTTCGCTGATGTCATTTATAAAAATCAAAAACGATTGTGGTCCCAGTACCAATTCTTGAGGGACTCCAGTTCTTACATTAGCCGAAGCTGAAGAACTACCCTCTGCCGCAATTACTACCCTGCGTTCCATGTAAGGATTTTCCCCGTGATTTCGTGTTCCAGCGTATACAATAACCTGTCGTGTGCAGGACTGAGTCATATGGTTTGCTGAAATCAAAGAAAACAATCTCGAAATTATTTCATCTAATATGTACAAGTATATAAAAGTACAGGGTGGCCATAATTTAAGTATCCCTATTCAGAACTCTCTGTAGCTCTTAGTGATAAGCGGAATGCCACCACAATTAGTAAGTAAACTATTCAAGGCATGGGGAGAAGGATCCCGTGAAAAAAAAAATAGTTCAAAAATCTGCCGATGGGGATAATACGGCGCTGTACAAGAGGAAAGACATGGCAAAGTACCAACAAATAAATAACTAAAACAAACCTTAATGAAATTACAAATTTTTATTTGTGCTCTTTGCAAAAAAAAAGAAAGAAACTGAATTGCGCTAAAGTTTTAAACCCAAACTAAAAAATGAGGCACCTAAGAGAGCAGAAAATTTGCATAAAATTCAGTTAATTTAATTTTCCCAGCAGCAGAGAGCTATAAAGGCACAACGCGAACATCGCAAGCGTATTCTCTAACTTTACTGTTAACATTATTCCTCAACTGCAGCAAAGAGGATACCTAGATGAGACAAATTTTTATGCAAGATGGGGCTCCTCTTCATATCGCATGACCATTACAGCAGCATCTCTGGCATCACTTTACTGCCCAAAGAGTCATTAGTCATTGGTTTCTCATTGCATGGCCACCACATTCACCTGACCTTACACCGTGTGATTTTTGGCTGTGGAGTCACCTCAAGGCCAATGTCTATCGATGAAGTGTCCCTAACCCGGCTGTCTTAAAGGACAACGTAACGCAACATGTGCGAAAAATTACTCCAGAGATGCTGCATTCCGCAGTTGAGCACACTGTGCATCGAATGCAATTTCTGGTCCAGAACAATGGCCATCACATCGAAAACCAACTCCACCATCATCAACTATCGGGAGGAAACTATGAGTGAGTTTGGAGCTGTGAAACCATTTCCTCTGGCAGTTTAACTGTTTCTTTCTGTTTTTTTTTTGCAAAGAGCACAAATAAAAATTTAGAATTTCATTAAGGTTTGTCTTAGTTATTTATTTGTTGGTGCTTTGCCATGTCTTTCCTCTTGTACAGCGCCATATTATCCCCATTGGCAGATTTTTGAACTAATTTTTTTTTTCACGGGATCCTTCTCCCCATGCCTTGAATAGTTTACTTACTGATTTTGGTGGCATTCCGCTTATTACTTAGAGCTACAGAGAGCTCTGAATAGGGATACTTAAATTATGGCCACCTTGTATATATATATATATATACAGTTGAATAAGACTGCTTATCGTTTACAGGTTATCGTCTCCTACTCCGGGAATCCCAGTAGTAAAACAGTCAGCTGTTTATCAAGCAATTAAAGAGGAAGAAAAAGAAAAAGGTAAGTTAATTATTTCCGTTTAACAATAAACCTTTATGATTTAATGAGTAAGAAATTCAATAAGGTGCGAAATTTCAAAATTAAAATATACTGAAATGCTTTTAATTAAAAATAAAATTTTAATTATTAAACTTTTATATTAACGCATCACAAAAAAGAATCATTTCACCGAGTGATGGAAGTTTAATAGTTCAAGAGAGATAAAATGTTGCGTAAAAGTTTTTGGTGGTGATTTTTTCTACACTTTTATTTTTCAAAAGTAGTTATTTTAATTCTATTTTTAATTTCACAGCATTAAGTGCAGTAGAGCAATTTTTTAAACGATCAGTAGGATGCCAAAATGATCCTCCTAATTTTAAAAATACTGCTGATATCTCTAAATTCGCAAGTAATAACTCGCAATAGCCCTTTATATTTTTCTTAAATTATCTTTAAGTGATATTTCCAAGTTTCTTCCGTTACTTTTCAAAATTATATAATTTCTAATCATACGTATATAATTGTTTCGTTTGTTCCTGCTGTTTATTCTTTTATATTTCAAGTTCTTTATTAAAGAACTTGAAATATTAAAGATAATTCTCGATAATGCTTTATTAAAAGGATTATCAAGTTCTTTTCATACAGTTAATAATTCTTGCATTATTCGTCTTCATCCTTTCTACACCTCTTAAGCAAAATCCTATCTTGTATTAAAAAAAGATATCTGGACTCTCTAAGACTTTTTCCTCACGATCGGATACAGTACGACGTTTCGAAACACTGCTTTTTAAACTTTTTCAAGTACACTAAACAAAATACCTTCCAGTAGAAATATCCACTCTCAGGACAGTAAGCATTTCCAACATAAAGCTTCTTTATCATTTTCTAATTCCTTGATGACTTTCTAAACAGGAAAGAGCACGATTACGTGCTCTTTCCTGTTTTGAGAAATCACCCATCTGTTTGCTGAAGGAAAACTTTCGCATATCTATTCTGCAACCATCCTTTCTTAATTTGAATTTATGTCTCCTCATGTGCAAAGTCGAAGGAAGAGGAAGAATCCCATCAGTATTGAGTTTGCTCAAGCCAAACAAAGACAAACACCTCCACATCACCTAGCAGGTGACTAGTCTCGAGATACTGCAATTTTGCAGGAATGAAGCTCTCTTGGTAAGAGCACCCCTTTGTTACCCTCACCAAATCTCGTTGCCTTTCTCTGTACTCGTTCCAGCAGCACCACATCCTGCCTAAAATGAAGCCTCCCCACCTTTATGCAGTATTCAAAATGTGGCCTGGCCATTACCTTATACAAGGGGATAATCACCTCCTTGTTCCTGCAAATCATTGACAAACCCCACAAGCTGTCCTGGCAGCCTGTCTGCACTGCTCGGATAACTTCATATCTCACTGCACAATTACTCCCAGGTCCTTTTCATTTTCCACTACCCTGAGTGTAGTACCACACAGTTATGTAGATGATACAAGATAGTTTATTGTTAAAATACTATCCAAGCAACAAGTAACGTAAGTGTATAGAATGAGGAGCATCCCAGAGTGGCCATTACACCCCTGCTGTGCACACAAATGGTTTCTCCAACAACATTACAAGTCGCATGACCACAGTTGTGGATATAAATGCAGCAGAACAACCTTTCTAGTATCAGTTAAGCGTACAAACCGTACCAAGAATGGGGAAAAGGAGTGATCTAATGGACTTCGAACGTGGCATGGTAGTAGGTGCAAGACGTGCTGGACAAAGCATCTCTGAAAAGGCAGCTCTCCTGAACTTTTCATGCACCACAGTTTCAAGGGTGTATCGAGAATGGTGCAACGAACAGAAAACATCCTCTCAACGGAACTCTTGTGGAAGAAAATCGCTTGTTGATGAGAGAGGTCAGAAGAGGATGGCTAGAATACAACCTTGGTGCGCAGAACAAAATATCGCAACGGACCACTAGTCGCACTTTGTCGCGAATGGGCTACAACCGCCGACGGCCACATTGCGTACCTTTGTTATCAATGAAGAACAAGAGAGCACACCTCCTGTTGGCGCAGCAACACCAGCACTGGAATATCGAGGATTGGAAAACAGTTGCTTGGTCTGACGAGTCGAAGTTCCTAATGCATCATGTTGATGGAAGGCTCAGAATTTGGCGAAAACAACATGAATCCATGGACCCGTCATGTCTGACGACTACTGTGCAAGGTGGTGGTGGGGGCAGTGTTATGGTGTGGGGGAATGTTCTCTTGGCGCACGTTGGGTTCACTGATACCGATAGATTCACATCTGAATGCCACATCGTACGTACACATCGTTGAGGACCGAGTGCATCCGTTCATGTTGACAGTTTATCCTCAATCAGATAATTACTTCCAGTAGGATAATGCGCCGGTGCACAAAGCCCAAATCACTATGAAATGTCATGTTCCTGGAGTGGTCCGCTCAGTCCGTGGATCTCAATCCTACTGAACATATTTGGGACGAGTTGGAAAGGGCTGTTCGCTGCAGGCCTACACCTCCGTCGAATCTCAAGGAACTGCGTGACACACTCATGTCTGCATGGTACTCCATTCCTGCACAACGTTTTCAGCATCTTGTTCAATCCATGCCTAGACGAATTCAGACTGGTCTGAAGGCTAAAGAAGGCTCAAAGTAGGTAGATGTACCTAATAAAGTGGCAGCACAGCGTAGTCTACTGAAATATAAAGCAATTTTTCTGTATAAAAACAACTGCTATTTCTTTTGCAAAAATTATCAAAAAATATTGCAATGACTCGATTAGAATATTATAACTTTCATAATATAAGACTTCCTATATTAGAATCGGAGAAATCCCAAAATTCCTTAAAATTTTTAATAATATCAATTATACAAAAAGAACCTTCAATTTAATATTAGAAGAATTTTAAAATAGTTGAATTAATTTTTATTAAGGAGTTATTATTATTATCATTACATTTTGTATAACCTGTATTTTACAATTAGTTCTACTTATAAAATGTCTCACATTAAATTTACGTTTAGAAAAAGTATTATTTTTAATGAAAGGTAACCGCACTGTTGCTGGAAGAATGATACTCAGATGTATTTTCTATTTTTATTCTTTTCTTATCTTTTATTTCCTTCTTTTTTTAATGTGTTATATTTTAAGTAGAAATTTCTTACTAATAACACCTTGTTTTTTTGGGCAGGAATTAATTTGTATTATATTATTATTATTAATGAAAGTACATATTATACAGCCATTCACTGATTTACTTTTCTTTTTAGAGCGTTCAAGCTCTTCATCTCCAAGCTCA
This sequence comes from Mastigoproctus giganteus, assembly GCF_048544385.1. NCBI lineage: Eukaryota > Metazoa > Arthropoda > Arachnida > Uropygi > Thelyphonidae > Mastigoproctus > Mastigoproctus giganteus. The sequence goes on from NC_143582.1 coordinate 80,680,819, forward strand.
GAGAAACTCAGAACTGCAACAAGGTAAGTCCTCCAATTAACAGAATAAATAAACCTTTTATTCCTTTAATAAATAGGCTAGCCCATCACAGACATGAAGCTACGGACAAATTTTAAAACTCCGAGACGAAGAAAGATTCACAAGACCAGTAAGATCAATTCGGCCCTGGAGAGATTGTGCAAGGCTCAAGGGGTAGAATTTTTTTCAGTCTGGTCAGTGCTTGTTAACAGAAGGGACTGCTTCTACAGGGATGGGATACACTTAAATAGAAAGGGTGCAAGAATGTTTGCTGATGCTATCGAGGCAGAGTTAGGTGAGTCCGAAAACTGCTAGTTTGTGGGGAGACAAAGACTAATAGATTAACGGCAACCGCAGGCAGAGGTGAAAGTGATTCTTGCACTGCTTCTATTGAAATGCAATTGAGCAGCAGTCTGGAAAGCAAAGCAATGGGGATTTCCAGGAGTGCTGGGAGTCATAGTGGAACAAATAAATACACGTGTTAAGGTAACTAAGAGTAGAAACAGGTGTATGTATACTTGTGTGTACACCAATGCTAGGAGTATAGTTAATAAATTTGATGAGCTTGAAGTACTAGTCAAGACATCAAAGGCAGATATTGTTGGGATATCAGAGACATGGTATCACACAGACATAAGCAGTGCAGAACTGGAATTTGGGGAGTACAATGTGTGCAGAAAGGATAGACAGGATAGGAAGGGAGGAGGGGTTATGCTGTTAGTTAAGAAACACATAAAATCAAAGGACGTGCATCATCCAATTGATGTTGGTGGACAATGCAGTGTTAAGTCTGCTTGGTGTGAAATAATATATATAGGCCTAATGAATCTGATGAGTATAATGAGCAATTGTGCAGAGAAATAGATTGGGCTAGTAAATCAGAATGTCTTGTTATGGGGGATTTTAACTTTCCAGATATCTACTGGAACTTGTGGATTGGTCACTCGCACACTAGCAAGGCATTTGTGGCTTTATTGGATGACTGTTTTCTACAGCAACATGTTCGAGAGGCAACCAAAGAGAGTAATACCCTTGATCTGATTATCAGCAGTGATTATTCATGCATTAAGAATTTGCAGATAAAGGAACCACTGGTGACAGTGATCACAATGTACTGATGTGGGAATTACTTAAAGATGTAACCATCAAGGCTAAAGTGAAGGGCTTTTGCTTTCGTAAAGGTCAGACAGTTTTTAAATTCTGTACAATGGGATCAACTGATGATGTTACCAACGTTGAATTCTAAATGGGAAGCCTTCAGGGACTTAATTTTGGAGGCTACTAGGCTTTTCATTCCAATTAAGAAATACTTTTCAAAGTTTAGGCTTAAATGGATGTCAAATGAACTAATGAGGCTCGCGGCAGAGAAGAAAAATGTATGGGATGCATATAAAGTATCAGGTGACACAGAGCCTATGGCAGATATAAACTAGTCTGTAATCAAGTCGCAAAGGAGGTTAGGCAGGCGAAGGCAGATTACAAGAAATCTTTGGCAAAGGATGCAAAGAAAAACAGCAAAGAGTTCTTTACTTATGTTAACTCTAGAAGGAAAGGGATGAATCAGATTGGACCACCCTTCACATAGATTGGTTGACTATCGATGATCATGCTCAGGTAGCTGATAAACTGAATGAGTATTTTGCATCTAAATTGAGGTGTTATTCAAAGAAGGGAGTGCCAGGCGTTTATCAAACTCTAACAGGGAGCTAAGTAATTTTGTAATAACTGAGAGCCAAGTGGAGGAGAATTTGTTGAAGTTAAACATAAAAAAGGCACCTGGGGTGGATGGAATCTATCCAGTTATATTAAAGGAGGCAGCAAAGAAAGTAAGAAAACCGTTAGCCATAATTATGAGAGCTTTCGTGGACTCAGGGAAGGTCCCCATGGACTGAATGTGCAAATGTATCACAAATTCACAAAGGGGGGGGGGAGTTCAAAGGGTGACACAAGTAACTATGGACCTGTTAGTTTAACTTGTGTTCCGGGGAAAATAATGGAATCACTGGTTAAAAAAAAGCATTGCAGGATCATCTAGACAAGACTGCAGTAGTAGTTAAGACACAGCATGGGTTTGTTAAATGGAAGTCTTGTCTGACCAATTTGATTGGATACTATGATGTGGTCACAAAAGAACTGGATGCAAAAAATAATTTTGATATCATATACTTGGATTTCATGAAAACCTTTGATACTGTTGCACATGGAAGACTACTGTACAAATTATAGCAGTATGGCATTAAGGGTAAGTTGCTGCAATGGGTAAAGGGATGGTTGAGTGGTAATCAATGGACACTGCTCTTCGTGGACAAATGTTAATAGTGGAGTTTACCAGGGTTCGGTGGTGGGCCCACTGTTGTTTTGTATATTATTTATCAATGATATTGATGAAGGTATATTTGGTTTAATGTCCAAGTTTGCAAATGATACAAAAGTTGGCAAGGTTGTTAATGACAGTAAAGATAGTATGCAACTTCGACTGGATCTAGATAATTTTGGCAAATGGGCTGAGAAGTGGCAACTGAAGTTTAACATTAACAAATGCAAAGTACTGCATATGGATAGAAGTAACTCCAGAGGAACGTACCAACTGTGTGGTACTACACTTAAGGTGGTAGAAAATGAAAAAGACCTGGGGATAATTATGCAGTCGAATATGAAGTTCGCTGAGTGCAGATGGGTTGCCAAGGCAGGTCATGGAGTCTTGTCAATGTTATATAGGAATTTTGCTAGCAGGGACAGGGAGGTGATTATCCCGTTATTCAGGGCAATGGTTAGGCCACACCTAGAGTACTGTACAGGTCTGGAGGCCTCATTTCAAGAAGAATGTAGAGTTGCTAGGACGAATAGAAAGAAGGGAAACAAGATTGGTGAGGAGGAACAAAGTGGTGCTCCTACCAAGAAAGGTTTCAGTTCTGCAAATTGCAGCGCCTGGAGAGTAGGCACCTGCGAGATGATCTGATTGAGGTTTATAAGGCCTTGAATGGGTTGAGCAAGCTGACTGCTGATGGGATTCTTCCTCTTGCTCAGATTAAGAACCTGAGGGGACACAGATTCAAATTGGGGAAAGACAGTTGTAGAATAGATGTGCGGAAATTTGCCTTTAGCCAGTGGGTAGTTGATTGGTGGAACAGACTTCCATCTTTTGTTGTGGAAGTTGATAGTCGAAATAAATTTAAGGCTGAGCTGGACAGGCATTTGGAACGAATGGAGGGGTGAAATGGGAGGGTTTTTTTTTTTTTTTTTTGGCTGATGCTGCATAAACTTACTTTCTTGCATCGTATGCCTCTACTAATGCTAATACTAATGATCATAAGTACAATTATGTGAGGTTAAAATTACAATTATAGTAAGATTAAACGCAGTTATAAGACTAAATCGCATTGCACCATTTTCGAAATTTGACGGAGACAACTAAGGCCCCAAGATATCAGCATAACATGTTTAAATCTGATGTGATCGGTTTCTTGGTTTTTCCGGTTTTAAAATGTAAGTTTCCTGGAGAAATAAATGATGGAACCTTCTCAGAAGACAACAGATTTGGCTACTGTGTGAAAAACGTCCCTTGAGACTAGAACCCAGACCTTGTCCAAAAGTCTAGGTTCTGAGTTTACTTGTGCATGCCGCAGACTAATTAATCTACCTCAATTATAATTTCGATTGATGAGGAGGATAATATTTTGATAGAAATCAAGCATCACAACAAGCGGTATACTGCTGGAAGTCGATTTTAAGATTAACTGTGACACTGAACTGGGATATAGTTAATTCGCTGCAGTCTAGCGAGCTGAGTTGTGTATAGCGGAACATACCTTTCGTTGTCCCTCACTGGTGTTGAGCTGATGATGACCGACTGTTGATAGGAGATACATTTGTCTGAGAGATTAGCTTAACAGGAAGGGCGACATTATTCTTATTTGGTGTGATGGCGGGTATCACAGTTTATATAATCCCTGTCCTTCCCACACAGGGTGGAAAAGACCTGAGTTCGAATCCCATCAACATCGCAAGGATATTTTATTATGGACCTTATATATATATATATACGAGTGGTACAATATTATTTAAGGAATTTTTGTAAGGTTTTTGATGAAGAATTTATATAGGTCTTTTTCATACTGTGGCTAAGTTAGCTCTCTGGAGGGAGTTGCCTGATTTTCATTCAGTAAAACAGGCAAGGCCTCCGTAGCCGAGTGGTCAGGGGACGGGGGTGCACTAGCACACGCTCTTTGAGTAGACCGGGGTTCTTGACTGCTTGACGGGCGATCTGCCAACCCGCACTGGACCAGCGTGGCAGATTATGGTCCATTTCCCTCAACATGAATTGTTGAGGAGGTTTTCATCCTGCAGTGGATTGATAATGGCTGCAGTTTACCTTTTTTTTAAAACAGGCACGCTGACTATAGAATTAATGAAATTTATAAATAGAGATACTGATGATCGTGGCCTTAGTTGTTTTGGCGCAAATCCAAAGTAATCCAGTCCAGCCCATTCGCGTATGAAAAGATGTTCTTTGTAGTTTTTAGAAACAGTTTAAACTTTGCTGAGAAGATAATGCCAGCATGCAATTTGCGGTTTATTTCCAGTAACAGATTAAAGAAAGAGGTAAGCGACCGCTTAAAGTTTCAGAATTTAGAGGCCCCGAAATTAAGCTATCACTATTGATATTGACTTCATTCGCGTGCTACCTATTTTAAAGTTAAATAATTCATTAAAAACACATCAATTCCATGATTTTTGCAAGTAAGGATATATAATCATATATGCTTGAACCTTATGGAGTCCCAAAAATTATTCCTGTTTAGGGTCCAGAAAGTGCGAAATCAGCTCCTGCTGTTGTTTTGGTTACATACAATATCACTGAGCAAAATAAAAATAAAAAAACAACGGTGAGGTGCCGCAGTTCCAAAAAGATGTATTTGATAACCCATGTCGATTAGATCTTTCGATTCAGATTTGAGGTCTAAGTTCATCCCCAAGGTGATCTCAATTAGTTAATTAAAAATCACCTTATCTATGAACACATGGTGAAGTTTCTCAACCGCTAATTTCTTTTTTGTGTTGGCCTAGTTCCAATTGAAGCGCTATTATCTCCTTTCTTAAGGTCATGAGTTCAAGAGTGGTTATCTGCACTGGAAAATTGAAATATTTCGAAGCTAATAAATTGCCTCCCGCATTCTTGTACAGTTACAATTATTTACGATAGCAGCAGTTAAGATCTGCGTTAGTGTTCAGGTATTGAGATAGTACTGCCAAAAAGCAAGTAAGCAGGTTACGCACGTGGCGCTCTGGTTCCAAAAATAACGCACTTCAAGTAAAATACAAGGGATGGAGAACTTCGCGGTTTAGTCGTATTTAGAAATTCGTGGAAAGCCACTGGCTGAACAGTTTCGCAATGGAAGTAGTTAAATATGGGAGTTGGATCATTTTGGATATCGTCGTGGTAGTTAAAACCGTGAGGTGGAAAGTCCAAGGGGGGAAAAATTCTCGTAATTAACCTCGGTGTGTGTACAGAAAAATAAATAAAATAATAAGTAATAATAATATTAAATAACTTTTTCCTGTACCGAGGGGAGGTGCTCTCAACTTCAGCAGAGACAAGAATCTTATCCACAAGCCTTTTCTATACGTGAAAGACAGCCATAAGGCCATCCTTTGCAATACCCTGGAGGGTGAAGTTAGGTGTAGAAGGACATGCGGTATTTATAATGATTAAGGAATACTTTAAAGGTTTATTCCTATTGATGCAACAGTCTTCGTATAACTTTGATTGGGCATCATAAACAATAACACTTCTAAGAGGCACATATTCGACTTCTGATGCGTCACGCTGTTCAATCCTGTATAATTAAATAAATAAGATACTGGAAACACACAACATGCATTAAATGTATCGCCGGAACAGTTATTGTATTCTAAACCATTCAATAAATGGTACCACGTAGTAATTATTGTTTAATAACTGCTGTATTTATGATAGTTATTATTTCATACGTGAAACAAACTTTCCTATAGCTTCTATTATCTGTAAGTTGAGCTTGAGTCGTTGCCAATTCTGTCCTCACTTCCAGCTGCGTCCATAAGTTATGCCAGAGAACAGTGACGGACTCGAAGTAACTATTTTAAACTTAACGTCACTTCCGTGAAATACTAACTGGGATAGGGGTGGCGTCAAATGCATGCTTCGCAGGCCAGATAGGGCCCTCGAGATGTAATTACCCTCGGATATTGTGACAGCTTGAATATCGTACGTCTAGCGGCGCATAAAAGGAAAAAATAAAATAAAATAAATATATATTTATTCATCCGAATATTCATCCTTTCACGGACACCCAAATATTCTTACTTTGTGCAGTGATATTCGAATACTGTACTTGATACCTCGGTACACTTGATGCACAGATACTTTTCATAAGTAAGGAGGACAGTAGCTTCAAGTGCATGCCCATTGAACACAAACCTTGCAATGCTTTGGCAGTTTTCTCCAAAATCTAAGACAGTCCAGAGACTTATGGACAGTGAATTATACCGCATTATGCTTGCTTCATTTTGTGTGTCTTAACTTAATGGTTCTAAGGAACCATTTGATTTAATTAAATAATTGATAAATTAATACTCAAATGAGAAATTAATAATTTGCTCATTTTATTTGTTTAATAATATTTTACAGATACTAATCACTACTAATTAACTTTTGAAACTTTCATAATTGCTTATAATGCTTTATGTAATTATAAAATCTCATAATTTTGATAAGTTATTATGCTTTGTGTTATGTTCATGTAATGCTTTTATGTGTTATGATGTTTTATATAATGCTTTATATGTAATAACTAATTCTTATAATTTTCAAAGCTATTTAAAATACTATATAGCTTAACTTCTTTACTGTCTTTATCTTACAATGTCTTACAGAATGTTTAATAATAATTTTACACTGTATTTCATGAAAATTATCAAAACTCCCCACCCGGATTCGATTTTTTTAAAATCGGAGGCACTGAGAAATCAGTCAAAGGCAAAGAAAAAATAATAATAAAGCGGAAAACTTAAAATTGAAACGATATTCTGTCACATCACTTTTCTATATCTAATATTCTTGCAAATACCGTATTCAGCATCTGTGGTTATCTGCCACCGCTATAAGGGATAAGTTAATTAGTTTTATTTCTCTTCTCATAAATGCGCTACAACAGAATAAAGATTTTCAGCTAATTAATCATAAAACTTAAGAATAATTAAAATAACGACTCGCAGACAAAGACGGATTATGGCTTTGGAGACAATGACTAATCTTGTACTGAATTGTTAATGCCAATATACCTCATACACAAAGAGACTTGCTGATGAAATAAAAGCAAACTATAATCTGATTTGTACAAGATGTGAGGTGTGTGGCAAATAAGCTACATACTCTACAATCCATTATGATGCAGGATGATCTGATCCTGTGTAGTAAGCTGGTTATGGGATAACAGATCACTTAACAAATCAACTAATGCCACTAACTACAAATGCTTAGGCAGGAAGAACGAATATAAGAGTAACTATCTGCTACAAAAATGGATAACAAGCCATGAAGGATAAAATAGAATATCTAGTTCAGAAAACTTCGAAGCAGCCTGTACGATCTTCATAGAAAACAAAAATAGGCATGCATGGTATATCTTCCTCTAGATCACAAAAAAGAATCCAGAGGTGAACTTTTTGTTTGCTATCTGCAAAATTAATCCAAAAGCAGACGCAGTAATTGCTGGAAATTTGATATTTCACTACCAAAGTAAAGAGAAGATAAGTATGAGCTTTCTACAGATTAAAAGAAACTGAAGATGAGATTAAAAGAAACAGAAGAATAAGAATAAAGGACAAGAAGAAATGGCAGAACAAGATTTAAAAAAAACACTATTAAAGTTTCTTCAGTTAAAGAAGCAGGAGCATAAAGAGGACTATCCTTTCAAAATTAAGGAATGCAAAAAGAATAGAGCTAATAAGGATAATATGAGAACGTAGATCTTTTAGGGTTGGGCCGTGCCAAAATCAACAAATAATTTTGCATAATATTTTAGATGAAAATCAAAACATAATCTTGGGGCTGCTAAACTCTATTAAAAAGATATGTGAAAGTGGTAATATTTTAGATATGGTAATATTTTGTAACAACATAATTAAGTAGCTTTCATATTCTCAAACTCCTGGCCAGTGTTTTGGGAGAACTATTCAAGAATTTTCGAAAATACTTGTTCTTATAATTTATATGATAGTTTGCAACAAACAGGAAGTGATATCAAGAACTTTAAGCGCTATTAACAAGGCTTCTAACAAAAAAAAACAAAAAACGTTCAGGATTCCCTCTTCAAAAATTGCTACTGAAATAATCTGAGTTATGAAGTTTTACAGATTAATAGAACGCCTTCTACCTCAAAACGAGTGGCACAGCGAATCAATGAAACGGGTTAGCACTCACGTGCTGAAGTCTTCATTCGATTATCAGAGTTGTCCTTCATAGGCTGTGAACTTCAACCATGTGTATTGGAGTGTTTCTTGTACCTATTGATAGTACGCCAGCCAGAATGCCTAATGAAAATCTCTTATAGCCAAGGTTCCATATGATACAACTCTTGCCAGGGACACTCATTTATTTAAAATCTCTTCACTGAATTAACCACTGAACAGATCTTAAACAGAACCCACTTCACGAATGTGAATTATTCCATATTTACAGATATTTAAGAGCTCTGACTACCTCTAGGTGGGGGTGCTCTCTATTGTGTTTAACGTTAAAGTACTTTCATTTTCTACTGTTGGATCCTGCTTTTTGTGACAAAGTCAAAAGATATCATTTGACTTTGTCACAGAACCAACTGATATTGCCCTTTGTAATAGTAAAAGAACGGTACAAGTACAAGCGGTATTTCTAGATGCTGATATCACTCAAAAGACTCTATTGATATTTTCTACCTTTCTTTTTTAAAATATTATTTATTAGATATATTTTTATGCTGAAAGAGATCAGTTGCTATCTTATTACTTTGCCTTTGAAAACGTATTAGTTCTTGTGAAGATGAGGAGAATGAATGCAATTCAAATAAAAGAAATTTCCAGTATATGAAAAAATTTAATGGAAGCTCTAAAATTATATTATCGACGGTTCTGCTATGCATTTTAATACTTTTGTTCTTAGGAATTTGATAAGCGGAGGGTATGACACGATAAAAGAGATACGAATAACAAAAAAGTATATAATATTGCCAAAAAAAAAATAATAATAAATCTGCATATATTGCATGTTCAGACTTGAAATGGAGTTATTGTAAATCAGACCATATCGAATTTCGTCTCTGGTTTTTCTCTAGAATTGCGAACAAAAGAAAAGCTTTGAATTTAACATCCAATGAGCACCACTCACAGAATTTTAAATTGAACTATCACTTTATTCTGCACAAATATTGCATAAAACAGAAGCGAATGTTTAAAACTGTGTAATCAGCGCTTAACTAACAGAAGAAATTTAAAAGAAAGAAACTGACTAAGCATTAAGAAGCTAATCTCACATTCAGCTCAGCTGTTATGAGCCTTTTGTTTTATTTTTGTTGTAGAACTTGTGTAGAATAAAATCATGGTTAAATTTAATAAAGAATGAGTAATAAAGAATTTAATAAAGAATAACCTTCGTTAAAATTTAGTGAACTTTCAGTAATACCACCATATTCAACGCTGCATTCATTAAGTTTTGAAGTGTTAATTACATCCGTTTAAACTGTAGAGGTGATCAGCAAATCCAAAATACTGTAAATGTTCTTTACTCGCTTTTAAATTCCTCTTTACTTTTAAACTGCTCTGATCCTTTTTGGGATCAGAGGAGTTTAAATGAAAAGAGGAATTCACGTTGCCCACCCTCACTTTTATAAAAATTTACTCGGGTTATTAAACCTGGGAAAATTTTCATTCTTATTTTTGTCATCATACTCAGCAGATATTAGAGTAGGCTCTAAAGAGGAAACATGTTACATCTTCATTTACTGCTTTGTTTAGGAAACAGGGGCCTCCACCTCCTTCACCTCCGACAACACCGCGCTCCCGTCCACAAGTGCAGTTTAATCTTTCTCAAAGCGGCGTCAAAAGTTCTCCGACTGTTCGCTCCCCGCAGATCAGCACTGTACATCAAGTCTCCCCCCAGACTCCACCTCCACGAGCGCCGGTGTCACCATCGTCTCAGACACATCACCCAAAGGCTGTCTCTAATTCATCCACAGCCTACTCCTACTCTCGTGTTCGTCAACAAGATACCTGGCGTCCTTTAGTGACTGTTCAACCAGTCAGACATCAACAAAGACAACCTTACAGAGCATATATTTCAAAGCCTGTACATTACATATCAGCAGTAGAAATGTCGCCTAGTCCAAAAGGATCGCCCTCTACCGTCAGAAGGACCCGGCCAGAAGTATGGCCTCCAAAGGCAAGTGATACTTAATTCTCTCCTTCCACTCAGAATCTTTAGTCATTGTAATGGTAGTGTTATCAATATATTGACTTCATTAACAGCCAGTAATTTAGCATCTTTATGGTCAATTCGTTTACTGAAATTTAAGAATCCTTGTGCTACAAGACACAAGACGTTCATGTCTTTGTATGAAAACTGAATTAAGTGGATGAAATGTTAAAGTGTCAACAGAGCAGAATGGGTACGGAATATTGCAATAAAATTCTGCAAACAAAAATTCACTGAATTCATATCAGTGAGTTCAAACAGTAATTCCCAAAATTGTCAAATCAAATCAAAGAATGTCTTCGATTCTTCTCCAATTCAGTTGGTTTGATCCAAGTCAGTTCATCTTATATAAATAGCTGTCATGTTGTGTATGATAAAATAAAATCCATTGTATGATTACGATGTTAATTATTAAATTAACATTTTCCATTCGTTCCCATTGGTCGCAGTATAATTCGTCAATATGAATAATAACTGGAAAAATATTACGAACAAATTAAGATATTTGAGATACTAAATTAAGTACCAGAACGTGAGGACTCTTCAGTTAAAAAAAAACAATACAGATTTCATGGTCAAATGAAAGTTTCATAAAAATTTTTCTCATTACTGTACAAATAATATTAACACAAATATTATACCGTGCCACTATACAGCCACTAGTGTCTTGGCGGATATCTTCATTTAGATAGTACTTGTGTGATGATGAATGAAACAAGGTAATTAAAAATTTTGTAATTTTTAGTATGATAACTGCATAATGAGTGGTATAATGAGTGGTTAGTATGTGTTGTTCTAGCAGGGCCCCCGTTCAAATTGGACGGGGGCCCTGCTAGAACAACTTTCTACATCAATTTTTCGTCTAGTGGACCCTACCACCACAAATCTTTTACTTTTCTTGCCAGCCGCCCCCCTCTGTGTGGATGATGGGCTTCTTTCACAGGGGTATCCCCCTCCATTCCTTTAACTTCCTACTTATTGGTGGACAGCCTTCCTATCATCTACCCTAAACTTCTTGCTCTGCTCCCTCTCTTCCACTGTAACCTCCTTTCACACCTTCCCTTCTAAAGTTTTTTTTTCTTTTATACTGGGACCCTCCCTGGCATGCTCAGGCGCAGTCTAGGATTCGCCCTGGCCAGAGTGTTTCTGCTTACTGAACTAGGCTGCCTTCCCGAGGCAGTGGACAGAAATGCGAGGTCCCACTAGGGGCTCTGACGGCTAAATGCTGGAGGAATCTCTGGAATTTACAGAGTTTGTACTGCGTCACAAAGCATACGTTGTGGTTTGTAGGGGAACCCCCAGTGCAGCTAGACAAAACGCACTACATACTATACAGCCACTAGTTGGTCACCATGCCTGGCGCGTGTAACTGGGCCAGGGACCTACTGTCAAGCGAAAAAATGGGATGTACATAATTCAAATGCATGCCCTCACCCATTGAAGGCCATGTAGTTCTGCTTTTCATGTCCGAGGAAGCTTAAGTTAAGTCATAAATCCACACGCCAGTGCTACTTCAGCAAATAAGTTATGTAATGCCCTCTTTAATATGGAACCGACTAGACAAGATAGCTGGTCAGTGTAAACCATTGCCTATTAAATAGGGGAACAGGTCGATGTCACTGTTATAATCAGCCAACTGCTGAAAACGTTGACCCAACTTGAATCCCAACTTAAATTGTGATTTTTAATGAAATTTTCCTCTCAACTACAGTTCACGCTTTGTTCAGAGTAAATTATTGAGAACAACATGTTAGGGTTGCTTTAAACACTTCTGAAATTCAAATACGATACATTAACTCTGCTTGGCTAGTTTCATTGCCATCTTTGATACTTTCTACTTTTTGTGTTTGTTGTGAAGGAAAGTTAATAAATTTCTTTCTTGTAACATAAAATGTAAATAAAAATGAAAAATGGTGCATAAAGTTACACCATACAGAGGGAATATAAACATTTTAGTAAGGTTGCCTGTTTCTTAATTGACTAATTTTTATGATCACACTCAATTGTTTTGTTAAAATTTTATTTAACATTTAAATTTTCTTAAACAAAAGTTTTGGGTTCCCATTTCCATGCCTGGAATTCAGTGTACCCCAGTTTTCGTCAGCAGATTACATCTAATTATCGCAGTATGTTTAAAACAGTAAACAAGATAATGATATGCTGCTTAACAAGTTAAGCATGGCATCATCTCGTTTACTGTTTTAAATGTTTATTAATATTGATGAAGTCATATCAAGTGCAGTGTCTAAATTTGTTGTGATACAAAGGTTGGCAGGGACCTTAATGGCAGGAATCGGGGGTATACTACTGTAAAAAGAACTGGAAACATTGCATAGATGGTGTGAGGAGTTGCAATTGAGGTTAAACAATTATCAACGCAAAATACTGAATTTCGGTAGCAATAATTCTACAGTAACATATCAATTGGGTATGTATTATAACAAAAAAAGAATCTTTATTCCACCGTATGAGGCAATAGTTAGGCTGCATCCTGAGTATTACATACAAGTTTGGAAACCTCATTATAGGATTTAAAATCCGGCACCCTGGAGGACTGAGAGATGCTGGATTTTAGAGAGGTATACCCAGTGGTTGAACAGTTTTGGAGAAGCACATTTCATGACTATTAAGCGCTAACAATTGAACTTATAACTGTAAAGATTTACATTGACCGAAAGATAGTACTAGTCGTTAAAATTTAAATAACATTTCGGTTTTTTAAATGTAAAAATGACAGTCTTTGCTAGCAAACAAATTAACAATTCTTAAGAAATAATTATGACGGGGTATGTGCAATCTTTATCAGTTTACATTATATTTTCATTTGATTAATGTACCGTGGAAAAATGCAATCAGTTTCTGGCATAGAAATCTATCGATAAATTTCGTTTTTGTCACCATTATAACTACAGAAGATAGAAAAGAAAAGAAAAACAGAGGCGGTTCAAGGTCACTCACTACTCATTCTCTTCTATATGTTAGTAAGAAGTCGGAAGTCAAGTGAGTGACTATTGAGTCACCTGTTGTTTTTATCCTACTTGAGTCATGCAACTGACTAGTACGACATGCAACTTAGCTGTATGACTAGTTATAATCTATTGTTTATGGAAGAGATTAAGCATAGATTTAATAATGAGGCATACATTTTTCCTGCTGCACACACACACACTAGCATATTCGCTCTCTTTTAGTTCTCATCTGTTCTAAAGTACCATTAAACTGATCCTCAGCTCACAAAAAGCTGGATGACCAGCCATGTGGCTGTAATTTGCAAGAGTAGTTTGCGCTAAGTTGCGTAGCTGCCTTTGCAAACAGATGTCTGGTATTGCACTACTTTCAAACAGATTGCGGATGTCCTCGGAAAAAGGTTAAGTCATTTGTTTAAAAGATAAGACCATAATATGATACACTTTTCAGGACTAACTGAAAACTCATCAGATGGTTTCTAGTGCCATCAGACGGTCTCTTTAGCTATATTACAACTTAGAAGTGCTGATTTGGTATACTCACATCGAACAAGTTCTTTACAAGTGTTTTCCCTGTATTTATTCCCTAGAGACCACCACTTATGCGATGAGGAACAAATTAGTCACGAAACAGGCTGTTATAGCAGGGTCTTAACTTTTAACTAAAGCCAATTAACCTTTTTGGCAAGGTTATTTGCTTGAAAGTAGCGCAATACCAAGACAGTGTTCTTGCAAAGGCAAGTTTGTTCTATTGTGAGAATTAACACCATTGCATTATCTATGCAGTTTAAATCCGAATATCGCAAGTGGTTTCGAGAGCCTTTTCTCATGCTCATTTGCCACATTACATTGGTAAAGTAGTAGTAGTAGTCACAAATGATGCAAGAAAACAAGCTTATACAGCAAAAAAAAAAAAAAGCCCTTCCCATTTCACCCCTCTAACAGTTTATCTAGTTCTTCTTTGAACTCATTCAAACCACTCATCTCTACAACCCCAGATGAGAGTTTGTTTCAACAGTCAACGACCCTCTGGCTGAAGGCATATTTACCCACATTCAACCTGCAACCATCCTTCCACAATTTTGAATTTATACCCCCTCATGTGCGTGTAGTCTGTGCAAGGTTGAGCCTAGGTCGCCGTAGCCTAGTGGTCAGGCGCGCGGGTGCATAAGTACACGTGCCTTGAGTGACCGGGGTTCAAACCCGTGACTGCTGAATACGGTGCTGTTTCTTGTATTCTGTCTATCTCGTGAACTCCTCTGATCATTTGGTCGTCCCGGAGTATAAACAGAATATTTATTTATTTTTATTTTATTTACTCAATCTTGCTCAGACTATTGATTGACTGATTGTTCAGATTACTCACTAGCATTGAGCTAACCCAATCCATTCAAGGCGTTAAACACCTCAACCAGGTTTTCTCGCAGAATCCTAGTCTCCAGACGCTGCAATTTGTAAAATTTTCTTGGTAAGAGCATCCTTTTGCTTCCCTCACCAACTTTTTTGCTCTTATTCCCTGTACCCATTCCAACAGATCCAAGTTCTTCATAAATGATGCTTCCAGGCCCATATGCAGTATTTAAGATGGGGCTTAACCATTGCCTTATGCAATGAGATAATCACGTCCCTATCTTTGCTAGCAAAATTCCTGTACATCATTGACAAAACCCCCCATGAGCTGTCCTGGCAACGTTTCTGCACTGCTCAGAGGACTTCATATCTGACTGCACAATTACTCCCAGCTTTTTTCATTCTCCATTTCACTGAGTGCGGTACCACAGAGTTGGTACGTTATTCTGGGATTACTGCTCCCATTTTGTAGTGCCTCGCATTTTTCACCGTTAAACTACAGTTGCCACTTCTTAGCCCATCTATCTAATTTGTGTAGATCTTGTTTACAGTAACTTACTGTGATTAACCACCCTGTCAACCTTCTTATCGTCTGCAAACTTAGACATTATGCCCGATAAGCATTCATCAAGATCATTAATAAATATAGAAAACAACAATGAACTCAGCACTGTAATACTCCGCTAATAACATTAGTGTAAGAAAGACAGTGCCTATTGATAACTACTCTCTGCTTTTTCCCACTCAACCACCCCTTTGTCCGTAGCAGTAACTTGCCCTTCATACCACACTGTTCCAATTTGTATAGCAGTCTTTTATTATGGAAGAGTATCGAAAACGTTTCTGAAGTCTAAAAGGATAAATTGTCAAAATTATTTTTTGCATCCAGTTCCTTTGTGGCTGCATTATTGTATCCAATCAGATTGGTCAGACAAATGGCTCCTTAACAAGTCCATGCTGTAATTACAATGTAGATGATACAATGTAGATGATTTCTTTGCTCCACGGTACTCTGAACCAACTGGAGGTGGTTCGTTGTCTGAACAAGTTTTGTTTCGTGTAAGTTAAACCTATTTTCCATTTGCCTTCTTTGTATTTTTGTTTTATTTTAATCTTTACTGATTATTCAATTTCCCAACAGAAAATTTATTGATTTATTGTTGAGATATGATTAGAAATGCTGATTTTTTTTTCATGGATAAATTTCGTGCTTCTGTCATAGTTTAAAATGTGTATTTGTATCGATTGGGGAAAAAATCACGTTAGGGCAATATCAAATTAATTAGAGATAAACTTTCTCTGCCATCAGATGGCACCACCGACAAAGATAAGGTACATTAAGCTAAAGCACGTGCCAAGAATTCGAGCGGGGTTACCGGGAAACAGAACTCAGTTTCTAGAGTTGTTCTTTACATTTATTTTTAATGCTATCCTCAATGTCGCAGTCCTCTATCTGAATATCTCTTTTACAGTGGCCTGTCATCACGAACTTCGACCCAACATTGCACTGTTGGCTCACAAAGTCCTCTCTTTCGTTTTGGCCCCACAGGATCCGAAATGGAAAACTTTACTAAACGGAACGCTCGTTAATAAAATACCTTACTTTTAATCAAGTAATATGATGTGTATACTTGATTATTATTATTAGTTTTTAATGGTGAGGTGTACACATCACATTACTGATGCGTGTGACGAATAGAAACGGGGTCCAGTACGCTTCAGTCTATTCCAAGCCTTGATTCCTCCATGAGCTCTGAGCTCTAGTGCTCTGCATCACAGGATGACACGTGGCTTCCTACTCATCGAACCAGCATGAGCACAGAGCCAAACAGCTTTGTAGATTGCCCAGTTTTACAGTAAGTCAGAGCCAGATCGCCCAGCTTCCTCTATAGGGGCACGAAATGAGAGCACGCTCTCCCCCAACACAATGTACAAGCCCAGGATATCTGACCAGCCCACCAACTCCTCCTCTCGTCGTTCCTGTTTGAATCCAGTCTAAGTGGGAGGAACTGCACGTCCCCCACTGCCTTCTTTCACCACCAGAAACTCGGGTGTTTATCCAGCAAATTCGTGTCATAATACGAACCGTATACAGTTAATATTTGCTCCTGGCAGAGATTGTAATTAAAGTAACGAGAGGCCAAAATTAAACTGAGCCCAATTCGGGATTCCTAAAGAAAACATCGTTCATCGAGAAACAAATATTTGGGGGAACTTGAGGCACATTATGGGAAGAAACTGTTACGAGCAAACACCAGTTCTTATTCATACTGCGCTGAAGACATTTATGCAAACAAATATTAGTTCAAACATGCAGCTTGATGACCTGCTCTATAAAAGTGCTGCGCAACCCTGATATATTTACATCTACAGTGTACAGGACTACCTATAATTAGAGGGCTAACTCTAACCATAGCATTTACATAAACCAAAGTAGTAAAAACAAGTGATATACAAGAAAAGGTCAAAAAGCAAACTCAGCAACATCACCCAGGATAATTTCAATCTCGTGTTGCTTTTCATGTGACATATTAACATTACTTAAGGCATTATGTCGGTTGTTCAATGAGGTGGCAAGGTTTCATTACAGGGAGGGTTTATAAATGTAAAAATACATAGACGCCAGCGAGCACTAAACTCAGAGACTCTTACTGATGGTCATGTCATAAATTCAACTCTTCCCCAAACCAGGTGGAAAAGACCTGAGCTCGGATCCGCTGATAACGGGAAGAATTTTTATGGGTATTTTTCACAACGTGGCTGAGTTAGTCGGTCTCAGGCAAGGGTACATGGTTTTTTTCTCCCGGAAACTTTGGTTTTTCGTCCAGCAAAGCAGAAAATCGACCTCAGAACACACGCAGTTTACAGGCAATATATTCAGAGCAACGTGGCCTTAGTCGCCGATGCTCCAAAAACAAACAACAATTCATTTTTCCAATGTATAGTACTCTTTGTGAATGGTAGTTATGGGAGTTACTCAAACGAATTTATTCGGCAACTATGAAGGAACCTCAGATGAGTTTAAACGCAAGCATCAAGAAACGTACATTGAGTGTCAGAAAAAATTGCCCCACCTTTAAGAGTTAATAGAACCGTCAGAAAGTTTGCATTTCAGCAAATTGTGATGATACGAGTGGTGCTGGTTTTTTGTAGAAGATTTCGGACGCATCAGCGACTTAGGCCATATTGCTCCGTATATACTGATGTCTGTAAATTGCATGTATTCTGTGGTCGATTTGCTGTTTGCTGGACCAAATATTCTAGTTTCCAAGAGAAAAAAACCACGCTACCCTCGCCTGAGACTGACTAACTCAGCCACGTTGTGAAAAAGGCGCACAAAAATTTCGACGTAATTCAAACTTAGGTCTTTTCACCCGGTACGGTAGGGCAGAGAGCCATTTTAAAAGTAGTCAATGTGACATATGTTGTTTTGAATTGCAAAAGAACACCGAATATTAGCGGTCAGTTTGTCTAAAAGGCCTTTGTGATATGAATACCATGTGTACGGGATCCTAAGACAGCTGTCCAATGTCGCACCGAGTGCACAGCACAATATATTGACAGCTGTTACTCTGAAACACGAAGCAAACAGAGCATGAGGAGGAATGGATAATATTTTAGAAGCATCCGGACAAAATGATGAATTAGCATAATTTTTAATCCAGATCAGATGTTATCGATGTTAATTGATCTCTGGAACATCGATCACCTAGAAACACCTAGTACACGAGTGTACTAAGAAGAGACAAGATTGCATTCATGTTATGAAGTAGACTCCCCGTAACCACATTTCGTGACTTACAACAACTTCAGTGATGCAGTGATAGTACCATTTGGAATGAAGAATGCGAGGAAAGGGAAAGGAATTGTCTTGAGTATAAATCGAGGTTCTCTCTTGGGGGCTATAACAGAAGATACCATGCATGGCGATACCCTGATAAAAGAGATGTTCCTGCTTGGATTCAGAAAGACATGCAAATCGAACACCAGGAATCACGATATGGGTACGAACTCTCATGATGGTCGATATCACTTATTTTTGTTCAAGGTAATCCATAGTTCGGCATTACGTTGAAAATACACTTACACTGTGCTGCCACTTTATTAGGTACACCTACCTAGTAGGGTGTTGAGCCTCCTTTAGCCTTCAAAACAGCCCGAATTCGTCTAAGCATGGATTGAAAAAGGTGCTGAAAACGTTGTGCAGGAATGGAGTACCATGCAGACATGAGTGTGTCATGCAGTTCCTTGAGATTCGACGGAGGTGTAGGCCTACAGCGAACAGTCCTTTCCAACTCATCCCAAAGATATTCAATAGGATTGAGATCCGTGGACTGAGCGGGCCACTGCAGCAAAGAAAAGTCATTGTCATGTTCTTGGAACCATTCCATAGTGATTCGGGCTTTGTGCACCGGCGCATTATCCTTCTGGAAGTAACCATCTGACTGAAGGTAAACTGTCAACATGAACGGATGCACTTGGTCAGCAACGATTTAGGTACGATGTGGCATTCAGACGTAAATCTATGGGTATTAATGGACCCAACGTGTACCAAGAAAACATTGCCCACACCATAACACTGGCCCCACCACCTTGCACAGTAGCCGTCAGACATGATAGGTCCATGGATTCAGTTGTTTTCTCCAAATTCTGAGCCTTCCATCAACATGATGCGCCAGGAACTTCGACTCGTCAGATCAAGCAACTGTTTTCCAATCCTCGATAGTCCAGTGCTGGTTTTGTTCTGCCCACAGGAGGCGTACTCTCTTGTTCTTCATTGATAACAACGGTACGCGGTATGGCCGTCGACTGTTGTAGACCCTTCGCGACAAAGTGCGACTAGTGGTCCGTTGCGATATTTAGCGAGACAATTCTAGCCATCCTCCTCTGACCTCATCAACAAGCGATTTTCTTTCACAGGAGTGCCGTTGAGAGGATGTTTTCTGTTCGTTGCACCATTCTCCTTGAAACTGCTGTGCGTGAAAAGTTCAGGAGAACTGCCTTTTCAGAGATGCTTTGTCTAACACTACTACCATGCCACGTTCGAAGTCTGTTAGATCAATCCTTTTTCCCATTCTTGCTACGGTTTGTACGCTTAACTGATACCAGAAAGGTTGTTCTGCTGCATTTATATCCACAACTGTGGTCATGTGACTTCAGCGTTGTGGGGGAAACCATTTGTGTGCACAGCAGGGGCGTACCTAATAAAGTGGCAGCACAATGTATGTACTTAGACCTGTCGTTTTTCTATTTCTCCATCATTTACATAACCCTTTGTTCCAAAAGGATAGTCCTTGGCACTACCGCTAATATCATCCGACAGTTTCTCTGCAAACTCAGCAGGGGTCCTTGGCTTGCAATATCTCTTTATGGAACGTGTGATATCCCAGACATGCTCCATAGGAGTGTGTCTCGTCATACAACTTAGAGACTTGTCCAAGCAACCTAAACTATGACAATTTTAAAGGAACGTTAATTCAGAAAGGGAGGGACATAAATGACTAGGCACATTTTGAGTAAACGCAAAGCACATCACGCCTTGCATCACTGCTAGAGAGCTCATACTTCATAATGATTATACTTAATTTCCCGTATTAATTAAGTGTTGTGTTTGTGTGTGTGTTGAGTTGTTAACACACACAAAGTTAAGTTGTAACTACTATAACTACAGGAGCTACAGCTACATTTGTCTGTGTCTGCAAAAATTCAAGTGTAATGTCAACAAGTATCTTCTTTCAGCTTCTCAACTTTCAAATCACGCAGGGTACTAAGTACTATAGGTTCTAATACCTTTCATTCTTGGGGTTTCATAAAAAATGAAGTTATTTTCTTCAGTAGGTTTGCTGTTTGTTTGTTTGATCGAACATGAGAATAATCTGATTACGAATCTGTTACCAGAGCTGATTAACTTCTGTGTTTCTTTTCAGTTATCTGGTGACTAAACGCTGTGAATGTAATATGAATTTAGAACTCGTAGGTATTATTATTTCTATAATATGTGTCATAAATATTGTGCAATCAACATTCATAGTTATTTGTTTCATTATCTAATAATTAGATGTAATCACAATACGAGTGGTGCATCATTATATAAAGCGAAAGAAAGAAATATATTTTATGTTACATTTTATCTTTGAAACGAAGAGTGCACTGCGATATTGAAGACCCTTTTCTTGACAGTGAAAGAATTAATAGAAATGAATACCCACCGATACTCATTAGTTAAGAAATATGCGCGATAATGTAAAGGAAAAACATTTCCAAATTAAAGCAAATTACAAGTATCTTAGTGTTGTCTTTCAGAGATCCCAAGCCCAACCATTCTTTTTGGGACCCAACGCAAATCCACATTGGTGTTTCGGCTTCCCTGAAAATATATTTTCTTAAGTATATTTTCTACAACTTTTTCGCGGATATATCTAAAACATTACGAATGTTAATCTTGTGTGAAAGGTAAACTTTGTATTAACCAATCTTCCCTAATAAAAGACCTTAATTCGATGCTTAAAAGCAAAAATTATTGTAATTTAAATAACAAATTAACTCCCCTTGCTTACTATCAAAAATTATATTTTACAGGAACTTAAGTAATCTAAATTAAAAAAGAAGTTTCCAGTTAGGTTTCCTTTGGAATTCGTTTTCAATCTTTAGCAATTCATTTTCTGTCTGCACTAAAGTTCGCAACAACTATAACGCAGTTATTAATCAGTCCAAATTAGATTTTGAATAAGCTAAAAGTAGAAAATTTGCTTCTTGTCTAAACGGTAGTCGAACTGGTCTCTTGCCAAAGCTATTGGCCGCAACTTTTGCACATCTATACTCTCACTTCTGTTGAAATCTAATGGTTCTGTTGCCTCCTCAGTTAAAGATAAAGCCGTCAAGCTCTTGTACTGACGATCTTGGTAAACCAACTCCTACCATTCTCAGTACACTCCACTCAGTGTCTTCTGTGGCCTGTGTCAAAAGGATGTCAGAACAATTTTGAACAATCTTGATGCCAAGAAAGCTTCAGGTCCTGATGGTATCTTACCACTCGTTTTCAAAACCGATGACAAATCCCTCCCATCTAGTTATCGTCCCATTGCACTTACCTGTACTCTTTATAAAAGAGAACTCCATTAACCGCCAACTCCTAAACAATTTCGAAACCTTCCATGTGATGATCAGTGATCTGTTTTTTCGTACACCATTCCTTGATTCATTTTTACGCTGGAGCACGCAAGGTCATTTCAACTTGTATGTATTCCAGATTGGTTTAATGAGTGTGGGAGGAAAAGAAAAACTAGAGTTACTTTGGTCTGGGACGGGAGTGAAAATGAAGCTATCGTGCAAAGAAGCAATATTGTCAGTGTGGCCTGCCTAGTCATAAGTTGGTAAACGATATTGTCACTGTAGCGTGAAGTCGGTTATTCGCTCGCATATACACGAGATACTGAGCGTCACTGGTTCATCAAATATATTTTAAATATAATTTCTGTAATTAGGAAAAAACGTATGTGTTCATAAATTTTCTATAATATAATTAACCCCACAATATATATATTTATTTATTTTTTCTGTTACAGAGTTCTAGTGTCAGAATGTTACCCAAGACCGGCTTTTCGCCTGGTGTGGTACGCGAACATGGTAAGTATTTAATTAATAACGCTATTTTTGCTGTGTTCAGTAATAAATCGTTTGGTTTGGGAAAAGGAAGACGAAAAACACAAAAGGCATAATCAGAAGAAGAAATTAAGAGTTGATGAAACCTCATACGAGTACCAGCATACCATTTCTCCTCTTTACCATGTTTTAATCACCAAGTAATAATACAATTTGGTAGATTCCGCTTCGTACTGAGAAAGAGAGAGAGAGAGAGAGAGAGCCTAGGCCCAAGTTTATTAAATCACCAAATAATAAATAGGTTTATACTGATATTCGGACATGGCCTGCCTGTGAAGGTTGAATACGTGTATACAAGACAACGTATATATATTATATTAGGGTCCTCCCTAAATGATTACATCTGCCCATATATTTATTTTGTCTGTAAATTGTCTGTAAATTGTGTTCTCTGGTCGATTTTTCTGTTTTGCTGGACGAAAAACCCGTTTCTCGGGGAGAAAGCCTCGCTATCTACGCCTGAGACCGACTAACTCAGCCACGGAGCGAATAAAGTCCATTAAAGTTCCTCGCGTCATCGACGGGATTCGAACCCGGACCTTTCCCACTCGGTGTGGGGAGGACGGTGACGATACCACTGTGCTACTCGCGCAGAGTCGGCATCATTAACAGAGTAAAGCCGACTAAAGTTATGTAGATATGTATAGTCTCTCATATGGGGTGTCACCAGAACGTTAGTTCAACTCCGCCGTGATACACTGGGATGAACACAGAACTCTGTAAAAGGCTAGAATTGTGGGTATTATCTTTGTGCAGTGTGTATGTTGTTTAGTTCTTTCAGGCCATTTTGTCACCAAGAAGGCAATCACCTGGAAAGCCTGCCCAGTGTCCGTTTACACCACGAGGAAGTGGGCCACAACTTGGCGTGAATAGTGGTGGACTTCAAAATATGCAGCACTGAAATCCTTTTCCACCCACTCCACCTTAAAATCTCTTCCTTTATCTAAACCTGGTGTCCCAATAAATGTGCTAAAACTGTTTTGATCGTTGCAATATGCAACGATCAAAACGTTGCATATTGCAATTGACTTGTATCCAAATCTCCAGGTTCATTCTGCCTACATAAAAGCTCGCAACAATTGCGAACTTTGATGAAGACAGTTATTAATCGGTCTAAACTCGATTTCGAACAGGCTAAGGGTAGAAAACTTATTTCTTGTCCAAGTGATAGTCGAGCATTCTGGTCTCTTGCCAAATCTATTGGCCGCAACTTTTTCCCATCTCTGTCAAAATCAGGCACTTTAGCCAAAGATAAAGCTGACTTGCTAGCTGCCTACTTTTCTTCTAACTCGTGTATTGATGATCTTACTAAACCACCTTCTGCCATTTCCGGTACTCCCCATTAAATGCCTCCTGTGGTCTTCCGCCAAAAAGATGTCAGAAAGATTTCGAACAATCTTGATGCTAAGAAAGCGCCAGGATGGTATTTTTCCACTTGTTCTCAAAACCTGTGCTCCCAAACTTACTCTTGTTCTGTCTCGCCTTTTTTTCACTTTCTTATTCCAGAGGTGTTTTCCCTTCTGGTTGGAAATTTGCTCATATCCAGCCAACTGCTCAAAAGGGTGACAGATCCCTCCCATCCAATTGCAATTACTTCTACTCTTTCTAAAGTAATGGAGAAATCAATTAACCGCCAACTTTTAAACCGCCTAGAAACCTTCCATCTGATCAACGATCGCCAGTATGGATTCCGTCAGTACCAATATCCTCTGGTGATATTCTGGCTTACGTTACCCATCTATGGACAAATTCAATCGAAAAGTTTGGTGAAACTCAAACAGTTGCTCTTGACATTTCAAACAGTTGCTCTTAACATTTCTTGTTAGGCATAAAGGTCGTCTAAATAAGCTTCCATCGTATGGTTTGCCAACTGTTTTTTTTTTTTTTTTTTTGTAATTGGGTAATCAGTTTTCTCTCTGACCGCTCACTGCGGGTGATGGTAAATGGCTCTCTGTCTTCTAACTCCTTCCCTAATGCTGGTGTTTCCCAAAGTTCCAGTCTTTTTCTTATTCTTTTCCTTTATATGTTTATGACCGTCTTCCATTTACCAAACATGACATGCCAATCATAGGTTTGCTGATGACAGCACATTGCATTCCACATATCCTAGTTTGAGAAACTTTGCCCTAAAGCTCTAGGGAAAGGTTTCCCTAAAGAAACCTTGCCCTAAACAAAAAAGCTCCATCTTTTTTGTTTAGCAAATATCCACTATCAATTCCTTAAAATGCTGATCTCCAGATAATTCTCCAGTGGGGAAAATATAACTTAATTGATTTCAATCCTTCTAAAACTCAGTCCTGTCTTATATCTAGCAAAAAGGATTCTTTTGCTCCTGTGCTTATCTTCAGTGACACTGTGATTTCTGGACACAATCATATATCTATATTGGCGATTACCTTGACTTCTAATCTCTTTTGGCATAAGCTCATTACAAATATAGTTCCTCTGCATCTAAAAAACTGGGTTTTCTCTTTTGCTCTCGGCGTTACTTTCCTTCCAAACAGCTGCTCACTCTGTACATATCGCAAATCCGTCCAACCATGGAACATTGATCCCACATCTGGGGCGATTCCCCAAAATGTCTCTCAGGTTTCTAGATTCCACTCAGAAGAGGGCAGTTATGTTAATTAATGACTCATATCTAACAGGGCCTCTCCACTCTCTGATCCATAGACGTTCTGTTTCTTCTGCATGCCTTATCTATACATACTTCCATGGGCACTGTGTTCTTCTGAAATGAATTCTATAATTCTCTCTCTCTCTTTCTCTCTCTCTCTCTCTCTCTCTCTCTCTCTCTCTCTCTCTCTCTCTCTCTCTTTTTCTTTTCCAAAGCAGTCCAAACACGTTACGCAACCAGTCAACATCTTTTTACTGTCCAACTTCAATATTACAGAATCAACTTTTCTTCTTCCTTATTTATTCCTTCAGCTTCTGTCTTTTGGAACAACCTTCCTTCAAACGTATTTCCTGAAAATTAAAATCTACAAAAATCCAAGTCTAATATCAACAAGTAACTTTCATCTTCTCAACCTTTAACCCACGCGCGGTTCTAAGTACTACAGGTTTTAATACCTCTCGTGTTTGGGATTTTCATTAAAAAAAAAGAATATGTCGAAAACAGCATACGTCCATGGACCTTGTCTGCGCGTGTAGTACAGTGGCATCGTCACCGTCCTTCCCACACCGGATGGAAAATGCCCAGGTTCGAATTCCATCAATGACGCGAGGATCTTTTGTGGGATTCCAAGTGGCCCTAGGATGACATTTTACGTTCATGGAACCGATCCTGCCATGTATTCTCAATATTGCCCAGTGATGGAGTATAATGACGTGGGGCGTGTTGTCGTGGTGCACATAGAACCAATTGATACCAATACAGCAACAATTTGATGACACAAGTTAGCTGAAATTGTTTCCGACCGGGCTCAGCAGTCCTTCATGGCTGAAATGTATCTCTGATTGGGTTCTTCCAACTGGATAATGCGCCATGTCATAAGGCCAGAATTATACAAAAGTGATCCGAGGAACATGAGAATGAATTCAGACTAATGCGGTGGCCTCCTCAGTCAACTGATTTCAATCCATTAGAGTACTGTCTGTGGGTTGAGATGCAACGAACTCTTTGGAATAGAGTCAACCATCCAATTTGCTATAACTGTGGGAATTAATTGAGTCAACATGGACTAGCATCGCTGTGACACGCTTTCGACTCATCGTGGAGTCCATGCCACGACGAATCCAGGCTGTTCTGAGGGCTAAAGGGAGACTCGCTGGCTATGAGACAGGTGTATCTAGTAAAGTGGCTGCTGAGTGTTGTATTTTAACTGCTTCTACAAAAATAAGCGATATTCTATCTTTTATATCCCAATAATTTGCAATGTGCTCATGTCCAGGCCACGTTATTATTTTTTGCCCGTAGTATCAATTAGATGAATTTCGAAACTACAGAAACTTAAATCTCCAGACTTAACCACTTGTTGCCGAATTAGTTATTTGAGTTATGATCTGCTTGAAAGATTGCGTATTAATCTTGGTAAACTAAAATTCTTTCGTTCTATTTAGTCACCATACAATTGCATTTGACAGACGGATATTGTCTTATACGATTGTGGATTCTTTTTTTTTTTCAGTGTGTGTATGTAATCTGGGAGATTTGTCCTCATGTTATCTGGGGAAGAGCCAGCTCCCTCATACAACGTACACACACACACACATGCACACAAAGCTTTGTCTTGTTATATGAGGAACAGTTCCGTTGAAAACTGTAAGGTCCTGTACCATAAATTTGTACCGGTTTAGAAGTAAAGGACGCGTTATTTGCAATATCTTTCCTTATGTGCATACATTAAGAAATATTGGGAATATTTCTTAATGTAATGTTTAGAAATATTGGGAATATAAAACGCCATCTGGAAACAGCACGAAAATCACAAATACTACAACCCAATAAAAATAGTAAGTTTTTTGTGGGGGGGGGGGGGATGAATATCTAACAATGGCTCGCTTGTCTAGTATAAAGGATGGAGGAAGACCCGTGTATTTCGGAAACCACACTGAACATAGGTACTTATATTATTCCTATACCTTAGGTCTGACAGAAATGACATCCTGCAGTAAAACTTTAATTCCAGCATTTCCGGGACTTCTAAAAAAATCTGGAAATCAGCTGCCTCAAGAGATGACATCACTGATGGGAAATACTAACGTATTAAATAGTCAATACCTTTTTTGTAAATCTGGCGTGAGGAGTATTTAAGTCTACCTTTTTCTTTTCTTTTTTATTCTTTAAGCTTGTTTCAGTCTCGATATTAGTTAGAAATAACTGCGATAACCACAAATAAACCTGTAGCACATGTTTTTATTATGGGCCTAATCATATCCTTCGCAATGTCCTCATTTTGTATTTTCTAATACTGCGTTAACCTAAGAACTAGTTTGGAGAAGGCTACAGTTAATATGCTAAACACTGATCACAACATCGACAAGACGCTATCTTACGCTGTCATATGCCATGACACTTTTTTTTTCTTCTTTCTTCTTAAACAAGAACCTTAGAAGTATGAAAATAGGTCACAGCCTACTGGAGAACTCTTATGATAGCGGCGAGATGGGTGGTAGCTTCCAACCCACACTCACTTTTCACAGTTATCTGCACTAAGTTACCAAAGGTATTGGATCACTAAAAGAAACCAGTGGTTTACAGATTTGAATTTAATTTCTTTAATTAATTAAATGAAACTCTTTATGTTAAAGATGCTAACTTCAAATTCGGTTTAATTATTAAAGTAATTAAATTCATGTTAAAGCTTATTTAAACAAATTTCATCACACTGAACATAAAGATTTCTATCATTTGGCATATCAGATTTTATAATGGTGTAGGGACCTTGCATCGTGTAGTCTTCGAGAAACACTTAATACTGTCCACTAAATTATGACAGGTGTTGACTGATATATTTCTCTGTCGTTTTGTCTTTTGATTGGACAAATGATAATATTGGTCTCTATGGTTTTATTGAGCTTATAGAGAGACTTTGAGCAGCCAGTCTGCCAGTGTCACATTATTGGAGTTCCGTTTCGTCAAACTGGACGAGCAATTTAGGTATAACAGTCAAAAATTAGGAACAGGAACCTGGATAATGACTCCCCTCAGTCGAACTTTGCAGAATAAGGCTTTGTTGAAGCTCCAGGAGCTTGTCTACCAACTCTGACTTGCTCGATAACTTTGCTTTGCTGTCCCATCATAATCTAGATCTTTTGTTGCGCTTACTGATTTTTCAAGGTGACCAATTTTAGGTGATACTGTTTAAGCCAACTAGATCATCTGGAAGACCTGTATCCATTCACATGAAAATCTTTCTGAGTATAAAATTTCTGACATCACAAATCGTTAAGTCACAAATTTTTGGAACATTATCACAGGTTCAAGACATAAGAAAAATGTGGCGTTACCGAGTAGTGATAAAAATAAACTATTATGGAAATCTCCCAAAGAGTCTATAGTTATCTATTCAACTGCACGAGCTGTATACATTCTTGCCTTGTCAAGCAACAGCCGTACTTCACCTTTCAAAAGTCCAAAACAATTTCTGCGAATTGAGTTCCTGATTTTTTCTGAAGTATTCAATACGAATGCAACAGTAACGATAACTCCAGTCTCTTTAAAATGCGCAACAAGAATGCCACAATAGTGCCAAAAACGTCACCATTAGCTTTTCTCTGATGGCATAACATTATTTGTTTTAGGTGAACTAGAATGCCTCCTTTATTCTATACTGCACATTTATACATAAATATTTATGTATAAATATTTATGTATAAATATTTATGTATAAATATGCAGTATATAGCTTTAAATATAAGTTCATTTCCAAACTGTGTGGAATAATCCATTTGGATTTAAAATAATTAAATAAATATTATTTTTGCTTCTTTCTAGGATCACAAGGAAAGCGATTTATTTGGCCACCTCCTAAACCCGGTGAACTATCCAATTACGATGAGCACGGCAGTTACTCTCCAACTCACGGCCAAGTCGGTCAGGCCTGGAATCCTGCTTCTGTTCCTGCTGTTAACCGGCCACCACCATTTGCTCCAAACACCACTCCAGTACGCCGTTGTACGGATAATATCTGGCCTCCTTCGTCCCCCACAGTAATGTACAACACACCTAAAGCAATTCCCAGACCTGTGCGTCGAGTAGGCAAATTTGATAATTACGTTAAATACCGTTCGGTGTCTGGAGTACCTCCCACTTACCGGGCACCCCCTGGAACGCAGCACATTGAAATTGAATATGAAGAAGAAGAGGAGGAGGAAGAGGAGGAGGAGGAGGAAGAGGAGGAGGAAGAAGATGAAGAATAAATTACTGTTTGGCACAGGACTGCTTTGTCAGAAGAGGGGGAGAGAACCCCAAGGACGCAATTTCTACGAACACTTCTAAGGTTACATATATATACACTTTTGAAAGTTCCTTAACCTGTTTTTCTTGTTTAGGTTCATTACTAGATAAGGGTTTAAACTCAACGTTTTTGCCGCTAAAAGAACAAAACAAAACGACATTATACGGAATTTTATAAGGTGTTTATCTTATCATATGAAGAAAACGTCGTTTAATGCTATGCTATTGAATAATTCCGCCATCGACACACTGAAGGACCACATCTACATCCAAGACCGTTTTCGTACAATGAACTATAACACATCAAAAACTGTTTCCAAGCAAAAGAGAAGGGAAAAAAAAGCAGGAATTTGTTTAACAAATTTCTTTATGTAAAGTACATTTAAAACAGTTCTAAAATGATTTCTTGATCAGCAAGGATTCTATTGGCTGAAATTTATACTAAATGGTGTAATTGTTTAAATGCATGCTTAAAAGATTTGATTCGAAAGCATTTTAAGATAAAAATACAGAAATTTAAGTCAGCTCGCTCTCTCTCTACCATTATAATGAAAAACTATTGCATCAGCATCATGTAATCGGCTCTAAGCAGAATGATATCGAGTAGAGAAAACAGCTTCCCAATTTGTCAGATAACTGACTTGATATTAAGTTATAGGAAAAGAAAATTGTTGATTAATATTTTAACTGTTATATGTGAAACGTAATTCAGAATAATATTTGACATTTCTTGTTTTCGCATCTCATACTATTTTTCAAACTAGGATAAATACTCTTCTAGATTCTTATCTGTCTCTTCCTTTTTTTTGTATAAAGAGATTTTTCTTAGTAGCCAGCGTATTCATGTTTCTTTCGAGCAGTCAGTCACCAGATATTATATGTTTTGCAATCACAGTTCTGGTGAAAATCCGGATCATAACTAACCTGAATTCTGTGGTGGCTTCTAAAAAAAGGAAAGTCCTTTTTTTAGAAGATTTGATTTCCTCAAGTACTTCAGTAATTCATTTAATGTTTATTTGTTAACAACGATCACATTTCCTCTTCATGGTCTAACTCGGTGGAAGCCACTCGATAATTACCCTTCCTTATTTTAGAGCGTGAGTATATGATCTGATCGATATGACTAGTAAAGTGCATTCTGGGAAACTTAAAATGAATGTATATTCTTGATATTATAATGCGGTGGAAAATGAAAGTTTTACAACAAAGATCTATAAATAAATAAAATCATAATAGGAAGGGGAGGAAGGGAATTGAGAGCAAACGTCTGAAAATGGGTGAATTCATTTAACATCTGCAGAAAAGCTCGTTCGCTTGCAGTTAACAAACATTGCGCATGCTTATTATGAAATGGTTAATGGCTCACATACAGTACGGTGTATGAACTCTAAAAAAACGAAAGAAGGGATTCTTATGAGGAACGTGCTCTGTGAAATGACTTTAGTAGTCAGCAATCAGCTGCCTTGTAAGAGATTTTTCTCTTCAGTTCCATTTTTTTACTAATTCTTCCCAAAGCATATACAAAGTAGAATTAAGTTACAACTGCGACAAAGCGAAACCCCTGCCTGCCTAACTCGAGTGACTTTTTTTAAATAGAAGAGTGGTATGAAAAAGAAGCCTTTGTGCATTTCTGAAGAGGCAAACACTGCTGACAAGTAAGTGGATGTGAAGCATTACCTTTCAATCATGTGAATGCTTGCCCTGTTTCCAGAAGAGCTAAATAATTTTGTGATAATGAAGAAGCATGCTGCAAACTACTTGGCAGGGATTCTTTGAAAACAAACGATTATTAAAGCATGTTTGAAATATTTGTTTCTATGGCCTACTTCATTTACATTATGCAACATTTTCCTTTTTTATTAATAAATTAACCAAAGTGAATTGACATTAATCATGATCAACTGGGACGAAACCAAAGATACCTCAGCAACACCAAATATTCCTTAATACTCACTCTTCTGTTTTAATCTTGCTTCTTGTTGAAACGTATAGAGCGCTGTTAATTTTTCAAGGTAAATTTACAGAAAAATAACTCATTATAATGAAATATGATGCAATAGTTTCATTATAATGAAACTATTGCATCATGTATCCAACTACAAGCAGCATTATACTGAGTAAGGAAATACTTGAATTGAATTCCAATGTGTTCGAATTGAAAACACCTTTTCAATTCAAACACATTGGAATTTACATTAAGCTACATGATGCAATAGTTCTTGCTCTTTTAAAGTTCAAGAATTACTGAATTTTAAAGTGTTCATGGGCCACTAAAATGATAAATAAATTTGTGCGACCGCCCCCTTAAACTAATGATTTCATTTGGGTTTGAATTGGGCAAGAAATATATATACACCGCTTATTTTTAATAATTAAATTTTAATCTATATCCCAAATAAAAAATTATAGAACCTAAAAACCTATATAACCTTTTATTAGAAATAAAAGGTTCTAAACCGCTTTATACTATTCCCCACTACGTTGATCGCAAGCCACAATTTGAGAAACCCTGAACTACAGGAAAAGAAAAGCTATCAATTTATTAACATTTATACAAAATCTTTGCAATACTCTAACTATTGCTGTTTTCAAAAAAGTGTGAGTGAAGAACATAACCTTGTTATAATACATTAGATCTACTGGAAAAAACACGATTCGACTTACAGGATTTCGATATAAAAGTTAGTTTTCAAGAACATATCGTAAATCGATAAAAA
This sequence comes from Mastigoproctus giganteus, assembly GCF_048544385.1. NCBI lineage: Eukaryota > Metazoa > Arthropoda > Arachnida > Uropygi > Thelyphonidae > Mastigoproctus > Mastigoproctus giganteus. The sequence goes on from NC_143582.1 coordinate 80,712,919, forward strand.
CCAAGATAAGAGAAGGAATATGACTGTGATAATATGATAATTATTAGTTAAAAACCAAGGGATGTTACCGGCGATAATCGAGACTCAAGTAATAACGACTGTAGCTGCTTATTTGAATCCATTAATATATATTGTAATTATATACTTTTAAACCTCTGGCATTGACAGTGTTCTGTTTCACACCCACAATTATAGTACGCGGAGATGGGGGAAACCCCTGGTGCCGTTTGACACTAAACACACTCTGTAGTATTATATATTTTGAAAGAAATGGTTAAGGATGTTTTTTATTGAGTTCTAACGTGTATGTCTACATGTATTCTATCGAAAATATTCTTAACCATTTCTTTCAAAATATAAAACGAATTTTTTACCATTGAAAAAACTATTCATTGCTGCCTAATTGTTGTTATGACATTTTAGCCAAATAAACAATTGAGACTCTACGTTACCCGCCACCACCACTAGGAGATAAACCAGGCAAAAGACCAAGGCATTTGAGAAACATTGGTCTCCTGAAAATTAAATCGTGAAAAAAATATCTTACCAGCCATCGTGAAGTGCACATCTTTACTGCTTTCGCCATCCTCGAAAAGGTTCTCACAATGAACGTCGGGATACCAGTAGTCATAACCCGCTGGCTTAATTTTCAGGTAAAAATGTGCAGGAACCGAAGCTAAGATTAGTTACTGTTACTAGGTGATCTAACGAATGACAGAATCACGATTTTAGCTAAACCTTCTAATACTGTCCTAGCAGGTAACACAGTAAGTGGAGCAATTATCCCCCCAAAAGATCTTCCTATATATTACGTTTCTACGTTATCTGCAAGCACAATTTCATATAATGTTATCTTCCAACACTGCATTTCCTTCTTTTTTTATGGCGTTATTATTCCCTCCCCTACAAATACGAAGGATAAATCCGCCCTTCTCCAAATATGGGCAGACGTCGTTAACTGAGAGATTAACATTTTGTTTTTCCTAAAAGAAAAGCAAAATGTTAATCTAAAGGAAAAGCACCTGTCCAGCTACTTCTACTGTCTATTCTAACCTGAACTTCTACCAAGTCAGCAAGATGCAGTCCAAAAAAGATGTACCATTTAAAGTGGATGTCCAAACAATAAACTCTTGTATGCTAATAAATTGTCCAACAATGCGATAATACATCTACAAACATATTCTTGGTCAGTGCACTATCTAAATACCTTAACTGCTTGACATGCATGGGATCTCTCTTTCAGCGATCACTCTGACGAAATACCCCTGTTCGTACACTGCAAGATCTGCAAAGCACCAGTATGTGAAGCATGAAAGAATATTCAAGAGCTATTATCACTGCTCTCAGTGATAATAGCTCTTGAATGGGATAGTACAGTTGGTAGAATCGCCGTCCTCCCCACACCGGGTGGAAAAGGGCTGCGATGCTCACAAGTAAGAATAACGCAGCGAACTTTCGAATAGCAATCAACTCAACTGATATAAAAGAATCTAATGAGAATATTATTTTCCTGCAAAATGTGAGAAGCATATCGAATAAGCTGCACACGCTACAAAGCTTACTGCTTAATTCGGAGATGACTGTATATGCGCCGTATAAACATGGCTCTAAAATAACGGGTACATTGACGTCTTTTCGCACTCCTCCGGTTACAGTAGCATCTCAAATGGAAGAGAAAATAAAAGAGGAGGCGGGGGTAATGATCCTGTTCACATCTATGACAACACCCAAAAAGTAGCCGATTAAAAATCATTACAAATAAAAATTGAATAGTCATTATATAAAGGAATACAGGGTTTACCATGGTCTTCAAGTAGTGTGAATGCCATATTTAAAGAAAAAGGCCATCTATACACATGCTAATAACACTACTGATCTTTAATATTTGTTAAAGAGAATTCTCTAATACAAATTGCTGAATGACATATCCAGTAATAATCTAATAAAAAAAAAAACAACATTCAAAGTAATGATGCGTGAATGGTTATCTGAAGAATTTTTGATCATACCCTATACGAGCGAAAAAACGTAATCCAGGATTCCTCAGAAGTTCTGATTCGTCCTGGATTACGTTTTTTTTAACTCAAAAACATTTTAGATACCTGATGTTCTAGATTGCATTAGCATCTGAAGAAAGAAGAAGATAATTACATTGACGTCAATCTCAATCAATGTATAAAGGTGCAACACGGGCGAATCAGACTATTTCAGTAGATAGTTAATCACAGGTAGTAATGCCTAGAATAAAAAAATCAGTCCTGGATTTCAATGTGCTTACGTTTCAGCCAGAGATTGATTCCTATATGCTTTGTGTACGCAACGAATCTCGAGATCGAATCCAATGTTATCCAATGTACGCGGTAAAAATGTATTCTAGGATTGACAGTACATAGATTGAGTCTTAATGGACATGGTGTATTAGTATTATTTCTTACATTTTACATTTGGTACACAGAGTGAATTATCTTGAATATGTTAGGCGAATCAGTTCCTTCGGTGATTAGCTTATAAAGCATGTACAGATCCTTGATGTGGATTTGGTATTACCATGGGATGATACTGATATTTGAGCAATTTCAAGGCTAATGCAGTTAAGATGGTTTATTTATTTATTTATTTTCAATTTAACTAATTCGGTTGGTGGCTTGCTGAATGGTTTTAGATAGGAATGGAGAGTCATTTGAGTGAAGAAAGAACTTTATGTAGTCAATAGAGGTTAGGATATTTTGCAATACAGAAAGGAATGGCTCTAATGTCGCTGCGAAAAGGAAAGTGGATAAGACGCCTCCTTGAGGGATTCCCCCTCTTGAGATAGTAATCTGGAATTGTAGGTTCCTGTGCTTTATTTTAGTTTCCTAGTTAGTATCAGGGATTTTAATAGGTGCAGCAACTCATCTGAAATTTCTAAATGCTTATCCATGCTATGAAGCTGTACAGAAATATAGGTTATCAAAAGCAGCCTTAATATCCTAAAAGATATCCAGTTGGACTTTTAACTTTTAACGGTATACAGAGAGCTTGGCTAATTGGGGAAGAAGTGGGAGGCAGGATGGATTGTATTTGGGAATCTTGTTAAAAATTAATTTTACCCATTCTTGAAGTACTTCTTCAAAGGTTATCTTCTGAACTTGACTGGCAAGGATCATCTTATTTGCTCTCAGCCCCCCCCCTTTTTTTAAAATCCATTCTTGGTGCGCTTCTCTCTCTTTTAAAAGTCTTCAGTTTCATCGGTCATCTTCCGTCGCCTAAACGCTTTCTGCCTTCTTCTAAAGGCTCCCTTTACTCTCCTTCTGTGGAACCATGACATGGTCGCTGAAGTGAGATGGATCTATTTTGAGGCTCACATTTTCTATAAGTTTCAGTGATTATGTGAGGAGGTTTACGAGGCGATTTAGAGCTAATGTATCTAACTAATAGATAGCGGCTACCTAAATACGAGTATAACATCTGGCTTAAGATATTTAAGTAAGTATGTTTTATTTAGTTTTACTTCCAATTGTGGGAACGTATTGAAATGGGTGATAAAAATTTTTGATCAAAGAAATTCAAAAGTTATAGAGCTATGATCACAGTTGAATATATAGTTATGTTGAACTGAAATTACATCCTTAATCTTGTGATATAAAAGATCTAATTTTTGAGATGCCCTAGATGGATTAATGCAAGATCTAGATTATTGCATATCTAGTGCAACACCTACATTATTATGTAAATTTTGTAGATAAATTCTAGCATCATCATATTCAGGGCATGGCATATTAAAATCGCTTTTTACCAAGATTTTCCCGGGACGGAGGTGAACAACAAGCAAAGTCAAACTCTTCCCCTTTTGAGTTCTATGGCTAGGTAGTAGATAAACTACACATGATTGGAGAGATTTGTCAAATTGGTTCTAGCAACTATAGCAATCTGCTGACATTTGTTATGTGGCTTTATAAATTATGAAGATTTATAAAGCCACATAACAAATGAAAAAGACCCATGCTTTCTTTGCCATTACTAACACAACCATAATTTAAATCTGATTCAGTAGGCTAAGCTGCCTCTCAAGAAAAAGCCATGTCTCTACTAGAAGGATTACATCAATAGATGTTTCTTGTCTCTAGGGCAAGGGAAATAATGAACGATGTATAGTTTTGGCTTCTGGTTCCCGTTGGCCTGACATCAACTAAAATTTCATGCTCAACTAAAAGCATGTTCTTTATATCTTGTTAATTGTGAAGATATGTTGTATTTTGGGTAATTGGGCTGTGAGCTTTAGAAACAAATGTGAATTGATCTTAGCTGGTTCATCACTATCACGAGAAGTTACTCTAGAGCCTTGGGTTCCAAAGGCGTTGCTTCAAAAATATTGAATGAATGCCTATTTTTCCTAATATCCGAGCATTCAAAGTGTGGTATTTTATAGCTGGCTGTCAGCGTTTGTTTCCCTATGATTACTCACCTGGAGAGTAATTTATTTAAAAAAACCTCTTTCCGTACCGTTTGTACCAATATCAATTTTTATTACTCTGAAAGAAAATGATCTGCCTACAGTATTTTTTTATAGTGCAAAATTATAGAAAAAGCCTTCTAGTTGGAGAATTTATTTCGCTGTCATGACTGGTAAGCAACCGAATTACTTTATGAAGTGCTATAATACTTTAAAAGTCCCATTTTATTCACATATTAACCCACTAGTCAGTTTTTTCTAATGCCCTATAGTCGTCAACTATCGCAATTGTCCCATTCCTGATATTGCAGACACTCACTCATCTTAAAAAAAAAAATGTTCAACTAAAGTATTAGTTGAATATAAAGATTGGAAACAACATGGCAAATTCACTGAGACAGAATTTCCTTCTCGACAGTGTGTCAATTTTAACCGACAGAAATCCATGACTAATCAGGAGTTACTCCGACAGTATAACCAGCATATGGAAACACGTCTTATTCTGAGAAAAAAGTCATAAATTTACATCTAATTTATCCATTGTATCGTAGGAGTCTAAATTGACCTCGAACTCATACGTAATCATAAAGGATAGTACCCACTGACGTCAATTTCGATATATAAAAACTCATAGAACGCCTTGAACTCAACCCCAGCCTTTACAACAACTACTACGGCAGAGATATCTTGCACCGTATTTCATCCAGCCTCTACTGGTTGTATGTTGTAGTATTTTAGGCGTATCAGCAACTTAGGCCATATTGAGCAGTCTATTCTGTTAATTGGGTGTATTCTATGGTCGATTTGCTGTTTACTGGACAAAAAACGTGAGTTTCCGCGAGGAAAACATATCTTACCCTCTCTGAGACTGACGAAGTCAGCCAGCTGTTAAAAAGGCCCTTAAAATTCTTTGCGTGATTGGCGGGATTCGAATTCAGGTCTTTTTCACCTAGTGTGAGGACGGGGATTCTATGAACTGTGCTACCCACGAGGGACAAGCCACTACTAAACATTTCCAGTGCAGTGTTCTCCCTATACACTTTTCCCTCAAGTTTAAAACCAGTCTGGTGAAGAAGTATCCAAAATTCTGAACGCCAAAATCCCTTTGATAGTTGCTAGCACTAATGACTCTCAAAGGGGTTTTTTTTTCAGCTGAGCAAGCTTTTCAAGTAGGAAATCCACTAGAATAGTGGATTGTCTATTCCAAAAAAAGCACAAACACACCGACCTATATCCAGCTCATCATGCCTTCTAAAATTACTAGAGAGGATTCTCCTCCCTGTGTTCACAAGGAAGATATTTCTATATGTGTCTCCTTAAATTCATATCTTACTACGAAATAGGTCACCAATCTCGTAGCCAATACGCACAGATTTCTCTCATTTCTCTCAGCATCTGAGCGAAAAGAAAAAATTTGCCATCACTTATGTCAACATTGCAGCTTCATTCGATACCGTTTGAGTATTTTCACAGTGCTTGCTCGAAGACCACTTTTACATTGGTGGGAATTCTCTGAACTTCCTAAAATCCTACTCCATGACCGCTCAGTTACACTCCGTTGTTGTTGTTGTAATAGGGTTTTAAGAGCATTAGTAACTAAGGCCATTTTGCTCCATATGTATTGTCTGTAAATTGCATGTGTTCTTAGGTTTATTTTCTGTTTGCTAGATGAAAACCAGAGTTTCCGGGAGAAAAAAACCATGCTACCCTCGCCTGAGACCGACTAACTCAGCCACGTTGTGAAAAAGACCCATAAAAATTACTCACGCCATCGACGGTATTTGAACTCAGGTCTTTTCCACCCAGTGTGAGGAGTACGGCGGTTCTACCAACTGTACTACTCGTGGGGGTTCTTACATTCCGTGACAATAATAAGGATATGTGCAGAGTCCCACAAGAGGAGGGTTCTCTGACTTCCTCTTTACTGCAATATTTGTCTCATTCGTAACACAAATACTACATATACTACATAGCATATGCTGATGATTTAAAAATTCTTACAGCCGATGAAATCAATGCACACCACGATAAAATCACAGAGGAAACCAACAGCACATTTGATTCACCAGCCCCTTTTACCTCAAGCAGTATAGCCTCAACATGAACCCAGCAAAGACAGAGTGCATGGTCTACTTTCTCATAAAACATCTGATAACTAATCTCTCTCTCATGAGCTGAACAGTTTCAGTTTCAGCTCATTCAGAATTAGGTGTTCTGTTCGATACCGATTTGTTTATTATCACGTCACCAAATTTCTCACTGGTACTGGACAGGAAGTGGAGAGCAAAGCAAAAAAAAAAAAAAAAAAAAAAAAACGCTATTATATTAGAGTCACCTAGTAATTTTTTTAAACGAACAGAGAACACACTATGTGTGTTCTCTGTTCGTTTTTCCTGTTTTGCTGGACGAAAAAAACACCAGTTTCTGGAGATAAAAACCTTGCTTATCTACGCCTGAGAATCACTAACCCACCCACAGAGTGAAAAAAAGCCCATTAAAGATCCTCGCGTCATGCAATCTTCTGACGAGAACAGAGGTTTTTCATCCGGCAAACAGGCAAATCGACCAAAGAACACACAGTTTTCTGACATAATATATAAGGCGTAATATGGTCTAAGCCGATGGGCTTAAAATTCTATAACAACACCTTCTGCCAACAACGACTAAATGGGTGACAAACCGGCCATAAAAGTTTTTTCCTTCCGAGATTAAATTGGTAAGCAAGTCTTTTGGCGAGAATAGGTCACATTCACTGTTTAGCCGAGAAAGCCAATTTACCCGCAATATACCCCCCACGGGGGCGTGAACAGAAAAGTTGCTTTTCACACAAATGAAACAGGCCTGTTCGATTCCCGTGGCTAGTTGAAGTTGAGAAATACTTTTTACAAAGCCAGTCTTGTAGTATCATATACCACACGAGGGGTCACAGGACTGAGCCCGAAGGCACCTCCGGGTGATTGGCCAAGTCAAAATACCATCATGTCTCCAGGCCAATCACCCGGGGGTGCCCTCAGGGCTCAAACCTGGGATCCTTCGTGTGGAATATGATCCTACAAGACTGGCTTTCCCACTCCTTTGCCAATACCAAGATTGTGGCTTTCGCGGACGACCTCATGAGTCCTTGACGGCCACTGTTTCTGGGCTGCATTAAATAAACTACAGATAAATCCAAGCAAGACCAAACCAAAATGATGCTCTTTAAAAATAAGCTGGACCTCAGGCGACCTCCGCAAGTTAAAGTCTCCGGGGTACAACTCCGCATTATTACATAGACTACTGTGCTAGGGGTGGTTCTTGATCACAAATTAAGATTTCACTCCCACCTCATCCATCTCAGCTCTAATGGGGAAAAAATTTCAGGTTCAATCATCAGAATCACCAGGAACGAATGGGATCTGTCCAAGCGATAGCTCCAGCTATATTATAAAGCCATCTTCCTTCCGATCGTGTTGTATGCTGCAGGTGCTTGGTTCCACTGGGCTAGATTGGTAAAAATGAGAGACAAATTAGGCTGTATACAACGGAAAATGCTCCTGGCTACCCATAGGGTATGCGGGACAGTATCACTGCTGCCATCCAGGTCTTAGCTGAGACACTTCCACTGGACTTGTATGTAACCTTCAGCCTGACCTTTAGAATCAGGAAGAAAATCCCGACCAAGATCTGGGACATTGAGCTAAACGTGGACACTGACCCTGAGAGAGAGAGAGAGAGAGAGAGAGAGAGAGAGAGAGAGAGAGAGAGAGAGAGAGAGAGAGAGAGAGAGAGAGAGAGAGAGAGAGAGAATGCCCTGTTATAATGAGATGATACCTGACAGACACAATGGGACACTTCCCCCCCAAGGGATCCGAACTGGATCTTCTTTTGGAAAACACCAGAGAATCTGGCTGCCTTCCAGAACTTCTCGACGCAGGTATTCACGCTCGGGAAAACCTCCTACAGAATAACACAGGCTAAGAATGGGAATCCCCAGAGAGCAGCTTAATTTTTTTCCCTTGCGCTCTGCACTAGTGTAACTTTTTTTCCCTCCCTCTGAAATGTGCCTTTTTTTTCCTCTGAAATGTTCCTTTTTTTATACCACGGGATTTTTTCTACTCTGGAATGGACCCCCAGAGGAATCTGGCCCACCTTTTGTCAACGTCAGACGGCACGAGCTTTACTGGGACTGGTCCACCTTCCCGTGGAGTGGACAAGTACCCAGAATCATCTCTTCAGGTGACTAATGCTTCTGGGTAGCCAAGTGGCCAGAACACAACAACAGCACAATATACACTACTCGCACAAACATACTCACATATCTGGCCCTTTTACAGTGGTACTGTTCTTCACATAAATACGAGGCGGAGCTGAACAGACGTTCTAGGAGCCTCGCCTTACAAAAACACATGTCCACATCGGACTGGAGGAATTTTTATGGGACCATTAGCCATACAATGGTCCCAGAGCAGCGGATTTAATTGAAGGTCAAAACTTAACCACATATCAGCTTCGAGGGCTAAATATGAAATGGCCATATTCATTGACTTCGAGGGAGCTTTCGATTCATTCTGGTGGGAGAGCGCTCTCAATCGTCTTACCAAAGCCAAGTGCTCTCAGCAACTATTCCAAGTTATTAGAAGCTACTTCCAAAACAGACTCATCCAAGTAATCTCGAAACAGCAGTCTCTCTCAAGGACCATCTCAAGAGGATGCCCCCAGGGATCAGTTCTGGGATCCCTCTTCTGGAATATAGTTTTGGACATCTGGCTCACGCAAAAAACTTGACAATATCTCTGCCTTCGCCTACGCCGATGATTTGGTTCTTCTAATTCCAGGTCGATCGCGTCTTCAACTGGAACAATCAGCCAATATAACTCTTTCTGAGCTAATCAAGTGGTCAAGTATACATAAACTGCGAATATCTGCCACAAAAACAAAACTGGTGGTTTTTAAGGGGAAGTTCGATTACAGAAGTCCTCCAAATATAAAGATAGACGGAAAGCAATCCCTTTTGTTCCTGAATTAAAACATCTTGGCGTAATTTTAGATGACAAGTTAATCTTCTCCTCTCATATTAATCACCTCGCCTCGAAGATTAAGAAGTTTACTGCAGCAATTATCTGCATCACCAAATCGGACTGGGGACTAAATAAGAAGACCCGCTTGCTATATTATACAGCAGTATTCGTACCAATACCAACATATGCTTCGGGAGTCTGGTTTCATAGAGCCGTTAATGTTAAACTCCGTTCCAAGCTCATCTCCATTCAACGGATTATGCTGCTTGGCATGCTCCGGGCCTGCAGGACAGTGTCCTCTGCTGCTCTGCAGGTCCTTGCTGGAGTCTTACCACTAGACCGCATGTCATCTTCAAAGGACTATGCTATCGTCTAAAGCAGGAGTTCCCGGCGAGATTCTCGGCATCTCATGCAACTTAACTGCTAACATCAAAGACGAGAAACGGAGAATCTGGAATGAACTTATCAGTGTGTGGCAATCACGATGGGATTCCAGTACTACTGGTCAAGTCACCCGCTCTTTTGTTCCTGCAGTTACCTTCTCTCTCAACAAGAACGTCCGCCAATGGTTTTCTCCCAGCCTAACAACATCGTATATACTTACTGGGCACGGCTCCATCAACTCCAAACTATTTCAATTTGGCTTATCTGATGCCAATCTCTGCTTGTGTGGTGCTGAGGAAACCTGGACGCACATTCTGTATCGCTGCAATTTGTACAACCACGACAGATCTACACTACAAGCTGCTGTCAGCAACTTCTCTGAAGGAAATGAAGTGGCGCTGACTGAAAATTCTCAATCGTTCTTAGCTCAACAACAGTTCTGCTCTGCTGTTTTCACTAAAAGAAAGCAACTCTTCTCAAGTTTATCAACAACAAGGAACCAACCCAACATCTGCAATCTGCAATCTCTATCGATATTTCTTAAAACTGATACTGCCTGCCATCTACTTTTTTTTTTTAAGCTGGTACCCCAGTTTGGGCAGCTGTGGATACAGGATTAGCTAACACCCATTGGTATAGCACTACCTCCAGTGGGTGTGGGTTTCGTTCTTCCTAGGACAGAAAAAGACTGCTGTCTTGTGATTTCTGTGCCATATTTAATACTTCTAATTAGTTGCTGATGTGATTTGCTGTGTGAACATGTTACATATTCATTACACTTATAACATTGTTTATATGTATATATATCACTGTATGTATCATTATATATTGCATCATATGTGTATCATGCAATGGTCTCCAGTCTCTACCGCACTACTACTTTCTTCGCACAGTATTGATGTCTCATGGCCTAAGCTGCCACGGCTCAAATTGTAAACATCCCACTACAACCAGTAGGACTCCTCTGATTCTACGTGCCCATCCCGGAATATAAATGGAAGATTAATTTATATTATTTATGCGAATTCTAATGACTGCTTTGCACCTTGCATAATTTGTAAGGATAGTAAATCAATGTTGTTCTTCTACAGAATAACATGCATCCTTTCAAGGACGTTACTCAAGAGAATTTATTTTTTTAAATAAACCCAATGTGTTCATTCACCATTTCCCATAACACTTCTCTCTACGTCGGTGTAAAGCGTGCAGCTTCACTTCACAGTTTCTTTGGAATTCGCATAATGCGTAATGCTTTTGCATCCTCTTGCCATGAACAGCAAGCAGTTCGTGGTAAGTGGAGCGGACTAACACTCATGCCAACTTCTACTCTGGTACTAAACGCCAGGTAGGACAGAACGCAGCCAACCTTTCCATGGTTGCTGCCAAGAAACCAAAATATCTTATTTAAAATTATCATATTCACTTACAAAGATGGTGCTTGTTCATAGCAGAAAATATTAATGGCACGATATTCTCTTCCGTTTACTCTCTGAAAAGAATGCAAGCCCGCTGCTTAAACCAAAATTTAAGCGTTGTTTTAAAAGTGATTTTAAGTATTAAAATGCGCCAAACACTTTCTCTTAAAAAGCAGTTTCGTTTTGTTTTTAATATTATAAACAGATAATTGAACGTAATTAAAGCATTCAATATTTAAGAGTACCGCGTGACAGTGATACTTAAAATGAGAAAAAACAAATTTATTTTAATTTCTATTACTAAAATTGCAAAGTAAAGTAAAAGCTTTGTTATACCCAGACCTAGGTCTGGGTATAACAAAGCTGATCACCCAGATATTGCATTTAAAACAAGGATAAAATTCCGGTAGTTTTCTTCCAACTTCGCAGTCCATATTAGAAAAAATGCAACTCATACCAGTCAAATACTTTTTGGAATAAAATTTCTAAAACGTGAAATGTTTTATAACATGATTACTGTTCAAAACATTTACTTAAGTGTTACAGACCGCGAAGAAGAATGCCGAATGCACCTTCCTATGCGAAGAAAGGTGCACTCGATAGAACGTATGATCCTTTTGAAATGCCACATCAAATTAAGCAAACTTAGAAGAATGCAAAACTGAAATAATTACTTATCGCTAGGTGGCACTTGCTATATAAAGTTTTCTGTGATTATTGCACGATATTGTACAATAATTATGGTTTTTTAAAAGTAAAATAGGCTTAAATTTACTTGTTTTCATTGTTCTATACATACGACTGGAGAATCAAAAAGTTCGTACCTTTTCCTAGAAATAATAGCCCTAGAAAGGTGAAACTTCACAGGAACTTTAATCCTTTTCTATGTACTTTCCATATATACTAACACATTTCTCTCATCTGTGGATCAGTTGTTTAATGCCTGAAACCACGATTCCACTTCATTGATGACTTCCTAAGACGAATCAAAGCGGCGTCCATGCAATGGTTTCTTCATTTCTCGAAACAAGAAGAAGACTGATGGTGCTAGGTCTGGAGAATAGGGTGGATGCTGCAAGAGCACAAATCCAACAGTTGGCGAGAATATTGCATTCGACATTGCTCCTGCAAAGGCGTCAGCAATCTTGGAACCCAACGTGCGGAGATCTTAGACATGTGCAGATGGTCATGTATTGAATTGTAATGAAATGAACTGTCACACGTCTATCATCAGCTGCTCAACCTTTGCAATCGTCTCACTGTCTGTGGATGTTAATGGCCTTCCTTCTCTTGGCTCGTCAAAGACACTTGTACTACCGCACTGGAACTGCTGTTTCCACGTTTTTTACAGTGTCATAGGATGGACAATTCTGCCCATACACAGCTTTCATTTCTTCGTCAATTTCCTGAGCTTTCTTGCCCTGCAAATGCAGGAACTTGATCACTGCTCGATACTCCACTTTGTCAACCATAGCGCCCTTCCTCAGATTCCGGCCACCACCTCTGGTGTACCTACGGGAATGAAATTTCACATGTTAGTTACTGAATATGTAGACAACTTATTAAAAACATCATCCTACTGCTGTTTTATCTAGGTCATGAATAACTCCTCGTACTTTCTCTTGATTACGATATGGGCAGCGCAGTTGGTATAACCATCGTCTTCTTACTTTCCATTACCTTACTTCTCAAACGTCATTGACCCTAGAAATTTTTATTGGTCTTTTTTAAAAGGTGGCTGAGTTAAACAGTCTCAGGCGATGGTAGCATGGTTTTTTCCCAAAAAACAGTAAAAAAACCACAGTAAATATAAGCAATTTAAAGGCATAATATATACGGCGCAATAGAGTCAAAGTCGCTGATGTGCTTAAAACCCTACAACAGTATTAATCTCAATAATTAATACTGTTGACTGTAAAACTATTGGAAATAAGGAAAATAATCCCGAGAAAAGCGGCGTCTATGGCCATAGTCCACTGGCAATAGGAAATTGCAATAAAGATAAGACAGTGGAGAGGGGCACACATTAATAAAGATCTCGTGATTAATACGTTCTAATTACCCTGAATTAGCATAACATTTCAAATATGCTCTCAACATTATTTAATGACAATTATTATTATGCGAGAAGAGGACAGGAGTATTAGTTGGAATGTTTAGGCTTATTACAAAATGTACAGACTTAGGAATCCACATGAAGGTGGAAAACCTTTTATTGCTTTAAAAAAGTACAAAAAAAAAGCAGCAAAAACAACTTCCGAACGTTATAATGAACAACAATCCAATGATATTACTGTAATTCGTCATATTCACGTTTTAATGGATAATATTGAAACGAATTCTGTCATGTGAGAAGTGTTTTGCATAAGTAGCAAACATGACTCCTCATGACCAGTTTTACAACAACCGGTAAGCGTAATGCTCAGATGAACTGCATTTTAACAAAGCAAGCACTGGGTCACACAGTTCGTTATACAGGTTAAGTACAAATGTGATGTTGTAACAAGTTTAGCCAACTTTCTTTCGTTTAGCCTAAACAATTCAGCAACAAACCATGAAATAAATCCTCCTCATTCGATGCCACCATACCATACCTTACCTTACTTCTCAAAGTTACCTTTTCGAGTGCCTCGCCCAGTTCAGGTTCTTCCGGGTAAAGAAGCTGCCATTCTCTGCTGTGTAGTAAGGGGGAAATGGAGGGATGGTGATGTCATGATGGGCCACGCAAGGTAAGGCAGGTGATATATGGGTCAGGGATTTATTTGTCCGCCTGACACAACGAAGGCCACGAGATGCCCTGTGGATGCTTTTTCTACAGAATTGTTTAGAGAGAGAGAGACTTATCTTTCGATTTGAACAAAACAGTATATTGAATTTATTACTAAGCAACGCCTTCGAGGGAGTACTCAGTAAATAAACGGCTTTCATATTCATCTTTAACAGAAGACTAATCGTAATAAATCAACTGCTAATGAAGCAGGAAAGATGTATAACCACTATAACCACATGGTATCTTTCGTTTGCTCTCTGATTCACTCACTCGTTCTTTCTCTTCTTACGCCCAGGAACTCACTGTTCATCTGATGTCCAGACTCTTAAGACTGCAGATTATTTTTAAGAATTCATTCATATTTTTAAAGACATTCGACTGCGATTCTTTAATTCAATCCTCTATTTACTTTTTCCCTTAAATTATAAATAAATAATATTTATTGTACATGAAGTATACTTAAACTATCTTATACTCATAAACTAAAAAGCCGTGTATCTCCATATACCAATGAGAAAAGAACTAAAACCAATCGACGACATAATTTTTTCCCCTTTCCACATAATTATCATAATATTTTTCTTTTTATGATCGGGATGGCCACGTAAGGCCAGAGATGTTTTAAAGAAAAGGATTAATAATCATATAAAGTTTCGGTTATTTATTGTCTGCGTTCGTAAAATATGTTGTGTGTTCCTTGTCTTTCTGTGTCCTGATCATAGCACCGATTTATTCATCTAGTCTAGCCAACACAGTTGAACTTGAAATTTGGGAGAATACATCTATATTATTTAAAATGTTCACCTAATTTAAACGGCTGACGAAAAGAACAGAAAATAGGCTGACCGTTCTCAATAGAAAGAAATAATTAAAAACAAACAAATATTGATTACTGAAAGGTGGAGATCACACACAAAAAAAGTCAAGAACTGAATTAGTCCTTGATTAGGCTGAATGTTGCAGAATTAGCAGGCTCTTTTTTCTATTCGAATCCTCTGAAAAATACGAAAGTCTTTTTGAAGTTTAATTTACTTTATCTCTCATGGATTTTAATAGATCCATTAAGAAATTGTGCTGATTTTCAAAAGAAATTTAAACACGCAAATCAGTTCTACCAGTCTCACAGTGACTTGAACTTCAACAGTCGTTACACTCAAAAGTATTTTTTTACTTATTTTTACAGTATTTATATACTGTTTCTATAACGAAATTCATTGTTCTCATGGAAAACTAAACTTTTTACAAAGAAATTTGATTTTTTTTCAAAACTAAAGCTGATAAAACATATTTTAACAGATAAAACACAGCGATACAGTTCCCTGGTTTTCCCCATCTCACGCTTATCATAGACTAAACAATGTCCAGGCTTAACTAATAACAATAACTCAGATAAAATTTATATATATACAGTATTATACACCAGACACCCATACGACTTGGAGAAATTTTCCATATTCCATCCAAGTGTCAAAAATAGGAATAAAAGCAACTGCGTTCATGGTAGAAGTAAGCAGATTAACGAAACACAATAGTTTTGGCCCAGGTGTTGATCACAGTGACTTCCAACGGGAGACCATCATAGGATGCCTTATTACCAATCAGTCTGTATCAGAACTGCAACACTTAGATGAAAGCTGGTTGATGTAATCACCAAATGGAAATGCCACGGTGTTAGTGAAGCCGGAAAAACGTTCTGGTAGACCTCAGATATTGACGGAGAGACACCAGAGGTCAGAAGGGTGGTACGTAGATCCCGTAAGGCCTCATCAAATACTGTTAACCAGGAGTTCAGAGAGGCCGCATGAATTGGTATTAGTTTCTGTGGGCAGAAACTAATAATTCATCAAACACCACAGTATGCAATGCACAGAGTCACCTTGCTTTATGCACAACCTATTGTAATTGGTCCCTGAAAAGTTTGAAAACTGATTTTATGGAGTGATGAATACGAAACGCAGTTTTTGATCTGATGGCAGTGCATCGATCTGGCAGATACCCGGAAAACTGTATTCCAGGATGTGTCGTTCCAACTGTGAAGTTTGAGAGCGGTGCTGTCACCGACTGCGTTTTTTTCCTTGTGGCTTGGCAGTGGATCATTGGCCGTCAGTCCTGGAAAAATGAGTGCCATGCGGTACATTAATGTTCTGAGTAATTCTGCTCTTCCTACACTGTAGCATGTGGAGAGTTCTTTTCTGTTTCAGCATGACAATTCACAGTGTCATACCGCATAGACTGCTGTGTCTTGGTTCGAAGATAGGGGCATGCAAAAGCTTCGTTGGCTTGCCGAGAGCCCTGCCTAACTCCACTGAACACCTTAAGATAAACTACAAGGTCGGTTTCCCAGCAGGCCAACGTACCTGCAATCAGTAGTTGAATTAGCCGCTCTGTTGAAGAAGGAACTTCTTCAACACAATATGTTGAACTAACATACAACCTTCCTGTTCTCAATAAAAAAAAATGATTGGAAGTCTACATACAGTGTAACTAAGGCCAAAGATGGGTCGACACAACACTAATTTTTGTATTAATAAAATCTTCTTTTAAACATGCAGGTGTCCGGTCAGTTTTGGTGATATAGTGTATATAGAAACTGGAAATATGCGTGGAAAATAATAATGGCAAATTTCAAATTGACAAATTTTTGTTTGACTGATTTTAATGAAATTTAGAAGGTTCGGAAGATCTTTCTAAAAATCCAAAATTTAAGATCTGTCAATTGGGAGTCAAATTGTTACACACACTGACGGCCGGACGGACATGGTGAAGACAACAGCACTTGATACATTTTCGAACGCGCCTAAAAATTGATTTTTTAACAATTATAGTTACTATTGAATACTTTGTTTAATTATTTTATGCATATTGTTATCGGGCAAATCACTTATTACGTATTTTTATGAATAAATTTCGCCGATGATTTAATTTTTTTTTCAGGAAGCCAATGATTTAATTTCTTTCAAGAAGCCAACTTTTTTTACTATTAGCCAGTTTCCATGAACTGTATGGAGTCACAGTACAGTCTCGATAATCCGAGGTAAATGATCAGAACCAACTCAGTTATATAGAAGGATAAAATAAAAAAGCGAGTTTTGTATTTTTATTAAAATTAATTAAAAAATATTTAAAGTAATCAAAGAGATGATAATAAACATATGTAATTAGTGGAAATTATGCGCAAAACAAAAAAAGCATTTCTCGATTTACGCAGTTGATGCTTTCCTGAAAAGCATCACATTTCAATAAATTAAGAATTACTTTCTGCATTAGAAATAATGAAAATGGCGTGAAGAATGGAGATTGTGCGCAAGCGCTCAACAGGTCAACAAGGTTGAAATCGCAAAATAATAATAATAATAATAATAATAATAATAATAATAATAATCCGAAGCTAAACAGTCCCACCTCTATTGATAGATGATGTCTAAGAGAAATAGTAAAAACTATCTATGCAACAAGAGGGGTGCCTCAAGATGGGGTGATGTCGACCACCCTCTTTGCAATTCTACTTGAACCAATCCTTTCTGCATATCCAATTTCTACTCATTCGCCGATGATTTAATTTTTTTTATTATTTCAAAAGACCCCAAACAGATTCAAGAAATTAATAATCAAACCTCTAATCAAATTCAAGAATTAATAGATTATTTACAGTTAGCTGGACTCCAACAAAACAATGCGAAGTCAGCCCACAATGACAATTACGAAGAGGAAGTTCAGGAATGACATCTGAGTTGTAGTTAATGGTGAGACGATTCCAAAAGTATCATCGCATACTGACCTAGGGCTAACGTGGGATGAATATTTAAAATATTTAAATTTCAAATATCACTTCCTCAAGGCAAAGAAGACCTATGCTGCATTCTGGACTATATTATGATGTGGTTACAAAGGAACTGGATGCAAAAAATAATTTTGATATCATATATTTGGATTTCAGGAAAGCTTTTTACACTGTTGCGCATGGAAGAGTATTGCACAAATTGGAGCAGAATGGTATGAAGGGTAAGATGCTACAATGGATAAAAGGATGGTTGAGTGGGAGGAGACAGAGGGTGGTAATTAATGGGTGCTGCTCTTCGTGGACTAATGTTATTAGTGGAGTCCCACAGGGTTCGGTGTTGGGTCCTCTGTTGTTTTGTATATTTATCAATGATATTGATGAAGGTATATCAGGCTTAGTGTCGAAGTTTGCAGATGATACAAAGGTTGGCAGGGTTGTTAATGACAGTAATGGCAGTGTACTACTGCAACAGGATCTAGAAAATTTGGGCAGATGGGCTAAGAAGTGGAAATTGAAGTTTAATCTTGACAAATGTAAAGTACTGCATATGGGTAGAAGTAACCCCAGAGAAACGTACCAACTGTGTGGTACTACGCTTAAAGTGGTAGAAAATGAAAAAGACCTGGGAGTAATTGTGCAGTCAGATATGAAGTTTTCTGAGCAATGCAGACAGGCTGCCAGGGAAGGTCATGGGGTGTTGCCAATGATATATAGGAATTTTGCTAGCAGGGAAAAGGAAGTGATTGTCCCTCTGTAAGGCAATGGTCAGAACACGCCTTGAGTACTGCGTACAGGTCTGGAGGCCTCATTTTAGGAAGGATGTAGATTTGCTTGAGCGTGTACAGAGAAGGGCAACAAGATTGGTGAGGGGAATGAAGGGAACCTCTTACCAAGAGAGGCTTAGGTTCTGCAAATTGCAGTGGCTGGAGACTAGGCACCTGCGTGGTGATCTGATTGAGGTGTATAAGGCCTTGAATGGGTTGAGCACGCTGAATTCTGATGGGATCCTTCCACTTGTTCAGATTACGAACCTAAGGGGGCATAAATTCAAATTAAGAAAAGACAGATGTAGAATAGATGTGCTGAAATTTGCCTTTAGCCAGTGGGTGGTTAATTGATGGAACAAACTTCCATCTGTCGTTGTGGAAGTTGACAGGTTAAATAAATTTAAGGAGGAACTAGACAGGCATTTGGAGGGAATGGTGTGATTTTTTTTTTTTTTTTGGCTGATGCTGCATAAGCTCATAGACTTGCTTTCTTGCATCACATGCCACTACTACTACTACTATCCGCCAGTAGCTCGTAGGCTGCCACAACATCAATCTGCTTTGTCAATACATTGATCGGTGTCTCACTCCTATACCTTTATATGCATCTGAAATCCTCAGCACCTGCCCCTCTGCGTAACAGATTCTTGGTGATGGAATACTGGATTCTGCGGTGGCTGAATCGTCTGGGAGGGAACCCGTTCACCATCTCCAAATCTCTTCTTCTAGTGAATCTAGGCATGACCCCCTGGAAGCTCACTGTCCTTAAAAAAATGTGTTCACATTCTCTAAGCTGCTAACCCATCAGATTGATGCCCCATCGATAGAGGATATTATCTCACTTCCCAAAGCAAGCGATAGAAACCACCAGAGCGGGCAACGTCCGCTTAGGATGAAGCTCACTATCCTGGACTCCCTAAAAGGAATGTTCCGTGTCCTGATTCAACACATCACTACCTTCTCCATAGATTCAAATAAGTTTGGAGAAAACAGAACATACAGAAGCCAAATTATGGATGAAATCTGGATCAAATCACCAGAAAATGTGATTATAAAATGTGAGCTTTATTTATATGAGAAATGTAAATAATTTAATGCAAAAATATATTGTAAAAGCAAAGCAAATTGTAATGATAGAAGAAATGATATGCAGGACAACCTGTATTTGTAATTACAATATTAATTTAATATCAATTTTATATTAAAGTTAATCGTTACTGCGATTAATTAATCGTTACTGCCTTCTACAGGAGTTTCAGAGAAGACAGGAAAGACGAAAACCGACCACCCGAGCAGAAAACGATCGAAGAGTTCTGGGGCAACACATGGAGCAATGAAGTAAGTCATAACAGCCGAGAACCATGGATAGAACTAGAATGGAAGAAAGTCAAGGACGTACAAGATATGAGTGAGTGGGAGATTCGGGAGGAAGGAATAAAACAGTCGATCAGAAACTCCCACAACTGGCGAACCCCAGGAATAGACGTCCACAACTACTGGTACAAGAAGCTCACACACACACACACACACACACACACACACACACACACACACACACACACACACACACACACACACACACACACACACACACACACACACACACACACACACACACACACACACACCTAGCAGAGTAGTTCACCCTAATGATAAGGCAGTCTGCGCATGTAGCACAATTGTATCGTCACCATCTTCCCCACACCGGATGGAAAAGGCACGGGTTCGAATGCCGTCGATGACGCGAAGAACTTTAATGGGCTTTTTTCACTCCGTGGCTGAGTTAGTCGGTCTCAGGGGTAGATTGCAAGGTTTTTCCCCGAAACTGGGGTTTTTTTCGTCCAGAAAAACAGGCAAATCGACCAGAGAACACTTGCAATTTACAGATATAATATATGGGTATATGTAAGAAATTACGGGTGGTCCTAATTTGAATGATAAGGCACCTAGAGGCAATCCGGAAGTTTCTCATTCAAGGAATCACATATCTGAAGCCTAAAGACCAAGATACAAGAAACCCGGCGATTTGCAAACCAATCACTTGTCTCCCAACAATATAAAAGATCCTGACCAGCTGCATAACCAAGAAGATATCAGACCATTTGGAGAGCCAGAACATAATGGCCAAAAGCAGAAAGGATGCAAGCGGATGAGCAAAGGATGCAAGGTTAACCATACCATAGATACTGCGGTTATAGAGCAAGCCTACAAGGAGAGCTTCAACCTGCACAGGGCCTACATCGATTACCGCAAGGCCTTCGACTCCATGCCTCATAGCTGGCTAATAGAGATGCTGAAGATCTACAAACTAAATCCGACATTGACAAACTTCCTAGCAGCAACGATAGCAAAATGGAGTGTCACAATTAAGGTCAGGAACGTCACAACCAAACCGATCCCCATCACGAGGGGAATCTTTCAGGGAGATTCCCTGAGCACACTGTGGTTCTATCTAGCATTCAAGTCGTTATCCATCATGCTCAACAGTAGCAAGTATGAATATAACCTCGAAGAAGGAAGGAAAAATCTGTACACTCACATCCACCTGATGTACATGGATTATATCGAGCTGTACGTGGCAACTGAGAAGCAACTCCAGCAACTACTCCGGATCACCGAAGAATTCAGCAATGATATCAGGGTGAAATCTGGTCTAGACAAATGCGAGACCCACAGATTGCATCAGGGGAAATTCGTTGGCCAAAACTACCAGCTGCAGACTGGTAAAGACGGTATCAAAGCCATGGCAGAGGAGAGACCTACAAATACCTGGGGATGATGCAGTCTCAGCAGTTACAACTTAAGGAAATCAAGGTTTGCCTGACCGAAAAATGCCACCAGAGACTCAGAAGCCTGCTGAAAGCAAAGCTGAACGGAGGGAACACAGTTAAAGCCATTAACACTTATGGAGTTCCCAGTGCTAACATACTCCTTCGGGGCAATAGATTGGACTAACACCGAGCCAGAAGGTATCATGAGAAAGATAAGGATAATGCTGACCAAGAGCCGCCAACACCACCCGAATTCAGCCGCGGAGAGACTAATAATAGCTGGGAAAGTGGAGAAAGGGGCCTGATAGAACTTATCGAGCAACAGGAAACAGCAATATCTAACCTGAACAGCAGCACTCTGCCAGGCCATAAGACAGACAAGCGACACGCAGAAGTCATACCCAACTCAACTTAAGCGAGGAGTCCCCTCCCACCCAGACGGCACAAACGAAGCTAGAAAAATGGGCAAAGAAGTCACTCCATGGCAGACACTACAATGACCTCCATCAAGATCACATATATAAAATGGCTTCCAATGCATGGCTCACGAGCGAGACTCTCTTCCCCAAGAATGAAGGAATCATGCTCACCATCCAAGACCAGGCAATCAACACCATAAACTATAGAAAATACATTGCCAAGGAGCCCGAAATGTCAAATGACACATGTTGACAATGCCATCTGGCTTCAGAAACGATCCAACATATTACCGCGGGTTGCAAGGTTACCACCCAGACTGATAACCTTGAAGACACGACCAGGTAGCCAGGATAATACATCAGAAGCTAGCGAGGAAATACCAGTTGACCAAAGAAAGTATACCATATTACAAGTACGAACCACAGGCAGTACTAGAGACCCCAACCCACAAGCTGTACTGGGACCGCGCCATAATAACGGACAAGACAATCCACACAACAGACCGGACATAACCCTTGTGGACAAGAAGGAAAAGGCTACCTATCTGACTGACATAGCGGTACCCAACACTGGCAACCTGCAGAAGACCAATGGGAAAAAAAATCACGAAGTACACAAACCTAAGACAGAAGATCAAAGAGATGTGGCATGTTGTTTGTTTGTTTGTTATTTGGTTTTTAGGAGCATTAGCAACTAAGGCCATATTGCTCCGGGAATATACGGTGGTCATTCCCTGACCTTTCCGCATCCTCCGTATTTGGTGGTGACGGGCTCGAACCCCGGTCTAATCAAGAAGCGTGTGCTACGCACTGCTGCTCCTTCCCACCTGGCTACGGAGGCGGCAGATGTGGCATATGCAACAAGTAATGATCATCCTGATCATCGTGTCAACCACCGGTATGACGCCAAAGACCCTACATAGCAGCCTAGTAGCAACAGGTCTCCCAGAGAACACCTACAAGGAACTCTAGAAAGTCGCAATCCTGAACACCTGTAGGACAGTCAGAGTTCCTCGGCCAACGGTAACACCAGACATAACCACCACCCCGTGTAATTGGTAGCAATACCCGTCACGGTGTGGACCTCCCCAATCAGGGAGAAATAATATAAAAGCAACAATAATAATAAAGGTAAAGTATGACCCAGTAATAACAAAAAGTATATAAAGTATTTTAAAGAAGTTTATATCTCATTTGTAATGATGATAGAATGCCATTTTAAACATACTTTTAAATGTATGTTTAGTCAGGTTCCTATTTCCTTCCGCATTTAACAACACAACTAGTAAGATTGATTTTCGTGAAATGTTATAATTAAGCTTTTTGAAAGAATTTTTCCATCCATTCCAAATTTCATTAAAATTGGACCAATAGAAATCCGGCATTTTTTATCCTCTCGATCTGTTAGTTCCTTGGAAGGAATTATGATCAAATCTAGTAGCCTGTCCAGTTCCTCTATCTTCCTCCAATATAAATATAGGGCATTTGTCGTGGGGGAGAGAACATGTTTCGGGCATTACTCGAAAGGGACAAGTCGAATCAACACCAAGTTTTCAGCTGTTTTGTTCAACCCTAGAGAGATTGTAGGTCCCATTACGATTCCATAATATCCCCAATTCCTCCTCTCAAAACCATTACCATAAATTTGGAACAGTAGCTTCAGTCTTTTTTCAAATTTCAGGATTTATATTCTTGGGACCTTTGTACCAAATTTCATGTTGATAAGTTATTCATTTCCTTTGTGCACATGTCACTTACTAGCAAATACTGTAATGCATATACATGTCCTCCAAGAATTTAGGAATGCTGCAAGATTGATAGTTTGCATTGTATCTCTGCTAACTTTGACTTGACAAATTAACCAGGCAATGACTGTGAACACTGCAAAACAGCCAGGGATGACAACATCTATTATTAGTGTAGTGTATTTTCCCTTTCAGTCGATCCACCTACTTCCTTGTTTTGTTTCTCTGTCACATATCATAAAACATCAATTTATTTGCATATTTCTCATTTCTGTGTGTTGTTTCTGGGTTAGATCGATATCCTAACCAGTAACCACCATTCCCTTCCTCTTTATGATTTTCAGTTTATTTCCATTTAGGTGCGTTTTCCTTTTATATTGGAAATCAGTGTAGAGTATATAGGTACCCGTCAGAATTTCCAAAGCGAAATATTTTAGAAGTTCGAAATGAACTGATATTTTCAGAGCTAAAATTAAAAAAAAAAAAAAAAAAAAAACTCAGCCCTATTTACAAGTGATATTTACAGGTGATATTAATGGCGCAGCTTGTTACAATAAACGATTAAGCAAATAATTTAATAATAGCGAGGAGATAATAATCACCATAAACACTTTCAGAATACAGTTCTGATACGTCAATGGCTTTTATTATTGACTCTGCGATACCAAATGATATCAACAATTTTACTAAAAGGATCTAGTGACACTGTAAACACACATCAGTTTAAATAGTGCTGATTATTCTTTGCTATGCATGCCACATTTTTATCTTTTTCATTGATCATAAAAAACCACAAAAACAGATAAGAAATAACAAACGTTTCTAGTTCATAAAAATCACAAATTAGCATATAACAAAACTAGTTTAGGTTAGATAATAATCTGAAATCGTGCAAGCACATACTATACATAAAATATAAAATACATAAAATGCTTTCTTAAATGGTACCACTTGTGATCAATGACAAATTCAATAATACATGAAAAAACTTCAAAGCAGTAAAATCTCCGACATACAACATGACCGTTTCATACAAACGGTCATGTTGTGTGAAACATTACTGACAACAGAGAATTCACCATTCTGATTCATGGGTTCCTTGCTGAGACGTGATGCCATTATTCAATTCGAAAACCAAGACTACCCAATGGAAATACATTGAGCAGATTTGCACCCAAGAAATTTCGTGTTGTTGCAAGTGGAGATAAAATGATAATTGCAATTTTTGGAATGCTGATGGTATAACGACTATCGTTATAGGAAATAGATATCCAGCTGTTCTGAAAGATAAATTCCTCTCTACTGTGAAGCATAAATTCTCATTAAATCTCATGAACCTCTTCTCCACCACGATAATAAGATTCAAAATCATCTTCGGGAAGGTTCTGTCCCCGGTAATCGACTCTTGCCTGCCTCAGTGATGAAAATAGAAAACTCAGAGCCCAAAATACAGAAATTCTCGATCAAGTGCTCGTACTGAATGAACAACTCAGAGATCTGAAAATCTTTATTAGTAAATGCTGTTTTCCCTCTAGTCAGACGTCAACGATGGACCATCTGGAACCTCAGGAGCACTTATGGGAAGCGAATGATGCATTTCCAAGACCTCCAGCCCAAATTGGGCGTGACCAGCAAGGAACAACAGATCCCAAAAATTTGCACAGTTCGCCTTTTTTTTGCAAACAGGACGACTCAACAGATCCTAGCTCCGGCCGTGGAGTTGAACCCTTTGGGTCCTCATCCCCCGCACACTTGTCCCCATTAGTGCGGCCTGACCTTGGAAGCTGACAGTCCTTTTACCCAGGATAAGCGCACGATTCCTGGTGAATCTAGGCATAACCTTTAAATGGCTTGAGCTCAAGGCGTTTTGACTGTGAAATCACAAGGGTACAGAATTCCATCCCAAGAAACAAATAGGCCGTTTCCAACCTACCTGCCTCGGTCCCTCTGTCGAGGAGACTTGAGGAGATTTATAATATTTCAGCTAACCTTACACGGTTAGCGGCGCAACCAACTTGAGCGAGTCAAGCGCTGGACCTAATCTTCCATAACTTGCAAGACACCACACTCCTACCTAGCAACTTCCGATTCAAATGTGATCACTCATCAATTGCATGTAAACTATCCTTACAGAGCAATTCCCTTGGGTTCCCTGATGAGTACTCCGCTGACTTGCCTAGGATAGCCTTCTCTACTATATAACTGAAGACGGACGCATTCTCCAGTACTTGATTGGGTTTGACTAGGGACGTCTCTATTCTGAGCTGTTGGAAGACGCCATTATGCTCTTGTCCGAACAATTGAAGTTAATTGCACTATGTGGTGCAGCCAGAATAACCAGGATTGGTAACAGGTCGAATTGGTGTTTTAATAAGGAAACTAAGATGGTATTCATCAGGAAGCAGAAGGCCTACCGGAAATGGCAGAAAACCCAACTTCCCTCAGACCTTTGCATCTTTAAGAAAGAAAGAGCATGCTTTTGAAAAAGAAAAGGCACGTCCTTAACCAAGCTGTCCTGGATAGGTTGAAGAGGGGTAAAAGGATCCTTTCGCATCATCAACATCTAGCCATTGACCAAAAGCTTGTCCAGGAATGGGCACAGTTCAGCTTTCTGCAGGCAGATATTCCTGATCCTGATTCCTCTCTCTCTCTCTCTCTCTCTCTCTCTCTCTCTCTCTCTCTCTCTCTCTCAGGAGGACTGGTTCCCTAGGGCACAGTTGACTGACATCGATATATCTAGACAGACCCTAATTGATGTCATTAATAAATTACCCATCAAAGCTACTGTGGGTCCGGATGGTTTCCCACTCTTTATTATCAAAATTTGCAGCACATATATAGTCTCCTTCACCTTTTCAGACAAATTCTTAATCTGGAATAGTTCCTTCAATTTGGATAACTTACCATGTTAAAGCCATTCCAAAAATCAAGAAACCTAAGTTTCCTAAAGACCTGCGACCAATCTCCATCAGTTGTTCTTTACTCGATTTTTGAAAAAGTGATTCAGCCAGAAATTGCCAAGTACTGCTTTGGATACAGGCCCGAGTACCTGCATACCGTTCTGCACAGGAGATAGACAACTACCAATCTTCTTGATACCCTCTTAAGAATTCAACAGACCCTTAACAGCAAAACACAGATTGATATCATATTCCTGGATATTAAATCGGCATATTACAAAATACACCTTCCAGCTCTTTTTACCATTCTGAAACACTACTTCGGCCTGGCAGATGCCTTACTTCAAATTTTGAAGTCTATTTTATTTCCTAGCCACCTGTCTGTGACCCACAGCGACTTCGAGGTAACTATTGACGTCTCAAGAGGCATCCCGAAAGGAAGCGTGCTTTCAGCTATCCTGTTCGCAGTAGTTTTGGAGCCTCAGAGTTTTAACTCTTACGCCGACAATCTGAAGTTCTGCGTGAGCTCTGATCGTCCTCATCAGATTTATATCAATGAACCAACAAGCTTCTAGGCAGACATTGAACTGGGAAAATTATCTTGCTACAATTGAGCTGCATCTGAGCCCTTCCAAATCAGCGCAACTACCGATAACCAAAAAGAGAGTCAAAAATGAAATCCAAATCTTTGTTAGTGGGGAGCCGGTGCAAAAAGTGACCTCTCATAATGGGGGTCTCATCTCAAGTGAGGCCAAGTCAGACAACTAACATTGACATTGGCCTCACCCAAGATGTTGGGCTCACCTTTTACCCTCACTTTGTCAGGATGAAGCAGAAGACGTACACGGCTCTTTGGGCAGTGCGTCAGGAGCTTGGTGTGCATCAGCCAACGTGCTTGTTCGGCACGTCGAACAAGCACTCCGATTCCCCTCTATGCATCAAAAATTTGGTCATCTACCCCTGCCTCATACCTAAACAAGTACAGTATCTCAGTTTAGAGTACCAGTTGCTTAGATGGATAAACAGGGTGGTAGGCCTCCCTCTAACTATCTCCAGATCGATCCTACAAGCAAATCTGGGCACCACTCCCCGGAGACATCCTCACGCTTGCACGGCTTATAACGGGTGAACTGATGCTCCATCGGTATTCACATTAATCTCTGGCCCGAAGAAGGCAAGAGGAAAGCACGTTACTCCTGCCTTCCTCCCTCCGCGTCTTACGCTGTCAAGCATTGATTCCCTGAGGGACATGTTTCCAGCCAATTGTCTTCGGATCTTCAATAAATTTGGGACACTCTGATAGGTTCTGTGAAGACAAGCGCTACAGGAAAGAAATCCTCAAGAACTGCTACCAGATAATGAATCTATGATGTTCACCTCTACTCCTGGACATGACTTTCTGCTTTTTTTTTTACTTGCCTATTTGTATATAACAAATACTTTATTTTTGTCTCCATGCAATTGTATGTTTAATCCTGTAAATTTCTCGGGTCGGGGACGCATGTACTCTTGTATATTGTACATGTGTTCCACGCATCTTAATCTGTAAATATTCACACCCTTCTGGCACACTGCCGTTCCGGGGTGACCAAAGGTTTCTTGTGGCAATAAACTGATTTTAATAATAATAATAATAATAATAATAATAATGCTCTCCTCATCGTTGCGCCCAAGTGCAAGCAATTATTAGAAAAAACAAATCTGAGTTCATTTCGCACTCGAATACGCATACTCACCGGACCTCGCAACAAGTTCTGATTGTTCTGGGCAATGAATAACTCCCTTCATGGACATTTCGAGTCGAGCAATAGCATCTAGTGCCATTTACCAGTGGACTAAACGCATACAAGCACTAGTCGCTGCAGCCTTCAAAGCTTGGGAGCAAAAGATGCAATGATGAATACGCTGGATTTCTTAGAGATGTCTGAAGAGTTAAACAAAATTCGTTTCTCTATCATGAAGCATTTCTATTCAAGAAATTAAATCTTATAATCTTAAAGTACCTCATATTTTAAATGGCTTCGTAAAAGCTATGATTATGGAAGGAAAAAAAATTGAACAAAAATTAAAAAATAAAACTAATGTAACACAGTAACTTTCCCAATATGGCCATTTAAGCCATTGCGAGAGATCAATACTTAATTTTTTTTCAGAAAAATAACACACTCTATTAGGTATGTACGAGTGTATTATGTTCAACGTTTTTTAGAACTTCTTTGGCCACGGAACCTTTCCCTTGTAACTCTTCGGCGGAACCTATTTGTAAATCTGAATCTTCCACGGAACCCAAACATCTTTAAAATCAGTAATAATTAACAATAAATTAAAAGCAGTAACACGTGTACAAAATAAATAAAAATCAATAATAAAAGACTAAAGAAACAACTGAAGTGCCAATATGGAACCTACTTTGAAAACTACCGAACAAGATATCCCTGAAACTTGTATATTTGTTAATTAGTATTAAAATATTGTTATCATATCTCAAAAATCCTCGTCCGAATTTGTTTAAATGAATTTTTATTGAAAATATGGCCGTTCTTTCTCTTTGATTAGTGAAATTTATGAAAATGTTACTCATTTGTTACGCTACTTAAACTTTACAAAAATTTTATAACAAAGGCTAAGTATACATTCAAAGAAAGACTCTGTCCAGTAAGTTTCAGCGAGGATAGTTCCAAATCATGACTGGCTAGTAAAGATAACAAGGGAAAGCTTCGTTAGCCAACCGTAACATAAAAACATGAGCGGTGTACAAAATTAATACCATTGATTCTACCATGTTAGGGATTAGCCACAAACCACTGCTTCTCCAGAGAAGAAAGAAAAATTGGTCTAGGTCAGAATTTTTAGACAAACATTTTTCGGATGTTCTGGATTTGGACAGAACATACGGAAGAGTAATCAGAATATCTTCAAGTTAAAAATAATAATAATAAAAAAGCTCAGATGTTGGTAATTTGACCTGTGTGTGTTTTTACTTCTGCTGGCTAAATGCTCTTGTTTTAGTACTGTAGTAAAACAAGAACATTTCAAGAAAATCCACCACCCAAAAGATTCACTGTGAAGCTAAAACGGACCATTTATGTTTATGTTATTGTCATACTTAGATTTATCTGTGGATGACAGAAAACGTGTTTTTTTTAATGAAAATACTTGATTTCACATATTAATTTGACCACGTGGTTTTATTAATAAATAAATTTCCCTTTTGTAACAATATGAACGTATTTTGTGGTATTACGTGGATTCTAACAAAAAGCATGCATAACTCTGATCAACTCGGCCAAGCTTGTGCCTTTGCTTATTATTAACAAAGATAATGAATACTTTCAGGGAGTAAAAGATTCCCCATGGTTCACGAACACCAATGACATTCCTAACTTCAACGTGCTACTTACTACTAACGCTATTCATGAAATTTTGATGTTTTTAAAATTAAGCATTTTTTGTTTCATTCTATTAAAGTGAATCAGTGGAAACAGAAAATTTTCGCGTCGACGTCATGATAAACAATTTTTTTTTACCGTTCTTTGTAACAAAGGTGTTGTTTAACGCCTCTTTTTTAAATTAAAAGTCAATGGCATTCAGAGTCCTGCAAAAGAGCACGCCAGGTTAACTCGATATCCTTTTACTTCCGCAAGTTCCTTTTCGAACTCGCTTTTTAATGTGCTGGCTATTTTTAGAAATTCATATGTGCGGGACGCTCGTTGCTAGGAAAAAGGTAAAAAGAGAGTGAGTGAGTGGATGAGCCAACATCACTTCAAAACTCGGGTGGAAACAGGACAGGATAAAAATGTCCTACTACTTTTCGCAGCTGGTACGACATAAGTATGCGCAGAAATAGGGAGGTCGGAGGAGTAAGGAAGCGAAAGGGAATGATGGAAGACTAAGAATTTTTGATCTATCTAGAGACCGTAGTTCGTCACATATTCGACGTCTGCTAAATCACTCTGAGGAACGCCATCTTTGGAAAGACTTTTTGCACATATACAATGTCACGCTAGGAATGTATTTAGAAGGATCCTTCTGTAGAGAGAAGACTACTCACATATGATGATCTGAATCCGTTGTCTCAACTTTTTTTGACATTTAAATTATAATTTCTCACTACTTACAGAAGATCTAAGATTAATCTGGTTTAAATTTACATTGCCTAATTTTTATAACGCCTTATTATGAAAATAAGAATATTTATAGCAGCGTAAATCAGTAGGCCAAGGATAGTAAAAACTCATTTCTTCTGGTGATGGAAGTTTGTTGAATGATTAAGTTTTTAATTAATTTCTTCAGTAATATTACTTCAACTTAAAACAAACAAACAAACAAAAAAAAGAATTGTGGGGGCACAGTAATACTGCATTTAGTTGGATTCTCCAGAAATTAAAACATTCTTTAGAAACATTCTCTATTATGGTGCCCCATCCTGACAGAAAATGAGCTATTTAAATGGTTTAAAGCCATTGCCGCGAAATCAAAAATTCCTTAGTGTTCCAGGTAAAGTGACGCTCCCCATTAACTACGTCGTCAAAAGGAGAAGAACCAATTACACATGATTTTCTGAGGACACACCAAACTCTGGCCTTGGGCGAATCCCTTTCATGTTGCCAAAGATACACTTCAACTGGTTTCTCACTGGTCCAAATAAGGCAATTGTGACATTTAACTTTTCCACTTATGTGGAAAATAGCCTGTCTGAGAACGTAATTTCTCAAGAAATGTTCGTGAACTGTCGACTTTAGACAAACATTGCTGACCAAAGTCAACTGAAAGCGACATTAATCTTATTAATCTTTCTATTATTTCTCGTAAATCTGAATTTTGTAAATAAGATTTCGTCATGCCCAGTCCTTTAAAAGTTTCACAATTTTTCTTCTCGCAATTTGTGCAACAACACACGAATTGTGAGTTCAAATTCCTAGCCTTCTAATCGAGATACACATGGTACAATGTTTTTTAATTTCATCGAGTTTTGTGCAAGCTAGAATAAGAAATTTTATAACTTCGAACAACGATTAAAGAGAATTAACATTTTACGGTTTTCTGATGGCGTTCTGAAATGAATTTTCTATCCTGCTTATCTTTTTATATGCTTTTCTGTCTAATATAGAAATAGTTATTTTTGAAATCCGAATTTTTATGAAAAATGTAATATTCATCTTTAAATTTTTTATGATGCCAAAAAAGAAAGCCATACTCCCCAAAAGGTTCAAATATCCTTGGTTCGGAACGACTTATGAGAAGAAAGACAATGGGTCTTGTCACCAATTGTCTATTTAACAGGCAGTGAATGCCAGCTGGCCTAGCAGAGGGTTCGACCATCCATCTTACGTCTTGCACACTGCAAAAAAGAATAGCCATTTTGAATGCAATACTTACTTGAACTAGGAAAAGAAGAAAATGTGTGGATGTAAACAACAGAATTCAACGTTATAAGGATTCTTATAACTGTGTTATCACGGAGTCCGTGATAACACAGTGGGTACACCATTTAATTTGTTTAGAGAGGTCAAATTCGAATCCCGCTGGAGCCAAGAAATTCTCGGACCTTCCTCACTCGAGGTTGTAGTCAGCCAATCTTAGGCAGGCTTTTCTCCACACGTTATTCCGTGTTTTAAGCATCCGCAACATGCAAATCAATTGTACAGACGGGAGGGTTTTTTTTTTTTTTAATAGTGGCCGGGTTAATCGGTCTGACAGAGACTCGAAGGGTTCCAGTCCTCCGAAAATCACTGATTTTTCATATAGTAAAACAAACAAGCAGTGATATAATATAAGCAGTAATTTACATACTTCACAGTCTCAGTAACTTTGGCTCAAAACGAAAACAACAGCAATACAGATTTGTAACGGAGTGACTTAAAGTTATCTATTTCTTAATGTATCAAGTATAATACAGTAGCTCTGTTAAGAGAAAATCAGCATGATATTACAGCTTTGTTTAGTGAAAACAATATTCTTATAGAATCCTACAATTTCTGTTACTACTGGTCTGTAACAAAGAACAATATCCTCCAATGTTGCAAATCAGAATTCGTTTATAAATTCTTCGCAACGACGTCATCCATTTTGCTTCAAGGACCAATAATTTGAATCAATAATTTTTTCCCCCAAAATGATGGTTTAGGTCCCTCCCTCTTTCTCACACAACAAATGTGACAGTGAATTTCCTTCACAAAAATTTCAGTAATTGTATTGCCGAATCACTTTCAAGAAATACATTAAGAAACAGCTTTATAACTGCTAGGTACACACAGTCCTCAAAAAAAGTATTCCAACATCCCTATTTTCATTGTCCTTCTGAGCTCCCCGGATAAACAAATAACTAAGTTAGTCGTAATCTTCATGCGCATAGAGCCGAGCTGACTGGTCTGCAGATTCGTGAAATTCCTGACAGCCTACATCGTCCACTATCAAACCGTAGTTAATGTTATCGAAATGGAATTACACGCAGGAAGACTATGGAAGCTCACTCCACATAACAAGAGTATTCGGAGGGGTAGTATGACAATTTCTTCAGACATCTCAGCAAAACACCAATCAGGACTTTATGACGTCAACAAAGGAATTAGAATCAGAAATACTGACACCTACCTTAACATTATGGGCAGCTCCATGCTTTCTACAATGTAGCACTTCTTTGGTATAGAATAATCTTTGTTTTGTTTGTTTCAAAAGAATAATTCCCTATGCCATATCGCTGATGCTGTTCGAAAATGGTTTATGAATATGAATGTCCAAAAGTTGGACTGCTTAGCCGAGAGCTTCGATTTAAACCCTATGAAACACTTATGGTATGAACTGCAACGTCGGTTGAGTGCCAGACCAACAGACCCACATTCGTAGTTCAGCTGGTAACTGTTCTGCAGGAGGAATAGAGGGCTACACCTGCTGCAGTCTACTATTCGTTAGTGGAAAGCCTACACAAGAGAATGGATTGTGTTACAGCGGCAAAAGGAAGGGGGACGACACAATATTGAAGTGAGGGGCAGTAACGTCAATGTGAAACCGACGTGTGCCCAGCTTTTCTGTAGGGTACTGTATGTACATATAAACTCAGTTCCCAGAGACCAGTCCTTAATGGCCTATGCCACATAATTTGCAATATAAAAAGCCGAACAGCTTCGTACGCTACAGCAGTGGCAATTTGCATCTGGTCGTGCAAGTCAAAGTGATAAAGTAGTAGTTATGGGACGTTGTAAAGACCCACAATCATGCCCTTTTGAAACATCACTGAGTTTCAAAAGGTCATGATTGCGAGAGCTCGTTCGTCAGGTGCTTCCATATCGGAAACGGCATGTTTTGTCAGTTGCTAAAGGCACACTGGAGTTAAAGGTGTACAAAGAATGGTGTCGAAAGGGTCAAACCACCTCCTGCCGACAGAACTGTAAAGGGGATTACGAAAGGTGGATGTTTGTGGTGTGCGAAGGTGCAACACATTGTACAGAGTCAATGGCAGGTCACTATGCGATAGTTGACATCGCAATACAATATGAGAAATACAAGAACAATGTCCCAAATTACGATGCATCGCACACTTAGACGTATGGTTGTAGTGTCAACAACACTGGTTGGGCACTGGAGGACTGGTAACGAGTGTGCTGGTCGGATGAGTCCAAATACCTGGTGCAGCACGTCGACGGACACTTTTGTGTGCGACTCAAGCAACACGAGTCCATCATCCCTACTATTCAGGCAGGTGACGGTGGTTACTTAATATGGGGCATATTTTGTTGGCAAGAACTACAACCACAAGTGGGCATGAACCAACGTTTCACTGGTGAGATCTACCGACAGCTCTTGGAAACTATGCGCACCCTGCCATGTTGCATTTTTTCCCGAACAGAAACGGGATCTTCCAAGACGATAATGCGCCATGTCATTGGGCTAACACTGTGGAAGAGTGGTTCGTAGAACACAATGAAGATGTCACCCATACTGATTGCCCTCCAAATTCGCCTGACCTCAATCCAGCTGAACGCCTGTGGGTTGTTGTTATGGAAGTTACTGACGCAAGGGCTGCTTTGGCCATAGTGTTCCTACCAAAATAATCATGGTGACATGTGATAACTGTCCAGAGAGTAGTTAGAACGGTCATACATATGAATTTGTTTCAAGTAGGAAAATAATTCGGACAGTTTTGCGCCATTACCTATGATGCGGGTGAATGACAAAAGGTTCTTGTTGATCTGAGAGGAAACTGAATGTAAACTGGCAAGCATTATTGAACAAGGTGCATTTAATGAGTATATACTTTACTGCATTTAATGAGTATATACTTCTTTACTGTTAGGGGTTGTAAGCAGTGCGTACACTGCAGAGGATCATTTCCTATGAGCAGAAACAGATGAGTGAAGTGAGTATGGCCTATTCGGGTTCCGGCTGCCTGCAAGGATGTCCATAGTTGTGATTCATGTTTCGGTTAAAACAGATTATGTTGAACACCTGGGGAAGTTTTGGAATGGGAAGTAAGGCGTATGGACAAGCAACAGTGATCTATTCAGACATCGTGGAAAGCCTTGCAGGCAGCATGACTGCAGATCCCCACAGACATCTTCAGACATCTAGTGGCGTCAATGCCTAGGCAAAAATAATAATAATAATAATTTATCACTATTTAGGGGAGTGTCACTTAATCCGAATCCATTCCATGGAGTCGGATTATTTATTATTATTATTATTATTTTAGGGTTGCCCGTAATTAAATACATTAACCCGTATTTGTGTCTGTAAATTGCGTATGTTCTATGGTTGATTTGCCTGTTTTGCTGGACGGAAAAACCCCAGTTACTGGGGAGAAAAACCTTGCTATCTACGCCTGAGACCAACTAACTCAGCCACGGAGTATGGATTCGGATTAAGTGACACCCCCCCCCCTATGCCACTGCGGTCTACGCGAGAGATGGGGGCACTTGATGTACGACTGCCCACTGTACGAGGATCTCCGCTGCCGATTTATAACCACCACCCGAATAATGCTACGAGACCAGAAATATCTGATACTAACCGAAAGGGATACCTATAGTGCTTTCACTCAATATGTACAAGACCTCTTCATAAGAAGACAGAGTCTCCCGCATCCACCACCACCACCACCACCACCACAACAACAGCAACAATCATGAATAACCTACCAGTGCGAATTTTGGCCGAATTGCGTCTAAAAGTCACAACCCTACCTTCACCAGCCTCGAGAATTCACAGCCACGAGGTGCCAATGACAGCAAACAATACAAACCAACAACTAACTGACTCAGAGAGAGAGAGAGAGAAAAAAACATGATAAGAGGTGCCTGGTGCTACTTGACCCTAAACACACGTTACACTTTAGTGACGAAGTTTTTCTTTCGTATGGTTATTTATTTGTTTTACCCAACTTAGCTTATCATCTGGCCAGATTCCGAGAAACTTGGTTTCATTCACCCTTCCAAGTTATTTTTCTTTGTACATTATTTCGAAATCTATTATTTAGTGGTTTATTTTTTGTTCTAAATACCATATATTTTGATTTTTCAGGATTCAGTATAAGCTGATTCTTTTGAAGCCAGAAGTGAGCCTTAAGGCACTCCCCTGGAGAAATAACAAAAGTCGGAGTATGACTGATTCGTTCTTACAACAGACGGCCGATCAGTAAGGTAGTCTTCAAGAAGCTGGTTAATTTTCCCTCTCAAGCCAAGTTTGTTGAGTAGAATATTATGATTTATGCAATCAAAAGCTTTAGATAAGTCCAGGAATAGTGCTTTTGCACAGTGACCCTTGTCAAGGCTATCAATGATCCTTGAGCAATTGCCAGATCAGTGGCTCTTTTTGAACGATAAGTATACTGTTGCTGATAGATGAGCTGATTTATTTCAAGGAAACCTATGAGTCTGCTATCAATAATGTTGCAAAAACTGAGAGGAGAGCTACTGGACGAAAGTTGTTGTTAGAGTTTCAATAGTTTCCCTTTGGAACAGGGACGATGATTGCTTTTTTGAATTGAGAAGCGAATTTACCAGACTGAAAGGAGATGTTGAATATATACTTCAATGGTGTAAGAATTAAGCTGAGGACCCTTTTCAGCAGAGAAGGAGGTATTTCATCAAAACCAGGGGCTCCCTTTTCTTTCAGTTGGTGTCCTGCTTCTAAAATCTCTTGATCCGAGAGAGGAGTGAGAAAAAAAAAGTTTCTGATTGAAAACTTGGCAGACTCTCTCATTTCACTGTCTGGAGTCAAGGGCATCTTGAAAGAAGCTTTTATTATTATTATTATTATTTTAGGGTTGCCCGTAATTTAATACATTAACCGGTATTTGTGTCTGTAAATTGCGTGTGTTCTATGGTCGATTTGCTTGTTTTGCTGGACGAAAAAACCCCAATTTATGGGGAGAAAAACCTTGCTATCTACGGCTGAGACCGACTAACTCAGCCATGGAGTGAAAAAAAAGCCATTAAAGTTCCTCGCGTCATCGACGGGATTCGAACCCGTGCCTTTTCCACCCGGTGTGTGGAGGACAGTGACGATACCACTGTGCTACCCTCGCAGACGCTCTTGAAAGAAGCTTGAGATAAAGTGGTTACAGAAGGCTGTAGCTTTTTTCTGGTTATCTGAAATGAGTACCTCGTTCTCAACCACATCGCCAACGTAGCTTCGTGATTCCAGTTTCCTTCCCGATAAAAGCGTGTTCAAAACTGTCCATTTTTTCTTGCTTGTTATGATACCTGTAAGTTGTGACTATAATATTTTCTTTTTTTTGACCGAATGCAGTCGGTGACTTTGTTTCTGTACCCTGTGTATTTATTTTTTATCTGCCTCGATTCCTGTTGTTCTAGCAATTCTTGCAAGGTTGTCCCTTTTCTTTAACATATTACGAATCTCGTTTGAGATGAACGGACATAATTTCTCTCTTGGCCTAGTGGTTATTTTATTCCCTAGGCTCCTGATATATGACATTTTTTTCATAACTATTTAGAATATGCTTAAAGAAGGAGTCAGTCACAATTTCAGAATCACTTGTAGCAAGCCCTTCTTCCCACTGCCGGAGATCGTAACACAGCTTATTGAGAGAGTCTGGAGTGACAGAACTGTAAGTGTGTATGATCCCTTCCACATTTGCTTCATTTTCTATTACCATTAAGATGGGATGGTGATCAGAAATAGTTACATCAAGTATTGCATAGGTTAGAGAGCATTTCGAAGTCAAAAAGGGAATTGTGAGACTCTCCCATTCTAGTTGGGATATCTCCATCAGTAAGAAGAGAGATACCATTTGAAGTAATGACATCTAGGAGGTCTTGCACTTGAGAGGAAGATCTTTGAAGAATGTTAATATTGAAGTCTCCAATCAGTAGAAGGCTAAGGGATTTGCTTGTTAAGTGAGAAAGAGTATTGTCAAGAGTTACAAGGAGGCTGTTAACTGAAGCTGAGGGAGATCGGTATAGACACCCGATCACCAGAGAGGCAATGCGAATGAAAGGAGTTCACAAGCTTGATCTGGCAGATTTGAGTAGGAAAGGCAGAGCATCGCAGATGATTGTGAACATAAATAGCAACTTTACCACCTTTTTGAATCACCTCTGCAACTTTGAAAGAGAGAGTAATCTGGAATTTGGATTGAAATTTCAGGAGAGAACCAGGTCTCATTAAAAACCATGCTCACTTGTTTCGATAGCTAAGTCACTAGTTGATGACCTAGGACCAGAGGAGGTCGTCCATAAAAAGGCCGAATGATGGCTCCCATAGGCCAACAGTGGTCCTTCAGTAATTCATCAAAGTCTGTTTGCTGACAGTGAACATATAGAAAGAGCTTATTTTATTTATTATTTTAGGGTTACCCGTAATTAAATACATTAACCCGTATTTGTGTCTATAAATTGCGTATGTTCTATGGTTGATTTGCCTGTTTTACTGGACGAAAAAACCCCAGTTACTGGGGAAAAAAACCTTGCTATCTACGCCTGAGACCAACTAACTCAGCCACGGAGTGAAAAAAGCCCATCAAAGTTCCTCGCGTCATCGACATAGAAAGAGCTGTACGACTCGTGTTTAGAATTCATTATTCATTACTTTTGCTTCTATCTGCAGTTGAGTTCTGATATGTTGCCCTACTTCTATATCGCCTAGTTGGGGTTCGAGTCCCGAGACGAAAATACCCTTGGTTGAACTTTTGGTTCTGGGGACTGCTCTAATTATAGAGTTGGTAGCTGTTCCTACAACCGGAGGAGGATGTCGACGGCTACTTGTCTGATTAGGCAGATTGATTCTGTTGTCTTCCGATGTGATCTGCCCCCGCCGCCTAGAGGAAAGGATATCTTCTAGGATTTTTGATTGATTTTGGTAGTTGTTGGCGCATCGGCTTCTGTGGCCATATTGCACCTCCCAAGGTTTTTGCAGTACTTTGATCCAAGCCCGAGGCGAGAATCGAACCCGCGACCTTTGGGTTGCCGGGCAGGTACTTTACCCACTCGGCTAGCCCGGTCGGCATCTTCTAGGAGTGGATTTGCAGTTCGATTTCCATCGTTAGACGTTTTCTGAGACTGACTGACTACCGGAGTATATACTGGAGGGTATGAAGGTTGCTTTACAATAGATGCGCAAGTGGCTTCTGCAAACGGGAGCATGGGTTGGCTGGAAAGTAGAATTTTCCGTGTGTTTTGTCCAATTGTATGTAGGATTTAACGATCAACTGGAGTTTCGAATAAGATCTGTCAAATCCGAAATTTTCTGTAATAAAATATGATTAATATCACGGAGTTGGGCGTTTTGTGATCTGATTTTTTTTTAGTTTCATCAAGAAGAGAGACCATCATGGATTTGTGAGTGTCCAAGATTTGAAATATGAGTTTGGTGGTCAGCTCATTTGGATTTTCAACGTGAAACGTCTTGGTTAAGCAGGTGAGAGAAGGAGCCATTTGTCTGCTCTGCTGCCACGTCATGGGGTATAGCCTTGGATAGCCTACTCTGCCGAGTATCCATTGATAATGAGGGATAGATGAAACACTGAGGTTCACCGTCGGGAACGCTTGAAAGATCAGCTCGGCTGGATCCTGAGTTATTCTCATATTTCGTCTGCTTAGTGGCTGTTATCCGTGCGAAAATTAGCCCAACACGGTATTATGTAGGTGGTCATAATTCAGTGATCACTGAGTGTATATCTTTTATGCAACCAATACATTCACAGTAAATTCCTTTCGCTGTCCTGAAGTGCAAAATGAATCAAATAACTGTCCTAATTTTTAAAATAAAAATTAGAAGTCAAGAGCGCTCAGCGCATTAACTTAATTTACTTTATTGCACAGTTCTTAATTTTCGATATCAGCAGCTGATGAATCTATACGGGGAATTCCTTTTACAGTTTAAAAGCTTCTAGTTTCGTTTCTTTGCATGTGTGCGATGTTATGCTGTCCTCACACGATGAATGGAGTTTAAGAAATCTTTATTGCAATAATAATGATAATAATGATACAATTCGATAGATTGCAATGTTGCCCTTCACGGCCACCAGGCCAGGGGTTAACAGTAATAATACAATATAAATAGGGAACATTGATATATAAAACATAGGAAATGCATATGCGGAAGTACAATTCCAAACTCCAAGTATCATACAGTTATTTACAATACAATATATAAAGAAGATATGGGCAAAAACGGATAATTTCATATACATACAAATATAGTAGTATAAGCAGACAACGTTCTTTGCACTGAACAGAAGTAGTTAGTCCATCATTGCTAACTGTCATACTGAAGAGTTAGTATACCGTCTTCACATCAGGTGGTGTTGATGGCTTGCAGCATTAAGACGAGCTTCGAGGAGAAGGATCAGGGACAGGGAAGTACAATTCAAGGATGCGACATCTGTATTCCCTGTCAGAAACGAACTTGTTAAGGTCAGCATCCAAGGACTGGGCACACGAAAGTAGCTGAAAAGGCAGAAACCTATCTGATAGGTGGAGACGGCTGTGATGTGGGCATAGAGTTGGAGTCGCTCTGAGGGAAGACTGAGGGATTCTCCATGAGCACAGGTCCCAGAATGATGGTGCCGAAATCTCGCCAACCATCATTTTGATAGTCGTGGTAAGACGTTTCACCCTAATCAGCGTGGGGAGCCTTTGAATTTGAATTAAGCTGGCCATTTCAGTTGTCCTGAGCTGTGGAGGCAGTTTGTGTTTGTTTATGGCCCATTTTAAGAGCCAATACTCAGCAGAAAAAAGTGGCCTGATTGTGCTAGTTGCAGCTGATGCCCATATCTCTGCAGCATATAAAAGCGGAGAGTATACAGTGGTTTTTATATATTTTCTAGTAGTTGTGACTTCATTTATATAATGTAGATGCTGTTGGGCAATCCATCGGAGTCGAGCTGCCAGGGTGAGGAGCTTGTCTATATGGTAACTGAAGCAGAGCTTAGGATCAAACACAACCCCAAGATCAGTATGCTTATTGACGATGGGAATTGGAGAATTACACAGAATGGGCTGAATATAAGAAGGCGTTTTCTTTAAAGAGAATATCATAAATTCAGATTTCTCTGGGTTTACCTTGATAAGTTCACTTTATCGGTCACGGTGCTAAAAACAAATGGCGTAATTGCGAAAGATATCTCGTGTCACAAATTTCCCCTTACGTTCTGCCAAATAAAAGCTTCCAACAGAAATCTTTTCGTTTATGATTAAAAAATAAATATTTAAGTTACAATACACGCAGCAAAAAAGTGTGCAGTACAGAAAATGCTCTGCCAAATAGTACGTTTTTCAGATAAAAATTAATCTTCCCAGATTAACGTTCAAAAGAAGTTTCTAGCAGACTAGGATTTCCAGCTGCCTGTAAATTTAAAAACGATTTATATAAAAAAAAAAGATCAAAATTGGAGGCGTTCAAAAATCAGAAAAACGAAGCACCAAGAAATTTTAAGATGGTTTCGAGAGCATAGTCACATCGTTCATCTCCTATATCAGTAGGCTCATTTTAAATCATTTTTGTAAAAATAATTGAAATCGAGAGGCAATAAGTAAATAAGCGTATGCCTAAGAAATTGCACGAACACATACTTGTAAGATGACAATATTTTCTGGAATCTAAAATGGAAACTTTCTTTTAATAAATAAAAATGAAACAAAATTATAAATATGAGCAGACATTAAATGTTTATGAAAGTGATATAAAAGCCGCGTTGACCTTTTGAACCCTCTAAATTATGCAAGAACAGGTCAGTAAAGAGTATAATTATTTGTGATCCAAAATATCATCTTCAAAGGGTAAACATCCCCCCTGAAAGAGATAAGCGAACATGAACGCAGCCATAGGTGACGAATTTTTTCGATATCGAGTGTCACGACTGATTATTCGTATGTATATGGATAAACGGAACGTTTTCAGATTAGAAAATATTTCTGTTGGGGGGGGGGACAGATTTTCCACCATTTTCTACACAATGCCCTCTTCTCTCTACCTTTTCTGAAGTTACAGGGAAAAAACGGTCTACCATTTCCTTCTCACGTTTCCTGTACGTGTAAAATTCTCCACATAACAAATCCTTAGAAGCTGTTTCCTAAGTTTTGTCACGTCCTATAATAGGCATAAACTTTTGAGGTGATGACAGCGATAATACGTATTTTTCCACAGGTGTGCATAAATATAAATAGTTAATGATGGGATGCACGCACTCCTGTCATGGCAGCCGTTGTCGACTGAGAAACAAGAATCGATGGACAGTTCTTTTTTCATATAAATATTTGATTTTCAGTTTGAAATTATATCATCACATTACTAAGAGTTAATTCCCATCTGAAAACGCTGTACCAATGTAGGGTTTGCATATATATAACCTGTATGCTTCTCAAATGATTTGAGCCATTCCATTCCGGAGATCAACGTCACTATCATGGCCCAGTGATAACGAAGATAGAGAATTCTCACGTGGCGCGTTCACCCTCACTATGTCACAGACATATGGTTACCGTTTTTGGCTCGTATGAATCACAGAATAATACAGAATTGAGATATTTACGTCGGTATTATTAACACGATAATAACGAGCAATGTTCAAACATAAATGTGAATGATGACGTGTAAGTTATGTAGTTGTACGAATTGTGACTCTTAAGTTATGTAGATGTTGAAACACTCAGCTTCTTCAACAATATCAGCTTAAGAGTTTTTATGGGACAGTTGCAGGCTCATTTAACAATATACCATCATGAGAAAAGAACCTGGAACTTTCATTCCGGGAATCAACTAAAAATTATGATGTAGTTTAAGGATGGACGCTAACTGTGTGCGCGCGTACATGAGTTGCAGTTGTGCACACAACTCAAAATGCTTTGAAAAGAGATTTCCTCCTATGTGGAAAACAAAAGTTAACTTAGAGCTCTAAATAAAGACTTTACAAACAGAAACGTTGGCAGCCTGTTCGCATGTGTTTCAAAGGTCAGGTCGATAAGATGTTTAAGAAAACAAACGAAGGTTCCCTGTCTGGCTGGCTGCTAATGTGAACAACAGAACCGGCTGGCACCAGTCTGAGGGCTCGAATTGTCCCCTATCGTCCACCGCTGTTTTCCTTAAAGTCACTTGTCAAACTCTGGGCATCCCTCTCCCTTTCTTCTCCCCCCTTTCACGGAGACTAACCACATTCTTGGTGACGTCAGCGGAAGAGAAGAAAAGTCCTTGAACCGCTGACCAGCTCGTCCACGTGTTTCATGACGACACAGACAGCATCCACAAAAATTATAAACATCATTTTTTTTTTTGTTTTGCGCTTTCGATGCTTCAAAAATGTGACGTCACTGGAAAGTACTCGATTACTCGGGAACTTCTCTCTAGCATTTCCACCCACTCGCAAGTGCGCACACACCACTGTATGCTAGTGAGTCAGTGCATGCGAAATGTTGGCGGCGCGGTGTTATCAGTAAGGCCGCGAGCCTTAGGAGGAAGCACGCAAGTTGAAAACTTTTGCGCTTCGCGAAAGGACTGACTGGCCTTCAGTACGGTGATCGGGAGAGGTACGAGATAGAGAACGCCGACGAGTTTAGTCCGAAATGACCTCTCAGGTGTTGACGTTAAAGTTGTTTCGAGGCGAAAACGCTCCTTGGGGTTTTCGCCTTCAAGGAGGCAAAGACTTTAGTGCTCCCTTATGTGTCCAAAGGGTATGTAAACTACTTTATGAAATCTTGGCACTTTTAGCATTAAGTGTTAGGAAATGAGGATAAGTTGAGTAGTTTAACTAGGAATACTTTTATTGTTATTGTCAGCCACTTCCGAGACACTATTCGGAGGGCATGAATCAAAATTCGAGAAATAATAGTACGCTACAACGGCACACATGTAAATTGGGGACTCTTAAAAGAAATTACTTGTAAAGTATGCTTTACAGGACAATTACCAGTTTTTATTTTTGTAATAATAAAAGGTTTGTTATGAAATTGTAATGAACTTTAATGAATGCAAAAGTTTGGTAATAAATGAAATTGTACGATGAAAGCAGGTGATCTTCGAATTTTACTTTTTACGTGTTGCTGCCATTACTGACGAAAAATAATTGTCATTATAAGGAGAATTTACTTTTACCAGTAAAAAAAAAGCAGTTTAACTGTCAGCTGTAATAAGTTATTGTCATCAAATGTCAGTGAGACTGGCAGTATGGTTTACTAGTCAGTCTCATTCTCCCTTCAAAAACAGACTGATACCTGCTTTCTGTTAATCGCAATATAACATTGGTTTTTCATTTTATATTCTCTTTCCTTTTCTTAAAACATTATTCGTTACATAGCGTTGTCTTTCTTAACGCAATAAAAATCATTACAGGTAAGTACGTTTGAGTTATTTTCATTCGTGTGGGAACAAGGAAATCCGCTTTCTTGTTCTCCCATAGTACATAATTGGCTACATCATTTGATATGGAAAGAGGGGGGAGGACAACGAAACTTGTATCAGAAAGCAAAAATCAACATAAGTACGAAAATCTTCGACTATTATTATTAGAATCTGAATTATGGTAATCCGATGAGCTCGACTTCCCAGCATGTGATTCGCCTCCATTGTATTTAAAATATGGCGGTTTGGGATTTTCAAAGGTAATTTATTTC
Source organism: Mastigoproctus giganteus (assembly GCF_048544385.1). Lineage (NCBI taxonomy): Eukaryota > Metazoa > Arthropoda > Arachnida > Uropygi > Thelyphonidae > Mastigoproctus > Mastigoproctus giganteus. Next base: position 80,757,362 of record NC_143582.1, read on the forward strand.
TTGTCTTCCTTTAGAGTAGGTTTTATGAGATTTGTGACAGTAGGATTTGTCGGTTATCACTCGTTTGTAGAGGTCTGGGTCAGGCTGAGAGAATAGTTTAGCCAGGGAGGTGTAAACTATTTTTTACAGCTCGTACGCGAGTCCCAAACTCATCTGGTCATCATGGGACTTAATGACCAGTATCTTCGATATATAGGAAGCCGATAATCCTCTATTGAGCTGGAAAATGTCTGATTAAGAGTTTCCATTAATTTTTATAAATTTTACTGGAGAATTTAATTTACTAAAGACAGTTTCACTGGATGAACTAGAAATACGGTAAATTGTTTAAGTGCAATTTGCCTTTAGTTATAGATATGTCTGTGAATTTAAGAGTTTTGGGCCGTTTTGTTTTTCTAGCTCAAACTCTGTTGGCTAATGATTTTGCATGGCCAGACCTTCAAGCACAAACTAATTGCGTAGAAACATGCTTATTCAGTTGGGTCTTTGTTCTTCAGTAGAACGGTATCAAGCTTATTAGTAGATTGAGAAATACGATATTTCAACAATTTACAAAGCAGCTAGTCGATGACTTTGCAATTATAGAAATCATTAAATGACGTCGTCACCGATTTTAATTGATCATTTTCTGCGTGCAATTCCTTGGAAGAAAAAGTTTCAGTCCTATAGTAAATAAGTAAAAAGAAAAGTTATGAAATTTAAAGCTGTACCATATTGCTGTTGCGCAGTTTTCAGAATATGACTTGTAAAACTAAGTGTCACGAAGACAAGAGCGCCTTTCATTACACTCCCTGGTTGTCGGGCGGAGCGGATGTCTTGATACTTCTATTCCAGACCATATCGTATTACATCATGCCATAGTTTAGTTTAAGCACACTCAAGTCCGGAAGAAGGTTAGCCAATACACGAAAACACTTAGGAATTAGACTCGCTGCTTATCTCTCTGGAGTGTGGGCAGCGAAAGATCCTTTCCTTAAGTGGTATGAAAGAATGTTAAAAAAAAAAAATTACATCGAAAAACTCTAATTGGCTGAACAGCATTTCAGCAAATCCACTGCCGGAGGGTGATGAGCCGAAAATTGAATGTTAGTAATATTTAAATTTGAAAGTTGACCTTTTGTGTGTCTCTCTAAGAAACTGTAGCTATTTCGTTCTTCCAAGAAATAGTTCCGCGATCTGCTACACAGGAGCACGTAATAAGCCAGATTTGCAAGGACGGAGAGAAGCAGAACAATCTCTACTGAGCTTTAAATAGACTTGACACTTCCTCGGAGACATTATCAACAAAGATAAATTACAATAAATATATATACGAAATGATAGTTTCCAGTAACTGTAATTTCAACTACTGAATGCAATTAATATTAGCCTCCATAAGACTTCATTTATCATCACATACTGGCATTTGTCGATGCCAACAAGAGAATATTCAATGCAATTCAAGAGAATAATCGCTTTGGTCAACTTTAAAATCTAACAGTTGAACAATGATTCGCTGTATTATTAAACATTTCAAGAGTAAACTAGAGCTGAAATTTCAATTAAATTATTCTTCTAATAATGAGTAAATCGAGTTTCAAATGAAGTAACTTAAAACTCTCCTTCTCAATATTTTTCAAGGTGTTCGTCGCATCGAAGTGAGCTGAGGTTTAAGTATTCAGGTGTGGCTTCACAGGTCGTTGTTGTGCTTCACAAATATTTACATTAACATTATCAGTGACGGACAAACGGAAGCTTTTAGTCCATTTTCCGCTGATAACTGCGCTTCTCTTTTTAATTGCAAGTCAAGATAACCAACCTGTGGGAGTTAAAGTTAACTGAGTGCTCTCCACAAGCTCTTCACAGGAACAGTTGGAGGGTGTTGTCCGTCTTGTGACTGATTCCTCATGCATTGAAAATGATTTTTGACTGCAACCTACATTGTAAATAATTTATATAAAATATCCAAACACTACCTATAAATTTTTATTTCTACCTGCATGAAATTCTAGACATGAAAATAAGAGATAAAAGTTGAGTGCAGTACATAATGACTCATACAATAACTAGTTTCGCATACTTGGTATTACGATCTGTTTTACGAATCTTAGTTTTCGGAGTTTGCTCCTTGCAAATAAGAGATTAGCCAAAATGATTCTTCATAGTAACTGAAGAATAATTTCTAATACAGTACTGCATTTTTAGTTAAAATTAGCCGAAACTAAAGCAAAAACTGCTGCTTACCTCTAAAAACCAGTATGACGTTAAAAGGAAAGAAATTATGATAGTGAGAACCCGGCCCAGACATGGAATGCGTCTGTAGTTTATTGGCTATTACTCAAACAGCGTGCCACGCGTCTGATTAATGCATTTATGTAGTAGTAGTGGCATGTGATGCAAGAAAGCAAGTGTATGAGCTTATGCAGCATCAGCCAAAAAAAAAAAAAAAAAAAAATCACACCATTCCCTCCAAATGCCTGTCCAGTTCCTCCTTAAATTTATTCAACCTATCAACTTCCACATCGACAGATGAAAGTTTGTTCCAGCAATTAACCACCCGCTGGCTAAAGGCAAATTTCCGCACGTCTATTCTACATCTGTCTTTTCTTAATTTGAATTTATGCTGCCTTAGGTTCGTAATCTGAACAAGTGGAAGGATCCCATCAGAATTCAGCGTGCTCAACCCATTCAAGGCCTTATACACCTCAATCAGATCACCGCGCAGGTGCCTAGTCTCCAGCCACTGCAATTTGCAGAACTTAAGCCTCTCTTGGTAAGAGGATCCCTTCATTCCCCTCACCAATCTTGTTGCCCTTCTCTGTACACGCTCAAGTAAATCTACATCCTTCCTAAAATGAGGCCTCCAGACCTGTACGCAGTACTCAAGGCATGGCCTGACCATTGCCTTATACAGAGGGATAATCACCTCCTTCTCCCTGATAGCAAAATTCCTATATATCATTGACAAAACCCGATGACCTGCCCTGGCAGCCTGTTTGCATTGCTCAGAAAACTTCATATCTAACTGCACAATTACTCCCAGGTCTTTTTCATTTTAGTTTGACAAATACAATTGGGATTATAGAAAAACCTCTTTAATCTAACTGGGAATGCCAGAAAGTCACTAAATCTCTGCTTGAGCAAATAGTCGGATATAAAAGATAAACATTGGTGAACTAGTTAAATCTAGCCTGACAGATATGCTAGATTTGGGCAATAAATCAACCGGCATATCCAAGTTTATAATGGTCCTAAACAAAGTGTTAAGGCACATCATTTTATATTGGGCATAATGTGTTAATTTTTTTGAGATCTAGTGTATATAAGATTAGTCATGCTAATATGTGAACAGGAAATGGAGTGTAATTGTCGCTATTGCCAGTCATTATCTCAAGCATAAAGAGTTTGATGACACTGTTTAATTAACAGCAGGTCATAGAATGAGGTTTACATTTAATGAGGGGAACGAGATGTTCCAGCAGCTGCTGACATTTCGATATCACTAGAAAATAATCATCGTCAAAATAAATCCAATATTGTATTCGGAGAGGTCTCCGTTTAAAGTCCACAACATGCAAATAATCTGCTCAGATGTAAACACAATATAAAACATTTTTTATGTTGTTTTTTATTATCAAGATGGCTCAGAGGAGCATAAGAGATCTAAGTCCATGAAGTTTAAACATGGAGGCTAAACAAAAACAAGTTAGCTAATGTACACAGTGCATTCCGCGTTAATTTTTTTTTCTTGAAGTTAATTGGATTTTTTTGCTTTTTCTGTGATTTAATAGAAGTGAAAAGTACATAACTAATTTTTGTTAATCAAATAATTACTAATTGATAAACTAATAATTGTTTACGCTTCATTGCATATTCCTTCCAACGTAATATTCACTCCGTTTGGTAATATGTACTTTAATACAAAGAGAAATGCAACACTTATTTCAAGTTCTGTGATTTAATAAATTAAACAATCGTAGTATACTGTCAATGCTTTTGTAATGTGGTTGACTTATTTCTTCCTGTATTTTAATAACAATTGAAATATAACATGCATTTGTTTCTGCTGTGATTAATATAAGAATTCATGATTATGTGTTTAATAAACTAACAAAAAGAAAAAAAGAACGACTTTCATGCGCGAATCAAGAACGTTTCGTTTCTGCGCATCCGCCATATTGCCTATTCATTCTTCCAATCGGAGCACGGCAATAAACATATCCAGTGCTTCAACTAAATATAGAGTATATGGATATGTATGGGGGAAAAAAGAGAAATAATTGCCGGATTTCAATTGGTCTGATTTTTAATGAAATTTAAAATTACTCGACAAATCTTTCTAAAAGAGCCAAGTATAAAATTTCATGAAAATGCATCCAATGGTGGTCGAGTTATTACGGATAGTCAGACGGACGGACAGGGTGAAGACAATAGGCATTTTACTCATATATACTAAGGTAGCTAACAGAGGGGAGATCCACAATGATACTTGGTTGTTGGCATGACTTGAAGCATGCGTATTATCTAAAACAGAGATAATGCCTTTTTTGAAGGAAGTAGAGGAAAAGTAAAGGGTATTTAACATTGTCACGTACCCGTTATTGTCATGTGCATGACACACTAACATGTTGAAGTGTGCATGATTAAAGATGTCTACCACAGAGGATATTTATCACTTATATATATATATATATATATATATATATATATATATATTGGTAAAATGACGTAGGAATTAAGCTCGTATATAGCATTCCCACTGGTTGCACATTCTCGATGTCTACTGAGCTATGCGGACGATATCAAGATACTCACTCCCATCATCCCAGGTCAAGACCTAGATCTGGTAAAAGTGGAAATTAACAACACTCTCACCACAGTCACATCTTACCTCTGCCAGTTTGGGCTCAAGATCAATCCTGCTAAGTCCAAATTCATGGTGTATTCATTGAAGCAAACGCCTTCTTCTCTCCAGCCTTCGGTCGGCAACACCCTCATCCCAATTGTGTCCAGCCATCGTGATCTGGGCGTTGTATTCGACCCAAAACTTCGATTCAACGCCCACATCGACATGCTCCTCACACGTGCTTCAAGACTCCGGTGGATAGCAAAACAACATCTCCTTCATATCACAGATAAAAAGATAACTGTGAGGTACATAAGAACAGTTATCTTTCCACCTTTACTCTATGCTGCTGAAATTTGGGCGTCAGCGGCACCGTCAATAAAGAAACCACTCTTTGCCACAGAATTCTGGCTCCTAAAGTGGGCCAACAGGAAGCACAACCTTCCAGCTCAGATTCGTACCACGCAGCTTGCCAACTCTCTCGGAATTCCACGGCTTCCCACCTTAGTCGACGACCAACGCCTCCTAGCAACAGTCAAGATGATAACAGGCATAATGGCAACACCTTCATTCTGGGATACCTGTGGCTGGAGGATCCCCCCTGCTGCCCTTAGGGCCAATCCCGAGCTCTACTCGCATTCAGCACGACTCCATCTCTCGGACAGGTTCCTTCCTCAGCAGATGCTCAAGCAAACCCAGGCACTGGACGCCGACCTCAACAAATTCGCTGCTGACCGGACTTACCGGAAAAAAATTATGACGAGTAGGACTCATCAGCAATGACTGATGTGTACCTTGCATCTGTTCCTGTCTGATTGAGCTGGTGCTCTTATCTCGATGTTAAGCCAGCTCAATCAGATTAACTCTCGTAAGGAGTTCTCTCCTTTGTATTATAATGTTTTCTTTGTAAAATTACCGTTTTGTAAATAATTGTTCAATTTTCCCGGAAGTTTGGGAAACTGTAAGCCCCTGGCTTTATGGCCGTGAAGGGTAATAAAGATTATCTCTCTCTCTCTCTCTCTCATCTGCCCCCCCCCCCCAAAAAAAGAGCATCGCCCATCTCAATTTATTTCACCATTTCTTTCAATTTGTCCAATCCCACTTTAAATTTAGCTATGCTCCACAAGAGTGGGTGGAAGTTTAATCCAAAACGTCAATCACACTTTGACTAAAAACGTTTCAGCCATATGTTCTACAATTATTATCCCCCTCTTAGTTTACATTTGTTTATTTCTTAATTACTTAATTTACGCGCCTAGTGCTTTGGGGCTTGACTAAGAGTAATGATGCCCTGAGCGTATAGCTTACCGAACTCTTATAAAGTCTTCACAGCTTGACCATGACACCCGGAAGATGCCCCTGGTTTCCAAACACTATTTTGCACACCTAAAGTCTTTCTTAATAAGAATACCCGTTTCTTCCCCAGTGTGCTAGAAACAGGTCCCTAGGCACGCACCTAGTTTCTATTCATCCTTAGCACACCTTCCCTAGGGAACCCACTATTTGGGAGGCCTCGAAATTTTAAAATATTGTTTTCAAAATTTCATTAGCACATCGTAGTGAGTGAGTGAGTGTGTGTGTGTGTGTGAGAGAGAGAGAGAGAGAGCGAGCGAGCGAGCGAGAGCTATACTTTCACAAGTCATTAAAATGGCCATCAGTCATGCGCGATCTCAGCAGTCATTGATGTGTTGATATTGGCGAGATTGAACTGGCAACGTAACGCAAAAATAATTTAAGAAATATATAATAAGTTGACTGCTCCTTATTTTAGAATTATATAAATAAAAATGCTCTATTAGAATTTTCATAGATATTTTAGCTTTAAATCTAATCAGAATATCAAACAAGTGACAATTTTGTGACTCACCTGGTCTGTAATATACTCCTGTTGTTTTTCCCCCCAATGGTAATGGAATTAGATAAAAAATATGAATATATTATAGACCAGACTCCCGAATCGACGTATATGGTTTGCAGCTTGATTCCCCCCCCCCTTCGGCCATGTCTAAATATTATATTCGCCATATTCATAGGTCAAAATGTCACCAGGTTTCTAATATTTCTATTATATCAGTATTTATTGACTTAATTAGCACCTCGAATTCATCCAATTTATTAATTACATCCCTAGTTAGTATGCAAATACGTGAGAATCACGTTTATGTTAATTTTGACTAGCGCATCACAAGTACGGGAATGTTTTCTTGAAGGATTTTCTAGTTAAATATTAGGCGAATTTTAGCACTTTACACAACTTTCTAATAGTCCCAGTTCTTTCTATATTAGTGTTATAAGAACTACCAGTAGGCACTTTACTAATTTCCAAGTCAATATGTCCCAACATAACGGTTTGAAACTGCAAGAATCTAATCTACTTCTCCTTTTAACTACCATTAGTTAATGTAGTCATAGCGTAGCCCGCCCCAAAGGCTAAATTTTCGAAACAGCTAACCTGCCTTATATTAATAGCACCCCCATTCTATTGAACTGTATCCTATTCAAGGGTATCCTGTCCTTAGAAATGCACACACATCCCTTAAAGTGCAGGTCGTGCTAAGAAAAGAATTTACCCCACAAATTCTGCATAATCTCTGCAGTCCGCCGAAAATGATTGATAAACTCGGGCATTAACTTCCTCCCATCATGTCTGGATAAAATTCCACACTCATTAAATCCAAACTCGTCCTAGCTTTTTGTCAAAAATTATGTGGAACCACTAATAACCATTCCAATCTATATAGAAATTAGAATAAATATATATATTTTCAAGATGAATATTTTTCTAATTAATTCTCTATTCAGAAACTTTCTTAGTGCTGTATTTTAGAGAGACAGAGTAATCACAGTTAAATTTTTTTCCTTTCCTGCCCCATCCTTAATAATTTCTCATTTCTAACCCTATATATCCATCTCGCCCTTTCAAGAGCCTCCACCACATGTCAAAAGTTTCAATTCTCCTTATAGCTTCCTCCACCACGTGAGCTCAATAAAACATGATTAAATAATTAGCATTTAATTAACTTTTTCTTTAGCTTAATATCCATTCTCCCTGTAAATATCTGCTTGCCCTCTATATTACCTTAGCCATTGCAATTCCTGTTCAAATTTCCTAACTTCTTCCATCAGTTTTTAGCAGACCGCCAAAATATGCCATCCATTTTAATAGTTATTTCTTTTCATTTCTTCATACCAAAAATTTATTCTCGCTCCATATCTTCAAGCCTCCGCAACAAATCTGAAACGAAACTTCTGTATATAATCAGCGCCATGTCATGTGCAAAATCTCGCTATCCGTTCAATTTTACCGTTATCATTACACTCTCCTCCATCACTCTTTCCATGATCTCTCTTGCGATTACCACTACATATATATACTTATTAAACGATGTTGGAAAGCAACAATACCTTCGTCTCCAACGTTGTTTAATATCTTATCTCGCCCCCTGCTTATTTCTGTTTTCTTCGTATGTTGATCTTATTGCTGTTCATCTATCGATCCTCTTAAAATCAGCACTTTTTATCACATTCCTTTTCCATTCTGGAACCCGCATTGTTTCTTTCTTATCATTCTTTTCTTACATCTTCTGTTCATGATCCTCAAATTCACTTTTGTTACATACAATAGCAAATTAGTTCTGAAATCTACTTGATCATTCTTTTTTACTTCTGTATTGGAATCTTAGTGTAGTCATAGAATTCTCTGTCCATTTTTCCTTCTCATATACCTGTATACGTATATTTGTTAGTCCCTTACACTTCCCATTGCTTTCCATTGAAATCAAATGCATTTTCCTTCATTTTTTTTAATGCGACTCCAGCTATCTCCATTATTATTGGACCCGGTTCACCCCCATTCAACCCATATTCATCCTCAATCTCAACCTTCTCTTACATTTTTCCATATAAATCCCCTGTATATCCACTTTTTCTTTTTAGAAAAGCATTTCATGTTTAATAATCTTCCATCTTCAATTGCATTCTGTCCTGGACCATTCTCAAATTCATTACTTTAAAACCACGTTGTTTCCATAGTAATACCTCTCTTGCCTCATTCTCTTTTTCTCAACCTGTTATTATACTTTCTGCACTTCCTTTTTATCTTTGCTGTGTAAAAAAAAAAAATGATTTTTACAGTTTTTACAAAAAGGACTCCTCGAAGGAAAAATTAGCTGAAGCAATTAATTACAATTACGTAACGTACATGCTGTACCTGAAATGGTTAATTGACCTATGTATTTCTTAAATAACTTTAAGAAATTGTAATAATTTCTTAAAGTTATTTAAATTCGGATGCTTAGTCCAATTTGACTTGCTCTAACATTTAAGTTTTGATATTATTTATTAATTTTAAACAGTTGGTGGAATTGAACGTGGTAAATATTTAAATTGCACCGCAGAATTCTCACGCACTGCTCTCGTTCCAATAACGCAGAACCTGCAGATACCGTCATGCTAATAAGAAACATTATCGAGTACCACTAAACATACATTAACATCTAGAGAAGTTAGTTACCTCATGCGTATCGAAAGATAAGTAAAGAGATTTACCAACTTCAAAACAATCTGACATGTTCCTTGCCGTTCGAAGAAAGGGTTCCTTCATTAGAAACATGTTCCACGTAAGTCAGTTGACCAATGAGGGATAAGCAGGGGAAAGAGGTGGGAGTGTGAAAGGGTAGGCTAAAGATGAAGACACATGCCTTCAACAAATTTATAGGTTTTGTTGTTGACTGTACTTCTCAAATCAAGTTGCATTTAACACGCATAGGAATGCAAAACTAAAGTTTGTTCAGTACTATAAGATTGAAGGAGAATATGTCAAATCAGTAATTGAAATTAAAATTCATACGCCTTAACTGTGTGGGATCATGAGAATTCTTTTGCTCCCACTAAAGATCGATCTGCATTAAGATTTGGGCTCATGTTGAATATAGACAAACACCATTAGCCACTGTTCTGCTAGAGGTCTTTGTAAATTGTGTACAGAACCTGAACAGGTAAATCTTCTATAAACTTAAAAATCTGAGACACTGTCAGAACAGCTGTTTCGAAGCTTACTGTCTTCTCATCAGCTGGTGGCTGGTTCAATTAACGAATGTATGCAGAACTACACGTAATGCATTTTATGTAATTGAATACTAAGTAGTGTGTGGAAGCAACTTCCATCTAAACACAACCACCGTTATATGTACTTTTCAACTCCTAGAACTTGGGATGCGTTTGCTCCATGCAGTATAATACTATACGATTGTGGGGGAGGGGATTATTAACAGTTCAGCATACTTTCGCTAATAGAAACCCACCATCCCCACCTGATGAGAAATAGCAGTCATTGCAGTGATTTCGGATTTTAAATTGATCGTCGCTTTGCCTTTTCAGGCAAAACTATAAAATTTATAAAGATATTAGCAGACTCTAGATAATGGTATTTGTTTCTCAGCTGAACATAAGCCCAAGCCTTAATATCGAAAACTCGGCCTCGTTTGCAAGAATCTGCAAACTCGAACCCTGCTCCGATATAATTTATATACAGTATATAATAAAAAAAAACAAACCCTAAAGCATTTAAGTAATTCCTGGAAGCTCAACAGAACCATTTATACGTATAGACTAAATAGCAGCGGAAACTAGGCCAGATTTGTAACAAAAGTTATGCAGTATTTCACACTAATATGGAGCAGGAGCTCATTGGAATGAGATGATAAGAACCCAAAAAACAAAGTAATGAATGTCAATACGTAAATGCGAGATTCCGTATGTTGTTCTGAATATGATAAATAACCTTTTTTGTTGTTTCTTTCTACAGCGACAAAAATGCAGAATACATTTGCCGAAAGAAGTGTTTGCATTTATTCGCTTAAGTTAAAAATCTGCGTTATATCTTCTCGTAGTCTCTGTATGATAACATGGACTGAATGTGATTTGTCTGCTTGCATGATTTACCAAAGGCTGTTTAGCAATTTCGCTACGATATGATGATGCTATATTTTTACTCAGTGTGCAAAGATTCGTTGTAGTGTGTGTGTGTGTACACACATTGAAAGAAATTTCAAATTTTGAGAGAATTTATTGAGGTAAAAATAACTTTAAGCGGCATCCTTTTGGTCCGTTGAAGCAATGTTCCGGTTGAGGAATGATTTTCTTGCCTTTCAGAAAGAATATAATGCCTCGGGGCAACAGAAACAATAGAATCACTTCAGAATCGTTGTTGTGACAGCATTTCAACGGATGTGCTACTTTCGGATTTGTTCCCACAAATTGCGAGTCACCAGAGCGGAAAAGATGTTTCCGTTCTCAAACAGACGGTCAAGTTGGACGCTCTTTAAGTAAATTAAAGTTGCGAGATTTAAACATTTTTCTTAATACTATTACTCTCTCGAGAAAGTTATTATTCGAGGGTCCTCGTCGGTTCTTTATTCGTAAGCTTTTTGTGGCCGGACAATAGCAATTTCATCTTAGCGAAATCAAATTGAAGAGCTTTCTAAAATTTAAATTACAATGACACTTCAAACACTTGTTTTCACTTTCCACTGTTTTAAGTGAGAGTATTTTATTTCATACCAATTTCATGTAGTTGTGTTGAATTATACACAGTTGTTTGGTATAACTAAGTAATTAACATACCGAGGATTTTTTTCATTTTTATCGAGCCTCTTTGCCGGAAGCTGAAGGCCGGCAACCCTCCCCCCACTTGAAGATGGCTACCGGCATTCAGTAAACTTCAGAATCATACAGTAAACGTTATTTAGGGCGAATCTTAATTTTAACTTCTTTTTAAAAGAAAAGGTTTCATTCTATTATATTCCGCATTGCAATTATGCAAATGACAGCGACGTACGTTCTCTAATCTTGACGTACGTGATGACAGCTTGATTGAAGAAATTCATGTCTATCAAAAAGAGGAACAGGGTGTTCTGTTCCGCGCTTCGGTTAGCCTGCGTATTTAGTGGAAGTGTCAAATAACCTTGCATCGAATTAAAAGGAATGAATCCACCAGTGAGAAACCTAATTTTAATTTTTTTAATGCAATTTTCATACAATTCCTCACGATGACCTTAATATATATATAAATAAATTAAGGGGGACTGAGAATATGCTTGAAAATAATTGATTGAACAGATTTCAGTTCCTCAAGATGAATATGATTGAGTACCATTTAAGAAGAATTAAAGAAATGAAAGCACGTCTGCTGTTGGAGGAGATAACGTTCATTGTGAGACTAAATAAATGAAAGGTATTTTCGGAAACTGGAGAAGAAATTCCCTAGTTATCATTAGACAAAATACAAATTAGAATATTTGGTTTTAATTAATAAAACAAGAAATTTTAAAATAACAGTGTACATTAAACGAAAACTATTCTTGAACACATGATGGAATATTCAGCGAGAACTAGTTGGGAAATGTGATTTAGATATAAAAAATCTTTTTTTTTTTTACGTTTACCGTGTAATTCATTAAGTCCCAGAACTGAAAGCAGTTTGGTAATATTTTGTTGTACAATGTTCAATGCTAACCACCTTTCCATGACCTTAAATGTCGTTTACTTCGCGGGATATTTCCATTTAGTTTAAAATGTTTACTCTATGCTCTACATTACCATACTGGGTTAAGAGTTTACAAGATAAATACTCTGGCAACCCAAAGGTCGAGGGTTCGAATCCCGCCTCGGGCTTGGATCACAGTAGTGCAAAAACTTTGGGAGGTGCATTATGGTCACAGAAGCCGATGCGCCAACAACTAACAAAAAAACAAGATACATAAAAGACAAGACGGCACCGTATTTAGCAGTAACGAGAGCTTGAACCACGGTAAACTCAAACGCGTTTACTATTGTATCCTCGCGTTTAAACACTCGACTACGGCTGCCAACACCGCCATGTCAGCATCATATTCCAAAACTTCTGGTGATCACGAGCACGACTAGCATAATAATCGGAATATTAAAACAATACTTGTCTTAATGGTCTGTCTTACAGACCACCCTTCCAGATCTTAATTCCATCCATTCCCTGATTTTAAACAAGGAAGCTTTTAGCGCCTTAGTACAATTTTTGTACAGCTCTCTTCAAGCGAAGACTACTTTCTGGCCACTGCATCCATACTTGCCATTCCACCGGCTCCTTACTAGCCCGCTCATCTGGGCTACCCCCGAACCCAGTCTCTTCCACAATCAAGCATGAAAGCTCGAGATCATTGCAAACCCTTTGGGGTAGGATTTCATCGCTGACGCCATTATGTTGTGAGATGTCTCTGTGCAGGCCCCTCTATTTGCCTGTACTCTCCCTCTTTTGGGAAGGAGTGGCTTCTCTGTCGATCTCTCGACGCTCACTCCTATTTCTGTCTGTCATCAACTTTCACTCTTGCTGTTCTTACTCGCCCTTCTCAAGGGTGTTCCACTAGCGCCGTCTGATCTCCTGCTCGCCTCAGGGACCCTTTCCCCATGATTCCCACTATTTCTTAATACTTTTTATCCCTTTCCCTCTATCCTTACTTCATTTCTTGGGTCGTCTCCCTCCTTCCTTGGCAGGAGGTAGACCCTGACAGGCGTTCCTCTACCGACTTGGCCCGGCTCCTCGTGACGTGGACGGATGTTGGAATGCCCCTTCCTGGTGAGGGGGCGGTCATCCAATAACTAAGTGACCAGATGAAAAAGCGAACAACACTATATTCAAGATACTCCACCCTCAACTGGCCTTGGCAGATTTTGCTACTTCACAGTGACACTTTTACGCGGTTTAGTGGGGACCACTGGTACCGCTGACACATACACACTTATGTTCATTAATACTTGTCTTACAATAGACGTTGATATCCTGATAAAATGTGGTAGTCGTTTATGTGACTTAAAAACTAGCAGAGATTTCGGTACCTGATGGTGACAAAAATTATAATTATTGTGGCAAGTATTGCAATTAACCAATAAATTAAGGTAGTGAAAAATTAATCGAAAGTGACAGCAACATTCAAATGTAAATTTTAAAACAAGTTAACTGAAGATTACAGGATCTACGATCGTTGTGATATCTAGTCTTATTTTATAAAACTTGACATGTTTTGGTGACCAAAAAGGGACTCTCTAAAGTACACCTTAAGAATTCAGTTTAAGCACATTTATCGGAACATTTTTTTGTATAAATGCCAATCTCAGCGTTAGAATAACTACGACGAATGAATTTTGTACTGTTTAAGCTAACAGTGGATCAAATACAGATATTAACAGACCAAAACAGTGATTTTTTTTTTTTTTGTCAGACCGTCTGAAAGAATATGAATTGCTTGTATTTAGAAAAAAAGGGAACAAACTCTGCAAAAGAAATGTTTAAAACTCAACAAATTGTAACATCTTTCCATAGATGCATAATTCTATTTCATCCTAGCTCTTAAGAAATAGAATATTGCTGAATGGGGCGACTGGCTAGGAAGATCCTTGGTGCACTATATTATACTGACTGAATTGGGCATAAACTGAATGAAAAATTTACCCAAGAGCTTTAAGTAATTATTTAAAGAGTTTTTATATAATTTCTATTTTATCCTCTCTTTCCAGGTGTTAGTCTATTTTTTCGAAGAACCGCGTTTCAAGTTTCTAATGCAGATAATAGTCACTTAAAGAAATTCTAAACAGTATTAATATCTTAATTTTAAGATTAATTACATGTATGTACCAAATAATAGAGCAAAGTCGAAGTTTTCATTAATCTAAAACTTGATATTTCCATTGGAGTCTAGAGAAATACTTTGATTGCAAGCTTCATACTAGGGGATTTGGTTGCAGATTTCAGCTTCTGTTATTAGTATTAGTAAGGCAAAATGAACTTTTTTGGCATCAGTCAGAAAAAAATATATAAAACTAATAATAATATGAAACAGAATATTAATAATATTTATACCATACCATTATAAATATTAATAATGTTTATACCATTCCCTCAAGGTAACCATCCAATCCCGATTCGAATTTATTCAGACTTTGCCTTTATCACATTGGGAAGCAACTTATTCCACTGTTTGATAACCTGCTACCATAGGCGAACTTCATGAGATACAATCTTCTGTTATTTCCCAAGATTTTGTCCCCCACCCGAGTTCTTGTCTCACCTACGAGGAAGGACAGACCTTTCTTATTCATTTTACTCAGTCCCTTTAGATTTTGTTAACCAAGTTTTCAGTTGACACTTTCTAATCCGTTGTCATATGCTCATCGATTTACCCTCATCACCGATCTGGTTGCCCTTTTCTGAACCCTATCTATAAATTCTGTGTCTGTTTTCAAGTGTATAACCTGAATACAACATTCGAAATGCAGTCTAACCTTCGCCCTATAAAGAAGGAATTGCGTCCTCTGTACTAGCAGTGGTCCTATTAATCATTGACAGGACACCACGCGTTTTCCTAGCCACCTGTTTTCACTGCATGGAAAATTTCATGTCGGACTGAATCATAATATCTAAGTCATTTTCGTATTAAACCATTTTAGCAACTTCCTCCCAGCTTATCTAGGATATCTGTTTCCCAAATGGATTACCTTATATTTGGGGGCATTAAGCTTTAGTTGACATTTTAGGACCACTTGTACAACCGATCCAAGTTGGTGTTTTTTTTTTTTGAAGCATCATAGCTTGGCTCGAATTGTTAACCGCCCTTCCCATCTTTAAATCATCAGAAAAATTTGACAGCTTCTCTTGGACACCCTCATCATTTTTTATAAAACTTTTAAAAAAGTAGGGAACCCACTTGTTATACTGGTCCACCATGAAGACTTCTCGTTTATGATAACCTTCTGTCTCCTATTTTTAGCCAGCCCCACAACCCAGCGTAGAATCCCAATTAATCCAGTAAACTCAATTCTTCCAGCTTTGCTACCATGAGAGATGGTAGCAAAGCCTTACAAGTCTAGATAGTGTCAAAATTGTTTCCTGCAGTCACCAGTTTAATGACTTCATCACAGTAACTTACCAGACTGATCAGTCAAATCTGTTGTAATCTCCCTTAACAAATCCACTGGAATCTATTGGGAATACCATTCTTGTTGAGATAGTCCTCAGTTGCATTCTTAGCCATAAATTCCATGATCTTCCCTATCAAAGAAATCGAACTCATTGGCCCATAGTTACTCAACTCCTCCTTGTCACCACCTTTGTAGTTGGAGGGTGACATTAGCACTTCTCCAGTCCAATGGGATCTTCTTGGAGTGCAATGATGCTCAAAACATTAATGTTCTCAACGGTGTGATACATTTGTAATACATTAAGCGTAATGCGCAATTTTTATTGCTGACAGGGTTTTTGGGTGAGTTAACTAGGCCTACTCAGTGGCCATCCAATATGGATAAAATACTAAAATATATATCTGATATAAAAAAAAATCTTAACTGAGGATGTAACATTTCTTTTCCCATAGGCCCTTGATCTCGCTGTTAAGATGCTTGCAAAAAGAAATTTTCTTTTTGCAAGCATCTTAAGGAATATAATCCCTGTGAACCTCAAGGTCCTACCTGCATTTGTATATGCATCATGAAATTTAAGACCTTTTTAGCTTTGTATAGCTGAACCCTTTTGACTGATATTACATCCAATAAATAAGTGGACAAAATTCTGGTGGAACAAGATACTTGTTTAACTGGTTCATGCCTGTCATAAACAATTGAGACATCCAAATAAATACATATATACGCCTGTAAATGTAAATATGCCGAGACATTTTCTTGGATGAACTTACTAAAAGATACAGTATATAATGAATGAAAAAGAAAACAAAGGGAAAATACCTTTTACATAAACTACACATACATACCTTTACATAATCTTGCTGCTGACAGTTGTCTTGTGAACTTAAATCAAATGATGAATTTATGTTGGCCAGTAGCATTCCATTTAGTTACAACTCCAAGAGACTACCAGTTAACAGCACGGTCATACATTTATGCGGGCTAGCCTTTAATGAGAAATGAGAGTTGGCATGATGAAACTATTAATAAAATAAACTATTTGAAATGTTTGAAAAAGCGTTCCTGATAACCAAATTTAAGGAAATTAATTTTTGTATAAAAACTGAAAACTAAAGTATCTAAAAGATAAAAATCTCAATTTATCTCCTTTTATAAACTGTATTAATAAATCTGAGAGTTACCTCAATATCCAAATAGGAGATCTTTTCCAACTTCCGGGATATTAAAAACTGAAAACGAACGAAAATTATCTAGGTAAAGTTGTTTTCTTTGGAATTAGGAAGAGATTTAAAAGAGAAGAGTGTAACCAGTGAATTGCGCCAGAATACTTCAAAGAAAACTTTGTATTCTGTGCGTATTCGATGCTGTTAACGAAAATGTAGTAGGAATCTTAGATTTTCGATGCTGTTAACGAAAATTTTATAAATGCAGTAGGAATCTTAGTAGTTTCACTAAATGTATGAGTACCAACTTAGTTTAATGAGTTGCTGTGGAAAGTATCGAATGATTCTCATTTAATTGAAAGAACGAGAATTAAATAAAATGCAAAAATAAACAAACCGAAATTTTAGAAGTATTCAAATTTACAGTTTTAAATACTTTATTTACATTATTCAACTGTTTAGATAGTATGAATCAGAGCTGTGATACTCAATACGTTCTACGTTGATATTAATATTTGTAAAATAATGAGTTTATCTCAATATAGTACGCAGAATACTTCCGTATGATACTCTCCAGAAATTAAAACGAAAAAATCGAAAACTTACATTAGAGTAAAAAATAATTAAAAACAATTTAACGCAGTTAAAAATTAATTTTTTTATTGCGTTAAATTGATTTTTAATTATTTATTTTTTACTCTAATATAAGTTTTCGATTTTTTTCGTTTTAATTTCTGGAGAGTATCATACGGAAGTGTTCTAAGTACTATTTTACAAATTATTCAACTGTAGAGTTTTTAATTTTAGGTATTAAGCAATACCGCTTTAAGACAGCTGTTCTTAAATATAGAATGCGAATGCATAAACACCCAATTTTATAAATTGGGAGTATGCATGAACTGTGTGTGTGTTAAAAGAATGCGAATATAACTTTATAAAGTGAATATATTAATAAAAAAAAAAACATCCAAGTTAGAATGTTGGGAATCTTTCCCCTTTACGAATTTCAGACTTCGTTTCAGACATGCATGGTTAACTTAAATTATTCTGTAATAATATGTTTCTAGTTACAAACGATAACTACACTAGTGAACAAAACTAAAGTAACAATCACAAAAAAACCAGAATAATATTAACTCTTGAGTTGCGTAATTGGAACTCTGTACAGACAACTTATCACCAATAAATATATGAAACTTTTGGATTTATTTCACATTACCGACAGTCAAAATGCCGAGCACTTCAACTACTAACAGGTTTGAAACAAAAAATGCTCAAAAAAGGAGCAGGTTATGTTATCAAACGATGACAACAACTTAAAACTAAACGATACTGTTATGTAAAATATACCTGTTCATTAATAATTTTAACAAACCTGGCGAAGTTTTTTAGTTTCATGACTTATGAAGTAAAGTTTTCATGATGAAATCTTGTATGTATTACCAATCGATTATTATTATAAATAACATAGGACAGAAAATTTTCTACCCTAGTTTTAGTGCAATCTATTTTTTCCCATCCTGATGATGTTGTGTTTTTCTTATTTTTTAAAATTGTTTTTTTATAATTTTTTTAAAAATTGAACCTTATCCTAAAATGAATTGTGATAGCGCTTATTATCCCTATTACAACACTCATGAAACCACCATTCTGGGATCAGAGAGAGAGAGAGAGAGAGATCCCTTCCCATTGTAGTACGTGTATAATCATTAACTTCATTTCATAAATAGGTTCATCCCAAATCAGATAGTTCAACAACTTGATGTTGAATTTTCACCGCTGTCAAAGAACCGGGATATCTGGGACCGATTTGCGCTAACGATTCATTTCTGTTCAACCAACCCATTCTGCTCATTCCAAATCACTGTGCAGATTCATCACTCCCAGCTCTGCAACATACGTCCTCACTAGTTACCAAGAAACCTTTATGATGATTTAAAGGGGCAATTATAGTTGTCCTGAACAGAAAGACAGTTTCACTTTATTATACAGTAGTTGCACTATACAACTATAATAAGGCGTTTAAGCGTGATCTGTCAGTTTTATATATATATATATATATATATATCCAAGTCTTCAAAATTCACAGCCGTAGTTTGCCTTTTTGCAGAAGATGGTGGAAGGTTCTCTGTATTTCTGCAAGGGATGTATTCTGTGGAATATCATTAGAAGCTTGCATAATTTTTGCTACTTTTCAATTTGCCCCCTTCTAAGCTTAGAACTGTGGCACAGCACCATACCTGCAATATGAGGTATGAGACTAAAGTATGAGACATGAGACTAAAGATCACTGCAATTGTGACCAATTGGTGTTTTGACGGTGTCTGTGCTTTGGCCCATTCGGTATTTTGAATATTCGGATATCTTCCAATGTAAATTGATCATGAGCTGCATACAACTATAACGAGACTCCAAGGATATGAATCATGATCATCGTATATTTTCTCCTGTAGGCCCTTATAGCAGTGTTTAATAGTTATTTTAATGAAATAATTTAAATATTTCATGATAAAAATACAATTGTGTGCGTGTTAACGTCATGGAAGCGCTTTGCTACAAACCTCTGTATTTCTTTCAGAGGAAATTAAGGACTCGGTTCGCCACGTGTCATAGCTAGGCATGACGTGAATTTTGCATACTCGTGGAGTTGTTCTGTTATAAATAGCCGAAGTTATTTCTGGATGTCGGTATTTTTTTTTATAGGACAACATATTGGATAACGCAGCAAACTGAATTATGAATATGGGTCGCATTCTAAAAAAGGGTGGGGATCACCGCGGTAGGACCCATGTATTGCGACTCTAGTTTCTTATGGCACTTATATCGTACACCATATTTTTTGTACTTATCAACGTATGGTTGCTGTACATCCACACCAATAGAAAAGCTGGGACGTAATTCCTTCGAAACATCACGGGATAATACAATGGTTATAATCACCACCAACACCGGGTAGAAAATGCCACAGTTTGAATCCCGTTAATGACAGGATTCAAACTCCTTGGCCTTTTCAGAACACTGGCATTTTTTTGCAACGTGGTTGAGATACCGTCTCAGGACAGGGTTTCATTTTTTTCTCCTTTAAACTCCGGTTTTTCATCTGGCAAACAGTAAACAGACAAAAGAATACACTCAATCACAGACACAATATACCGATATTTCATTGCCTTCGTTGCTGTGGCGCTTAACACACTTAACTTAACCGAGAGGAACTTAAGTCTTCTTTTCTAGCAAGGCACTGATATATACACTATATGACCATAAGTATTCGGACAGATGGGTATTGTAAAAAGTCTATTTCAAAAACCTAATACACAGTAGGGGCTATCTTTGGCATTCAATTAAGCCGAGACCAAAATCTTCCGGTCGGAATAAGGAAGTTTTGAAAAAAAAAAAAAAAAAAAGAATTAGAGCTTCAATTTTGCTGAACAAGTTGCAACTAGGTCCGCTTCATAAATTTCATTCAAACTGTGAAACCTCGGGTTAGCAATTCGAATTTAGGAGCAATTTCTGCATAAATAAAATAATTGGCATTTTTTGCAAGGTTTATTCATCAAATAGTTTCAAAAATTCTGTGTTTATATATAGTGTACAGATCACTTTTAAATGCATTTTTATTTAAATTTTCTATTGTAATACTGTACATATACATTGTTATTGGAGTGAACTTCATAATGTATATTTTTTGAATAAAATAAAAATATATTTCTATGTAGATTAGAGCGTGAATTCGAGCGGACTAACCAACATTTCATAAGCTATTGAATTATGTTCCTCCTAGTAAAATCTCAGAAGTTTACAAGTATGGGGCGATTCAAAGCACATTTGCTTGCCCAGTTACTGCAAGTATGTATAGACTAGGGCGGTCAAACCCTTTTTCCATGAAACCTTTAACGCAGGGTAGTTTTCTCCGGAAACTGCGTCAGCATAAACAAGCCTGCTACAAGAGATAGGGCTAGTGCAGAAATGCTGTTCTTTCCTTCCGGCACAAAATGATAATACGCACAAAGCTCGTGCACTAAGATTTCAAATAACATTCCATATTTCATAAAGTGATATACGTTGAATTATTATTATTTAAAGGATATTTGTAGTTATGAATTAAAGATTTATAAACTCTGGGTTAATAACATAACTTCTTAGTAGCTATAGGCCAACTAAGGATTGAAGACTTGTCCGAAAACGTTCAGCAGCACCACCAGACGTCCCACAGTCGTGTAATCTACCAAAAGAAATGCTATTTCACGCACCTGGCTGCTAGCATAGTGGTTACATTCTTCCATTCCATGTGGAAAAGGCAGAGTTCGAATCCAGTCTCGACAGGACAAACTTTTATCGACTCGATATTTTTTTGAGAACGTAGCAGAGTTGGATGGTCTTGGGAAAGGACTGTATAGCTTCACCTTTTCGTCAATAATCAAACCGACCGACGGATCCACGCAATTTATTGTCACGGCCTTGTGCTCAGCATGTGCCCACACGTTGATCCATCCGCCCTATCCCCTCCTCTCCATTTAACTTGCACCATATAATGAATTTCTTTAGTTATTGCGCTCGCTACGTATCTGCAGAAATTTAGTGAGTCCATCTCATGGATGTTTCATGTATTATCGCCACCGTATAATGTGACACCATTTATTATTTTAGATTTCAAACGTGCGACATATCTAATATTCCGTGAATTATGCTACAATACACTGACGAAGGGGGGGGGGGATGTTTTTATACAGCAAAATGAATTTGCATATTCAGTCTCGCATCTGGCCTTTTCACCCTCGCCAGATTTGGATTGGATACATTTATGCAATTCATTTTTAGTTCCGGTAAATTTCGAATATTTCGCTTCTGTTTCCTTCTGGGACAGATTCTGAAGTCTGTGCTCCGTCCTTTTCGTCCCATATCGGGTACAAAGTCTCAAACTAACGATGGGGATGTTTACTGCCTAGAGGTTGAGTCATGATGTATGGGCACATTCCATATCGCTAACTCAACGCTTCCGGTCCTACCTTAGCAGGCTCCCTCCACCCGCAATGCTGAAAATAGCATCTTCTCTCCCACTTCGTTCTTCATATAGCATCTATTTAACTTAGTAATCCTAAGCGAGTACAAGAGAATGACTTATGTTCCTGGGTATTAAACTTTGTAGGATTCTCCCTTTTATTTCCAGATAGAATTTTTTTTTCTTTAATACGATAATAGAACAGTAGAAGATAGATAATGAAGAATGAACTGATCGTAACTGCTGATCTCTTTATCTTTGTTTCAATACTCAGACTGAAAGACGGATTAATTTCGTTAACAAAAACAATTATATTAATAAAATAGTTTTTTTTTTTTTAAAGAACAATTCGAATTATGAAATGCATCCTAATTTAAAGATATTTAATTATATGAACGTTAATATCATTACAACATAAACCTACGTTGTTAATTGCTAGTAATTTACTTCATAAAAATTACCTTAAATACGCTTGACCTCAACGGAAACCTAAGGTCTTACACCATGCCAAAATAATAATGAACTTGCCCGAGTAAGAGGTTTGTCCACCCCCTGTACTAATAATACCTGCACGTCACGGCTTGGGTTTCGCAGCCGTCTGGAAGGTGTCAGGATGGATGCTACACTAATACTTCTTGCAATGCAGCTGTCAGTTCTGGTGTCACGTTGGATTGTTTCGTTTTAAATTATATTTCTAGGAAACAAAAGCCATGAGGCGTTAACATTGTGTTGGAAAATTGTATGTATTCCAGGCCAGTTGGCAAAAGGCTCTCGGGCAGCATATCTTTTCGTTTCCACGAAAGCGTGGTCCATGGCAAGTGCATAGTCAGAGAGAGACAAGAGGAGGCACTTTACCTTCCTACAGTTTAGATATTAAATTTTAAAGTAATACACTAGCCTTCAAAATGTACGTGTCCCCTCCTCCTTATAAAAATGTCTGCCGACGTTCATGGGCAGAGGCAAAAGGCCCCACTATCAGATACTACATTCAGGGACCTCCCATACGTTATCTAAGAGGGCTAAGGTGATTGTAGAGGCCACAGAAGGTTCGGTGCTGTGGAATGTCACACTTCACTACAGAAGTGTAGGGTTTTGTGAAAAATTATAGCATATGGCGAGAATGCATGCAACACATGTTCTTCCATTATGTTGATATGCTTTGGCACTTCGCCTGCCAAGCAAAACGGGTAATAAGTTTTCTGTTTATATTTAGGTATTGACACATGGCATCAGAGGAGTTTACAAGATTCATGCACTTTAGCAGTTATTTATATCACGTGAATTCAACTAAACTTTGCAAGTAACTCAGGTACGTTCATTATGACCACTCGGCTATGGTCCAACTACATTCGTTACTAGTTCGGAAAAGGTCTGAATTTTGATGGTTTCTTTAATCGAAACGTTTAAATTAATAATGCATTCTCCGTATTAGTATAATAAAATATAATAGGTAAGGATAATGCTATGCACGGCGTTAATATATACGGGGAGGACAAAGCTTCAGCTCTCCCCTCCGTGAAAACATGTAATTGATAGGGCAAGTTATCTCATAACTGATCAGGCTATGAGAAACAAGTTTCTAATTGCCCTAGGTGTAAAATTAAGTTTTTCAGGAAAGGAGGAAAGTTAATTTTACAATCTATCAGTTTCTTTAAACATCGAAGATCCTTTCTTTCTTCCAGAAGGAAGAAACCATATTAGGAGCGACAATATTCTGAGGAGTAAGCAAGTTTGACTTTTTTTTTTTTCTCTTCTCTCTGCGACCACTCGGCTAAAGTTTGAAACTAGGACAAACCCGACATTTTCTTTTAATATAGATAACTAGTTATACACATTATTGTATTTTCTTGTTTTTAAAGCAAGCGTCACGGAAACTAGTGGCACGTATACCATGTGCACAGAACCATAGACCATAGGACAGTTTCAAGAATGATAAGTAGCTTGTGTGCTACTCAGCCATAGAGTTCGCATTTTCTTATAAACGCGAAAACAACGTAATTTATTGCAAAGAAGTTTTTAATTCTAAAAGCTAAAATAATGTAACAATATAGTACTGATAGCAATATAAGTTCCTCGTTAAGAGCTTTTTTATAACGTCTTGTTTGACGCTGTTTTAATTGGCTTGACGATTTTATTTAAATAGATTAAATATAATAATTGTACGCTTATTAAATTATAAACTCAGTTATATAGTCTTCTTAATCGATACTTCTAGTATCTTACCAATTAAGTTGCCACTTTTATTACTCTTGATAAAATTTAATTTTTAAAAATTACATATTTAATGACGTTTCATCTATATCAGCATTGTAAACTGAATACGTTTTTATCTACGCCCACCATTATTTTTAGTGTTCTAGTATCTCTTTTCTCACGACGAAGTGAGTGACCTTGTGTCACTCACTTCGTGGTGAGAAGTTTGTGTGTGTGTGTGTGTGTGTGTGTGTAAAAGCAGGACTGCCTGCCTGGTAAATTGACCTTGAGACGCTTATGTTTTTGTCCCTACTATAATATGAGTACAACGCTGATACGTGTAAGTGAAAAAAAGATTCCTCACTACACTACTTCCATAAACTGACTAATAATACCACTCCACAGGCTTGTGGAAGTACAGAGCGTGGAATCCACTTTTCGAGTTCTTTCTATCTGTACATAAGTGTTCTACTGTCAGTTATATTTGGGCGGCTGCAGACTTTCCATCTATTTATTGGTGTACTTATACTGCAGTCCCATATTGAGTCGACCTGTACCAGACCGTACGGGCCAACTAGATACTGAAATACGGTAACTACCATGGGCGAAAATGAAAATCACTAGTACCAGCATGCGTATTTCTCCGTACAATCGTGACCAGTACAATGTTCTGTATGCCAGTTGCTGAAGTCGGTAGTGTCCGACAGAGTTCCCGTTGTACGTATGGTGTATAAACAGTTATAGCTGAGATAATCAATTATCCAATTATCCTTACTGTAAACGAGGATTAATTGGTTCAGCTAATCGATTGTTTTTTGTTTGTTTTAAATGAAGGAAAATTCGTTTATGATACATATGGTTGTAAAATTGATACCAATGAAATTCCATCCTCCATTTTTCAATAATTTTGTTTTTGATGAATAGTACCACAGGTGTTAAGTTTCGCATATATTTTTGCAACACAACGGACGACATGATGCAGTACAGTGTACTCGATCACAGGCACAAATAGTAGAGTACAGACAACCCCCATATAACACGGTACTTCTACAACACGGTTTCGCTCTAATACGATTGATAAATTGCGGCAAACCTCGCGTAACAGGGTATTTTTGAGCTTATATTAAATGTAATTTTTCAACATTTCCACTCTTTTTGAATCCTCGCTGTTGATCCGCTAGTCAAAAAAAAAAAAAAAAAAAAAAATTGAGAAATCCTTGT
This sequence comes from Mastigoproctus giganteus, assembly GCF_048544385.1. Taxonomy (NCBI): domain Eukaryota; kingdom Metazoa; phylum Arthropoda; class Arachnida; order Uropygi; family Thelyphonidae; genus Mastigoproctus; species Mastigoproctus giganteus. The sequence continues at coordinate 80,782,713 of NC_143582.1, forward strand.
AATTTATTTTGTTGGGAAATCCCGTGTTATGTTCTGTGCTATTGAACTTGTGCTTGTTGAACTTGTAGAAAAATCTAGATTTCAAAGTTTTTTAGCATTAGCATTAGTAGAGGCATATGATGCAAGAAAGCAAGCTTATTCAGCATCAGCCAAAAAAAAAAAAACACACACCACTCCCATTTCACCCCTCCGTTCGTTCGAAATACCTGTCCAGTTGAGCTTTAAATTTGTTTAGGCTATCAACTTCAACAACAAGTGATGGAAGTCGGTTCCACCAACCAACCACCCGCTGGCCAAAGGCAAATTTCCGCACATCTATCCGACATCCGTCCTTCCTCAATTTGAATTTATGCCCTCTGAGGTGATTATTCTGAGAAAGATGAAGAATCCCATTGGCATTGAGCATGCTCAAACCATTCAAAGCCTTATACACCTCTATCAGATCACCTCGCCGGTGCCTAGTCTCCAGACTCTGTAATTTGCAAAACTTAAGCCTTTCTTCGTAAGAGCAACCCTTTGTTCCATTTACTAATCTTGTTGCCCTTCTCTGTACCCGTTCCAGCAGCTCTACATCCTTCTTGAAATGAGGCCTCCAGACCTGTATACAGTACTCAAGATGTGGCCTAACCATTGCCTTATACAAGGGAATAATCACCTCCTTATCCCTGCTAGAAAAATTCCTGTATATCATTGACAAGACACCATGAGCTACTCTTGCAGCTCGTCTGCACTGCTCAGAGAACTTCATATCTGCCTGCACAATTACCCCCAGGTCCTTTTCATTCTCCACCACTGTCAGTGTAGTACCGCAGAGTTGATACATTGCTCTGGGGTTACTGTTACCCATATGTAGTACTTTACATTTGTCAATGTTAAACTTCATTTGCCACCTCTCAGCCCATCTGTTCAACCTTTCCAGATCCTGTTGCAGCAGCATAGCGTCAGTAGTGTCCTTAACGACCCTGCCAACCTTTGTATCATCTGCAAACTTAGACATTAAACTTGATATCCCATCATCAATATCATTCATAAACACCGAAAACAACAATGGACCCAACACTGAACCTTGAGGAACTCCACTAATAACATTAGTCCACGTTGAGCAGTGTCCATTGATTACCACTCTGTCTTCTGCCACTCAACCATCCCCTTATCCATAGCAGCAATTTGCCTCCAATGCCACACTGCTCCAATTTGTGCAGCAGTCTTCCATGTGCAACAGTATCAAAAGCCTTTCTAAGATCCAAATATATAATATCAAAGTTATTCCCTGCATCCAGTTCTTTTGTGACTACATCATAGTATCCAATCAAATTGGTCAGGCAAGACCTGCCCTTAACAAAACCATGCTGCGTCTGAGCTATAACTGAATTCTTGTCTAGATGATCCTGCAGTGCTTCTTTAACCAGTGCCTCCATTAATTTACCTGGAACAGAAGTTAAACTAACAGGTCTATAATTACTTGTGTCAGCCTTTGATCCTCCTTTGTGAATTGGGGTTACATTTGCACATCTCCAGTCTATGGGTACCTCCCCTGAGTCCAAAGAAGCTCTCATAATTATGGCTAGGGGTTTGCATACTTCCTTTGCTGCCTCCTTTAATATAACTGGATAGATCCCATCCACCCCAGGTGCCTTTTTTATGTTTATCCTCAACAATCTCTCCTCCACTTTCCTCTCAGTTATTACAAAATCATCCAGCTCACTGCCAATGTTTACTTTACCTACATCATTCTCCTTCCTGAATAACTCCTCATGCGTGAATGTAGATGCAAAATACTCGTTTAGATTGTTAGCCACCTGAGCAGGATCCTCAACTGTTGAACCATCAATATCCAGTGGACCAATCTGATTCATCCCTTTCCTTCTCGAGTTCAAGTATGTAAAGAACTCCTTTCTGTTTTTCTTTGCATCCTTTGCCAAGGATTTTTCGTAGTCTGCCTTTGCCTGCCTAATCTCCTTTGTGACTTGGTTACAGACCAACTTATATCTATCATAGGCTTCCATGTCACCCATTAATTTGTATGTATCCCATGCATTTTTCTTCTCTGCCACATGGCTCATTAGTCCATCTGACAAACATTTAGGCCTAAACCTTGAACAATATTTCTTAGTTGGTATGTAAAGCCTGGTAGCCACCATGATTAGTTCCTTGAATGCTTCCCATTTTGAGTTTGCTGTTGGTAACATCATCAGTTGGTCCCACTGTATAGAATTTAAATACTGTCTCAGACCATCATAGTCGCCTTTACAAAAACAAAAACCCTTCCCTTTACCTCTGATGGTAGTTACCTCCTTGAGTAAATCCCACTTCAACACACTGTGATCACTGCCACCTAGTGGTTCATTTATCTGCAGGTTCTTAATGCATGAAGAATCACTACTGATAATCAGATCAAGAGTATTGCTCCCTCTTGTTGCCTCACGAACATGCTGATGTAGAAAACAATCATCCAATAAATCCACAAAAGCCTTGCTAGTGTGCGAGTGACCAACCCACAAATTCCAGTCAATATCTGGGAAATTAAAATCCCCCATTATAAGACTCTCTGATTTACTGGCCCACTCTATTTCCCTGTACAATATATTATTATACTCATCAGAGTCATTAGGCCTATAGCACACTCCTACTCTCAATTTTGATTTCCCTATGCTTATGTCACACCAAACTGACTCGACACTGCCCTGTCCATCGATGTCAACTGGCTTCACTTCCTTTGACTTTATGTGTTTCTTAATTAATAGCATAACCCCTCCTCCCCTCCTGTCCTGTCTATCCTTTCTATATACATTGTATTCCCCAAATTCCAGTTCCGCATTACTTATATCTGTGTGACACCACGTCTCTGATATCCCAACAATATCTGCCTTTGATGTTTTGAGCAATACCTCAAATTCATCAAATTTATTTACCAAACTCCTAGCATTGGTGTACACGCAGGTATACATGCACCTGTTTCTATTCTTAGCTACCCTAACACAACCCATGTGTTTACTTGTAACGCAATGACTACCAGCAGTCTCTGAAATATCCTGCATCTTGTTTTTCAGACTTCTGCTCATTTGAATAGAAGCAGTGCAAGAATCACTTCCACCTCTGCCAGTGGCTACTGTTAATCTATTAGTCCTTGTATCCCCCCCAACTAGCAGTTTTCCGACCCACCTAACACTGCCTCGACAGCATCAGCAAAAATTCTTGCACCCTTTCTATTTAAGTGTATCCCATCCCTGTAGAAGCAATCTCTCCTGTTAACAAGTACAGTCCAGGCTGAAAAAAATTCTACCCCTTGAGCCTTGCACAATCCCTCCAGGGCCGAATTGATCGACAAGGCTCTCATCATATACTCCCTCCTATCGTGTCTGGGCAGAATTGCAGACACTTTCAAGTTCAACCCTAATTCACGGCTTTTTTTCAACAGTGACCTGTACTTGCTAAGTAATTCCGCCGGTCTCCTACTCTTAATATCATTAGTGCCAACGTGTACAACTATATCACCTTTTGTGCCCTTAAAAGATGATATCCGCTCTACAACGTCATCAACCTTTGCCCCTGGCAGAGGTTGATGACGTTATAGAGCGGATACTATTGATAGCACACCAGGCCATCCTAAAGATTTCAGTCATCCAAACGTTGAAGTTATGTTCCTACCACCACAGCTGTACTAGGTTAATACAACTTCTTTCATTCAGCCATTAGATCAAGTCATTATATCCACTTTTAAAACTCATTACATCACAAAATCGTTACAATGGATTTTGGAAAACATTGATTCCGAATCTATTGCAGTAACGGAGGCATGGAAACATTTCTCTATTTTGGACTGTATCAGAATCATAGCTTTATCGCTCAAAGAAGTAAAACCGACAACAGACAACATTAAATGCGTGTGGGAAAATGTATGGCCAGAGCCAATTCATTCAGGAAATATGGTCGAACCGGCAGAAAACGGAATCGGTGCAATAGTAGAACTTCCTACGTCAGTAGGAGGGGAAGGTTTTGATGATATGACTACTTGAAGCTTTCGTGGGTAGCACAGTTGATAGAAATCGCCTTCCTCCCCGCACCGAGTGGAGAAGAACTGAGTTCGAATGCCGTCGATGATGGGAGAAATTATGGGTCTTTTTCACAAAGTGGCTGAGTTAGTCGGGCTCAGGCGAGGTAGCATGGGTTTTTCTCCCGGAAACTGGAGTTCTTCGTCCAGCAGAACAGAAAATAGACCTCAGGACACACGCAATTTATAGACAATATATGCAAAGCAATATGGCCTTAGTCGCCGATGCTAATAAAAAATAAATAAAAAATATGATTACGGAAGACATTCAAGGATTATGGTAGAAAAAGAGGCTGGCGAAATGGAGTTGGTGGAAATGGCAACGGAGGCAAATCAAATCAATTCAGAGGATGATAGCGCAGACGAAAATTGTAATTTTCCAAGTTTTACTCTAAAAAGCATACAGGAAGGCATAAAGTTATCCGAGCAATTAGAATCTTATTTTTTTAAATGCAGATTCTTGAATGAAAGAATCCCAAAGTTCAAAAGGGAGTTTCAAAAATGATTAGTTCCATACGATGAAATTCACAAAGATTTATCAAGCAAAAGCTAACAAAACCAGATTACAGATTTTTTAAAGAGAACTGAAGATACACGAAATTTAGAATGGTGTATTTTTATTAGTTTTGTTAACATTTGGTTAACGAAATAGTATATTTTTATATATTTTTGTATAGTATATTTTTGTACTTTTTCTTAGTCCCGTATAACACTGTTTCGCACAACACGACATTTTAGAGGAACCTACCTACAGTGTTATACGAGAGTTACCTGTACAATATTAGGGAAGCTTCACCTAAAATATACAGGAATTTTACAGACTAAAAAAAACTTAACGAGAAAACCTTTGCTGTCCTGTTCAGAAGTTTCACACAGACATAAATCTCGACATTAGAAATTTCCTGCCTTATAAATAGAGTACTGCATAAGAGTAGAAAATGGAAACAGGGCCTACTGTGCAGTATTTCAAAACAGTAATCCACTAAAAATGGGAGACAAACACTACAGTCTTTGCAGCCAAGTTTTCCACCTGTGCTCCCAAATGGGAGCACGGCCCAACAATCTTACTAGCCTCGATGTCAAATTTGTCTTCTAAGTACTGTATTTTAATAAGGAGAGTCTTAACCCATGTGTTAGCAATGGCAACAAAACTTTAGATTTATGGAAACGTACTTTTTAGAAAGTACAGAGCCCTTGACTTAGTATTCTCAACTTATTAAAGCCTCATAGGCTACATTTCGGGCCCTGTATGTAATCCTTCTAGTTAAATGGGAGGGAGTGGCTGACAGGCCTTAGTAAAACAGCACAAGTGTGTACTAAGAACGATACCTCCTTTCCCCTCCCAGTTTTATACATTCTATCTGTGTTCCACGCTTCATTTAACTCATCTTCGCATACGCATACATTATTTTATTTGAAATCGGAATCTCACAGAAAATAGCGAATAAGCTTTTGTTTGAACCTGCCAAAGCAACTATCCTTCATCAACTCTTGTTCTCTGGAACAACTCAATTAAAACTTCAAAACGTTGGTAATTTTGTTCAGTGGTGTGAATATCACACTGAACACTATTTAAAATATGAAAATGGAAGACAAATGTAATACTTGTCACTACTCACTTAAAAGTCATAAAATACACGGTTTGGACTTCATTCATGTGGTTGAACCAAATAAAATTGATGTCAGCAAGCAATATAAAATCTTGCTTGCCGGTATCAATATAGAGGAGCGTTCTGTTTAGTAAAGTTATTCGAGCATGATGATTAATACATTATTTATTTTATTTATAAACGTAAGAGCTAAAACAAATATTGATCATCTCTTTATTAAATCGTCAGGTTTCGCGCCTACACAGCCTGGAAGCAAGGTCATCCCACAAATTATAATTTGTTCATTCTAGGAGGTTCGCACACGTATTTAGTTTTTGATTATCGGGATAAACGTGTATGCTTATCTACATTTATATATTTACAAAGTAAATTTAAAATTACGGGTTGAAATGCTTTACAGAATTTATCGTCTAAAGATGATTCGTCCTGCCAATGACGTTAGAACAGATGTCTAGAGAATGCCGAATTGTTTTTGAGCAAATTTAAGCTAATTCGAAGCAATCACCCCGCTCCTGTTCGCCTTCGTATTACTGAGGCAAATGATGTAAGGAAACGGATTTTTCTGCATAAACAAAAAAAAAGTATTTAAAACACGATATTCCTACTGTTCTTATTTCTACAAGATATCCATTTCTACTTAGAATTTACCCAAACTCACTACTTCTTCCACCTGGGCGGCAACTTATTTACCAACAAGGAATAACAGACCAACCACGTTCATTTTACTGAATTCAATTATCGCGCTATACACCAAAATCAGACCTACCCTTAGCTGTTTAGTTGCCAAAGGTTATAGTCCATACCTTCTAACAGTTTTCATAAATTATGTGCATCGATCTGCACTCATAACTAGCCTGGATCTCTAATAATACAATGTTCCTTGTATTCGTTTCAAATTATATTTGAAAGTTGCTATTAGAGTTGCATAGTACAGCTATGTTATGAGTAGTAAAACTGCTTTTAAGGCATAGTTTTCTCTGCATAGAACAAAAACCGTACTATACAAATCTAGCACGATCCCACATCTTTTTGCTGTAGGTAACTATCACGAGATAAGGGATTTAATAACATTCAATAAGTGAAACATAAAGTTTTTGGTCATGATTCCAACCACAGCGTGACTTCTATAATTATTAAAAATTAAATCCTACTTGACGTACCTTTTTTTTTTTCGCTAGTCATTTTCGAATATAGAGAGAATTAACGTTTATAATACATTGCTGTACTGAGCAAAATACACATAAGTAAGATTATGTAAAATCGGATCGCTACTTTTATAACAAACGTGTGCGTACACGTTACGACTGTGAGACGTCAACTGATCGTGATTTAACCAACGAAAAGAGGTCGGACATGGGTTGCGACAAGTAGTACACGTCTGGTTTGGTATATTAATTGTGAGTTACACAGTGACGTAGTTAAATTTAATAAAATATTACTTCTCTCAGTTTTTTATTAAATATAACACACATTTTCGTGATCCTTAGCAAAGGATCACTAAGGATGACCCATAATTTGGGAATCCTAGCCTAAACAAGACTTTGTCCTTATTTCTAGTCCAATGGGAAAGATGCCCCATTTTCTGCATTATCGACGCCTACAATTATACTCTGAATAATAAATAAAAAAAAACACTTACCTGTGAACAGTTTCAAACGTCAACATATCATGCACCAAGTGTGTCATCAATTGACGATCGGATGCGAACTGCTACTGATTTTTCGGACCGCCAGTGACCGGAACCTAAGTCAACAACGCGCATCTGAAGTAATTACATTAGTTTTGCAAGTTTCCTGAAAATTATAATCTATAGAAATTCAAATGTAATGTCCAAGGAGTATCGTCTTTCATCTTTTCAACCTTCAAACCATGCACAGTACTATGTACTGTAGTTTCTAATACCTCTTGTGCTTGGGGTTTCATATAAAAAAGAAAAGATTGATTTGGGATATTTAAAAAACATCATACGTTATACTGGATGCATCTTTCTTGGTGTTCTGCAACAATAAAAGGGAATAAAAATTTTATCATAATATTTATTTGACGTTTTATTAATTTAATGCCAGAAATTTGATTCAGACTGCTATACATTCCACATGTCTTAACATGCATCGAGAAAAAAATTACGGTGAATTGCAACTCCCTGTTCTAAATTACTGCCATGCTTTTACTAGTCATTGCCAGAACTTTTATGGGGGGTCTTCAAAATATGACTGTACACCAACGTGCGTTTCTCAACCTCTAAATCGCATCTGGATGGGTCGGAAAATTTTTTTATAAAGGGCAAGGATCGCATTAAAAATATATTATATAATAACATAAAAATACGTTTTTGTAAACTGTATTTATTACTTTGACACGGAGCATAGAGTCATTAAATTAAATGCCACACTTATCAACGTATAAGTACTTTATTTTTTTAATTATATTTATACTTTGGATGTGAAAAACCAAGATGATGGGTTGCAGATTTTTTTTTAAGTTTAGGTGGGTCGCATTGCCAAAAAAAAAAAAAAAAAAAAAAAATGTAAAACGCTGCTGTACACAACAGCTACCAGTATAGAAGTTTGGACCTACATGCAGATGTAGCGCACGCAACAACAAAAATTTAACCTTTTCCTCCTCGTAATGCGTTAGCAGGTAGAGAGGGGGACGAACAGATAAAGCCATTTCGACTACTTGGGCACAAAATTTTGAGTATCACATTGCTAAAGCGATGAGCTGATGATGCATGTTGTTCAGATATCTTTTTTACCAATCCCCTGAGATTTACGAATACGTTTTTGTAACTTTTAATCATTAACGGAATCTATTGTAAATAGATTCAAAAAAGGTAATTACTTGAATTTTAGTTGTTTTTTTTTAAAGCGTTATCTTGCCATGTTGTTTTGGTTTTTAGGAGCATTAGCAACTAAGGCCATATTGCTCCGGGGATATGCGGTGGTCATTCCCTGACCTTTCCGCATCCTCCGTATTTGATGGTGACAGGCTCGAACCCCGGTATAATCAAGAAGCGTGTGCTACGCACTGCTGCTCCTTCCCACCTGGCTACGGAGGCGCCCCTATCTTGCCATGGCTCAATGGCATTTTATAGTCAGCCGCCACTGCTTTACCCACTGGAAAGTATTATCGTGCACAGTGGTTTTTCAAACTTTTGTATTCGCGGACTGATCAAACTTCGAAGTATGTATTTGGAATGGAGTCAAATCTATTTTGTAAACTGAGTACTTTTTTTTTTTTTTTTTTTTTTTTTTTGTAATGGTGCACAGTGGGGAAATTAAATCGCGGATCGGCACAGATAGATGGAATAATGATTTAGAACTCCTAACTTACTAGAAATTATCCACGATAATTGGTTATCGAATGGTCTTTAACCAACAGAAGACGAAAGCGCGTTGTAGTGAGGACGTGTAGAGCTGGAAATAAAGTAACAATAATAGCAATGAGTTTAGACTGATGTCACTGCCCTGGACAAGAGATAGTATCATGACATGACTGATAATTTCCGGATATCTCAGCTAACGTGAGCAATGACGATTTCGAAACCGTGGCAAACAACCCCGTCTTCGCTTTGTAGGTCAGTATCAGAAAGCTTACAACCAAAGGAGTGGCGAGTTCATGGTGTAAATTGCTAAACAACGTAGCATCGCGTGAAGGGCTGACGTCATTCTTATTACCTGGCTGCCAACAGGAAATCCATACTTAAGACATCTCTCTCTCTTTCACTCATGCACTGTTTTTTCTGCTTAAAACCTTTATGTAAATGATCACAAAAACAACTTTTACACTCGAAATCAGTGACACCAATAGTCTGGAGCTATAGAGAACAGACTTAAATCTTTATTTTCGCCGTACTGTAACAACAGTTACATGCTATAAAACTCAGATCATTGAATCGTAATTCATTAATTAACAAAAAATAAATAAATAAAATGAAAGGTGGGCAAGAATTTGGGTTTTGGCTGTTTTCCCCAGAAAATTGCAATGTGGCTATTTCAGAACACGGAGCGATACGAACAGAATTTATTATTTTAGACAACTTGATCAGAACACGGCATACAGTGGGGTAAGGTAAGAGTAAAATTACGGTCCTTCTTGCATATGTATTGCCAAATATCCGCCTGCTTAGCAAAACTCATCACAGGGATTGATAGACACCTCATCAATGTTAAGTATCATTAGTTGCCTAAACTTGGAAAGCCGAGGACAAAGTCGCACGAGATTTCCACGCTGGACTACAGTCAACAATTTGGTGACTTCAAAACATGTTTCCATCTAACACAATAAAGTCTCTATAATGCTCTCGTCACGGATCCAACAAGTTTTGTAAAGGGATGATGTCAAACAGAAACGGAGTAGCTGTGATGACCAGTTTCATAAAAACCTAGCATACTCCTGGCAAACTTTCAGTGTTAAAGGTATAATGAAGCACTCGTTGCGTCCTCAGAGAAAATATCACTGAATATGCTACATAGACATTTTGTACAATGTATATAATCATATCCTGAATTTCTAAGTCTAAATAATATCTAACTCTAGATATTATTCGTATACAGTGACAGTCATATAGATTAATCTGTAGAAAATGTTTTGATGTGTGCTGTAATAATTTACCTGAACATATGCACATCATCTGTGAGAAAAAAAAAAAAAAGTTATTATTTTTGTTTATACACACATCTTAATTTGACCATGACTACATTGTGAATTTCGCAAAGTGGTTGTATTTTAATTTGAATCATGTTCTCCTTGCTTGCAGGCTCGAGCCTGCAAGCAAGGAGAGCATGATGCTATAAAAAACATCGGGCACGCTTCCTACGCATTCGGAGGAAGGCGCAGACTGACTGGATTGCACACAGAATGAAACTTGGGAAAAGAATCTTCACCAACAAGAATCAACAGTCCCCCATGTCCACTGACACCTTCCTTGCATGGGCTAACTCGCTCGCAACTAAGCCCCTATCTGCCCCAAACCCCTTTATTCGGGTTAATCCACCAGCTAACCAGACATCACTGGATAAATTAGCCATCACAAAGGAACGCCTTACTGAGGTCATCAACAGTCTTCCCAACAAGTCTACCACTGGCCCGGATGGATTCCCTATTTTCATGGTTAAACTGTGCAGTGTATATATCATTGATCTCTTGCTTGATGCATTCAATTCCGTCCTCGTAACAGGAGTTTACCCTGCTATCTGGAACACATTATGTTTCTCCAGTTCCAAAAAAGTCCAACCCAAAATTGCCTAATGACTACAGACCAATTTCTGTAGGATGCACTTTTCTCAAAATCTTGGAAAAAGCCATACTTCCTGCTCTCATCCATCACATGTTCGGCCACAAACCTCCATAGTGTACTTCCTGGACGTTCCACGATCACCAACCTCTTGGACACACTGTTCAGAATTGAAAGTACCTTAAGCAACAAAGAGCAACTGGATATTGTGTTTCTCGACATTAAGGCGGCCTTTGACAATCTGTCCACCCATGCATTATGTACCATACTGTGCAACTATTTCAAAATCTGTGGCAACATCTTAGTTCTCCTTAGGAAACTCCTTCAGTCCAGGATCCTATGGATCAAAAATCAAAACCATAATCACCACATTCTCTGCTCCAGAGGGTTCCCCCAAGGGGGCGTTCTCTCTGCCGCCCTCTTCGCCGCATCTCTAGAACCCTTCCTATCAAACCGTACTAATTTTACCACCTACGCAGATGATATTAAGTTCTTCGTCATCACAAAATGCCCCCAGTCTCTCCAGTCTATTACTGTGAGCTCCAACCGACAGCTACATGAACTGGAAAACTACCTTCATGCGATTGGGCTCTCCATTAATAAAGAGAAAACTGCACAACTCTCTATCACCAAGAAGAAAAATACCAACGATGTGGACATCATCATTATTGCGAATTCTCCAGTTAAAAAAGTCACCCAGCATAAAGATTTGGGTATCATCTGGGACAAAGACCTCACCTTCTTGCCTCACTTTAATGCCACTCGAACGAAAACATATTCGGCTTTATGGGCAGTAAAACAAGAGATCTCCAACTTCCATAACCCGGACCTTATCATCAAATACATTCTTCGTTGTATTTTCCCAATTCCATTATATGCATAGACTATATGGTCCTCAGCACCCTCATCATACCAAGCCAGGTTCCTCTCCCTGGAATTCTGGATCTTGAAATGGCTAAATAGGGTTGCCGGGCTAACACCTACAATCTCAAAATCTGTTCTGGTCACCAATCTTAATACGCTTCCTTGGAGGTATCACATCATCTCTAGGAACCTTCTTACCCTCTCTCAGCTTCTATCCGGAAAACTGAGGTCACCCGATATTTGGGATATCATCGCCAGACCGTCCGACAGGAGAAGATGCCAGTCCAACACCTCCCCATACAGATCGAAGCTGCGTAGCATGTCCTCCTTGGACAACATGTTTCCACACAACTCCTTCCAAATATTTAACAGATTAGCCATAGACGCTGAAAAACTTTGCAAGGACAGAACCTACAGATCTTCCATTCTTGCAGACATGTATGCCTTAGTCATGCTCTAGGTGGACTCTCTGTGATACCGCAATATCCACGCTTCGATGTATCCGGATGCACTTTTATTTGTTGTAACTTTATGTTTTTGTATTTGTTATAACTTTATGTTTTTGTATCTTCACCAGTGGCTGTTTAAGGCCGTATATTGTATCTGGCTCTGTATGCAATGCATATGTCTGTATTTTATGTTTTTTCTCTGTATATAACTCATGTCCTCTAGCTGCACAGCTGTAAAAGGACATTTCTTCGGAAATAAATTGATATTAATAATAATAATAATAATAATAATAATAATAATAATTAAAATACAACCATCTTACGTTTTAATTAAACAGATAACAATAAAACAATAATGCACTATATTTATAATATTGTAAAGTTAATCATATTTCGAACACTTAGCACTACATTATCCTTCTGAAGAGAGAAAAAAAAATTGCTACGATCGCCATCTTTTCACACCACGCAGAAAAGGCCAGGTTCTAACCGCATCCCCTCGTAGTAGATATTTTCACACTGTGGCGGAAATTTTTCTGGTGTAGGGTACCAGAGTTTTCTCCGGAATTTAGAGAAACTTGCTAACCCACCACGCAATTTTCAGATATATTATGTGAAAAATGTCATTCTAAAAAAAAAAAATCGTTTAATGCAGTCGAGTCTTCAAAAAATGTTATCAGATCCAAAATAAGTAATTCTTACCGATTAATAAAAATAGAATGACTGATTTCTTCAAGTATTAAAAACGGCAACGCCTCTGGGTTGCAAATGCTGAATGACTTTAATGCCCTCGAGAACAGGAAGTGGGTAGCTTCGAGGCGGAACTAGCCTAAATTTGGTTCCAGTTGCCTGAACGGAACAGCGTTGAAGGCGATATAAGAAGCACTTGGGCCCCGTAGTATATGGGCAAGATTTCAAGTGTCTGGAACCAACTGTTACTGAGCACGTAACGCTTATGTGCCAAAGTTTCTTTATACCCATCTTATGTTTACATTTAATAGTGTGATAAGTAGACCGGGTGCAACTATTTTTCAGCGGCCTCTGCCTATTAGATAGCGGATCTTTACTATTTAACGCACAGACTATAATTACATTATACTATTGCCAACAGTGTATCATACTAAACTGGTGTGCAAAATTTAAGGACCAGTCAGGTTTTCACATGCAGCTTCTCATAGGAGTGGCCTGGATATGGGAAAAGCATACCAAAGGAACCTCATAAGGTTCAGAAATAATGAAGGAAACAACAGCGACACAACGACGGAAACAAAACGGTACAGAGGGGCTTTATTCAAAAATGGCAACGTAGTACTGGCTGCCATGATACAGATGCATCACTGCTAAAGATGGAACAAAGAGAAGAGGTGGTCGTCAGTAGGAGATATGGCCACCTTTAATGTCGATGCAGGCTTTGCACCGTCTGTCCATACTTAGAACAATGTTGTTGTTAAGTTCTTGCGGTAACATCGTCCATTCCTTTGTCAACGCCATCTTCAGCTGGTGAACATCTTCTGGTGGGTGCCGCTAGGCATCTCCCTAGAGCGTCCCATATGTGTTCGATGGGATTTAGATCGCAGAACAGGCAGGCCAATCCATACGAACAATATCCTCACTTTCCAAAAGCATAACTGCTGCAGTGTACGATGGAGTTGGCGTTATCAGCCATAAACACGAACTCTGGGCCAATGGTACCTCGGAACAGACGCACATGGGGACGGATTACCTCAAGTACAGTAGCGTGCACCGGTTACAGTACCGTCTTCCAGCATCTGGAGTTGCGTACGTCCATCCAAGATAACGCCTCCCCAGACGAGAACACCTCGACCACCATATCGATACCTTTCAGTGATGTTTGCGGGGTGATACCGTGTGCCAACCACTCGCCAGATTAGCTGCCGTCCAGAATCGCTGCTGAGACTAAATCTGCTCTCATCAGTAAAGAGTGCCTTAAGTAAAGATTTTGTGGTTGTAACTTTTAGAAATAGTGTTGGTCCATAAGAAGTTTTGCACACCAGCATATGAACTTCATATTTTTATTTCAACTTAAATCTTGCTTTTCGCATTAACAGACTTCATACATACATGCTTATAACCATTTACAAAATGTATAAATAAAAAACCCATGAAAACCTGTAAATATAAAACCATTATCCACCCATTAACTCCTTTCTTCGATTAAAAGCTAACTGTGAAAACTCTAAAAACCTCTTTCTTTAGTACGTCTCCACAGAACTTAAAAAAAAAAAAAATACTCGTGGATTCAAAATCGGAATTCTCACATTTTTGGAAAATCATTTTTGTGTATTTAGTGTACATATGCTGCTCCTTCAGTTTCGCCTCGAGTCCGCGTACTGTTCTCAATATCACCCCTACAAGTCCCAGAGCAGACTACTTCCTAACATGTTCATTTTTTTAACATCATGCAGGTAGGCGACTTTCACCCTAATAGAAATATCCCACTGCTAGATCACAATCTATCAACTTGCCGTTGAAACCTCTCTCCCTCTCTCTCTCTTCGGCGTCTTTCTACCATAAGTTTTGGTTATGTTATTAGGACATGTTCGAACTCTAAAAAACTGACTAATTAATCCTTGTCGCATATTTCAGATATCTTTTAAAATGATCAAGTCTATAGGCTCTCTTTCGCTAAGAACAATATGCAGAGCATCATTCAAGACAGTCAGGCAGGCTCGAATTGTCCCAAGAAGGGGGGGGAACCCCCTGTGTTAAGATGAAATTTCGCTATATTAATGCGATTCTTAATTTTCATACCCGAAGCGCCGAAAAATGTATATTTATACGACAGGTTTCCAGGACCTCCCGTCACTTCCCACTTACTCTTACTAGTTTTTTTTTATATATATATATCTTGGCATATTATGCCTTCACTATTTTTAATATACTTTACATTTGAAGCGAAAGACAGCCTATCATCTAACATGACTCCCACTACTGAAATATTACAATGAAACCATTGCAATATTTCAGTAGTGGGATGGCGTCACTGACTGAATTTGCTATGTGTAGCATCATAACTCAGCTTTAGACTTTATCACTGAAATTTGTAGCTTATGGAATTCATTCTATGCATTAATTTTGTCCACCACATCTGTAATATTTCTTTCCAACTGACTCAGAGATTTGCCCTTAACAACAATGAGAAAGCCATGAACATATGCTAAGTTCACAATTGCTCCCATCCTGTCAACTCGTCCATTGCATTTTTCCAAGCATAATATGGAACTCTGCGGAGAACATTTCTTTTTACCAGCTTTCTTTCTTATTTATTCATATTTAGCAGAAACTTCAAACTGTCTCTAAAGTAACTTCTCGTTACTTTATAAATATTTTAGGTTTATTTGTCTCTCTTCTAAGGTCTCTTCCACCAGATACTGTCAAATCAATGAAAGCTTAGAGAACGTCTCCATCTTTAGCCGACCTACCGTTCATGTAATCAATTGCCTGTCCGAGTCCATTTTTCTTCTCAAATTGTCTATCCTTTTCATTAACATCCATTCAAACAGCACTGACAACAAAGCAATGGAACTGTGACGCAGGAGCGGATACCTTTCTTCTCAATGTTTTTCAATAATATTTTAATTTGAGAGTGCGTCCATTGCTTAAACTTTTTTTCCTTTTAAACAACAATTATATATTTCTGACCAATTTTCTCCGAATTTTTTTGACATCTCGGGTTCAATCATATTCTCTTCCTGAACTGTACACTCTTACCCATACAGTATGTGTGTATATATATATATAGTTTCTTTTCACTTAAAGATAGTGAGATCGGGTGCATCAGATGAACCAACGTACTCAATTTTATTCTCTAATTTGTCTTTGTTTTTCTGTCTCATTTTCTCTACTACCTCTTCAGAGATGCTATCAGATAATGCTGTGTAGTGTCCAACATATCCCCAGTTACTTTATTTAGGATATTTTGTTCCTTGAAATTTTAACAAAATTCTGCCTTAAATCATTTTTATTCTTCTGAATTTTGTTTGTGTACAATCTCTTAAGAGCCGTATACTGTATTTTACTTTCAATCCACCAACAACTTCTTCCCCATAATATCGTCTAGCCCTCTGAGGCAGTTTTCTGGCACGCACGATGTCGACCATGGCACTAAATAGGAAAATTTTTACTCTCATGAATCCATAAGAGGGCTGAAAAAAAAAATCTCAAAGTCTGCAGCCGGATTGCTGTTCATTACTGAGCCTTTTCTTCAGGGATCAGGCTAACCAGCCTATCAAATTCTTCTCAATTTTCGGAACCGCGACTATTTGTAATATAAAATTGATTACATCTTTTCCACTGTGATATTTCGCAAGTTATACAGCGCCGATCACTAATTGTCCATGCTTTCTGTACTTACCACAATATATATTTTTTTAACTAAAGATGAACTTAAAGTACTTTAATAGACGACTGACCAAGGGTAGATGAGTACGTTGCCAATTGCCCTACCTTATTAACACTTCCAATCTTTGCTCCATTAATTCCTACATTTCACCACTTATCAGTTATACCACAAAACCAAAGTACAGGAATCCATCGCTAATAATATGTTGACTTCGAAGTTTGACATACCTTTTCGATATACTCAAGGTAGGGATACAGAAACTGGCAATAAAGGTTTGCTGTTCTTCAACTCCCGAGACAATTTCACAAGTCTGTTATTCTAAACAGGCTTTCTCTTACTGAGACGAAAATGGTCAGAAGGTCTTCCTTCCATTCTGCAAATCCCCTTTATATGGGAAACATAGATGTGGACACTGCGCGAGAAGTACCCACACATCACATTTCCTTTATGATATTCAAGGCACATTTTAAATGTTTGGCTAATGGGCAAATATTTAAAATGATCTGCATTCCCTTGCCACTCCCATCAGAATAACCGAGTATATGTTATTTATCACATATGTGATAAATGAGATATACCCAGTTATTTTGAAGTGTATGTCATCTATTGAGGTCCAGAATTTTTGATTCTCAATAGATGATATATACCTAGAATGTGTGCCCTAAGCTTTGTCTTGGAGCTCAAAAATTCTACTGCACCATCCTCTGCAATCTCCATATCGCTGATAACAATGGTCAGACTCTCAACAGAGTTTCTCCTTGCCATGCCGGAAGTTTCTAGATGTAAAGCTTGCATATGCTTTTCAGTTCATTATCCTGGGTTATTAATGACTCTCCCGCATTATTAGGGGCGAAATATGATTACCTCTTTTTTTCCCCCCAAACTTATTATTTTCTGCGTTCTTAGCCGGCCTTCAACTTGCCTTGGAGACGTCTCTCCTGAGGATATCATAATCCTGATATTACCATTTTTAACACTACTCTAGCCATCTCACTTACGACTGTCCAGCTTTCAATCAGCCAAGAACTATTTAGTACAAGCGTTTGTTCCGCAATAGCGATCAGGATTCCTCATATTGCCGTGACAAATTGCTAATAGCAGTTTTTTTTTTTGATAAAAAGAAAAAAAAAAAAAAAACTTTGTATACACTCCGATTCAACCCAAAGATATCTAGAGGAGTTTACAGTTTCATTGAAAACTGTTTTTGGTAGCCGGTATACCAGCACTACAGCTCTATTATTATTATTTTTTTTTTTTTAAACATTTGGGGTACAATCTTATAATGTTGTTTATTTGCATCCTGTACATTATCTCAAGAACTACTATAGTAGTAGCTGTTTACGTTGTAACCTAAGCAAATCGTTAAGTTACCCCCCCCCCCCCCCGACCATGCACATTCTCGCCGTTTATAGAGTGACATTCCATTTATTTGTACACACACAATATATATATATATATATATATATATATATATATATATATATATATATATATATATATATATATATACACACAATTTTATATACATTAACATTCTCGTTACACATATAAGACATTTTATTGTATCTGCTGGTGCACTTCGTACTTGTATCCCAGAGTCAAGGGTGACTCCTAGGCAAAAGCCCATCTCCACCTAGTTCATCTGTTTTGGCGTCGAACCTCAACAAATCTAGCCTAAAACATGTGCGAGGTATTTTACCACCGCCAATATAAGACAGCTGTTGCCCGGTGCCCTTCTCTAGGCCCGGGTTTACATTATGTATTTGTGCCGAATGCGCAAGCCCCCAACCCACCAGATGTAGTGCAATACCAGTGAGTGCCAACAAATGAATTACTAGTGGAGAACTTACACCCACTAATTATTATATTAAACAGATGATATACAATACTTTTTTTTAAAATATGCTGACTTCTTTACAATAACAATTGGCATAAATCTTGTCGATAACAATTGGCCAAAAGCAATGCAACATTGATTAACATAAATCAACACAATAGCAATCCATATAAGTCAACACACTAATAATAAATTTAAATCTTCTGTTTACACTTAAACCTTTTGTCTTTTGTTCATCCCAGAAGAAGCTGAAGTTCTTAGCTGAGTCCTCAATATGAAAACTGATCTTGAAGCTTTGCAGGGCAGTAAAGTTATTATGGTCTTCAACTAAGATATTTACATTGTTCTCCAAAAAGTTTGGAACCGCAGACATTAAATCCGTTCTAAGTTGAGAGTACAATGGACAGTTCAGAAGTACATGAATCCACGTTTCATATTCCCCACATGTGCAGTACGGATCAGGCTCCAGGCCACGCTCAAATAGCTTAGCCCGGAGGGACCCATGCCCTGTTAGCAGATAAGTTGTCACAGAAGGTCTAAATCAAGAAATAACTCCAGGAGTTGTTGAGAATTCCACTTGCGCAATATACTTTCTTGTTACAAGCCCAAATTCGCTCTCATCCGATCTTTTTTTTTTTTCAAACAGTAAATTCCTTCCAAAGCCTTTTATTCTCCCTTTTAAAGTGGCTGGCTGGGTCAGTCGTAATTCCAAGCATTGTCTTGGACTGTCCTGTTTTTTTTTAGGTAGTAAATCAAACCCCGAAAAGCAATATATAAATCTGCAGGAATCGTACCGACAAGTATTTGGAGGGCGTTGTTTGAAAGTCCTTGGAATATTATTGATCGTCAAAAGAACTGATCTTTGTGTGGAAATAAGTTTGTTCCACCTTTACCTTTGATACTTTTTGGTACCAAACACTTGCTGCGTATGACATAATAGGCAAAAATATGGTTTTATAGTAAAGGTTCAAGGTTTTCTTTGATAATCCCCACTCTTTCCTTGAGACGCTGATAATTGAGGCTGTGAAAAAATGGATTTTGTCCCTGAGTTTTGACACATGAGGCAGAAAACTGAGTTTATCATCTATGGTGATTCCCAAATACTTAGTTTGGGATACATATGGTATTTGGGTATTATTTAGTCGGATTCTGGGCGGTCTGTTGTGGCTAAAATGGTTCTTAAATGTCATAAAACTAGTTTTACTGGGGGATATTTTCAGTTTGTTGACTGTAGCCCATGACATAAAGTCATCCAAGATAGGCAGTATTTTCTCTTCAGTTATTCTCCTTATGTTTCCATCAGCAATGATCACCAAATCATCCGCATAGGCTATCTTAATGATACCATTGTGTTCCCGCGTTAACCATTGATCCAGCACAGCGTTCCAGAGGACAAGTCCCAACGCTGATCCTTGGGCATCCTCTTGAAATCTGGGCCCAGTACGAGAGATGTTTTGCCACCACCTTAATGTCTGTCGCTAAAGTACGATCGCCTAACACTGTAGATGTACGCATCACACTCTGTGGATCTCAAGCTCCTGAGGGCACTTTCCCACCATAAAGTGTCAAACGCGCCCTGAAAGTCCACAAACACAACGAGTATGTATTTAGCGGGTGAGTCCAACACATAGTTGGTCAGAAGATTTATATCTCTTCAGTCGACTGTCCTTTCTTGAAGCCGTATTGTGCTTCTGAACATAACTGATGATCTTCTAGCATTTTTTGGATTTTTGGGGCTAACATTCGTTCAAACAATTTCCCCAGGTTTCTAAAAGCGAAATAGGTCTGTAGGCCCGTAGGTCTGATATTTATAGTGACAGCTGACCCTTAGGGAACCAACTTGCGAATATCACAGCCACATTTAAAATTACAAAAAAAAAAAAAAAATGGTTGCAGCTAAACGAGCCTGGAAATGACATCCTATAAATTCGACAGCAGAAATTAAGACTGAATAAAGCAGTCTCTTAAATGAAACCGCACAAGGAAATAGCAGTTAAGTCGTTGTCCTGAACAAAGGAGGTCCACTATTTGTAGATACCAAAGGTAACCGTATGGTTCGCAGAAGATGCGATATGGTTTCTGCTGGTATGTAGTAAAGAAAATAATGCAGTCAGATTCTTGGAGACATCGATATAATGAAAGATCACACCACATTATAATCAAGGATGATGCATCACCTGCTGTAGGCAAGACTGCCACAACAGCTTCTCCAGCATCAGGTGCAGATGGATTTCAATCTCTGTGCCCCAAACAGCGAAATTATTGGTCACATTACATCCTGCAACCACAGACAACGGTTTTAATTCTCTGACTCTGGAAGATAAAGGGGTTCCACACAAATGTGGGGCAGACACTAGTCTTCCATATTTTTCTTAGAGGTCTGTTTCATTATGCTATTTCGTCTGTAAATTTGTCCATGCATGTGTGAAGTCAAGCTCTTTCACGAACACAACAGAGCAACATGCTTCAACTAGTAATCAACGAATCCATTCTCTGGATCAGCAATATATCTGCCGTTTTCTTCCAATAGACTTCGTATTTTATACAGTTCTTGCTGCTTGAAGAATTCGTGTTCATTTACCTCTGACCAGCAGATTATCCACAGATCCGGTAAAACCTAATAATATTACTTCAAATGGGAAAACAAGTTAAAAAAAAAAAAAAAACGCGAATGGGGGAAGAATCGTTATCCTCTCACATAACTATTAAATCTCAGGTTCCCCCACAAGTGACGTGAGTCATAACTTTAACGATCTTCTTCCTCATCTGTCACGAAAATTTCTCAGATTCAAATCTAAATAGCTTGAATCTTTTAAAAGCTTACACCCTCGGGGATTTAGAAGCTTTTAAGAAGCACAATCCAATGAATATTAAGCACTAAAAACGTAACTTTTTTAGATCTGTAAACATTTATAATTACTAAAGGTTATAAATGTAAAACGTCACAGCAAATTGTTATATACCGTAATGCCAATTTTAAACATATTCTTAGTGCAGTATCAGAAAGAATATCAATGAATGTGCTTAAGAAGAAAAAAACTTTTTGGAGGATAAAAAAAAAAAAAAAAAACTTGTGCAATTTTTCCACGCTACATTAATAATGTACTGTGGAAAAATTTCAGTAAATTAATTTCTCATTTAATAACAAACGTGGGTGTTTCGTTTTCGCCACTGTTATAACTTTTCACACAACTGAAACTGCATGACTAGTTATGAGTAGTCAGGAGCACGAGTACCTTTTGAGTGGACCGGGGTTCAAGCCCGTGACTGCTAAATACGATTAACGCTTGTATTGATGATTTATTGTAAACTCTACTGACCTAATCGTCATGCCGAAGTATAAACAAGAACATTTTTTAAAGGAAAACAAAAACACTTTGCTTGTGTGGATTTATCTAAAGTGGACTAAAGCTATTTCTCTGCATAGCTGTTCACTGTGCTCATCAGTCTGTAGGCTTATAATGCAAACTCCTACTCTCAAGTTTGCTTGCCCAGTGCTTATGTCACACCAAACTGACTCAACAGTGCACTGTCCACCCATGTCAGCTGGATGCACTTCCTTAGATTTTGTGTTTCTTAACTAACAGCATGACTCCTCCCTTTCTGTATACCGTGTACTCCCTAAATTCCAGAGTTTCCTGTAAAATCCTTTACAAATTTACCTAACGCACGAGCATGATCTTGATTTAAGTTTGGAGCTTTATTACTGGATTTCTAAGCAGCTAAAATGTTGTTCCTAACGTTTTAGCGACATATTGAAGTTCCTTGTTGTGAACTTGATTCCTTTTCCCAAGTATAGTAAAGCCAAAATAGCGGAAAACAATGTCCTGTTGTCTCTTCGTTAAGTTTACAGATCTCGCCATCCCCACCCAAAAAAAAGGTCTGCAATGGTGAATCCCATATACTATAAAAACATAATATAATTTATAAAAACAAAAAAGCTGTATAGTGTTTGTAGTCTTGTATCAACTCTTCAAGTAATGTTACATTGCTTGAAATGGACCAAATATTCAATCATTTAACTTCAATTTTAAATATATCTGATATTTTAATAGTATTAGGATATTCAAAAATTCTTTAACATTCCAAACATGGGCAAAGGTAATAAACTCGCCAACATGCTCCATAAAATTTTAAATTAAATCTTTATATGTTTAAGAGTTGTTGGGTTTTTAGTGCTTCAATAACTTAGGCCATTTGTGCCGTATATAATATCTGTATATTGCGTGTGTGCCGTGGTCGGTTTGTCGGATGAAAAAACAATCTACCCTTGCCTGAAATCGACTAACTCAGCCACATTGTGAAAAAGTTCCATAAAAAATCCTTGCGTCATTGATGAGATTCCAATTCTGGTCTTTTCCACCGGTGTGAAGAGGACGTTGATTATACCAACTGTGCTACCTACCGAAGCTTACTTGTATATTTACATCCTTATTACCTAGGAGTTTGATTATGCATATACAATTTGTAAAAATAACTTTTTAATAAACAGCAAAAAATTAAATTGCTGGCGATTTTGCATCTATGACCATAAGCTATTTAAAATTATACATCATTTTGAATTTCTTGCAATCAAAGTAATCCTAAAAAGTTACTGTTCTTTTAAGCTTCAATTTTTATGAAATTTTCAATGATATACAAATTTGTATATCATCCAAATTTCATAAAAATTGCAATTTAAAAGAACTAACTTTTTAGGATTACATTTATTGATGATTCAACACACACAATAAAACATCGATATCTTACCAAAGTAAAAAACTAATAAAAACAGTTACTTTTTTTAGTTAATAATGCTAAAAATTGAATATATTATATTATTCAGACCCGCGAAACCCAAAATTATTGAAGACCTGATCAGCATTGCTGGTGGCCTGCGGTACCTGCCCCGACGCAGAACTCTATGGGCAAATATAAAAACTTGTATATTAATATTAATAGTAGTGGCATATGATGCAAGAAAGCATGCATCATATGCCACTACTATACAGTATCAACCAAAGGGGGGAAGGAAATCTAAAACCTGTCCATCCCCTCGAATAATGTGCCTCCTTCCTTGAATTCATTCAAACAACCCACTTTCACAATGGATGAATGTTTGTTCGTTCCAACAATCAACCACCCGCTGGCTGTAGGAAAACTTCCGCATATCTATATAGCAACCATCCTTCCTCAGTTCCAATTTATGCCCCATCATGTGAGTAGTCTGAGCAAGAGGAAGAATCCCATTAGCACTGAGCTTGTTCAAAGCCTTAAACAATTCAATCATATCACCTCGCAGGTGCCTAGTTTCAAGATGCTGCAATTTGCGGAACAAACCTTTCTTGGTAAGACCACCCTTTTGTTCCCTTCAATGATCTCGTTGCCCTTCAATGCACCTATTCCAGCAAATCTACATCCTTCATAAAATGAGGCCTTCAGACTTTTACGTGGAACTCAAGATGCGGCTTAACCATTGTCTTATGCAATAAGATATACCTTATACCTGTTAGCAAAGTTTCTAAATATCAGACAAAACTCAATGAGCTGTCCTTGCAGTCTGTCTGCATTGCTCAGAGAATCTCCTATTTTAATTGCACAGTTACTCTCAAGTCTTTCATTTTCTTCTAAGCTGAGTGTAGTAAGTACCACACAGTAAGTTAATCTAAGATTACTGTTACCCATAAGCAGCACCTTGAACTTGTCAGTAATAAACTTCAACTGCCATTTCCTAACCCGTCTGCCTATTTTTTTTTTTTTTTTTAATCTTGTTACGGTAGCTTACCTGATTAACACCCCGGCAACTTTTTGTATCATCTGAAAACTTAAAACATTAAGCTTAATAAACCTTCGTCAATATTAAGAAAAATAGAAAACAATGGGCCTAGCGCTGAACCCTGATACTCCACTAATAACATTAGTATACGAAGAGCAGTGTCCATTAATAACCGCTCTATCTTCTCCCACTCAACCCATTCCTTTATCCAGAGTAAAAGCTGCAGCCATTATCAACCCACTGCAGGATGGGAGCCTCCTCAACAATTTATGTTGAGGGAATTGGACTGCCAACCTGCTGGTCCAGTGCGGGTTGGCAGATCGAATGCATTTAGTAGTCAGAGGCTTGAATACCGATCTAATCAAAGAGCGTGTGCTACTGCACTCCCGCTCCTGACCACTCGGCTATCCAGAGTAGTAACTTGCCCTTAAATCCACACTGCTTTAATTTGCACAGTAGTTTTTTATGTGTAACAGTATCAAAAGCTTTCTATAAATGAAGGTATGCGATATCAAAATTATTTTTTTCATCCAATTCCTTTGTTACTGCATCATAGTATCCAATCAGATTGGCCAGACAAGATCGCCTCTTAACAAATCCATGCTGTGACTGCAGCATAATTGTATTCCTATGTAGAAACTGTGGCGCGATGTATAAAATTAAGAATTATTTTAGAAATCTCCATATAGAGAGTAGCCATGAATGGATACACCTCAGGATGGACTAGTGTAGAAAATAGCATGCCTCAGGAATCAGTGTCAGAAAAACTTCTTTCTTTAATAATACTGTTGAGGGAGCGCAAGGAAGAGTTATCGAAGTTTGTCAATGGCTTAAAAGTAGGAAGGGTGGCTATTAATCAGACAGGCCACCCTTGACTATTGAATACGGTGCTGTTTCTTGTATTCTGTGTATCTTTCGAACTCCTCTGACCGTTTGGTTTACCGGAGTATAAACAGAAAAATTTATTTATTTTATTTACTTTAAGGACGTAAATCCATTGAAAATGGTCTTAAGAAGTTAGCATCTGAATATGAGGTTTGGTGCCTAGGTAACAGAAATCAAGGAGTTCCAAGTAAGGATTGGTTCAGCATGAAAAAGTACGGTAACGATTTCATGTAGTCAGACATGAAATTTCCCATGTAATATTAACGGGTGGTTAGGAAGACGCGTAGTGTCATGTCCATGCTACATAGGACCCTCGCAATTATAGGAAAGGATGTCGATGAGGGCGATGTTGAGAACACATTTATATTGTGTTCAGGTCTGGAGGCCACACTTAAAGAAAGACAACTTCTAAAATGGGTTTAATGATGTGCACCCAGACTGGTAAGATACCAACCAATGTCCATATCAACCAGTATCCAGTTTTGACATCGTATACTTAGGTTTTAGTAAAGCTTTTGATGGTATTGCACATAAGACTGCTGTATAAATAGGAGAAGTGGCATTAAGGGCCAAGTTGCTGCTATCGATATAGAGATGGCTAAATGAGAGAAGACAGTTGTTATCAATGGTTACTGCTCTTCTTGGACTAATTTTATTAGCAGATTTCCCAAGGGTTCATTGCTGGGCCCATCGTTGTTTTATATATTTGTTGATATTGATGAAGGCATATTTGAAACTACGAAATTTGAAATTAGAAAAATTAGGCAGATGGGCTGAGAAGTGGCAATGGAAGTTTAACATTGACAACTGCAAGGTACTGCACCTAGCAGTATCGCAGATAAATTCACCAACTGTGTAGTACCACACTCAGGGTAGTGGAGAATGAACCTAGGGGATAACTGTGAAATCAAATATGCAAGTTTTCTAAACAGTGCAGGCAAGCTGTTAGGACCTCTCACGGAGTCATGGTCAATGATATACAGGAATTTTGACAGCACGAATAAGGGGGGGGGGTGATTATCCCGTTGCATAAGGCAATGGCTAGGCCACATCTTGTGAGTACTACATAAAGGTCTGGAAAGTTCAGTTTAGGAAGAATGTGGATCCGTTGGAACTGATGCAGAGAAGAGCAACGAAATTAGCTGGAGGAACAAGATGGTGCTCTTACCACAAAAGAAAGGCTTCAGTTCTGCAAACTGCAGTCTGAAGAATAGGCCCTTGCGAGAAGATCTGATTGAGGTGGTTAAGGCCACAAATAGGTTAAATAAGCTCAATGCTGATGGAATCTTTCCTTTTTTTTTTTTTTTTGCTCATACTACACACATTAGGGGGCATCAATTCATATTAAGGAAAGATTGTTGCACCATAGTTGTGCTGAAGTTTGCCTACAACCAGTGGGTAGTTGGAACAAACTTCCATCTGGTGTCCTAGAAGTGGGTAGTTCGAATAAATTCAAGGAACAAGTAAACAAACTACTAGAGGATTGTTTCGACAGGTTATGGAAAGGTGGATTTTTTGGCTGTTTTAGAAGCACGCTTTCTTCCATTATTTGCCACCTCTAACACTACACTAATACAAAATGGCTTAAAAACTTCAGTATTTGTACTGAAGTTTTCAAATTGAAATTAATTTTTACGACCAAATTCAAATTTTACTTTGCAATGGGGATGGGGGGGGGCAATTTTATGTGTGAAAGAGGAACAGGATTTAGAAAGCTGGATCTCTGCAAATTGGCGAGTGGGCATTGGGGAATGGGTTAATGTAGGAATATCTAGGAGCGGTCCTAGATAATCGCTAAAGGCGAGCTTAATCCCCTCTGTGCTCAAAATAAAATGGATTTTCAATAAGAAAATCCACATTATTTTGAGTACAGCAATGATTCACTGGGACACTGAATTAGCCCCCCCCAACCCTTCTTTAGAAAATCCTACTCCCTCTGCATATACCGCATGACTCTTGAGGTTGGTATCCTATATTCTGGAATATAAGTCTCATTTGAAACCCAAAAAAGGTCTGAAAATTTCAAGTTGACTTATGTGCAGTGTATAAAATCCTAAACTTTAATTGTCTTTAGTGATAGAAAGGCATGAGTGCAAATATATTTACACACGTGCACAATTAAATTAATTTTAACTAGGGGGTTCTGCTCGTTTTGCTCGCCGATCCCAGTGCACCCATTTCTACGTAATATGTAGAGGTATGACGGAATAAGTCAGATCTTGTCTACATAAAAGACACCTTGTGGAAAAGCACTGATCGATATCTAATCAGGAAATAACCTATGTTATTATTTACCTTTTCCATTTGTAGTGCGCGGCATTCTCAAGGTCGAATAAATATCACTATGTAATTATTTACCTGCAGTTTTTTTTTTTTTTTTTTATGAAAACCCCAAACACGAAAGGTATCGACCTATAGTACTTAGTACCGTGCATGGGTTGAAGGAGAGGTATGGGGGAAGGGGGATGCCGGAAACTTTGCTCTAGAGACTAAACATGGGTTTCACCACTTCAAGCCTTCAATAAGCAAAGTGGTGGTATTTCACCGGTTGATGAAAGTCATCTACCACCTAAAATTTACCTGCGTTTACATAGATCACTTAGAGGCCTGGTAAAAATTCATATCTTGGGTATCACTCCATACTTCGACTAAAAGTCAGGAAGAAGGCAGTGATTGGCAGGCACCACTCACTGTTAAGCCCCGCACCCCTTCCTCCTAGGTTGACATGCCTAAGGTGTTTATCCCCCCACTTGCCACTGTTTTAAAATCGGGAACTCATTTTCCAGTTTTAAAACGGATGGATGGGAGGGATAAACACCCTACCTAAGCTAAACATAGCCCTCCTCGACGACACAAAACAATCGGAAACAAAACGCATTCACCCAATCACAAAATTCGACCGTATAATCACTCTGCTCTGACTATGCCCACTAAGCAGAGACAAGTGGTACCCAAATAATAAATTTTAGCCCAAAGGCCTTTTGCTTCGGGTTTCATATGCATGAGGAATATTGTTGCATCCGAAAGAGCAGGACTAAAATATTTAACTGACATATATACAAATATTTAAAGTATTTACAAAATACTAAACTATTTGCAAATATACAATATTCATTAATATACAAAAAACGTTACAATGGAATATCAAATTAGACAGTAAAGCACGTGAACGTTATGGGAGGTAGTTGTCAATAATTAATTGCATTTGTAGTGACGTAATTGCCTCGCCCTCTTCTCCCATCGGTTCGAATAAATAAATATAAATAGGAGGAAAACTTTTTTTTTTTTTTTAATGTCTAGAGAGATATAATACAGTACTTTATAAAGTTATAAAACATGTAGAGTTAATGACATTGCAACAATCATTCAAAACACACATGATATTTGTATAATTTTATATTAATGCATTTTATGAGTGGGATCGGAATTTGTGAGACCAGGGGAATTTTTCATTTGCAATACAGGCGATCAGCTTATATAGTGCTGATTAAGGATATGTGTGTTTAAAGGCAATTTAGTAGAACATATTTGCCTATGTTTAATACTGAAACTAAAAATATTATTACACATTTATCCACATGGACATTCCCCTCTATTTGTCGAGGGCTTGGAGGAGAGAAATGATCAATCAGAATGAATGTCTCACACATACCAGTTTGTTTTCCGATGCGTTAGCTCACGGCTGTGTCCAATGCTTCTAAAGACAAATCTTTTGCCTTTTCACGGATTACAAGTTTTCCACTTGTAATCCGTGAAAACAAGCTGTTCAGACTAATATTGAGGCCTTGAGTTATCATGAAGTAAGAGCACAACAACTTCCATCTGTGGCTGCTTATGGCCAGTTTAAAGGGTGATTTCTGATGAAGCATTACTTGTGTTTCATCAGAAATTACAAGTGGTGCATTAGTTTGGGGATAACCCTTTTACATTCTTTGTTTCATTCGGACAGCAAGCTCTCGTTAAGATATGAATAAATACATTAAGCATATTGAAGAGATCATCTTACTACAAAGTTGGAAGAGCAATTTCGATATGACTTGATTTTATTGTTAGTATTAACTGAAATAGTGGATTTTTTTTTCTTAATTCCGATGGGAAAAATAATATAAATTCTTGAAATCGGAATTATCCCAAAAAACTCTACTGCTGTTCAACGCAGGTACATCCCACTATTAGAGGTGGTACATGACAATAATTAACCTGACATAGCCTAATCGTTCGAAGGCGAGATTAAATAGGTCGGGTTCTCCTTGATATCATGAGCTGTGGGTTACCCATGTACATTCGTACATGCTTGTCCTATATTCATGCCATTTGAAACAGCTGTTGTGGTGAAGTTTGCAATAAACTTACAATCACTCGCCAATTTGTAAGCACTTTCTTTTTCAAGTAAGAAAGATTTTAATTTTATATTTTCTGGTAAGAAATTTAATTTTATATTTGTTGAATTCTGTGAATATTGCTATTCGTTACCTAAATAGCAATATTCACAGAATATTGCTATTAGGTAACGCCCGTAGCCTACTCATTTTTGAATTGGGAATTTTTCACCCCAGGAGGGAAAACTTAATGTTAGTAAGGTTAAAAAAATAAGAATTTCAAGTTGATATAAAAGGAATACAAATTTTATCCGGCGAGGAAATATTTTTTTCTCCGAGGGTGGGGGGGGGGAAGTCTGCGCGCGTACAACAATGGTATCGTCACCGGGTGGAAAAGGCTATTTCGAATCCCGTCGATGACGCGAGGAACTTTAG
The DNA here is from genome assembly GCF_048544385.1 of Mastigoproctus giganteus. NCBI lineage: Eukaryota > Metazoa > Arthropoda > Arachnida > Uropygi > Thelyphonidae > Mastigoproctus > Mastigoproctus giganteus. The sequence goes on from NC_143582.1 coordinate 80,812,517, forward strand.
TGGGCTTTTTTCACTACATGACAGAGTTAGTTAGTCTCAGGCGTAGATAGCAAGGTTCCCTCCAGAAATTGGGGATTTTTCGTCCAGCAAAACAGGCAAATCGACCACAGAACACACGCAATTTACAGACACAAATACGGGTATATGTAAGAAATTTGGTGGGTTTTTTTTTTTTTTTTTGTATGAAGCTTAGGAATCTGCGAAGACAATACTTCAAAGCCATTGCTAACGTAAAGAGATCCTCCTGGCAAAATCTAGTGTCACAGGCTGGCAATTCTGGTCAATGGGGACTTGCATATAGTCTGTAGAAATAAGGTCATTAATAGACCTAGAGATATCACTCCTTCTGTTCAGAGATATCACCCCAGAGATATCACTCCTTCTGTTCAGTTTGAAGGAGGGTATACTTCAGACTGGTTTACTACCGTCGAGGCCATTATCGCAAGACTTTCCAGAAGACAATCCTGATGAAGACATTCCTCCACAGGTGCTGATAAGACAGTAAAATTATTAATATGAAGGTTCTGATGAAACTGTTCTTTTCAGTCTTGATGAATTAGGCAAAGCAATCTCCAAAAAAACTCCAAGTGTCCTGGACTTGGTAGAAAATTCTGCCATTAAAAAGGCGTATGAACTCCATCCTCAAATCTTATTGAATATTTTTAATAAGTGTGTACTTGGGTGAAATTTTACCAGACTTTTGGAAAATTGCCCTATTGAAAATATTAAGAAAACCAGGAAAGCTTACCGTCCCATATCTCTCTTAGGAAATTTGGGTAAACTATACGTGAAACTCCTGACCCTGAGGCTGCTGCAGTTATTAACAAATAATGGTATGACTTCTAACTCACAATCGGGTTTTAAAAAGGGCTCCTCGGCTGAGGAAACAATCCTTAACCTGGTCAATCAATGCAAAACTTCAACCAAAAAAATACATGATGGTCATCATCAAATCCCTGTAAAGTGTTCATTGTCTGACGGCCGTAGATGTTTGCCCATTCTCTGCGCTGTGTAGCATGGACACTGTGTGAAGGCCAGAGATTTTCATAAAAGTTTGTGTAGGGACAGTATGGTTGTATTAAGTAGTGTCTTGTTCCTCTGACCTTTTAGCCGCTGGATTCCCTAGTAGGACCACCGTTGCTTGCACTTTCCCCGAGGAGGCAGGTTAGGCAGTAACGGGATCGATCACATTTTACTCAGGCAGGCCCTGCCTGAGTAAAATGTTTCTTGTCTGAAGTCGTTGAGTAAATAGTTCTTGTCTGAAGTCGTTATAAGCTGGGCAATAAAGCAGAACATGACTCCAATCTTCTGCTGTCCCACAGAAATATAAAGGGTGCGGGTCAAGTCCAAATTTACACAATTTATCCTGCAGTGAACCATGTCCAGTATTAAATATGACGTTGTCATTGAAGGATAAAATCATTCCCTTAACTTTCTTATTTACAGCAAATGTTGCATCTTCAATGAAGATGTGAGTACTGTTTCACTGGATTTCCATCTGTATTTCCACTTCTCAGTGAATTTTGTCCAAAGATCAATTTTCTCCTGCCAAATGTCCGTGGCCGGATTACTTACAATGTCGGGGATTTGAGTTGCCAAACTTTTCTTTAAGTTAGAAAGGTGGTAGACGTCAGAGTGCCAGGCACATGGATGAATGGACCCAGGGTATCCCAGAAGAACATTGCCCAAAGCATGACACCACCACCACCTGGCTTGTTTTCGTCCCATGGTGCATCTAGGCGCCATTACTTCCCCAAGTAAACGATGCACACGTACCCGGCCGCCGACATAGTGCAACAGGAAACGTGATTCCTTGGATCAGACGAACTTCTTCCAATCACTCCAGGTCCAGTTTCGATGCTCGCGTGCCCACTGTAGGCGCTGTCGCTGGTGAACCGTGGTTAGCATGGGCACTTGGAGTGGCCTACGGCTACGCAGCCCCATTTTCAGCAGGGTTCGATATACTGTGTGTTTTGACATTACTCCCAACTCGCCGGTAATTGGAACCACGTTCCATCCGGGAGAGCATTCGCTCACCTCGAGCATCGATGAGCCGTTATGGTCCAACACCTCGCTGGCGGTTCGTGGGTTTTCCCTCCTCCGACAGCTTTTGGTAGGTACTGACCACGGCTGACTGTGAGCATCCCACCAGCCATGCCGTTTCGGACATACACTGACCCAGTCGTCTGGCCATTACAATTTGTCCTTTGTCAAATGCATAAGTCCCACTGCCTTTCCCATCAGAAGAACAAGAGTAACAATGATTAACGGAGCTCAGTATGAGTTGTTTTTTTGTACTGTGTCCCGACCCGGGCACGCGTCGTAGTTCACCTGCAGTTGCTTCGATTTGCGTAACAATTCGCTGGTCACAATGTTTTGGCTCATCGACGTATATACTTAAAAGTCCTTTGGAAATCTTTCTCTTCAACGCCTCCAACATAAAATAAAATAAATTTTCTGTTTATACTCTGGGACGACCAAACGGTCAGAGGAGCTCACAAATAGACATAATACAAGAAACAGCACTGTATTCAGTAGTCACGAGCTTGAACCCGGGTCACTCAAGGCATGTGTACTTATGCACCTGCGTGCCTGACCACTAGGCTACAGCGGCCTAAGTATATGGCTTTATGACTTGGTATCAAAACCTTTAACTAGGTCTAGGGATTCCGAATAAAGACTTCTTAGTTTCTCCTTGGATGATCTTAACAGAGAATCTAACACAAACACATTTTTCGGCTACCCCGTCAATGGGGAGAAAAGCTCTTTGTTTAGGATCGACGGAGATAACAGATGATATCCTCTTTATCAAGATCTTATGGTAGATCCTCAAGATAATGGACGCCACAGTAAAGGAGGATGCCTGTTTGTATAGTTTCTAATTGATTCACAATTAGATTGTGTATTGATTCACAGATATAGTGGCCTGGGTAAACCAGATTCCTGCGGCATAGCTTGTGATAGGTGTGAAGAGCGCCTTGTAATATAGGGGAAAAAAGGGCGCGTTTCCGCAGTCCCCAAATCCCGTCGGGTTACTCTGTTAACCAAGACTGTGTAGTTGCAGATCTTCTTCCGAAGATGTTTAGGTGCGGCGTAAACGAGAGATTCTTGTCGAAAATGACACCAGATAGTGTGTTTAGTGTCAAACGGCATCAAGAATTTCCCCCCCATCTCCACGTAGTATACGTTGTGGGTGTGAAACAAAACACTGTCAATGCCAGAGGTTTAAAGGTATATGGATTTTGTATACATGTAGTCTCGTGTACTGTTGTTCCTCTGGTCATTTAGCCGCTGGACCCCTAATGGGACACAACGTTGCCCCCTCCCCCACGGAGGCAGACCAGGTACACCAGTATTACTATACATTTAATAAGGAAGGTTTTTATTTTGACAGACAGTGTGAATGATTGGCTTAACTGATCGGGCTGGAAGTCGTCTCAAATTGAAGCTTTCTTCCTAGGTATGCATAAAGTTGTTAGAATTTAAAAATTACAAATACAAAGTAGTTTTATTTTACGGAACGGGCCAGTTTTGTAGTACAAACGAGAATAGTTCAACATTCACTTCATAGATGGAGCCACAGGAAGATGTAAACTGTTAAACAAACAGTTTATTATTATTATAATTAACCATACGGTGCAAGGAAGCTTGAGGCTTATGCTGCAGTGGCCAAAAAAAAAAATTCGAGTTACCGAGAGAGAGAGAGAGGGGGAGAGGGGAATCACCAACAAAGAGAAGAATGATGATATCCAGCTCAGAACCGTTGGTGTGCCAAGCCCATACTCACCAGATGTGAGCCCCTCAGGTTAGTTGCCTAAATTAAGTCTTTTTTTTTTTTTTCTGATTAACGATTTGCACGTTCGCACAATGGTATCCTTTGTTCCGAAAAAATAATAAGACAGCTAGAGAAAAACTCTGCTACCAATTGCGAAATTTTCGCAACAAGTACAGCTAAGTGTATCCATTGCGTACGATAGGCTTAGCAGATCTGGTCTCAAATTGAATATACTTCTTCCTAGGTGTGCAGAAACAAAAAAAATATATAAAAATTCCGAACAGTTCTATTTTACAGAACGGGCCAATTTTCTCTACTAGCGCTGCCTACCTTAAAAGAAACAAGAAATGAGACAGTATTAAAAGGATACAAGAAATGAGAAAGGATTCGACGCGTACTGGCTTACCTGCTCACGATAAAACACGGACTACATTTCTTCAGGATAACTAGAGAATAACTTTACTACCAGGGACGAAATTATTGCAATTGGGACTGCTATTAGTTATTTACTCTGGCAGATCCTGCCACCTAATTTCCTGAGATTTCAGTGGCTAAGACTTAATAAAAAAAAATAATAAAAAAACACACCCTATAGATAGGAGTCAGCCAAAAGCAGTACTAGTTATGCGATTTGATGTTAAGATTTTTGGCGTAGGGCTCAAGCAATTTAGAGATGATTCAGATGTTAGTAGTTGTAAGTTAGAGAGGGGGAGATGACCCCCAAATCAGTGGAACAGGTCCATGCCCCACCAGAAGGAAAAGAGGGGTAAGCAGCAAGAGAGAGGGAGGAGACTAGGGACCACCTCTCACCCTGCGAGTGGAAGCAAAGGACCACGCAAGGGAGCGTGGCTAGGAAGGTCTAGTGACAGCAGCTGAGCTGCTGCTGGTTGTTACTCCTGGGACGAATCAAGGAAGGAGTTGTATGGCACTGTTCCTAGAGAAGTATAAATTGAGGTAAAGCTCATTGCCTGGCAAAACGGTCATGGGCAAACTTTGGAAAGGAGCGGTAGTTTTTCTCGTGTTCCAGAAGATGGTTTCCTTGATCCTGCAAAGGTAATGCATCTGTGTAATGAGAATGCGTCGGAGATCTCCGTAAAGCGGGCAGTGGTACGTAAGGTGGTCCCAGGTTTCCTGGGATCCACAGTTACACAGAGGGTTGTCTGTTATATGGAAGGAAGTCAGTTTTGCACGAATGGATTCGTGCCCTGTGAGAAGTAAGGTGGTTTGCAGGCCCGGGGAGAACCATGTCGGGCATTTTGTATAAACTGTTTGGACTTCTGGAAGACACTTTTGGGCTATGGCCCCCTTTGTAGACTCCATCTATGTAGTCTGCCAGACCTGTGTTAAATGAGTGATAAGTCTCTTTTCTTCTGCAGTCCTCTTGTTGAGTGGATCAGAGGTGAAGTCTAATATTGTGTCCGATTTTCCTTCAAAAAGTTGTTAGAGTAGACCAGGCGGACAATTTCTAGGTCTAAAGGTAGCACACCAGCTAGTACTTGTAGAGAATAAGTTGAGACTGTGCGACAAGCTCTTGTTATCGTTAGGAGAATAGAGCGCCGGATGGGTTCTAGCTTTCGACGATTGACGACGGTTTGCATCTTTGCGAGGCACAAGTGATGACAAGGATGAAAACTGTCTTTTAGAAGAGCGCCAGGATGTGCTTTTTGAGGCCCCAATCCTGCCGGATTACCCTGGTCACTAGAGCAGTATAGTTTGTGATCTTCTTGCGTAGGTTGACCAGATGCGGTAGGAAAGATAGATTTTTGTCGATGACTACTCCAAGGTATTTCATTTGGGCTTGCAGTTTTATGGTAGTGCCATGGATCTTTATCTGCGGTGGTCTGGTTGGTGCTAGGGTGCTCCTCAGTAAGACCGAGCAGGTCTTAGCAGGTGAGATGTTCAATTGGTTGAGAGTAGCCCATTCTTGTAGAACTGTCAGCGCACGGTTTGCGTATGTCTCTGAGAGAGAGCCCTGGAGTCCGCCCTCAGCATAAAGATCAGGTCATCCGCGTACGCTTTGTGATTGGACTTTTCCAAGGTCGATGTTCAAGAAGTCATCCAGGACGTCGTTCCAGAGCAGGGACCCTAGAATGGAACCCTGCGGGCAGCAGCGATATATATGACTTGAAACGTGACTGTAGGGTTTCTTAACCATGATGTTTATATCTGAAAGATAGCTACTGATGCATTTATATAGGTTCTCCGGGATCTTGGCTCGTCTGAGTCGACCCAGGACACTTGGCCACCATAAGGCGTAGAATTCCCCGGTGAAATCCACCGATATTGCCAAGAAGTATTTATTTTTGCAGTCTGTGGCTATAATATTTCCCAGTGCCTCAATGGTTGATTTTTTCCTGGCTTGAAACCAAATTGGTTCTGAGTAGCCCTGCGGTTTCGTCGTGGGTTTTCTAATTTCCGGCGAAGGAGCTGCTCAAACACTTTGCTCAGGACGGACAATAGAGCAATAGGCCTATAGGATTCTGGTGGTTTTAACGGATTCTTGAGTATTAGGCGGACTAATGCAGTTTTCCAATCTGTAGGGAATGCCCCCACATTTCAAGCAGTGGTTATAGATGTTTAGAATGAGGCCAGGTTCATACTTAATGACTTTTTTGTCAATTTCTGGCTCAATTAGGTCTTTTCCAGGAGATTTCTTATTCCTGATTTTGTAGGCTGCAGCAGTGAGCTACTCAATAGTGAAGAGTGGTTCTACCATTGTGCTGTTGATACTGGGGAGTTTTCTAGTTGTTATCCTATAAAACTTCCCCCTTGTGTTTCTGAGTTGCTCCCAGAACAGTTTTTTTCCCTCTGCCTGATCATTGTGGTATAGGAATTCCTTGCCCTCCTGTATTGATTCCCGAGGTGTTCTACTTCTGCTGCAAGCCAGGATCTCCTGGCTCTCTGGAATATATGCCTCTTTTGGTTGACCTCCTTCTAAAGGTCTGCAGTTCCCGAGACCACCATGGCACAACATCCAGTACGGGATTTTTCCACTTAATGATATTGGCTGCATTAACTATTGTATCAGTGATTTTACGTTGGTGGGAGTCCAAGTCGGAATTCGTCCGAGTGACAGTTTGGAGGGCTCTGGCATAATGTGATACCCTAGGAGAGTGCCCTCAGGTCTCTGAGGATCGCAAACAGCGACAAGATTTTGTACCGAATTATAAGGTCATACTTTAAAAATCGCCAGATCAAAGTTATATCATAGCATCTAATTTATTCTAAATTCAATTCCAGAGGATGCCCACAGGTCTCTGTACTTAAGCTTTTCCTCTGGAATTCGGTACTGGATCAATGGCTTATAAAAAGAAAACCCCAACTATTATTAAAAATCGCCTACGCAGATCACTTTCTGTTATGTATCCTAGATAAATCAAGGTTAGTATTGTAGACTAACGGTAAGGAAATACTGGAAGATCTACAGAATTGGCGACTTTAAACAAACTTAAGATCTTGGAATCAATAATCGAAATCATGATTTTTAATCAAACTTGATTATAAGAGGCCATCAATTAAAATCAACAATGTGCAAATTCCGTATGTCCCACCAAACAAATATCTGGGGCTGTTAATTGACGATAAATTCTCTTTTATTCCACATATCAAGAGTATAACAGAGAAAATTAAAAAATTTCCAGCAATGTGAACATCTTTCGCGAACAGATTGGGGCATAAAATGTTATCACTACATTACATGGCGATATTTTTGCCAATAATATCTTATGCAGCAATTGTATGGTTCCCACGAGTAACTCACGTGAAAGTAAAGGCTAAATTATTATCAATACAGCACGTTGCGATTCTGGCAACCCATAGATGCTGTAGCCTGTAGGACAACTTACACACACGTTGCAATTTATTTCTGGATACGTTCCTTTGAACCTATATGCGGAGTTCAGGGGAATGATTTAGTATTTAAAGAAACGTCAGTCAGTTGATATATTTAACATTGAAAGTAACCTTCTATTGGATATAAAACAAGAGAAGATAAACCTATGGTCAAAATTTATTACTGTTTGGACGAATAGATGGCAGAACAGCGATACTAGTAGAACTATACCAAAGGGGCTGACATCTGGTTAGTTATGTGCTTGGCACACCCAGCGTCCTGAGCTGGATATTATCATTCTTTTCTTTCTTGGTGATTCCTTTCTACTTCTCTCTCTCTCGGGAATATTTTTAGTTGGTGCAGCATTAGCCTCAGGCTTTCTTGCACCATTGACTAATAATAATAGGTGTTTTCAACCTCCTGTATATTAACAAGACAGGAGTTGCTGAAGGATAAGACTAGAGCTATTTCGACAAACTCAACCCATTAAGGAATACGTTTTGGTGCAAGACGTTAATTACTTTAAGGCTTTCCAGTGGTTTTCCAACCAGGTCTTCAAAAGAAGTCATCATATTGAACAATATTGTATGATGAACCTAGAAGGGTTCATGGAATTTTGTGTCATATGCATGTATTGTATTATATTATGTAATATTTACAATAAGAACTTAGGTAAATAATATTTCCAAGATTAGAAATATTATTTCCAATATTACATTTTATTATAATAATAGCAATAACTCTAGGGTGCCTCCGTAGCCAGGTGGGAAGGAGCAGCAGTGCACACGCTTCTTGATTAGACCGGGGTTCGAGCCCGTCACCACCAAATACGGAGGATGCGGAAAGGTCAGGGAATGCCCTAGTTGCTAATGCTCCTAAAAACCAAATAATAAACAGCAATAACTCTAGGACTAATACTGTGCTAGGAATAGTTTTATGTATAGTGTATATAAATGTAAGATAGCTGAATAGCCACTAACTTGGGATTAAAATCAAGGACTAAAATCAAGCTCTAATTAATGGATGAATGATATTCTATAAGTATAGTTAACTATATACTCACATAGATGAAAATCTCCTTTTGGGCCAGACTTTGAATTGTTTTTCCTGGAATTCCCTTAGTGACAAAGACTTGTTATTTTAATATCAGTACTGTATCTGAGAACAATTACTTTTTTTTTTAATATTTTTGTATTGCCACCTGGTGACTTTTATAGGAAATACAGATATTGCAATTTTTCAAAATTCATTTTCAATATACAGTAGTTCCATCTCCATTAAATCAGCCAAAACTTGTTAAACCTTTAGCATTGCTAATATATCAATGAAAATGAGTTAAAGTATTATAACTAACACAAAATTAATATTTCAATAATAACTAAACTGATCTAACTAAGAATATGCTCACAGTTTTTAGCCAATATTTAATTTCTTTTTGGGCTTCTATTTTCTTTTGAAATTTGTTACAGATAAGTTTAAAAATTTTAGGAACATTTGGATTTAATTTATAAAATTGATTTAATACAAGTATTATTATCTGTTTATTTCTCTTTCGAGACACCCATTAACAGCATGTAGGTATGGTTACATTATTTCAATATTTACATGAACTTATTTACAAAATTTGAAGATGCAAGAACAGAGCATGTGGTTAATAAATTAAGTACTTTTTAATTACTAAGTAATTGTTAAGAAGTAACTATTATTATATTAATTATTAACTGAACGTTTGTTATATTTGTACCTGCCGATACACATTACCAAAGATTTCTGTCCTATATATTTTGTCTGTACATAGTTTCTCTGGATCTATGTTTAAACTATTAAAATACTTAACAGTATTTGCTGGAAAGAATCTCCGCAGAGAGTCAAACTGAATCTATTCGCACTTGATTCTTCCCTATTTATTCTTGGTCGTATCAGCCGTATATTTTGTATCATCCGTAAGTACAGTATGTTTAAGAGAGTATATAGAGTTGTACAGTGTAATTTCTAATCATCATAATTGTTTCAGTACTTAGCTCAAACATTTTGAAGAATATGCTTATATTCTTCAAAATATACTTTAGTTTTACATAGAAGTGCAACAGTTTTAGTGTATACAAACTTTTAATTAAACTATTTTCACCAAATTGGCGAATTATGAGAATAGTGTAATTCTGATTTGTATGGATTGCACATACATCTATATATTTATTTCTACTTATTATAACCTGTTATTATGGCTTCACCCGGGTTAATTAAGTCTCTTTTGGTTCATGGTATGGACTATGGTGACTGCTAAACAATTTTGGGGCAGCTTATGCATGTTACTCCTTCAGCTTTACAAGTTAGAAATGGTACGTCCTTGGATTATGAATTATTTAAATATAGACTGAGGTACCATCACTTTCTTTTTTTTTTTCCTCGGTTGGGCAGCTTAAGGAATCTTTTTCGTCCATCGGTATAGCACTTCCTCCGATGGACGTCTTATTGGTGCGCTATGCACTAGATCAGTGGTTTTCGACCTTTTTTTAATAACGGCACCCCTAAGTAATTTGTTTTATTTTGTGGTACCTCTGCTCAATTTTCTGCCTGTTTGATCCGATTCTCTCTCTCTGTATATATATCTAATATTAAGAAATATGTTATGATAGTTATTACAATAATATAACTATAAACAAAATTACAATTCTTGATACAAATTATATATAATTTTATTCTTTATATAGAGGTTCTAAATAAACATAAATTAAAGATCACTACAAAATTAAAAAGATACCGTACACCTTTTTATAATGAAATAAATATATAAAATTTAAAAAATAAGTTTAAATAGCTTAAACCCAAATTACGTGGCACCCCTGTAATGTTGTTGCAGCACCCCGGTTGAAAACCACTGACTAGTTAGTAGAGCAAGGCCTCGCTGCACGTGTCTAGGGACAGGCGCCGGGAAGCGATTGTCCAGGTAGCAGTCGTTTCTTGGCGGCGAAGTGGCCTGAAACATCACAACAACGGAAACGTACACAAAACTACAATGTCAGGCCTGTAGACAGTGGTACTGTTACAACACAGAATTATTAAGGTGGAGTTGGACTCCACCTTATGTCTAGGGGCCATCCAAACAAGAACACATACATACATGTCCGATGACATCATTTATTTATGATGAGAATGTATATAAATCTTGAGAATGTATATAAAACTGTGTGTATAAATAAATGAAATGAATACATGATAAGCCAGCTACTAGAAAAAAGGTTGCTATAGCAATTTTCCTGATATGAAATATTTTAGTTTTATCGTCCCATGCTTATGAATTCATTTTTGCCCTGCTAATCTTAATGAATACAATCCATTTCCGTTTTCAATGTCACCATTTCCTTGTTCATTGCCCGCGTTTATAGAAGGCCACTTGTTTCATAATTTTAATTTCCCTCATTGCTTCTTGCCTGTCTGCTTTACTTGCCAAGAATGTGTAAATTCCTCAGAACAGTCACAAAACCATGCAAAGCAACCTCAAACTCTACTGGCTGTGCTTTACACACATAGGCTTCTCACCATATTTGGTGACCAAGTCTAGCGTCAATATTTGGTTACAGTTTTTTTTTTTTTTTTTTTTCCGTTACGTCGCGCTCAGCCTTGACCAAGAAGCAACTATTTTTAACTGACGTATCTCTTTCTTCCTCCCACTACCCTCCCCTTCTCATCCAATAGGTAAACCCTGAGAGTCTAGCAGACAAGGCGGGTCTGATGCCTGGCGATGCCATCTTGAAGATTATGGGGATGAATACAGACACTATGAAACACAAAGAGGCCCAGGATACCATCGTAAGAGCTGGAAACAACCTCGAGCTACTGGTACAAAGGTATTGGCACACTACACGTCGTGTAGGCGGAAGCGCTTTAAACTTGTTTAGTGTACCTACTAGATACGATTCTAATTTTGGATCCTGAACATTATAGAGCATGCTACAATATATTATTATTCATTGCCATCTTTGATAGAAAAATGGATAAAAATTGCTTTCCTTGCAGCCTGTGTGAGGTTACCCGAAAAATCGTGACACCATTTACAAACATTTAGCAAATGTTTGCATTTGTCATTTATCACAAATGACAATATAACAGTACCTACGGTCAAACTCAGTGACGTAAAAAAATAACTAATTATCATTACCTGCTTTTAATTTTTGATTACACAAATTAAAATGAAATTTCATTCCAGACAACTAAATGTACAGTATATGGTTATTTTTTCTTGACATCGACTTTATTTTATTTACCTCACCATAACCCCAGGGGCTCACATCTGGTGAGTATGGGCTTGGCAAACCCAGGGTCCTGAGCTGGATATAATCATTCTTCTCTTTCTTGGTGATTCCTTTCTACCTCTCTCTCTCTCCTCTCTCTCTCTCTCTCTCTCTCTCTCTCTCTCTCTCTCTCTCTCTCTCTCTCAGGGTAACTCGGGAATTTTTTTTTGGCTGGTGCAGCATAAGCCTCAGACTTCCTTGTACCACATGGCTAATAATAATAATAAACGTTACATCAAAATGACAAATAAACAGTTCTTGTTACAATTCCTAGTGATTGTTTCACTGTCAACAGCATCAACTAACCAAAAAAAAAAAAAAAAACCCTGCATTGCATAAAATGTTACTAAATTATATATAGTATTAACAATAGCAGAATCAAATAAGATTAGTGTGGTGGCACTGTGATGTTGTGGCTGCCTTTTTCTGTGGTCATTGTTCTCAAGTAACATGATATGAAGCTTTTAAGCTAGAATCCTCAGTTCAAACAGTCATACAATTAAATTTCTAATAAGACTTAACCAATAATTGAATCCTATAAAACACAGTGCTAAGAACTCAAAAGGACGCCGGAGGGGATTAAATTTAAAATTTAAGTAAAAAACCCTAATGCATAACGAAAACCCAAAATCGTGTGATTAATTGGCTTAGGAATTATAATTAAAACTATATACTGCAATTGGCGAATTAAGACTAATAATACAAAATAAGCCCCTGGGAATTAAATATTAGTAATTACGTTTATTATATTTAATTCATATAATAATTCATTTTTAAGCATTAAGCATGACGCTACGAGAAAGAGCGCGCTATTCGACGAATGGGAGGGATATATATATATATATATTTTTTTTTTTTTTTTTTTTTCTTTAAGCAAACTGCTGTGCGTATGGAAAATGATTTCGTTCGATTCCTGTCACAGACCAAAATTCTAATCGTTATTACAAAGGAAAGCATTTTCGTGGAATTTTCTATATTATGGCCAAGTTACTCCATTTCGGGTGAGCTGTTCACGTTTTTTTTTTTTTTTTTTTTTATCTCGGAAATTCAAGTTTTTTTTTTTTAACCTGCAAAATAGAAATAGTTACCACGACTATAAAATATTCAAATTATTATATTAGGTCACCCGTAATTTCTTACATATGCCCGTGTATGTATTGTCTGTAAATTGCGTGTGTTCTATGGTCGATTTGCCTGTTTCGCTTGCCGAAAAAAACCCCAGTTATTATTATTACTAGCCATATAGTGCAAGGAAGCCTGAGGCTTATGGTGCACCAGCTAAAAAAAAATTTCCGAGAGAGAGAGACACCAAGAAAAAGAAGAATGATGATATCCAGCTAAAGACCTTGGGTGTGCCAAGCCCATACTCACCAGATATGAGCCCCTGGTAGTCAGCATATTCTAAACAACTATAGAATATGTAGTCAGCAGTACTACACATGGCTCAAAGAAAACGATAGCAGCACACCGCGCTGACCCAAGTTTGAGTTCCTTCGAAGACCGCATAATTAATAAATATCCCTTTTATTTTGTTACATTTAAAAAGTGCAGTACAGTAAATCCCTGATTTAACGGACTAAAAGGGGAGAAGCGGTGTCCGTTAATGCCGAAAGTCAGTTAAATCAAATGTAACCTTGGGGGGAAGGGGCATTTTTTTATTGTTCTTCATGTAAAAAAAAAAAGCCTTAATACAATATACAGTACTGTACAATATAAAATTATGTTGCAATTATGTCAATAAAATTATGTCTTTGTTTTACGGATATAAAAAACAGTTTGTATTTTTACGTCGTAAATTTCACAAACACGTGCTACTGAGACACCTTGTTCTAATTTCTCAATTAGCTGTAATTTCTATGCCACATTTAGGTTCACACGCTTATTTTTAACTCCTCTATCACATGATGCCATTTTAAATTGTAAGGATTGAAAATTATTTAATAAATAACGTCACAATTCATAAATCACAGAAAATCTGTATACAAGCTGACCGCACAATAGCTTAAGGCAAATTAAGACCGAAACAAAGTGAGTCGGTAGACCTGCAGTTTAGTGTCCCAAGTTACGTTCAGCTCAGCTCGCAAGTCACGGCATGCTGTTATCTGGGAAAACAGCTATTTGAACACGTTTTTCAGAAAGAATAAAAAAACTATTTCCTGAATTTGATTATAAAAATAAAAGTAGGTAATTATCAAAACAATAATGGAAATAGATAATTAATTTTTTCATTACTAACATTGAAGTGTTATGTATAACCTAAAAAAAAAAATGGTGGAGATTAATATGATTAATATGTACATTACGGTATTATTTGTCCGGTCTGTTATATCGGGGTCCTTTAAATCAAGGGTTTACTGTACTTACAAACTTATTTGCACACGAACGATTAACAATAATATATCAAATTATATATACGGACCACGTGAGTGAATAACAGCAAACAAGTGTAAACTAATACTAAACAAAATAAACAAGTGTAAAATAATTTTAATAAAAAAACCCCCGCTATTTGAACAACTCAATTCGTCCATCGTTTTTCCAATTTAAATTTATGTTCCCTTATGTTTGCTGTTGTATAGTTTTTAGGTACATCAACAACTTAGACATTGCGTGTATGCATGTTTTTTTTTCTGTAAATTGTGTGGTCTGTTTGACGGACGAAAAATCCCGAGGTTATGTGGAAAAAACAACAAAACATGCTACCGTCGTCTGACTACCTCAGTCACATTGTGAGAAACGTCAATAAAAATTTGCCGCGTCATCGAGGGGATTCCACTCGGGTGTTTTCCACCCTGCGTGGAGAGGATGGTGATTATATTAACTGTGCTTCCCGAGAGGGCTGCATTTGGTAGCATTAAACTTTAGGTTGCTATTTTTCCGAGCATACTTGCATTTGGTCCACAGCAGCAGCCTGGTTGTGATTGTTAATCCACCCTCCTACCCTTTAAGCAAACTTTGACAGCTTTCCCCTATATTTCTTCATCACTCCGAAGAATATCCACTTACAGCCACTCTGTCTTTCAATAAAACCTTAAATCCAATGAGGGATCGTCAGTGAACTTCACTAAACCATGCAGAGTCCCATTTTTGTCAAGATGGTCCTACTCGCATCTTTAACCATAAATTCCATACTTCTAACCATAGAAGTCAAATTCACTGGTCTGTAATTGCCCTGGTTTGTAATTGGATTTGGCAGACATAACACTTTTTTTTTAGTAAAAGAAATTAATAAATATAAGAACAACGATGTTCAATATGTTTTACGTTATAATGTAGTTTAAAAAAATAAATAAGAGGTTTACCTCAATTTCTTATCAACACTATTATACAAATTTGATATAATGGATTTAGTACTTAAATATATTTTTATACTCGAAGGAAAATCAATGAACCAACATATCAATAGTTTAAGAACTCCAAACCAGACACAAGAATACAGTAAATCACCAACCACTACTTATGAATGAAAAAAAAGACATTAAAACCATAAAAACGAATAAGAATATTATGAGAATATAATTACTGTCCTGAAGTGGATGAAGCTTTTCGACAAAAAGTCATGATCACACATATCACCTTGTACTAACAAGGTGATATGTGTACCGGAATTTAAAGATGAGAGATTATTCAATTTCCTGGCAGATGCGCATAAAAGACCAGGAATTTTAAATGAGAAAGGGGCGACGAACATTCAGTGGCGGTTTAAGGACAGTTGGGACCCCTAGGCAAATTATATTTGGGGTCCCCCAAAAAATAATAATAATAAAAAAAAAGAATAAAAAATAAAAGTTAGGTGGCAAATAAATGAAATTTTGTACTTATTTTTCGCTTAAATTAATCAAGATTTTTATGATGTTTACTGAAAACATTAATCTATTTAAAACACTATAGGAAAATGTCTTGGCTTGGGGCTCCTAGGTACCACAGGAGGCATTGAATGGAGCGTGTTGTGAATGGTGGTAGGTGTTTTACCCAGATCATTAATACATGAATTGGAAGAAAAATGAGATGCTAGCAGGTCAGCTTTAACCTTGGCTGAAGTGAGAACGGAACCATCTGGTTTTGACTGAGGTGGGAGCAGAGATGGGCAAAAGTTGCAGCCAGTAGCTTTGGTAAGAGACCAGAATGCTCGGCTACCGTTAAGGCAAGAAGAAATTTTCTACTCTTAGCCTGTTCAAAAATCTAGTTTGGACTGATCAACAACTGCTTTACAATTGTTGCGAACTTTGGTGTAGGTAGCACAGCAAATGAAACTGAAGAATTGGAAACAAGCCAATTACGATATGCAATGTTCTTCTCTTGAACGGCCTTAGCACATTATTGGAAAACCAAGGTTTAGATAAATAGAAAAGGACAAGATTTTAAAGTGGAGTGTGGAATAAAGGATTCCATTCCTACAAAAATAATTTCACTGGCACGATCTGAGCAAACGCTGCCATCAGAAGTTTTGAAACAGTAATCCTATCAAGGAAAAGAAGAAAAGAAATCTCGCAACTCATCCAATTTTAATTCTTGTAATGCCAAACAATACGAGGTTGGGAATAGCCATGAAATAAAGGCTCCATTGGAGAAGAGACAATCACCAAGTTGTGATCTGAGGTACCTAAAGGACCACTCACTTCGACCGTGTACTTAGAAGGATTGTTTGTGAGAAAAAGATCAAGAGTGTTGGCTGTATGGTTAGGATTGTCCGGTTTTCTTGTAGGTAAATGAACAATCTATGCAAATTGCAAAAGCCTTAGCATCTCGACCAGCTGGGTCGGTGTGACTGAAAACTGCAGCCAGCTGGAGTTGAACATTAAAATCACCAAGGAAAATTACCTCACTGTTAGGAAAGTTGGGCAGGAGAAAGTAAAGTTGCAAAGAGAGGAATTCAAAGTTGGGAGAACGGTAGAGACAACAGATGAATTTGACCCAATGAGGTAGAGAGATTTTAAGCCAGAGAAGATCGAAAAGAGGAGATTCCAAATTACCAAGTCTCTGACAGGGAATATCGGAACGGACACATGCATAAGTACCACCTTTGAGGGGAAAGGAATCATGCAGCGAAAAATTTGGGCAACTGAGATGAGCAGTAGTTGAATCAACCGATAACTGAGATTCTGTGAGAAAAAGTACATGGGGGGTTTGGCAGACTGCAAGTGGAAATGGACGTCATTGAGATTAGAATTGAGACCATGTATATTTGTGAAATGAACTAGGAAGTGTTTGGAATTGTCTATTAGTTGACAATTGATGGTGTATTCAATAGTAAGAAAAAGTCGGTGGGACATGCTGTATGAAGTAGTTAAATTTTTGGATATGGCATACATATGGTAAGAATATACCCAGATCCTTGACATAACGTTGCTAGGACAATGCCTCCCGCGTACACACACACACACACACACACACACACACTACTTGGACCCCCTCCAGTCACTATCTGGCAGAGTAGAGGTAGTGACTCCCTCCAGTCACTTTCTTGCTACCTCTACTCTGCCAGAGTAGAGTTACCAATAGGTTCCGTCCGGTGTACTAACTAGCGGCCGGCCTGCGAACACCGTTTTAGAGCTGTACCCTCGAAATGTAAGGAAGGTTGGATTTCGCCATGATGTTCATCATAACCTCAAAAGTTATCAGTCATACTGCATGATGGAAGAGATCCAGCATAGAAATGGAAGAATCCATTTCTATGCTGCTTAATTGAATTTCCATAACTTTGCCTTAAACACCATACAACTAAGGGGATTATTTGAGGTGAGTACCGTCAGTTACACTCTGCTATTATTCTCTTTAAGTCAAATTTCAAAATAACGGTACTTTAAGAAGCTCTATTTTACTAAGCTCTTAAATTATTGATGGGTATGTTGGATCATCGATTTTCCTTCGACTGTAAAAATAATTTAAGTAATTTTACTAAATCCATTATATAAAATAAGTATAACACAGCGTTGATATTGAAGTGTTTTACAAGAAATTATTGAGGTAAATGTATTTATTTTTAACTAATTTGTAAAAGAAAAGAATCCCTGACTCTAATGATGAACTCATTATAATGGTTGCGTGCACTCACTTGGACCCTCTTTCAGCATACCATACACCCTTAGGGCTTTGCACTCTTCCTGAAAAGCTTCAGCAGCTGAAATAGTGCCCTTTCCCTTCGCGAGTAATACAGTGCATGAAGGCACCTCCCAATACTGAGTAGAAAAGGCCTGGATTCGAATCACGTCAATAACGCGAGGGTTATTATTATTAGCCCTATAGCGCAAGGAAGCCTGAGGCCTATGCTGCACCAGCCAAGAAAAAAAAAAATTCTGAGAGAGAGAGAGAGAGAGAGAGAGAGACTCACATCTAGTGAGATACTCACTAGATGTGAGCCCCTGGAGGGTTGTATAGTTTTCTCCTGGAAACTCTGGTTTTTCATCCAGTAAAGGGCACACAATTTGCAATCATAAAACACTGCTCAACAAAATTAACTGAACATATTGTTTTTCAGCAATATTTGACATAATAAATATATTGGCATATAAATTCCGAGTGTCCAATAGAAATTAGGCTACCACTTTACACAGCTGCACATTATGCAAATTATTCATACCAATAAAAATTCAGGATGTGACCAAATCACTTTATTCCTCTTATCGGTTAGTCAGTGGGATAGCGACATCTTCAGTACTTAGACTGACAGGTCATTGTCATTTAGATGATTCTTTGAGATGGTGGGCCGTTGGACAGCTTGAAGCCCAGCAGTCGCAAGCGAAACTGGGATATTGGCTTAATGTGTCAAGCAGTGTCATCTCTATGGAAGCATTTTCAGGAGACAGGAAGCATTACAAGAAGACCTGGCTAAGGTTACCCAAGGGCTGAGTCGACCAGAATAGACCTCTATCTGGCTCTAGCAGCAAGATATCCTGTCATCAACTGTCTTTGAGGTTGCTCCGGTCACATGTGAAAACATTTTAGACCAGAGTGTTAAGAAGGCTCAATTCAAGTGGACTCTATGCAAGGAAGCTAGTAGATTGTATCCTATTAAACTGAAACTGCCACAGAGCTCATCAAAACTGATGCCATGAACATATGATTTGGAGCTCTGACAAACAGGATACACTTCTGTTCTCTAATGAGTCCCATTTTAGCCTACAAACAGATTCTAGACATTTCATCTGTAGACAACTAGGAATGCGGCACCATTCCTCCAATATCGAAGAAAGGGAGGCAGTGTATTAGGGTGGAATAAAGATCAGTGGCCGACCCCCCCCTTTCATGTTTTTAATGGGAGTGCTGTAACTGCGCAGAGGGTACCGAGAACAGATCCTCAAACCCTATGTGCAAATTTTTAGGGGTATGGTCGGCCCAGATTTTCATTTCGTGCATGACAACGCCACTGTATATAGAGCTCAAGTCATGGAGGAACATCTTGGAACCGAAGGTAGTGGCATAGTATTTAGGGTTAGGTGCCACCTGTGGTTGGCTACGGCGCTGGTGTGGGAAACTGGCTGCAGACATCTAGTGGGACCCTATGTTGCCTGCCACCACCACTGGGAGGTGAGTCAGGCTGCCCTCATACTGTCTAATCTCCACCAGGGTCACCTGAGCTTTCTAGACGGAGACCAAATAAAAAAAAAAATTGAAGACATCCCACCTGCTAGCATGATCGCCAGACTTAAATCCGATCGAATGTGTGTAGGAAGCCCTTGGGCATCGCATTGAATGCAAACAGCCAACTCCTTGTTCACTTTGTGAGCTAAGGTCTATGTTGGTGGAAGAATGGATTTATTGCCACATACTAGATGGGGACCTTAAAGCACCAGAGTCAGCTGGCTTTGTAAATGCCTCCAAAATAGCAAACTATACATTGATTTTCTAACGTCAGATCGTTTCAAACTAGAAGGGGCATTTCTAACGTTTCATTGGATACTACAAGCGACTCACCTTTTCTATTCTTTGTCTCAGTTGCAAGATGGATGCTGTTCAAGTTGGATGTATTGTGCATTTATGTACACTGAAAGGACAGAATTCATGGGATACCTTGTTCCTGGGTAACGTGACGCTGTCACCCCTCTCGCTAGTGGACATACCCACCGCTTGGCAGGTTTATAAGTTCACTGCATTCACGTAGACGGTAATTTGATGTCCGTATGGATAAACATCATGAGTTAACTGACTTTGAAAGAGGTATGATTGTGGGTGCCTGATGCATGGGTCACTATTGCAGAGGTGGTACAGAAATTGCACTCTCCCCATTTGACAGTTTTATCAGCAGTATGCAATTTCCTGAATAATATCTCATCGTGGGAGGAGAAAGGTGGTGGATGAATGCAGCAGTTGATGTCTGTCTACATTGTTTCAGCTAACAGAGAGAGACAGTGGCACAAATCACCACCGATTTCAATGAAGGAGATGGCAGAAACATCTCCACCAAGACCATCAGGTGATCATTAGCTGCTATACGTTATGGGAGTCGCCAACTTACCAGAGTCCTATTGCTAGCACCACGACACTGGACTCTACACCTCAACTGGGTGAAAGAACATTGGCACTGGACCTTGGATGATCGGAGACGGGTCTCCTGGTACGATGAGTCCAGTTTCCAGTTATTTCTAGCTGATGGGAGGGTGCATATCTGGTGGAAACTGCACAGGGCTAAGTACTCGTTATGTCAACAAGGAACTGTTCAGGCAGGTGGACGGTTGGTAATGCCCCAGAAAATTTATCCAATTTTCACCAGATGTGGAGCATCTTTGGGATGCTGTGGAAAGGCCCGTTCGAGCTTTGGATCTTCCACCCAGGAGGAATTGCGATGAAATTATGGACAGCAGTGCAGCAAGCATGGATGGAAATACATGTGGAACACTTTTGTGAATTAGTGGATTCAATGCCTCTCTGTGCGACTGCCGTTATCTGGGCAAAAGGTGGGCCTACCAGTTGCTAGGTAGGTATCTCATGATTTCTGCCTGAAGGGATGGATATCTTTTTGAAGACATTAGCTTGTGAGATGAAAGAGGGAATAGAAATGGCAGCAGTTGGAGGGTGGCCTACAGGCATGACAATAAGGGAGTCTTTTTCTACATATTTCAATGGTTTTGGTGCCCTTTCATGGCAAAAAACTAGAATATAGTTACCATAAAATTTATCCAATTTTTTGAAATAAATTAATTCATTTTACAACCATTTAGGCCTAAACCTTGAACAATATTGCTTAGTTGGTATGAAAAGCCTAGTAGTTTCCAAGATTAATTCTTTGAATCCTTCCCATTTTGAATTTGCTATTGGTAACATCATCAGTTGGTCCCACCGTATAGAATTTAAAAACTGTCTGAGACAACTGTAGTCATCTTTACAAAAGCAAAAACCCTTCCCTTTACCCTTGATGGTAGTTAAATCCCACATCAGTAGACTGTGATCACTGTCACCTAGCGGTTCCTTTATCTGCAAATTCTTAATGCATACATAATCACTGCTGATAATCAGATTGAGTATTACTCCCTCTGTTGTCCCTTGAACATGTTGCTGTAGAAAACAATCCTCCAATAAATCCACAATTCTTGCTAGTGTGCAAGTGACATCTCACAAGTTCCAGTCAATATCTGGAAAGTTGAAATACCCATTACAAGACATTGTGATTTACTGGCACACTATTTCTCTGCACAACTGTTCATTGTACTCATCAGAGTTATTAGGCCTATAACACACTCCTACTCTCATTTTCCCTTTTCCAGTGTTTATGTCACACCAAACAGACTCAACATTTCTTTGTCCACCCATGTCCACTGGATGCACTTCCTTAGATTTTGTTTCTTTACTAACAGCATAACCCATCCTCCCTTCTTACCCTGTCTATCCTTTCTGAACACATTGTACTCCCCAAATTCCAATTCTGCATTCCTTATATCTGTGTGACACCATGTCTCTGATATCCCAAGAATATCTGCCTTTGATGCCTTGATGAGCATGTCAAATCCATCAAATTTATTTACTATACTTCTAGCATTGGTGTACATGCACATGTTCTTACTCTTAGTTACCCTGACACAGCCCATGTATTTACTTGTTCCATGATGACTCCCAGCAGCTCCTGAAATCCCCAGCAACTCGCAATTAGCAGCTCTTGAAATCCCCAGCAGCTCATTAGAATAGAAGCAGTGCAAGAATCACTCTTGCCTCTGCCTGCAGCTACTGCTAACCTTTTAGTCTGTGAATTCTCCCCCCCCCCAAGCTAGCAGTTTTCCAACCCACCTAACACTGCCTCTATAGCATCAGCAAATATTCTTGCACCCTTTCTAAGTTTATCCCATCCCTGTAGAAGCAGTCTCTCCTGTTAGCAAGCACAGACCATACTGAAAAATTCTACTCCGTGAGCCTTGCACAATCTCTCCATGGCTGCATTGATTGACAAGGCTCTCATCATATACTCCCTCCTATCGTGTCTGGGTAGAATTGCAAACACTTTCAAATTTAAATGTAACTTGTGACACTTTTTTTTCTTTCAGCATTGAACTGTACTTAAGAGTAAGAAATCAACAGATCTCTTACTGTTAAGGGTATTAGTGCCAACATGTACAACAATATCACCTTTTGTGCCCTTAAAAGATGATATCTGCCCTATAACATCAACTTTTGCCCTGGCAGACATTTGGTAAAACAAAATATCAATGCGAATCCCTCCTCATGTAAGTATCTATCCAGCTGACCTATGAATCTTCCCAAGCTGCGAGCCTCAACTACTCATGTAGTTAGCTTAATAGCAATTAACAACTCACTAGCTAAAAGAAATCTTCCTACAATCCAGTTGAAATCTCTTTCCTCATTATTTGAATTTATGTTCCTGGTACTGGAATCATTTATAACAGTAAAATTTTAATTTTTTCATTTTTACTTTCTCCTATCAGATCTCAGTGTCCGTCTCGAAAGTGCCTAGTTATTAGTATTAATAGTGGCAAATGATTCAAGAAAGCAAGCTTACATGTATTAATAGGCACTGTTCCTTGTGGACCAAAGTTATTAGTGGAGTCTCTCAAGGTTCAGTGTTGGTCACTTATATTGTTTTCAATATTCATTAATAATGTTGATGAAGACACATCAAGTTTAATGTCAAAGTTTGCACATGGTACTAAGGTTGGTAGGATACTTAATGAGAGAAATCAGGGTTCTTGCTTCAAATAAATAAATAAAATAAAATAATAAAAAAATTAGCCAGATGGGATTTAGAAGTGGCAGTTGAAGTTTAATATTGAAAAATGCAAGGTACTAAAATATATATATTAAGTAGTAATCCCAGAATTACATACCAGTTGAGGTACTGTACTCAAAGTAGTGTAGAATGAAAAAGACCTGTTGATAATTGTATAGTCTGATGCGAATTTTTTTTTTTTTTAGTCTTGTAGAGAGACTGCTAGGACAGTTTATGGGGTTGTATTCAATGATATACAGAAATTTTGGCTGCAGACAAGGTGATTGTCCCATTATATATAAGGCAATGGTTAGGGTGCATTTTGATTACTGCATACAGGTCTGGAAGCCTCATTTTATAAAGGATGTGGTTTTCTTAAAATGGGTACAGAGAAGAGCAAGAAGATTAATTTTATGGTAAGGATACTCTTACCTTAAAAAGGGCAGAAAAAATTTCAGCAGCATCCAAAATTAGGCACCTGGAAGGAGACCTGATTGATGTATTTAAATTATTCTTAAATACTTCAAGGCTTTAGACCTAAATGGATGTCAGATAAACTGATTGAGACTTGTGACTGAGAAGGGAACTGATACAGAAACTATAAACTAGTCTGTAATAAAGTAAGAAATGAGGTTAGGCAAGCTAAGGCAGATAATGAGAAGTGTCTGGCAAGGAATGCAAAGGAAAGCAGCAAAAACTTCTTTAATTACATTAACAGTAGTAGGAAGTGTTTGGATCACATTGGTCCCACTTGACGTAAGTTAGTGGCGTAGCCAGTGTAGGGTCAGCAGGTACATTGTACCCCCTGATGCTGAAATCTGGTATTGTGGTGCTTTTTAGTGTTAAGCAATTGGGGCCTTTTTTTTTTTTGTTAATGCACCTGCTGACAAAAAATCCTGGCTGTGTTGCTACTGATGTAGGTGGTTTAATTGATGATCCTGACGAATTGAATAGGCAGTAGCCTATTGAATAACCAGGGTAGAGTCAGCAGGTACATTGTACCTCCTAATGCCGAAATCTGGTATTGTGGCACTTTTTAACATTAGGTAATTGGCACCTTTTTTTATGAATGTACCTGCTGACAAAAAATCTTGGCTACGCCACTGTGAATAGGTATTATGAAACAACATTCACACATGAGGAATTCCTTAAGTAAGGGGAGGCCAGAAGTTTATCAAACTCTAACAGGGAGCTAAATGATTTTGTAATAACTGAGAGGAAAGTAGAAGAGAAAAATTCTTGAAGTTAAACACAAGAAAGGCACCTGGGATGGATGGGATCTATTCAATTATATTAAGGGAGGTAGCAAATGAAGTAAAAAAAAAAAAAAAAAAAAACCCTTAGCCCCAATTCACAAAGGGGTTCAAAAGGTGACATGAGTAATTATAGAGGGTTATTAATGGACATTGCTCTTCATGGACCTAGAATGGCCCATGAAGAACTCCACTAATGTTCATTGCTGGGCCCACTGTTTTTTTTATATTTATTATTGATATTGATGAAGGTATATCAGACTTAACATCTAAGTTTTCAGATGATACAAAGATTGGCATGATGTTTAATAACAATAATCGAAGTAAGCTACTGCAACAAGATCTAGAAAAATTAGGCAGATTGGCTGAGAAATTCAGTTGAAGTTTACTATTGGCAAATGCAAGGTACTGCATGTGAATAGCAATAATCCCAGATTAACTTACCTTTATTAAGATAAATCTTACCCAAATTAATTAACTTAATGTGGTACTACACTCAGCATAGTGGAAAATGAAAAAGACTTAAATGGATGTCAGATAAATTTTCTGAGGGTAATTATGCAGCAGATATGAAATTCTCTGAACAGTGCAGACAGGACAGTTCATGACGTTTTGTCAATGATAAACAGGAATTTTGCTAGCAGGGATAAGGAGGTGATTATCCCATTGTACAAAGCATTGTTTTTCGCCTGGCCTCCATGTGACCTTTATCATCACCGGCCATGGATCCTTCCAATAAAAACTGACCGCCATGGGAATTGAGAATGATCCACGTTGCCACTGCGGCAAAGAGGAGTCCTGGGGGCACCTCATGTATGAGTGCCCCAGCTACGACAACATTAGGCTTAAATTCCTCACCACAATACAGAGAAACCCTCGCAATCAAGAATTCACTCTGCTACTCGAGGAAGATGCCTATAAGGCATTAACCGCCTACACGCAGGAAACATTTGCACTTAGACGAGCTAAGATTGTAGAACTCAGAGCCCAAGAACTAAACCGGACCAGTGTGGAATAACTCTCCATCCCCCCAGAACAACGCAGACGTAATCATGCAAACCCTAATAGGGTAGGATCTATTGCAGGCACCGACCAGGCTAGCCAGGTGGGTAAAGTGCCTGCCTGGCAACCCAAAGGTCGCGGGTTCGAATCCCGCCTCAGGCTTGGATCAAAGTACTGCAAAAACCTTGGGAGGTGTATTATGGCCACAGAAACCGATGTGCCAGCAACTACCAAAAAAAAAAAAAAAAAAAAAAAAAAGGCACCATCCAAAGTGTGGGATGATGGCACTCCTCGGAGTTACAGGCACAATGCCATTGGCAATTCACAGGGGCACCTGTCCCTGTGACTTTTAAACCCACACCCTTTCCTATACTTCGCCTAAACTAGGGTGGATTTATTCTCCCCTGTCAACCCACCAAAATTCATTCCCCCTCTAATCCTCTCTTCTTCTATGCCCCTCTCTCTCTTTTTTTTTTTTTAATCTGTTACCTTAATTACTTTATTTTTATTTTTTTTTAATTTATTTATATATATATATATATATATATTTATTTATTTTTTTTTTTTTTTTGTCTCCGTCAGGAAGCTCAGACAACCCTGGCGGAGGCCAGCCAGAGTATAATGGGCAGCCTGGCTCACCTCCCAGTGGTGGTGGCAGGCAACGTGGGGTTCCCTTAGGGGCCCTCTGCAGCTAAGCAGCCAGAGACAGAACAACAGAAGATAGCACTACTCTGTCACAAACCAGACACCACACTTTTTCTGGCTTTTACAGAGATTCTGTAAACTCTTCACAAAGTACCGTGGTGCAGATGTGGGAAACCACCAGTGGTGCCTTCCACAAAACACTATGCCACTATGTACAAAGCATTGGTTAGACCACATCTTTGAGTGCTGCATACAGGCCTGTATGCATCTTTGAGTGCTGCATACAGGCCTGGAGGCTATTTTAGGATGGATGTTAGATCTGATGGAACAGGAGGTACAGAGAAGGGCAACAAGATTGGTGAAGGGAACAAAAGTGTGTTCTTACAGAGAAAGGCTTCATTCCTGGTAATTGCAGCATCTGTGGAGACTAAACACCTATGAGAGAGGTGTTTAAGGCTTTGAATGGATTGAGTAAGCTCAATGCTTAAGTAAATTTTTTTATTTAAATTGAGGAAGGATGGTTAATATTAATTAATTTCAATAATTTCAAGG
Organism: Mastigoproctus giganteus; assembly: GCF_048544385.1. Classification (NCBI taxonomy): domain Eukaryota; kingdom Metazoa; phylum Arthropoda; class Arachnida; order Uropygi; family Thelyphonidae; genus Mastigoproctus; species Mastigoproctus giganteus. Next base: position 80,839,020 of record NC_143582.1, read on the forward strand.
AACTACTAGATGAGCTATCAGAAGGGATAGAGAGGTGATATGGAAAGGGTGTTTTTTTTTTTTTTTTGTGCCGATGCTTTATTAAGCTTGCATAATTTGCTATTATTAATACTAAATGGATTGAGTAAATTAAGTGTGGATGTCATCCTAACTATTACTTGGTGATACACATAAAAGTAAAGCAATTGAAAAAGGATGGTTGTAAGTTGTATCGATTAAAATTTTCTTTCAGCCGGAGAGTAATTGTTGGAACAAACTGCCATCTGGAATTGTTGAGGTCGGTAGATTGAATAACTTTAAAGAACAATTAGAGAAATTGTTAGAGGGATGGACAGGTGAGGTGGATATTTTTTTATTTTTGTTGATGCTGTATAAACTTTCTTTCATGCATCATTTGCCACTAATACTGTGTTTTATGTTTTAAATTGTTTCAATTCTCATTGTAGTGGACTTTAATTGCACTGATATTATTTTTTTTTTTTACATATTGATTAAAATTTTTTTTTGCAGTAAAAGATACTTAGAATTAATTTGTTACAAATATTTCTGCTTTGGTATTGTTTTAATAATTTTGGGTCCTGCTTTATTGTAGAGGAGGTATGCGTATCTGGAAGCCTTCTGTAACTCCTGTAGGGGATTTACCAATAGTTCCTCAAAATCAGCCTACAGTTGTAACAAAAACATCTCTTGCTGCTAACAAACAGGTAGGTTTTAATATTATTCTAGTATTAAACATATTACTGTCTTCTTACTAATTTGACTAGCATTTGAGCTTGGTTACAGTTTCTACCAATATTGGTGCTACTGTTGCCCATCGTTGTTTAGAGTCAATTGGTCACTGAATTGTTCTATTTGATAATGCATACCTGCCAATGATATAGTTAGACACAAAGTTCTCTGAGCATTGCAGACAGACAGGGAAAAGAACATCCATGGTGTCCTATTCATGATTTTTTGTACATTTGCTTGTAGAGATAAGGATGTTATTAACCCACTGTATAAGGCAACTGTAAGACTGCACTTGGAATTCTGTGTTCAAGTATGGAAACCATACCTAAAGAAGACATTGAGCTTTTTTAATGGGTCCAAAGATTGGCAAACTGGCTGGTGAGATTAGCAAAGGGAAATCCATATGAGGAAAGACTGAATATGTGAGTTGCAATTTGGAAACCTTAAGGTAGACCTGTTTGAGGTTCTGAGGGGGAGAAAGTAAAATGAATGAGAGTGAAATTTTCACTGTTATAAATGAATTAAGTGCCATAAATTGAAATTAAGAGGGAAGTTTTCTTTTAGCTAGCAAGTTGTTGACTGGAATAAGTTGCCTCCATGGTTTGTTGAGGCTGACAGCTTGGGGAGATACAATGGTCTTTGGACTCCCTCCTCACCTGTGCGAGGAGGGAGTCAAATATGTGGTTTGTTTTATTTTATTTTATTATTATTTATTTTTATTTTTTGGATAGTGCAGCAAAAGCCTTGAGGCTTCCTTGCACTACATGGCTAATATTAAATCATAGAAATCAAAAATTGGACGATTTCTCAAGAGATACAGTTTAAGTAGGAATTCTGCAGATCTATTTTCTGACACTAACCAAATGGTGTCCCCAGGCTCTACTTCTAAATTAAGCTGCACACTGGCTGAAAAATGCAATTCCTTTATGGACACAGATAAATCGAGGCAAAATTGTTTTAGTTCCACAAGACATTGTAACATATTAACAGTGGAATTCCATCTGGTTTTGCAGTCTAGTATTGGTTTCCTACACTTTTCTCTTTTAATGTGTATAAGGATAGAAGGGGTTCGCAGCTTTTTTACCACTGCTTGTGCTTTAGCCAAGGGAAGTTTCTATTCATCATGTTTCAGAACATCTTTAACAGCTAACTGCGGAGAACGTGCAGCACAACAAACAGATACCATAATACCCTGACCTACTTTCTTTACATGACATTTGTATCACTAGAGTCTATAGTCTCAGATTCTTCGATATCTTCAGTATCATTATCTTCCATATAGAGTTTTCTAGAATGTTCCTGAGCAAGTAATTTGAATGACATTATCATATTAGCCCTGTTGTCTGGTGTTAAAGAATACACTTGTTCTACTTTAATTTCAAATTCTTTCACGACACTTGAAACTATTTTGCATAAATTACATTTATTCCCAAAATTGACCTCTCAAACTGAGTTGCAGTATCTATTTTCAAAGAAATTAATCTGCCCTTCAAAACAGCAAAGTTCTTTACACAAATGATTAGCTCGTCTACTTATCTCATCTTGAATATTTTGATTTATCTGAAGTTTACTACCAAATCCCATAACAATTGGATCCAGTAATTTTCAGAATCCCGAGTCTTCAAGCAGAGAAAATGGTTTACCATTTACAGTCACTAATTCCACGTATGCATCTTTAACTATTTCTGCAGATATTTCAACTGATATGGTTTTTCTAACACTGGATGTAACAAATTTCGTAATAGTAGGTAGCTGTGGAGACTATTTTTCCTTTCTTTTTTAAAACATCCTCATAATCGGCGACATGCTTTCTTTTTAAATGTCTCAGTAAGTTTTCTGAATGTTTTCCCTTCAAGTCCATTTTATAAACAGTGCATTTACTCTTGTCCGTGTCACTATTATAATGAATTTTTCGTGGACGGGATGCTCTTTTTGTTGCAATTCATTGTTATCTGAGAGAGAGAAAACAGAAATAAATATTTATTTTTAAACTGTTACAAAAATAATTTAAGAGATATATGCTAACAAGTTGTAACAACTCAATGAAAGTGAACTATGCCAAATGTTCCAATCAAAAACTACAAAATACCATTATTAAATTACTTAGAATATCATTTATTTCTTAAATATTACGCAGCACTTAACAGTAAATAAGAGTGAATAATTTTTGATTAGCAGTGGGACTACATTATTGATCTTTTTTTTTTCTGAGCGTATCTGCCACAAAAAGTGATAAATACAGATTCTTCACACCTATTTTTCTCTGAAACTAAAAATTGAATAATAATATTAAATAAAAAAATTGAATATTAAAAAATTCAATAATAATAAATTGAATAATCAACTTAAAAAAAATTGAATAATGCACAAGTTTGCAAATGCAGCATATTAGTATGCAGCAATTCTAAAAAAAAGCTAAAGACTACATTTTAGTTATCTCATTGTGAATACCAACGAGTTGCCATGATATTGCACTACTTCAAATAAGTAACACTTCTCTAGTAGAGAAGACTACTGTTACTTATTCTCAGTGGGCACCACCACCCAGACAGCACCATTTCAAGGCCTGTTTATATATGTGTGGGATAATAACTCTACTATCCCCTTTCCCTATTAGACTTAGAAATGCAAAATAGTAGAGAGAAAGTAATAGTAGGAATGGAAGAGGAAAAGAAACGGTGTAGAAGAATGAAAGGGACAGTAACTCCTTCAACACACACCACTTAAACTATGCATACTATGGCCAGTGTAGCTTTTGTGCCACTAAACACACACACACACACACACACACACACACACACACACACACACACACACACACACACACACAACTCAAACTCCTCGAATAGGCAATGCTTCCCCAGTAGAGAAGACAGTTGTTACTTATTCTTGGAAACTCCAGGCAGCATCAGGCTCCCCTGGTGACCATTTTAGGGCTATTTGGCCCTCCTTCGGTAGGTAGGTACCCTGGTGATGCAATGATGAAAAAACACCTATGAAGCATAACTCCACAATATGAGAGATGCCTGATGGTGTATAAAGTGAATTAGGGTTTAAGCCTCAGGCTGCGAAAGAATTTGACAGGTTTGTGCAAAAGCGGCACATCAGAGTACGCAGAAAACTCTAAAAATATAGTTAAAAACGACATCGTTTTAATTATATTTCGTATTGAGGAAATGAGAAATTGAATATTAAATAAAATATTAAAAATAATAATAAATAAAAATACTGCAGAGAAGTTTTCCATTTATGCAGGTAGTTATTAGAACTATATTAATATTAAGCATGCCTAGATATACTGAAGATTCTCTGTAATTCGGTGTGTGAATTTCTCATCGTTATGATTCAAAATATCCGAAATTAAATAAAAATTCATCTGACACAAATGAGAATTTCCAAGAGTTATTATAATTTGATTAATAAGTAAAGGTTACAATAAAATAATACATATACACTTACCGAAGACACTTCTTTTGGGAATCCTTCCTCCAAAATGTCCACACGTAACCTAATATCGCAGCTGAAGTGCACTATGCTAGAGAGGAAACAGGAACACTGAACCCTTAGAACAAAACCTCAGAAACTAAACATGCTAATCTTTTCAATGAAAGACACTAATGAGTTATTCTCAGTACTATGCCTTATCACTGATTTGATCGGTATTCTGCTGTATCGAGACCATCCCTTCCCATGGGGAAGGGATGGTCTCGATACAGTCACGAAGGGACCCTGTTCCTTCGTGACTGATTTCTTGGTCAAAGCAAAAAAAAAAAAACTTTCCCTACCTCTGAGATGGGCTGCTAATCTGATGCAATGCTTTTCACGTCTTCTTAGTAACCATTCTAGAAGCCTAACAATGGAAAAAGAAAGAGGAAGGAGCATGTTTCCTACTCACTGGATTTCCCCACGAAAATTTTCCAAATTTTCATTGACACGTAGGCCATAGTCTGTTTGAACCCAAAAACCGAACCACATTTTCCAAAAAATGTTGGTTTGGTTTCCGATTCAGAAAAAAAACTGTTCAGTGGTTTCAGTTTGGTTCAGAAAAATGGGTGCAGTTCGGTTCGCAGTTTGGTTTGGTTTGCAGTGCTGGTTTAAACATGTAACCCCACTTTAATTAATAATTATCTATTCTCCATTTAATAAATCCTTAATGTAATGTAAGTAGTTTATATATTTTTTTAATATAATGCTCAGATACATCTTTGTTAATAATAATAAAGTTAGCTTTGTTAATCAACCACACCAAAATTTTAAATTTAGTTGATATCCACTAGTTAGTGTTTACATTGTAAAAAAAATATAAACAATGCAAATAATATAATTAATGTTTATTTCCACCACAAACTTCAAATAAAGTAAAATTTAAAAATAAAGAAATATAAAAATTATTTCTGATTGCACAATATTAATTGGCATTTACGCTACTCTAAGGATAATGTTATGTGTGTATTTGCAATACTGTTCATTGTCAACAGAGTTAATCAATAAAATAAATATGCTTATGGTGGCTTACTTCACTAATTTAATTAAATGAGATTTAATTTTTTGTATAATTACAGGAAGTTCAACATATAGGTAGCAAACACAATGTTAGTGCCAAACCATTTGCCCCAGGGTCAGTGAAAGCTGTTGTTCATAATCAGTACAATTCTCCTGCAGGAATATATTCCATGGATAACATTGCAGAAACTCTCTCTGCACATACTGAAGTTCTAGCATCAGGTGCCAAAGGGTAAGGTGACCTTATGTACTGTCTTTAATGTGCTCATTCTGGGGTGGGACTTTTTCCTCTTGTGTCATAGTTGGAACTTGCAGATTTATTAATTCTAATACTGGACAAAGTTACCAGATACATTTGCTGTACTTTCGGTAGGATGGTGCACCTCTCCATTTTTCACTCTGTCTATGTATACTTGGATAGTGAATTTCCTGAATGATGAGGCCGTGGGAAGGGGGAATTCTTTTGAATTCCCCCTAAGGTCTCCAGACCCTTACCTGCCCTCAGACTTTGTTGCTTGGGGATACTTTAAAAATAAATTGTACACTCATAAATCACAAATATTGCAGAGATTTTATGAGAAGCATAAAAGGTGGAATGCTGCACTGCATGAATTTAGAAAAAAAATAATTTATTACTAGGGGGCTTTGACTCCTGCTTGCTCTGCTCGCCCACCCCCACACACACTTTTCTACGTAAAATTTAGAAGTATACGGAGTAAATCAAATCTTTTCTGTGTAAAAGACATATCTGCCAAAACACACTGGTCGATATCTAATCAGGAAGTGACCTATGTAATTATTTACCTGTGCATTTGTAGTACATGGCTTTCTCAAGGTTGAATAAATATCACGGTAACATTCCAGAACAATGTAAACCTTCCAACATATGGCGGCAAGCAAAATAGTGGGAAAGCAGTGATTGACAAGTTGAGTCCCATATTTTGACAAACGGACAGGAACAAAGCAGTGATTGGCAGATGCCACTGCTTTGCCCCCGCTGTTCTCCTAGGTTGATATGCCTAGGGTGTTTTTCCTCCACATTTACCGCTATTTTTAAATCAGGAACTCGTTTTCCCATTTTAAAACAGTGGGATGAAAAGCTAAGCCTCAATTGCACAAAACAATCAGAAAAGGGCCTTCACCTGTCAATTATCGCCGTCTCCGTCTTTCTCGCTTTCATCGAAGTACCTGCCAGTGTATACTATTCTGGACTTCAGCCAATATCACTAGCTAATTATTTACCTGCGTTTACATAGGTCACTTAGGAAAAGGCCCTTTGCTTCAGGTTCCATAATGCATGAGGAATATTTTTGCATCCAAAAGAGCAGGACTAAAATATTTAACTGAAATATTTAGACTATACAAATATTTAAAATACTGTACTTACAAATATACAATATTCATTAATATACAAAAAATATTACAATGGAACATCAAATGTTAGACAGTGAATCACGTGCACGAGGTTGAACGTTATGGAGCAGTTGTCAATAATTAATTGCATTGTAACACATAATTGCCACACCCACTTCTCCCATTGGCTCAAATAAATATCACTAGGAGGAAAACTTTTAATGTGTAGATAGAAATGGCAAAGCCACTCTTATACATAGTCCTAATAAAATAATTATATATATTATTGAAAAAAATAAAAGTGAGAGAGAGGAGAAGGGGGAATTACTGTACATTATGGCCAAAGTGTTATGTTCTTCAACAGTGGTTTTTTGGGTTATAGTCAAAGTAAACACTGCTCAAATATACTTTCAGAGAGCTGCTTTATGATGAAAACTAATGTAGGTGAAGGAGAAAGACTGAGATTGGTGTTACTTGATGCAATAAACTGACCTTTTTAAAGGCGAATATGTCCTGAGCTTTTGCTTAGACTATAACCCCTAAAATCTGCTGTTGAAGGCCATGCAACTTTTGCCATAATGCACAATAATTCCTACCCCCCCCCCCCCACATGTTCTCTCTTACTTTGTTTTATTATGAAATGGGAAGGATTTTTTTTTTTTTTTTTTTTTTTGGCTGATGCTGTATAAGCTTGCTTTCTTGCATCATGTGCCTCTACTAATGCTAATTAGGTCTATATTTCTAAGAGTGGCACTGCCATTAAATAAATTATTTATAAATTTACAGAATAGTGTTCTACCTTCTGTACTTGCATTGTGTTAATTTTGTATAGAAAACTGACCGTTAACTCCTATGATATGTTTAAACACTGAAGAATTTGTGGGTGATGTAAAGATCAGTAAAGTTATTAATGATCAGAGCCAAGCAGACCATCAGGATAGCTTAGACCCCTGGGATGGTCAGAAAAGTGGCAGTTTTATTCTATTGCAGCAAAATCCAAGCTCTTTCACTTGGTGAATACCAACCCCAAAATAATTTACTGACTCGGTGAAGTTTAATTAAAAACAGTATAGGGAGGAAGAGTCGAGCATCGAGCATGAAATTCTCCGCAGTGTAAACAGGTGGCGAGGAAGGTCTGTGGTGTCCTATTGATGATTCGTTGTACATTTGATTGTAGAGATAGTTAAGTCATAATCCCACTATATAAGGCAATTGTAAGGTCACACTTGGAATACTGTGTTCAACTAAGGAAACTGGACCTATAAAAAAAAAATATTTTGATATTTGAAAGAAGAGGTCCAAAGACATAACCACATCTGGTAAGATTTGGGAAAAAAAAATCATCCATATGGGAAAAGACTTCAAATATGTGGACTACAGAGCTTGGAAAAAAGTCTCCTTAGAGGAGAATTGATTGAGGTGTAGAAGGCGCTGAGAAGTTAAAGTAAAATGAGTGGTGGTGGTGGTGGTGGAATTTTCATTGTTATAAATGATCCCAGAACTAGGTGCCATAAATTGAAATTATGGGGGAATGTAATTTTCTTTTAGCCAAGCATTGTTAATTACAGGAATAAGTTACCTTTATGGGTGGTTGAGGTCGACAGCTTGGAAAAATTCAAAGGTCATCTGGATAGACCCATGTGGGGGTTGAGTCAAATAGGTAGTTTTTTCATTTTTAATTAAATTTATTTATTTTTTGACCAGTACACCAAAAGCCCAGATTTTCTTGAACCATATGAACTAATACTAAGATATTAAAATGCCTTCCATTAACTCATTTTTTTTGTGTTCTTAAAGAAACATAAAAGTATTTCTATAAATTTGGTTTTGAAGTAATTTTACATTTATTCCAGCACTAACTTAGTCACAACATGCATTTTACAACATTGTTAATGATTTAGCTAATAATAATAAAAAAAACAGCAAGGAACGAATTTATCTTGGAAATCTGTATTCAGAAATTAATTTGTAGAATTTTATTATTGTAATAAAATTGTACAATGTACATGAGGGGAACTTAAATTGAAAAGGGTAAATGCAGAATAGATGTGCAAAAATGCTTTTAGCTAGAGAGTAAGTGATTGATTGTTGGAATAGATATCCATCTGGTGTCATGGAGATGAGTAGTTTAAATAAATTTAAGAAAGAATTAGACAAATTAGAGAAGATGGATAGGCGAGATTTTTTTTAGCTTAGCTGAGGTGACAGCTTATGGGAATTCAGAGGTCAGCTGGATAAGTTCCTTTCATCTATATGAAGAGGGAAATACAAAGGTAGTTTAATGTTATTTATTTTATTTTTAGTTAATTTTTTCAGCTGGTTGTTCAAAAGCCTCGGACTTGTTTGCACAAAATGACAGATAAAAGGACAATAGTTCTAACTCCTTAATAGTTTCATGAATAAATTATTATAAAAAATTTGAAAAGCTGTTATTAACATAAGAGTTAAGGTTTAGGAAAACATTCTACTGTTTGATTCCTTGAGAATTGGAAGAAAGCCCTACAGTAAATAAATGGAATTTTGTTTATTCTTAGAATAAATGAATGCTTGATGTCATAAACATAGGAACAAATATAATAGATGTTAAGAGATCTCTCATCTGATTATATATAGTTAAAATAGAAAAATGTGATAAATCCTTAGGCAAATTAAACTTACTTTTGATTAATTGGAATAGGAGTGCTTAATTTTAGCATTCCCATTACAGTAAAGTGATTTTTCATGTCAAGCTGGTAAGGTATACTAAAGTTCCTATTGTTTTTAAAATTCTTTAATTGGTATTTACTCTGTTCACATTCTTCAATATTTTATTTGACTATGAATTAATCTGTTCATATTTTTCTTAGCACTCATAAAATTACTGTAAATGTAAACTATTTCATTACTTGTTGATTTAATTTTTTTTAACTGATGAGAAAATTTATTATATACATAAAATAATCTTTTTGGATTAGCATTAAATTCTGAATTGGAAAAAAGCTGATTAAAAATGTTTTATATAGAAGTAAAACATGGAAAAAAGTAGTAAGCACACCTGATATAGTCTTGGAAATAACTACTAAAAATAAAAACCTGGTGACATAAAGTATATGAAACACCATATGTGCATATTGATTGGATATATTCACACCACCAGGTTTTCACTATTTGTTTCAGAGGCCCACATCTGGTATATTTATCACTGTTTTCCCTTGTGTTTATGCGTAATCAACTTTAACCAGCTTCCTTACAATTCATAACTGTTACTCATGCAACAAGTTATCTGCTGCAGTGTTATTAGCTACAGTTGTTCAACTGTAATAAAATTATTGTAAATTTATTTCTGAAGGATTAACTTTATGAGAGGAGAGCAGCCGATTAACAAGGATTCTGCTGTGTATAGGATGGTACATGAAGAGGAAATCCCTGGAAAAGGTGAAGATAAAAGTTTTCATGGACATAATTCTGTCAACATCCAATCGCATGCTTTCCGTAGGCTACAACAAGCACTTGAAAATGGTGTGTACAGCTTTTGGAGTCAGAGGGAATCAAATTTCATGGAAATATTTAAGAATTTCATTGAATTAATATGCATTAAAATACTAAGTGCAATACAGTATACTAGTGTAACGCTTATCAAAATATTCTGATGATATTAATTTTATCAGTTGTTTTAGAAATTATAACTTTATACTAACTGGACTAATTCTTTTTTTTTTTTTTTTTTCTGATATCTTATTTTAGCCTTTTTTTTTTTAAATAACTATAATAATGATATGTTTCTATGAAAATGTTTATAGGCATTTCAGGAAGATTCTGAGGTATTTATTCTTTAGTCAGTTAAATTCTTCAAATTGTAATGAATTGAAGTGTAAAATTGTTAAGAATTTTAGCTGTCTAAGTGCTGTATATGACGAACTGTTCCTAGCATAGCATTTTATTAGATACAATGTTGCAATTTTTCATCAGTGCCTTCTAGTTTTTGTAATTTAATGTTGAAGTTTATCATGGACTGTAACAGTAGCCAGAATATGTTGTGGATTTCTAGTGTCCCTGTAAGGTATCAGATTTGAATTTTATGTCATTTGTATGGTATTATAATTGCCATGCTCTTTGGATTTGAAATGTGCTTCTTTTATGTATATTTCAAGTTTAAAAAGTATGCAGCTTTTGCTGTAGTAGCAGCTGGAGAAAGGGATTGAATTTCATGTAGTTCATCATGGTAAAGCACTGTGGTTTGCCCATAGTCAGCCAGATTTACTCAGATACTCTTTGTTATTTACCCTTGGATATTATTACTGAAACATTCTGCAGATTACTGCATACATTCAACATCTATGATGATAATAACCTCATTCTAAATTCAGCATTGTCATCAGTCCTTTCCTGATGCAACTCTTCTAATTGCAGCTCCCCAGTTTGTTTTTCTGCTCTTCTCTTTATGCATTATAATAAATAAAATGTTTGAATTGAATTTTCCAATCAAGAAAAGATTGATATCAACAATAAAACTTTTTGAAATGTTGGAATAACTTGATTAGAGCAGGTAAATTCCACTAATTGCAAATGTCAGATGCACCTCCTATCTCTGACGCTTATAGTTTCATCATAATTTATATCATCTACACTGAAGGCAGCAGTTTTAGCTGGTTTGGAATTAGAACCATATTTTCTTTTTAAAGCCATGTTAATACAGTCATTATATGGAATGAAATTTGCTTTAATTATGACAAAACTCTTAGTACACTACGGCAACAAAACACAAAATTTCATTGGATACAAAAATCGTTAAGATGGATCTAAGAACAAATTTGACCATTAATTCCGGAATGGCTACGATTATAGCAATAAGTCCAGTTGATTACATTGGTAGTATTTATAAGTTTATGTTAACAGATTTAGCCTACAGTTGCCAATACTTTTTTCACTTACAAAAAAAAAACAAACGTTGAGCTGGAATTCATGCTGTTAGAAATTATGCCATACACCTTGTAGCATGTATGACATATGGTGTTTTATGACATCACTTATGGTATTAAAGAAAAATGCAAAACTGCATGATTAAACTAAAATACAGTAAATGTAACACACACACTGAATGCAATCAATGTGAATTCAGAAAATAAAATTTATTAAAAAGAGATAATGCATGTTGATTTTTAGGGTATTGCTCCCCACATTTAGTATGTAAGAGTGCATCTTGGCAAAAACTTATATTGCATGATAATGCAATTATTATTTGCAATACATGTCTTGTATTGCAATACATGACATGTTGGCAAAGGTTTAGCCAAATTTTTTTTTAAAAATGCACTCTGAGGCATTATCTTAATTCATCCCATTTGTAAAAGGAAAAAACAAATTCAAACTGGATGAATTAAAGCAAGAGTCAAATCTGTAAACCTCAATTCTAGCCTTTTTTTTTTTATTTTTTTTTATTCCTGCCACTCATTTTTGTTAGTTATGCTGCACCATTATATAATTTTATGTTATAAAAGCCTTGCAGTCATACAAATGAATGAGTTTCACTTTATCTTATTGAGTATGCATTTGCTATACTAGCTGATATGTATCTGGTTTTAGGATAATTGTATAGGAAATGGTGCTGTGGCTCCAGGCATATGCAGAACTGTCTAAGCCAGTGTCAACCTAATAAATGTGCAATTCTTTCAGTGGAGTGGAGACTACTACATGAAATTGTAGTCTTCAGTCCACAGCTACATAGTTTGTACTAGGTTGTGAAAGAAATAATGGACATCATTAACCATAATACAAATATAAGGACAGTGGCAGTACATGTGGGGATATCGCAATCTGTTGTATAGAACTTTACAGTAAATAATGATATGCAGTCCTGCCATATTCAGAGAGACTACTCTAATATCACATCTCACTACTAAGAGCCTACTATACATATTCTCTTACAGAAACATGCACTTGATTCTGTGTTCTTCAAGATCCTGTGGATATAGCCTGCTTCATGAAATGATTCCATGCCATCAACAACTAATACATGTGGGCAAGGGACAACCTGTACACCATGCATATCGGGTATCACAAACCATTTTCCTGTCATTGTTTGGATTGTCATTGCCTTGACTGAAATGGTAGGGGATGTGATAATTAGGCCATTTCATGCTCATTGCCACTGGATCATGGTGGCAATGAGCATTTGGACTTTCTCACTCATGTTTTAGATGTTATCTTGGGTATGTGCAGGTGTATATGGTTTGAGCATAATGGCACACCCATACACTTGAACTGATCAGCATGATGCTTCCTGAACAACCATACCCAAGATATTGGATGGATGCCTTTTGTCATAATGCCCTAGTGAATCAGGATCAGGAACTTTGGCAGTGTATTCAGAATGTCACTGATTCTGTTAGAAATTATGCCATACACTTTGTAGCATGTGTGACACATGGTGTTTGATATGGCTGCAAATTGCAGTCATATCAAACAATTTATTCTGAATAATAATTGCATTATCACACAGAACAATTTTGCTGAGATCTGCACCATCGTATTACACACTAAATGTGGAAAGTGGTATATTATATTATAAATTAACTGACATTTCATGGTTTGAATAAATCTTATTTTCAAAATTCATTAATTTTTATGCATGTAGTTTACATTATTTATGATATTGTGCTTCAGTAATGTAAGTTTTGCATTAATTTCTGATTCTGGAGGTGGCTATGAATTTTTTTAACATTGTTTTTCATAAAGGCATTACAGTATTTTTCAAAAAAATTCCCAAGATTTTCAAATTATTTTGTTATCAGTAGTCCACTATTAAATTTAACATGCAGTTCTTTATTTCCCTATGTACATAAGCATAATTTGTAATAATTAGGTAGGAGGGTTTTTTTTGACAGGGATACATTTACTTAGCAAGTGCCCAAGCAATTATTCAAATATAACAAATAATTAAATACGAATAAATGAATGTGTAATGAAATATAAAGCATAATGTTTCATTAAATATAGTTTCTTTAAGGTTAATTAAAGCTTATTTAAAGATTAAAGAGCAGTTATCAATTGATGATAACAGTGTTTGAAGTATAAGGTTTGAGCAAAAATTTCAGCAAATGATCTTGTCATTTTTTGTACTCATAATGGTAAGTTGCAAAGATTAGCCTAGGGCAACTTTTGAGTATGCACACAAGTTTTTTATTACATGCCAATCTACTGGAAAACTACTTCGAGTGAACACTAATTTTTTGTTTGCACTGAAAATGACAAAATTCAAACCATGTTCCCTCCTGCAATTTTTGACCAGCAAAAGCATCCCCACCATTCCTCACTCGGTTTATTCTCCTGATTCGTGACCTATGCAACCTTTGGCTACTCCCTAATTTAAAATAGGGCATGAGAGTAAAATTATTTGAGTAAATTAAAAAAATCAAATCAAATCAAAACAACAGACTGCCTATATCATTCATAAAATAAGACTTTCAAAAATGTTTTGCTTGGTACAAGCATCATAAAACAATTGTGTGGTTGCAGATGGAGATAATATTCAAGAATATAAATAATGTAAACATCTACCATTGAATAAAATTTATTTTTTGCAAATTTCATTGACCTTTTTGAACAAACCTTGTATTTAAACAATACATATTTTGATCACTTCTTAAATATTTGCATAAATATGCAAGGTATATTAAAAATGTAGTGGCAACACGGCCTGCTTTTAAATATCTTGTACACAATTTGTTAAACAATTCAATCATATGGCTATTGAATTGTTTAACAAATTGTGTACAAGATGTGTTCAATCACATAGTGTATACTGTTTATAAAAGAAGATAGGACAGTTTTATGAAAGCAGCATTTTTGTGAGTAGATATAAATGGGAAAGTTGGTTTCTGGATAACTGTAGATGCTCTCATCTGCCTTTACAAGGATTAGTGCTCTCATGAATCTACATTCACACATGAGGAGTTATTCAAGGAGGAGAGGGCCAGATGTTTATCAAACTCTAACAGGGGGTTAAATGGACTAACAGGACTAGACAAATATTTGGAATGAATGGATCAGTGAAATGGGAATGGAGGTTTTTTTTTTTGGCTGATGCTGTATAAGCTTTCTTTCTTGCATCATGTGCCTCTACTAATGCTAATGAATAAAGACTGAAGTGACATGGTTACAAAATATATAGGAACATTTGTGGGTTGCATGGAACATGCATTCATGATGCTTTTCCCTGTCTATTAATTCTTAGTAATAGGATATTATTCCTTAAGCAGTTGTTTCCTCTAGACATGAGTCTGTGTGACTTTGATCTGTTTCACAAGATAGCACTATTCAAAAGTCAGTTGTCTTTCCCTAATTTTAGAGAGTCCTTTAGAAATCACTAGTTATCAATGGGAACTGAACCAATCTCTCTCTCTCTCTCTCTCTCTCTCTCTCTCTCTCTCTCTCTCTCTCTCTCTCTAGATAACTGAAAAGTGGCAAAACTGCAATACTGTCACAGAGGACAAAGTATCGAGCATGGAAAGGCAGTAGATTAGACTTAATGCTAGCAGTGGAGAGAAACATATCTAAATCACATTATCTAGAAGTCATTTTTCAAGAATAAGTTCCAGAAAACTAGATGGAGGAAACGTATTAATTGTACTAATATATAAAAAAATGGAATAAAGTTGTTTGTAGAAGTTAGAGGAATTTCACCCTTACTGTAACAGGTAAAATCTAAGTAAGCATCTTGGGGTGGGATGATTGTTGAATGTAATCGTGAGGAAGAACAATTAAGTTTCAGGCTGAACATGGGATTTCAAGATCAAATATGCACACTAAGACAAATTCTAGAAATCATTTTTCAGGTTTTCTTATATTTCCAGTGACTTACTGGAAATATAAGAAAACCTGTATTTAGGATTTTTTGATCTTGAAGAGACATATGATAAAGTACATAGAAATCTGGTTTTTTTTTGGTTTTTTTTTTAATTTTAGAAAAAAATGTGGCATCAAAGATAACCTTTTTAGAAAATATAAGGTTGGTATAAAAATATGTAAAAATCATATATTTAATGAAATTAAATTTATATTAAAATATAAAAGTTTGCTATGTGATTAGTTTGTATATAGCAAATTTTCATTGAGGATTGAAGGAAGCACTAGAGAATTGTAAAATTAGAGAAGCAGCAGAGCTTGCACACTTTATCACCACTTTTTATAATTTTAATGGCCCATAAAAATGATAAAATTCCGCATTATATAAATCTCCCACACTAAATTTTGTTAATAACAAAATTACTAACAAAATTTAGTAAAGATAGAAGAAAAAATATGAAATTAAACAATAAAATAAGAAAAGCAGGATGTATAAGAGACCAGTTAAACAAATTCATTTTCAGCAAAATAAGAATTATTCAAAGTACAAAATATTCTGTATATAAATGCAGTGTTTAGTTTATTCTAACCTATAGAGCTGAGAGCTGTGATAGAAATAGGGGAGTTGATCAAAAATCGAAGTCTTGACAAGAGTTAAGAAAAATAATTGAAACATAGATTACACCACTCTGCACGGTTTTTGATGTTTGTAAATTAATGGCTGGTTTTAATTCAGTTTTTTATGCTGATTTCAGAAATGTTTTGTTTTTTCTATCACATACCATTTTTTTCACCACTCACTTAATTGATGTCATGAGTTGTATTATTGAATGTATTAAGTTAGAAGTAAATGTTGGGAATTTGTAAACTAAATCACATGTTGCCAACATTGCCTTCAGTCATTTGTTTTCTGACCTTTAGAATTCTATGCAGTGTTTATCAGTGTGAGCTAAGTTTATTTTTGAGGTTATCATGTCAAACTTATGCTGAAAAGTGAATAAAATGACTTCACTTAATAATCACACAAATGTTTGAATAATCCAAATGTATTTTGTTATATTTGTGGAAGTTATGTAGTCCTAAAGCAAAAACAAGATATTAGAGAATTTGTAAAAAGTGTGTATTGTGCTTATTTTGGAGTGAACCTAAGATAAACAATGGGCTCCACCTAAAGTTTGCCAAACCTGTGTTGAAGCAAGATTGTGGGAAAATGGTAAAAAGAAGTCTATACCATTTACAATTGCCATGAATTGGCGGACGCTTATAAACCACTGCAGTGACTGTTACTTTTACTTAGTTAATGTAGAGGGAGACACTGCAAAAAGTAAGAAGGGCATTGAGCATCCTAATATTCCATATGTCATTAGACCAGGCCCGCATGGAGATAACCTGCCAATTCCATTCCCTCCACATATAGGAGAATGTAGCAGCAGAGAGTGCTGAAAGTGAAGCTTCAGCACTCTCTCAGCACTCTCTCACAAAGTCCAGCCCTCAACTGTTTTCACAGCATGAACTCAGTGATCTGGTAAGAGATATATTAACCAAAGGAATCTGCAGAACTCTCTGGTTCTAGACTTAAGTCAAAAATCTTCTAGCATATAGGATATTTTTCTCATGGTACAAAGAATGAAAACTAGTCCCATTTTTCTGAGGACAGATTCTGTGGTTTTTTTTTGTTTTTTTTTTTTTTGCAGTAATATAAATGACTTAATGAACTATTTTCAGGAAGGCTTTTGATACTGTTGCACATAAGACTGCTATATAAACTGAACAATGTGGCATTGAGAGCAAGTTACTGCTATGGATAAAAGGATGGTTAAGTGGAAGAAGACGGTGGTTATCGATAGTTATCTTCATGAACTGGTTAAGTGGAAGACGACAGAGTGGTTATCTTCATGAAATAATATATGTGGTTTCCCAGCGTTCAGTGCTGTACCATTCTTGTTTTCTTTTCAATATTTATTAATGATATTGATGAAAGTATATCAGGCTTAAGTCAAAGTTTGCTGCAGATGATACACAGGTTGGCAGGGTAGTTAATGATAGTAATTAGAGTGAACTACTGCAACAGATCCAGGAAAATTGGGTCAGTTGGCTGAGAAATGACAGTTTAAGTTTAACATTGACAAATGCAAGTACTGCATATGGATAGCGGTAATCCCAGAGTAACTTATGAATGCTCAGGGAGTGGAAAATGAAAAAGACTTTGGGTAATAGTGCAGTCAGATATGAAATTCTCTCAGTAGTGCAGACATGCTGCCAGAACAGTTAATGGGGTTTTGTCAATGATATACAGAAACTTTGCTAGCAGGGATAAGGAGATGATTATCCCTTTGTACAAGGTCATGGTTAGGCCGCATCTTGAGTATTGTATACAGGTCTTGAGGCCTAATTTTAGGAAGGCTATAGATATGCTGGAATGAATGCAGAGAAAGGCTACCAGATTGGTGAAGGCAACAAAATGGAGCTCACATTTAGAAAGGCTTTAGTTCTGCAAATTGTGGTTTCTGAAGACTAGGCACCTTCAGGATAATCTGATGGAAGTATTTAAGGCTTTGAATGGATTGAGTAAGCTGAATGTGAATAGCATTCTTCCTCTTGATGACACTACACACATGAGGGGGTATAAATTTAAGTTGAAGGATGGTTGCAGGATAGATATGCAGAAGTTTGCCTTCAGCCACTGGTGGTTGATTGTTGGAACAGGCTAGGTCTGTTATTGTTTAAGTGGATGGTTTGAATAAATTCAAGGAAGAACTAGACAAATTCTTGGAGGGTACGGATGGGAGAAGTGTGTGGTGTTTTTTTTTTTTTTTTTTTGACTGATGCTATATAAGCTTGCTTTGTCATTTGCCACTATTACTACTATTTAGGAATTCGTTACAATCCTACACAGTGGAGTCTTTATTGACTCATCAAAGAGGAGTCTCAAAGATGCATTGCTTTACAATGAAAATAAATATGTATTGAGTCCAGTAGTCACTCTATGCATTTGAAAGAGACATATGGGAACTTGAAGTTGTTGACAAATAAGTATGAAGAACATGGTTGGTTGGTAGTTCTGTGCTGACTTTAAAGTGACAGGCATGTTACTTGGACAGCAATCTGGCTATACAAAAATGCCTTGGTTTTTTTTTTTTTTTTTTTTTGAACTTAGTGGTTTATGAACTGTTGTTTGATCCAGGAAAGGAGTAAGGTATGTTAAGGTCTGGCTGAAGAGGGGCAGTTTGTTTACATGGATCAAAGAACATAGTTCATAAACCACTGGTTAACCCCAAACTGTCCTCCTTCCAGCCTTGCACATCAAACTGGGTTTGATGGAACAGTTTGTAAAAGTTTTACCTCAGGAAGATCCTTGCCTCAGCTACCTTTGTACTGACTACTTTGTACTAAAAGGGCATCCATGGACTCAGGGGAGATCCTCACAGACTGGAGATGTGCAAATGTATCCGCAATTCACAAAGGGGGGATTGAAAGGTGACACGAGTAATTACAGAACTGTTAGTTTAACTTCTGTTCCGGGGAAAATAATGGAGTCACTGGTTAAAGAACCACTGCAGGATCATCTAGACAAGACTGCAGTTATAGTTCAGACACAACATAGGTTTGTTAAGGGGAAGTCTTGTCTGACAAATTTGATTGGATATTATGATGTGATCACAAAGGAACTGGATGCAAAAATTAAATTTTGATATCATATACTTGGATTTTAGGAAATCTTTTGGTACTGTTGCACATGGAAGACTACTGTGCAAGTTGGAGCAGTATGGCATTAAGGGAAAGTTGCTACAATGGATAAGAGCCTGGTTGAGTGGGAGAAGACAGAGTGGTAATCAAGGGGCACTGCTCTTCATGGACTAATGTTATTAGTGTATTCCCCCTGGGTTTGGTGTTGGGCCCATTGTTGTTTTCAGTATTTATCAATGATATTGATGAAGGTATATCAGGGTTAATGTCTAAGTTTGCAGACAATATGAAGGTTGGCAGGGTTGTTAATGATAGTACACTACTGCAACAGGATCTGGAAAAGTTGAGCAGATGGGCTGCGAGGTGGCAATTGAAGTTTAACATAGACAAATGTAAAGTACTGCATATGGATAGCAGTAACCCCAGAGTAATGTATCAACTGGGTGTTACTACATTCAGGGTAGATGGAGATTGAAAAGGACCTGTGGGTTATTGTGCAGTCAGAGCAGGTCATAGGGTATTGTCAATGATATATGGGAATTTTGCTAGCAGGGATAAGTAGGTGATTATCCCCTTGTATAAGGCAATGGTCAGGCCACACCTTGAGTACTGCATACTGGTCTTGAAGCCCCATTTTAGGAAAGATGTTGAGCTACTAGAATGAGTACAGAGAAGGGCAATGAGATTAGTGAGAATAACAAAGGGTTGCTGTTATGAAGATATTCTTAAGTTCTGCAAATTGCAGCATCTGGAGACTAGGCACTTGCAAATAATCTGATTAAGGTGTATAAGGCCTTGAATGGTTTGATCAAGCTCAATGATGATGAGATTCTTCCTCTTGATTATATTCCACACCTGAGGGGGGGGGCATAAATTCAAATTTAGGAAAGGCACTTGTAGAATAGAGTTGTGGAAATTTGCCTTTAGCCAGCGGGTGGTTGATTGCTGGAACAAGCTTCCATCTGTCGTGGAAGTTGACACCTTAAATAAATTCAAGGCTGAATTTAGACAAATGTTTCGTGTGAATGGATGAAATCGGAAGGGGTTTTTTTTTTTTTTTTTTTGGCTGTTACTATATAAGCTTGCTTTCTTGCATCATATACCTATGCCAATGAATGTCAAGGTACATTTTTTATGCTCCACATCAACTACTTACCAGAAAATCTGGAAGTGTTAGTAAAGAACAGGGTGAGTGGCTTCACCAGGATGTTAAAGGATATGGAGATGAGTTACCTAGGGAGGTAGAATGTTAACATGATGGCTTAATATTGCTGGATGCTGAAGACTGTCTATAAAGTAGAAGGATCTACAAGAAAATCAAAGAAATGAAAATTTGACCCATTGTAGATCAGTTTTTAAAATGAGAGGTATTAGCATTTAATGGACTTTTCACCACACTGTCCCTTTTAATAGTTTTAAACATTTATTTAATTATAAAAGTCAGTAGAAGTACATTTTATTATAATTTCAATGCAAAAATTCTGCTAAATTAATAAAAAATTTGTGAAAAATCAAAATTCTTTTGTGATTTTTGAAGAAACTTCTCATGATGGAAACAAATGAAAGTAATTTTTGAAATAAGCATTAGAAAGAAATTTAGAAAAACTTCTCATGATGGAAACAAATGAAAGTAATTTTTGAAATAAGCATTAGAAAGCAATTTAGAAAAACTATTTCTGAGAAAATAGTGATTTTTTTTTCAAAATGCAGCATTGTGTTATTTTTGGACAGCTCTTTGCACTTACCTCATTGTAATTATATTGAGGTGGTTCTTATCTTTCAACATGAAAGTGATCCATGTCATTAAGCAAGGACTGTGAGAATGATTTGAAGAGAATAGCATCAGGACACTAATTTTCTCCAATCTAATTCATTCTCTTCAACCACAGCTTAGTCTTTGGGATGATTTTTTTTTTTGGTTTTTTTTTTTGGTTTTTTTTTTTTTTTTTTAGGAGCATTAGCAACTAAAGCCATATTGCTCCGGGGATATGCGGTGGTCATTCCCTGACCTTTCCGCACCCTCCGTATTTGGTGGGCACGGGCTCGAACTCTGGTCTAATCAAGAAACATGTGTTACGCACTGCTGCTCTTGCCCACCTGGCTACGGAGGTGCCTCTTTGGGATGAATTGGAATATGGAATTAGGGCAAGGCCAACGTGTCCCTCAAAAGTACTTTAAAGAAGGAGCATAATACAACCATCTTTCTACTAGAAATTAATGTTCTATGATGTATTTCAGCAGTCATTACAGCCAAAGGTGGACCAACATGCTTCATAAAGTGTTTTTTGCCATTTGGCAGGATAGGCTGTTTCCACCTTGGCTGTGTGGGGGGGGGGGAGGGAAAGAGAGTGTGTGAGAGAGAGAGAGAGAGAGAGAGAGAGAGAGAGAGAGAGAGAGAGAGAGAGAGTGTGCACTCTTTCAAGTGTAAATACTTTTCTTATCCTTTGTATTAGATGCCTTCTTGCCCATTATTGTTGTATTTTTTTTATTTATTTATTTTTTTTTGTTGTAAATTCAGATTTTTGCTGCTATTTATCATTCAATGTAAGTTTAACAATAAAAGTAAAGCAGGTCATTTTTTCTATCACAAATGAGAGTAAACTCTAAATGGTCTATTTCAGTTTTTGAAGTAATAAGTTAAAATTGTTGTGTGAAGTTAAAATATGGTAATGGTAAAAGGAATGCTGCTTATCAGTCTCTGCCTGTAGTTTCAAGGAGCAATTAAATGAACAACTTTTAGTTTTGGCCTTGTGTTTTTTTTTTTTTTTTTTTTTTTTAGATTTTATTACTGAAAATTTAGGTAAGTGGAGATTAATAAAAACCATTCTTTTTATTATTACAGAAATGATTTTTCTATTTTTCCACCAAAAATGCAGGAAAAAACATTAATTTAGATGTCTTTTTATTTTATTAAAATGTTTTTTTTTTTTTTTTTTTTTTTTTTCAGTGTAGCAGAAAAATAGTGTCTTAATTTTAAAATTTACTTTTCACTTTGATATTTGAAACAGCAAGGTCTTAAATTAACATATTGCTTCGCTAATAAAATACAGACAATTTTATTTTCAAAGTAAACTAAGAAATGATGTTTCATAGTTGCCTTGAAAATATAATTCCTATTATAAATAACATTAGATAAGCTTTGATATTTTTTGTATAAAAACACTGCAATTTTTCTCATGGCAGAGGCAGAGTTAAACTGGACTGGGACTTGGCTGTTTTTGACTTTTTAATATGTTCTATGTAATTCTTAAAAGAATTTTCCCAGGCTGTCTTTTGTTCTTTCTGCTGTATGAACCATCAATTAACACCCACCAATTTAAAACCCACCAACTCTGTACCTATTCTTTTAGAGTTCTGTTACCTTGTTTAAAATAATTTTTAGGAATGCTGATAAAAAATATTTTAAGGTCAGACATTTTGTAGTCAGTTTATTTTTAGAGCAGAAAAGACATTTCCTTAGAAAAAATTAAATGAAGTACTGTCAGACTTTCATTCCAATTACTTTAAAGTGATGTAGCTATCATCCTTATTATCTTTCTGTAGTTACCTTTCAAGAAATATTTATCCAAGTGAAAAACATTACACTGTGTGACAATAGAGGAAAGGTTTTCATTAGCTTGTTTATATAATGGGATATATTACTTTTAAAATTATTCTGATTTGAGTGTATTATGCTGGATATAGAAACAGAAAGCTCCAACTCTTTTTAGGTAAATAGAGAATTAAGTATAAACTGTGAGAAGACCTATCTTAAATAAAAATAAATATTGTAGTTTTTTACTAAGAAAAGAAATGTTTTCATTTTACAAGATGTTAAATTTATTCAGTAATAGGGGGTGGGAGTCTGGCATACTTAATCTCCCCAGGTCCTGAATTGAAACTCCACCTCTGCATATCATTTTATCATTTTTTTTTGTTATTGAAACTTTTCATGTAATGCAAAAATAAGAGCAAAAAAGATCTAGAACAATCTTAGCTGAGTTGTGCAATTTCAGTAGAATTTGATAGTTGTGCTACAGGTTTTTCAAGTATTTTAATAACAGTAGCCAAAAAATGAGCATGCAAAAAATTTACAACTTAATGGTATGTTGTTTGCAATAGAATAAAAAATCACTAACAAAATCAAAAAACTAATGTTGTTTTCACTTAGCATTACCAAATATTATTCATAAATTTTGATCAAATTCATTTAAATGGAAATTGACTATATTTAAGCAAATCTCTGTTCAGAAATTTCATGTTTCCCTCTGGCTCCTTTATTGCCTATGAACTATGCCATCTTTTTATAAGTATACAGTTTTTATCTTTCAACACCTCTAGCATCTATTTAATTATTTCTACAAAGGTAAGCAATTCATATATTTTTGCATGGCATATTCAGACAATTTTAATTTACTCTTAAAACAGACAAAATAAATGCATGGTAATCAAAATGTATGTTTCATTATAAATTTCAGGTTGTTATTATTATTTCTTTACATAATACCATAAAATTAAACTTTGGTAAAAAGAAATACGTATTTGATATTTTGGTAATTTTGACTAAGTTAGGCACAAAATCAGTTTGTGATAACTCATTAGTAATGGAGAACTTTTTTTTTTTTTTTTTTAAACAAAATTTAGAAGAGTTTGAGTGCCTAACCAGATAAACTATTTTGTAAAATAGTTTATCTGGTTAGGCGTTCTTCCAGTGATTGGAAGAAGGTCTTTAATATACAATAAGAAGAAAAGAGTGGGAGAAAGAACTGAATCTTGAGGAGCATCATTACTGGAAAAGTTGGAAGACAGCCATCTACCATCATCCTTAGTGAGCAGTCAGAGAGAAAACTGGATACTCAATTGTAAAAAAAAAAAAGTCAGCAATCCATAAGATAGAAGCTTGTTTAGAAGACATTTATTCCAAACACAATCAAAAGCCTTAAAAATGTTAGGAGCAACTGCTGAGTTTCATTGAGCTTGTCTATAGATGGGTAATAAGCAAATGTATCACCAGTGGAGGGGTACTGACAGAATCCATACTGGTGACCATTGATCAGATGGAAGATTTCAAGATAGTTTAGGGATTGATGGATTTCTCTATTACTTTGGAAAGCGTAGGGGTGAGTGTAATGGGATGATACTTGAATGAAAGGGATTTATCACTCTTTTCAAGAACTGGCTGGATACAAGCAAATTTCCAAGTAGAAGGAAAAATACTGATGGAATAAAGAAGTGGAGAAATGCCATCAGGACCTGTAGCCTTGGCATCACAATTGTTCAAAATTCTGACATCCTTTTGATGGGAGATCACAGGAGGTGGGTGCCTCCGTGGGCAGGAGCAGCAGTGCGTAGCACACGCTTCTTGATTAAACTGGGGTTTGAGCCTGTGACCACCAAATACGGAGGATGCAGAAAGGTCAGAGAATGACCACTGCATATCCCTGGAGCAATATGGCCTTAGTTGCTAATGCTCCTAAAAACCAAATAACAAACAAACAAAGACCACCAGGTTTTAACAGAAGTGGATGTATAGATGGGCAAAAGTTGCAGCCACTAGCTTTGGCAAGAGATCAGAATGAGTGACTATTATTTGGACAAGAAGCAAGTTTTCTACTGTTAGCTTGTACAAAATCTAGTTTAGTTTGATTAATAAACTTAACAATTGTTGCGAGCTTTAGTGTAGGCAGGAAATGAATCTGGAAATTTGGATGCAAGTCAACTGAGCGTCTCCGTAGCCAGGTGGGAAGGAGCAGCAGTACGTAGCACACTCTTCTTGATTAGACCGGGGTTTGAGCCCGTCGCCACCAAATACGGAGGATGCGGAAAGGTCAGGGAATGACCACCGCATATTCCCAGAGCAATATGGCCTTAGTTGCTAATGCTCCTAAAAACCAAATAACAAACAAACAAACAGTGAGTCAACTGTGATATGCAACATTCTTGTCTTGAACAGCCTTAGGACATTTATTGGAATATCAAGGTTTAGATAAAGGAAAAAATTAAGGTAGAGCATGAAATAAAGGATTTCATCCCTACAAGAATAATTTCACTGACAAGATCTGAGAAAAAGTTGACATTAGAAGATTAAAAACAGTAATCCAACCAATGAAAAGAAGAATAGAAATCTCACAGATCATCTCATTTCACATTCTTGTCATGCCAAACAACACAAGGCTAAGAATGGCCATGAGGAAAGAGCTCCATTGGTAAAGAAACCATCACCAAGTTGTGATTATGGTATTGTAGTGTAAATTGGTTTCATTTAAACAGTATTCAGCTTGCTAGCATGTTTCCTGTAATAATTAATGAAATCATAAATTGGAAATTAATGATTTTGTAAGCTTATTTTTCAATACATGCAGTAAATTTTTATGTTAAAGTATTATTTAGTTACTTAAAAATATACATTGCATTTTTAATTATTATACATTTTGTTGTACTGAATTTTCTGAAGGTTAAATGTATTTTTGGTCATTTCTCTAAGCTGGTCTTAATTTTTTAGCTGTGAGGCTTCAATAGGAGCAAGGCATTTGAGCAGCCACCCATACCCACCACCACCACCAGTATCAATCTGTCCCACTGCTAAAAAAAAAAAAAAATCTAAATCCATTGCAATCAACTTTGCAGAAGCAAACCTCTTGTCTTTACCCTTAAAGAAATATCACATCAATTCAATATGATCACTGCTACTTAGTAGTTCCTTCAACTGAAGATTTTAAATACATGATTAATCTCTGCCAATAATCAAATCAATGTTGTTTTCCTCCTTAGGATTCTGGTGTACAAAGAAGTCTTATGCCATTCAATATACTACACATTTTAAAGAAAAGTTTTTTTGGAAACTGAACAGAACACCTTATTTGCATGGATTCCTAGTTTCACTTAATGCAATTTTGGATTGTGCAATATTTTTTTTGGAGCAAAATATCACTCCAGTTGATGGCTACCTGTATATGATATCTTTAGATAGGTTGGTATCTGTTATTTTCTGTCAGTGTAAATGAAATTTTAAAATTTCATTTAAGTGGCTAATTCAAATAGACTTGGAGAGGAGAGAGAAAGATTTGACTGAAATCACTACTAAAAATAGAGTGAAATAATCATTTTAAAGTGATTTGGATGATGAGAAATATCACTGGTAAGGAAGAAGTAAGCCAGCAAACTTGCCTTTCTTTAATTAGGATTAATTTTTATTTGAAATAATTTTGAAAACATGAACTTTAATGATCAAGTTTTATGAATTATTTTATTTTATTGAACACAAACATATGAAATACCTTGCGTAAGTTTTGTTTTTGCTTCTAAACTAGAGTAGAAAATTTCTGCTTATTATTAAAGTTATCACAAAATTTTAATAAATTCTTCATAGGATCAGTACCTAGAACTGATTTAACAGTTATTTATTGTAAATTAAGTTGAAATACTTTATATTTTTAGGGAGATTTTTTTGTAGACTGTACTAAGGAACAGCAAGAGTACTAATCATTTTTTTTTTTTTCTTCTGTATTGTTACTCTTGTTATTGATCATATGTGATTGGTTATGTGACATTTCTGATGATAGTTCTTGCTGCTTTCACTAATCATGTTTGACAGCTAGACATCTCCCATTCTAGCTGTGAGTTCAAGAAGAACATGATACCTTTTGCCAAAATTCAGTGTCTTTTTAAGAGCAAGGGGAATTCACAGAGTGACTTTAAGAAAATTTCAAAATTCTTACCAAAATTGATAAGCTTTAATATCATTTAAAAGTAATGATTAAAAAATTAACTCTATATAAAAATGAATTTTGGGGTTTTCTTCATTTACTGATAACAGTAAAATTAGCTGCTCCTGTTTGAAGGTCAGATTAGAACAGGAGCAATAGCAATGTGTGACACACTTTACCAAGAATTAGTGCTTTGGCACATTTTAACATCAAACAAAAATAAGAATAACAAAAGTTGAACTCTGTCTGGGATTCCAAGTTTACAAAAGGGGCTTGCTGCATATGCATTTTACGTACTGCTACTACCGTTATTGCTAATGAACTGCCTGTTTTTTTTCCTTGTTTCTTACTTCACCTCACCAAGCTTTATCTTAATGAAACTGTTACATCCAGTTAGTTTAGGAAAATGTGGATTAATTAAGGAAATTAATTTCTAATTTGCAGTTAAAAGAAATGTACTCACATGGCATTTTGCCTTGCCTGCATCACACTATCAATGGAGTGGTGAAAATGCTGCCAAGCAACATACAGCTAAATCAGAGTACAGTACATAAAAAATTCCTGGTATAAAATAATAAAAGAATAGTCTGATTTACATTATTTTAACATAAGTTCAGTTTTGTGGAAAAAATCTCATGTTTCTGTATTTTTTTTAAATATAGAATCTCCCGTGCCTACACCACCACCACCACCAGCCACTCAACATGTTGAAGCTCCCATTCTGAAACCACCATCTGAAAAATCAGAAATTGTAAATCAAAACCAATGTGCTGAATGTGGAAAAGTTATTATGTATGTATCTGTTGTTTATAAAGTTAAATTAATGAAAAAATTGACTAATTCTTTATTATTATTAGCCCTATGGTGCAAGGAAGCCTGAGGCTTATGCTGCACCAGCAAAAAAAAAAAATTTCTGAATTACCATGAGAGAGAGAGAGAGAAGGAAATCACCATACTCACCAAATGTTGAGCCCCTGGGTTTATATTATTAATTAAAATTGAAAACAGTTGATTTTAATATAACCTCTAAATGCATCTATAGTCAATAGATAATGATGTTACCCATTAGAAGTTGTTTAGGAAAAAAAAATGTATTCATTCTGAATAAAATTTTTTCTTAAATGTTGCAACTAATTTGAAATAACAGCATCTATCACTATTGTGAATTTACAGATACAATGCAATTGCTTTCTTATATCTTGTTATATCAAAATTTCATTCTAATGAATGCCACTAAAAGTTGTTTCAAAATAATTGATGGTATAATTGGGAGATTTTAACTTTCCAGATATTGACTGGAATTTGTGGGTTGGTCACTCGCACACCAGCCGACCACCTTTAATGTCTTGAGCAGCACTTCATTGTTAATGTTGGTGACTATTGTCAGAAAGACTGATAATATACTGTGTAAAAAAGGACCAGGGTATGTCTGCAGGGGCAAAAGTTGATGTTGTAGAGCAGATATCATCTTTTAAGGGCACAAAGGATGATATTGTTGTACACATTGACACTAATGACATTAAGAGTAGGCGATCTGCAAACTTACTTAACAAGTACAGGATAATATTGAAAAAAAGTTGAGTTAGGGTTAAATTTGAAAGTGTCTGCAATTCTACCCAGACACAATAGGAGGGAGTACATGAGCCTTGTCAATTAATTTGGCCCTAGAGAGATTGTGCAAGGCTCATGGGGTAGAATTTTTCTCAGAGTGGTCTGTGCTTGTTAACGGTTATATAAAAGGAGAGACTGCTGACCACCATCACACATTTGATCACATATCAGATTGTCTAATAATAAATAAATGATAGATAATCAGTGCCCTGATTTACCTTCATCAATGATATTGATGAACATATATCAGGCTTAATGTCGAAGTTTGTAGATGATACAAAGTTGGCAGGATTGTTAATGACAGAATGATTAAGTAGTAGTAGTGAGTAGTAAAACTCATACATTTGCAAGAAAGCAAGTGTATGAGTTTATGCAGCATCAACCAGAAAGGTTGATGCTGCATAAACGCTTGCTCTATTATTTTGACAATTCATGGTGTATTCAATAGTAAGAAAAAGTGGGTGGGACATGCTGTATGAAGTAATGAAATTTTTGGATATGGCGTACATGTGGTAAGAATATACCCAGATCCTTGACATAACGTGGCCTCGACAATGCTCCCCGCATACACACTACTCGGACTCCCTCCAGTCACTATCTGGCAGAGTAGAGGTAGCAAGATTATACACTAGCTGATCCGGAAGCCTCCTAGAGAGTTACCAATAGGTTTGGTCTGGTGTACTATCTAGCGGCCGGCCTGCGAACACCGTTTTAGAGCTGTACCCTCGAAATGTAAGGAATATTGGATCTCGTCACGACATTCATCATAACCTCAAAAATCATCACTCATACTGCATGATGGAAGAGATAGGAAGGGTTGGCCGGAACTTAGCTCTAGAGAATAAACACGGGTTCCACTATGTCAAGCCTCCAATAAGCAAAGTGGTGGTATTTCACCGGTTGATGAGTCATCTACCACCTAGTACTGCCTGGTAACATAGAGGGGCGGTGTTCCTCCATGTGGTGTGGGCGCCACACCTCGACCTCTGCTTACGTTGGTTCACACCTGGGTGGTCACCCACCATGTACTTGTGCATGAAGGTTATACCCAGGATTACTAACAGTCCCACCATTGTGAAGGTGCAAGCAGAGGATTTGGCTGTCATAGACCGTCCGGACTTCGCCGAAATTGGGTCCACTTGACTTGAGTGTCACCCGAATATCAGTTCCATCAGCGTTTTAGACTCCCAGGTAGCAAGAACAGCTTGTCTGGCATATCTGAGAGAATGTCTGTGACAACCTCAAGGACCAAAAGTGTGTGACAACCTCAAGGACCCTGTGGGACTCCACTAATAACATTAGTCCACGAAGAGTAGCACCCATTGATTACCACCTCTGTCTTCTCCCACTCAACCATCCTTTTATCCATTGTAGCAACTTATCCTTAATACCATTCTGCTCCAATTTGTACAATAGTCTTCGATGCGCAACAGTGTCAAAAGCTTTCCTGAAATCCAAATATATGATATCAAAATTATTTTTTACATCCAGTTCCTTTCTAACCACATCATGATATCCTATCAAATTTGTCAAACAAGACTTTCCCTTAACAAACCCATGCTGTGTCTGAATTATTGCTGCAGTCTTGTCTAGATGATCCTGCAATGCATGGCGCCTCCATAGCCAGGTGGGCAGGAGCAGCAGTGCATAGCACATGCTTCTTGATTAGACCGGGGTTCGAACCCGTCACAACCAAATACGGAGGATGGAGAAAGGTCAGGGAATGACCGCTGCATATCCCCAGAGCAATATGGCCTTAGTTGCTAATGCTCCTAAAAAACCAAATAACAACAACCCGCAATGCATCTTTAACCAGCGACTCCATTATTTTACCCAGAACAGAAGTTAAACTAACTGGTCTGTAATTACTCATGTTACCCTTCGATCTCCCTTTGTGAATTGGGGATACATTTGCACATCTCCAGTCCGTGGGGACCTCCCATGAGTCCAAGGCTGCTCTCATAATTATGGCTAAGGGTTTGCTTAGATGCTTTGCTGCTTCCTTTAATATAACTGGATAGATCCCATCCACCCCCAGGTGCCTTTCTTATGTTTAACTTCAATTTATCCTCCACTTTGCTCTCAGTTATTACAAAATCATTAAGCACCCTGCTACAATTTGATAACCTTCTGCCATTTTCAAACCTTAATAACTCCTAATGTGTTAATGTGGATGCAAAATACTCATTCAGTTTGTTTGCTATCTGAGCAGGATCATCAACAGTCGGACCATCTATATCAAATGGACCAATCAGATTCATCCCCTTCCTTTTAGAGGAAGGGGATGAATCTTTTTATTTTCTAAGTAAAGAAATCCTTGCTGTGTTTCTTAGCGTCCTTTGCCAAAGATTTCTCATAATCTGCCTAACCTCCTTTGTGACCTAATTACAGACTAGCTTATATCTGCCATAGGCTTCTGAATAGCTTGATAATTTATATGCATCCCATGCATTTTTCTTCTCTGTCATGAGTCTCATTAGTTCATTTGATAACCATTTAGGCCTAAACCTTGAACAATATTTCTTAATAGGTATGAAACTTTTAGTAGTATCCACGATTAATTCCTTGAATGCTTCCCACTTAGAATTTACTGTTGGTAACATCGTCAGTTGATCCCACTGTACAGAATTTAAAAACTGTCTGAGACCACTGTACTCACCTTTACGGAAGCAAAAACCCTTTCCTTTATCCCTGATGGTAATTATATCTTTAAGTAAATCCCACATCAGTACACCGTGATTACTGCCAACTTGTGGTTCCTTTATCTGCAAATTCATAATGCGAATGATCACTGCTGATAACCAGATCAAGAATATTACCCTCTCTGGTTGCTTCTCGAACATGCTGCTCCAGAAATCAGTCATCCAATAAATCCACAAAAACCTTACTAGTGTGTTAGTCATCAACTCACAAGTTCCAGTCAATATCTGGGAAGTTAATCCCCCATTATAAGACATTCTGATTTACTAGCCCACTATATTTCTCTGTACACTTGTTCATTGTACTCATTTGAGTCATTAGGCCTATAACACACTCCTACTCTTATTTTTGCTTTCACAGTGCTTATGTCACACCAAACTGACTCAACAGTACACTGTTCATCTATATCAACTGGATGCACTTCTTTTGATTTTGTTTTTTTAATTAACAGCATGACACCTCCTCCTCCCTTCCTATCCTTTTTTTACACATTGTACTCCCCAAATTCCAATTCTGCATTCCTAATATCAGTGTGACACCATGTCTCTGATATCCCAACAGTATCTGCCTTTGATGTCTTGACCAACACTTCAAATTCATCAAATTTATTATTATTAGCTATATGGTGCAAGGAAGCCTGAGGCTTATGCTGCACCAGCCAAAAAAAAAAAAAATTCCTGAGTTACCCAGAGAGGGGGAGAGGTAGAAAGGAATCACCAAGAAAGAGAAGAATGATGATATCCGGCTCAGGACCCTGGGTGTGCCAAGCCTATACTCACCAGATGTGAGCCCCCAGGGTGCACTTCTTTTGATTTTGTTTTTCTTAATTAACAGCATAACACCTCCTCCCTTTCTATCCTTTCTGTAGACATTGTAGTCCCCAAATTCCAATTCTACACTGCTTATGTCTGTGTGACACCACGTCTCTGATATCCCAACAATATCTGCCTTTGATGTCTTGACCAGCACTTCAAATTCATCACATTTATTTACTATACTTCTAGCATTGGTATACATGCAAGCATACATGCACCTATTCCTAGTTACCCTGACACATCCCTTATATACCCACCTGTTTCACGATGACTGCCATTAGTCCCTGAAACCTCCAGCACCCCTCGCTCCAGGTCGCTACTTATTCTAATAGAAGTTGTGCAAGAATCACCTTCACCTCTGCCTACGGCTGCTTTTAACCTTTTAGTCTGTGAATCCCCCCCCCAAGCTAGCAGTTTTCCGATCCACCTAACACTGCCTCTATAGTATCAGCAAATATTCTTGCACCCTTTCTATTTAAGTATATCCCATCCCTATAGAAACAGTCTCTCCTGTTAACAAGTACCAAGCAGGACAAAGTTTATCATCTAATGCATGGGAATTAGGTCTCACTGCTTCAGCAGTGAATACCTTTTTAAAGGACAGTGTGCATATAAAAGAACATGTTAAAGGATCAACGCATTTAAGATCAACAATGATGACATTGCTGATCTTAAAATGCTGGATTGTACATACATTGCCAAAGAGGAAAAGACAATGCCAGGTTTCAAGGCTTCAAAAGGTAGGGCAATGCTCTCACATGGGGCTAATGCAGCAAGAGATTAGAGATTGAAACCACTGCTTGTGCACTCAAGGGCATCATTAAAGCCATTCTACCCATGCATTTCTGATCGAACCAGAGAGAGCATGGATAACAATATCTCTCTTGAGGATTGTTTTAAATGCTGCTTCATTCCCGAGGTTGAAAAATTTTGTAAAGACGTTTCTTTCAAGATTTTGCTTCTATTAGATAATGCTCCTGGATATCTTACACACCTAGATGATTTCAATTCAAACATGAGATCTATATTTCTATCATCAAATATGACTTCACTCATCCAATCTATGGATCAAAGTGTTATTTCAAATTTCAAAGCATACTATTTATACACAACATTTGCTCAGGCATTGTCTGCAGTAGAAGGTGAGAAAAATTTAATGTTAAGAGACTTTTGGAAATCTTACAAATTTACCTTTCCATCTTAAACATTAATAAGGCTTGGGTGGAAATTACTAAAAGTTGTTTAAATGGCATATGGAAGAAAATATGCCCACAGCATATAAAAATCTTCAAAGGATTTGAAAAAGACAAATCATATGAACAGATTACAGATAAGATTGTAAAGCTTGCAGAGCTACTTCAGTTGGAGGTAGTGCAGTCTGCAATATTTTTCTTGAAGCTGTCAAAATAAATTGATGGCTAACAGAATAGTCAAACAAAAATCCACAGACAGAAAAATTATAGGTAACCTGCTGATGTTTAAAAGTATACTATTTTTAAATAATGTTTTTGGTAAACAATCTTATGGCTGTATTTTAATATAAAGTGTTTTTTCCCCAGTAAAATTTAATTTTTAGTGCAGTGTGAATTTTAAAAAATCTCCTGTTTTTCTTCTGTTTTTTGGAAAGCACTTTTGCTTTTTTGCAAAAACAACTGTTTTATGCCTGTTTTTTTTTTTTTTTTGTCTCCAAAAAAACTCCTGATTTCCTACTGCTTACAAATGCATAATCCCTAGCTTTTTGAAATTCAAAAGCTATTCCTTAGAAATTTCTCCTGTCTGCAATGAGACTTGAATCGAGACCTTTCCAAACAAGTGACAAAATCGCTATACTCATGGAGGACCCTGTATTTTGTAAATATTTATTTTAAGAGTTAAGAGAACACAAAATTATTGATGATGCCGTTCAGGTTGCTGCCAAGCTAAGTAGATATTTTGCATCTACAGTCAGGAACTCTTTTTGAGATGGGAATGCCATAAGTTTATCAAACTTTAACAGGGAGCTAAATGATTTTATGATAACTAAGGAGAAAATGGAAGAGAAACTGAGGCTATGAGCAAATAAGGCATCTTGGACTGATGAGATATATCCAGTTATATTAAAAGAAGTAACAAACCTTCAGCCATAATTATGTATGCATCCTTGGATTCAGAGGAGGTCTCTATGGATTGTAGCTCTACAAATATCTCTAGCTCATAAAAGGAACAAAGGATGAAATGAGTGTACTTATAAGCTTGACTTCTTTTCTAGGGAAACTAATGAAGTCCAGTTATAAAAATAATGCAAGACCATCTAGACCAGTGACCATCAGCCTGGTCCCTACTGCCCACTAGTGGGCAATTCAAGCTTTCATGGTGGGTGGTGGGGGTTTTTGTCCATTACAAATTTTGTTCTTCCTCCATATATCGAATACATTGCTAACAACTTTGCGAGTTTGACTTTTTAAAATATGCTTTTGCAATTTACTTTTGAATTCCATCTCCAAACTTTGAATATAGATAACAATTCACCGGACACTTCTCGAAGTATACTCATGGATGAGGGAGCAACGAATGAGCTCCATAGCCAAAGGCACGAGTTTAGTGTGCACAACGAGGGCGGGCGGCACTGGTGGGCAGTAAGGAAATTTTACCATCAATAAAGATAAAAAAGTGGGCGGTAGGTATTAAAAGGTTGACAATCCCTGATCTAGACAGATGGTCTTGCATTACTTCTCTAACCAACTAATCAATCTGCTTAGATACTGTGATGCAGTAACAAAGGAACTGGATGCAAAAAATAATTTTGACATATATGATGTCAAAATTATTTTTGGCATTATTTTTACTGAGATTTCTGAAAAGCTTTTAATACTATTCCATAAAAAAAAGATGTACAAATTGGAGCAGTGTGGCATTAGGGGAAAGTTACTGCTATGAATAAAGGTGTGGTTGATTGGAAGAAGATAGTAGTTATTAATGGCCAGTGCTTTTCTTAGACTAATGTTATTAATGGAGTCCCTCAGGGTTTAGTGCTAAGCTCATTGTTTTCAATATTTATTAATCATATTGAGGAAGTTATATCAGACTTAGTGTCTAAAGTTGCGGTTGATATGAAGGTTGGTATGATGGTTAATGACGGTAATCAGGAAATGCTACTGCAACAAGATCTAGAAAAACTAGGCAGATGGGCTGAGAAGTAGTAATTGATGATTAACATTGACAATTATGAGAGCATCCTTGGACTCAGGGGAGGTCCCACGGACTGGAGATGTGCAAATGTATCCCCAATTCACAAAGAGGGATCAAAGGGTGACACGAGTAATTACAGACCAGTAAGTTTAACTTCTGTTCCAGGTAAAATAATGGAGTCACTGGTTAAAGATGTATTGCAGGATCATTTAGACAAGACTGCAGCAATAATTCAGACACAGCATGGGTTTGTTAAGGGAAAGTCTTGTCTGACAAATTTGATAGGATATTATGATGTGGTTACAAAGGAACTGGATGCAAAAAATAATTTTGATATCATATATTTGGATTTCAAGAAAGCTTTTGACACTGTTGCGCATGGAAGACTATTGTACAAATTGGAGCAGAATGGTATTAAGAGTAAGTTATTACAATGGATAAAAGGATGGTTGAGTGGGAGAAGACAGAGGGTGGTAATCAATTGGTGCTGCTTTTCGTGGATTAATGTTATTAGTGGAGTCCCACAGGGTTCGGTGTTGGATCCTCTGTTGTTTTGTATATTTATCAATGATATTGATGAAGGTATATCAGGCTTAGTGTCGAAGTTTGCAGATGATACAAAGGTTGGCAGGGTTGTTAATGACAGTAATGGCAATGTGCTACTGCAACAGGATCTAGATAATTTGGGCGGATGGGCTAAGAAGTTGCAACTGAAATTTAACCTTGACAAATGCAATGTACTGCATTTGGGTAGAAGTAACCCCCAGAGAAATGTACCAACTGTGTGATACTACACTTAAGGTGGTAGAAAATGAAAAAGACCTGGGAGTAATTGTGCAGTCAGATATGAAGTTTTCTGAGCAATGTAGACAGGCTGCCAGGGCAGGTCATGGGGTTTTGTCAATGATATATAGGAATTTTTCTAGCAGGGAAAAGGTGATTGTCCCTCTGTATAAGGGAATGGTCAGGGCACGCCTTGAGTACTGCGTACAGGTCTGGAGGCCTCATTTTAGGAAGGATGTAGATTTGCTTGAGCGTGTACAGAGAAGGGAAACAAGATTGGTGAGGTTAATGAAGGGATCCTCTAACCAAGAGAGGCTTAAGTTCTGTAAGGCCTTGAATGGGTTGAGCATGCTGAATTCTGATGGGATCCTTCCACTTGTTCAGATTACGAACCTAAGGGGCATAAATTCAAATTAAGAAAAGTCAGATGTAGAATAGATGTGCAGAAATTTGCCTTTAGCCAGCGGGTGGTTAATTGCTGGAATAAACTTCCATCTGTCGTTTTGGAAGTTGATAGGTTAAATAAATTTAAGGAGGAACTGGCCAGGCATTTGAAGGGAATGGTGTGATATTTTTTTTTTTTTTTTTTTTTTGCCTGATGCTGCATAAGCTCATACACTTGCTTTCTTGCATCACATACCACTACTACTACAAATGCAAGGTGCTGCATATGAGTAGAAATAATTCCAGAATAAAATACTATGTGGTATCTCACTCAAGGTGAGATACCACATAGTATCTCACTCAAGGTGAAGAGAACGCAAAAGATCTAGGATAATTGCTACAGCAACATGTTTGAGGTGCAACCAAAGGGGGTAATACTCTTGACCTGATTATCAGCAGTGATTAAGTATACATTAGAAATTTGCAGATAATGGAACCACTAGGTGACAGTGATCAGTCTACTGATTTGGGATTCACTTAAATATATAACTACCATCAAGGGTGTAAAGGGAAGGGTTTTTGTAAAGGTGACTAAAGTGGTCTCAGGCAGTTTTTGAATTCTATAGTGGGATTAACTGATGATGTTAAAAACAGTGAATTCTAAATGGGATGCCTTCAGGGAATTAATCTTGGAAGCTACTAGGCTTTTCATACCAAGTAAGAAATACTGTTCAAGATTTAGGCCTAAATGGATGTCAGATGAACTGACTCATGGCAGAGAAGAAAAATGTGTGGGATGCATATAAATTAGCTGGTGACACAGAAGCCTATAGCAGATATAATCTAGTCTGTAATCAAGTCACAAAGGAGGTTAGGCAAGCAAAGCTGATTACAAGAAATCCTTAGCAAAGGATGCAAATCAAAACAGACTTCTTTACTTGTGTAAACTCTAGAAAGAAGGGGATGAATCAGGTTGGCCCACGATGTTGGTGGTTCGACCGTTGATGATCCTACTCAGATAGCTGACAAACTGAATCAGTATTTTGAATCTACATTCGCACATGAGGAATTCTGTAAGGAAGGGGAAGGACAGAAGTTTACTAAACTCCAACAGGGAGCTAAATGATTTTGTAATAACAGAGAGCAAAGTGAAGGAGAAATTGTTGAAGTCAAACATAAAAAAAGGCACCTGGGGCAAATGGAATCTATCCAGTTATATTGCAGGAGGCAGCAAGGGAAGTAAGCAAACCCTTAGCCATAATTATGAGAGCATCCATAGATTCAGGGGGAGGTCCCCATGGACTAGAGATGTGCAAATATATCCCCAATTCTTAAAAACAGGGGTTTCAAAGGGTGACGCAAACAATTATAAACCTGTTAGTTTAACTTCTGTTCCGGGGAAAATAATGGAGTCACTGGTTAAAGAGGTGATGCAGGATCACCTAGACAAGACTGCAGTAATAGTTCAGAGACAGCATGGGTTTGTTAAGGGGAATTCTTGTCTGGCCTATTTGATTGGATGTTAAAATGTAGTCACAAAGAACTGGATGCAAAAAATAATTTTGATATCATATACTTCGATTTCAGGAAAGCTTTTGATACTGTTGCAAATGGAAGACTTCTGTGTTTAGTATAGACAAATGACATTAAGAGCAAGTTGATGCAATGGATAAAGGGATGGTTGAGTGGGAGATGGCAGAGAGTGGTAATAAATGGACACTGCTCTCCGTGGACTAATATTATTAGTGGAGTCCCCCAGGGTTCAGTCCTGGGCCCATTGTTGTTTTGTGTATTTATTAATGATACCAATGAAGGTATATCAGGCTTAATGTTCAAGTTTGCAGATGATATAAAAGTTGGCAGGGTTGTTAATGATAGTAAAGACAGTATGCTACTGCAACAGGATCTAGAAATGTTAGGCAGACAGGCTAAGAAGTGGCAACTGAAGTTTAACATTGACAAATGCAAAGTATACTGCATATGAGTAGAGCAACCCAAGAGAAACATACCAACTGTGTGGTACTACACTCAGGGAGGTAGAGAATGAAAAAGACTGGGGGAGGGGATAATTGTGCATTAAGTTATGAAGTTCTCTGAGCAGTGCAGACAGGCTGCCAGAGCAGGGCATGGAGTTTTGTCAATGATATATAGGAATTTTGCTAGCAGAGACAAGGAGGTGATTATACCTTTGTATACGGCAATGGCCAGGCCACACCTTGAGTACTGCATACAGGTCCAGAGGCCTCATTTTAAGAAGGATGTAGAGTTGATAGAACAAGTACAGAGAAAGGCAACAAGATTGGTGAGAGGAACAAAGGGGTTCTCTTACCACGAGAGGCTTAAATTCTGTAAGTTGCTGCAACTTATAGAATTAGACAGATGCCTAGTCTCCAGCACCTGGAGACTAGGCACCTGTGAGGTGATCTGATTAAGGTGTACAAGGCATTGAATGGTTTGAGCAGGCTCAATGCTGATGGGATACTTTCACTTGCCGGGATTAAGAACCTGAGGGGGTATAGATTCAAATTGAGGAATGACAGTTGTAGAATAGATGTGTGGAAGCTTGCCTTTAGCCAACCGGTAGTTGATTGCTGGAACAGACTTCCATCTGCTGTTGTGGAAGTTGATTGCTTAAATAAATTTAAGGCTGAACTTGACAAACATTTGGAGTGACTGGATGAGTGAAATGGGGATTTTTTTTTTTTTTTAATGCTCTATATGCTTGCTTTCTTGCCTTATGTGCCTGAACTAATGCTAATGCTAATTGTGCAGTCAGACATGGAGTTCTCTGAGCAATGAAGATGGGCTGCTAGGACAGCTGAATGGGCTTTGTGAATGATGTACAGCAATTTGGCAGCAGGAACAAGGAGGTAATTATTCTGCTGTATAAGGAAATGTTAAGGTTACATCTTGAGTGTTGCATACAGGTCTGAAATCCTCAGTTTAAGGATCTGTTGAAATGGGTGCAGAGAAGAGCAACTAGATTAGTGAAGGCAATATAGGCTACTCTTACCAAAAAAAGCTTCAGTTCTGCAAATTTCAGCATCTGGTAACTAGGCACCTGCAAAGAGTTCTGATTGAGGTATTTAAGGCTTTGGATCAAATAAGTTAAACATTGTGCATCCTTACTCTTGCTCAGAAAACACATCAGGAGGCATAAATTTAAAGTGAGTAAGGATAGTTGCATAGCCGAGTGGTCAGGGGCCAGAGTGCAGTAGCAAACACTTTTTGAGTAGGCCGGGATTCAAGCCCCTGACTGCTAAATACGGTCAATCTACCAACCTGCACTGGACTAGTGTGGCAAATTGTGGTCCAGTTCTCTCAACAGAATTGTTAAGGAGGCTTCCATCCTGCAGTGAATTGATAATGGCTGCAGTTTACTTTGTTTAAAGGTTAGTTGCAGGACAGGTGTTAGAAATTTGCTTTGAGCCAGAGAATAGGATTGTTGGAAAAAAATTTTATCTGGTGTTGTGCAAATGGATAGTTTGAATTGGATATTATTATTAGTAAGGAAGAATTTGGCAGATTATTAGAGGGGAAGGACAGGTAATGCAGAAAGGTTTTTTTTTTTTCTTTTCTTGTCTTTTTTTTGGCTGATTTATTAATAATTTATTATTAATATTAACCAATCCACCAACATAATGTTCTTAATATTAATTACATATTATGTTATTAAACACACCATGTAGAAAACAAACAAATCCAAATCCCATTAAGAGGAATTCTTGCAGACTTTTTTTTTTTTTACACTGGCAAATTGGTCAATTTCTGATGAAGCTGTCTTCAGTCTTTAAAACTTTGAACCCTGCAACACTTTGAAAATGTTATGCCCTAAGGCAGTCAAGACTATGAAGTATTAGTATATGTTCTTTATAATTGCTGATATTCTGACAGTGTTTTTTTTTTTTTTTTTTTTTTTTTTTGCTGGATGAGATTTGAGTTTCTGGAGATAAAAACCATGCAAACTTCACGTGAAACTAATGTGGCTACAGTTTCAGAAAAGCATATAAAAATTACTCAGGTCTCTATAGAATTAAATCCACATCTGTTTCATACAGTGTGGGAAGAATGCCAAAGACAAAATACAATACAAAAACTGATATTTAAATATAAATTTTAATAAACTCTTGATATAAAATGTAAATTCATCTATATTTTTAATTTTTCAGTGGTGTATTTGTAAGAATAAAAGATAAGCCTCTTCATCCAGAGTGCTTTCGTTGCAGTACATGTGGAACCTCCCTTCGAAATGCTGGTAAGGATTTCATTCTTGGTTCCTTTATATACGTTACATTTAATTGTCAATATATATATAAACCCACCATACATATGAGGGTTACCAAAAATAATGAGCAACTATCAGTTGTGTTTTGCCATATTACAGGTATCCCCAAATTAGATGTTACAAAAGTTTATTTTTATTATTATTATTATTATTATTAGTAGTAGTAGTAGTAGTAACAGCAAATGATGAAAGGAGGCCAGCTTATATAGCATCAACCAAAAAAAAAAAAAAAAAACACAGTTCACTCATTTGTATCCTCCAAGAATTTGTGCGGTGCCTCCATAGCCAGGTGGGCAGGAGCAGCAGTGTGTAGCACACACTTCTTGATTAGACTGGGGTTCGAGCCCGTGACCACCAAATACAGAGGATGCAGAAAGGTCAGGGAATGACCACCGGAGCAATATGACCCTTAGTTGCTAATGCTCCTAAAACCAAATAACAAACAAACAAACCAAGAATTTGTTTAATTAGCTCTTCCTTGAATTTATTCAGCCAATCCTCCACTTCTGCA
The DNA here is from genome assembly GCF_048544385.1 of Mastigoproctus giganteus. Taxonomy (NCBI): domain Eukaryota; kingdom Metazoa; phylum Arthropoda; class Arachnida; order Uropygi; family Thelyphonidae; genus Mastigoproctus; species Mastigoproctus giganteus. The sequence continues at coordinate 80,880,057 of NC_143582.1, forward strand.
ACAAATGGTAGCCTGTTTCAACCATCAGCTGGCTGAAGGCAAACTTCCACACATCTATTCTACTACCATCCTTCCTCAACTTGAATTTATGCTCCCCCCCTTGTGTGTAGTCTCAGTAAGTAAGAATATCATTAACATTCAGTTTACCCAATCCATTCAAGGCTTTAAACACCTCAATCAGATCTTCCCACAGGTGCCTAGTCTTGAGACTCTGAAATTTGCAGAACTGAAGCCTTTCTAGGTAAGAGCTCCCTTTTGTTCCCTTCACCGATCTGGTTGCCCTTCTCTGCACCCATTCCAGCAGATCTACATCCTTCCTAAAATGAATCCTCCAGACCTGTATACGTATACAGTACTCAAAATCCATGACCTTATACAAAGGGATAATTGCCTCCTTATCCCTGCTAGCAAAGTTTCTGTATATCATTGACAAAATCTTATGAGCTGTCCTAGCAACATGTCTGCACCGTCATAGAATTCCATATCTGATTGCGCAATTACCCCCAGGTCTTTTTCATTCTCTGAGCGTAGTACCACACAGTTGATAAGTTACACTGGGGTTACTCTGCCCATGTGCAGTACCTTGCATTTGTCAATGTTAAACTTCAACTATTCATAACACACTTTCAAAATATATTTAATCGAAACCAATCTCCCAAAATTCAATTTACTTTCTGTATCAGCAGAGGTTCATAATATTCCCACTAGGATAGGGTAGCCAGAAAGCCCAGTTTTCAATGTTTTGTACCAGTGTCCAAAGCTTTGGGATGGGGGGGGAGGCAGGAGATACAGATGTCCTTGTGTTTTCTAAAATATTAAATGTGACTGTTTACCCAGCAGTTTTTACTATCTTCATTTGCACAAATTTATTTTAAAATTCAAACTAGTTCTACCAAATATGACTTCATAAGACATTCACATTTCTCTGGGTAACACAACCTTCAAGAGCTGAAATGCTGAGCTGAGGTGGTAAATAATATAATTAACTTATAACTATAAACCTAATGGGATAGTTAATATGCAATGTATACTTGATAGGGTAGTACATATTATTGCTGCTTAACTAGTGAATTAGAATAGTGTTATTATTGCATTTAATTATATTAGTTTAGTGTAGTACAAGCACTCCTCTACTTACGTACAGATGACTTACGTACAACTCACAGATACGCACAAAGCTGTTGCTATATTTGGTTATAAGAATCAATTTTGAACGCCCTCTAAAGCAGATTTCTGGAGGTCACTACCATAAACAATAAAAACAATTAGCAGTTTCCAGTTTATTGGGCTTTTCTGTTAGCACAATCTATTATAAACCAGTAGCAAACTTGATCTTACTGCATTTGCGATAATATTGATACTGGAATTCTGTTACAGTTTTTACGTTATGGTATTATGGTGAAATGAGTTCCCCTTCACTGAAATCTTCAATCATATAAAAAAACATAAATAAATTTTCAGGTTCTTCTCTTCATTCCTATTTTTTGAGCTTCGTAAAGTTTTTACTCTGTATCTCATTTGCGTGTATCGTGTTAGTTGCAAAATGTGCGTTCAGTGTTCTTTGTTATTGATTGCTTTTTTCTTACTGTTTTAAATTTTATGACAAAAATGTCAGCGAACAGAAATATCAATTAGTTACACTATCAATTAGTTACACTAATTGAAATATCAATTAGCTATGTACGTAAGCGTAAATTTATTTTGCTAACAAGTGGGATTCTTTCGATTTTCATGCATCATTTAATTTTGTTAATTGGAGGAAGTAAAGTGTAAATTTGTGCTCTATATCTTTACTTTTATAGCCTGTGGATAATATTTCTCCTATTTTTGCCTATTAGAATAGCCGTTTAATACAATTAAAATTCAGTTTGCAAATGTGATCACAATGACCTGCACTTACTTACATATCATATAGTGAACGGTATTTTATTTTGCAGAGTCCATCATAAAGTGATTTGATCGTAGATTAAATTAAATTATGTATCGTATTTAGATTAAATTAGTTTTGAATAAATACTGTACTCTACATTATTATTCGTTGTATGTTTTTTCAGCCTCATTTAACTCTGTTACAAATCATAAAATGCTGTACATGATGAAGTTTGTTGGGGGTTATAATCTCAGTGTGTTGTGCTCTACTGTACATGTATTTTGTATCTACAAGACTGAAGTTGGACTTGTACAAAACTGAGTTACATACATGAAAAAAAACTGATTAAGTACGTAAGTCAAGGAGTGCCCGTATTCTCAATTTAAATTTAAATGGAAATCATATCCCAAATTAGAGCAGCAAAAGAGCTGGCTCAAAGCAGCAAGAGTACTGTGGCTTAGGTGGAGAACTAATGGGGCCATTCTCCTATGTATCATGGCGTGGTGAAATGTGCTGCCTGTGCAACATTTGCTGGCTATTCTGGAACAGGACATGATATAACCAAGGGAGAGGTTGGTGTGTGCAGAGAGTGTGAAGAATTGAGATGCCAACTCAGCTTTCTGAATGGGCATTTATGAGAGCTTGAAGAATGGGGTGGATGCTCTCAAAACAATTAAAATGGGGGCTCAAAACAATTAAAATATCAAGCTCTAAGCTGCACAAATCAATGCCAGAGCTTGCACTTGAGCATTAGGCAACAGAGCAGCAACCCCCAGGACAGAATGCACTGGTCCCACAGGAGGAATGGGAAAATATATTGTGCAGAAAGATTAGGTGCAATAGGACTAGGGTATGTTTACTAGGGGGCAAAAGTTGAAGATGTAAAGCAGATACCATCTTGTAAGGGCACAAAAGGTGATATAATTGTATGCATTGGCACTAATGACATTAACAGTAGGAGATTCGTAGGAGAATGGCCCATTAGTTCTGCTGACTTACTTAACCAGTACAGGGCAATGTTGAGGAAAAGTCGCAAGTCAGGGTTAAATTTGAAAATGTCTGAAATTGTGCCCAGGCATGATAGGAGGGAGTATGAGATGAGAGCCTTGTCAATCAATTCGGCCCTTGAAAGATTATGCAAGGCTGATGGGGTAAAATTTTTCTCAGCTTGGTCTGTGCTTGTTAATAGGTGAGACTGCTTACAAGGATGGGATACGCTTAAATAGAAAGGGTACAAGAATATTTGCTGATGCTATTGAGGCAGCATTAGATTGGTCGAAAAATTTCTAGCTTGGGGGTGGAGATACATGAACTAATAAAATAATAATAGCTACAGGCAGAGGTGAAAATGATTCTTTCACTACTTCTATTGGAACATGTAACAGCCTCAGAAGCAAGGTGTTGGAAATTGCAAGGCCTGCTAGGGGTCCTCACGGAACGAGATGGCAAATACATTGGCTGTGTTAGGGTAACTAAGAGTAGAAACAGTTTCATGTATACTTGCATGTACACTAATGCTAGGAGCATAGTAAATAAATTTGAATTTAAAGTACTAGTCAAGTTATCAAATGCAGACACTGAGGATATCAGAGATGTGGTATCGCTCAGATATAGGGGATGCAAAATTGGAGAAATGACATTGTCATTGTGTACTGGCTGCAGGCTCCAGGATTTTCCCCCATCTGCCGCGGGGTCATCTGTGCTGGCATAAATCATACACTGGCTGTGTGAGTGTAGTGTAAGGTCTGTTCATTTAATGTATTGTTTTGTTGTAAATTTGCAGCCGGGGGGGATTGACAAACTCCTGGTCAGTCATCCCTCTGATGCCCATCCTTAGACACGGGGAAGAAATGGCAGGGTTCTACTATCAAGACATTTTTTTGGTTTTCCCCAGAATGAGTTCCAGGAGGACCATAGTGACATGAATGGAAAGAGAAAGATAGTGGGTGAAGATTGGGGAAGAGGTCAGAGATAGTACAGAAGGGGGAAGATAGCAAGAGGCATCCCCTTGGAATTAGAAGTTACGTACTAGAATATCAAAGATTTAGTGAAAGACAGATCAGTGAGCAATAATATCATTCCTACCCCAGTGGGTCTTGCAGCCATTCCAGTCTTGTCTGTGGAATCCCATCCAGGTGGACCAAGATCTAACTCCTAGAAGGTTAGTTCAATCCCACCTGGAGGAACCAAGCCAGTACTTGTTCACTTGATGTGGTTGATAAATCCCATCCCAACATATGGATTCAGCAGTCTTTTGTCTAGCCCATGTTGTGCCAAGTTCAGGTAAAGTCCATTCTGGTTGAAAAATCTCTCTCTCTCTCTCTCTCTCGGTGAGTACATTTCTCCCTTAGCATATTGTTAAATCCCACTCAGAGACCATGCCAATACTTAGCCATGTTGTGTGGTAATTGAATCCCACCTCACAGTGTGGAGTTTGGCAGTTACTCCAGTGTTTATCCCTCTAGGTGGGAGTCCAGTCCCTGTAGCAGTAGTGCACAGTATCCAGATTGCTCTTCCGTGTTTATGATGGTTGATCTTTTCTTAAAAACTTAATTGGCAAACTTCAGAAAAGCTGAGAAATTGTCTGTGTTATTTAATAAGGATGGAGTTTCTGTCCAATCACATACTGCTGTCAAGAGCTGTAGAGGGTGTCTAAGGTTAGTATAAAACATACATTCAATGAGTATATGTCCTGCATATTGTTTTCCCACATTTACATTGCAGTGTGGTTGAGAGTCCCAGGGTGAAAAGCTTTTCATTGAGACTGCCCTGTTCAGTTAATAAAAAGGTTGCAGTCAGGGATTTCTCCATGCCAGGTGTTGCCTGTTAATTTTCTCCACATGATGTAGAAATCTGTATGTTATATGGGCTTGAATGAAGTCATCTCAATGCAGATTCTTGTCTTCTCCACTTCTCTTCTTGAAGTAGATCCAAATGAAATAGTTCATTTAGATCTCTTGCGAAATCACTCAGTTGGGCCAGAAGTCTCTTTTTGTGGTGGTACTTGAGAAAATGGAGGACTATTTTGTATTCTATAGGCATTCTGCCACTGGTTACCTGCAGGGTAGAAACCATCCTCTGTGCCTGCTGTAGTTGATTTTTGGCTGCTTTAGTTTCAATCCTGCCACTCCAGCCTCCAGAAAGGGCAGACAGGATAGGAGGGGAGAAGGATTAAGGCTCTTAGTTAAGAAGCACATAAAATCTAAGGCAGTGTCGTTCAGACAGTTTGGTGTGACATATGCACTGGGAAAGCAGAAATGAGAGTAGGAGTGTGTTATAGGTCTAATGACTCTGAGTACAACAAACAACTGTACAGAGAAATAGTGGGCAATAATCAGAATGTCTTATATGATTTTAACTTTCCAGATATTGACTGGAACTTGTCGGTTGGTCACTTGCACACTAGCAAGACTTTTGTAGATTTATTGGATGACTGTTTTCTACAGCAGCATTTTAGAGAGAGAGAGAGACTAAAACCTTTATGATTATTAGCAGTGATAATTCATGCATTAAGAATATACAGGTAAGAGAATTAGATGGAGTGTAGTTTGACTTGGAATTTACTTAAAGAAGTAAATACCATCAATGGTAAAGGGAAGAGTTTTTGATCACGGTGACTACAGTGATTCTCAGACTGTTTGTAAATTCTCTACAGTGGGACCAACTGTTGATGTTACCATCAGCAAATTCTAAATGGGGAATATTCAAGGAAATAATCATAGAAGCTACTAGGCTTTTCATACCAACTAAGAAATACTCATCAAAGCTTAAACCTAAATAGATGTCAGATGAACTAATGAGACTCACTGCTGAGAAGAAAAATGCATGTGTGTGTGTGAGCCATATAAATTATTAGGTGATAAACAAACCTAGGATAGATATAAACTAGTCTACAAACAAGGCACAAAGGATGTTAGACAAGCTAAGCCAGATTATGACAAATCTCTGGCAAAGAAAGCAAAGAAAAATAGCAGATTTTTTTTTTTGAGCAGGTGATGAGCAGGTGATGATCCTGCTCAGGTTGCTGATGAACTGAATGAATATTTTTCATCTACATTCACACATGAGGAATTCTTTAGGTGAGTGGATATCAGAAAGTTATCAAACTCCTAACAGGGAGCTAAATGATTTTGTAATAACTGAAAGAAATGTGGAAGAGAAATTGTTGAGAGTTAAATGTAAGGAAGGCACATGGTGTAGATGAGATCTATTATATTAAGGGAACCAGCAAAGGAGCTAAGAAAACCTTAGCCATAATTATGAGATCATCTCCAGTCCATGTGGACCTCCCCTTGAATCATCTTAGGATTCAGGGGAGGTTCCCATGGACTTGATGTGTAGATATATCCCCAATTCACAAAGGGGATCAAAGAGTGATACAAAGTAAATACAGACCTGTTAGCTTAACTTCTGTTCCAGGAAAATAATGGAGTGTGACTCCATTATTTTCCTGAAACAGAACTGGACTGTTGCTGGTTAAAGAAATAATGCAAGACCATTTAGACAGGAATGCAGTTATACTTCTTCGGTCACAACTTGTGTTTGTCAAGGGTGATCTTGTCTGACTATTTTGAGAGCTTCCCTGGACTCAAGGGAGGTACCCATGGACTGGAGATATGCAAATGTGACCCCAATCCACAAAGGAGGATCAAAGGGAGACAGCAATTACAGACCTGTTAGTTTAACTTCTGTTCCAGGGAAATTAATGGAGGCACTGGTTAAAGAAGCATTGCAGGATCATCTAGACAAGACTTCAGTTATAGCTCGGACACAGCATGAGTTTGTTAAGGGGAAGTCTTGTCTGACTAATTTGATTGCATACTATGATGTAGTCACAAAGGAACTGGATGCAAAGAATAACTTTGATATCATATATTTGGATCTTAGAAAGGCCTTTGATACTGTTGCACATGGAAGACTGCTGAACAAATTGGAGCAGTGTGGCATTGGAGGCAAATCGCTGCTATGGATAAAGGGATGGTTGAGTGGGAGAAGACAGAGTGGTAATCAATGGACGCTGCTCTTCATGGACTAATGTTATTAGTGGAGTCCCTCAAGATTCAGTGTTGGGTCCATTGTTATTTTCTGTATTTATTAATGATATTGATGATGGTATATCAGGCTTAATGTCCAAGTTTGCAGATGATACGAAAGTTGGCAGGGTTGTTAATGACACTAATGACAGTACACTGTTGCAACAGGATCTAGAAAAGTTGAGCAGATGGGCTGAGAAGTGGCAAATGAAGTTTAACATTGATAAATGTAAAGTACTACATATGGGAAGCAGTAATCACAGAGTAACGTATCAACTCTGTGGTACCACACTTGACAGTGGTAGAGAATGAAAAGGACCTGGGGGTAATTGTGCAGGCAGATATGAAGTTTTCTGAGCAGTGCAGGTGGTCTGCAACAGTAGCTCATGGTGTCTTGTCAATGATATACAGCAATTTTTCTAGCAGTGATAAGGAGGTGATTATCCCCTTGTATAAGGCAATGGTCAGGCCACACTCATTTTAAGAAGGATGTAGAACTGTTGGAATGAGTACAGAGAAGGGCAACAAGATTAGTGAACAGAACAAAGGGTTGCTCTTGCGAAGAAAGGCTTAAGTTTTGCAAATTACAGTGTCTGGAGACTAGGCATGTGTGAGGTGATCTGATTGAGATGTATAAAGCCTTGAATGGTTTGAACATGCTCAGTGCTGATGGGATTCTTCCTCTTGCTCAGAATAATCAACTGAGAGGGCATAAATTCAAATTGAGGAAAGATGGTTGTAGGATAGATGTGTGTGTGCAAGTTTGCCTTTAGCCAGCGGGTGGTTGATTGCTGGAACAAACTTCTATCTGTCATTGTAGAAGTTGATAGCTTAAATAGATTCAAGGCAGAACTTGACAAACATTTGGAGTGAGGGGATGGGTGAAATAAGGGGTTTTTTTTTTTTTTTTTGGCTGATACTATAATATAAGCTTGCTTTCTTGCATCATGTGCCCATGCTAATGCTTTGATTGGATACTATGATGCATTGAAGAAATGTGACATGAAGACAAGTTACTGCTATGGATAAATGGATGGTTGAGTGGGAGAAGACAGATTTGTTATCAATGGACTAATGTTATTAGTGATTGATTATGTTATTTCTTTGTGTGTTATTTCTATTAATCTCTTTGTGGACTAATGTTATTAGTGAAGTCCCCAGGGCTTGTTGCTTGGCCCATTGTGTTTTTCTGAATTTATTAATGATATTGATGAAGATATATCAGGCTTAATATGTGATATGAAGGTTAGCAGGATGGTTAATGATTGTATGCTACTGCAAGTTCTAGAAAAATTAAGTATTTTGGCTGTGAAATGACAATTGAGGTTTAATATTGACAAATACAAAATACTGCATATGGGTAGCAGTAATTCCAGATTAACATATGAACTGTTTGGTTCTACACTCAGGGTAGAAAATCAAAGATTCAGGGGTAATTGTATAGTCAGATATGAAGTTCTGTGAGTAGTTACTAAAATTGCTATAACAAACTACAAAAATCAGAAGAAAACTATAGTAGTGGGACAGATCAGCATTTCTACTGATCTATCCCACTTTCAGTATATGTAGCCCTAGATAAAAAATAAATAAATAAAATAAAATAATAATAATCCTACATATAATGTGCTAAGATTGCTTCTTTATAACTTAGTTAATGCGAGACTTTTTTTGTAGTCAGTGTACTGAGGAATCCCATAACCAATAGACTACCTTTATAGTTTCATTCAATATGGGAAAAAAAATTAAATAATTTTTTATTAAATGATACAGTATCCTTATAGATGGAAACATTTGGATTTAAATATGCAGATTTTCAAAGGTACCAAAATGCATGTAATGACACTAATTTTAAAGCTGTGGTGGACATCTTTCTTTGATATGATAAGGATGGAACAGTTGAATGCAGCACAAGTTGAAATTGTACTAGATGACATTATAAGAAGATATACTTTGTATTGGCATACCATGGACATGCTTCATGAACAAAATTGCTTGGTATGATTGATTAATATTATAACATTTTTTAATAAGATTAAAAATAATAGTGCAGCTATTTTCCTTTTGATGTGTACCTTGCCTTTTACTGTTGAAAACTACAGCAGAGCCAAAAATTATTTGTTTATTAAATTTTAAATTATTATTGGTTGGTGAAGTTAAAGTTTTACTCACAAGTGATCAAAATTTACTCTCACTGATTGAGTGAGGAGATTTTGTGCTCTAGCTATAGCCATGCCATAGTACTGAAAATTTAAGGAAACAACATCCCTATATTCCCTTTTTTGTATTGCCAGATGTTTATTGGAAGAGTATAGTAATTAAATTTTAATTTATTTTTACATGTAACAAAGATTATTTGTTTTTTTTGCATTGAACTTTTTATTTTGTGCCAATTTTCTCTCTAATGTGTAACTGAGTTTCATTAAGTACACCAATGTCCAAAAATTAACTCTGTAATTAGAATAAAACTGAAAATACAAAAGAAAATAGTCTGAACATAATGAACTAGTTAATGTGAAAGTTCTTTCAAATATGCATAATGGATGGCTATAAAAATACCCAGAAATTAATTCTATTTTTACATTTGGAGTGAATGTTTTTGAGAATGTGAAGATAAAACTATTTAAACCCTGAAGCAGGCCAAATGAAACTGAAACTGAAAATACAAAAGAAAATAGTCTGAACATAATGAACTAGTTAATGTGAAAGTTCTTTCAAATATGCATAATGGATGGCTATAAAAATACCCAGAAATTAATTCTATTTTTACATTTGGAGTGAATGTTTTTGAGAATGTGAAGATAAAACTATTTAAACCCTGAAGCAGGCTAAGCCCCTAAGTAGCTTATGGAGACAGTTTTGGAACACAAATGTGTTGGAGCTATACAAGTCACTACCACAGTCAGAAATGGCACAATAAGTCACACTTGGATATGTAATGGCTATTCATTATGGATAACCATTACATATTTGCTATAATTGGATTGGAATTTGCCATTGCTGTAGTAAGTACTGTTTCAGGACTGTTGCAATTATAACAACAGATATCATAAAGAAAATTTAGCAATTCTTGCTCAAGTAATAGTCATCACTCTTGAGTGATGAAACTGTTTGTCATTACTCACTTTTTAGAGAAGTAGTATTTCATTAAATATGCTGAAAGTAAAACAATTTTCTGTTCATAAGACATTCTTTTTCATATAATTTAAGAATCCATTTTTGAGCACAATTTTATTTTTAACAAGTTGTTGAAAGAGTAATCAAATTATCATTCAATAGTTGCTAGGCATACAATTTGAATTCCAGGGTATGTTATTGTTAATGATTCATTGTATTCTGATATCAGTATTAGAATTGGCAAAATGATGCAAAGAAGCAAAAGCTTACAGCATCAGCACAAAAAATTTCAATGTTTAAAATTTCAGCACAATTTCAATGTTGCAAGGGACCATCAAAATCTGCAATATAGAAGCTTGTAAAAATGTTCAGGGAATGTGAATATTATGAGTCATTTGCACATAGCACCTGTTCTTACTGAGGAATGTGTAGCACAGATTAGGGAGTCTGACAACAAGGCCATGTAAGTCATTATGGAAGCTGGTACAACAAAAGAGAATATCATACAGCAGTTGTCATCTGGCACCAAGTAAATTAAAACTGTTTACACACATGTAGCAACTTTTTCCACTGGACTATGGAAAAATGAAGCCACTACTTTGTATGATTACTGTAAAGTGAATGAAGATCCTCAGATATCAGATTGGACTTCCCTTTTTGACAAGGCGTGGTTTCATTTGACTAAGTGTGTAAGCTTTGGAAAAAATCCCCATTCAGCATGCGACGTTCCCTTACACCCTGTGAAGATTGTAGTGTTGTGTACGATGACCTATCACAGGATTGTTGGTTGGCCCATCTTTTTCACAGAGACCATAATTTCAGCAGGACATGGTCATAGTCCATGAATTTCTGGAACATCTCACTGAGGAGGAGGAGATTGTTTAAGCATGGTTTCTGCCAGATGGCACAACAAATCATATTTTGCATTCATCTGTTGCCAAGCTATCCTTCTTGTTCAGAGATTGCATAATTCTGAAAGGAATGACTGACCACCATGCTCACCAGATTTGTCAGCATTAAACTTATTTTTGTGGGATTATGTCAAAGACAATGTATACAACAATAATCCATGCACTTCACAGTTTTTTTTTTGGTAGTTGTTGGTGCATCGGCTTCTGTGGCCATAATGCACCTCTCAAGGTTTTTTTTTTTTTTTTTTTGCAGTACTTTGATCCACGCCCGAAGCGGGATTCGAACCCACGACCTTTGGGTTGCCAGACAGGCACTATACCCACCTGGCTAGCCCGGTCGGCGCACTTCACAGTACACAAGGAGTAGCAGCCATTTATAACTACATTTTTTTTTTTTTTTCTCCTTCTGCCACTTAACCATAATTAGTATCTTGGTGTCTGAATTCACATTACTCCAGTTTATACAACAATTGTTTATGTGATTGCCTTGTAATTGCATAAAAGTATTGGTAAGGGTATCAAATCCACATGTTACAAGTTGCAGCTCTGCTGAACGAGAAGTTTTTTTAGCCATATTTAGCCGCTTTATTGATCAATTGTTACATCAAATTATTTTCTATAAGTAGCTTATAGACCTAGTCAGGATCCTTAGTTTATTCTGAATTGAAACATCGAGATTTGGAAGTTAATTAATACTTAAGTTACCATTTGTAACTTGCCGCCATTGTTATACAACACAACGTTATATCCCGAACTAGATAGCGTAAGCTTAGTATAGTATATAATATAATATTGTCAATTTATTAGTAAATTCTATTAATCTGGTTAAACTTCATTGTCAATTAAATTGTACTTTTAACTAAATACATATAACGACTTAGATTAAAAACGTAACATAATTAATTAATACATAACTTGATACAGAAGTTATATAAACGGAACTCGTAGATAATACTCGATACTGAAAAATATATATAGCGTTATAACTGTGTTGGGATACAAGTTTAGGATTATAATTTTGTACTGAAATTGCAATTTTATTGAAATTAAATCAAAATCATGACTCAGAGCAGTTGCCCTCTGAATCACAGCCTTTTAAAATGCACTGCTTGCATGATGTTTGTGCAGCAATTGGGTATGGGACATGATATTGCCATGGGGTATGTCTTTGTGTGCGCGCGCGCGATGTAAGGAGTGTAAGGAAATCAGGCGACAACTCAGTGTTGTTATGGGCCTATATTGAGAGCTTTAAGGACAGGGTGGATGCCTTCGAAGGATCTAAATTGAGGGGCCCATCAAGGTCTCAGCTGCCCACATCAACGCCAGAGCTTGCACTTGGTCATCACGCAACACAGCGGCAACCCCCAAGGCAGAATGTGCTCCCACAGGAACTAGTAGTTGTTGGTGACTATTGTCAGGGAAATGGGAAACATGCTTTGTAAAAAGGATAGGTTGAACAGGACTAGGGTATGTCTGCCAGGGACAAAGTTTGATGACGTTATAGAGTGGATACCACCTTTTAAGGGCACAAAAGGTGATATAGTTGTACATGTTGGCACTAATGATATTAAGAGTAGAAGACTGGCAGAATTACTTAACAAGTACAGGTCACTGTTGAAAAAAAGCCGTGAATTAGGGTTGAATTTGAAAGTGGCTGCAATTCTGCCCAGACACAATAGGAGGGAGTATATGATGAGAGCCTTGTCAATCAATTTGGCCCTGGAAAGATTGTGCAAGGCTCAAGAGGTAAAATTTTTTTTCAGCCTAGTCTGTACTTGTTAACAGGAGAGATTGCTTCTACAGGGATGGGATACACTTAAATAGAAAAGGTGCAAGAATATTTGCTGATGCTATCGAGGCAGTGTTAGGTGGGTCAGAAAACTGCTGGCTTGGGGGGATACAAGGACTAATAGATTAACAGTAGCCACTGGCAGAGGTGAAACTTCATTGCGGTACAAGTAAACACATGGGTTGTGTTAGGGTAGCTAAGAATAGGAACAGGTGCATGTATACTTGCATGTACACCAATGCTAGGAGTTTGGTAAATAAATTTGATGAATTTGAGCTATTGCTCAAAACATCAAAGGCAGATATTGTTGGGATATCAGAGACATGGTGTCACACAGATATAAGGAATGCAGAACTGGAATTTGGGGAGTACAATGTGTACAGAAAGGATAGACAGGATAGGAAGGGAGGAGGGGTTATTCTATTAGTTAAGAAACACACAAAATCCAAGGAAGTGAAACCAGTCGACATCGCTGGACAGTGCAGTGTCGAGTCAGTTTGGTGTGACATAAGCATTGGGAGATCAAAATTGAGAGTAGGAGTGTGCTATAGGCCTAATGACTCTGATGAGTATAATAAGAAACTGTACAGGGAAATAGTGGGCCAGTAAATCAGAGTCTTATAATGGGGGATTTTAATTTCACAGATATTGACTGGAATTTATGGATTGGTCACTCACACACTAGCAAGGCTTTTGTGGATTTATTGGATGATTGTTTTCTACATCAGCATGTTCAGGAGGCAACTAGAGGGAGTAATACTCTTGATCTGATTATCAGTAGTGATTCTTCATGCATTAAGAATCTGCAGATAAAGGAACCACTAGGTGGCAGTGATCAGTGTGCTGAAGTGGGATTTACTCAAAGAGGTAACTACCATCAGGGGTAAAGGGAAGGGTTTTTGCTTTTGTAAAGACGACTATGATGGTCTGAGACAATATCTAAATTGTATACAGTGGGCACCACCAAATATGGAGGATGCGGAAAGGTCGGGGAATAACCACCGCATATCCCGGAGCAATATGGCCTTAGTTGCTAATGCTCCTAAAAACCAAATAACAAACTATACAGTGGGACCAACTGATGATGTTACTAACAGCAAATTCAAAATGGGAAGCATTCAAAGAACTTATCTTGGAAGCTACTAGGCTTTACATACCAACTAAGAAATATTGTTCACGTTTTAGGTCTAAATGGATTTCAGATTAACTAATGAGACATATGGCAGAGAAGAAAAATGCATGGGATACATGCAAATTAACACGTGACACAGAAGCCTATGATAGATACAAGTTGATCTGTAACCAAGTTACAAAGGAGGTTAGGCAGGCAAAGGCAGATTACGAGAAATCTTTGGCAAAGGATGCAAAGAAAAACAGCAAAGAGTTCTTTACTTATGTAAACTCTAGAAGGAAGGGGATGAATCAGATTGGTCCACTTGATATCAGTGGTTCAACTGTTGATGATCCTGCTCAGGTAGCTAACAAACTAAATGAATATTTTGCATCGACATTCACACATGAGGAGTTATTCAGTGAGGGGAAAGGCACCTGGGGTGGATGGGATCTATCCAGTTATATTAAAGGAGGCAGCAAAGTAAGTAAGCGAATCCTTAGCCATAATTATGAGAGCTTCCTTGGACTCAGGGGAGGTACCAATAGACTGGAGATGTGCAAATGTGACCCCAATTCACAAAGGCATATCAAAGGCTGACAGAAGTAATTACAGACCTGTGATTTTAATTTCTGTTCCAGGAAAATTAATGGAGGCACTGGTTAAAGAAGCACTGCAGGATCATCTAGACAAGACTTCAGTTATAGCTCGGACACAGCATGGTTTTGTTAAGGGAAAGTCTTGCCTGATCAATTTGATTGGATACTATGATGCAGTCACAAAAGAACTGGATGCAGGTAATAACTTTGATATATATTTGGATCTTAGAAAGGCTTTTGATACTGTTGCACATGGAAGACTGCTGGACAAATTGGAGCAGTGTGGCACTGGAGGTAAATTGCTGCTAAATATAAAGGGATGGTTGAGGGGAAGAAGACAGAGAGTAGTAATCAATGGACACTGCTCATCGTGGACTAATGTTATTAGTGGAGTCCCTCAGGGTTGAGTGTTGGGTCCATTATTGTTTTCTGTATTTATAAATGATATTGGTGATGGTATATCAAGCTTAATATCCAAGTTTGCAGACAATACAAAGGTTCACAGGGATTTTAAGGACACTACTGATGCTATGCTGCTGGAACAGGATCTGGAAAGGTTGAGCAGATGGGCTGAGAGGTGGCAAATGAAGTTTAACATTGACAAATGTGAAGTACTACATAAGGGAAACAGCAACCCCAGAGCAACGTATCAACTCTGTGGTACTACGCTGTCAGTGTTTGAGAATGAAAAGTACCTGGGGGTAATTGTTCAGGCAGATATGAAGTTCTCTGAGCAATGCAAATAGGCTGCAAGAGTAGCTCATGGTGTCTTGTCAATGATATACAGCAATTTTTCTAGCAGGGATAAGGAGGTGATTATTCCCTTGTATAAGGCAATGGTCAGGCCACACCTTGAGTACTGTATACAGGTCTGGAGGCCTCATTTCAAGAAGGATGTAGAGCTGTTGGAATGGGTACAGAGAAGGGCAACAAGATTAGTGAATGGAACAAAGGGTTGCTCTTACAAAGAAAGGCTAAAGTTTTGCAAATTACACTGTCTGGAGACTAGGCACCAGCGAGGTGATCTGATAGAGGTGTATAAAGCCTTGAATGGGTTTGAGCATGCTCAATGCCAATTGGATTCTTCCTTTTGCTCTGAATAATCACCTGAGAGGGCATAAATTCAAATTGAGGAAAGACAAATGTAGGATAGATGTGCAGAAATTTGCCTTTTGCCAATGGGTAGTTGGTTGGTGGAACAGACTTCCATCCCTTGTTGTGAAAGTTGATAGCCTAAATAAATTTAAGGCTCAGCTGGACAGGTATTTTGAACAAACGGAGGGGTGAAGTGGAACTTTTTTTTTTTTTTTGGCTGATGCTGCATAAGCTTGCTTTTTTGCATCATATGCCTCTGCTAATGTGGAACAGTATTTGGGACTTTACCGAAATGCAAGTATATAAAAAAAAAATGTTCTTGTTTATACCCGGCATGACCACCAGGTCAGTGAAGTTCACAATAAACCATCAATACAAATATTAATCATATTTAGCAGTCACAGGCTTGAACCCCGGGCACACTCAAAGAGTGTGCTACTGCACTCACGCTCCTGACCACTAGGCTATGTCAGGCCTATACATTGTCAAGTTATTCTTCCCGTCCTGTCCTTTGTTATGACCAGAAGCACCATTAAAAATATGAGTGGGGTATTAAAAATGCTAAAAGTAAAATATTTTTTAAAAGAATGTTTTTCGTGTAATTTAAGAATCCATTTTCGACCATGATTTTATCTTCAATAAGTTTTGGAAAATACTATCGATTACCATCCCAAAATTTTGTTAAATAATTCATTTAAATAGAGTTCTTTAAAATAATTGTATCTTGCAAAGTAAACATGTCACCTAATTTCAGACATAATTGTGTTTCCAGGATACTATAATGTTAATGATAAACTGTATTGTGATATTCATGCAAAACAAGCTGCTAGGATGATGTCCTCCATGCCAGTGTATGAATCAACAGCACTGAACCAGTAAGTAACTAAATCTTTAAGAATGGAAAACTTGTTTCTAGAATAATTATATTTGCAACTTTTTTTTAACATCTGAAAAAATGTTTGGAAATTAATCATAACAAATTTGTTTCTTAGCACAGATCATTAGTAGGAGGGAGTTAGGATAAATAGAACTTCTGAAGTTTTGTAGTCTCCTTCAAGTAGTATTACCCAGTAAAATTCTATTACAACTTCTCAGGAGAACATGAATTATTTTGTTGCACCAAAATTTCATTCCATTAACTCTTTCTTACAATTAAAGGAACTATATTTTGTTCATTTAAGTTGTCCTCCACTTTTCTATTGTAAATTATAAATTCTACTTTATTATACTTATGAGGGGGGCATTCGATAAATTATCTACCCAGAGTACTTCCCATAGATATATTCCCATAGTACTTCCCATAGATAAATCATTTCAATGACTTATCATCTTTTTAGATTGTGCTGCTGTAACAGAAAAAAGAAAGGCACCTGTATCAAATTATGGATTTGCTGAAATTGGAGCATCGTTCAGTCATCTCAGCAAAGTTTCTCACTAAAGAAGGAAATGAACCCAAGGCCATTCATGAAACGATGGTGGCTGTGTATAGCAACAGTGCACCTTCAGAGTATCAGGTGAAGTTCTGGTCAAAATGATTCAAGTGGGGTAGAGAGTCCATTGAAGATGATCCACATACAGAAAGGCCTGTAACAGCGACCACTCCAGAAATGTGCCAAACTGTGGAAACCCTTGTGCTGAATGACAGATGTTTAAAGGTATCCCAAATCTCTAGGGAATGTGACATATCTGAGGGAACAGGTTATAACCACCCTCCATGAACAGTTGGAGATGACTAAGGTCAGTGCAAGGTTGGTCCCCAGATTTCTGACCCCTGTGCAGAAGCAGTTCGGAGTACGGTGTTGTGAGGAGAATTTAGAACTTTATAGAAGGGAGCCTGAAACCTTCATCTCCAGAATTTTTATGGATGATGAAACATGGGTTCATCAATGGGATCCTGAGACTAAGTAAGAATCAATGCAATGGAAGCACAACGGTTCTCCACCACCAAAAAAAATTTTGGAAAACTTTCAGCTGGCAAGATTATGGCCACCATTTTTTGGGATGCTGAGGGAATTTTTTACATTCACTACTTGGAACACAAACAAACAGTCACTGGGAAGCTGATGTATCCCTACTGTACAACCTAAGGGATGTCATAAAGAAAAAATGCCATGGAAAGCTTTCCAAAGATGTGGTGCTTCTTCAGAACAGTGCTCAGGTCCCATGCTGCTGCTTTGAAAGATTGCAACTTTACAGAACTTACCCATCCATGTTATAGGTCTGGATCTAGCCCCCACTGACTATTTCCTGTTTTGACACCCTCAAGAAAAATGTATGTGGACGTCACTTTGCGATGATAATGAACTGAAGTCTACTGTTTCTGTGTTCTTTGATGGACATGACAGAGAATTTTATTTGTCTGGTATTTCCTCATTGCCAACAAAATGGAACAAGTGTATTGAAGTTTAGGAGGGTTACATTGAAAAATCAAAAAAATTTTGCCTCTGTCATTTCCCTCATAGACAGGTAGATAATTTATTGAATGCCCCTTGTATATATCTACTTTAAATTCAGTAATAAATAAATAAAATGACAAAATGCAAAAGTAAAAAGATGTATAGAGATTATCTTTTGAATATTAATATGAATCCAGTTGTAGTTCAGTCTAAAATGTATAATTTCAGATAGACTAAAGTTAAATTAGATTATTATTATTATTATTATTATTAGCCATATGGTACAAGGAAGCCTGAGGCTTATGCTGCACCAGCCAAAAAAAAAAAAAAAAAAAAATCCCAAGTTACTCCCTGTGAGAGAGAGAGAGAGAGAGAGAGAGAGAGAGAGAGAGAGAGAGAGAGAGAGAGAGAGAGAGAGAGAGAGAGAGAGAGAGAGAGAGAAGTAGAAAGGCATCACCAAGAAAGAGAAGAATGATGATATCCAGCTCAGGACCCTGGGTTTGCCAAGCCCATACTCACCAGATGTGAGCCCCCGGGGTTAAATTTTACTAATGAATGAAATGAGAATCAGAATTCTAATTCTCATTTGCCAAACAAATTTATGAGATTGTAAGCAAAGCAATCAATACAGAAATACTGGTCAGAATTGTGCTTGTAGCAATGTTAGAGGTGTTAATAATAAATTAAACTGGACTTTTGGTTAAGACAACTATTGCTAACAGAAACTTGGTGTCACTCAGATATATTGGAATACGAGTTTTACTATGACATATACAATGTATTTAGGAAGGAAAGGAGTGAGGGGAGCCATGTTATTTGTTCAAAATAGCTTGTGTGCAACAAGAGCTTTACCAGATTCAGAATTAATGCATGTCAACATCGTTTGTGGTGTTGAGGTAGTTGGAAGGAAAGGAAAAATGAGATTGTAGGTATGAGACCAGAAGATGGTGAATAGTATGATGAGAACCTGTATGTGCAGATGGAATGGATGAATAAATGTGAGTGCCTTGTTATGGGAGATTTCATTCTACCCCTTATTTGATTGAGCAATTAGGAGAGATACCATCTAGGAAGGGAGGGGTTAGAATTTAAGTCACCTTTTGCCCAGATAAGAGCAGTCACACGACAAGGCATTGAGTCCACTAGTCCAGAAAGCGTTCCACAGGTATTTCCATCCATGCTTGCTGCATCACTATCCATAATTCTGTTGCATTCCTGGGTGGGGGATCGAAAGCTCGAATGGACCTTTCCACAGCAATCCAAAGATGCTCCACAGGGTTCATGTCCTGTGAATGGGGTGGCCATTCCATGGTGGTAAAATCTGTGGAATGCTCTTTGAACCATGTTCTAGTCGCCACAGCTCTGTAGGTAGGCACATTGTCCTGCTGGAAGAGTCGATTGCCCTGTGGTTGCACAATGACCATGGAGGGATGCAGATGGTCTGCAAGGATGGATACATGACCTGGACCATTCAGAGATGTGTCTAGATATACCAGAGGTCCCAACATGTGTCTGTCGAACACACCTCAGACCATTACCAACTGTCCACCTTCTTGAACATTTCCATGTTCTCCAATCATCCAAAGTCCAGTGCTGATGTTCTTTCCCCCAGTTGAGGTGTAGAGTCCTGTGTCGTGGTGTTAGCAATGGGACTCTGGTGGGTCGGCAGCTGCCATAACCTATTGCAGCTAATGATTGCCTGATGGTCTTGGTGGAGACATTTCTGATGTTCCTTGTTGAAGTCGGTGGTGATTTGTGCCACTGTCACTACCAGTTGGCTGAAGCAATGCAAGACAGACATTGACAGCCATGTTCATCAACCACTTTTCTCTACCCACAGTGCTGTCCGTGATGTGATGTTATTCTGCAAGTGGCATATTTCCGATACCCTCTTGATACTGTCAAACAGGGATAGTGCAATTTCTGTACCACCTTTGCGATAGAGTGACTCATGCGTAGGGCACCCACAATCATTCCCCTTTCAATTTCCCAGATATTGACTGGAACTTGTGGGTTGGTCAATCGCACATTAGCAAGGCTTTTGTGGATTTATTGGATGATAGTTTTCTATAATATCAGGTTTGGGAGGTAACCAGAGGGAGTAATACTCTTGATATGATTATCAGTAGTGATTATTTTATGTATTAAGAATCTGCAGATAAAGGAGCCCTAGGTGGCAGTGATCTGATGTGCTGATGTGGGATTTACTCAAAGAGGTAACTACCACCAGGGGTAAAGAGAAGGGTATTCGCTTTCGTAAAGGTGACTACTGAGTTCTGAGACCAGTTTTTAAAGTGATTCTAAATGGGAAATATTCGAAGAATTAATCTTGGAAGCTACTAGGCTTTTTATACCAACCAAGAAATATTGTTCAAGGTTTAGGCCTAAATGGATGTCAGATGAACTAATGAGACATGTGGCAGGGAAGAAAAATGCATGGAATACATATAAATTAACTGGTGACACAAAAGCTTATGAAAGATATAAGGTGGTCTGTAATCAAGTCACAAAGGAGGTTAGGTAGACAAAGGCAGATTATGAGAAATCTTTGGCAAAGGATGCAAAGAAAAACAGCAAAGAGTTCTTTACTTATGTAAACTCTAGAAAGAAGGGGATGAATCAGATTGGTCCACTTAATATCGATGGTTCAACTGTTAATGATCCTGCTCAGGTAGCTAAAAAACTGAATGAGTATTTTGCATCTACATTTACACATGAAGAGGTATTCATGGAGCTGAATACTAGAGGTGTATTAAACTATGGTAGTGAGTTAAATGATTTTTTAATAATTGAGAGCAGAGTGGAGGAGAAATTGTTGTAGATATACATAAAAAAGGCATCTGGGGTGGATGAGATCTATCCAGTTATATTAAAGGAAGTAAAAGAAGCAAAGGAAGTAAGCAAACCCTTAGCCATAATTATGAGAGCTTTCTTGGACTAAGGGAAGGTACCCATGGTCTGGAGATGTGCATATGTGACCCTAATTCACAAAGGAGGATCAAATGGCGACAAGTAATTACAGACTTGTTAGTTTAACTTCTGTTCCGGGGAATTTAATGGAGGCACTTGTTAAAGAAGTACTGCAGGATCATCTAGACAACACTTTGGTTATAGTTCAAACACAGCATGGGGTTTGTTAAAGGAAAGTCTTGTCTAACCAATTTGATTGGATACTATGATGTGGTCACAAAGCAACTGGATGCAAAAAATAATTTTGATATCATATACTTGGATCCTAGGAAAGCTTTTGATACTGTTGCACATGGAAGACTACTGTACAAATTAGAGCATAGGGCATTAAGGTAAAAATACTGCTATGGATAAAGGAATGGTTGAGTGGGAGAAGACCGAGAGTGGTAATCAATGGACACTGCTCTTTGTGGTCTAATGTTATTAGCGGAGTCCTCCAGGTTTCAGTGTTGGGTCCATTGTTATTTTCTATATTTACTAATGATATTGATGAAGGTATATCAGGCTTAATGTCTAAGTTTGCAGAAGGTTGGTAGGGTTGTTAATGACAGTACGCTACTGCAAGAGGATCTAGAAATGTTGAGCAGATGGGCTGAGAGGTGGCAGCTGAGGTTTAACATTGACAATTGTAAGGTACTGCATATAGGTAGCAGTAACCCGAGAGTAACATTTCAAATGTGTAATACTACACTCAAGGTGGTAGAGAATGAAAAGGACCTGAAGGTAATTGTGCAGTCAGATATGAAGTTTTCTGAGCAATGCAGACAGTCTGAAAGGGTAGCTCATGGTGTCTTGTGAATGATATATATTGAATTTTTTGTAGCAGGGATAAGGATGTGATTCTTCCTTTGTATAAGGCAATGATTAGGCCACACCTTGAGGACTGTATACAGGTCTGGAGGCCTCATTTTAGAAAGGATGTAGAGCTGCTATAATGAGTACAGGAAAGGGCAACAAGATTAGTGAATGAAACAAAGGGTTGCTCTTACAAAGAAAGGCTTTAAGATTTGCAAATTACAGTGTCTGGTGACTTGGCACCTGTGAGGTGATATGATTAAGGCCTTGAATGGTTTGAGCAAGTTCAATACTGATGGGATTCTGTCTCTTGCCCAGATTAATTGCCTGAGTGGACATAAATTAAAATTGAGGAAAGACAGTTGTAGAATAGATGTGTGGAAGTTTGCATTTAACCAGCATGTGGCTGATTATTGGAACAAACTTCCATCTGTTGTTGTAGAAGTGGACAGCTTAAATAAATTCAAGGCAGAACTAGACAAACATTTGGAGCGAATGGATGGGTAAAATGGAAAGATTTTTTGCTGATGCTGTTTAAGTTTGCTTTCTTGCTCATATGCCTCTACTAATGCTAACTCATGACGTTTATCCATATTGACATCAAATTATTGTCTATGTGAATGCAGTGTACCTATATCTCTACCACAGAGTGGGTTCCCCCACTAGTGAGAGGAGTGACAGTGTTACTTTGCCAAGGAACCAGGTATCCCATGAATTCTGTCCTTACAGTGTATATGACATGTTATCTACATCACCATGTTAGAGAAGGTACTAGGGGCAAGAATATTATTATTACTCTGGACTTCATCACCTATGATTCAGGTGATATTATACAGTTGATAGTAGACTGCCTCCGTAGCCGAGTGGGCAGGAACGAGAGTGCAGTAGCACACGCTCTTTGAGTAGACCAGGGTTCAAGCCCCTGACTGCTGAATACGGTCGATCTGCCAACCTGCACTGGACCAGCGTGGCAGATTATGGTCCATTTCCCTCAGCATGAATTGTTGAGGAGGCTTCCATCCTGCAGTGGGTTGATAATGGCTGCACTTCACTTTTTTTTAGTACAAGAACACTTAGCAGAGAGTGATCATAGTGCTAAGATGGTTGATAGTGAGTGAGATCTCAGCTGGTAAAAATGAGAGCAGAGACTGAGACAATTTAAGATGTTTAACTGAGATAGCATGGGGAGGGAAAATGAAGACAAATATGGAAGAGATTTAAAGCTGAACATGATGGAAGCCACGAAAACAAACACACACACACACACACACACACACACACACACACACACACACACACATATATATAAATAGAAAGAAGAAATGTGTTTAATGTGATATAATAAACAGTATGGATGGATGTGAGAGTTTGAAATAAAACGTGAGATGTGGAAATTACATCTGTCTAAGGTCTTAATTTAAGAATGCATTGAAGAAAGAATGCAGTGTTCAGAAGGTAATCGAAAGGTAATTAGGATGAAAAAAGGAAATGAAATACAGAATAGGAAATTATTTCTAATTGTTGGATATGTTTTAATGTACAAGTGTTAAGATTTACATCACCATAAAAAGGCCAGAATTATAGAAATATGGAATTTGCCAGTCCTGAAGGAGAGGGATATTTTAAACAATAAAATACACAAACAAGTTAGTGTGAGGCATCATTTTAGTTTGTAGTAAATCACTGAAGTAGATGAAACATAATTTTTGTTACATCTCATATCGCAAACACCTTCACACACAAGTATGGTGATATAACAATATATGTAAAAAAACCTATGCTGTTTCATGTACTTCGTTGATTTACTATGAATTAAAATTATGCTTTGTACTAACTTGTTCATTTAGTTAAATTTCCTGTAGTCTGAGGCTTTGTCCTAAACCCTTTTTAATATGTTAAAAAACCTTTTTTTTTTTTTAGTACTTAAATACATTGATACAAAATTAATAGTTAATAAAAAAAAATTAAAAGATAGACCATAATAGCCAACATCTTCACGGGACTACAGCCATTATAAGCTATCTGATGTGTAGTGTTTTTAATATCTGTATCAATGTAGATGGTAGCGGTTCTAAAGTTGGGTAATTGGATAGGGAGGGTAGTCCAGATGGTATGTGAATGATAATAGATATTTATTGGATAATGATTATTATTTATCCAAATTCATAACAAATAAGTAAGAATGCATAATAATATATGCATATTTTCTTTTCCACACTTCCGACACTACATGTGTGGTGTCGGAAGTGTGGAACAGTAAAAAAAAAAAAAAAAAAAAAAAAAAACAGTAAAGGTAAGATAAAGGTATTGAAAACTATATTAAAGTGGTGGAAAAGTGGCAGTAAACTGATAAAGATACGAGGGGTGATCATTTAATTTGTGGACTGGTGCAAGATTTTGTTTAACATGCGAACTTTCCATAACTATCACTAGAGGCACTCTTCCTGAGTGCTACTGAGCAGGCTGTGTGCACATGCTAGTACTTGTTGAGCTAGTGTTGTGTGAAGAGGTTTTTTTTTTAGCAGTGTGTCGCTGACAATCATTTTGAAGCAAGTATCACGTTGGACATACAGATTGAACAGTGATATGCGAGTCGTTATTGTGTCATACGGGGCTTAAATGTATTGGAAACAGTTAGAAATGAATAAAGCATATGGTAACAAGCGTCTTGGTAGGACAGCCATATTTAAATGGCACAAGTGATTTGCTGAGCAAATCACAAAAGTCCAGGAAATCTTGGATGAAGATAGGTGAATTACACTTTGTGAATTAGCTGTTAGAATATCTCTTTCATATGGTAATGCTCACAATATTGTGAAAGATCTCCTGAAAATTGTGTGGAATCCATGCCCAATGGATTCCACACAATTTGACCAGAACAAAAAAAAGCAGAGAGTATGAGTAAGGAAGCATACTCTGAGGTTCTCAGAGTCAACTTTATCAAGCCATTCATTAGAAATGTCAAGGACTTTCCGGTATGAAGTGGTTTCTCCATCAAGACAGTGCCAGGCCCCATACAGCTGATATTGTACAGGTAGTGATCACTGCCAAAGGTGTCAAGGTTCTACTACATCCCCTGTTTTCACCGGATTTAGCCTTGTGTGATTTCTCCCTGTTTTCTTATCTGAAGAAGCTCTGAAAGGCAAACATTTCACACCTGACAATGCTTGCAGAGCCACAATGGAAGCACTTCAGCCATTTTGAAAAATGGCTTGCAAGAAGCATTTAATGCGTGGGTATGATAGTGGCAAAAGTGTGTAAAGTTCAAGGGAGAGTATTGTGAGGCAGAAGATTTAGATGATAATTGAGATAAGATCTTGCACCAGTCCACGAATTAAATGATCACCCCTCTCATATATACCTAGGTGTGCTGGGGATGATAAGACCCAGCCTCTTATAGGAGAGCCTTGGCATTGAAGTAATAATTTGGTAAGAAAAGTGTGGCTAGTAGTATATATGTGTAAAGTTATATGGAATGAATGGGGGAGGGGGGAACCAGACTTAGAGAATATGGAGGATAAATTGATATATAAAAGAAAGAGAATAATGAAAGAACAGAAAAGTAATAGCTGCTCATTCCAATAGAAGCAGTTCAAGAATTACTTCCCCCTCTGCCTGTGGCTAATTGTTAATATATTAGTCTCTGTGGATCCCCCCCCCCAAAGGTAGCAGTTTTCCAACCCATCTACCACTGCCTCAACATCATCAGCAAATATCCTTGCACTATTTCTATTTAATTGTGTCCCATCCCTGAAGCAGTCTCTCCTGTTAACAAGCATAAACTATGCTGGTTAAAATTCTACCTGTGAGCCTTGCACAATCTCTTCAGGGATTAAGAAGGCTCTTATCATATTGTCTGGGCAGAATTACAATTTCAAATTTAACCCGAACTTGCATCTTTTTTTCAAAATTGCCCTGTGTTTGTTAAGTACATCCACAGATCTCCTCTTAATCTCATTAGTGCCAATGGGTGCAACAATATCACCTTTTGTGCCCTTAAAAGATATCTGCTCTGCATCAACTTTTGCCATTGGTAGACACCCTGTTCCTATTCCATCTATCCTTTTTGCACAATATATTTCCCATTTCCCCTGACAGTCACTGGCAACAACTAGCTCCTGTGGGACCAGCCCATTCTGCCTTGGGTGGGTGCTTCCATAGCCAAGTGGGCAGGAGCAGCAGTGCGTAGCACACGCTTCTTGATTAGACCAGGGTTCAAACCCATGACCACCAAATACGGAGGATGTGGAAAGGTCAGAATGACCACCGCATATCCCCGGAGCAATATGGCCTTAGTTGCCAATGCTCCTAAAAAACACAACTGCCTTGGGTGTTGCTGTTGTGTTGCCTGATTCTCAAGTGCAAGCTCTGACGTTGAGATGGGCAACTAAAAGCCTAATGGGTGCCCTAATTTAAATCTTTTGAGGGCATCCACCCTGTTCTTAAAGTTCTCATAAAGGCCCATAACAATGCTGAGTTGGTTCCTAATAACTTCATACTCTCCATTGGACCCACACAAAGGCCTCATGTCCTGTTTCAGATAATCTGCAAACATCAAACAAGCAATACATTTCGTAAGGCCATGATTTGGAGGACAACTGCCCCCCCCTTCAGTTCTGCCCAAGCCACATCTCTCCCGCTATTTCAGAGTGAATGATTTAATCATGGCAGAATGAGGCCTTAACATAAGCAGGTTACAATAAAGCATCTTTCATGATGGTCCTATATTGACTTTTCTTAGGATTTCTTTAATTTGAGCAATAAATTTTTCTTTCTCTAGGTTTAAAAAAAAAAGTACCAGCATGAATGCAAATTTTTCTCTCCACTACACTAAAAAACATACTGTTGTGATGCAGATACACTGACTATTCCATATCAAAGGTGTGGGAAGCGTTGTATTTGTTCAAATAAATGATCATTCCTGAAAAGAGAAAACAATGTGTAATACCGAATTATTTTGCCTTGTTTAAAGGCCTTTTCTTTTACTAATTGTCCATTAGATAATTACTCAAATGAGTAATTATTCAGGACAGTTACCCATTTGAGCAGTCTGGTTCAGGTAGAATTGTAATTGTGGTGTGTCACTTTTTATCAACACTTGTATGGTCAGGTGCTCACTAAAGAGCAGGAATGGGTCACAGTCATCCAGCAATGGCGAACATGAGCATGCTTCCATGAATTTGCTTCATTTTGTATTCATCTTAATATTTAAATTTACAATTTAAGGTAACTTTTTGAATTGAAATAAGTTAAATATTAATTTGGAAGGGAATTGTATAAGTAGAGCAGTTCAGGAGTCTGGTTTTGTTCAGCCATGGAAGTAGGCAAAGTTTTTAAGTACTATGGAGCCAAGTACACTGAGTGATCACTGAATTATGACCACCTACCTAATACTTTGTAGGTTCTCCTTTTACCCTCAGTAGAGCAGCTATCTGATGTGGCATTGATTCAACAAGATGTCGGAAAAGCATTTGGGAGGTACAGCCAATCAAGCTGTGTGTAATGGAGGTGATTGGTGCATCCAGATGCCTGATATGCCTTTCATTAGTGTCCTACTAGTGCCTCTGATATGCCTTTCATTAGTGTCCTACTAGTGCTCTATGGGTATGTATGTAAATAAGTGAGATATCAGGCAAGTTTGGATGCCAATCAATATGCTGGAAGTCAGAACTGTGTTCCTCAAACCATTCCTGCACATCAAGTGCCTGATGGCTCGGCACATTGTCATCTTGGAAGATACCATTGCCAATCGGGGGAAAAGGGTAACACAGTGGGGTGTACACAGTCAGCAAGCAGTTGACGATAGAGGAGGCCACTGATACGTTGTTCCACATGCACCAGGAGTCCAAGTTCCTGCTAGTTAAACATGCTCCACACCATACAACTGCCTCCATTGGCCTGCACTTTTGATACCATGCATGATGGATGAAGAGCCTCATGTTGTTGAAGAGCCTCATGAAGAGCCAAATCCGTACACAACCATCCGTGGTGTTGAGTAAATAACGTGACTCATCCAACCAGCACACCTTCTTCCCATCTTCTAATGTCCAACTTACATGCTCTTTGCACTAGGTGAGTCTTTTATGCCGATGAACCTTGGTTAGGAGAGGAAGCTGTAGGGGTCATCTGCTGGTATAGCCCATATGTGCGAGCATGTGATGCATAGTCATGCCAGATATTGTTCCGGGTTGGCCCTTGTTGTATTGGGTAGTCAACTCTACAACAGTGCTGTGCCTGTTTGCCTGTACGAGTCATGAGACCCAGTGCTCACCTCTAACATCAACCTTTTGCTGAACTTAGAAGTTTTGCTGTCGGGTCGTTGTTTGACTATTTTGATGCCAGTCCTGGTACACTTTAACTACGGTGACTCTCGAACACCCCACCAGTTCAGCCATTTGGGAAATCAAGGCACCAGCTCGTCAAGCACCCACAATCTGTCCTTTTTCAAAGTACGATAAATCTTTCCTTTTACCCATCAGGCTCGGAATTTTATTACTTACTGAACAACTGACACTTTATCTATTCTACGTAGGTTGACTAACTCCACACTCTCGTACCTCATGTGGTCAACGGGTCGCATTCAGTTTTCATAGGAGTGGTCATAATTCAGTGATCACTCAGAGTATAATTATTGAATATCAATTTTCCCTTGTGTAATTCTTTAGATGTATAATTAATGCTGCAGTTTTGTTTAATACATAATACTTAATGGTTATATTAGCTGATGTATATATTTGACTCTGTACTATGTTCCTAGTTTTTGAAAGGATTTTTGGACAATGCTAATAAAAGGACACTATATGAGGTTAGATGAAAAAGTTTGGGGGGGCTAAACTAAATTTTGGCAAATGATGAAACTTACTGACATTTAAGATGGATCAGTGTGCAATTTCAAGTAAACTACTTCTTTCCTAATTCACTGATTCCAACTCTTCTGCAACTTCTGGAAACACTTGTGACAGGTTTCTTTTTAAATTTTTAATAATTCCTGTGTTCTGAATGAGAGCCTTAGTCATTGCGAATCCGTGACCTTTAAAGGGGACTTAAAATGGGGGAGAAGAATCACAGAAGCTAAGCCTAGTGAGTATGGCAGGTAAGAAACCACAATGATGAAATGCTTTGCAAAAAAATTGAATGTGAAGTGCTAAGCATATATGGATATTGTCATAATGCAAACACTAATTCTCTGAAGCCCTCTTTTCTGGCCATTGCTCTCCAAACAGCATTACACAATCACTGTAGAATTACATTTTAGTATTCCTAGTTCACTGTTTGACCATGCAGGAAAAACTTATAATGAACAAGTACCCTGTAAGTCAAAAAATTATGATAAACATAATTTGATAAGCACATTTGATTGACATTTTCATTTTTTTTTTTTTTTTTTTTTTTTTTTTTTGGACCTTAGAGAAGATTGAGCTTTTGTTTCTAGGTCATAGTCATACATCCATGGTTCAGCACCAGTAATGATAGAAGAAACAAAGTGTGGGTCAGCATGTTGAAAAAGATCCTAACATGCAAAAATTTGAAAAATTTGCATTCCCACAAGAAATGCCAATTTCATTAGCAACTTCATGGATAGTTAAATATTGATCAATTGAATCAATGGTTTTTGAAATTTGAAGGTGGCAAACAAGCAACAATTGTGTTTGAAGCAAAATCATTGAATGACACATAGTATCTTCTTCTTGGAAACTGTTTTTAACATTTCTGTTGCACTTTTCCTTAATTTGAAAAAAAAATTTATACAAATTCACTGCTCAGTGAAATCACTCATTTTAAAATGCAGTGAAACACAATGCTTTCTATCGATCCATGCTAATTCAGGCTGACTGTAGATTCGTGCATTACTATGTCTAGTTGCATCATCAAATGTGTTGCAACAAGTCACTTTAATGCCACAATTTCAACATAGTCAGTCCCTGAGCTTTTTAGGTCACACATCATATACCTTCTGTCAAAAGAGACAAAGTATGTCTCTTCAGGATTGTGGATTAATCTGTCAGTGTTTTGAGCTTAGTTTAGAAAATTTCACTTTTTGAATGTACTTAGCTGGCAGGGGGAATCAAGTTAGTTTCAACAACCAATGGATTAGTTTCAGCTAATCCAAGTACATACTTGCCAATTCTTTCAACTTAGTTGGAAGTTTTCCAATAATCTGATGTTTTCTGATAAATTCAGTTTTATTCCAATTTTTAGTGAAGTTTTTTTTTTTTTTTTTCAAATACCTTTAGCATTTCGATTATGAACTTGCCATATTTAATGGTATATGCTTAAAAATAATTAACATTGGGTATTATTTTTTTTTGCATGAAACTGACATTTTCAGTTTGTTCAAAACTATTTTTGACTAGTGCTATTGGATGACGAGTTGTTTCTCCAAATACAATTATATATAAGGTTAAATATAATTCATTTTGTAGTTTGCAATCTATTAATCCTATATTTTGCAACCAGCAGATTTTTGATCTGCTATGGCTTTCTAAAATCATATTAGAACATATGCTAGCTGTCAAACTAAATTCTCAGTTTTACTAACTTATCGACAGCAGGAATGTGATTTTTGGTTCATATTTCTAAACTTCAGACTTTGGTGAAAGCGAAAGTAGTTTTCATCCCATACATTTACTTTATATGGAAATAAATATTTATTAATATTAGGTTTTAATAACCATTAAGTTTTTATTAATCTTCCTATTAGTTAACCTTTATTGCTTTGTCAATTCAGGGAGGCTATCATTCCTAGGCAATATATGCAGGCGCCTCCGTAGCCAGGTGGGAAGGAGCAGCAGTGCGTAGCACACGCTTCTTGATTAG
Source organism: Mastigoproctus giganteus (assembly GCF_048544385.1). Lineage (NCBI taxonomy): Eukaryota > Metazoa > Arthropoda > Arachnida > Uropygi > Thelyphonidae > Mastigoproctus > Mastigoproctus giganteus. The sequence continues at coordinate 80,910,557 of NC_143582.1, forward strand.
ACCGGGGTTCGAGCCCGTCACCACCAAATATGGAGAATGCGGAAAGGTCATGGAATGACCACCGTATATCCCGGAGCAATATGGCCTTAGTTGCTAATGCTCCTAAAAACCAAACAACAACAACAACAGCAATATATGCATTGCACTGAAAATTAAAAATCTGCAAAAAAACGTTTCATTGATGGCTATAGCTGAACAATCATTTTTGCCTCTTTAATTACATATTGTGTAGTTGTTTAATAGTAGTAGTAACTAAAACAGGCGGCATATAGAGCATTTAAGGTAATTTAATATTGCTGAGGAGAAATCCGTTCAGATTTCTCCTCAGCAGTGTTAACTCACAAGAGCCATTTGGCTCGCAACACAAAACCTGCAACATATCCACTCTGACCATATTATAATCCAAATCTTCTCCAAAGTGTTAAAGTCAAAAATTCTTTATGCCTCCCCTGCCTGGGCTGGTGTCACCAACACAAATTTCAAAAATATCTCTTCTCTTGAATACTGGTTTCTTAAATGGACGTTTTTTAAAGTTCAGCTATGAACCTGTTTCTTTTCAGTCCTTCATGGCTGACTGTCTGAACTACTCTGGTTTTTTCACTTTCAATATTGCACAACAGCCTATCAGTCTTTGCAAAATTGTATAACTCTGCCATCGACCGCCCAGGAATTTGGGAAGTCATGGCTTGGAGAATTCCTAGAAAAGCTGCAAAATCCAAGCCCACACTGGCCCCTTTACTAACCAGACTCTGTTTGACCGAAAAGTGCTCTCCCTTCAACACTTTTTTTTTTTATTAACATACTGAATTTAGACACTGTCTTATTAGCTCAAAACAAATCTCGCCATACGTTCTGTACTTGCAATGAGAACATTGGCAGAATTTTCGTGATTGTGTGTTAATTATATGTTAACTTTTATGTGTTAGAATTTGCATTTGTCATTTAATATCATTGTATGTACTTTACTCTTATTATGTATGCCATTAATGTACTTGTCCTCACTTTTGTTGTATTATATTCTTACACATGTTCTCTTTACCTGTAAGCTCCTATAGTTGTTTCATTAGCTATCCCAGGCAAAGCTTGTCAGTGTCATTTGAGAAGCTAATAAATGGTATTTATTATTATTGCCACTTGATGGTAAAGAGCTCAGCACTGTTCTTTATGGATAAATTCTGATATTTTTGTACTGTGTACTATGACTCCATATTATCAGTAAAGCCCATCTTAATGTACACTGAAAGGACCGAATTTGTGGGGTTCCTGGGCAACGTGACGCTGTCACCCCTCTCAATAGTGGACAAACCCACCCCTTGGCAGGTATATAGGTACACTGCATCACTGTATTCACGTAGATGGTAATTTGATGTCAGTATGGATAAACTTTGTGAGCTGACCAACTTTGAAAGAGGGATGATAGTGGGTGCCCAACACCCACTATCATCCCTCAAACCGCCAACTGGATAGTGACCGTGGCACAAATCACCACAGACTTCGATGAGTGAGGTGCCAGAAACGTCTCCACCAAGACCATCAGGCGATCATTAATCGCAATAAGTTATGGGAGCCACTGACCCAGCAGAGTCCCATTGCTAGCACCAGGACACAGGACTTTATGCCTCAACTGGGTGAAACAGCATCAGCACTGGACCTTGGAAGATTGGAGACTGGTCTCCTGGTTCAATGATTCCCTTTCCAGTTATTTCGAGTGGATGGGAGGGTGCTTATCTAGCAGAAACCGCACAAAGCTATGCACCCATGTCAACAAGGAACTGTTCAGGCAGATGGATTGTCAGTAATGGTCTGGGGTGTGTTCAATTGGCACATATTGTTACCTCTGGTATGTCTAAATGCATCTCTGAATGGTCCAGGTTATGTCCATCCTTGCAGACCATCTACATCCCTTTGTGGTCATCGTGTATCCACAGGGCAAAAGTGTAAAGTGTATTTAGTGTCTAACGGCACCAGGGGTTTCTCCCATCTCCGCGTTGCTTTCATTGTAGGTGTACCAGTTCACTGGGAAGGCCAGAGATTTAAAAGTGTATGGATATTGTACATGTGTAGTGTTGTGCTCTGTTGTTCATCTGGCCGTTTAGCCGCTGGACCCCTACTGAGGCCCAACGTTGCCCACACTTGGCTCCGTGGAGGCAGACCAGTTACACCAGTATTTTTAGATAAGTACTCTAGTAGGTCCTGCCACCTAATTTCCTGAGATTTCAGTGGCTAGGACCTATATATATATATATATATATAGGTCCTATATATATATATATATATATATATATATATATATATATATATATATAAAAAAGGGGGGGAGGAGAGGAATAAACGCTTGAATATAATTAGGCCGAAAGAGGTTGCAAGTGTGTCGAGTTTGGCATTTAAAATTTTACGTTTTGTGGGGCATTCGCTTTTCGCTGGCAATATAGGTAGAGTAGGGGGGAGAGACGGAAGGCTGGGGGGAAAAAGACAGAAATATGGGATCAATAGGGAAGGCGACCCCAGGTATATCAGTGGGGCGTGCCCTTGCCCCACCAGAGGGAAAAGAGGGGGTGGTGGGGTGGGGAGGGGGCAGAAAGACCTTCCCCCCACCCCCACCAGGGATAGGGAGAGAAAGTGGGCTGGGCAAGGGAGCCCTGCCCAGTTCGCCATAGCGGCAATTTGCAGTGCCCTCCAGCAAGTGTAGTCTGATGATAACTCCTTGGTCCTTTTCTAGGTGTGTGGGTTCATCCTGGGAGCGATGACATCATGGCTGGAGCTTCTCCCATTGGTTCCTAGGTCGATGCCGTTTGATTTATTCTGCTGCATATTACACCGTTTGTCCTTAGTATTTTGCTATCCTTTCCTCTGTGTTGATGTTTTATCAGTTTGCCTTTATTTATTATTTGTGGTCACCTATTCGTTGTGAATGGCTATTTCTGTTCGTTGTCTATTGAAGACGTCAAGTGCAAATCGGCTGAGGGCTTTGTATTCATCTTCTGAATCCAGTAGATGGTACTCTTGGTTTTTCGGCAAGTATTGAATCTCAGTTATAAGTCTACTTCTGTGTTCTTCGTAGCATTCACACTCGTGCATAATATGCTACCAGGTTTCAGGTTCTCCACAAGTGCATGTGGTCTCTTCTATTATTCCGAGTGCGTTCAGTTTTGCTTTAAATGGGCCATGGCCCATCAGGAGGAAGGTTGTATTTAGCCCAGGATAGAACCACGAGGGGGCTTTTGGGTACATTTTTGCGACTATCGGTATGAAGCTTCTTGTAACTTGACTCTTTGGTGACATCTCCCATCTGTGCTGCCAAATCTTCAACATGTGAGCCACTATTCGTTGTTTCTCTGCCGTCCAGCTGTTGGTTGGGTCCAAGGTAAAGTCATAGATGGAGGCAGGTATATCCTTGGACAGTAAATACATGAGTCCACATCTAGTCACCTCGAGGTCCAGCAGAAGAGCTCCTGCCAGGACCTTCAGAGTGTGGGTGCTCACCGTTTTGCATGCCCTAGTATGCAAAACGGTGAGTTTTGCATACTAGGGCATGCAAAACGGTGACTTCGGTTCCGGCCTTCCTGAACCAGATTGGTGATCCGTAGGTGATCGCTGGGATGAATATTGTTTTATAATACAGAGACAGGGTCTTCTTGTTTAGTCCCCAGTCCCTGCGAGATACTCTTGCTACATGTGCTGCATAGTTCCTTAGTCACCTCTCAAGTAGGTGAGGTGAGGTGTAAAGGACAGGTTTCCATCCAGGATAATACCTAGATAATTTATTTGCTTTGCTAGTTTAACGGTGGATCCCGCTATCTTTATTTGCGGTGGTCGTCTGATATTTAGAGAGCCTTTTAGTAATACTGAGTTTGCCTTGGTTGGTGAAATCATTAACATATGTGTTTTTGCCCAATTCTGTAAGGTTTGTAGTGCTTGGTTTGCCTGTGTTTCAAGTCCCGTTCTGGAGTCCGCTTCCACCATTAAAATGAGATCATCAGCAAAGGCCTGACTGGCCACATTTTCCCGCTATCTTTATTTGCGGTGGTCGTCTGATATTTAGAGAGCCTTTTAGTAATACTGAGTTTGCCTTGGTTGGTGAAATCATTAACATATGTGTTTTTGCCCAATTCTGTAAGGTTTGTAGTGCTTGGTTTGCCTGTGTTTCAAGTCCCGTTCTGGAGTCCGCTTCCACCATTAAAATGAGATCATCAGCAAAGGCCTGACTGGCCACATTTTCCAGGTCCAGAGCCAAGAAGTCATCAAAAACCATGTTCCCCATTAGTGGCCCCAGGACAGATCCCTGTGGGCAGCCCCTTCGGACGCTTTTAACAACTCTTTGGAAAGTTGTGACGACCTCAATTTTCCTATCCGATAGATATGCCTGGACACCGTTATACAAGTTTACTGGGAGTGCTGCTTTCCGGAGTCTACTAAGGACGCTGGGCCACCAGACCGTGTCGAAGGCCCCAGCAAAATCCACTGCTATTACCAGAAAATACTTCTTGTTACTTTGGGTTGCCTTGGTTATGAGGTTTTGGACTGCTTCAATGGTCGAGAAGCCCGGTTTGAATCCATATTGCCCGGGTGATTCCAGGTTGGCAGTTTTATAATGGTTCATGATCCTTTTGTGGAGCAGCTTTTCATAGAGTTTGCTTAGGGTAGAGAGTAGGGCTATGGGGCGATATGAGACCGGTTGTTCCGGAGGTTTTGTTGGGTTTTTTAAGATAAGTTTTAGGTGTGCAGTCTTCCAACTTGTCCGGAATTTCCCAGTTTCCAGGCATCGGTTGAGGAGATTAAGTATCAGGTTCGGTATATATTCCACGGCTTTTTTGACCACATCTGGTTCTATGAGATCCGGGCCGGGACATTTCCTGTTGCAAGGCCGCACCCTGTAATTCATCGACTGTGAAGGGCAGTTCTATTTCTTGGGTTCTATACGTTTGGTTTGCCTGGCATATTACCTTTCCTTGTTCATTAAGGATATCTGGTGGTTCATGGATGATAGCACTAAGGATATTGGTAATAGATTCCTCCCACGTTTTAGTCAGGCTTCCATTGGACATCCTCGTTACAGTGGATGCTTCTCCCCTGAGGAGCTTGTTTGTGGTGATTTTATACACTACACCCCAGGGGTTCTCGTTCCCTGTCTTGGAGACCAGGTTTTCCCAAGAGGCTCGCTTGTTCTTTTTAATTTTTTCTGTATGGGTGTTTCGCACCTCTTTGTATTGTTGTCGTAGTACTGCTACCTCTGTTGGTATCCACAGGGCAATGAACTCTTCCAACAGGACAATGCACCTCCCACAGAGCTATGGTGACTAGAACATGGTTCCAAGAACATTCTGCAGATTTTACCACCATGGAATGGCCTCCCTGTTCATCAGACGTTGAACCCTGTTGAGCATCTTTGGGATACTGTGGAAAGGTCTGTTCAAGCTTTGGATCCTCCACCTAGGATTGTGTTGAAATTATGGACAGCAGTGCAGCAAGCATGGATGGAAATACCTGTGGAAGTCTTTCGTGAACTATTGGACTCGATGCCTCACTGTGTGATTGCCCTTATCCAGGCAAAAGGTGGGCCTATCCATTACTAGGTAGATATCCCATGATTCCTGTCCACTCAGTATATTTTGTTCTTTGGAGCAACTATTTTTTTTTTTTTTTTTTTTTTTTTTGTATTAGTTTTTTTTTTTTTTTTTTTTGTATTGATTTTAGGGCAGTTGATGCTCTGATGGTCATTGGAACACTTTTCCATAGTCAGGAAAGTTGTTTTATATCAATCATTGAAAATAGAAAGAAAGAAAAGAAAGTCTAAATCCTTTACTTTTAATTCCTGTGTGCAGAGCATCTTTCACCATTGGTGAAAATATCCATGTGGCATTTGTGCTTTTTGTTAATTTTTTACTTTTCATTGTTTTAATTTTTTAAGTGGAACATTACCAAAATCATTTCATATGTTATTGTTTCAGCAGCTTCACTGACAGTCATCCAAGGGGGTAAGAGAATAAATATGAATAAAATAATAAAGTTAATGAAAAATAAGTAAATCCAATTGGGTTTACTTATTTTTTTTGCTTGGAGTTTGCAATTTCAATTCTTGAATTTTACCGTTTGTTTCGATAATTCATGCTCGGTTAGATTTATTGTCAAAAAACCAGTATCTGTCAGGTTGTGAGATTACTGCATTTCACATTGCACCTGTCCTATGTAATTGAACAGAAAGGAAAAACATTAAAATAATCAAAATGATAAATTAATGAATCAATTCATGTAGACATGTAATTTATCTGCTGCAGTATATGATATTTCAGTAAAGGGGAAACACATTTCACCATAATGATGCAAGCAAGCTTATGCAGCATCAGCCAAAAAAAAAAAAAAAAACTCCCATTTCACCCCTCCATTCGTTCCAAATACCTGTCCAGCCCAGCCTTAAATTTATTTAGGCTATCAACTGCCACAACAAAGGATGGAAGTCTGTTCCACCAACCAACCACCCACTGGCTAAAGGCAAACTTGCACACACACATCTATCCTACAACCATCTTTCCTCAATTTGGATTTATGCCCTCTCAGGTGATTATTCTGAGCAAGAGGAAGAATCCCATCAGCATTGAGCACATGCTCAAACCATTCAAGGCTTTATACACCTCAATCAGATCACCTCGCAGGTGCATAGTCTCCAAACACTGTAATTTGCAAAACTTAAGCCTCTCTTCGTAAGAGCAACCCTTCGTTCCATTCACTAATCTTGTTGCCCTTCTCTGTACTTGTTCCAAGAGCTCTACATCCTTCTTAAAATGAGCCCTCCAGACCTGTATACAGTACTCAAGGTGTGGCCTGACCATTGCCTTATACAAGGAGATAATCACCTCCTTATCCCTGCTAGAAAAAGTCCTGTATATATCATTGACAAGACACCATGAGCTACTCTTGCAGACCATCTGCACTGCTCAGAAAACTTCATATCTGCCTGCACAACCACCCCTAGGTCCCTTTCATTCTCTACCACTGTCAGTGTAGTACCACAGAGTTGATACGTTGCTCTGGGGTTGCTGCTTCCCATATGTAGTACTTTACATTTGTCAATGTTAAACTTCATTTGCCACCTCTCATTCCCTCTGCTCAACTTTTGTAGATCCTGTTTCAGCAGCATACTGTCATTAGTGTCCTTAACAACCCTGCCAACCTTCATATTGTCTGCAAACTTGGACATTAAGCTTGATGTACCATCATGAATATCATTTATAAATACAGAAAACAACAGAGGACCCAACAGTGAACCCTGAGGGACTCCACTAATAACATTAGTCCATGATGAGCAGTGACCATTGATTACCACTCTCTGTCTTCTCTCACTCAACCATCCCTTTATCCATAGCAGCAATTTGCCTCTCATGCCACACTGCTCCAATTTGTTCAGCAGTCTTCCATGTGCAACAGTATCAAAAGCCTTTCTAAGATCCAAATATATGAAATCAAAGTTATTCTCTGCATCCAGTTCTTTTGTGACCACATCATAGTATCTAATCAAATTGGTCAGGCAAGACTTTCCCTTAACAAAACCATGCTGTCTGAGCTATAACTGAAGTTTTGTCTAGATGATCCTGCAGTGCTTCTTTTACCAGTGCCTCCGTTAATATGCTTGACTTAATTTCCATTCATTTGGAAGAAAAGGCTGAGTATGCCATTTAGAGAGTAATATGCTGTTCTTGTGCATTCCGGCTTTGTTCAGTCTTGAAATATTCAAGTACTTTTTCTTTTTTTTTTTTTTTTTTTTGCTACTCTCCAAAATATTTTAAAACTATTAACATAGTGCAGTGTTAAAAAATGGATATTTATTCCGTTTGACTAGGCTTATATTGTCTATAACACAAAAGCATGTATAAATTTAACTATATTTATTTGAGCATATATATAATTGATTCGTAGTCAATTGTACATCTGACTTAGGACACAAGAGACTTCAGTAGTTCCTAGTCCCCCTCCTGCCACTGGTGTACCAACTGTTCCTCAAACTCCAACATCAGCATCTGCATATGGAAGTATCTCACCAGTTCCTTTCCATGTAAGTATCCATAGCAAACTAAGTTGCTTTTTTTAATGTAGCAAAACAACTTTTTTTTTTTCTCTCTTTTTGCAGTAAGAATAAACACATGACAGCATGTATTTATATTTTATAATATAAAGTTACAGTAGAATGTAAAAATTCAGGCACTTTTTCAATAAAAATATTTCTCTGAGGGTAGTCAACCATATGAGGGTAGAGGGCAAATAGGCTAACCAGACTTAAAAAGAACCGCAGGTACCATATTTATGCATTATGTTCCATTAATCATTTCCAAACATCAGTTTTTTTCTCTTTTACATATATCCTAGACTGTATCTGAGTGTTATGTATTTGCAATGTAAAATCATTATTGTGAGACATTCATTACTAGCTTATGGTATAGAATTTAATAATACAGTAGTGTATATTTAGTTCTGAAGGCAATTTGATTACTGAAATTATGCTGTACTATTTAACTTCCTATTAAAAAATATTGGACACTTGAAACACCCATACCAGAGGCAGCATTTTAACCCACGACCTTTATTTCTTTGGTGTGTACATTACCCACTGGACAATCCAATGTCTTAATGTTGGAGACTGTAATTCTGTGGAGATTATAGGAATCAGTGCAACTGTATTATCTAACAAAAATAATGAATTGCTTCCAAATTCTTAGGCTGTATCATAACCTTCAATAGAATGGAATTTTCAAAAATCTGGCATGTGCTGGTCCTGATGATGCTGGATTCAAGGTTCTACTATATTATATTCACTTCATATGGGATTGTTGTTGTTATTTGGTTTTTAGGAGCATTAGCAACTAAGGCCATATTGCTCCGGGGATATGCGGTGGTCATTCCCTGACCTTTCCACATTCTCCGTATTTGGTGGGCATGGGCTCGAACCCCGGTCTAATCAAGAAGCATGTGCTGCTCCTGCCCACCTGGCTACAGAGGCACCTTCATATGGGAAAACATTTTTGTATTCAGTTAATATTTCATATAATAAAATATCTGTAATATAGATGTACAACTCTTTTCCAATAATTCCTTATTGTAAAATATTGCATTATAATCAGTGCTCAGATTAGAAATAATTAACCATCTAGCAGACGCATAAAAAAACTGGGAAATACATTTCAATATTCTTTGAAGCACCTATATGTAGAATGTAGCGTTGACTCTCTCTCTTTCTCTCCCTCTCCCCCTCCCCCCTTCACATACAAATTCCTTATAACTCACACCTATTTGTCCAAAAACATGATTGGCATTGTCCTGTTAAAACAAAACATTTTGGGCTTTGTGATGATTTTGAAGTTCTCACCTTTGTAGCTGGTTCATACTGAAACACCAATAGTCACCTCTAGTGACAATACAATTGGGATTATCTTGACAAGTCTACATGAAGTCTTTGCTTGATGACACTCTTCATTGTTTCTGCTAATAAGTGATGATGTGCAGCACAAATTTAGCACAGACCTTCCTTTTCCATCAATCTTCATGCAGAATTTGCAGATCATCTCCTTATTCATATCCAGCTTGTCAGCCACCATTCCAAGGATCAAACAAATGATTGCTTGCCACAATTTTCCAAACTTTTGTGACTCTGTCTGCTCATTTTGAGAAGTTGTTGGATGCTTACTTCTTGAGTTAATGCTAACATTCTCACTTCCATCTTTGAATCAGTAAATACCATTCAAACACACTGGTATGACTTAACATTTCATTTCTGTTGCAAATTTTCCCAATTTAAAGCAAAATTTGATATTCATTTATTGCTCCATTGCAAAATCATGACACAGAATGTACACTACTAATGAAACTGGTTGTTACTTGCAACCTCAGAGAAGTTTAGCTATAAAAGAGATAGACGGTAGAGGTTGTGCAGTAGGCTGCACAACCTCTACCACTACCACCACCGTCTATCTCTTTTATAGCTAAACTTCTCTGAGTAAAAAGTAAATGATGGAGATCAAAAGGTAATAGATCATATCTGGTGGGATATTTAAATTCACACAGATGTAATTCTAATATATTTTTAGATATTTGAGTTTTACTAGTCTATAAAATAGTGTGCCCGTTAATTGGTTAAAAAATCAATGAGAATGTTGTTCTGGTCCAATAAGGGTATTAATTGTAATTACTCTTTTGGTTTATTGTTGAAGAATTCTTTGATCTTCATACAGAAGGCTAATAACTGATGTAATTAATCAGAACGTGAATGTTGTTTTCTTATTAAACACATCAGTTATGAAATAAGAATAGTTATATTTGAAGTAAATTTTTAATTTTTGAGCTCAGTTGTTACTAATTTGATTATTTTAACCCATTCTTATTTTAATTATAATTGAAACTAAAGGGGTCAATAAATGCATGGATTAAAATTATTTATATTTTTATTGTGTTCCTTGATATGGAAGATTTTGAAAGCACCTTCAAAACTGTATACTTGTTAAGGTTGCAGAACCTTCCATAATAAAGAAAGCAATACAAGAATAAATATAAATAATTCTTATTATATATGTGGCATATTTTTTTGTTAGTTTAGTAACTTATTAGAATCAATTTTCTAATCTGTAGAAATTTGAAAAGTTCAGAAATGTCACATTTCTCAGGTTGAACTGTTCATATTATAGTATTAGCATAGGCTATGGTGACTAGATTTATAAAACAGAAAAACGGAACACTCATGGCGAGTTGACATGATTAACTGTCATACTAATTAGAATGATTCTCTTGTACTCGTTTCATGCCAATTAACCATAACCATTTAGCTTGTTTAAAATTAACGTAGGTTACTTACATATTTATCACTGTCTTAGTCTCACATTAACATTGTCAAATTATACAAATCTTTATTGAGATGGTCCAGGAACATACACCACTAATATCTTTGTCATATTTTTTTAGATAACTGAATTTCTTCCAAAAGGTTTGGCTGTTCCTTTATGAAATTGTAAAAGTCCATTTTAAAGACATTTCTTGAAATGTCTTTAAAATGTGTTTTTGTTATTAATATTACCAGTACAGTTTCAATGGTTCCTTTCATCATTACCAGTACAGTTAGAATGGTTCCTTTCATCATTCTAAAATGTGTTCATTAAAGAAAACACCCTCTCTAATGATGCATTTGTGCCTGGTATTCCTAAAACAAAACTCACAATATGTATTATGTTCCCAAAACTAACGTCTGCATTTTTCATTGTTTAAATTGTCTTAGTCCACACCACATTTCTTCCAATGATCAGTCTTAGATTCACATATATTCTTCACATGATTCACTTCATTGAATAGTTCATCTTCATCTATTACTTTTAGTATGTTGATGTCAATTTTGAGTATGTTTTGGACACACTGTTGAACAACACACCAAGATGGAGGGATATTTAACAAAACCTATTTAAACTCGCATAGTTCTGCAAAAGGCTTGGCCCAGTTTTCCACGTATTCTAAGAAAGTATCATAGAAATTGTTGACAATTTCAGTAAACTCAATGTCTCTGACACCATCCTCTGTCAGTTGGTTTTTGAGGTCCAGGTCAGCAGATGTAAAAAAAAAAAAAAAAAAAATTGCTCCTTTCTATTGAACATTTGTTCTGTCATGGCAGTCAGTTCTTGTGCCACTTCACTGCCACAAATGTCCTCTCACTCAATCTTTTTGATAATGTTATTACACGTTTTAAGTTGGCTGTGAATGAACTTGAACCAGAGAAGGGACTGTGGATTACTTAAAAAAAAAAAAAAAAAAAAAAAATCCCTCAAGAGTTTAGGGCTTTTATCTTGTGATAGAAAATGACTTGAGACCATCAAACATTTTGATCATTCTTTCCACTGCAGGTAGCAAGGAAAGCCATCTCGTCTTCACACTTCCTAAAAGTTGCATATATTCCACTTCAATAAAATTGCAGAAGGATTTCAGTGCCTCAACTCTAATAGTGAAAATATAAATGTTGAAACACTTTGTTAATAAATGATTCCACATCAATTGGCAAAATATCTGCACCTTGTTTGCAAAGCATTATGCACAATATGTGTAGTACAGCCTACTTCTAAGATGTTAATTTTTATGTTCTTGCTTAACTTAACAAAGAAATTATTCTTGCCTTTTCTTGTAATGCCACCAAAGTTGATGTTGCAGTTGTCACTACCAAATGCTATTATCTTGTCGGTTAATTTATATTTCTCCAGTATGGACAGAATGTGATCCACTAATATCTCTAATTTGGAATTTCAACAATTTCACATGTATTCCTTTCATAGGTATAAAATACCTCACCAAAACTGGGACCAACTTCGGGCTTGGTAGATTTGATGAATCTACCATAACAGATACATATTTTGCCTCACATAAGTCACAATGAAATGCAAAAGGAGCCAGTACATTCACAACTGTACTTTCTCATTTTTTTTTCTTGCACATGTGAATCTTTTTGAGAATAAGTTTCATGTGATGGTAGATGGAAAACTAGCAATCCTTCTTGTGCAGCGAGACATTTCCATTCACCATTTATATCTTGTTGTTTTGTCACGAAAGAGGTTAGTTTATAGCTTGCACTTTTTGCTGCAACTGCTTTTTTGTGCTTGTTAGCAGTGTTGTGTAATATCTGAACAACCACCACGTTCAATAGAAAATTCAGCTGTACAAACAGTGCATAAAACTTTACCATTAACATTGTCTTTCACTTAGGAAAGGGAATTCTTCTTTAAACATGTCTGAAGCTACACTTTCACTTGGGCATCTCAACCTATAGTCAACAAATTGAATTTATAATTAATTACTAGACTCTTCAAATGTTAGAGTTTAGAAAAACACCAAAGAAAATACTAGAATTCATTCGCGTGTCTATTGCGTCAGCCATGCTGCACACACAATCCATGTGCAGAAGAAAGAAAGAAAAGGAAAATGGGATGAGTTTTTAAAAAAAATGGGACATTTGGCATCCTGTTTACATTTTCTCAGAACAATAGGATCAGTGGCTAAAAAAAAGGAGACAATCCCATTAAAAATAGGGTCACCCTATCATAGGATAAAGAATGCAAAGAAACTAGGCTTTTGCTGCATCAACAAAAAACATAATAGAAAAAACGTACAGTGGTCAAAAACACACTATAGTCTTTGTTTTTTCTTTTTGTTCCATTTCAGTGTGAAAATTCTACAATCATTCATTTTTCTCCCTCCCTCTGTGTCTTATACACTTCATATTATCCAATACTCTAGTTGCCATGCTCTATAACCCATACCTTCATAACTCTTCTCATAAGGACAACCCCTAATATTCTTACCTAATAGATAAGTTCCTTTGGATTTTGATTTAATAATTATTATATTATTTGAAAATTAAAGATAATTTAATATTATAATTAAAACATTTAATATTCTAGATTACTTGTCTGATTGTAATTTAATAAAAAAATAGTGTAAAATTTAGCCATAAGTATCAGAACTCCTGTTTATACTACTTGTAGTATGAATATAAGCAAGACAGTTTTTGAACCCTTTTTTTTTTCATTAATCTTTCACTGAAACCTCATCAAGGTGTTCAGTAGTTATAAAAGTATACCGCAAATCCACTAATCTTAAATTATATTATATTTATCTTTTCATGTTTATAATTTCTTTAATCAAAAATGGTTTCAGTATTTTCAACCAAATAAACAATGCATATTGATACTTCATGCAAATGGTTTACAATAAAAATAGTAATTTATAAACTTATCGAGGTATGTACATAGTCAAATACAACCCTGCATGAACTCACTGACCTCGTTTAGTGAGCATCATTCTTAGCATAATCTAGTGTGTGGTTCAAAGAAATAATTTGATCTTTTAACACACCAAGCCCAGAACCAAACAAAACTTTAAAATATGATGGTTGGTGTGTGTGTGTCATTGCATTAATTTGGAAGAAAAATCTGGGAATGCTGTTTGAACATTGCCAGAATCCAGCTTCAGATTATTGTTTGAAGCTAGATTGTTTAAAAAAAATCAGAAGACTTATTTAAGAAAGTGTTAAATTGGCAAATATATTGAATGGACAAGAATGCAGCATAAGTAACATGATTAACTTGTGTACACAGAAGGGGATTGTAATGCTAGATCTTTAGCTTTTAATAAACAATAATGAAATGATAGCTTATCTTGAGTTGACCAAGACATGTGGTCTAATCAAGGTAAGAATTAATTTCAAATTTAAAATACAGCATTTCAATCATATTCAAATGAACTGCATTCTAGGAATGCACCAAATAACTTTTGAAGTATTGGTGAAGTCGGTGGTTTTCAACCTTTTTTAATAACGGCACCCCTAAGTAAGTTATTTTATTTTGCGGCACCCCTACTCAATTTTCTGCCTGTTAGATCTGATTTTCTCTCTCTCTCTCTCTCTCTCTCTCTCTATATATATATATATATATATACAAAATTTGTATATATTAATATTAAAAAATATATACGTTATATGATATTTATTACAATAATATGATTATAAAAATTACATTTCATAATACAAATTTTATATATATATATATACACACACACACACACACACACACACACACACACACACACACACACACACACACACACACACAGTATATAATTTTATTCTTTATACAGAGGTACTAAGTAAACATCAATTATAGATCACCACAAAATTAAAAAGATACTGTACACCTTTTTATAATGAAATAAACATATAAATTAAAAAATAAGTTTAAGTAACTTAAACTCAAATTACGTGGCACCCCTGGAATGTTGTTGTGGCACCCCGGTTGAAAACCACTGGGTTAAGTCATCAAATACAGATATCATAGACATATCAAAAACTTGGTGCTATTCTGGCAATGGACATACAGAACGGGAGATGGGGTTATACTTTGGTTAAGTGCACATCATGTAGATTCTGAAATAATAATCCGTGTCAAATTCCCAGTTGACATGGATTGCTACTATAATGTCAAGTCATTCTGTTGTGACATGAACACTGGGAGAATGGATGTAGAAGCATATTATAAGGTTGTCAGAGGCAGTTCAGGAGAATTTTGATGAAATTAAACATTTCTAATATAAAAACAATTCTGTCAAAAGTGTCTTTGAGAATAGCAATTTGCAGAAATATGCTACCTACTCTTCCTCTCCCACATGATCATGATTTTACATGTTGGAGTACATGATTACAAGTGGCATTGTTTTATGCTTAAAAGTCTAATTCTATAAAAGAATTTGTTGGTATTGGACAGTACACATTCAGCAGTTGTTGATAGCACTAAGGCAATGCTTCCAGATTCTTTGGCTAGAAAACATTTATTGTTCATCCAGACCATTTCAGCTTGTTATCTAGTTGTATAACCACATTTGAAACATGGGGACTTTCTTTGAGCAGTGCAATTGGAGAGATGGGAAAAGTTTAATTGCAAATTTTGTCCATGCCTGGAGTCATAGGAGAAGAAAGTTTTTAACATTGACAAATGTAAAATACTGCATATGGGTAGCAGTAACTCCAGAGAAATCTACCAACTGTATGGTGTTGCACTCAAAGTAATGGAGAATGAAAGAGACCTGGGGGTATTTGTGCAGTCAGATATGAAGTTTTCTGAGCAGTGCAGACAGGCTGCCAGAGCAGGTCATGTGGTCCTGTCAATGATATACAGGGATTTTGCTAGCTGGGATAAGGAGGTGATAATCCCCTTGTATAAGGCAATGGTCAGGCTACACCTTGAGTACTGCATACAGATCTGGAAGCCTCATTTTAGGAAGGATATAGAGTTGCTAGAATGAGTACAGAGAAGGGCAGCAAGACTGGTGAGGGGAACAAAGGGGTGCTCTTATAAAGAAAGTCTTAAGTTCTGCAAATTGTGGCACCTGCGAGGTGATCTGATTGAGACTTATAAGCATTGAATAGATTGAGCAGGTTCAATGCTGATGGGTAGTTGATTGCTGGAACAAACTTCTATCTGTCGTTGTGGAAGTTGATAGCTTAAATAAATTCAAGGAAGAAGTGGACAAACTTTTGAAGTGAATGGATGGGTGAAAT
This sequence comes from Mastigoproctus giganteus, assembly GCF_048544385.1. NCBI lineage: Eukaryota > Metazoa > Arthropoda > Arachnida > Uropygi > Thelyphonidae > Mastigoproctus > Mastigoproctus giganteus. The sequence goes on from NC_143582.1 coordinate 80,926,620, forward strand.
AATTTTTTTTTTTTTTTTTGGCTAATGCTGTATAAACTTGCTTTCTTGCATCATATGCCTCTACTAATGCTACTATGTAATGGAAGAAGGCAAAAAGGCATGTAAAGTGAAGAATAAATATAATTAAAGCTGATAGAGAAGTAAAAACATCAAAAATTACACAAGATTTATAATTAAGAAGGAATACTTTTTTGGATAAAATAACTCAAATAAGCTGCCAAAAAAAAAAAAAGTCTTCTGATGTTTTGATAACAGTAAAATTTTAGTATCTTTTGAAAATAGTCATGAAAATTGATAAGGTATAATTTTATTATTCATTACAAGCGTTTTCTTCTTGACATTAAATATCTACTTCATGTTTAAGAATTTAATATTGAAAAGAAACATTTTTCAGTTTTAAAAGAATTATTTTTTGGGATTAATCAGAATTAGAAGAATATTACATTCTGGCACTAATCTGTTACAAGAATCATTTTTAAAAAAAATTTTTTAACAGCAGAATCATTTTTAAAAATCAATTTCTGTTAATAACTTTATTGTCAAATATAGTTTAAAATAGTTATTCTTCTTTATTTGGCTTATTTATCAATTGCTATTTCTTTTTTTTTTCTTTTTTTTTATTTTATTTTATTTGTATATGGGTGCCTCTCTCTACCTTTAGAGAACTTCAAATATCCATCATGTTGAAGCACCTACCAGTCCCCAGACTGTGAAGGTTCCTCCTCCTGTTTTTCCAAAGCCTGCTTCTTCTTTTTCAGCAGCTGTTCCATCCTCATCCTATGAGGTATCTTGTTGCTGAGTATTTGTTGCATGATGAGCATCTTGAAATATAATGGCTCTCTTGCTTTCCTATGTGTGAAACTGTTCTTTTATTTTTTAATCCACAGAAATTGATGCCTTTTAACACAAGTCCTAAAAAGAGATTCATTTGCTTGGACTATTCTGCGTGCGTGTGTGTGTGTGTGTGTGTGTGTGTGTGTGTGTGTGTGTGTGTGTGTGTGTGTGTGTGTGTGTGTGTGTGTGTGTGTGTTTATCAGTTTTCTAAAAAAAAAAAAAAAAAAAATCTATTTAGTGTGATCCTGTAGTATGTCTGCTGCTGAATAGCTTTAGAGTTGTTTTTTGTTAATACCTTGCTTTAATAATTGTTTTGATTTTACTAAAAATAGTTTGAAAGTAACAGACATTTTTCTATTACCAACATATGCTTTCATATTTCAAATTGCTTATATCGCTATATTTAGAAAATAGGCACTCTCTCTATTATGAATTCTGATTTAAGTATACTTTTATGATATTGCGTTATATAATATTTGAGAATTAGATGTTAAATAAACATATTTGCACTGGTTACTATGATTATTTGGATATTTATTCTCTATTATTGTCAAATATGATTAACTATTAATATACAGGAAATAGTCATACATATCAAACTCATTAACATGTGCAGGTTCTTCATGTAGAATAAACATCCAAATAATTGCAACATAGAAATGTCTTTCTTTATCATTCATTATGGACAACTTGTGCTACTGCAATCTGTTTCCACATCAGGGCAATATCAATATTTTATATTTAATACTGAAAAAATAATAATTTCAGCTAATTAACTGCTATGAGAGAAAATTGGATAATAAGGACTCTAACGTTCTAATTTAAAAAAAAAAAACGATGTAGAAATATAAACTTCAAACATTTATAGAGTGCTATGTGATAAATTAGATGATTTCCGATTCTATTATTAACTTCTCAGCACTTTCCATTTCACCTATTCATTCACTCCAATAGTAAATAAGTTGTATCTTGAATTTATTAAGCTATCAACTTCCACAACAGATGTAAGTTTGTTCCACCAATCAACCACCTGCTGGCTAAGAGCAAAATTCCTCACATCTATTCTACAACCATAGTTCCTCAATTTGAATTTCTGCCCTCTTGTGTGTGAGCAAGAGAAAGAATCCTATCAGCATTGAGCTTGCTCAATCCATTCAAAACTTTAAACACCTCAATCAGATCACCTTGCAGGTGCCTAGTCTCTGGAAACTGCAATTTGCAGAACTGAAGCCTTTCTTGTTAAGACCATCCCATTGTTTCCCCCACCAATCTCATTGCCCTTCTCTGTACTCATTCCAGCAGCTCTACATCCTTCCTAAAATGAGGCCTCCAGAACTGTATGCAGTATTCAAGATATGGCCTGACCATTGCCTTATACAATGGGATAATTGCCTCCTTATCCCTGCTAGCAAAATTCCTCTATGTCATTGACAAAACCCCATGAGCTTCCCTAGCAGCCTGTCTGCATTGATCACAGAACTTCATATCTGGCTGCTCAATTACCCCCAGATCTTTTTTAATTTTCCACCACCCTGAGTGTAGTACTACACAGTTGGTACATTACTCTGGGTTACTATTACCCATATGCAGTACTTTGCATTTGTAAATGTTAACCTCAATTGCCATTTCTCAGCCAATTTCCTAACGTTTCTAGATCCTGTTGCAGTAGCGTATCGCCATTGCTGTCCTTAGCCACCCTGCCAACCTTTGTATCATCTGCAAACTTGGACATTAATCCTGATATGCCTTCATCAGTATCATTGATAAATATAGAAAAGTACAATGGGCTCAACACCGAACCCTGTGGAACTCAGCTAATAACATTTAGTTCATGAAGAGCAGTGTCCATTGATTACCACCCTCTGTCTTCTCCCACTCAACCATCCCTTTATCCATAGCAACAAATTGCCCTTAATACCATGCTGCTCCAATTTGCACAGCAGTCTTATGTGCAACAGTATCAAAAGCTTTCCTGAAATCTAAGTACAGTATATGATATAAAAATTATTTTTTTTGTGTCCAGTTCTTTTTTGACCCCATTGTAGTATCCAGTCAAACTAGTCAGACAAGATTTCCACTTAACAAACCCATGCTGTGTCTTAAGTATAATTGCAGCCTTGTCTTGATGATCCCGAATTACCTCTTTTACCAATGACTTTATTATTTTCCCTGTAACAGAAATTAAAGTAACAGTCTGTAATTATTCATGTCACCCTTTTATCCCCCTTTGTGAATTGGGGATACATTCACACATCCCAGTCTTCAAGGACCTGCCCTGAATTCAAGGATGCTCTCATAATTATGACTAAGGGCTTGCTTACTTCCTTCACTCTCAATTGCCTTTCTTATGTTTAACTTCAACAATTTCTCTTCTGCTTTCCTCTTAATTATTACAAAATCATTTAGCTCTCTGTTAGTGTTTAATAAATTTCTGGCATCCTCTTCCACAAAGAATTTCTTGTGTGTGAATGTAGATGTATAATATTCATTCAGTTTGTCAGCAATCTGCATGACGATTGGTATATTCTGAACTTTAAACTTATCAACAGTCGAACCATCAATATCAAGTGAATCAATTTGATTCATCTCCTTCCTTCTAGTGGTTACATAAGTAAAGAAGTCTTCTGTTTTTCTTTGCATTCCTTACCAAAGATTTCTTTCAATCTGCCTTTGCTTTCCTAACCTCCTTTGTGACTTGGTTTTAGAGAGTAGTTTATATCTACCATAGGCTTCTGTGTTGACTGATAATTTACATGCATCTCATGAATTTTTCCTCTCTGCCACGAGTCTGGTCAGTTCATCTGACATCCATTTAGGCAGTACCTTGAAGAGTATTTATTAGTTGGTATGGAAAGCCTAGTAGCTTCTGTGATTAATTCCTGGAATGGTTCCCATTTAGAATTTACCGATGGTAACCTCATTAATTGGTCTCATTGTGTAGAATTTAAAAATTGTCTGAGACCACTGTAGTCACCTTTACGAAAGCAAAAATCCTTTCCTTTACCCTTAATAGTAGTTTCATCCTTAAGTAAATACCAAATCAATACACTGTGATCAGTGCCACTTAGTGGTTCTTCTATGTGCAGATTCTTAATGCAGGAATAATTATTGCTGATAATCAGATCAATAGTATTGCTCCCTCTTGCCTCTCTAACATGCTGCTACAGGAAACAGTCATCAAAAAATCAAAAGTCTGGTGTGTGTGTTTGTGAGAAATCCACAACTTCCATTCAATATTTGCAGAGTTAAAATCCCACATAAGACATATTTAATGGTCCACTCTATTTTTCTGTACAGTTGGTCTTTATATTCATCAGAGTCATTAAGCCTGCAACACACTCCTATTCTCATTTTTTCTTTCCCAATGCTAATGTCACATCAAACTGACTCAAAATTGCACTGGCCACCCATGTCAACCGGATACAATGCTATAGATTTTGTGTGCCTCTTCACTAAGGACATACCCCCCCCTTACCATCCTGTCTGATATTTCTGTATTCATTGTACTCCCCATATGTACTTCCCAAGACTGCAGTTATAGTTCAGACACAGCATGGGTTTGTTAAGGGGAAGTCTTGTCTGACCAATTTGATTGAATACTAAGGTGACAGATCACAAAGGAACTGGATGCAAAAATATAATTTTGATGTCATATACTTGAATTTCAGAAAAACGTTTGATACTGTTGCACATGGAAGACAATTTACAAATTGGAGCAGTATTGCATTAAGGGTAAGTTGCTGCTATGGATAAAGGATGGCTGAGTGGAAGAAGACAGAGTCGTAATCAATGGACACTTCTCTTCGTGGACTAATGTTATTAGTCGAGTTCCCCAGAGGTTCGGTGTTAGGCCCATTGTTGTTTTCTATATTATCAATGATATTGATGAAGGTATATCAGGCTTAATGTCCAAGTTTCCATACAATACAAATGTTGGCTGGCAGGATTGTTAATGACAATGACAGTATGCTACAGAAACAGAAACTAGAAAAGTTGGGCAGATGGGCTGAGGTGTGGCAACTGAAGTTTAACATTGAAAAATACAAATACTGCATATGGATATCAGTAACCCCAGAGTAGCATACCAACTGTGTTGTACTACATTCATGGTAGTGGAGAATGAAAAAGACCTGTGGGTAATTGTGCAGTCAGATATAAAGTTTTCTGAGCAGTGCAGACAGGGTGCCAGAATAGCTCATGGAATCTTGTCAGTTATGTACAGGAATTTTGTTAGCAGGGATAAGGAGGTGATTATCCCCTTGTATAAGGCAATGATCAGGCCACACCTTGGGTACTGCATACAGGTCTGGAGGCCTCATTTTAGGAAGGATGTAGAACTGTTGGAAAGTCTACAGACAAGGGCAATGAGATTGGTGAGGAGAATAAAGGGTTGTTCTTACCAAGAATGGCTTAAATTCTGCAAACTACAGAGTCTGGTGCCTAGGCACCTGCAAGGAGATCTGATTGAGGTGTATAAGGCATTGAATGGTTTGAGCAAGCTGAATGCTGATGGGATTCTTCCTCTTGCTCAGATTAAATAAATTTTTCTGTTTATACTCCGGCACGACAACCAAGTCAGTAGAGTTTACAATAAATCGTCAATACAAATATTTGTCGTATTTAGTAGTCATGGGCTTGAACCCCGGTCCACTCAAGGAATGCGTGCTATGCACTCTCGCTCCTGACCAAGGGGGCATAAATTTAACTTGAGGAAAGGTAGTTGTAGAATAGATGTGCGAAAGTTTGCCAGCGAGCGGTGGTTGATTGCTGGAACAAACTTCCATCAGTCATTGTGGAAGTTGATAGCTTAAATTAATTCAAGGAAGAACTGGACAAATGTTTTGGAGCTAATGGATAAGTGAAATGGGAATTTTTATTTTTTATTTTATTTTTTGCTGATACTGTTATAAGCTTGCTTTCTTGTATCATATGCCTATGCTAATATCTCGACAAGTCTATATTTGTTATCTTGACCAGCAATTCAAATTCATTAAGTTCATTTACTATACTCCTAACATTGGTGTGCATGCAAGTATACATGCATCTGTTCTTACTCTTAGTTCCCTAACACAGCCCATTTATTTACTTGACGACTTTCATGATGAATCCTAGCAGTCCTTGAAATCCCCAGCACCTTGCTTTAATTAAAAATAAAAAACTATTTTAAAATATGATTTATTTTGAAATTTTTTGAATTTCTGCTTATTTTCCTTAACAACTTGGCCATCAGGTGTGCTGTGGTAGTCCACATTGCAAAGTGGTACAAATAACAATAATAGTTGTTCTCCATAATGATATTTCATTGGACTTATGTGGTGCAAAGCTGATTAGTGGTGTCTTTCATAAGATTCCAAAAAAAAATTGGCACAAAATTTCAGAAGGCATATTCATAAGATTTTCATGTTTTGTAAAATTTGAAAGATAACAAATTTCGCTTGTGTAATATATGTGCAATTTCAACTGCAGGAAATGTAATATAATCAGACATTTGCAAACAAATAAACATTAAGACAGCATGCAGGCATAGAAATAAATGCAAAAATTGATGTATTTCATGGTGGCAATGATGTCATACATACCGAATGTTTATTTGCATATTTTTTATATAATATCAGTGTGGATACACCATAGTTTACCCATAAATTTAACTACATACGTAGTGTAAAGGCATCCTTTAATTTTATCTCATATTGTGGCTACTTTAAAACAAGATACCAGGTATTACACTACTTCAAATAAATAACACTTCTCTAGTAGAGGAAACTACTGATATTTATTCTCAGTGGGCACTGCCACCCAGATGGCACCATTTCAAAGCTAGTTGGCTTCATGTGTATGCCATATCCAAAATTTCATTACTTCATACAGCATGCCCCCCCCCCACAGGCAACTCCGTAGCCAGGTGGGAAGGAGCACCAGTGCATAGCACATGCTTCTTGATTAGACCGGGGTTCGAGCCTGTCACCACCAAATACAGAGGATGCGGAAAGGTCAGGGAATGACCACCGCATATCCCGGAGCAATATGGCCTTAGTTGCTAATGCTCCTAAAAACCAAATAACAAACAACAATAAACATCCCCCCCCCAACTTTTCTTACTATTGAATACACCATGAATTTTCCCATCTCTTCCATCATGCAGTATGATTGATGTCTTTTGAGATTATGATGTACATCATGGCAAGATCCAAACTTCCTTACATTTCAAGGGTACAGCTCTAAAACGGTGTTCGCAGGCCGGCGCTTTTTAGTACACCGGGCAGAACCTATTGGTAACTCTCTAGGAGGTTTCTGGATCAGCTAGTGTATAATCTTGCTACCTCTACTCTCCCAAATAGGCTGTCCCCAGAGCTCGGTCCTGGGGCCTTTCTTTTGGTCCATCATTCTGGACGAGTTCCTTGGGATGGACTTGGGGATGACTCAACCCCTTGCGTTTGCTGACGATTTGGTTTTGGTGGTGCATGGTGACACAAGAGCTGATCTAGAGGAGCGAGCAAATTGCGCACTAACTAAGCTTCAGGATTGGGCAGCCATTCACTGACTAAAGATCTCAGGAGAGAAAACCAAATCTATATTGCTCAAGGGGACGCTCCAACTATGAAGACCACCGTTATCAAAATTGACAACACCTCCATAAGATTATACCTAGAAATAAAGTATTTAGGAATTGTCTTAGATATGGAGCTAAATTTCCATCCTCACTTGAAATATATGTCACGGAAAATAAAAAAATACTCAGCCATGATCATCTGTATAAGCCGTGCAGACTGGGGCCTTAAGCGCCGGGCTTAACCTTGATAACAACCCCAAACAGGGAAAGGAAGACAATCTCTGAAATTATGTACAGGACCTGGCAAGAGACATGGGACACCAGCAACAAAGGATTGATAACCAAAAAGTTCATTCCCTCTGTAAACCTCATCAGTCCAAAGCCTCCTCTCTGGTACTCACCAGGCCTCCATACTACATTTCTATTGACAGGCCACGGACCCTTTAAAGCGAAGCTAACATCCCTAGGCATTGAAGATGATCCACTGTGTCACTGCAGGGCTGAAGAAACGTGGGATCACGTAATGTATAATTGTCATAAATATGACGAGTTCTGGCTAAGGTTTGCCACTAAAATGCAAGAAAATCCCCGGCATTGTGAGCACCTGATTATGATGGACAAGCAGCGCTACGCCGCCTTTACAGAGTTTGCGCAGTCTGTCTTCACTGCTAGACGGGTTCGGCACCCAAACACCACCCATTGAAGATCAAAGTAAGAAACTTCCTGGATATGACAATCCTCTCAGAAGAAGGAAAAAAAAAAAAAAAACCTCCTTCCTTCCTTCATCCCAGGAGTGACAGAACTCACCAGCACAGCTCAGCTGCGCAGCCATTAGGCCTCCCTAAGCACGCTCCCTTGCATGGTCCTTTGCCTCCACTCCCCGGCAGGAGGGGGAGTTTATCCCTGGTGTCTCCCCCCCCTTCGCCACCCCTCTTTTTCACTCTGGTGGGGCATGGGCCTGCTCCACTGATTTTGGTCATCTTCCCTATGGACCCCATATCTCTATCTTTCCCCCCAGTCTTCAGTCTCCCTCCCCTTCTCTAACTTACAACTAGCGTCCGAATCAACTCCAAATTGCTTGAGTCCTACACCCAAAAACTTAACAACATCAAATCGCCCAACTAGTACTCCCTTTGTTTTGGATGACCCCTATCTATAGCGGTTTTTTTTTTTTTTTTTTCCTAGATCCCTGCCACTGAAATCCCAGGAAATTAGGTGGCAGGACCTGCCAGAGTAAATAACTATAATAGTGGTGTACCTGGTCTGCCTCCACGGGGCGGAATGGGGCAATGTTGGGTCCCATTAGGGGCCCAGCGGCTAAATGACCAGATTAACAACGGTACACGACACTACACAAATACAAAATCCATATACTTTTAAACCTCTGGCATTGACAGTGTTCTGTTTCACACCCACAATGTATAGCATGCAGAGATGGGGGAACCCCTCGTGCCGTTTAACCCTAAACAAACACACACACACACATACACACTCTCCCAGATAGTGATTAGAGGGAGTCCGAGTAGTGTGTATATGGGGGGGCATTTTCGATGCCACATTATGTCAAGGATCTGGATATATTCCTACCACGTGTATGCCATATCCAAAATTTCATTACTTCATACAGCATGCCTCCCCCCCCCACACACTTTTCTTACTATTGAATACACCATGAGTTTTCAAACTAATAGTTAGCTTATCTGCAAAAATATCTAAACCTCCCAAACACTTCCTAGTCCGTTTCACAAATATACATGGTCTCAGTTCTAATCTCAACGATGTTCATTTCCATTTGCAGTCTGCCAAACCCCATGTACTTTTTCTGAAAGAATCTCAGTTATTGGTTGAGTCAACTACTGCTCATCTCAGCTGCCCAAATTATTTGCTGTATGATTCCTTTCATCTCAAAGGTGGTACTTGTGCATATGTCCGTTCTGATATTCCCTGTCAGAGACTTGGTAATTTGGAATCTCCTCTTTTCAATCTTCTCTGGTTTAAAATCTCTCTACCTCATTGTGTCAAATTCATCTGTTGTCTCTACCATTCTCCCAACTCTGCTAGTCACTTGGAGCTCTTTGACTTCCTCTCTTTGCAACTTGACTTTCTCCATTCCAATTTTCCTTGGTGATTTTAATGTTCACAACACCAGCTGGCTTCCGTTTTCTTGGTAAAACGGAACTTCCCAACTTCCCAACATGCTGCATTCAATGCATCCTGTGGTCTTCCGTCAAAAGGATGTTAGAAGGATTTTGACAAATCTTGATGCTCAGAAAGCTCCAGGTCCTGATGGTATTTCTCCACTTGTTCTCAAAACCTGTGCTCCTGAACTTACTCCTCTTCTTTTCTGTATTTTTTCACTTTCTTATTCCAAAGGTGTTTTTCCTTCTGCTTGGAAATTTGCTCATATCCAGCCAGTTCCTAAAAAAGGAGACAAATCCCTCCCATCCAATTATCGACCCATTGCAATTACTTCTACTCTTTCTAAAGTAATTGAGAAATCAATTAACCACCAACTTTTAAACTACCTAAATCCTTCCATCTGATCAACGATCACCAGTATGGATTCCATCAGTGTCAATCAAATGGTGATATTCTGACTTATGTTACCTATTTATGGACAAATTCAATGTAACAGTTTGGTAAAACACAAACAGTTGCTCCTGACATCTCAAAGGCTTTCGATAGTGTTTGGCATAAAGGTCTTCCAAACAAGTTTCCATCTTTTGGTTTGCCAACTGTTTTTTGTAATTGGTTATCCAGTTTTCTCTCTGATCGCTCACTGAGGGTGATGGTAGATGTCTTCTAACTTTTCCACAAATGCTGATGTACCCCAAGGTTCAGTTCTTTTTCCCACTCTCTTCCTCTTGTATATTAATGACCTTTCATTGACCGGAAATCCTATCCATAGTTTTGCTGTTGATAGCACATTGCATTCCAGTTTGAGAAACCTTGCCCTGCTCAATCAGCTTCAACTTCTCGAATATCCTCTAACAATTCCTTAAATGCTGATGTCCAGGTAATTCTCCAGTGGGGCAAAGACAACTTAGTTGATTTCAGTCCTTCTAAAACTCAGTCCTCCCTTATATCTCGCAAAAAGGATTCAGCTCCTATGCTTATCTTTGGTGAGACACTCCGATTTCTAGGCAAGATGATATATCTCTTTTGGGGATTACCCTGACTTCTAATCTGTCTTGGCACAAGCACATTACAAATATTGCTTCCTCTACTTCTAAAAAACTTAGTTTTCTCTTTCACTCCTCTTAGTGTTACTTTTCTTCTAAACAGCTATTAACTCTGTACAAATTGCAAATCCACCCTACCATGGAATATTGTTCCCATATCTGGGGCAGTGCCCCCAAAACCACTTTCAGGCTTCTAGATTCCATTCAGAAGAAGGCAGTTAGGTTAATTAATGACTCATCTCTAACAGACTCTCTCCATTCTATCTCATAGACGTTCTGTTTCTGCTACATGCCTTTTCTACAGATACTTCCACAGGCACTGTTCTTCTGAATTGGCTTCTATATTTCATGCTCTCTCTTTAAAAACAGTCCAAACAAAAATTTTATTAAAAACGGTGCCGCCACCAGCCAACATCCCTTTACTGACCAACTTCAAACTCACAGAACCAAATTTTCATCTTCCTCGTTTATTCATTCAGTTGCAGTTTTCTGGAACAATCTTCCTTCACATGTATTTTCTGAGAATTACAGTCCACAGACTGTAAACAAATATCAACAAATATCTTCTTTCATCTTCTCAATCTTCAACCCAAGCATGGTACTAAGTACTGTACATTCTAATGCATCTCATGTTTGTGGTTCTCAAAAAAAAAAAAAAAAAAAAAAAAGCACCCTCTGCTTCTACTCTGATTCTCTCACTGCCATAAGGAGTGTAAAAGCTGCTGGGGACTGAATGCCATTTGTTTCATTGTGCTGTCATATATAATAAAGTGCTGGAGGATTTGGTTTTTTCCTCTTCACGCTGACCAGGCATCTTGAAGTGAATCACTCTACACATTTGTTGCCACCAAAGTGACGTAACAAGGCTTACCACGAGAACGTGTGCATGAGTGGATTTTAGATAGGCAGGCCAGCCAGACTTCTCCTAAATCTTCTAAAATAAAAAAGATATTGGACCCATCAGTGTTTTAGTCTGTGTCTGATAACACACAGAATGCCTGTTCCCCCTCTAAGCTCCAGTTTCTTATTATATATAATTAAGAATTATTAATATGTATAATTAACCACTCTTTTACCATGTGGAGTTTTTAATATATATTTTATTAAGCATAGTGTGAACTAATATATACAATAGTGTGACGTTTCGGTTATATTGATACCCATCATCAGACCATGCTGCTGACTGCCCTCAGACCTGAAGAGAAATGGGCTTATGGGCAAATTCCCCATTATATATAATATTGTACAATTTTATATATGAGTCTTTAAGAATGATTATGCTAACACCCCTGAAATGCTCTGGCCTGTGTACGTTAACTAATTCATTCTTCAAATACTTGTAGATGAAGCTGCTAAAATTTTTTATAGAATAATTTTGTATATAAATGAACAAAATGTTAGATGATTTTGACACAACAGCTCCCTTGTAAATTTTTAAGATATCACACTTTACCATGTGAACAGTTAATTTCAATTGTTTTAATTGGTTTATTGTTAGAAAAATGATGAAATTATTCTGCAAGCTTTGACCTAATAAGCCCTGATATCCAAATTAAAAGCATTTACAGTTTTGAATTATATATTGAATTCTAACTTTGGGCCAATGTTTTGGTTTCTGAAGGCTATAAGACTGTTGTTAGCATTTAATCATGCTTGAATGGAGAAGATAAACTGGAACTACCAGGAAAAACATAACTACAGTAAAAACTGGAGTCAACTTTTTAATGCAGCTGTAACTACGTTGTCTTTACTAGCCATACCAGTCTGAACTACAGCTATTGCAAAACTTTGCCCAAAGATAGAATTCAACCTGGAATTTAGAAACATAACCGATTTAATTTGAGTATGGGAACTGATTAAGGCAAAGTTTGCATTAATAATTCTTTCCTTTTCTTACTATTAACTATAAAACCAATATTCACATGGTAAGTGCAATTATTATTTTTTAAAATTTTAGTTATTGTTAAAAAAATTGGTAATCTCTAGGTTGGCAGTTTTTAGAAGTTGCCTGTGCCATATTAAAAGCTGTTTCTCATCACTATTTCTATTCCTCTAAATAGAAACGACAATTAATTGTTAATATCTCATCTGAAATATAAGCTGAACTAAAATATTTTTGAAACTATTCAGTAGCACAGTCTCGATGATGAATAAACTGCCTAGAACACTTTTGTCATCAATCACACTTTGTTAATTATAAAACTTTTGTGATATGCACTAAGTATACACTCCATTCAATTCCACCTGTGGTTTTCCATCAAAAAGTATATCAGAATTTTGAACAGTATTGATGCCAGGAAAGTGCCAGGTCCTTATAGCATTTCTCCACTTGTTCTCAAAACCTGTGCTCCCAAGCTTACTCCTGTTCTATATCACCTTTATGTGCTTTCTTATTCCATTAGTGTTTTTCTTCTGTTTGGAAATTTGTTCATATCTAGCGAGTTCCTAAAAAGAGTACAAGCTCTCCCACCCAATTATCATTCTGTTGCACTTCTATTCTTTCTAAAGTAATGGAGAGATATCCATTAACTGCCATCTCTAAACTATCTAGAAACCTTCCATCTGATCAGTGATTGCCAGTATGAATTCAGTCGATGTCGATCCACTGGTGATATACTGCTTATGTTTCCCATCTATGAACAAATTCAATGGAAAAGTTGGTGAAACTCAAGCAGTTGCTTTTGACATTTCAAAGGCTTTTGATCGTGTTTGACATAAAGGTCTTCTAAATAAGCTTCCATCTTGTGGTTTGCGAACTGTTTTTTTGTAATTGGGTATCCAGTTTTCTCTCTGGCCACTCACTGCAGATGATGGTAAATGGCTCTCTGTCCTCTAACTTCTCCAGTAATGCTGCTGTCCCCAAGGTTCTGTTCTTTTTCTCTTGTATACTAATGATGTTCTACCATTAAGTGGAAATCCTATCCATAGTTTGTAGATGATAGCACATTAAATTCTACCTTTCAGTTTGAGAAACCTTGCCCTGCACAAACAGCTTAAACTTCTCGAACATCCACTATTGATTTCTTGACTGCTGATCTTCAGGTGGTTCTTCAGCAGGGCAAAAATAACAGTTAATTTCAATCCTTCTAAAGCTCAGTCCTGCCTTATATCTCACAAAAAGGTTCTGCTCCTGTGCTTATTTTCGACGGCACTCATATTTCTAGACATGATCAGATATCTCTATTAGGAAATACCCTGACTTCTTGGAATCTCTCTTGGCATAAACGCATAACAAATATTGCTTCTTTTGCATATAAAAAACTGGGTTTTCTCTTTTTCCCTGGATACTATGCTTCTAAACTACTATTGACTACTACTTCTGTACAAATCTACCCTACTATGGAATATTGTTCTCAGATCAGGGTGGTATACCCAAAACCCCTTTGAGACTACTGGATTTCATTCAGTAGCTGTCAGGTTAATTACTGATCTATCTCGTAACAAAGTCTCTCCACTCTGTTTCATTGACATCTGTTTCTGCTGCCTACCTTTTTTATAGATACTGCCATGTGCACTGTTCTGCATTGGCATCTATAATTCACCCACTCTTCTAAACCAGTCCAAATATCCTTTTATTGTGCAACTTCAAACTCAGAACCAATTTTCCTTCTTCTTCATTTATTGCTTCAACTTCCTTTTCTGGTACAACCCCCTTCACATGTATTTCTTAAAATTACAATCAACAGAAGTTAGTCTAATGTCAACAAGTATCTTCTCACCCTTCAACCCATGCATGGTACTAAGTACTGTAGGTTCTAATACCTTGTTTGAAGTTTTTGTAAAAAAAAGGTTTGACAGGTTTTCCAGAAATAGTTCCATTCTTTCAGGAATATTATAATTTATTAAGCATTAATTCTCTTTTCTGGAAAAAAAAATTATTTGTACATTTTTTAGATAAATTAAGTAACGTTAGTTTTTTTTTTAAATTTTATTTCGGAAACAATTTTAGGCATATAAAATACTTCATTTTACACAGTGTTTCAGAAGGAACTTGCCATGCTGTAGGCACATGTTCTATGGCCCAAAATAAGTAAAAAAAATTGCATGTAAACATGGGTCCAGAAATATCTCCTTTGACCACTAAGGGAGCTTAAAGTTTTGTAAAAATCAAATAAATTTGTAAGGTAAATCAACAACACTAAAACTTGCTCTTGACAAATTAAATACTTCTTTATTTAAGGATAAATTAACTTTACAGAGTTACATTAATTGGCCAAAATGTCCACTAGCAACCGTCAATACACATTTCAGTATGACGCGTTAGAGATGTGGTTACATTCTCCAATGTCCTTGGGTTGTTTCAAATTATTTGACCTGCAGCAGACTTGATTTATTGCTAAACTGCATCCAGAGTGTCAGATTTTTGCACATACACTAGTGCCTTCACATGCTCCCCCAAAAAAAAAAATAATCCAGTGGATTTTAATCCAAAGATTGTGCTGGCCAGGAATGTGGACCTCTGTGGCCAATTCAATGATTGGGATACAACATACAACTGAGATAGTCTATCACACGATGATGAAAATGAGCTGGTGCTCCATCGTGCTGCAGATACATCTGGGCATGTGTTGTTAATGGAACATCATCTAAAAAGAGTGGCAATTGACATTCCACAAATTTAGCATACGTATCCCCAGTGAAATGACCATTGGAGACAAGAAGTCCAATCAGCAGGTTACTAATGATGCCACCCCCAGACGTTTAATGAAAAACAATGTTGAAAGTTAGTCTCAATTACTTCATGAGGATTTTCTTCAGCCCATACATGAGTGTTACTTGTATGATTCACCCCATCACATGTGAACAGTGCTTCATTGGTGAACAAAATGTGTGAGCAAAGTTCATTGCTTACAATTAGCCATTGATAAAAATGTAATTGTGCACCATAATCCCCTTCTTGAAGATGCTAAACTTGAGGATAACACAGATAAAACCCATCAAAATGTAAAGTTTTCCATACTATTATGTGGGGAATTGCTAGTCATGCAGATGATGGGCTATGTTGTATCGCAGGCACAATGTCTTCTTGAGTAGCCAGCATTCTGATTTCATTACGAATGATCCGGTCTCTCAAAGCTGTCTGTGTGTATTTGTAAACACTTGTCAATTTGAAATCCTGTAGTTAGGAAAATGCCATTGATATTTGTGAACAGCAGCTGTTGCATTGTCTCAATAACCATAAATAAAATATATCTACATATTCCTCCATTGTTTTTAATGCAAAACCTCAGTGTTGTTTACAATACATTAGTGTGCAATCTAATGTAGGTAAACACAATGAATGAAAAACAGTAAAAAAACAATGTAAACATTAATTAATAAACAAAAGACAAAAGAATAGCAATGCTGTAACACAACCCATGTCTACCATAATTTTTACGTAACCCATGTCTACCACAGTGCTACCACAATTTTTTTACAAAATTTTGAGCACCCCTTAGTGACCAAAAGGAGACATTTCCAGACCCATGTTTATACTCAATTTTTTTACTTATTTTAGGCTGTAGAATACATTCCCACAGTATGGCAGATTCTTCCTGAAACACTGTATATAGCAGCTGTGTGACACTTCATGAACTTCCATAGAAATTTATTTTGTAATTAAATTGCCCATTCTCACCACAATATTGTTCATGAATTCTACTTGGCATATTTTTAGATAACCTGTATACTAATCCAGTATTTGCTACAGTAATTTTATATTATAGATATAAGCAGAATGATCAGAACAGATTTATAACTCACATAGTAACAAAAAAATTTTTATCTTTGAAATTGCAAATGTAAAAATATTTATATAATATTTTAACATTTAATAGTTAAAATGTTTATCGATCTTATATAGTATAACAACTGTGTATGTATTTTTTCTGTTGGTAATAGAAATTACTTTTGTTCATGTTTTTTGTATATAATAGTCTGTGGTTATGAAATTTCTTAACAGCATACTTTGTTTAATTTGTTTGCTGCTTTGCTTAATTTGTAATTTTTGTAAATGATTTAATGGTTCTGAATTTAAATATGCCAATTTCCTAACATACTTATTGATTTCTTTATGGTTGTATATATGAAACTAACTTGATATTAGTAGAAGTCAATAATTAGTGCATTAAATATCTTGGAATTACCTACATCGCTTATAGAAGCCCGTAGAAGATGTTTCTGTGAACGGAATTACTGAGGATGATGGTTCTTTCATCCCTCCATCCTTGTCACCTAATTTCGAGGTACCTGCTTTTAGCCCATTAACAGTTTGAATTGATTCATATTATATAAAGTTTTTATTTTTTTATTATCATTAAATTGTGATCATTGATATATAACAATCCCTTCAAAGTAAAGAGATGCAATGATGGAAACAGGCCAAAAAAATGCTTGTAAGACTCTTATAAGACTTGTATGTGTATGGAAACACATTCCCAATATATAGATGCCTAACTAATTTTTTACTTTATATGGAATTGAATGGTATTTATCTTTATTTATAAGTAAATAAGTAAGTCATATGTGAAGATTTTATAAACAAAATAAGAGTTTGTAAATATGGAACATTTATATATAAAGGAAAATCAACCAGAGCAGTAGTTTACTTCCTGGTGGGATGCCGGTATCACGTAACATACATCACTTATACAGAATATCAAAATAACCTGGAATTGTTATGTCCTTTTTAAATATCTAAATAAAGCAGTAAAAATCTATTATGTGTATATTAAGATGCAAATACAAACATCCACCATATAACATAGTGGATCACCTTAATACTTGATAATGTTGAGATAGCCTTCCTACTATGGCATAGACTATATAAAATGATGAAAACATTATAGAATAACATCTCACATTTGTGATGTACTTGATTCTCCAAATCAGCTCATTGAATCAGATTAAAATCCTATCAGTGATATGAGGAAATTAATTAGAGCATTTTTCAAGTGCAACTTTATGTTTAGGTATAGTTTATGGTTTTTTCTAGAAGAAATATTTTTATGTGAAAATTTTTTTTGATGGCTCCCTCTACCTTTTTTGGACTGAAGCAAAACCAATTGGTAATGAAATTTTCTTACAGAAATGACGCAAACGATGTCACTTCCTAAATGGTGCTAATGATGCTAACTCAGTCACTAACATTGATTCAGTAGAGTAAGTAGCATAGCGGGCGTGAGAATAAAATGTTACATCATTCATACTAAGAGACGGAAATGATGTCACTTTCTAAATGATGCTAACTCAATCACTAATGTTGATTCAGTAGAGTAAGTAGCGGCTAGTAATATTATGTAAGAATAAAAGCTTTCCCTGCTTAACCTGCCCCGGCCTGAAATTTAGATAGCCCAACATGATCTGAGCCCAAATTTGTTTTTCAAATTCATTACCCATACCTGAAGCCACCAAAACTGATTTTTATCGTGGCCCAACTGAAACTTTTTGTATATAAATAAAACCATTAACATTAGTTTCTGAAGTTTCATAATAATAAAGAAATAAACTTTCAGATTCAAAATTCAATATTAATTATATAAAAATAATAATTATACAAAAAATTATCAATATTAATTATAAAAAAAGAAATTTTCAATTTAATTTACTGTTATAATTCCAAAATGAATATCAATATCCACCTCTACCAGCCACCTTCTCTTCACACACTTTTTATTGCAAATTGTTGTGCAGAAATAAAATAGAATCAACACTGTTGCTACTTTCAACGCTCTTGCTCTGCTAATCCGGCTGCATTAAAATTTCTTTTGAGCCTTGCTGGCAGGTTATTTCCACAAAAGAATACAAATTTCAGTGAATTTTGGAGATGTTAATGAAGTGTGCCTTATTGGCCAATTAAGTGTCAACAGACAAATAATACACTTTTTTTCTAAAAAAACCTCTAAAAATTTAAATACATAAAAAAATATATAATAAATAGTCCGAAATGTTTGAAATAACAGTTCAGTTCGATTATTTGTGCCTGACCCGAGCCCGAACATCATTTGTGTTACCCATCATTCATGTTACCCATTCATGTTAGGGCTGGGTCCATGCAGACCTCTAGTATATGGTAAGTAGTTATACTATATTGTCCCCCTTGCCAGATGAATACCATCTTTCAGAGTCATAATTCTCCTTGCTTGGATGATTCTTTGTTCACATAGCTCTTGAACTATTTCCTCCTCTGATATAGTTAATAGAGCTGATTCTGTAATTGCTCCCTTCAAGGAGTTTAGGGTGGCATGGGGAGTAACTTTTATTGGTTGTCCACCAAAAGTAGTCATATTTAATAACTTTGTAGAATGCTGGCTTTTCGTGGTATGTACCAGAAGATCCCCAGACTGGAGTCTCCTTACTGATTTTGGTGAGCCTGCAGCAGACTCAATGCATTTTACTCAGAGGCTTGGTTTGGTTTTTAAGTGTTATTAAGTGCTGGAAGAGTTAGTAATAATAGTGGTCATTAACTATTATTACCACAGGCTGGCCTCGATTAACGTGATTAATTCATCCCGTGAATGCATCGCACAAAACGGAAACACGTTAATCAAATATAATAATCAATATGAAAAATTATTAGTCCATGACCTTCAGGAATGTCCATAAAGAATTTTAAAAATACCTTTTAAATAACTTTTTAACTGTATACCAAGTAAATGATAATAAAAATAAATATATAGAAGAAACTTCTATATTTATATATACTGAAGAAACTTCTGTTTTTTCGTCATACAATTTCCAATAGCCGACAACAAGCTTCTCTAGGCCCTGGCGAAATAACATGCTTCTTTTGTTGTTAGGATCAACATTCATTACCTTTTGTTTAAGGTCCTTTGCAATACGAAAGATTTCGCCTAGTTCTTTTACCATTATTTCCTTTGCGGTAACATTTTCGTCTGGCTCGCACTCTTTTTCTTCAGCTTCTTCATATGCACACTGTTTCTCTATTTGAGGGAGATCGTTATCACTTAGCTGTTCTGAATGCGAATTCAGTGATTCTTGAACATTAACCATATTCAAGCCTTTGAAACCAAGGTCATTACCAATATTAGTTGTCTTCAATAACTTTTTGAACTGCATCTTTGAAGCCAGTAAAATCATTTGCACAATGGGGTAAAAGATGCTTCCAAACTGCTCTCATATTGCTGGCTGTCACTTCTTCCCATGCTGCACGAATGTTTTCAATGGCCACTCGTATGTTATATTTTTTCAAATTTCTGGTACAGAAAGTGTATTGTCTGCTGTTTTAGCTTCAAGTATCTGTGCAAATGTTCTAAGGAGATAGCAAGTCTTAAAAGCTGCAATCGTCCTTTGGTTCATGGGTTGCAATAACAAAGTCGTATTCACTGATATAAAAACAATTTTCACTTAAATCATCAAGTGCAGAAGGATGTCCAGGTGCATTATCTAAAAGCAACAGAACTTTAAAAGTAAGATTATTTTTCTTGCAATAGGCTTCAACTGTTGGACAGAAATAAGATGTATACCAGTAGGGCTTTGGTCATCCATGCTATTTTATTTGAATGCAAAATGACTGGAAGAGTTAGATGGCTGTATCCTTTTAAAGCCCTAGGATTTTGTGTATGGTACACAAGCATAGGCTTCAATTTAAAATCACTTTCAGCATTACCTCCTAATAAAAGCATTAGTCGATCTTTTGAGACTTTATACCCAGGTTATGATGCTTCATTTGCAGCCAAATAAGTTTTAGTTGACATCCATTTCCAAAATAGGCCTGTTTTGTATACATTAAATATTTGCCAATCATCGTATTCACAATCCTGAATGATTTTTGCAATTCTGCAGGAAATTTGGCTGCAGCATCTTCATCAGCACTAGCAGTTTCCCTTGTTACTTTAACATTATGCAGTTCAGCTTGATTTTTGAAACATTTAAACCACCCAAAGCAACAAACATTTTAGTCTCCCCTTGATATTTTGTTTCTTTGAGCTTACTAAAAATGTTAATAGCTTTGCGCTGAATATTGTCCTTAGATAATGGAATTCTTTTTTTGATTACAATCTTCTATCCAAATTTATAAAAGACTTTCCATTTCAATCATTATTATAGTTCTGTTTCTGGTATTTTGTAAAACAAAAGAAGTAGATGAAACTTTACCTTTCTCTTTATATTCGTCCTTACGGCTCAAGATAGTTCATACAGTAGACTCACTCTATCCTAGATCTCATGATTTTCACATGGTTTGCACTGCATTCGTGTTTTTAATAACTTCAAGTTTTTCAGCTAAAGTAACTTTTCGTTTTTTTTATTGCAATCGTTTTTCACTTTATTTTATCCCTAATTAACAGGGGTAAAAAAATTTGAAATTTTAAATCCATCTGCATGTGACTTTATTAGCAGGAGACCAACAAGTAACACATCTACTTCCGATGGTTGTTGGAACACATTGAGGCAAGCAGCGGGCAAACACTTGTTTATTGGCCGTCAGACACTTAGCACATGATTCAAATCTTTTTCAACTATCACATAAAAAAAATCACGTTAACTGGAAATTTGCATCATGTAAAGTAAAAAGTGGTATATTTTTCAAATCGCGGTAACTGAAAAACGCGTTAATAAAACTCACGTTATGTGAGGCCTGGCTATACTTAACAACGCTTCCAGCATTGCACTTCTTACTCCAAAGTTGGAGAAAGAAGTGCAATGAAGACATTGTCATCCATAAATTGGCCATCGCCTTCAGAATAAACAGTGGGGTTATTGACATTCGACCTTCCACCGGTAAGTAGCAGGTGTGAGCCACTATTTATTCTACTGAATCAACGTTAGTGACTGCATTAACGTCATTTAGGAAGTGACATAATTTGCATCATTTTCGTCAAAGATGTTTTCACATAAAACATTTTTCATGCTTACAGGGTACAGACAGGCTTTTTGATTCTTACAGTAATTTAGCCTTATAACAAAAGACTTATGGTCATAATAAATTTGGCAATGCATTCTCAATATTTTAATACATTAATGCATCATGGCCTGGTTTTCCTTGCTGTTAATCCAAAGAACTCAACATGACTTAAGACCACTGATGTTTTATGGGATTAAGTTGCAAAGGAGGATGAGAAATTTATCAACATCTTTGAACCATATCTGCATAACTCGGGCATGGTGTGCATTCCTGGAATCACAGGTCTGCTTAAGATTGTGTAAAAAAAAGACCATTTGCAGAATCCAGGTGTAAAATTTCTATCCTGTATATGTATTATATTAAAGAAATATTAAACTCGAGTAAATTTAGGCTGAAAGCCTCATGCTATGAGAGTTAAAAAAAAAAAAAAACATTATTTTGCAGACTAGGGCTTGTACACTGTTTTTTTAACTTTAACACAAGTTGTCTCAGCAGTGCACTTTAAATTTAAAAAAATCACGTATGTACCATGTACGCACAAAAGATGTTTTATGTGTAAACATCTTTGATGACACCTACTAAATTTCAAACAGCTAGAACCAAAATCATGAATGATGTAATTTATGCTCACATCCGCTACTTATTCTACCGAATTAATGTTAGTGATAAATAGGATACACTCACCCACTGCTACCCAATCAACATTTGGAAGAGGTTAGGTGAATAGCCTAATTACCCATTTGATTGTAGCCATTTGTTGAATAGTATGATTGCAATGATACAAGTATTTGTATTGTTATAATTGCACTCATGTTGGATCATGTTACTCTGTCATACTTTGTCGCAAATTATATATGCAGCACTATGAGATCTGCAAGAAACGAAAGTATCCATGCATAATATGCTATCAAAACTATGACTGATCTCAACCAGTACAAGCACGAGATGGTAACGCTGCTCATTCCATTTTGCATTGAGGGAAAAGAGATACTGTCAGAGATGAAATATGTCAAGATCTATGATGACAATGAAGAGCTCATACTAGATCATAAATTGTACGAATCGGACTTGGACATTCACAAAATGATTGAAATATGTAAGATGATGTGTCAAGGCAACGACGACATTGCATGCGGTAATGACCTGCATAGCCTTGTAACATGACTGTGAGAAGAAGACTCCTTTCAAAACTTTTACAGTCATTCAAATAGCAAGATGAATGGGGATCTAAAGTTCGCCATGCTCAACCGACTCAGTGCAATTAAAAAGAAATGCAAAAACTTGATGACCAACGAGGACTTCTGCAACTTAATGAGAATGACCAATGACAAGCAAAAGATTCTACTCATACATATAATTTGGAGTCTTATCTCCCAATCACAAACTGATTCAAATATTCTTGAACAGCCCAGCTGGTTGCAGAAAACGTTTATGATTCACATCTTGATGGAAATATACAGACGAGTATTATAATGCCTGCATTACATGCACCTCAACTGGTAAGGCCGAAGTGCATGTAATGATCTTGGATGTGCTCAGAGTTGGTTTATACCAGCTCTGAGCACATCTGAAATTTAGTAGGTGCCACCAAAGATGTTTACACATCAAAAATATAATAATAAAAAATAAAAAAAAAACTCCTCCAAATTTAGAAGCACATTGCTAGTTATTTAAAATGCATGCCATTCCCTATGCCACAATTTTAGTTTTTCTCAATGCTGGTATCATCAATAGGAAGTAAGCAATGTCAGTGAATGAACCAAATGACCATTATAGAAAATATTCATACTCTGTGAAATCCTTAATGCATATAAATTTGAAAATTTGTGTAAATTTAGACAGAAGCCTCATGCTATCAGAACTGCAGTATATTATTATACAGGTTAGAGCAGTAGCCTTCAGTTTTGCTCTAGTTTTTTCAGAGCCGTGAGCAAACTAGGTTTGCTCTGAATGCAGTATCATGTTATCATAACCTCATTATTCATGGATTAATCTTATAAGGTTTGATGTAGTTAAATGATCAATACAAAAATACAGCAGTTTACGTTTGAGTTGATTGTGGTTCAAACACATGACCACAAAATACAGCTAATGGTAATTATTCTGGTCCAATGTAAACTCTTCTGATCTAATCTGTTTGGTTGTGTCAAGAGAATAAAGAGCACATACTGTACAGCAGTGGTCCCCAATGCAGTTGCATGGGAACCACTGCACCCTCTGAATGCTTCTTTTGAGTGCCTGTGGGATGAAATTGTAATGTATAATGGGGGCTGTAACATGAATAGGGAATTTACATAAGATTAAAGACTTGCACAGTATGTCAGTGCTATTGTACATGGGTAGCACAGTGATTAAAATTGCTATCCTCCCTACACTGGGTGAAAAAAAGGCTTAGATTTGAATCTTATCAATGATGTGAGGAACTTTTGTGGGCTCTTCACTCTGTGGCTGAGTTTATTGGTCTCAGGCGTTGGATAAAAGGATTTCCTCCCCCCCCCCTGGAAACACTGGTTTTTCATCCAGAAAAACAGGCAAATCGATCAAAGGAGTAGTTTACTTCCTGGTAAACAACTTCTATAGGCAAATAAACCAGAGCAGTAGTTTACTTTCTGGTGGGATGCTGGTATCACATAACATGCACTATGCAGATAGGGAGAGAATATTGCTTAGCATTAGTTGCTAGTAAGCTTGTGGGAATGCAGTGAGACTGTGCATGCAGTGTGGGCTGTACTACCATGATGTTGCTGTTTTCTCTTGCACTTTGTGGTTTACTACACTTTGAGTCCTGTGCACTAATTGTGCTACTTTTTTCCCAAATTGAATGGTTGGTGCCTGCCACTCTCTCGTGAACTTTGATTGTGCCCATAAGCATAAAAAAGTTAGGGAATACTGCTGTAGGGGCACTTCAACCCAAGTTGCTATAATATTTCATTATGCATGTTAAATTAAAAGCACCGCTCCAAACAAACAGAGAAGTATACTGATATTTATTTAAAATATATACCATTCTTCATATGCAGTTTGTGCTGGTTGGTTCCTAATCAGTGAGAAAGTAGGCATTAGCATTAGTACGGGATTATGCTGCAAGAAAGCAAGCTTATATAGCATCAACCAAAAAGGGAAAAAAAACCTCATTTCACACATCCACTCATTCCAAGTGTTTGTCTACTTCTGCCTGAATCTATTTAAGCTATCAACTTCTACAACGACAGATGGAACTTTGTTCCAGCAATCAACACCTGCTGTCTGAAGGCAAACTTCCACACATCTATCCTACAACTGTTTCCTCAATTTGAATTTATGCCCTCTCAGGTGATTATTCTGAGCAAGAGGAAGAATCCCATCAGCACTGAACATGCTCAAACCATTCAAGGCTTTATAAACCTCAATCAGATCACCTTGCAGGCTCAGTCTCCAGACATTGTAATTTGCAAAACTTAAGCCTTTCTTTGTAAGAGCAACCCTTAGCTCTATTCACTAATCATGTTGCCCTTCTCTGTACTCGTTCCAGCAGCTCTACATCCTTCTTAAAATGAGGCCTCTATACCTGTATACAGTACCCAAGGTGTGGCCTGACCATTGCCTTATACAAGGGGATAGTCACCCTTATCCCTGCTAGAAAAATTCCTGTATATCAGTGACTCTTGTCCATGAGCTACTCTTCCAGACCATCTGCACTGCTCAGAAAACTTCATATCTGCCTGCACAATTACCCCCAATCCTTTTCACTCTCTACCCCTGTCAGTGAAATACCACACAGTTGATATGTTAATCTGGGGTTACTGCTTCCCATATGCAGTACTTTACATTTGTCAATATTAAGCTTCAGTTGCCACCTCTCAGCCCATCTGCTCAACTTTTCTATATCCTGTTGCAACAGCATACTCTAATTAGTGTCATTAACAACCCTGCCAACCTTCGTATCGGCTGCAAACTTGGACATTATACCTGATATACAATCATCAATATCATTAATAAATACAGAAAATGGACCCAACACTGAACCCTGAGGGACTCCACTAATAACATTAGTCCACAAAGAGCAGTGTACATTTATTACCACTCTCTGTCTTCTCCCACTCAACCATCCCTTTATCCATAGCAGCAATTTGCCTCCAGTGCCACACTGCTCCAATTTGTGCTGCAGTCTTCCATGTGCAACAGTATCAAAAGCCTTTCTAAGATCCAAATATGACATCAAAATTATTCTTTGCATCCAGTTCCTTTGTGACCACATCATAGTATCCAATCAAATTGGTCAGACAAAACTTCCCTTTAACAAACCCATGTTGTGTTTGTTGCTATAACTGAAGTCTTGTCTAGATGATCCTGCAGTGCCTCCATTAATTTCCCTGGAACAGAAGTTAAACTAACAGGTCTGTAATTACTTGTCCCCCTTTATCCTCCTTTATGAATTGTGGTCACATTTGCACATCTCCAGTCCATGGGTACCTCCCCTGAGTCCAAGGAAATTCTCATAATTATGGCTAAGGGTTTGCTTACTTCCCATCCACCCCATGTGCCTTTCTTACGTTTATCTGCAATAATTTCTCCTCTCAGTTATTACAAAATCATCTAACTCACTGCTAGAGGTTAATTCACCTCTGGCATTCCCCTCCCTGAATAACTCCTGATGTGTGAATGTAGATGCAGAATACTCATTTAGTTTGTTAGCTACCTGAGCAGGATCAACAGTTAAACCATCGATATCAAGTGGACCAATCTGATTCATCCCCTTCCTTCTAGAGTTTACATAAGTAAAGAACTCTTTGCTGTTTTTCTTTGCCAAAGATTTCTTGTAATCTGCCTTTGCCTGCCTAACCTCCTTTGTGACTTGGTTACAGACCAGCTTATATCTGTCGTAGGCTTCCATGTCACCTTTTAATTTATACGTATCCCATGCATTTTTCTTCTCTGCCACATGTCTAATTAGATCATGACATCCATTTAGGCCTAAACTTTGAACAATGTTTCTTAGTTGGTTTGAAAAGCCTAGTAGCTTCCAAAATTAATTCTTTGAATTCTTCCCATTTTGAATTTGCTGTTGGTAACATCAGTTGGTCCCACTGTATAGAATTTAAATACTGTCTCAGACCACCGTAGTCGTCTTTACGAAAGCAAAAACCCTTCTCTTTACCCCTGATGGTAGTTACCTCTTTGAGTAAATCCCACTTCAGCACACTGTGATCACTGCCACCTAGTGGTTCCTTATTCTGCAGATTCGTAATGCATGATGAATCACTACTGATAATCAGATCAAGAGTATTACTCCCTCTAGTTGCCTCCCAAACATGCTGATGTAGAAAACAATCATCCAATAAATCCCCAAAATCCTTGCTAGTGTGTTAGTAACCAACCCACAAATTCCAGTCAATATCTGGGAAATTAAAATCCCTCATTATAAGACATTCTGATTTACTGGCCCACTCTTTCTCTGTACAGTTGTTTATTATTATATGTTGAATGATCTGGAATATTTTTCTCATCACTGTCATTCAGATGAATGACAGTGATGAGAAATATCCATGACATGTGAGGTTCTTAATGGTAACCATTGTAGCAAACAAGGTTTGTTCACAGCCACGAATAATACTGAGGCCCCTGCCCTAACTTGTGTAATAAAAATGTTAAACTTGTAATCTCAGTACAAACTCTTGACACTTATCAGTATGTTCTAAAATATCTTTCAAATGCAGTTAACTTTTCAATAATATTTATCAAATTAAGGATATGAGTACTCATTATTAATCAGAAATAGATAAAAGTTCTTGGCATTCTGATGGTAAGGGTTGGTTATTAGACTGCAAGCAGTATATATTATTTAGTGATTAATTTAATCTCTAAAATAAATAAATGTTTCTCATTCATATGTGCCAGTTATAATTTTATTATTATTATTTTTTTAAATAGGAGTTAAAAAAAAAAAAATAGACAATGTTCACATTTGGATTTTATTGTACTAAAATCCAATTTAATTGGACTTTATTACTTTTTAGTATATCAAGAAATAACTTAACTGCATAGATATGCAGATGCAACATACATTCAAAAATTGGGCTTCTGAAAAAGTTCTCGCTGTAACTTACTGCTCACTATAACACCCCAGTTATAGTGAGAATTTTGTTTTGAGCACATATTGGATGCTAAAACACTTGAGACTAAATTCATCTAGCTGCCTTGGGGCCAGTATCAGTGTATAAAAAATAATATTTTGAAAGAGTTTAAGCTTGCATATACTAGTATGTTTCGCATTATTTCCTTGGAAATAAAGGGAAAACACAAAAAAGGAAGTAGGTTTACACTTTGTAATGTTACTAATCTGATATTAATATGTCATATTGCAAAAAAAGTGATATTGCTGATGGTTGCGATGTAGTGCTTAAAAATAAAACAAGAAGGTACAAATATTAGAGAAAAGGTCTTTAACAGTGGGAACTATATTATAAATCATTCTTGCAACAACCAATTATATATAAATATTAAACAAAACTTTAATAAAATTAAAGAACAAAGAAGAATATATGTTACCAGCAAAGTGTAGAATCCACAGGTTGCACAGAATGCCAAAGTAATGTTATAGACTCCCTGGCAATGTATGAGATAAACTTATTTTTTAATCGGCTGTAATTCTCTTATATAAGTCAATCACTGTTCCCAACTTTTATACAAAGGCATATGGAAGAAATACTATCCCTCCCCCTTCAATATCTTGCTGTAAATACATCAGAAGGGATATGAAATGACAATTGAATGTTTGATTTTAATATAAAGCACATGGGGGGAATATTATTTCCCATGTATGCCCTTCTACAAAATTTGTAAACTGTGATTCATTTACTTAATTAATACTGTTATGTAAGTGAATCACAGTTCCTGAATTTTATAACAAGCATACAGGGGATGCAATGCATTCCATATTTCGCGTATCAGCAACATGACTGTGGTCCTGGGGTAACATACACAGACACAAATTCATACATTGCAATTTTTCTTTTTTTTTTTCATGTAATATAACAGTCTTTAAGAAAAGAAAAATTAGATACATGTTAAAACTTTATTTAAACTGTAAATATACAGTTTTATTCTGTATCTCATTTTTAATTTTATTTTATTAAAGACTTTGTCATATATACGGATTGATGTATGCCCTGCAATTGTTGTGAGTAGGTATTTTCGCGATCCATGAGGCCTATTTAAAGAATCATGGCCACTCTGTGTTACAGTGCATCAGAGAATTTCAAAGATTAAGAAAAGTTGCTAATTTAGCAAATCTCAGACAGCATCTGAGATTTGCTCATTGCAAGGTATTTGATGTACACATGTGGATTTTGTGTTAAGTTAGCCTTTGAAGGTTATCTAAGTGTGCTACTAAGTTTTATTAGAACAAGTTGTTGAACATCTGGATAAGAAAATTACATGGTAGTTTGAACTATGTCAGGAGATGCAAGAATATGTTGTATCTTAGTTTAAGTAGGATGTTTGGTCCTTACACTTCTTACTTAGCCGACCGGGCTAGCCGAGTGGGTAAAGTACCTGCCCGGCAACCCAAAGGTCGCAGGTTCGATTCCCGCCTCGGGCTTGGATCAAAGTACTGCAAAAACCTTGGGAGGTGCAATATGGCCACAGAAGCCGATGCGCCAATAACTACCAAATCAAAAAAAAAAAAAAAAAACTTCTTACTTATTTCAAGGACAGTACTTGCCAAAACAGCTTGTATTTCAGATGTGTATTTCTGGTGAGAAAAATAATGTAGAAAATGAGAATTCTGTGTGCAGTTTTATATGGAATTTAAGTGATAAGCAATTAATCAAAGAAAAAGATGAGCTGAATTTAGGTTTGCATTGGTTTCTTGAAACCCTCTGATAGTGGAAATACCTATTGTGTTGAAACAGTAGTGAGAAGACTATCAGAAATCATAACTAATGAAGTACACACTAGAACTTCAGTAGGCTTGACTCATACTCGTTCAGCCTGGCCTCTTTTAATCTTTCTACAATCCAAAAGAAGGTGGACTGTAGTAAGATTAGAAGGAGTTGAGACAAGGTGATAGCATTGTTATTCCCACAGACAAAGGGAGGTTAATTGTGATCCTCAATAAAGTGGACTATTGTCACAAATCCTTGGAATTGTTAAATAAGGTAATTTATAAGGTGACCCGCAGAAATCCCTTGGTGAAATTAGAACATGTTAATAAAGTCCTACAGGGTTGACTGAATGCCAGGAAGATTTCTAAGGGCAATTATTGGAAATTGCATGCCACGGGCTAAAATATGCCTTTATTTTATGGCCTACTAAAAGTTTATAAGATAGGGATTCGACTTAGTATCAACTTGTCATTTGTGGGCAGCCCTATGTGTGTACATTCCAGGTTCCTGGCCAAATCGATATCTCCCATTGTAGGATGATCCAGCTTTACCATTAGGGATGGTAAAGACTTGATTTTTGTACACTCTCGGGTAATTAAAGACTGAGGCAATGGTGTTTTTTGATGTAGTGTCCCTCTTTGTGTGCTCGTATGGCATTGAAGGAGGATGCCACATTAAGGGACAGGACCTAAGTATTGAGGATATTTGTAACTGTGTCAAATTTTTTTTTCTCTCTCTCTCTCTCTCTCTCTCTCTCTTGCACTGTGTTATACCAAGCTGTTATGTATAATCAGGGTCATGGCATGGCTATGGGCTCTCCAATAAGTGCTGTTGTTGCTAATTTTTCCATAAAAGAGCTGGAGTCCAGGATTTTTATTGGATTTCCACTTCCTCTCATGTGTACATCGAAATGCTATGTTGATGATACATTTGCTATTATACAGGAGAGGATGATGTTCTCAATTTTCTTAATCTATTATTTCGTTTGGTTTACCATGGAGTTAGAGGTATCCTCCCTTTCCTTGATGTGTTAGTTTGTAGGGATGACCCTAGAGTAAAGACCAAAGTCTGTGTCTAGGACAATACATGCATTACAATAATCATATAAATAGCATTCATATAAATATTCATATAAATAGCATAATTAGGAACTATTGGATACGGCTTAGTCCACTGATAGACCAGAGGAAGTTAGACATGTCACAGCAGGTCTTCAAAAGTGTTGCTATCCGCCCAGAAGATTTTGGACAAGTATATTTGAAGCTGAACAAAAAAAAAAAAAAAAATAGTAGATTATACTCAATTTGGAAAGCATAGATATAATCTAATAAATAAGAACCAATTTAGAAGAGAATATGCAATATCTGCAGCAGTACTACTCAGCAAGAGAATAGCTATATTACTTCGTAATTGTAACAACAGCAGAAAACTATTAAAAACCCCTAAGTAAAAGGGTCAAATATCCAAAACTCCAGAAAATACTAAGCATAATTAAGAACTTTTTTTTTATTCTCTCTATTTTTATATATATATCTTTTTTGTTCTTTTATATTTTACTAAAGCATTGTTTAATATCTATAAACTTCTTTAATATCTATAAACTTGTTGTTTGTTGTTTATAGTTTTACAATCATACACAATCTTTGTATGACTGTAAAAGATCATGCTAGTCCTATATTTAGGAAAATGTTTCTGAAATTGAAAGTTATGAAAAAAAAAAAGTGACTGGTAGGACAACAGCAACAGTTACTTTGAAAGAAACCGTTTTGACATACTTGAGTTATGTCAAACCATTTTGAAGAATGCCATATTTTCTCTCAAATGATGGTAGTAGTGATGAAGATGGTATGAACTATATATTTATCCCAAATGTTTTGGAACATTATTTTATGACAAACTGCAGAAAACTGAGTGTTCTCAATTTTCTGTATCTGCATTGAAAGTTTATTCTGTTGGATGGAATGCAAGGTATTCGATGCTTTCAGAATATGAACATGGTATAATATTCTCTATGAATACTGCAGCAATAAAGGAAAGGCCCAAGCACCTCATTGTTACAGTGCTGTCTTTTTCATTTAATTCATTTTGTTGCACATCAGGCTGCAATAAGGAAAAACTTAAATAGGATGTATAGTCCATTATTCCTTGGAGAGAAGTGCCAAAAGAAAAGGTCTACAGAAATTTCAGAGTTTTTCATAACAAAGAGACCAAGAAAATACTGAAAACTAAGGTGGGGGGTCAAAAAAGATAAGATTTGTATTCGCCCAGAAGTAGTTGTGATAGAAAGATTTTTTTTTTTTTTTTTTTTTGTTTGATAAATCTCTATAGCAACCACAATAATTTTGGTTTCAGTCTGAAAAGTCTTTTTTTTTTTTTTTTTTTTTTTATTTGCAGCACTGAATGAAGTGAAGTGTCACAATGGATAAAGTGGAATGCAAATCAGTGATTCAGCTCCTCTTTGTGCAAGGAAAAATGCCCAAAACAATCCACAAATTATCACTATTTATGGAGAAGACTGCAGTTTACAGTGTTGTTACACATTGGTATAAACAGTTCAAATGTGGAAGAACCTCAATGCATGATGAAGAAATCCCAGGATGCCCATCAACTGCTGTAACAGAAGAGTGTTACAAACGTTGAGGCATTAATCTTGGAAGACCATCATATTAACTTAAAAGAACTAGCTGCAGAGCTCCAAATTAGTGTAGGGTCTCTGAAGAAATGTCATCCATCAACAGTTGCATATGAGTAAAGTGCCTGCTAGATGGGTTCCCAGACTTCTGACCCTTATCAGAAGGAAAGGGCACAATGTGCACATGAAATATTGTCTATGTGCGAGGAAAAGCAAGAATTTTTTTTTTCACAGCTGGTCACCATTGATGAAACTTGGATCCATTGCTATGATCCTGAAACTAAACAAATGTTAAAACAATGGAAACATGCAAAATCAGCACCTACTCCAAAAAAGCAAAAGTGCAACCAAGTGCTGGCAAGGTGATGCTTTCAGTGTTTTGGGATGAGCATGGGGCAATACTAACAGATTACTTTCAAAAGGGCTGTACTGTGACAGTAAAGTTATTCCAACTTCCTCATAAAACTATGTGCTACTATAAAAGAAAAAAAAAAGTCAGGGAAAGCTGCAAAAAGGTATGCTCCTGCTCAACAATAATGCCATTGTCAATTACCTCACATGCTGCATCACATTTGTGCCCACAGTTGTGGGTTTGAAATATTGCCCCATTCTGCTTATTCCCCTGTCCTTTCTTCATGGAAAATACTTTGCTGCTGATATTGAGGATTTCTTCTGCCAAGTCATGGTTTGAAGGACAGTAAGAGGACTTCTACAAAACTGGCTTGCAGAAGTGTATTGAGAGGGGGAAAAAATATAATTTTCTCTGGTGACTATGTTGAAAAAGTGTAATACATGATATTTGTCTTGCTCTTCTGTCCCAACTACTTCTGGGTGAATACAAATCTTTTTTAGCCCCCCCCCCCCTTGTGTATATACAATATAGCTTCCACCCGGCAGAAGTTTATCAATATAGTTTGACCATTACTTCATTTTTTAAGGAGTTATCACTCCAAAAACTAAATCTGTGTAGCAAAAAGATCTTGTGTGTCAGGAATAAGCATACAAAAGTAAATCTTGCAACCAATAATGAAACATAAGAAATAAAAACTTTATTAGAATTAACTGAAAAAAAAAAATACAGATAATAAATTTTTATAAAATAAAAGATGTAATATAGATAAAAGAGAAAATCATCTTTTCATCAATTTTTTTTTTGGCTACTTTTTTATGGCTTGATGACAATGAAAAATAGTCAATACTTTTTCATTGTCATCAGTCCCTTAATTGATAACATTGAAAGTGCAAGTATTTCTTCCATTCACTGCTTTATGGAATTGTTTTCCTTCAATTTTCTGCATATGAAGCATGACAAAAAGCATAATAATGTTAAACTCAAATTATAGTTTCCTATAAATGAATTTGCTGCATTCTAATGAAAAAAGTTAGTACTACTTTACTGTACAAATTCATTTAATGATTAATATAATTTAGTTTAAAAGGAAAAAAATAATTTTGATTATTGTTGTTTCAAATTTTGATATTTTTATCATTTTCTTATGAGCATACAGTATGACAATTTGAGACTAATTGATTATTTTTATATCTAGTCTAGCCAACAGACTTATACTTCTACAGCTGCTCTTACGTCAACATTGTCTGGCCAGATTTCATCAACAGGCAAGAAATATCAATTTATTTTGTTATAATGCTTTTTAAATTTATTTGTTATTCTGCTGATAATAATTTTAAAGTATATTTTCTTTGAAATATTTTTGTTAATTACAAATGATATCTTGATTTTTTTTACATACATTTTGTTGAATAAAATCTCAACATGTCATCAGCATGACATAAGATTACACTGGTATGAACAATAATAGTGGCATACCCAGAAATTTTGCTTGGAGTGAGCTTGTACTATTTACATTGGTAGCTTTTACAGGCATTAACATGTAACAGTACAATTATATGAAACAGTGTTCTTGAATATTTAATCCCCCTTAGCATCCCCTTCCCATGGGGATTCACCTATGAGCAATGCTAACTCCATTTTGGATGAAACATGATAGATGTTCTCATGTCATTGCACTACAGATCCTCCTCTGTGCACAGACAGTGAAGGAATGAGCTGAAGAAAGAAGAGAGGCCTGCTTAAGAAAGACCTCAAAATAAAAATAGAGATGAAAAGAGGTATTATTGAACAGCTAACATGTCTTGATTTATCTCTTAAAAATAGTGATCATAACCTCAGACAGAGACTTCCTGATCTTGACTGGTAACAGTGTAATAAAATAGCTGTGACAGTCTCAAATACAGTATTCCTATCCTTTTACTCTGTGTGCTGATTAATACACAATGTAAAATTATTATAGCCAATCAAAACAATAATCCTTCTGTTTTGTTTCTCCCTTCCATCCTCAATTTATTCATTCATTACTTTTTCCAAACATGAAAGCTTTGTAATAAAAATCACATTGATACTCTACTAATATGTTCACGAGTTTAAATATAAAAACTATTTTTTCAGTATAGAATTGAGTGCTATGTTAAAAGTTAATATTAGTTTTTACTTTAGCAGTAACATTAACAGAATGGAAAAATTTACATTTCTCTCTATACGTTAAAAATGTTTTCCTCCTAGTGATATTTATTTGAGCCAATGGTAGAAGAGGGCAGGGCAATTACATCACTACAAATGCGCAGGTAAATAACTACATTGTTGTCTTCCATTGAAAGACAACTGCCTCAATAACATTCACCAACCTCATGCACATGCTCACTCTGTAATATATGTGATCACGCATGGCATCATTTGATGTTCCATTGTAATGTCAGCTGAAGAAGGGACCGGATATAGTTTAGTATTTTGTATAGTTTGTAAATATTTTAGTCCTGCTATTTCGAATGCAACAATATTCCTCATGCATTATGGAACCTGAAACAAAGGGCCTTTTCCTGAGTGACCTATGTAAACACAGGTAAATAATTATATAGTGATATTTATTCCACCTTGAGAATGCCACATAGTTGGGGGTAGGGTAGCCAATGGGAGAAGAGGGATGTAGGTCATGTGGTACAAGTGGGTGGGACAATTACGTTACTACAAATGCATAGGTAAATATGATATGACATTTCCTGATTAGATAGATATTGATCCTAGTGGCATAGTGTTTAGGTAAGGTGCCACCTGTGGTTTCCCACATCTGCACCATCAGTACCCTTGTGATGAATACAGAACCTCTGTAAAAGCCAGAAGAGTGTTGCATGTGTAGTTTAGTGTTGGGTTTTGTTGCTTGTACTGGCTTCTTGGCCATAGGGCCCCTAGTGGGACTATGTTGCCTGCCAGCACCACTGGGAAGTGAACTAGGCTGTCCACAGTATTCTGGCTGCTCTCCATCAGGGGGTTGCCTAAGCTTCCTGATGGAGAACAAAAGTTAAAAAAAAAAAAAAAACATGAGGGAGGGAAATAGCTGAAGAATGGGAATAAAAAGGGGGAGGAAGAACATCAGTGTTTCGACAGGTGTCTTACATAGAAAAGAATTGACTTACCTCATCATACCTCTACATTTTACATAGAAAATCATGCACAGGGGTTGGTGAGCAAAGCCCCCGATTATTCGTTAAATAAACTGTCATGTTCTATTAATTCTTTTGTAATTGAACTTGTACCAGTGATAAATACATTATTTTTCACTGGTACATATTTATCAATTTTTTTAATTATTCATTTAATATTAAAATTCCAGTTTAATGTCGCTCTGGGAGGAATGGCTTTTCTTATGCTAACTCAAGATTTTTTAACTAAATGGAATTTTTTTCAAAATTATTCAAACTTTCTTATCTTCTTATAAAACTTAATTATATAATTATGATAAAATAATTTCTTTTATTATAATTCTATACAAAGTCCTTAAGAAGATAAATATTTGATTATGAATAATTTTAACTATTCATAATTTTAACTATTTATCTGTTTTTACACAGATAAATACAATTATAATATTAAGCTAATTTTAATATATTAATGACACATGAAATAAATTTAGTTTAAAATATGACTGACTAGTTTGGAGTGATTTGAAGAAATAGATAATGCATTTCTTGAAACCACTCCTTCAGCACATTATCCAGTTCATCATGTGAGAAAGTTTTTTTTTTTTTTTTTTTTCTCTCCTCTTATTTGCTCAACTTTGCCTCTCACTTCAGAACTTAGAAAAGATTAATTGTTTCATGTATGTCAGTGAGTGAGTAGGAAGATGATTGACTTGATTGTCTAGCCTAAAGGCTAAATACAATCAAGTTACATGTTTAAGGAAACTATTTTGCCTGTTTGTAACTTGATTATATTTGTTGTTGTTGTGTTTCATTCCACAAACAAGCCAGCTCTTTGCCTCTTGCAGGCTAAAGCCTAAAACAGGCAGGATGTTTGCTTGTTTTCAAAATGAAAAACTTGTATTACCAAAATTTACCCTTTTGAAATAAGGCTTAGAAATTAATAATTTCTTGGGAGAAAGACACATGGGAAATAACTGATTCTAATAATAGATAAAAAAAAACACAAATTTTATAGTCAAAAAATAAGAGTTTATTAAAACTGAAGAAAAACTTTACAAAAAATATTCCATTAGCCTAACTAATCCCAGCCAAATAGGACAAATGCCAGTTTGATATAATTTTAAAATCCTTATGGATATTGTTATCAAGTACAGGAAAGAAAGTATATGATGATTGTTACAACAAATGTTGCACTATCTTTTAAATTAAAGAAAACTTTGAAATGAAAACAAGCAATGAAAACATTTCTTTTTAAAGCTATTGAAATGTGGTTATCACTTTTTGAGAGAGGAGGAAATAGTATTTATCATTAAATACTAATCTGAATTAGATGGAAATTAAAAATGAAGTGGGGCATGCATTATGATGTACACTGTGGAAACCAACAGCTAGTGAAGTGCTGTGCCCTTCAGATTGCTACCCCAGGGGGCTCACATCTGGTGAGTATGGGTTTGGCACACTCAGGGTTCTGAGCTGGATATCATTCTTCTCATCCTTGGTGATTCCTTTTTCTTCTCTCTCTCTCTCTCTCTCTCTCTCTCTCTCTCTCTCTCTCTCTCTCTCTCAGAGTAATTCAAATTTTATTTTGGCTGGTGCAGCAAAAGCCTCGGGCTTCCTTGCACCATATGGCTAATGATAATAATAATAAATGGGCAAAAATGCAAGAAGAATTGAATCCAAACCATTGTGATGTGCTTGAAGAAAATATAGTATCTTAAAGAGCAGAAAAGAGAGGGGGGAAAAAAAAGTGGACATCTTTCAAACAGAAAACAGCAGCAATTATTTTAATGCTGTATAAGTTAGCATAGTATGTCATATGCAAGTCAGTGTAATTTTCTCTTGTTACTTTTTGTTACTTTTCATACTGTAGATAGAGTACATTTAAAATTAGTTGTCTGGAAAAAAAAAATTTGAAAAGTTTTCTCAATTGTTCTGGATCGTTGAAATTCTTCTGTATATAAGTTGTTTTGCATAGCATGTAAGAGCTTGCTTAGTTTTGATATTAGAAGAATTTTCATGGCAACTTTTTATACTATCTCTTTTTGAAAATTTTCCAAGGTAAGTAATCAAAGTAAAGGTAAAATTTACAGATTGATTTTTAACTGTAAAATTGCATAATCAATGGTGTTTTTTTTTTTTTTTTTGTTTAGATTATAAACATCAACTGTTTATTTACAAATCCCACCTGAAACTTGATATATTATATAAAAATAAACACATCTCCTTGGCTGAATGTCAAGTGTATATGATATGTCGGTAAAGCTACTTTTGAGTAATAATTGTGCCAGATGCTCTCTAGAACTTGCTGCTGATATTTCATTCTTAGAAACAAAACATATACTGTATTTTATTGTATATAATTCATAGTTCTACCCACTTAGTAATTATTTGGGCTAATAATCTGAGAATGATTAATCAGGTATGCACATGAACATCAATAATTCATTGATCAAGAAATGCTATATGTATAACTCTAACCTACTTATTTCATCAGTAAATGCTCTTTGGAATAATACATTTTCATTAGGCTTTATTAACAAACTCTGTAACCTAAATCTTCATGTCAGATTTACTGTGTATTTCTATAATTACTTTGCATATAACTCTATTTGCAAATTGTGTTGATTATATAGTATTGATCTAAATCCATAAAATTTATAAAACAGACATTTAGCATAATGACTATGAAACAGTTAACCCCAAAAGAAAATAATAGTAGTAACAGTGTAATGGTAACAATAAGTACTTCAATGTTGAAAACCAAAGAAATTTATTACATATAGCCTTTAAACTCTTTCTCATCACAGATAAGACATTCACAATTATGGCATGTCAGTAGCATATTTTTTACAGTTCATTATTCTAATAAATGGTTCTACTTAACATTTACAGATTCTGCTTCAATTACTAGTAATCTAATAAAATTACTAGAATCTGCCAATCTCAACCACCCAGGATGGCAGTTTATTCTAGTTGTGGACAACATGCTAATCAAACATGAAACACCTCAACCAGATACTCTCAGAAATACCTTATTTCCAAGGTCTGTAATCTTTCCTCATATGGATATCCCTTTGCTATTTGCACTAGATTAGCTGCCAGTCTTTAACCTTTCAAGAAGTTAGATATCGTTCCTCAAATGAGGCCTCCAAACTTGAACACAGTATTCTAAATGCAGTCTCACAATCGACTACTATAACAGAACTATAACCTTTTCCCTTGATGCAAAGGTACAGTAAATCATTAATAAAACATGATGCACCTTATTAGAAAAAAATTCCTCGGACGTCAGGATGAGAACTGATAACGGAATATTGCTAAGTATCTGCACATCTTGGCAAGGTGTTGCAGCATTACCATATTGGTTGCATACAGCTCCCTGGCAGGGAGTTATAATCAATGTTACATAGTGTGAAATTAGTTGTTCTCATATTACATCATGCAAGAGTGATTTATCGTATTACTTGTCTGGATTGTGGGAATGTTATATTGATGACTCTAAATGTAGGTTAATTGATAGTTTCTGACTAATAGTGGCACCTCAGCCATTTCTGACCATTATTGGAGTCAGCGGCACTTTAATTATGACCCTCCCAGTCTAACATTGAAATTCTGGATTATGTTAGTGATACGTGCCATCTCCCATGGTTAGATGCTTTCTGTATAGTTTCCACATGCTTTCCACCATTAATCGTAGTGCTGGGACCTACATTCATCCTGTTATGGAGGCCACAGTTTTACATCACAATGGGAGGTGGCAAGTTAACAATAGGGCTTCTACACGCGAAATAGCAATGCAGAGTCTGATGGTTAATGTCTTCTATTTTCTTACTCCTTTCCCCCCATTTCCTTTTTCTCCACTATACTCATGCACAGGCATTTATTGTTCATGCATGCAATGCATGAAATTTTCCTTTGTAATATATGTTTAGTTCACTGTCACTAATGTTTATCAAGCTGAAGAAGAGGCCTGCCACCTCAAAAGCTTCTTGTCTTATATATAGTGCATGTATGTTTTAGCGCTTTTATTTAGTTGTTTTATTTTATATTTAAGTGTATAATCTCATTTTATTTTATTGTTTGTAGTCGGTGATTTTAAAATTCTTGTACATATTTCTAATTTTATTTATTTTAATAAACCATTTGAAGTCAGTAGAAACAACATATTTCATTATTACAAGGGGGTTTTGTTAAGTTTCTGGCCTCAGAAAGAAAAAATGGCACCAGTGGCAAATGAATGCCATTTTATTCAACATAGTTCCTTTCCAGGTTTATACACTTGGCACAACGTTCTTGCAGCAATTCTATTCCATGGTAATAGAAGTATTTGTCTTTATCTGCAAACCACCCATCTACTGTTGATATAACGTCTCTTGTGTCCCTAAATGTAGTGCATTTTGAGGTTGGTAAACAGATAATAGTCCGAGGGGGCAAGGTCTGGAGAATAAAGGGGATGTTCAATGATTTCATACTGCAAGTCATGAATTTTCTCCATTGAAATTCTGGCCTTATGGCAGGGAGCATTGTCTTGGAGCAAAAGGATGCATTTTGACAACTTTCCCCACCTCTTTCCCTTCAAAGCAGCATGAAGTTTGTCCAACATGACCACATAACGTTCAGCATTCAAGGTGGTGCCTTTTTCCAGATATTCAAAATTTTTTGGGTCTTGGTGATCCGTCATGGCACCACTGCATGGATTGATTTTTGGTCTCAGGATCATACACGTACAATGGTGTTTCATCAATTGTCACTATTCATTGAATAACATTACTTGCACTACTTGAAAAACAGTCCAAATGTGCCTTCGC
Organism: Mastigoproctus giganteus; assembly: GCF_048544385.1. Lineage (NCBI taxonomy): Eukaryota > Metazoa > Arthropoda > Arachnida > Uropygi > Thelyphonidae > Mastigoproctus > Mastigoproctus giganteus. The sequence goes on from NC_143582.1 coordinate 80,966,832, forward strand.
ACAGTCCCTTCTTTTCCTCCTGTCCTCAGCTGTCAAGAGTTTGGGAACCCACTTGGCAGACAGTTTTCTCATACACAATTTTTCATGCACGATGTAATGCACCTGCTCCAAACTGATGCCTAGGGTGTCTGCTACACGTTGCAGACCCATCATCCTGTCTGCAAGGTGCCTCCATATCCAGGTGGGCAGGAGCAGCAGTGGTAAGCACACGCCTCTTGATTAGACCAGGGTTCGAGACCATGACCACCAAAAACGGAGCATGCGGAAAGGTCAGAGAATGACCACCACATATCCCCGGAGCAATATGGCCTTAGTTGCTAATGCTCCTAAAAAAAAAAAAAAAACCCAAACCTGTCTGCAAGGATCAAGTCATGGACACTACCGACAATTTACACAGTCACTACAGTCCTGGGTCTTTCCTGGTCTTTCCTCATCTTCTGTGCTTGTTCTCCTCCTCCTGAAATCTGCCACCCATGATTTCACTGTGCTATATGAAGGGCACTCCTTGGGCATTGTTTGTTTCAATTCATCATAAATTTCTTTGGCTCCCATTTTCTTGGAGAAGAGGTACTGGATGACTGCTCTCTTCTTGACTTTGGAAAAACTCACACTTTGCATCGCCATGGTCACTTCAGACCTGTAAAAAAAAAAATTACTACTATCATGAAAGGAATTAAATTTTGCACAACATGTTATAAGACATTGGGTAATAACATACTAAAAGGATTTTCATCTATTCAACTTTTTTTCCTTGTCAGGCCGGAAACTTATCAAAATCCCCTCATACAGTAATCCATAGTAGTCTTGACACCAAGGATGTCAAGACTACTACTCAGGATTTCTATGAGGTAGAAGCTAAAGGTCATAATGATTTATGCACCAACATCGAGCCATGATGATGAAGAGGTTAAAGAAATGTACACAGAAATTGAGTTTTCTAGATGAGCAGAAAACCCACTATACTGTCATTATTGGGGGCTTCAATGCTAAGGTTAGAAAGAGACAAAACAGCACAGAAAGGGGAACTATAGGAAATTTTGCAATTGGTGAAAGAAATGAAAGAGGTGAAAAAACTTGTGGAATTTGCAGAATCTCAAGGACTGTCAGTAATGAAACCTTTTTTCAAGAAAAGGTTGAACAGAAAATGGACATGGAAGAACCCAAATGGATTAACAACTGAAATAGACTTCATCCTCACTAACAGAAGATATATTGTGAATGATGTTACCATCCTGAACAAGGTAAATGTTGGAAGTGATCACAGAATGGTAAGATGCACACTTGCTATAGATGTAAGAAAAGAAAGGAAAAAACTGACTCGAGTAAGTAATATGAAGGTCTTTGAGATAACAGAAGAGGAGAAAAAGCAGTATGTACTGGAAGTTAAGAACAAGTTTGAGATTCTGCAGACTGTTCAGGACCAAGATATCGACGAGGAATATTACAACTTTCTGAAAGTGATAAAACCCAAGAAATCTATAGGTAAAAAGAAACCCAAAGAAGAAAAAATTAGTCAAGAAACACTTGTCATGATGAACCGAAGACGACAAATGAAAAGCAAGATAAACACTAACAAGGAGAAAATTGAGTATACTGAGTTATGCAAGCCATTAGAAAGAGACTCAGAGAGGACATAAGAAGATATAACACAAGAAAAGTAGAACAAGCATTAAGGGAAAACAAAGCACTTAAATCAGCAGCCATTAGCAGTAATACAGAAAGACAAATGATACTGAAACTGAAGAATAGCGATGGTGTACTTGTAAATAGCAGAGAAGGCATAATTCAAATAGCAGAAGACTACTATTGAGAATTATACAAGGCGTGAGGGAATGATGCCAGTAGTGGGGAAGATGGATCGCAAATTAGTAACACATACAACATACCCAATATTACTAAAATTAAAATTGCAGTTGCTCAGAGCGAAACGGATACATGTATGTTTCCGTTACATGTATGTTACATGTAACATGTAACATACATGTATGTTTCCTATTAAACCTGTTACAATCTATATTTTGTATCCGTTTCGCTCTGAGCAACTGCAATTTTAATTTTAGTAGTAATGAATCCGGAGCGCATAGGCCTCTTTAATCATACCCAATATTCTTCCTGATGAGGCAGAACATGCGTTGAAGAATCAGAAAGCCCCAGGGGAAGATTAAGTTACTGTACAGTTGTTAAAATTGGAGGAAGAGACAGCACAAAAACTGGCAAGACTCTACACAAAATTCATTAGAAAAGGCGTGTGATGCCTAAGGAGTGGAATAATGCAATCATAGTTTTGCTGCATAAGAAAGGAGATAAATCAGAAATTGGAAATTATAGACCAATTAGCTTGTTATCCCACATCTACAAGTTGTTCACAAGAGTCATTACTAACAGATTAGAAAGAATACTTGGGAATCAACTGAAAGAGCAAGCTGGCTTTAGGACAGGATTCTCAACTATGGATCACCTTCACGTAATATCACAGCTAATGGAGAAAGCAAACAAATATAAAACACCATTATGCCTGGCATTTGTGGGTGGATTATTATGAGCTATATGGTGCAAGGAAGCCTGAGGCTTACGTTGCACCAGCCAAAAAAAAATTCTCGAGAGAGAGAGAGAGAGAGAGAGAGAGAGAGAGAGAGAGAGAGAGAGAGAGAGAGAGAGAGAGAGAGAGAGAGAAGTAGAAAGGAATCACCAAGAAAGAGAAGAATGATGATATCCAGCTCAGGACCCTGGGTGTGCCAAGCCCATACTCACCAGATGTGAGCCCCTGGGGTTAATGAAAAGGCATTTGATTCCATACAGCATAAGGCAATGTTTCAGGCACTGGAAAGACAAGGAATAGATACCCCCATATATTATGATTTTGAAGAAAATATATGAGAATGCTACCTCCTTTATTAGACTAGACAAAGACAGTAGCAAATTTAAAATTAAGAAAGGAGTTCGACAAGGAGAGACAATATCTCCGAAGTTGTTTACAGCTGCCCTTGAGGAAGCTTTCAGAAAATTAGAGTGGTTGCAGAAAGAGTCAATGTGAATGTAGAGTACCTAAACCATTTACGATTTGCAGATGACACTGTGGTCATAAGCCACAATCCCAAAGAATTAGAGGAAAATCTTAATCAGTTATGCAGAGTTAGTAAGGATTTTGGACTAAAGATGAATATGGCTAAAACAAAAGTAATGATGAACAAGTATACCATAGAAAGGGATATAATGATTGAAGGAGCAGTAATTGTGAAAAGGTGGAGTCATATACTTATCTGGGACAAGTCATTAGCTGTAATAATGATAAATGGCTGGAAGTCAAGAGAAGAATAAATTTTGGATGGATAGCTTCAGGAAATATGGTTATATACTGAGGAGCAATATTCCAATTTGTCTGAAACGTAAAATAATGAACCAATGTATACTACCCACCATGACTTATGGAAGTGAAACTTGGGCACTTTCCAAAAGAATGGAAAAGAAGCTGAGAACTACACATTGAAGAATGGAACGAATTATATTGGGAATCACTGTTAGATAAGAAGAGAAACACATGGATTAGGCAGCAAACTCAAGTAAAGGACATTCTTATCAAAACTAAAGAACTAAAATGGTCTTGGGCAGGACACATAGCTTGAAGACATAATGAGAGATGGACTAAGATAATAACAGAATGGTACCCACCCAAGGGGAGCCTGAAGAAAACCTGGAAGACAACGCCATTACACAAAACAAAAGGAAGTGGAAAGTTGCTGGAGAGGCCTTCATCCTGCAGTGGATTGAAAATGGTTGATGATGAATCCAGTTACAGTTAATCCGGATTGAAATATGAGAGAGAGAGAGAGAGAGAGAGAGAGAGAGAGAGAGAGAGAGAGAGAGAGTGAGCATACATTACATTGTCTTGTGTGTTGTTCAGTATCGTTGTTGACTCTGAGTCGGAAGAATGTTATTGCTTGTATCGTTTCATTTGCATACTTCTTTATATGTATATAAGTTAACATATTTTATATAATTATGGGTTCTAAAGAAATAAAAAGAAAACATTTTACTTTAACTATCATTAACAAGCTCAAAGTGATAGAATAACTTAAATAGTGTTCCTGGAAAAAAAAATTGCTGAAGCATTTGGTATTGGCCAACAGGCTGTGTCAGATATTAATAAACAAACAGAATCTATAAAGACATTTCCTTTAAAATTCGATGTGTGGGTTGATAATAGCAGTCTATCAAATAGACAGAAAAGAAGCCAAAAGAAGTGTTGGTGGAAGAAGCTGTATTTAAGTGGTATTCCTGTTCACAGAACGATCAAGTGGAATTGGCATGCAATGTCAGCGGCACCTGATAAATGTGTAAAAAGACGATACATTTATCCATATATCAATAGATAAATGTATTGTCTTTTTATAGTTTTTAAATAAAGGCTCTACAGTAATTTTTTTTTTACACTAATTTGGATTATCGCTTAATCTAGATGACCACTCCCCCCAATTACTCCAGATTAGCTATGGTTTACTGTACGTTGCACATTACAGTACCAACCTACTTACAATGCATGCTAATCCTCATGATTCTTTGTCTGTATCAATACACTCCAGCTTCTCCCCATTTATTCCCTTCAGGTTTCCAACTTTTTAAGTTACTCTTGGGTTACCATTTTCCTAATGTAGACCATTACATTTAGCATTAACATTATGATGCTAGAAAGCAAGCTTATACAGCAGCAGCCAGAAAAAAAAAAAAAAAACCTTTCCCATTTCACCCATCCAAGTCACTGTGAATGTTTGTCTAGTTCCACCTTAAATTTATTTAAGCTATCAACTTTCACAACAATAGATGGAAGTCTGTTCCAGCAATCAACCACCTGCTGGCTGAAGGCAAACTTCTGCACATCTATTCTACAACTGTCTTTCCTCAATTTCTATGCCCCCTCAGGTTTGTAATCTGAGCAGGTGGAAGAATGCTATCAGCATTGAGCCTGCTCAAACCATTCAAGGCCTTATACACCTCAGGTCACCTCACAGGTGCCTAGTCTCCAGATGCTGCAACTTGCAGAACTTAAGCCTCTCTTGGTAAGAGCACCCCTTTGTTCCTCTCACTAATCTTGTTGCCCTTCTCTGTACTTGTTCTAGTAACTCTATATCCTTCCTAAAATGCAGTCTCTAGACCTGTAATGCAGTACTCAGAGTGTGGCCTGACCATTAGCAAAAGGAGAATTTACAAAGGGATAATCACCTTGTCTCTGCTAGCAAAATTCCTATATATCATTGACAAAACTCCATGCCTGCTCTGGCAGCCCATCTGCACTGTTCAGAGAATTTCATATCTTACTGCACAATTAACCCTCCCCCACAGTCTTTTTCATTCTCTACCTCTCTGAGTGTAGTATCACACCGTTGGTACATTTCTCTTGGGTTGCTGCTACTCATGTGCAGTATACTTTGACAAATGCAATGTTAAACTTCAGTTGCCGCTTCTCAGCCCATCTGCCTAACTTTTCTATATCCTGTTGCATTAGCCTCCTGTCTTTACTGCCATTAACAACCCTGCCAACCTTTGTATCATCTGCAAACTTGGACATTAAGCCTTAAATTCAAGATGAAATTCAAGAGTTCATGGGCAATAAATGGATGGCCATTGCACAAAACAAAGGGACTGGAAAGTTGCTGGAGAGGCCTTCATCCTGCACTGGATTGAAAATGGCTGATGATGATGATATAAAATTGTATGAAAATCCATCCATTGAGAGTCAATTATTGCAGACAGACAGAGGCAATAGTAACTTAAAAGGCAATAGTATCATCTGCAAACTTGGACACTAAGCCTGATATACCTTCATTGATAAGTACACAAAACAGTAGGCCCAGTACTGAACCCTGGGAGGACTCCACTAATAACATTGCTCCACAAAGAGCAGTGTCCATTTATTACCACTATGTCGTCTCCCACTCAACCATCCCTTTATCTATTGTAGCAACTTGCCCTTGTTTGGAATCATGTTTCTTTTTTTAATATTCAAAGTTTTTATTAAAATAGGACCAATTTGCTTACTGATTTTTTTTTTTTATTAAAATGTTTTGTATTATGTATAAAAATCAAAAAACTTTAATATAAAAGCGATATTTAAGAAATTTCTAAAATATTCGAAAATATTCCAGAGGGGTGTATAAAACTCCTGAATGTCTTAGAATGTTATAGATGATGCAAAATATTCTAGAAAGTGGAAGTATTATTTCAATATTATATTATTGAAGATTGTAGATGATTCTAGTGTTTTGCAATAATATAAATTGAGAAGTAAGATTTTTAACTTATAAAATCAGACACCCGTAACTCAGAAAGTGTTTGATGTAAGTTAATTATTAGTATTGTTAGTAGTGGAAAATGATGCATGGAAGCAAGCTTATAAAATATCAGCCAAAAAAAAAAAAACTACACACTTCACCCATTCATACTTTCCAAGAATTTGTCTAGTTCTTCCTTGAATTTATTCAAACCATCCACTTCCACAACAACTCATGGAAGTTTGTTCCTACAATCAACTACCACTGATTGAATGCAAACTTCTGCACACTGCAACCATCCTTCCTCAATTTGAATTTATGCTCCCTCATATGTATAGTCTCAGCAAGGGGAAGAATGCATCAACATTTAGCTTACTCAATCCATTCAAGGTCTTAAACCCTTCAATCAGGTCTCACTGCAGGTGTATAGTTTCCAGATGTTGCAATTTGCAGACTTAAGCTTCTCTTGATATGAGCACCCTTTTGTTCACTTCACTAATCTGGTTTCCCATTCCAGCATATCTACATCCTTTGTGAAGTGAGGCCTCCAGACTTATATGCAGTACTCAAGATGTGGCCTAACCATGGCATTGTACAAAGGGATAATCCCTCCTTATCCCTGCTAGCAAAGTTTCTGTATAATAGTTTCTGTAAATTTTGTGTGTTTCGTGATAAACATGGCAAGAAATAAGGAACTGAGTGTTCAAAAAAGAAGTGCTCTGTATAGAGAAAGTTATTGCATGAGAAGTACTGGAAAAAAAAACTAGATGTTTCATTTAAAGGAGTACAAGCTACCATTTGACAATTTAAGGAGACTGGCGGCTTAAAGGACAAACCATGATCAGGACAACCGCACATAACAATGGAAGCATAAGATAAGACCATAACACCGAATTCTAAACAATCAATGACTTGCTGCAACTGAAATCTGAGCTGAGTTCAATAGGAACAGAGAAACTCAAGTGTCTACATCCACTGTAAAAGTTCATCTTAAACAGGCAGGACCCCATGGTTCTGTAGCAGTCCAAAAATCCTTATTGAAACTGGAAAATCAAAAGAAATCATTGGACCTTGGGCATAATTGAACAACTGAAGAGTGGAAAAATGTACTGTGGATGGATGAATCCAAATTTGAACTTTTTGGATCTAAGCATAGAGTGTATAAAAGACAATCAACTGAATTAAAAGTGGTGCTGCATATTTTAGTGCCTAGAGTCAAGCATTGTGGTGGTTCCATCATGAAACATCTCAAACATGCAATATCCTCTGGACTTCGACTCTGTGAGAGAAATTTTATATTACAACAAGACAGTATCACGAAGCACAGCTCTAAGCTGTGCAGGGACTTTCTAGCAACTAAACAACAAGAGAGAGTATTGCAGATTATGGCGCGTGGCCATCTCAGTCACCTGATTTAAACCCAGTAGAGCTTTTATGAGCTCATCCAGACTGTCAAGGCCATGAAGTCTGCTACTATATTCACAAAATTTATGGGAAGATTTGCGCATTGCTTGGAATGATTTAATCAAGATCCTATTATGAAATTAATTGCCAGAATGTGTAAGCAGCGATAAAATCTTATGAAGGATATTTTGATAAAAAGTCAGTATAGTTGTTAATATTAATCATTTTGATAGTGTTTTGCTGTCAAATTTCAGAGGTGGAAAATGAAGTTTAACATTGATAAATGTAAAGTACTACATATGGGAAGCAGTAACCCCAGTTGTTGTTGTTGTTTGGTTTTTAGGAGCATTAGCAACTAAGGCCATATTGCTCTGGGGATATGCGGTGGTCATTTCCTGACCTTTCTGCATCCTCCATATTTGGTGGTCACAGGCTCTAACCCCGTGACCACCAAATACGGAGGTCACGGGGTCCCCCCGTCTAATCAAGAAGTGTGTGCTACGTACTGCTGCTCCTGCCCACCTGGCTACAGAGGCACCATGGTAGTAATCCCAGAGTAACGTATCAACTCTGTGATACTACACTGACAGTGGTAGAGAACAAAAAGGACCTGGGGGTAATTGTGCAGGCAGATATGAAGTTTTCTGACCAATGCAGATGGTCTGCAAGAGTAGCTCATGGTGTCTTGTCAATAATATACAGGAATTTTTCTAGCAGGGATAAGGAGGTGATTATCCCTTCATATAAGGCAATGGTCAGGCCACCACACCTTCAGTACTGCATATAGGTTTGGAGGCCTCATTTTAAGAAGGATGTAGAGCTGCTGGAACGAGTACAGAGAAGGGCAACAAGATTAGTGAATGGAACAAAGGGTTGCTCTTACGAAGAAAGGCTTAAGTTTTGCAAATTACAGTGTCTGGAGACTAGGCACCTGCGAGGTGATCTGATTGAGGTGTATAAAGCCTTGAATGGTTTGAGCATGTGCTCAATGCTGATGGGATTCTTCCTCTTGCTCAGAATAATCACCTGAGAGGGCATAAATTTAAATTGAGGAAAGACAGATGTAGGATAGATGTGCGAAAGTTTGTCTTTAGCCAGCGAGTAGTTGGTTGGTAGAACAGACTCCCATCCTTTGTTGTGGAAGTTGATAGCCTAAATAAATTTAAGGCTGAGCTGGACAGGTATTTGGATTGAATGGAGGGGTGAAATGGGAGAGGCTGTTTTTTTTTTTTTTTTTTTTTTTTGGCTGATGCTACATAAGCTTGCTTTCTTGCATCATATGCCTCTACTAATGCTAATATAGTAATTTTTCTTTATTTTACTTAAATGTTGACTTTAAAATCAATAATAAATAAATATAAAACAAAAATATTTGCTGTTGAAATAAATAGTTGTTCAAAGATTTATCATTTAGAAAGTATAATTTATTTATAATAAATAAGCATGGAAAGAAATTTTAATAAACCAACTTTCAGAAATATGGTACAGTAGATATTGCTTACTTTCACATAACAATATGTCATATTTTGTTTTAATTTGTAAAAAAAAATTTTTTCTTTTGTATATTAATAGAAAAATTCATTTTTAGTACAATCAAGGACATGTGGGTTTAGGTTACACTAAGTTCAATTAGATTACTAATTCAGATGCCTTTTTACCACACAAATGAACTGATTATGAGAATATTTCTAAAGTAAAAGACTTGAAATAATGAAAGTGCAAGACATTTTCAATGTGGTTCCATTGTCTGCTTTTTATATACTTTTTTTAGCATCTTTTAAATTTTTTTTAGAAAAAAAAAGGAAGAAATTAACAATACCTTACACAAATTTGTCTTCTGGCAGGTGTGTGTGTGTGTGTGTGTGTGAGTGACAGACAGACAGACAGACAGACAGACAGACAGACAATGTGGGTACACCATATCATTGTGTGCTGCAAGGAGAGAAAAAAATATTGGATTTAAGCATTCAGAACATTGGATTTATTTTTTTCAAGTGAATTCTTCATAGCTATACTTACAATATTAGGATACATGGTGTCACTCATAATTTTAGCAGTTTTTCTTTTCTTGTAAATCAATGCATTTTATGTATAGGTTGACTTCAATTAATTTGTTGTGCTGAATTTTTCATCAGGACATATTTTGTTCATATGAGACTTGAAAGCATTAATATGGGAAGTTGTCTGGAGCCTGAAAATATTATTTTTGTTACGTGAAATTATTAAAATAGTATTCCTTGTAAAAGGGTGTTTACAGTAATAATAATTGAATTGTATCACTGATATGAAATTCTTATGATTTGTATCGTTGCAATGTTTAAAGGCAACCAAATATTTAGAAGTTATTAGGTCAGTATATCTATCCTCTTCTAAGTTATAAATCATGCTTGCAACATGATTTATAACTTAGAAGTTATAACCTCTTCTAACCTCTTCTAAGTTATAAATCATGCTTGCAAAAGTAGTTTTTAACTACTTTTGTTGTTTTTATCACAAGAAGTTGTAACATCTATTTTTTTGGAACTGATTTTGGAAAATGTGGCACATTACCAGGATATTGCACTGTAATCAGAAATATCATACATTTTAATATGCCTCTATGGAAACAATTATTCATGGCCACTTGATGTTCAAAAAAAAGTGTCTACACAATGAGTATCAGAGATGCTGAAATTTTACTAAAGGCACAATGTTGCTGTGGCCACAGAACATTTGAATTTGGTTTGAATCATAGCAGACTTACTCCTGCAGCAAATATTATCATGACAAGACAAAGTGCACCACTTCACTCTTGGGTCAGAGCAGTCCAGCATGCAGTGGCACCAAAAACTCTTTTCTACCCCAAAAAATTTAAGGCACAGTGCCATCATCTCGTGAGGTTATGGCTAGTGCCTTTCAGAATGCAGAAGAATAATGTATATAGATTTTTCTGTCACTATGTTTGGCAATTAACAAGCAGTATTATATTACTATAATACTGGTCATTAATTATCAAGCCTTATTTTAATTGACTATAATTAATCAAAATTAATTTTTTTATTAAGCAATCCTCCTCAGACTTGATCCTCTCCCTCCCCTCCCCCATCATAATTTTGTTTGGGCCAGGGGAAGAGCACCGGAAGAGAAGAAATTCCACATTCATAGACTACAGCACTGGTGTCCTGAAGTGGCTATTAGATCAACCTACATCTTTCATTACTACATCATTGGTGCTTTGACGAAGATTAAATAAACGTCACTCTACGAAGAATAGCTTGAAAATGAGCGAATATTATAGTCACTGCCTTACTTATCCAGATCAAACCTTAGTGACATTGTATATTAGCATTTGCAGTGGCATATGATGCAAGAAAGCAAGCTTATACACAGCATCATCAAAAAAAAATAATAAAAATAAATAAAAACCTTTCCATTTCACCTATCCATTCCATCCAATGGTTTGTGTAATTCTTCCTTGAATTTATTTAAACTATCAACTTCCACAACAACAGATGGAAGTTTGTTCCAGCAATCAACCACTTGCTGGCTGAAGGCAAACTTCTGCATATCTATTCAGTAATCATGTTTCCTCAACTTGAATTTATGTCCCCTCAGGTGCATAATCTGAGTAAGAGGAGGAATCCCATCAGCATTAAGCTTGCTCAATAGCAGTAAACACCTCAGTCAGAACATCTTACAAGTGCCTACGCTCCAGATGATACAATTTACACAGCTGAAGCCTTTCTTGGTAGGAGTACCCCTTTGTTCCCCTCACCAATCTCACTGCTATTCTCTGTACTCATTCCAGCAGCTCTACATCCCTCCTAAAATGAGGCCTCCAGACGACCTGTATGCAATACTCAGGATGTGGTCTGACCATTGCCTTATACAATGGTATAATCACCTCATTCTTCCTGAATATCATTCACAAAACCCCCATGCACTGTTCTGGCAGCCTGTCTGCACTATTCAGAACTTCATATCTAATTGTGCAGTTACAGCCAGGTCTTCATTTTCTGCTACCATGAGTATAGTACCACATATTTGATACATTACTCTGGGGTTACTGCTACCCATATGCAGTACTTTGCAATTGTCAATGTTAAACTTAAGGTGCCATTTTTTTCAGCCCATCTGCCTAACTTTTCTAGACCTTGTTGCAGTACCATACCATCATTACTGTCATTAACCATTCTGCCAGCCTTTGTATCATCTGTGAACTTGGACATTAAGCCTGATATACCTTCATAAATATCATTGATAAATATACAAAACAGCAATGGGCCCAACACTGAAACCTGGACAACTCCATTAATAACATTAGTCCATGAAGAGCACTGTTCATTGATTACTACTCTCTTCTCCCACTCAACCATTATTTTATCCATTGTAGCATCTTGCCCTTAATGCCATACTGAACCAGTTTGTACAATAGTTTTCCATGTGCAACATTATCAAAAGCTTTCCTGAAATCCAAATATGATATCAAAATTATTTTTTACATCCAGTTCCTTTGTGACTACATTGTAGTATCCAATAAGATTGGTCAGACAAGACTTTCACTTAACAAACCCATGCTGTCTGAATTGTTACTGCAGTCTTGTCTAGATTATACTGCAATGCTTCTTTAACCAGTGACTCCATTATTTTTACCCTGAACAGAAGTTAAACTAACTGGTCTGTAATTACTCGTGTCGCTCTTTGATCCCCTTTGTAAATTGTGAAAAAATTATACATTTCCAGTCCATGGGGACCTCCCCTAAATCCATGGACTTTCATAATTGTAGCTGAGGATTTGCTTACTTCCTTCACTGCCTCCCTTAATATAATTGGAGAGATCCCATCCACCCCAGATACCTTTCTTATGTTTCAGTTCAACAATTTTTCTTCCATTTTCCTCTCACTTATTACAAAATCTTTTAGCTCACTGTTATTAGAGTTTGATAAACTTTTGGCCTCCACTTCCCGAAATAATTTGTCATGTGTGAATGACTATGCAAAATACTCATTGACATTGTGAGAAACCTGAGCAGGATTATCAACAGTCAAACCATCTATATCAAGTGGACCAATTTGATACATCACTTTCGTTCTAGAGTTTACATAAGTAATGAAGTCTTTGCTGTTTTTCTTTGCATCCTTTTCCAGAGGTCTCTCATCTGACTTTGCTTGCCTAACCTCCTTTGTGACAGACTAGTTTATATCTACCATAGGCTTCTGTGACACCTGATAATTTATATGCATTTCATGCATTTTTTTTCTCTGCCAAGAATCTCATTAGTTCATGTGACATCCGTTTAGGCCTGTACCTTGAAGAGTATTTCTTAGTTGGTAGGACAACCTAGTAGCTTCTATGATTAATAAGGACTATTGCCAATGTTCAAGGGGTGCCTGAAAACCAGAAACTTACATACACATATGGAGAAAATTTTAAAGGGGGTGCCAAATTTCAATTACCACCCGGATGCCAAATTTCAATTGGCACCTGGGTGCCACATGCCCTAGGAATGCCCAGATAATTAATTCCTGGAATGCTTCCCATTTAGAATTGGCTGATGGTAACATCAGTTGGTTCCGCTGTATAGAATTTAAGAACAGTTTGAGACCACTGTTGTCACCTTTACGAAAGCAAAAACCTTTCCCTTTTCTCTTGATGGTAGTTACATCTTTAAGTAAATCCCACATCAATACAGTGTGATCACTGCCATGTAGTGGTTCCTCTATCTGCAGAATCATAATGCATGAATAAGCACTGCTTGTAATCAGTATTACTCCCTCTGCTTGTGTCCCTAACATGCTGCTGTAGAAAAGTCATCCAATAAATCCACAGAAGCCTTACTAGTGTGCATGTGCCCAACACAAGTTTCACTCAATATCTGGATAATTAAAATCTCACATAAGACATGCTGATTTATTGGCTCACTCTGTTTCTCTGTACAGTTGTTCATTGTACTCATCAGATTCATTAGGCTTATAACCCACTCCTACTCATTTTTACTTTCCCAGTGTTCATGTCACACCACACTGACTCATCATTGCACTGTTGTACTGGCCACCCATGTCATCTGAATGCACTGCCTCATATATTATAACCTAGCATTGCTAGGAGTATATTAAATAACACACTGTACATGCTGTACAGTGTGTTATTTGCTATACATGCACCTGTTCTTATTCTTAGTTACCTTAACACAGCCTATGTATTTATTTGTTGCATGATAGCTCCCAGCAGTCCTTGAAATTCCTGTCACCTTGTTTTCCAGGCTGCTGCTCGTTCCAATTGTGAAGCAGTGAAAGAACTAGTTTCACCTCTGCCTGTGGCTATTGTTAATCTATTAGTCTATGTATCCTCCCCCCCCAAGCTAGCAGTTTCTGACCTACCAAACACTGCCCACTGCTTTGATAGCATCAGCAAATATTCTTGCACCATTTCTATTTGTGTATGCCATCCCTGTAGAAGCAGTCTCTCCTGTTAACTAGCACAGACTATGCTGGGAAAAATTCTACCCCTCGAGCCTTGCACAGTCTCTCCAGGGCTGAATTGATTTACAAGGCTCTCATCATGTACTCTCTCCTGTCATGACTGGGAAGAATTGCAAATACTTTCAAATATAACCCTAACTGACAGCTTTTTTTTTTTTTTACATTAACCTGTACTTGTTAAGTAAGTCCATAGATTTCCTACTCGTAATCTGTTTAGTGCCAATGTGTACAAAAATATCTTTTATGCCCCTAAAGTTATCTGCTCTACAACATCAACTTTTGCCCCTGGTAGGCATACTCTGGTCCTAGTCCACATTTTATCCTTTTTGCACAATATATTTTCTATATATTATTATTATATATATATTTTTTTTTTTACTATTATTATTAGCCATATGGTGCAAGGAAGCCTGAGGCTTATGCTGCACCAGCCAAAAAAAAAAAAAAAAAAAATTTCTGAATTACCCTGAGAGAGAGAGAGAGAGAGAGAAAAGACGCAGACAGTCAGTCAGAAGTAGAAGGGAATCGCCAAGAAAGAGAAGAAATGATGATATCCAGCTAAGGACCCTGGGTATGCCAAGCCATATTCACCAGATGTGAGCTCCTGGGGTTGTATGTATATTGTATAAATACAGCCATGAGCATATGGCACTGGCATGTATTGAAGAATTTGGTATTTCTTCTGCAGTGTGGTGTTTCTGATAAATTATCCATTAAGTGTATAAGTGTTGTATTGCAGAAACAATATGTTCAAAACAGTTATTTTCATTAAAATGTTTTTCTGCATTTAATTGAAAATGAAAGTAAGTTGCTACTGAGAGGATAAATAAAGAATTGAAATTGCTTTTGCAGATATTTTGACATTGATATAAAGCACATTTCCACATAGTTAATTTTTCTTTCCACCAAAACAATAGGTTGAGAATAAAATAGTAATAGTTTTTGAAAGCTTGACAAATTCACAGGAAAGGCCTCTTGTTAGGAAAGAATGGTAAAATATAATTGTACAGGTAGAGCATAGACTCATTCTATATGTAGAATTGAGCAAACTAAGTTTGCTACTAAGTGGATCTCATATTATGAAAACACTTCATGAGTTGTTTTGTTATTGCACAATACACTTTAAATAAAAAGCACTGCTCCAGTGGAAAACTATATTACTATTTATTTGAAATGTATGTAGCCCCCTATACCCTGGTTTTGGCTCCTTTTGGAAGCTCACTGAACTTTTTTATTCAAAGTATGTAGTGATAATGCACCTCACAATGTGATTTATGCATTAGTAGCAAACAGTTTCCTCAATGCTGTGTACAGAATGATGATCTCCTTGTACAATAATAAAACTTTTGAATTAAAACATTCTTTATATCAATGTAAATTTTAAGTAATGAATTTTCTATTATATATATTCCATTTGATTTTAATAATAGCAGAATGGGAAAAGAACATTAAACTATATCATATATCATTCAGGAAAATATGGAAACTGTTTCTTTGGTTCAATGATTGCATGTAATTTGCTAATATACAATTACAATATTCCTTGTTTTATTAAGATGTGCCAGCAGCTGTGTTAATTTGGATCCCCCCCACTACCTTTATCTGTTCCTGCAAGATTTGCCTGCCTGCCTGCCTGCTTGTTTCTACTTTGCTTCCATTTATTAACCTTGTGAGTTTTATTACTTCTATTTTGTTTAATAATTTTTAATAAGACTAGTGTCATTTAATAACATAACTTGCCAAACTAAACATTTAGGATGTTGATGGTATTTTATATCTTTCAGTTTGTTTTAAGATCAGCGTGATAATAGAATTAATGTAGAAATAATACCAAGTGACTATTTTAAAATATTAATTCACAGAAAAATTGCATGAGCACGGTAGGATGCCTTTATATTAACATGTTTGATAGCAGTTCTAAAAATGCATACAGCATATTTAATATATATTTCGTAATTCAGTTAAGCAATTCAAATTTGAATTACTTCACTGCATTGAATTTATATTGTGTCAACTATTACTTAGTTATAACTATCAGGTTAATTCTGCAGTGTACAATACCATCTAGTAATTAATATTAAGAAGCTTCAATGAAATTATCCTCTGAGATTGGTATAGTGATCTTACTGCTTGTCTTTTTGTAAAAAGTTTAGGCATGAAAATATCACATAATGAAGATATTCTTTATAAACACTATTTTTGCTCAGAATCAGTTTTTTTTGGCCATTCTCTCAGGCAAAAGTTTTTTTTTTTTTTTTTTTTTACTCTGAAGCTCTGGTTTCCCCCCCCCCCCCCCATATGCAACCTTGCTTAGAATACTTACTATTTATAGATGACAGCTGATGTCTCACAATCCTAAATTCACAAAACTTTGTTTTTCTAGCTTTACACTGAAAATAAGTAGATTTTCTATTTTAGATATATAACAAAGTGACTACCAGATATGCATAATAAACTTCACAGGAAATAACTAATTCTGTACCTCTAATGTATATAAATAATAATAACAAAAAAAAAAAAATAAATAAATAAAGGTTTCACCCCTTGCTGCTTATGGAATATCAAATGATACTCCTCTGATTGTTATTCTCTGCCATAAAACAGACTAAAAAAAAATTATGAAATTGAACTTTTGTTTGTGATATGCAAAAGGAGCTACTGAAATATTGCCAGGCTGAGAGCCATAAGAAAAGAACTGTGATAAATTACAGGGTGAAATTTATAAGCAGATACAAGGTGGAATTGATAAGAGGGCACAAATAGATTTGTTTATTCCTTTTAATTTCTCCCATTAAATTTTATGAATAGAAGTAATATATTTGATCTCTTTCTCTATAAAAGAGAATATATACAAAGGTCATTCAAATGAATGCCACAAAATTTAAATAAGTCATATTTCACAAAAATCACAAGGAAATCATGCATATTATGTTCAATACACTTTCTCCAGCAGTGTAATAACGTCTGGATTTCTTAAGAGAGAAGTTTTATGGATGTGTTGAAGTCATTTGTCTGCTACCATCTTGACCTCTTCATCAAATGGGACGTTACCTCCTTTAAGTGCATCTTTTTTGTGGCCAATAAAGGGGATAATCACATGGAGCTGAGTTTTGTGAATATGGGGATGGAATATTACCTCAAATTTCATCTCCTGTATCTGATTCACTGTAGAATTGGCTGTGTGAGAATGGACATTATCAAGTTGCAGGCAATTTCTTTTGAATTGCTAGCTTTAAATGGTTTAGAAGACATCACAGTATTTGTTACTCATCACCGTTTCCTCCTCTCTCCAAATAATGTTACAGAATTGCTCCTTTATGATCCCAGAATACAATGAATAATACTTTCCCAGCTGCTGCTTGGATATAGACTTTCTTGAGTTGAGTTGTGCTTGTATGGTGCCACTCAACCTTTGATGCTTTCTGATGTGTGATAGTTTAGTCAAGATTTATCTCCAATTACTGTTCTTAAGAGGGAATCACCTTCACATTCTTACTGTCAAAGAAGCATGGAATACATATTGAGTTTCCATTACTTCAGTTCTAGTGTTAAATTTTGAGATATTCATTGAGTACATACTTTTTTGGCAGTGCAACTCCTCGCTAACAATAGTACACACTGAACACTAGTCTTGTGCATTGTGGAAATTTCTTCAATAGTAATGCAGCAATTTCCTTATAGTAGTTCTTTTACTCATGCTGTGACTTCTGGTGTCACATCATTGTGCTTGCCCTGGTCAAGGAGTCCACAACACTTTCAATACCGTTCTCCTTTACCACTCATACACTTATTTCTGACTCATTCACAGTTCACCATATTGAGCCAATATTCTGTGATAAATTTCACAGGTTTTATTCCTTCTGCATTTAAAAATTGGATTACAGATGGTCTCTCTACTTTGCTCTTTGGCTGCAAGTGCTGCCATGTTGAAAATTGAATGTTTCCAAATAACACCAGCAAATGGTGCACCATTTAGCATTTCCAACAGATTTTGGTCAATAAGCTAAGAAGATTGTTATCAGTTGTTGGATAATATGCATTTTATATTGGTTTTACAATTTTCATTTAAATGACCTTTCTATATACATATTCAGAGTCTATGCCTTGCTGCCTGTGAACCGACCTTTCACCACAAAGAGCCTGTTATACTATCACAGAAGTGTGCAGACAATTCTATGTTTTTTTTTTTGCAAAGTTCTTGTGGTTGGATGAAGCCTGTTTATAAGAAATACATTCCACAACATCTGCAATCAACATGTATGGGCTACACACAGTCTACATACGTATCAAATACCCCCACCTGCATTTATCCATCATAATCTGGGCCAGAAGTAGGAAATATGATTGTTTCCCTTTGGTGTCATATCACATTACCAGATTCCACTTGTGGAAACACCCATTTCCACAAGATAAACTGGTAATGCTTCCTGAACCATTATCATGCATTATGTTTTCAATGACTGCATTGAATAAAAACCCTGCTACTTTACTAATTTGTTGTCTTGGGCAAATTCAAGAAGGTACTAGGGGTTATATATACATATAACATTCATTGTATGTTTAACTAAGTTTTTTTCTGTCACACATTCATGTGACTACTTGTTTAGACTCAATATCTTATTTGCCATTTGATAAACAGGTTACTAAGGCATACTTTCTGAGGAGTTAATAAGCTTTGAAACCAGTAACAGAAGTGCCTTTGTGTTTTTAATGAATAACAAGTTTTTTTTGACACATTCAAGTCATCAAATGAATGCATGCATACTGTATTTTCCATTGTGCAGGATGCACTTTTTTTTGTATTTTGACACTCTTGCTCAAAACCTGTGCTCTTCAACATACTCCTGTTCAATGTTGCCCTTTATCACTTTTATTCTGAAGGTGTTTTTCCTTCTGCTTGGAAATTTGCTCATATCCAGCCAGTTCCTAAAAGGGTGACAAATCCCTCCCATCCAATTATTGTCCCATTGTGCTTCTACTCTTTCTCAAATAATGGAGAAATCAATTAACTGCCAACTCTTAAACTATATAGAAACCATCCATCTGATCAACAATCACCAGTATAGGTTCCATCAGTATTGATCCACTTGTGATATTCTGGCTTACATTACCCATATATGGACAAATTCAGTGAAAGTTTGGTGAAACTGAATTTCCTATAAGTGCAGATTTTTCAGAATTATGGTTTTGAGGTTTTATTGTATATATTATATTGGTGTGTATTTCTTGTAAAATGTAAAGAATATTTCATCCAGTATTGAATAGGTATTAGAATGCAAATCTTATTTTATCATATGCAGGAAGACAAAAGTGTAGTTGATAAATGTATAGACCCAAATTTACAAAATTTGTTCTGAAATTCTTTAATTTCCCCATATTTCCAGTTAATTATGACATGCAGAAGAAATAGAAAATCTTCAAAGTAAAAAACAGTGATTAACTTCAAATTTTAATTAATGAAGAGCATTTTTTCCCTATAAAAACTTTAATTATTTATTGATAGTAATAGAATAAAATGAGAAAAATTAGGGAAGACAGCTGAAATTTAATTCTATATAAATTTGTTTTCACTAAAACATGAAATCGGTCTAAGCTGCACTGGACTTTAATAGGTTTTGTACAACTGTGACTTTAGGAAACTTGGCTAAGTAAGTTGTGATATTTCCAAGATAAAAAAAGCAACCTAAAGTTTGTGCATTATGAAAATGAGAGGGAGGTTGCTGGGGAATGTTCCTTCAAAACAGGGCTCTGTGTTCAGCTGTAGAATATTCATGACTGTATATAGGCAAAGCATCATTATTCAGGTGATTCTATCTTTTAGGAATTAATCATCCTGTAGGAGTTTATCAGAGTTTGCGTTCAGTAAAACTTATCCTCACAGTAATTATGATATTAAGATTTCCACAGAACATTTCCTGAGACAGTTTAGATTTGTAAGGATTAACTAGGGAAGGCAGTATGAGTTAAAGTGATCTCTCTCTCTCTCTCTCTCTCTCTCTCTCTCTCTCTCTCTCTCTCTCTCTCTCTCTCTCTCTCTCTTACACACACACAGTGGCACCCAGATCTGCTTGTTTGATGGATCTGGAAATGGCAAGAGGATTCCAGATTCCCCACAACCCTGTTTATCCATCTTTGGATCCACATTCTAATCTGAGCAATATCTTTAAGTATGAGACTGAAGTAGACCCAGATTTTAGATGTATGAGATGGTATAAGAATAAGGCACTTCAGGACATATTCACACGTTAGCAATAGATTGTGCAAAATTTTGCATATAATTTTTTGTTGCTAATATACCATTAAATAGTGTTGCAACTTGAGTTTTGATTTTATTCAAATTAGGAGAAAATTAAGTTTTAAATGAGGTTTAAGAGAAAATGGATTTTTATATGACAGTTAGGCAATATGGTTATTAAGAAATAGATTTATTGTTCCATTTTTTTTTGGTAAATATTCATCTTTAAGCTTCTGACATTCATGACAGCTTAAGATATCTAGAGCTTCCATGTATTGTCAGTGTTGAAAAGAAAATGATGACCTAATGACAGAAAATAATCAAATTTTTGTTCTATTGACCCTGGATTTTGTAAACATGTTTTTTAAAATAAGTTTTCAGAATATTATGCTTTTTTTTTTTTTTTTTTTTGACACATTCAAGTCATCAAATGAATGCATGCATACTGTATTTTCCATTGTGCAGGATGCACTTTTTTTATTATAAAAACAATTCTCAAAATTTTGTTGGACTTAACTAAACTTTGATAATCAAAGATGCTTAACTTCATGTTTCTAAGCACAATTATAGTTTACTGTAACTGAAGTAACTTAAAGGAGTTTCCAACTAACTATAGAATCTTGCGCAATATAGATGACATTTTGAATTTCTTTTTCAAGTCTAATAAAGTTGTTTTCATTTCTGTAAGAAAAAGCATCTCAACTAAAATAATTCAAATTGAAACACTGGATAAGTAACTTAAATTCAATATTTATTTAGACTTAACGGAAAATAAAATTCATATTTTCCTTTCCATATTTAAATTCATATATATGCATTTTCCTTTCCATATTTAAATTCATATATATGCATTTTCCTTTCCACTTTCAAATTCATATAATTCTTTATTTTGTTATAAATACTTAAGTAGCCAATTCAAAGATTTTTCTTACAAAAGATGAATTTCTCTTACATGTAAAAGTTATAAACAACTTGCTCACCAAGAAATCTCTTAAGAGAACTGATAACAACAACCAGAAATTGTATCAAGTTTTCCAGAAGCAAGATGAAATTCTGATTGGGAATGAAGCTAAGACCGAAATTTAAATAAAGTATTAAGTCTGATATCCCACACAGTGTACTAGAATTTTAAGAGTGCAAAGTCTGTAAAACTACCAAATTATCTACCCTAGAAATGTTGCTATCTTCTAATCAAATGTTATATTAATTAACTAATTCATAATTATATTATCAAACCAACCAAAATACTACATACCAATTTTAACTAAAGCTAATAAAAAACTCAAAGTACAGCTTTCAAATTTTCTTGAAATTAAAGAAAATCAATTTTTATTTAAAAAAAGTATTTGTTGTACCATAATTTAATAGTATGGAATGTATTTTCAAGACCAACTAAGTTGAAAGTACTGATGTTAAACCTAAACTTAAGTTAACAAAACCCAGTAAATAAAACACCATTAACTCTGGAATTTATTATCAAATCTAAAAAGAAGTTGTCAGTTTGGTGAGAAAAAAAAGCATATTAACTAAAATAATTTCAAATTTTAATGCTGGATAAGTAAGCTTTAGTATTAATGTCATTTAAACCTGAATTATAATTTCCAACCAATTTTTGAATTAAAAATGAAACTAACTGTTTATATAAAAATATATAATTCTGAATATAAAGAATAGTTTTACTGGCTCTGCCTCATTACACCTCAAGGAAATGAGCCATATCTCAAAGAAGTTAATCCTTTATTTACATAAGAGATTAACTTCTTTGACTTTAACTTCTTTACATAAGGGATTATTGTACATATAAGACAACTTCATTCTGTACATAACAATTAGCTTAAAGATTTGTTCATGAGCAAAGTAAGTTTACATCTCTTTCAAATTAGTAAATTTTTCCTCTTTTGTAAGAAAAATCTCTGAAAAATTTAATATTAGTTGGACTCTTTATATGAATTTTCATTTCCATTTTGAAATTTGAATTAATATGGAATTCAGGTTACTTATCTGGTGTTTAATTTGAAATTATTTTAGTTAATATGATTTCTTATTTTTGTTTCTAGACTTGAATCCAGAGTGAATTTGAAATGGTATTTATTTTGGAAAGATTATCTAATTATAATTCCTTTTGTAGTTTAACCCTAGATAAGTCACATTCTTAAAAGGAACACAATCTGTTAGACTCCAACTTTGTTTTTATTATAAAGAATTAAATTTTAGCTTTTTGTTGAATAGAAAATGATATTATATGAATTATTTATGTAATTTATTCTACTTGTCTTTGTATGAAATTTCTTGTGCTGTATGCATTTTTTATGTGCGTTCACATATATATGCATATGTGCCTGTTGTCTTCACCATATTCATCTGTCCTTCTGCATATAACTCAACTCCCAGTGGACAGATTATCATGAAGTTTATATTTGGTTTATATTTGCAAACATGGTGAAGACAAGAGGTGCTTATTCATATAAATATGTAACTTGCCTAAAAGTTAACTTGACTGAATTAATATCAGCAAGATTTTTTTACCTTATGCTATTTCTTGTAAGTGCTGTCAATTTTATGTGCATGTACAAATATGTATACCCTTACCACAGATTTGTGTTATATGTAAACTCGTTTCTGTAAATGTTACTTTGTTTATATCTTGAATTTAAGACTATATTCATAGCTTTTAAGAAAATAACATCAGCTTGTCGCATAGTAAAATTTATTTGAGTAAAGAGTATTAAATTTTATGCACTTGTGCTATGAAAGCAGGAAACCAAACTAATAGTTAACCTACAAAGGTTTTTTCCTTAAAAAAAATTCAGTAGAGTAGCAGAACTTGTACATGACCCATCTTTATATGCGGATAATGAACTTGTTAATCTAACATGCTGGCTTCATGGATAGTTGTCAATTCTTGTATGTTTAAGATGAGCAGGGAGGAATTAATCGTCACTATCTTTTAGTTCATTCTTTAGTATGATATCTAATTTGCATTTAGCTTAATCTTATTATAAAATAATAATAATAAAATAAGAAATAGATTAATGGAGTCTATTCTAACTTAGAAGTATTATTTTATGTTTCAGTTCCTAGATAACTTATAAATTTTAGGATAGATAAATGTTTTGCTTAAAATTAAAGAATAATAGTTCCCAAATCTTCTATCAGTGTCAACTTACCTTTCTGTTTCCTGCCTCTCTCAGGTGGTTCCAAGTTTGTCTGGCCACCTCCCAAATCAACAACTCAGATTCAGCCTTCTTTTGATTCTAATGCTACTCCTGGTATACCAACTTATAGACCACCTCCAGGCACCCAGCATATTGCTCCTTCCACCCCCAAAACTCCAACCTCTGTTCAGCCTTCTTTTTCCTCTCCTATCGCTAAAGGACCTCCTAGCCCTGCCCCAAAACCCCATACTCCAGTCCAAAGTAGCACATCTCATGGTATGCCTTCATGGGCAACTACCTCCACACCTTCCTCCTCTTCCATAGGAATGACTCCATCTTTGGGATCTAGGCCAGCTCCACGAAGAGGGAGAGGACAACTGAAACAGCAACAGACAGGTCCTGGTGTTCGTATTCCCATCTGTTCTGTATGTGGAACCCCAATCAGGTAAGCATTTCTTTATTTTATTATTACTTTTTATTAAAACTGAACAGCATAAGAAAAAATTCATTTCAGAATAATGTAACCATGTTATTAGTAGTCTAGACTACTAATAATCCATATTGTGTGTGTGTGTGTGTGTGTGTGTGTGTGTGTGTGTGTGTGTGTGTGTGTGTGTGTGTGTGTGTGTGTGTGTGTGTGTGTGTGTGTGTGTGTTACAATAGTTTTAACTTTATTCTACTTAATCTGTATTTATACATATAACATGAATAATTTATTAACCCACTCCCAGACTGACACCACTATTTACAAAACAGGAAACTGCTTTGGTATATGTTTTGGATCACTTCTGGATGTCTTTTCCCGTTTAATAAATATGTGGTCTATCTGATATTAAATTAAACAAAATGCTTAACTTAATATAATATTAACTGTTTAGTTTAATCTAAGTTAATATCAAATTGTACTACCCTGCATTATGTTGGTGTTTATTGGGTGACAAAATTATTAATAACTTCCTTTGTTCAGGCTTCAGAAAAATGCCATTGAAAGTGAGATATGGTTGTTTTTATGCAATCAATACACTTTACTGATTGGGCTAACAAGGTATTTCAGAAAGTAGAATATTCTGTAATATTTGAAGACTACTTGTAATTCAGTTTATTTGCAAAATGATATGTTAAAGTGCCTCACTCTCTTTCATATCCTGACATACCCACACATTGCATTTGCTTTAGAATAACTCTGACGCTTCTTAAGTGTTTTTCATAAGAGGGTTCCAATAATAACTTATGGCTTCATCATGATATTGTGTGAAAGGTCTGTTTGTTCATTCATTCAAGCAAGCAAACTACATACAGCTGCCAGAATTCTTTAAACTTTGATATGCCAGGCTAGTTTCCTTCACACCTTCTCATACTGATTTCTTCACTTTCAAAGGAGTGCTTCTCAGATTGCTACAGTACGTTCCTCAATTTTTATCCATCAAGCTTGATATTGGCACTTGAATTAGTTTGCTATTTCGTGTGACAAGAATTGGTTGTTTTTATGGTTCACTGGTCCATACTTACTTTTTTCAGCATCTGTCTAGTGAAAAGAAAATATGAAGTATTGTACGGTGATAAAGTTGCCTAGAATCTGGAGAAGGGTAAGTGCACTTCTGTTATAATACCCATTCTGCTATCTTTAAACCTTTAAGGTCTCCAAATTCTTATACTGCTGCATTGTTAACTGATCCTGCAATTGACCACATTACTTAGTTTATTCCAGTTCTCTGTTTGCAGTAGATTATTTTTAATTTGAAATTTTGGCCTATTTTGGTCTATCCTTTTTATCATCATCATGAACTTTATCTGGCTTAGGTCTTTTAAGGCCTGTTTCATTGTAGCTCTTAGAGGTGGTCTTGATCTCTCCATCGTTTTCTTGGTTGACCCACATCTCTCTCTCTTTCTTGCCTGTAAGTTTGTAGTTAAAGGCTAATTTTGGGATCCAGGATCCAGTTTGGTTCATTCTTTCTATGTGGCCAATCCATTTTTTCTGATACCGTTTTATGTCATTTACTATGTTACCTACTTTTAATTTCTCACAAATATCTAAATTTCTTTAATCTATTCTTATAAAGCCTAATAATGGTCTTAAAAATCTCATTGTGCTGCTTCTAGTTTTTGTGCCTCTTTCTTATTTATTATCCAAGTCTCACAGCTATAGAAGAGGGTTGATTTTGAAGTGATGTTGTGCAGTTGTAATTTTGTTTCAGTTGTCATTTGTTTTCTGCAGTGGCATTTAATCGTTCTGTTCATTTTATTATATTTTTGTAGTTTAGTGCGGATGTCTTTCCCTTCATTTGATATTAAATTTTCCAAATAGGTGAAATCAGATATTTGTTCTATTATTTTTTCGTCAATAACAATTTTGACTCTTTGTATGTTTTTTCCACATAATCCCATTGATTTGGTTTTTGAGGTGGAGATTTTCATCTTGTACTTTTTGCCTATTTTATTCAGTTCATTAACTGCTATCTGTAGTTAGTCTTCCAATTTTGCAATAATTTGATTATCAGCATATAATATAGTTTGGTTTTTATTCATGTTGTTCAACTTTAATCTGTTGTTAATCATTTGTTTCCATTCTTTAATAATTTTATTGATGTAGATATTAAATAAATTTGATAGTCCACATCCTTGTTTGACTCCTTTATTGGTGTTAATTGGGTCTGATAGTTGGCCATTAGAATGTTTTATGCAGACTTGAGTTTTTATATAGCCTTTGTATTGCTTTCTGGAGTTGGGTTGGGATATTTTCTTCATGTAAAATCTGCCAAAGTTTTTCCCGGGTTTACATTGTCGTATGCTTTTTAATAATCAATATCAGCAGAAATTTTGGTAGGTTAAATTCTCTTCTTTTCTCCAAAATTTATTGTAATGAGAAATGGCATCTATTGTGCTTCTTCCTTTTCTGAACCCACTTTTTTCTTCTTCTAAGAATTGTTCACTTTATTTATTAAGTTTATTCTTCAGTATATTGGAGTATAACTTTGAAGCAGCTGATAGCAGTGTTATCCCTTTATATTTAGGGTTATTTCTGGAGCCTTTTTTGTGTAAATTGATACTATTCCTGTTTCCCAATCTTTGGGTATCTGTTGCTTATGCCATATGATGTTAAATAATTTTAACGCGTTTTTTTTTTAATAACGTGCCACCATATTTAAATAATTCTACATTCAAATTGTCTATGCCTGGGCTTTTCGGATTTTTGTAATATTAAGTCTAGTTCTTCCATTGTTATATTTTCTTCATCTTCGGTTACCACAGATTCATCTTCCCATACCCTAGTGCCAGGGTTATACCATAGTTTGGAATAATGTTGCTTCCATTCTGCTTGAGAGATGGAATTGGGTTTTATTTGATCATTTGTGTCTAGTTGTAATTTCTTAAAAATTTTGAAACCTCTTCTCTGTGGGCCTGTGATATCACATTCTAAGGATTTAACAAATTTATCCCAGTCATCTCATCAGATTCTACTGGTTAGTTTTCTGCCTTTTGCTTAAGCTTTTTATATTTTATGTGTAGATGTAGGCCTTTAGTTTGTAGGAACAGTTTATAGGCCTTTTTTTTCTCATCAATTTTTTGTTTCAATTCTTCATTCCATGTACTTAGCCAGTTTTTTTTTTTTTTTTTCAGTTTTTACTTTTTATCCAAGACTTTCTTCAGCAACCCCCAGAATTGATTTTTTCATGTTTGACCAGATTTCCTCAATATTATCACTCTCATCTGATTTGAGTTTATCTTTCAATCGACTTTCGTAAAGAAATTGTTTCTGTTGGTATTTTCTTCTTTTTATTAAAATAATTTCATTTTATTTTGAAAGTGCTTTTTAGTAGGTATTGATCACTGTCAATTTCACTGCCTCTGAATACTCTGGTGTCTCTAATTTTGTTATTTAAATTTTCATTAATGATAATATTATCTATTATAGACTTCTATTATAATCTCAAAGTCTAAAAATTAAACTATATGAAACTGTCATCATACCCACAGAAACTTATGAATCAAAGAATTGGAGAATAAATAAGAAAGAAAACCAAAAAATAATGTCATTTGAAATGAGATGTCTAAGGAAAATCAATAAAACAAATTGGAGAGAACATAAAACTAACGAACAAGTAAGGAGAGATCTAAATTTTGAATGCAGAATAATAGAGCAGATCTACAAAAAACAACTTCAGTGGTTTGAACATGTGAACTAGATGAAACAACACAGGCTGCCTAATGTAATACTGACAGGAAGAATTATAGATAAGAGACCACCAGGAAGACCCAAAAGAGAATGGCTCCAATGCCTAAAGGAAAACACAGGCTTTCAGAGTTATCAACAAATGATGCAATATTCAAGAGATCGACAACAATGGAGGATGATATCTAAATAGGGACTCAACCCATGCCAAACGGAAGAGTATAATGATGATGATGATGATGATGATTATAGACTTTGTTTCTTACTTCCCAAGTGAATTTATGAATATTCTTGTGTCTGAAAAAAGTATTTGATTTTAAGTTTACTAAAAATGCAGAAGTCTATCAAGCATCTTCCATTATTGTTGACCACGGGTTCACCTTGTGATCCTATACATTTGCCTATTGATTGAGCACCAACTCTTGCATTAAAATCTCCTGCTAGTATGAGGTACATGTATTCACTTTTGTTAGTTTGGTCTATGATCTCTTGTAATTCATCATAAAATTCTACAGTTTCATCAATGTTGCCTTCTACTGGTGCATAGATGCCAATGATTGTTATTGTATACGATAGGATTTTTAGCCTTAATTTCAACATTCTGGGTGATATCCAAGAGTATTCTAATATTTTGTTATTCCATTCTTTCCTTATTATAACTTCAACTCCTGATGATGCCCACATTTCATTTGGTACACCTGCGTATATCATTATAAAGTTACCTATTTCTCTGGATCCTTTGTTCTTCTTTTTTGTTTCAGTAATGACTGCTATGTCAATATTTCTATTTTCTAATTCTGTGATTAATTCATCCAATTTATGATTTATCCCCCTAACATTCCAGGTTGCTATTTTAATGTCCTTGATCATAGTCCTATATCCATTGCCTAGGTTGTTATCCTTGAGATCCATCCAGTTTTTTCTCTGAGCTTATTTCGAGTATTTGGAATGTCCCCAGATAGGTTACCAACCTTTTGCAGGGTAAGTCTAGTGGTTGGGGCTGCCTGGTATCCTTTTTATAATTTTTTATTTTAAATATTAACTTTATTAACTTTTTAGCCTTGTTATTGTTTTTTATTTTTAATAAACTTTATTTTTTGATCATTTGTGTTATCTTAGCATCTCAAGACCCTTTATTATCTCTTTTATTGCTCTAATGCTCTCCCCCCCACCTAGAAAATTTGAGATTTTTTTTTTTTTTAGTTTATTTGTTCAGATTACAAGCATGTAACCTGATTACAATATGTGTAGTTATAAAATATAGCAGGTTAACTTTATAATTTGTAATACTACTATACCAATTTGTAATGTACATGAAATAGGTATTTTTTTTAATCATACAGTTGTTTATTCATACTTTGTATAACACTATCAACTGAGTTTGATTTCAAATTAATTGCTTCTGAGTGCAAATTATTCATATTATATAGCCTAATTCAAATAGTTTAGGTGGTTTGTCATTTTGGTTCAGTTGGTGGAGTTGAAATGAACTAAATATATAATTTTCATTCAGTTTAACTTCAAATTAGACTGTGTGATGTCTTATGGTTTCCCTACCAGCCTTATAATATTTTATTTTATTAGAATTCCATTTATTTATTCTTCCTCAATTTTTCCATAGAGGAAATTAATTCAATCAAAGAAAATGATGTCTTATGGTTTTCCCAGCCAGCCTTATAATATTTTATTTTATTAGAATTTCATTTATTTATACTTCCTCAATTTTTCCATAGAGGAAATTAATTCAATCAAAGAAAATTCTTGTTTTGTTTGGATTAATATAGCATTTTGTTTCCCTACTTTGTCACTTAACCCTAGTAGATTCTAAATATATGACATGGAGAGTGTGACTACTTCATGACATGATATCCCTATCTTCCTCTTTAAGTGGACTTTAGTTTCTATTCCCTCTCAATTCACTGACCCACAACATTATTTCCTGTCTCTTCAGATTTTAGACTACTGGATATCCATTTCACATCCCTACTTGCTGTTGACTGTTCTCTTACTTGAGTTCCAAAACTTTTTTTCCTATATAACTGGGCTTGTAATGTAAGCAGTGTTAATAAAATATGTTTATTAAATTCAAGCCTAACATGTAATGTCAGTTTCTAATAGTCAGGTTAATCCATAATCCCTTAGTTCATTAACTTGCTCTGCAGTATCACAAAAATATTGTTTTGGTTGTATGCTCTTTTTACAGATATTTCCAAGGGGACTATTCTTCTGAATAGTCCCCTTGGAAATATCTGTAAAATTCTCTTTTGGGTCTTCCTGGTGGCCTCTTATCTCCAGTTCTTCCTGTCAGTACTACATTAGGCAGCCTGTGTTGTTTCATCCATTTCACATGTTCAAACCACTAGCCAGCTGTTACTTCCAGAGGTGAAGGTGTTTCCTAAGTGAAAATAAATTGATTTTAATTAAAAATATCTGATTCCTCTGCTTTCATCAAACATGTCAAAGGGTGCTAAGGAAAACAGCAAGTACTTCTTTACTTATATAAACTCTAAAAGGAAGGGGATGAATCAGATTGGTCCACTTGATATCGATGGTTCAACTGTTGATGATCCTACTCAGATAGCTAACAAACTGAATGAGTATTTTGCATCTACATTCACACATGAGGAATTATTAAGGGAGGAAAATGCCAGAAGTTTATCACACTGTAATAGGGTGCTAAATGATTTTGTAATAACTGAGAGAAAAGTGGAGGAGAAATTGTTGAAGTTAAACATAAGAAAGGCTCCTGGG
This sequence comes from Mastigoproctus giganteus, assembly GCF_048544385.1. Lineage (NCBI taxonomy): Eukaryota > Metazoa > Arthropoda > Arachnida > Uropygi > Thelyphonidae > Mastigoproctus > Mastigoproctus giganteus. Next base: position 80,997,276 of record NC_143582.1, read on the forward strand.
GTGGATAGGCTCTATCCAGTTATATTAAAGGAGGTGGCAAAGGAACTAAGCAAGCCCTTAGCCATAATTATGAGAGCATCCTTGGACTTAGGACAAATCCCTATGGACTGGAGATGTGCAAATGTATCCCCAGTTCACAAAGGGGATCGAAGGGTGACACGAGTAATTACAGACCAGTTAGTTTAACTTCTGTTCCAGGTAAAATAATGGAGTCGCTGGTTAAAGATGCATTGCAGGATCAAGACAAGACTGCAGCAGTAATTCAGACACAGCATGGGTTTGTTAAGGGAAAGTCTTGTCTGACAAATTTGATTTGATACTACGTTGTGGTTACAAAGGAACTGGATGCAAAAAATAATTTTGACATCATATACTTGGATTTCAGGAAAACTTTTGACACTGTTGTGCATGGAAGAATACTGTACAAATTGGAGCAGAATGGTAAGTTGCTACAATGGATAAAAGGGTGGCTGAGTGGGAGAAGGCAGAGTGGTAATCAATGGATGCTGCTCTTCGTGGACTAATGTTCTTAGTGGAGTCCCACAGGGTTCTGTGTTGAGTCCAATGTTGTTTTGTATATTTTTCAATGGTATTGATGAAGGTATATATCAGGCTTAGTGTCGAAGTTTGCAGATGATACAAATGTTGGCAGGGTTGTTAATGATAATAATGGCAGTGTGCTACTGCAACAGGATCTAGAACATTTGGGCAGATGGGCTGAGAAGTGGCAACTGAAGTTTAACATTGACAAATTCAAAGTACTGCATATGGGAGAAGTAACCCTAGAGGAATGTACCAACTGTATGGTACTATTCTTAGGGTGGTAGAAAATGAAAAAGACCTGGGAGTAATTGTGCAGTCAGATATGAAGTTTTCTGAGCAATGCAGACAGGCTGCCAGAGCAGGTCATGAAGTTTTGTCAATAATATTCAGGAATTTTGCTAGCAGGGAAAAGGAGGTGATTATCCCTTTGTATGAGACAATGGTCATGCCATGCCTTGAGTTCTGCGTACAGGGGCATCTCCGTAGCCAGGTGGGAAGAAGCAGCAGTGCGTAGCACACGCTTCTTGATTAGACCGGGGTTCGAGCCCGTCACCACCAAATATGGAGTATGCGGAAAGGTCAAGGAATGACCACCGCATATCCCGGAGCAATATGGCCTTAGTGGCTAATGCTCCTAAAAACCAAATAACGAACGATCTGCGTACAGGTCTGGAGGCCTCATTTTAGGAAGGATGTAGATTTGCTTGAGCGTGTACAGAGAAGGGGAACAAAGGGGTCCTCTTACCAAGAGTGGCTTAAGTTCTACAAATTGCAGTGGCAGAGACTAGGCACCTCTGAGGTGATCTGATTGAGGTGTATAAGGCCTTGAATGGGTTGAGCAGGCTGAATTCTGATGGGATTAGGCATTTTGGTCAGCACTGTACAAAAAAGCCTTGCAAAAAATATTCCAGATATTTCTGTATAAGCTGTCACATGCAAGCTCTTGCAGAGGATGACAGTGTCTGATGTCTTAATTTTATACTGCACTTTCTTGACAAGGTGTAAGAGGATGAAGAATGGCCCTGAAACATGCTTTGGAGTAATGAGGTACACTTCACCTTTTCAAGAAGTGTGAACACCAAAAATTGGGTCATTTGGTATTCAGTCATTACTGGAAAGTGGAATGCACTGTGACTTCACAGCAGATGCCATTCTGACACATTGCTTTGAAGAAGTAAAGAACAGTACACACAGCCTACAAACATGTTCCATCACATTAGAACATTATCACACTTAATGTGTCAGCTATGTTATACCAGTTCTTCAGGAAAGGCATTACTTGGAAAAAACAATTTTCATACTGAATGGCACTTAGGGTAGAATGTAAAAGCACTACTTGAGGAAACTTTTCATGGTAAGGTAATTTTCCAACACCTTCCCCATGAATGGCTACCATTATGAGAAATAAAACTGTCTCACACTAACTAGATGTTGTGATCTACTTCCTACTTTTTGCATGAACGATACTGATATGTAAATTTGCAGCTAATTCAACTATTTGCTTATACCCATGAATCAGTGTCTGAATTCCATATCCCACGTGAACATTATTTTGGAATAAGTGCATCCTTTCATGCCCACAGTTTAGCCATCTGGAAACAGTTATTTCCATCTGGATAATGCAACATATTACTAAGCATACTCATTTGGAAATGATTCTGGAAGCATGTTGATGACTTCATCACATCAATTGCACTGCTCAGTCATTAGAGCTCAACCCAATCTGACCATCTGTAGGATAAGATGGAACAAGCTATTTGAGGCAGAGACCTACTACCATCGAATGTGAGGCAAATACAGGTTGCATTAATCTGCATTCTTTTGAAAGAGTTTTTGCACTTCCTTGACATGATAACTTGAGGCTGTTGTTTTGAGTACTAAACAGAAGTGCTATTTGCGCGCGTGTGTGTGTGTGTGTGCATGCATGCGTGTGTATTTGATTTAATTTAATAACACTGATTAAGTAATGTAAAGATAGATAAATGGGCTTACATAAACATATATCCTTAATCTTTTGCAGGGGTCCATTTGTTACTGCTCTTGGTAAAACTTGGTGTCCTGAACATTTCCTTTGTGCAAATAATAGATGTAGACGTGGCCTTCAGGATATAGGTTTTGTAGAAGAACAAGGACAGTTATATTGTGAAAAGTGCTATGAATCATATCTAGCTCCTTTATGTGCTAAATGTAGCAGCCGCATCAAAGGAGTAAGTGAATCTAAGTAAAATAGTCAAAATATATGGAACATTAAAAATTAAAGTTTTATTGCCTGTAATATTTAAACAATCTATATATTTTGAACCGAACATCAACTGAGAAGACATTGCCATTTTTGTATGGCAATCATATATGCAATTATAAGAGGGAGGTAAAAGGATTCTGCTTGAAAATAAAAACTTTTTCTGTAAATTTTTATTGAATGTGTCATTCCTAGAAGTTTCAAATGAAAGGTATATAATGTCCATCATAGCAGGAAGTAGGGGTACTCTGTATAGTACAGGGACTTTATATAGTATTATAATATGAAAAAATACGTAGTTAATATATATATAAATGCCATTTAAATTATTGTTTTTCATGTTATTTGTTTTTATTACAGGATTGTTTGAATGCTCTGGATAGACAGTGGCATCCAGATTGTTTTGTGTGTGCTTATTGCCATAGACCTTTTGGCAATAGCTCCTTTTATATGGAAGACGGAAAACCTTACTGTGAAAAAGGTATGTTTCAACTGATAATACATTTTTCAGTGAAATCATTTTTGTTTCTTTTCAGGAAACCTTTTATTTTTGTCGGTTCCTTTTTTCAAATTTTTGTTATATGGTTAGTGGTAATGGCCAAATGGTACAAGAAAGCCACTGTTTTTGATAACTTTTTTAATTCATATTATAAGAGAGTATACTTTATTTTATATATAATAAAAGGACAATAGGTTCGTATACGAGGGGTGATCATTTAATTTGCAGACTGGTGCAGGGTCTTATCTTAATTGTTATCATCTGAATCTTCTGTGGCTGTTTCTTTCTCTAAATACTCTCCCTTGAACTTTACCCACTTTCACTACTGTCGTACCCACACATTAAATGCTTCTTGCAAGCCAATTTTCGAAAGACCGAAGTGTTTCTGTTGTGGCTCTGTGAGCATTGTGGTGTCAAAGCGAAACACTTGCCTTTCAGAGCTTTCTTCAGATGTGAAAACAAGAAGAAATCACACAGGGCAAAGTCTGGTGGATTAGGAGGATGTAGCAGAACCTCAGCACCTATGGCAGTGATCACTGCTTGCACAATATTATCCGTATGGCACCTGGCATTGCCTTGATGGAGAAACCACTTCACACGGGAAGTCTAGGCACACTGCAATATGTCCGTCCTAACAAGAATTCTGGTAGCTTTGTCCATTGTATGATGACCTCAGAGTGAGGCTAGAGAGAGGGATGCTTGCCCTGTCACAGTCCGCAGTGTCAGAAAGTTGTCAAGATTTTTCTATTTGAATTATGCCTCAGTTTTTCAAATTTGTGAAAGGTGTCTACTTAACCGACCCAATCACTAGATAGGGGAACCTACCTCCTCATGATGGGGGTGGTGATGCCATCTCCACTGTGAGGCCAAAGGGCTGTTCCTGTTTTAGTCATTGTCATATGAAGTTGAAAATTACTTGTATTCTTACTTATTTGCTGTTGTTGTTATGATAATAACACTACTAACCTAAATAAAGGATTAAGATGGAAGTAAAGAATTGAAAAATAATTGCATATGGGGAAGAGGGATCCATATTCTTAGCTGCCACCTGGCAGCTAAGAATATGGATTCCTTCAAATGATGAAGATGCAAGTAAAGAATCAAAAACTAGTTGCATATGGGTGGGAATGCAGGTGGCAACTAAGAATATGAATTCCTTCAAATGTCAAAATGATAAAAATTACACCGGAATATGGCCATCCTACCAAGACATTCATTATTTAAACACTCATTACCAAGACAGCCAAGATATCCATATACTTCATTCATCTCTTCATTCTAACTGTTTCCGATACATTTAAGCCCCTTCTGACACAATAACGAATCACATATTGTTCAATCTGTATATATGACATGATAAAAGTAAACTGCAGCCATTATCAACCCAATGCAGGATGGAAGCCTCTTTAACAATTTTATGTTGAGGGAAATGGACCATAATCTGCCACACTGGTCCACTGTGGGTTGGCAGATTGACCATATTTAGTAGTCAGGGGCTTGAACCCTGGTCTACTCAAAGAGTGTGTGCTACTGCACTCCCGCTCCTGACCACTCAGCTACGGAGGCCACAATACTTGCTTCAAAATGATCATCAGTGACACACAGCTAAAAAAACCCTTCACACAACACTAGCTCAACAAGTACTGGCTTGCGCACACAGTCTGCCCAGTAGCAATCAGGGAGAGTGCCTCTAGCGGCAGTTATGGAAGGCTCGCACAGTAAACAAAATCTTGCACCAGTCCGCAAATTACATGATCACCACTCGTATTTGAATTAGATAGCTTTAAATATAAAAAATCACTAATTTTTTATTTTTTAGCTAATTCATTTAGAAATATATGCAATAAAATTACTTGCATTCATGAATTTTACCTCTCAGCAAACAAGTTACATTGATTTGATGGGGGAGAGGAATTTAGATATGAAAGATTAAATATAACTGCTGTTATAACTAAATGCTAAAGCTACCTTGCTTGAATAAAAAATGAAAAATATAAATATGACCTTAACTTAACTAAATAATCAGTTAAGTAAGAATCACATTTCTATTTCACCTGAGGTTATGATAGCACGTGATCTTCTACCAAATTTAATATCCCTCCCATCCAAACTAACAAAAGGGCATGCATCAGCCATTAATGTGAGAATATGAAAATATTTTATCTTTTCAATAGACTTGAGGCTAAATAGCTTAGCCTGTGGGCTAAGATATTTTATCTTTTTATGAGATTTATCTTTTGGCATCTCACACAAAATTGATTATACAGTTATGTATTCTTATTGACAGTGGATAAATTTGGGTGGAAGTGTGAGTTGCAACTTATTTGCTGAAAACTAATATTCATGCATGTAAGTATTTTATTGTGTATATCGTCTACAAACAGTACCTTGAAAACACTAAGGTATCTTCTTATATTAAAATATATTTTCTGTATACAGTACTAGATTATGTTATGTCATAGTAAAAACAAAGTGCTATATTGATACACAATATTATGTTGTGTTATAATAGATTTGCAATATGTTAGATGATAAGATGATATAAGTGGTGTTAATTAGGTTTCTGGAAATAGTCAGACCCAAAGACCATCAGAGGTGAGATTTTGCATTGTGTTCATTTATTTACTTTGTATTTATTTCCTTTCTTAAAGTTCTCAGTTTTGAAAATGATGTACTGTACCACCTCATAAATATCAGTAAGGGGAAAAAAGCATTTTCTCTGCATAACTGTCAACGCTCTGAATTTACAACAGAGAATTGCAAAATAGAAATGCATAATAATAGTTGTCCTCTGTAATATATGATGCCAAAGAAATATGATGTAAAATTTCAGAAGATGTATATATGATTTTCTGTGTATTGCAAAATCTGAAAAAAAATAACATGTTTGACTTGTGTAGCATATGTAAATGTGATATTTCAATTTCAAGCAGCAGGAAATGCAGTGTAATCAGACATTTGCAAACAAATAAGCATAGTGACAGTGTGCACTGCACAGAAAGAAATGCAAAAATAAATGTTGCATTTCATGGTGATTATCAGGACTGGCTCAAGGGTACCCCTAGGCCACATTGACTGATGGTGCCCCCTACCACGGATGCAAAGATGTTAATTTTTTAGAATGATTAATTTTACCAATTTGTGCCAAGGTTTAGGTGCCATTGGCCCTTCTAAACTTTGGTGCCCCTAGGCCGGTGCCTACTCTGTCTTACCCTAAAGCCAGCCCTGGTGATGATGATATATATGCATTTATTTATTTGCTTCTTCTGTCATAGAATATAATCTTCCTCTGAATTGTGCTGCATTATTCAGAAATATGTTTACTGATAGTAAAAGAGCAAAAAAAAAAAAAAAAAATAGTTGTGGAAGAACAAAACCAACAGGCATTGTTTAGTAAAATTTAATGGAAGGTAGTGATGGCTCGAAAAAATGGGCAATTTTCTCTACAGATGGCATTAATCAAAGTGATTCCAAACTATATCCTGTTGTAGTGTTTATAATTAAAAAATAATAATAAAGTGAAAGCAGCTTGCTCTCAGTGCCATCATTGAAAGGTGACTTCACAGGGTACAGTGTAGGATATTATCTTTTGAACAACCTGAAAGCATGTGGGTTTCCTTCAAAAAAAAAAAAAACTACCTGTCACTTAGTGTTGACAATGCATCTGTTATGGTAGGCCTAAAACTACAGTAGGAAGGGTGGGTATTAAAAGATGAGGCTGAGTACTTGTTTGTAATAGACTGTCCTTGGTATGTTATTAATTTGTGTGCTGAAAAGGAAGCTGCAAGCCTTCCTGTGAAAGTGGATGAGTACCTGGTGGAAATTTACTATGATCTCTGAAGAAATACTAAAAGGAAAGATATATTTATATAAAACTGGTATCTACCACTGCAGTAAAAGATATTTTGAAGCATGTGTTAAATGTGCAACTAGACTGGTAGAACATTGGAAATCTCTTTTAAACAGTCAAGTTTGTTTAAAGAAGAGGTTAGAAAAGCAATAGTGATGAGAAAAGTAATATGAGAACTTTTCAGATTTCAAATTGAAAAATACAACAAGTTATCACCAGTGAGTGCCACTGAATATTCAAATCCAGTTCGTGACTCAAACGTTTTGAAAGAAGACAAATTGATGAACTCAAGAAAAAGAACTTCTGAATTGTAAACTTCTGGTAAAAGCAACCCTAAACAGGCCAAGTAACCTGATAATTCAAGGCATGTTATCCTCAATTGTTTATAAAGTTTGTTGTTCTTGCTTTTCTTTCTTCTGGCTTGAATAAAGCAATTTGCTCATTTCTTTTATCTGTTATGCCAAAGTTTGAAAATACACAGCTCTTCAATCCAACCTACTTCACATCCATGTTCTAAGATCATTACTCCTAAATATGTTGAAGAATATTATGTGCATATTTATTTTACCAACAATTTTCAAATCTACTTCCATTTTGGAAATTGATTACCAACAGACTGAGTCAGAAGGATGATTCTGACTTAGGCATTTGTTCTGGGAAGATAATGGAGAGTTTCAAAGAAGAGAAGATTCCATTCTTTCAATGAGAATTCATATGCATGAATTCTCATTGAAAATTGATATTGTTATAGATGCTGAGGTAGCACAAATATCAACAATTGGCAGTGCATCATTTTCAAATTTGAAATTTTTTGTGGACAAATTTCCAATACTTCTTGGTTAAATACAAAGAAAGAGATGAAGCAGTAGATATTTTGCAGCATCAGTTCTGTGAGTTTAATTGTGAGAACCAGATACTATTATGAAAGAAGAAAGAATTGATGTTCAACTCTCCTTTGGTTGGAGAAGTGACCAGTGCAAAGGAAGCTTAAATATAACAAATTATTCCAAGTCATGTTTGGTATTCTAACGATTCCTCATAGCTGTGCTGAGTGTGGGTGAATATTCAGCTAGGTTAGAAAAACAAAAACTGAATTGTTCAGATCTTCTCCTTCTGGTGAAGCTTTGGAAAGAAAACTGGGCCATTGTTTTGAACAAAATTTTGATATAAAAGTCAGTCTCATCTCTACATATGAAGAGAGTAAAGTCTGCACAGTATTGTTATTGAAGCAATCAAAATCAGTTAATGTCTGATAGAATGTCTATATAAAAATTCACAGATACTGCACTGGTAAACAATAGTAAGGTTGTATTTATAATGTAAAATGTGTATTTTGGCAGTGGAATTTAATTTCTAATGCAGTATGGACGTGAAAAAAAAAAAAACTTTCTTACACTATACTGATATACAGTACTTTTAGATGACTCGAGTTAATCGCAGGCCCACAAGTGGGCCTGCGATTAACTCCATCATCATTGCCTCCATCATGAATATGGCTGGGATTTCCTCCAATCTGACCGCTCTCTCATCTTTCTCTCTGTTTCCATGGCTTCCTGACTGACGTCCCAATCAATGTGGCCATAAGTAATCTAATAGCTCCAAAATACCTTAATCCACAGCACTGCCTAGAAGATGCCTCCTCAATTCCTTTGCACATGCTTGCTGACTGGGGGCTCAGCCCTGCTGTTAACCTTCTTACTCGCTGGATCAAGACTTTTTGACTATGCAGCTACTAAACCTCTTAGTCAGTAACCTCTCATTCTAAGTCATGGTAGACACCGGAGTTAAACTTTTTTTTTAAAACCAAGCTGTCCTTTTACAGCAATTGGAAATCCTGGAGTGATATCATGGACAGAGTTGCATTCTCTCACTCTAGAGATATCTTTAATCGTAGCAAAGCAGATGCAGTTCAGTATCAAATGGAATGCACCCTCAAAAATGGTAAACCATCCTACAAAAACAAGAACAGCGATGAGGACCTTGAGCTAAGGCTTGAACATATAAAACCAAGTATAATCTTTAAAAGTCAGTCTTGTTCGGCAAACTTTTAAAAAATAGACCTGTTTCAGCAAAGTTAAATATGTCATTGGGCTTGTAGACCTCCATAATTTTTTTTCAAAACTTTCTTTCCAATGGGTACAGTCTTCTTCGATTACAGCTCCACTTTAACCAGAAATAACTTTTTCGAGTAAGCCATGGTGCTTTTTAAATTTGTCCAGCCAACCAGAACTGGCTTGGAATGTTTTATGCCCCAGAAAAGATGCATACTCTATAGTCTTTTCTTTTATTAACGGCCCTGATATCAGCATGTTTTGGTCTCAAATCAACTCTTCACCCACTTAATAATGGCTTCATCTGCATCTTCATACAGGCATAATCATTATCATTATTAGCCATACGGTGCAAGGAAGCCTGAGGCTTTTGCTGCCCCAGGCAAAATATTTCTGAGTTACCTGAGAGAGAGGTGGTGGGGAATCGCCAAGAAAGAAAAGAATGATGATATCCAGCTCAGGGCCCCTGGGTGTGCCAAGCCCATACTCACCAGATGTGAGCCCTGGGGTTAATTTCACACGCTTACAACTGGTTCATGTTTCCTCAAACAATTTGAGAATCGAAACATGGTTTTTCAGAATGGTTGACATAATACTGGAAGGGATACCAAAGTTTAAAGTGATTTCTTTTTTGTTTAACGCCCCAATCTACACTATTAAGCACTTCCACTTTTTCCACTACACTCAAGGATTTCCTCCTAGACATTGTAAGGTTACTTGTACAGTAGCTAAAACAATATTGAGTTAGCATTAGCATTACTAGAGGAAACTACAGGGGCTCACATCTGGTGAGTATGGGCTTGTCACACCCAGGATCCTAAGCTGGATATCATTATTCTTTTCTTTCTTGGTGATTCCTTTCTACTTCTCTCTCTCTCAGGGTAACTCGGAAATTTTTTTTTGGTCGGTGCAGCGTAAGCCTCAGGCTTCCTAGCACCATATGGCTATTAATAATAATATGATGCAAGAAAACAAGCTTATATAGCATCAGCCAAAAAAAAAAAAACCTTCCCATTTCACCCATCTGTTCACTCCAAATCTTTTAGTTCTGCCTTGAAGTTATTTAAGTTGCTGACCTCCACTACAACAGTTTAATGTTTGTTCCAACTATCAACCACATGCTGGCTAAAGGCGAAATTCCGCACATCCATTCTACAATTGTCTTTCCTCAATTTCAATTTATGTCCCCCTCTGGTGAGTAATCTGAGCAAGAGGAAGAAGCCCATCAGCATTGAGCTTGCTCAAACCATTCAAGGCCTTATACACCTCAATTAGATCACCTTGCAGGTGCCAGTTCCAGAAGCTACAATTTTTCAGAACTTAAGCCTTTCTGGTAACACCAACCCTTTGTTCCACTAACCAATCTCATTGCCCTTCTCTATATTCTTTCCAGCAGCTCTACATCATTTCCTAAAATGATGCCTCCAGACATGTATGCTGTACTTAAGATGTGACCTAACCATTGCCTTATACGAGGGGACAATAACCCCTTTATCCCTGCTAGCAAAATTCCTATATATCATTGACAAGACACCATGAGCTACTCTTGTCTTTTTGCACTGCTCAGAAAACTTTATATCTGACTGCACAATTTCCCTTAGGTCCTTTACATTCTCCGCTACCCTGAATGTAGTACCACCCAGTTGATACATTACTCTGGAATTACTGCTACTTATATGTAGTACTTTACATTTGTCAATGTTAAACTTCAGTTGCCACCTCTCAGCCCATCTGCTCAACTTTTCCAGATCCTGTTGCAGTAGTGTATTATCATTACTGTCATTAACAACCTTGCCAACCTTCGTATGATATGCAAACTTAGACATTAAGCCTTATATACCTTCATCATTATCATTGATAAATACTGAAAACAACAATGGGCCCAACACCGAGCCCTATTGACTCCACTAATAACATTAGTCCAAGAAGAGCAGTGTCCATTGATAACCACTGTCTTCTCCTGCTCAGCCATCCTATTATCCATTGTAGCAACTTGCCCTTAATGCCAATTTGTACAGTAGTAGTCTTCCATGTGCCACAGTATCAAAAGCTTTCCTAAAATCCAAGTATCATCATCAGTAATTCAGTCTTGTGACTGGCCAATTCCTCTGAGCTGTTGCCATCTTTGTCTCTCCTGTGCCCTTTGTTTTAGTTCCTCAAAATTTTGAAGTCCTACTTCATCCAGCAACGTCCCGATGAAGGTCTTTTTTGGTCTATACCAAGGGCATTTTCTCTCCACAGTCCCCTCCATTGCATCCAGAAGCAAACCACCATGTTGAATCACGTGGCCCACCCATTTTAGTCTAGTTGATCTTATTCTACCTAAAATTTTCCATTGTTCTTGGACACATCTTAATACTTCCACATTTGACACTTTTTCAGTCCATTTAATTTTTTCCATACTGTGCCAGCACCACATCTCGAAGGCCTCAAGTCCCTTTTTGCCTCTCTTTGTTAAAATCCATGTCTCTGCTGTATATAGTGCCACTGATCAGATATGTCTATTATTTTTTTCTGTGTAATCAAGGACAGTTTATTCTTAAAAGATTGTTTTGCCATTGCAATTCTAGATAGAATTCTCAGTTTGACATGAAATGTCCTGTGCAAGTAACTGCCCCCAGATACCTAAAGTGCTCTACCTGTTCTATTCTTCCTCCATCAATCTCTCTGTGTGTGTGTGTGTGTGTGTGTGTGTGTGTGTGTGTGTGTGTGTGTGTGTGTGTGTGTGTGTGTGTGTGTGTGTGTGTGTGTGTGTGTGTGTGTGTGTCAGCACTTAGTTTACTTAAACCTTTTAAATCTTATATATTTAAATCAAGTCACCACACAGATGCCTAATTTCCAGATACTGCAATTTACAGAGCTCAAATTTTTCTCAGTAAGCATTACCCTTTTATGACCTTCCAACCAATCTTGTTGCTCTTCTTTGCACCCTTTCCCCAACAGATGTATGGCCTACCCATTGCCATATACAATGGAATAATCACTTCTTTATGCCTGCTAACAAAGCTCCTGTATGTCATTAATAAAATCCCATGAGCAGTTCTGGCAGCCCATCTACACTACTCAGAAAAGTTCATGTCCATCTGTACAATTTCCCCTAGCTCTTTTCACCTCAAATATCATGTGTTTTGTTCTACTAAATGGTATGTTGTTCTAGGTGTACTGCTACTCGAATACTGCTGGCTTGCCTTTACCTAGATCTTGTTGAGCCGACCAGGCTAGCCAGGTGGGTAAAGTGCCTGCCTGGCAACTCAAAGGTTGCGGGTTCGAATCCCGCCTCGGGCTTGGATCAGAGTAAATGCAAGAACTTTGGAAGGTGCACTATGGCCACAGAAGCCGATGCGCCAACAACTAATTAAAAAAAAAAAAATCTTGTTGACATATTATACCCCAATTAATGTCCTTAACTATCTTACCCACCTTGGTATCATGGCAAACTTATATGTGAAACGAAATTTTTACACTAATAAATACTACGAATGGTAAATAGCTCAACACCAAACCTCATATTAGACCATGAAGAGCAGAAAGTTCTCATTTTATAATTACTGCCTCTGCCAACTTAACCATTACTTTATCCGTAGCAGTAACTTGCTCCTAATGCCACGTTGCACCAATTTATATATGTCTTTCAATGCAACAGTACCAAAAGATTTACTGAAATCCAAGTGTGCATCCAGTTCCTTTGTGATAACCACACAAAGAATGGTCAGACATAACCTCTCTCTTTAGTATTAGTACTGGCAAACGATGCAATGAAGCAAGCTTCTACAACATCAGTCAAAAAAAAATAATAACATAAAAAATAAATAAAATAATAAATGAAACAACGAAAAGCACTTCTCACATCACCTGTCCATCTCTTCTAATTAAATATTTAATTGCTCTTTATGTTTATTCAACCTACCCTCTCACTGAAAGCAAACTTCTGCAACTATCCATCTTGATTTTAAATTTATGCCCCTTATGTGTGTGTGTTGTCTGAGCATGAGTAAGGATGCCATCAACATTTAGCTTACTCAAATCAATTCAAAGCCTTAAACCAGATGCTGCAGTTTGCATAAGTAAAGGCTTTCTTGATAAGAGTAGATCTAATTGATTTCACTAATTAAGTATATCCTTTTGGACCATCATTAAACTTGTTGCTCTTTTCTACACCCATTCCAACAGATCCACATTCTTTTTCAAATGAGGCTCCAGACCACTATGCAATACTCAAGATGTGGCCTTACCATTCCTTGTACAGAAGAATAATTACTTCCTTATCCCTGCTGGAAAAATTCCTGTATATTATTGACCTTATGATCTGTCCTAGCAGCCAATCTGCACTGCTCAGAGCACTTCATGTCTGACTGCACAATTACCCAGTTCTTTTTCATTTTCTACTACCTTGATTGTGGTACCACATAGTTGGTGTGTTATTATGAGATTACTGTTATTCACATGCAGTACCTTGAGCTTCCTTGGACTCAGGGGAGGTACCCATAGACTGGAAATGTGCAAATGTGACCCCAATTCACAAAGGAGGATCAAAGGCTGACACAAGTAATTATAGACCTGTGAGCTTAACTTCTGTTCCAGGAAAATTAATGGAGGCACTGGTTAAAGAAGCACTGCAGGATCATTTAGACAAGACTTCAGTTATAGCTCAGACACAGCATGGTTTTGTTAAGGGGAAGTCTTGCCTGACCAACTTGATTGGATACTATGATGCAGTCACAAAAGAACTGGATGCAGGGAATAACTTTGATATTATATACTTGGATCTTAGAAAGGCTTTTGATACTGTTGCACATGGAAGACTGCTACACAAATTGGAGCAGTGTGACATTGGAGGCAAATTGCTGCTATGGATAAAGGGGTGGTTGATGGGGAGAAGACAGAGTGGTAATCAATGGACACTGCTCATCGTGGACTGATGTTATTAGTGGAGTCCCTCAGGGCTCAGTGTTGGGTCCATTATTGTTTTCTGTATTTATAAATGATATTGATGATGGTATATCGGGCTTAATGTCCAAGTTTGCAGACGATACAAAGGTTGGCAGGGTTGTCAAGGGCACTACTGACACTATGCTGCTGCAACAGGATCTGGAAAGGTTGAGCAGATGGGCTGAGAGGTGGCAAATGAAGTTTAACATTGATAAATGTAAAGTACTACACATGGGAAACAGCAACCCCAGAGCAACGTATCAACTCTGTGGTACTACACTGACAGTGGTAGAGAATGAAAGGGACTTGGGAGTGGTTGTGCAGGCAGATATGAAGTTCTCTGAGCAGTGCAGATAGGCTGCAAGAGTAGCTCATGGAGTATTGTCAATGATATACAGGAATTTTTCCAGCAGGGATAAGGAGGTGATTATTCCATTGTATAAGGCGATGGTCAGGCCACACCTGGAGTACTGTATACAGGTCTGGAGACCTCATTTCAAGAAGGATGTAGAGCTGCTGGAATGAGTACAGAGAAGGGCAACAAGATTAGTGAATGGAACAAAGGGGTGCTCTTACGAAGAAAGGCTTAAGTTTTGCAAATTACAGTGTCTGGAGACTAGGCACCAGCGAGGTGATCTGATAGAGGTGTATAAAGCCTTGAATGGTTTAAGCATGCTCAATGCTGATGGGATTCTTCCTCTAGCTCAGAAAAATCTCCTGAGAGGGCATAAATTCAAATTGAGGAAAGACAGATGTAGGATAGACGTGCGGAAATTTGCCTTTAGCCAGCGGGTGGTTGGTTGGTGGAACAGACTTCCATCCCTTGTGGTGGAGGTTGATAGCCTAAATAAGTTTAAGGCTCAGCTGGACAGGTATTTTGAACGAACAGAGGGGTGAAGTGGAAGTGGATTTTTTTTTTTTTTTTTTGGCTGATGCTGCATAAGCTTGCTTTCTTGCATCAAATGCCTCTACTAATGCTAATGCTAATTTGTCAATGTTAAATTTCAATTGCCATCTCTCTCAGCCCATCTGCCTATTTTTTTTTCTAGATCTTGCAGTAGCATACTCTGATTACTGTCATTAACCATCCTGCCAACCTTTATATCATCTATGAACTTAGACATTAAGCTTGATAGGTCTTCATCAATATCATTAATAACTATTGAAAACAATAATGGGCCTGGCACGGATCCATGGGGGAACTCCACTACTAATACTCCAAGAACATCAGTACCCATTGATAATCACTCTGTCTTCTCCCACCCAACCATCCCTTTATCCATAACAGTAGCTTGTCCTTAATACCATACTGCCCCAATTTGTACAGTTGCCTTTCATGTAGAATGGTCTAAAAGTTTTTTTCTGAAATCTAAGTATATTGATGTCAGAATTATTTTTTGTTCCACTTCTTATGAACTGATCCTTAAATGCCTCCAATAGCTTTTGAAAACCATTTTAAAACTGTACCCATGAAATTTTGGTATATTAAATCTTGTTGTAATGCCTGTCATGACCTCCAAAGACATGGCTCATACTGCATAACAGAATCAGTGAATTAATGTGAGAGTTTTGCACTGTAGACAAAACATTATTTTTTTCACTCCAAGCCTCCATTAAGCAAAAGTGGTATCACTAAACAGAGTGAGAAGTCATCTACTTAGTATTGCCTAGTGTCATTAAAGGTTCGTCATTCTTCTGTGTAGTGTGGGCACTGCACATAAACTCCTGCTGACCACTGTTTACAATTGGGTGGTTGCCTCCAGCATCCAAGATTTGGTTGTAACAGAACGACCATTTTGCCAAATTTTACACACTTGACTTGCAAGTAGGACTGACGTTCAGCAATTTAGATTCCCAAATGGCAGCCTTAGTTATCATCAGTAGAAGAATGTCCATGAACATTAGGACCAAATAGAGAATTTTATTCACATGGTTCAGAGGACTTCTGGCTGGAGTTATCCACATTGGTATACTATATAAACCTCATTTGTTAGACTTGGTTCCTGTTTGGTGTAAATGGTTTTCAATAAAGTATTCTGAAGGAACTTTATTTTTTGGACTGTATTTTGTTGAAAAGGCAGTATTCATTTTTTTGCTTTTTTCCATAATCAAAGCCACAAAATTATATTTTGTGGCTTTGATTATGGAAAAAACTTGTGGCTTCGGGTATGAATTGCTTTGATAGTTATTGTGTTGAATTGATAGCTATGTTGCTGAACCATCAGGTATAGTTATCATATGGGGTGAGTTTATTGACTAAACATGAACCACAAAGGGTTTAAGGTATGTTGGTGTCTAACGGCTCCTGGAATTTCTCCCATCTCTGCAGATGTACATTGTATCGGGCCAGAGATTTGAAGGTGTGTGGGGGTCATGTGCAGTATATTGTGTTTTACCCTTTGTTGTTCCGGTCTATTAGCCGCCAAGCCCTTGTGGGACCCGACATTGTCACACTGTGCCACAGGGAGGCTGTCCGGTGTACCACTGATGCTTGAATACTCTGGAAGGCCGTGCCTCCTACTTTCGTGGGATTTCAGTGGCTAGGACCAGATTTGAGAATGAGATGATCACTGTTTCTTGAGCAATGGTTGTAATTTTAAGAGCGTAGGGTTGTTCGCTGATAAATTGTTCTAGGGCATAATATATCGGGCAATAATTTTGACGTATTTAGATTTAGACCTGTGAGGCAGGCATGAGGAAAAAAAGAGGGAGGCAAAAGATTGGAGGGTAGGAAACAGAAGGAAGGAGGGGCCAACAGGGAAGATGGCCTCTGCAGACAGTGTGGCATGCCCAATGCCTCACCAGAGGGAAGACTGGGGGGATGAAAACCACCCCACCACGCAAAAAAAGGAAAAGAAAAAAAAGAGATACCCCGCAAGTACATGGTAGGTATGGCCAGCATGGCCAGTCAGTAGGAGCCGACAGCTTGGTGGAAATCAGAGTGGAGGCTCCAGTGGCGTGAGTGCCGCTATGGTGGATGGGTCATGTTCAGAAAAGTCTAGTCCAGGTGTCATCGGGACTCCATTCAGTGAGTCTGTGTCACATCCAGACTGAAGGCTGGTCCAGTAGTCCATGATAATGAATAGTGGGGAGGTCAAAACCAGGAGAGCAAGATAGGATGGTCAAGCCCAGGGACGTTAGGCCTCTTCATGATGAAATCTGTCACGTCCAGTGGGGAGAAGTTGGTCCAGGAGTCAATGATGAGGAAGTTGTTAAGGTATGTGAGGACCCTGTCTTTGATTGCGCTGCTTGTGTTGTCCTATCCAAGTGGGAAAACCAGTAGACTGCTCGAAATGTTAGGGGTCAAGTTGGGTTCTGTACTCCAGATGGTTTGTTGGTCAAGTCTTGTGTAAGTTTGGTCCAAGGCATTAGCATCCAAGGCTCAGCGATGGACAGAAACAGCTGGCAGCCTTGGTTGTTTTGACCTATTGATTCATATACTATGGTGGTGGTAGTGCTTTCTGCTTGGTGAATAGGTCCTTTGCAAATTGAGTGAGGACTCGGTAAGTTTTTGTTCTGTACGGTGAGGTGTTCTTGGTTTTGGTAGTTGAAGTGTAGTTTCATTATTAGGATCCTCCTTCAAGTCCTTGTAAATTTCACAGCTGTGGGCAAGGTGCTCCCTTGTCTGATCCTTTCCATAGTGGCAGCGGGGAGAGTGTAATTTCAAAGTCATGTAGTTTTTTCTGGAAGGAGCCATGTCCAGTGAGGAAGTAATTAGCATAGTCCCAGTGAAAACCAGCCAGGTGTGAGGGGGTAAGAGGCCCTGACATCTGGAAGGAATTTTTTGGTGACAGTGCCTTTAGTTGAGGTCTGTCATCTTTCTTGCCAGGTCTCTGTTAGGTGTTCATTAAGTCTCTTCTCTTCAGTGTTTCTGTTGTTTGCTGGGTCAGTGGTGAAACCGGTGCAGGTACTGCTCTTCCTTTGACCTATTGGTGGAGCAACCCATGACGAACAATCTCCAGGTCCAGGGATCCAGTGAGGACCCGGAGCACATGGGTGCTGACAGCGCGACAGACATGCAAGGACAGGAGATGAAGAGAATGCTGGATAGTTCCTAGGTGCCTTCTGTTTACAACTGTATTGGTCTTCTTGTACCAGATCCAGAGGCATAGGTGATAACCAGGATGAAAACTGCCTTTTAGAAGAGGGAAAGTGTTCTCTTCTTCAGGCCCCAATCCTTCTGGGCAAGTCTTGAGACTTGGGCAGCATACTTCCTGATCTTAATCCTGAGTTGGTCTAGATGAGGAGTGAAGAAAAGGTTTTTATCTAAGATCAAACCTAGATATTTAAACTCTGTTTTTAGTTTGACTGTAACACCATTGACCTTGTGGAGTAGTCTTCTCGGATCAGGGGTACCTTTTAGTAGGATTAAATTGGTTTTCTCTGGCAAGATCTTTAAGTTGTTATGCTCTGCCCAAGCCTGAAGGGGAGATGGCCTAGTTGGCAGTTGCTTCCAGTTGGGCTCTGTTTTCGGCAGAAAAGAGCATGACCAGGTCATCTGCATAGGCCTGGGTCTGTACATTGTTGAGTTTGGTGTTCAAGAAATCGTCCAACACCAGATTCCAGAGGAGAGACCCCAGGACAGACCCCTGAGGGCATCCCATGAAGACTGATCTGGGGCCTGCAGTGGGGAGCAGACACGACAACTTCCCAATCCTGGAAGTAGGTCTGGATGCATCTATATAGGTTTTCTGGGACTTGTGCCCTCCAGAGGCTGCCCAGAATGCTGGGCCACCAGAGGGAATTGAAGGCACCAGAAAAGTCGATGAAGATTAGTAGAAAGTATTTGGAGTTGCAGTTGGTAGCAGTTTCAATGATTGTTTCCAGTGCATCTACCATGGGGTATCCTTTCTGGAAACCATACTGGTTAGGCAAGGAGAGATCAGCGTCATTGTAGTGGGCTTCTATTCTATGGGATATCATCCATTTGAGAAGTTTGCTGAAGACTGGAAGCAGTGCAATGGGCCGGTAAGATTGTGGCAGATCATGTGGCTTGATTGCATTCTTCAATATCAGTCTACTGGTTGCAGTCCGCCACTGTTTGGGGAAGAATCCTTGGTGGAGACAGTGGTTGTACAGGTTGAGTATGGTAGTGGTAACGAGTTCACTGGCTTTCTAGATGATTTCTGGATCGAGCAAGTCTCTGCCTGGAGCCTTCTTGTTTCTGATTCTAGATGCGGCTAAGTTCAGCTCAGTTGGGGCAAAGGGTTTTTCAATTGGTTGTGCGATATGTTTCATTTTCTGTGCAGAGCCGTAGCTGTTCTATTGTGTGTGGGCAACAGGCTGCTGGAATGTAGTGTCTAGAAATTGTTGACAGTGTCTTGCCATGATCAGGTGTAAAGTCTGCTCAGTAATTTTGTGGTTGATACAACCTTGCCTCTGGGGAGCTTGTTAGTGGTCACTTTGTACATGATCTCTCTAAGGGTTGCCATTCTCTTCATTGGTTACCAGGGCTTCCTACGAGCACCTTTTGTGCTGTTTTATTGTTGTGGTGTACTGGTTCCTGGTCATTCGATATTGCTGTAGTTAAAACCTCTGTTTCTTCTGGATGCCATGTTCTCCTTGCACATTGATTGTGTTTTTGTCAGTAAATGACTTCGCATCTAAGAGCCTGGAGTTCAGGAGACCATCAGGGGATAGCACCAGATGTGAATCTCTTCTTTTTGATAGCCTTGTTTGCAGCATTAGTGATGAGTTGTGTAATTGCACTTTGATGCTGGTCTGGGCTGAGGCCACTAGGATTGAAGTGGCTGGCTGCCGCTGGTCAGTTCCTCCTTAAAAAGATTCCAGTCAGCCTTATTCAGGGCATGGTTGGTTGGTTGGGTGACTAGTGAACGGTGTAGTTGGAAGGTCAGTACCCTGTGGACAGAGGTGGTCCAGTCCTCACTGACTGTCCAGGCTGCAAGGTGCTGGGTAATGGAGCTACAGGCTAAGGTCAGATCTATGGTAGATTCCCACAGGGTACTGGAGAAAGTTGGCAAGCAGTTAGGTTTGTTTAGAATGACCAGGTTGCTGTTAGACAGGTAGCCCTCAAGACGGCCATTTCTATTTCCTCTGTTACCTTGAGTTTGGCTGTGCCAGGCTGGGGACCTGCAGTTAAAATCACCCACAATGAGTTCTGCATTTGGCATTTGTAGCTGGATGGTCTGTAGATATCGGGTGACAGGAAGAATGTCTTCCCCTGGTCGACAGTATATCGAAGCTATGTAGAATTGCCCCAGTGGCGAAATTACATGTGCGCACACACAGCCCAGCTAGTACACAGATCAGTGATTTTAGTGACAATCAGTTCAGGATTGCGAATGACAATCGCCCAAGGTGTGTCACCATCAACCTGGACCACTTTAAATCTCAAGGAGTAGCCTTTTATCACTTTATGAGTGTATGACTCCTGAAGGAGCAGCACATCTAGGTTCTCTTCTGCCTTTTTGACCAGTTGCACAGAAACAGGCTTGGACCTCTGAGCATTATGTTGTGCCATTTTCACAGTGTGGATATTTAGGTTTGGTCTCATTCATTCATTCATTCATTCTATTCTTGATTGTTGAGCACTTCTGGCTTTGAGATAAACTGGGCAACTGCTGTCATGGAGTGAATGATTGGCTGGCACCTTTAGGGCCTTGCAATTGGCACATGTGGGAGAGTGTGACTTTTTTGGGCATGTAGTGTACTTCTGCCCCATTTCGGCACAGTGGCCACAGGTGGACTGATTTTGCCTGCACATGTGCATAGTGTGGCCAAAATGGCACTTGAAACATTTGGGGGACTCAAATGGAGTTGGCTCTTTGAGCAAGTTCTCCATTGCTACTTTGAGTTGTAGCAATTGTTGGATAACTGTCCCCTCAGGCATGTTAGGATCCAGGGGGAAGTCAGGTTGTTTTTCAGGTTAAAACATTTGGGGGACTGCCACATGTTCCCTAAAGCAATGGCTACCCCAGTTGATGTAAATTATTGTTTGCTGGGAGAGGATCTTCCAGGCCTTGGGCAATAGCTCAAAGACCCAGTTAATGGCATGCCAGCTATGGCTTTTGTTTGAAATTTAGGGATTATGTGGAAAGTTGGTTCTTCATCCGGGAGTTCCTGTTTTAAGTTTCTGTGGAAATTTTCATTTGCAAGTCCTCTGGAGGGAGATCCTTGTCCACGTCTAGTACCAATATACAATTTTGTCTTGGGGGGGGGGGGGCTTGGCCAGGAGTCCCAGAGATGGTATTTTAGGGTTCTTAACAATCAGTTTAGCATTCTCTTCTATGGCTATCTCTATAATTACTCCTGTATTTTGCATTTTGCGAATTGACTTGATTTTAATGTTCTTTAAGTCATCTGTCAAGGAGTCCAAGACGATCATCTTGACCTCCTCACTGGACATACGACCGTCATTGGTGGAGGGTTTAAGTACCACTAGGTTAGGTCTGGATGATAGTGTTTTCTTCAGTGTAGTCCGTAGGTTGGCACCCGGGCTGTTTGTTTGGTAGCCCAGCTCCTGATATCTGGGAGTAGTCTGGTGGCAGGTTCCTCAGCGCTTGGGCATATATGGAGTCATGCTGTCACATTTGTTTTACTCCACAGTTAGTGTAGGCTTCCAATTTTGTGGTTGCCTTTTCACTTTCCAGGTGAGTCTGGATAAGCAGCAATTCTAGTGTATTCCATAGGGTGACGATTTCTGCCCTTAGAAATTGTAACTCTGTTAGTTGGCTCTTTGAGCAAGTTCTCCATTGCTACTTTGAGTTGTAGCAATTGTTGGATAACTGTCCCCTCAGGCATGTTAGGATCCAGGGGGAGGTCAGGTTGTCTCTTGTCTGTATCCTCGGTTTGGGAGAGGGATGGTTCTATGGTCCCTCTGTTTTCTGATTTTGACCTGGTTCCCCGATCAGATTTGGAAGTGAGTTGGTTTTTTGTTCCTCCTAATGGGAGGTTCAGTTTGAGATTGCTACATGTTCTTCATGTAGCTCTACTATTTCAAGGTTGTCGGTCACTAGTAGGGTTGTGCTTTCAGCTGATTTTCTCAATTTACGCTCCATTTTGAGCAGATACGGATTAGCAAGTTCACTGCGGATGAGTGAGTGGGAAGGCAGTCTCACAGAAAGAGCTCAGAAATTGAGGGCAGATGATACCCACTGCAAGTTACTAGGTGAATCAACTTATAAAAGTGCTTCACAAGAACAGCTACCACCAATAGGATTTACCCTATCAGTCACGTGCCATTTGCCCTGGGATGACATCCATATGGCCATTATAATGGTATTAGGTTAGACAAGTGATCATTATTTATAGCTTGCAAAATTACTCTATATATTGTATATGCTACTATATCACTATTATATTATTACTGTGTGTCCCGGAGGCACAACCATTTATCTTAAATATTCTGTACTCATTTGCATATTACGTTGATTATCAACGTAATATGCAAATCAATCATTATTACCTGGTTTACCTTATTTTCACTGTAGTTCTAGTTGGTGATAGATCTCAGCCAATGAGGTGGTCAGGTTCAGGTCATGTGATATGACATGAAGAATCAAAAACAACAGCAAGGAAAGCCCTTTGTTCTAACACTCGAGGAAGACGACATGGCCGCCTCCAAGTGACATAATTATTTCACACACATACATATAAAACTGACAATAAAAACCAGATATAGTATCAATCTTTATGAAAATCATATTTTCAGAAATCAGAAGTTTATCTTTATATCTGAACTCAATTTAGATTAATTATATTAAAAAGAATACAACCAAAGGTATTTTAAATTCTACAATGTTAAACTATGGACAGCATATAAAGCGTTGCCATATTGCCTAGCATACAGTGAAATAAAAAGTTGAAATAGTCATATCTTTTGGTTATCTTTGCCGATCTTGACGATATAGTTGTCTGCAGATAGATCTCAACGAATAAAACTCTCAAAACACAGAATAAAACCAATTCATACACTTTAGAACACTATTTAACACAATATTCTGAGTAGCACAGGAATTGTGCATCTGGCCAACACAACTGTCAGCACCCTCTTAACCAAAAAATGGTTTCGAATATAATTAGATATATTTGTCAGTGTTGGAGAAAGGAATAACACTTGCTCTCTGAGAGAGCAGTGCCATTGAAATAGCTCGCTGAGCAGTGACTGAAATAAACAGCAGTACTCTTCCACAAAGTACACTTTTATTTGAAAGTATTTCAAAAAAACAGTAATTTGGACAACTGAACCTTTGCACACATAAAGGAGAACTAAAACCATAAAAACAATGTTCTTAGTATTAGAATATTAAAATGAAATGCAACAGCTCCCTTTTCTATATATACAATAACTGAAAAGTGACATAATTCAGTTTGTTACAGACAATTATTCACATTGTAATTAAATCTGAAATAAAACTTTGTTATGGTGTAAAAAATGTATTCTTTAGTTAAATTTTTATTATCAGTTTAATCATTCATTCCTTTTCATTAATGATATCACTAAATTTCAGATTGGAATGAACTGTTTACCACCAAGTGTGTTGGATGTGGATTTCCAATTGAAGCTGGGGACCGTTGGGTTGAAGCTCTGAATAATAACTATCATTCTCAATGTTTCAAATGCACGGTAAATAGCTTTTAATTTCCTATTCAAAAAGTTATTAAAGAAAGTTTAATTGAATGAAAATCACAAAATTCATTTTCCACACTTATATGTTGGAACTAAATAGGTTATCATGGTAAGAACAGACAGGTTCATGCCAAAAATCTATTCTTGTCCATTCTTTTGCAGAACAGTCAACTTTCACAAAAAAAGCACATTTATACCTCAAGAAGCCACTGCTATGCACTATAAATTTCTAATAAGAAGCATTTAAAATGCTTGAATACTCTAGAATGGAAGAAAATGGGGTCTAGGATACATTTTTCTTTTGGATCTAAAAGATAAATTATGGCATAGGGAAAGATAATCAATCTATTGATCTACTATCTCATGAATATTATTATTATTAACCATATGGTGCAAGGAAGCCTGAAGCTTATGCTGCACCAGCCAAAAAAATTCCCGAATTACCCTGAGAGAGAGAGAGAGAGAGAGAGAGAGAGAGAGAGAGAGAGAGAGAGAGAGAGAGAGAGAGAAAAGAAATCACCAAGAAAGAGAAGAATGATGATATCCAGCTCAGGACCTTGGGTGTGCCAAGCCCATACTCACCAGATGTGAGCCCCCCCCCCCCCCCCCCCCCCCCCGGGTTAATATTCTTATAAATTCTTGGGAAACTCCAGTAAATAGGTATGTGAAAATATGGTCAGGGAATTAGAAGAAAGAACTGTTGTCACAATCAGGTGAATAAATAGCCGACTAGGCTAACCAGGTGGGTAATGTGCCTTCCTAGCAACCCAAAGGTCGTGGGTTCGAATCCCGCCTCTGGCTTGGATCAGTGTAAAATGCAAAAACTTTGGGAGGTGTATTATGGCCACAGAAGCTGATGCACCAACAGCTAACAAGGTGGCAAAAAAAAAAAAGGTGATGAATAAATAACAAAAGTATTAAAAAAAAAAAGGCAGCATTCAATAAATGGAAGAAGACAAATGAGGACATTAGAATAAACAAAGTAAAAAATAAATACAAAACTGAAAAGAAACATTTTCTGAATTATAAGATAACAAGAAACAATTCATTTCTAAAATAGTGAAACAGAAATTATGTGCATAAATATTATGATAATGTTGATATTAATGAGAGCAAAAATATCAACTTCTATTAGAAATTTTACTCGTTTATGAGTTAAAAAAAATAGGTTAGATTATAAGTAACCAAATACATTCCTAATGAAAAGCTAATGCCAGGGATTGTTGTACTTCAACAACATATCTACAGTGCAATCTAAATATAATATTTTGTACTTGAATGACCACATTCTACATCAGAAAAAAAAAAGTAAAAAAAAAAAAAAAAAATACATTGCCCATCCAAATATACTTAGGTCACTTTGGCAAGTAATTTATTCCAATAGCTGCTGCTGCTACTACTACTACTATGAAGTTAAGTTTCATGAGAGTCAGTTTTCTGCTGCAAGATTAGAATTAATAGTGGCAAATGGTGCAAGGAAGCAAACTTATAGCAAACTTAAGCAGTATCAGCCGCAAAAAAAAAAAAAAAAAAAAAAAAAATGCACATCATCTGCCCGTCCACTCCAGTAGTTGGAGTCTTGCTTGAATTTATTCAAACTAACTACTTTCACAACAGCAGATAGAAGTTTATTCCAACAATCAGCTACCTGCTGGCTGACTAATCGGCACATCTATCCTGCAACCATCCTTTTCAATTTGAATTTATGCTCCCTCATGTGGAAGATTGCCATCAGCATTGATCTTGCTTAATCCATTCCAAGCCTTGAACACCTTAATCAAATCACCTCAAGTGTCTAGTCTCCAGATGCTGCAATTTGTAGTACTGAAGCCTTTCTTGGTAAGAGCACCCTTTTTTCTCCTCACCAATCCCTGGGGTGGATGGGATCTATCCAGTTATATTAAAGGAGGCAGCAAAGGAAGTAAGCAAACCCTTAGCCATAATTATGAGAGCTTCTTTGGACTCAGGGGAGGTACCCATGGACTGGAGATGTGCAAATGTGACCCCGATTCATAAAGGAAGATCAAAGAGTGACATAAGTAATTACAGACCTGTTAGTTTAACTTCTGTTCTGGAAAAAGTAAGGGAGGCACTGGTCAAAGAAGCACTGCAGGATCATCTAGACTTCAGTTATAGTTCAGACACAGTATGGGTTTGTTAAGGGGAAGTCTTCTCTGACCAATTTGATTGGATACTATGATGTGGTCACAAAGGAACTAGATACAGAGAATAATTTTGATATCATATACTTGGATCTTAGGAAGGCTTTTGATACTGTTGCACATGGAAAACTGCTTCACAAATTGGAGCAGTGTGGCATTAAGGACAAGTTACTACAATGGATAAAAGGGTGGTTGAGTGGGAGAAGACAGAGTGGTTATCAATGGACACTGCTCTACATGGACTACTCTTATTAATGGAGCCCCCTAGGGTTCGGTTTGGGTCCATTGTTGTTTTCTGAATTTATTAATGATATTAATTATGGTATATCAAGCTTAATGTCTAAGTTTGTAGAAGATACGTACGAAAGTTGGCAGGGTTGTCAATGACACTAATGACAGTACGCTACTGCAACAGGATCTAGAAAAGTTGAGCAGATGGACTGAGAAGTGGCAACTGAAGTTTAACATTGACAAATGTTAAATTTAACTTTTAATCGTAATTTAACTTGACTTTTTCTCAACATTGCACTATACTTGTTGGGTAAGTCCTCCAATCTCCATTTCGTAATATCATTAGTGCCAACATTTATAACAATATCACCTTTTGCTTTTAAAAGGAATCTGCTCTAAGTCATCAACTTTTCCCTCTGGCAGACATAGATAGTTGTTTCTCATGGTTCTGCCTTGCCTCTCAGTAAGAATATACTTCTTTCATTCATTCATTTCACCAACGTTCCTGAAGGGAACCAAATGAAACCTCATTCAGGTTACCCACCCCCAAGGTGTCTGTAGCTCCCAGATCTCCAGTTTATAGAGTGACCACTCGTGGCAGGACTCTGTCAAAAGCTCTACTGAAATCTAGATGTATATTTTGTCAAAGTGGTTTCCTTAATCAAACTGCTTTATGCCTTACTATAGAATTAACCATTGTGGTCGGGAAAGATGCTGATACGATATATCAGTAGGTTTCTCTAAAAAATTTTTTTTTTTTTTTTTTTATGTGAAAACATGTATGGTGGCACTAGAATAAAACCGATTGGTAACAAAATTTTCTTACGGAAATGATGCAATTGACATCACTTCCTATTAGGTGGCTGTTAGATTTTAGGTGACTCAAATGATGTCACTTCCTAAATGGCACTAATGATGCTAGCTCAGTCATTAACATTAAGTCGGTAGAGTAAGCAGCAGGTAGTATATTATGCAAGAATAAAAGCTTCAAAGCCACCAAAGAAGCCTCATGTCAAAAAGGAATGAGTTCAAAAACATAGAGAATCAAAAAAATGCAGGCTTTAATAAAATCTATTTCTCAAGATTTTGATCAACATCAACCTTCTAAGTAGCGTAAGTAAGTTTCGATTGAACCATTTAAAAATTTAAACCATTTTGATTCAAGAAAGCAATAATAAAACAATCACTTTAACAAATAGCAATCACATCTTGCAGTAGTTTTTGGTTATGACATCATATTCAATAGTTAATGAAATCTACAAATGGATTTCATTAACTATTGAATTGTAAAAATACCAAATCTAAATTCAGTTAACAACCTATAAGAGTATTTTGAAGATGGGTAAAACTCCAGCTGAGCAAAATCGATAAAAGTATGCAAGAATAAAAGCTTCAAAGCCACCGAAGAAGCCTCGTATGTCAACAAAAGAAAATTCAAAAACAGAGAACGAAAAAAAATATTTGTGCAGTTCAATAAAATTTGCTTCTCAAAATTTTGACCAACATCAACCTTCTAAGTAGCGGGCATGAGCATAAAATGTTACATCTTTCACAACTTTGGTTCTAGCTGTTTGATTAAACCATTTAGATTTAAGAACGCAACAATAAAACAATCACTTCTTGCAGTAGTTTTTGGTTATGACATCATACTATTCTACAAATAGATTTTGCTAACTATTGAATTGTAAAAATACCAAATCTAATTTCACTTAACAATCTATAAGAGTACAGGAACTCCTCGACTTATGTAAGCGTTGCATTCCACGGAACGCTAAATAAGTCGGAATTTCCCCCATGCATGTGCAGCACTCACAACTGCGCTCATTGAATTGATTGATTAAAAAAAGAAATGTTTGACGAACATGTAAATAGAATTATTTATTATATTTTTTTATCTCATGCACAGGAAAAATTACAAAAAAAGAGAGGAGACAAGCATAACATCAGTAATTTTTACCTCTCAACCATCTTTGCCAGAATCGACATCTTCAGCTGATAAGTATGCCACTGTGGAGGTTGAGGGCTGTGGAGATTTAGGAGTCAGCCGCTCAATCTCATGAAAGAACATATTAATGGATGACTGGACAGTGGCTTTTTCTTTTCATCGTAGATTTCTTTGTAACAAGCAAACATATCATTCACACCTCTGTTAACTTTTAAGAATCGTTCGCTGTCAGGCTCTTCTTCTCAAACTTCGCCATTGCCGATGCAATTTAACAAAATGCCATTACCATCTCTCTCTGGTGATGAAGCATCTCGGCTCCTCATTTAGTTCATCTTGAGCTTCATCAGCATTTTCTTCTTTCACTTTCTCTGCCTGCAAGTCAACAAGTTCTTCATTAGATAATTTCTTCTCTTCTCCCTCTATTAACTCCTCCACATCTTTGGCATCAACCTCCAACTGAAGTATCTCTGTAGCCTTTACAATCTTATCTGTAACCTCTTCATATGATTCATCTTTTTTAAATTCTTCTAAGCCTTTTACGTGCCATGGGATATTTTCTTCCATGTGCCATTTAAACAACTTTTGGTAATTTTCACCCAGGCCTTATTAATATTTAAGATGGCATGGTAAATATTGTAAGATTTCCAAAAGTCTTAACATGAAATTTTTCTCATCGCCTACTGCAGATAATACCTGAGCAAATGTTGTGCATAAATAGCATGCTTTTAAATTCAAAATAACACCCTGATCCATAGGTTGGATAAGTGAAGTCATGTTTGGCAGTAGAAATGACTCCCACGTTCGAATTGAACTCATCTAGATGCATAGGATGTCCAGGAGCATTATCTAATAGAAGCAAAATCTTGAAAGGAATGTCGTTGTCTTTACAATATTTTTCAACCTCAGGAATGAAGCAGCATTTAAACCAATCCTCAAAGAGAGATAGTTATCGACGCTCTCTGGCTCGATTGGAAATGCATGGACAGGGTGGCTTTATTAATGCCCTTAAATGCACAAGGATTTCTAGAATGGCACAGAAGCAGTGATTTTAATCCGTAATATTCTGCTGCATTAGCCCCCAAGCAAGAGCATATCCCTATCTTTTGACACCTTGAAACCTGGCGTATTTTCCTCTTTGGCAATGTACGTTCGATCCACCATTATTTTCCAGTACAGAGCAATCTCGTCAACGTTAAAAATTTTCTACATTGAATAGCTGCCTTCATCAATAATTTTTTTCCAACACATCACAAAATTTCTCTGCAGCTGCAGAATCGGCACTGGCAACTTCACCGCATACTTTAACATAGTTAAAACCAGCACAATTCTTGAACCTATTAAACCACTTGGCTTGGGGTTTACCATAATTATCCTTAATATCTTCATAAATACTTCTTGCTTTTGCTTGAATGGTCATTAGACTCAGGGGCACTCAGATTCTGAATCTGATTTTCCATCCATATTATTAATAGCTGTTCCATCTTCGATATAGCACATGAACGCTGTTTGGTGATCACTGTTGATCTTAAGTGCGTTGATCCTTTGACATGTTCTTTTATACGCACACTGTTCTTTAAAATAGTATTCACTGTTGAAGCAGCGAGACCTAATTCCCTTGCAATAGATGACAAACTTTGTCCTGCTTCATACTTCTTAATCATTTTCTTCATTTCTAAATTCGTTTTGTTTTGTTTCCTGGCACTACCACCACTTTCACTTTTCGTTGTCGCTTTCCCTTCATCATAATTGTAAATAGGAATGAAGAGAAGTTTCTGAAAATTTGTTTTTTATATGATTGAAGATTTCAGTGAAGGAGAATACATTTCACCATAATAATGTAAAAACCTCCACAATTGCAGTTATTGGGATTATTGCAAATGCGAAAAAGATAGTTTATTACCCATTTATAATTAGATACCCTAACAGAAAAGCCCAATAAACTGGAAAGTGAAATTGTTTTTGTTTTATGGTCGTGACCTCCAGAAATATGCTTGAGAAAAATATGACAAAAGCGTTTAAAATTGATTCTTATAATGGGAACATATGATAGCGATGAAAGGGTAGTGCAATTTCCAATATAAATATGACCTTTTAGAGAGATAAATAGCTTAGTAATATAGCGAAATTTTCAACTTCCAAAGACTTGAAACCAATTACAAAAAAAAAAAAAAAAAAAAAAAATGTATTATTGGGTTCACATTATGATATTTTCACAATACCACCATTTATTCCTATGGGATGCAAAATAAGTTTCCACAATTTTAAATTTGAACCGGCCGGCAAAAACTTAAGTAAAGTCAAATTTCCGTAACTCGAGTATTACACAAGTCTGGGAGTGCCTGTATTTCAAAGTTGGCTAAAACTCCAGCTGAGTGAAATCAAGAGAATTATGCAAGAATAAAAGCTTCAAAGCCATTGAAGAAGCCTCCCATGTCGACAAAAAGATTTCAAAAACATAGACAACAACAAAAAATGCAGAATTTAATAAAATCTGCTCAAGATTTTGATCAACATCAACCTTATACATAGACTTCTCATCAAGAAGCTGGACCATCAACACCATGAAGTTATATTCAAGAACTTCCTGAAGATTTCAATCCAGAAGATTTGAGTTCAAGTGAATTACCTGAGGAATTTCAATTGATTCCTGAACCAGCTAGACAGAGTATACTGCAACAACCAGCTTTGATTGAATCATCCTAAAAGAAACAATCATATTTCAGCTCAATTGCCTGTTGTAGACCCTCCACAGGTTTCAACAGTAGTTAAGTATATGGTAGCGATTTATAGACAAACTGTTGGAAAATAAATGAGTGTTAAACCTGTGTGGCTGAGTGCCTTCTTCCTGATGGTCAAATGGCATTGTCGGTGTCATTTACATTTTAACCTAATCAAAAGATCAAACATATCATTGAATTCATCCATTTTGTTTTACTTCCTTACACAATTGAAGGAGCTACACACTGCTACAACAGTTTTCTCACAAAAAATGCAACTGAATCCCAATGATACTTAGTGGAGATTTCAATTAATTTTGCAGATACCCAATCCAAACCTTGGACTGATTTCTTAAAAAATTAATTTGGACTAATGTTAAATACTTCTAGATCTGTATCAACTACTAATCATGGAACTGTAATTGATGCTGTGTTTCAGACATTTACACTCTTTGCAATCTCAAGTGTACATATCATATTTTAGCTATCACAAACCCATTTTAAGTAAATTACCTGTTGAACATGTATTGCAACCTCAAATTGATGAAACTGTTGAAAAAAAAAAATAAATGCTTTAAAATGTGAAACGTGTTCAGATTCTTTTCATTCTTACCTTTAACCTCGTCCAATCCAAGATTGTTTTCACATAAAATTAAATGTCTTTCGTGCATACATGCCCCCCCTTTTTTTATATATATATATACTTGTATATATATAAACCATGAAAATAAGTTAACCTTAGAACATGAAATGACTTTTATAGTTTTCCATTTACTGAGAATAATTTGGTTTTAAAGCAAATTATTTAATTTTTAACTTTTATTTATTTATTATTTTTTTTAAAGATCTGCCATAAGAATTTAGAAGGACAGAGCTTTTATGCTAAAGGAGGTCGTCCATTTTGTAAAGCTCATGCTCGATGAAATAACATTCAACTAGTCATCCTCTCTGAGGCCTAGACTCAAAGTGAACAGAGATTATCAGATGGTGATGCAAAAGAAAGATTTTTATAAAGCCACTTAACTTTGATTAGCTGATCTTGACTTTCTAAATGATGCAACTTATGATACTCTTCAAATAGTTTTTACATGTGACTAAATCTGCTTAAATCAATAGCATAGTTTTATGCTGCAATGAATATGAATAAAACAATAGCAAATATCACACATTATAATATAACCTCCCCTTTGTTTTGTTATATTACTGTCAACATGGAGTTATTATTCCTATTCTCATCTCCTCCCTAGCTGTATACTGGCCATGCCAGTCAGTTTTCATTGGTGTATCTGAAAATTCTCAGTGAACATAATCAAACAACAAAAGTTTTGTGATGTAAGTTTAAAATATATGAAATGGTCTCTGTATTAGAAGATATTTTGTAAACATTTATGATTAGCAGAAAAAATTTCTGTGATGACTACTTCTCTACCCATTTATGGCTGAATATGTAATGAATGATGACACATTTATTTGAAACATTTCTCATGAATTTATTCATTTTCTGTAATTTTTAAAATATACACAACTTCAAAATCAGGATATTCAAATCCACAGAGATAACAAACTTGACTTCCTAGTAAAAATAATAATATTCATTTTGTGAATATTATTTAATTTTCATGAAATTCTTATTTAGGAATTTCCTCTGCAATAGAAAACAGAAAAAAAACATCTTCATTAAAAATAACTGAGTTCATTGTTAAAAATTTATACCCACCTTTTATGAAAATTATGTGAACTTTTTATGTAATCTAAAAGCTAATTAGCAACTGTAACATTTATTTGAAACATTTCACTTGGATTTACTCATTTTCTGTAATTTTAAAAATATAAACTCCTCATATTTAAATTATAAACAGACAAATTGTAACATTTCAATTTGTCTGTTTATAATTTATTAGTTCACACTCTCCTGGATTTTGTGTCCAAAATTTAAATTTAGTGGCAAGAATTGGTAGCCAGCCTTTTGATTTAGTGATTAATGGACCTTCGATTAGTTTGCAAGTCATTTAAATAGCCTGATGTCATAGTAATCATGTACAAAGGAATGATAATTCTTAACTTGAAGTTTCTTTGTGATGTCTGCTACGTTTGATCATGGCAGACATCATGTTCATGTAAATATCTTCCATTTCACTGTTTTTAAAACAAATATAAAAATGTAGCCTAAGTTTTATTTTTGATTGAGTAAAAATAGTACAGAAAAAATATTTTGTAGAATTATGGGATACTACTTTGGATACTACTCTCTCTCTCTCTCTCTCTCTCTCTCTCTCTCTCTCTCTCTCTCTCATTAATGATTTTAATGAAATTTTGTTTGTTTTTAATGCTTCTATAAAATCTGTAAATATAACTATTGTAACATATACAAAAGAGCCATAGTTATTTTTAAGGATAATCAGTCATAATTGCACTTAAATTTTCGAAAAACTTTAAAAGTGCAATATTAAGATCCATATTATTCATGTTAAGTATTATTCTTTTTAAAAATATTGTTCAGATTTAAACTGAATTGTAAGTTGATATTACTGCAATTGTAACAAATTTATTATATTTATTTGATAACACTAATAAAGTGTTTTGAAACAATGCATTGAGATAATCAACTTAAATTAATGTTCAGGAACTTCAGCATTGATTTTTAGTGAAGCTATCCAGACATTAAATTCTCCGATATAATGTTAGGTTTATAGTACCACATTAGCAACATCACGGAACTGGTTTTTAGTATTCCTGGTTTGCTGTTAGACCTTGCAGGACAAATTCATAATGAACAATGCCCTGTGAATCAAAAAAAAAATTAATAAACATGATTTGCACATTTGATTGAAGTTATCATGCTTTTTTTTTTTTTTGAGCCTTGGAGAAGATGAGACTCTTCCACTGAGAGGACAAGGCTTTGTTTCCTGGTAATAGTCGTACACCCACGATTCATCACTAGTAATGATGAAGAAACAAAGTGTGGGTCAGCAGTAGCACATTAACGAAGATCCTGACATGCGAGAATTCTTTCCCTCTTTGTGATCATCAGTGACTATGCCGGGCACAGACTTGGCTGAAACTTGTTTGCATGTTAAAATTGATTGACATATCTCATAAGAAATACCAATATTATTATCAATTTTGCAGATAGTTAGTCAGTCACTCCTGATCAGATCATGAACACGAGTGATTAAATCAATAGTTTTTGAAGTTCAAGTTTAGTGCCAGAGCAAGGATAATCTTTGACTGAAAAGGAGGTCTTCTTTAAACTTTGAAAACCACTGAAAAGTTTTGAAATGACATATAGCATCTTCTCTGCTAGATGTTTTTAACATTTCAGAAGTTTCTGTTGCATTTTTTTTCTGAATTTGAAATAAAATTTGCAAATTTACTGCTTGGTAAAACTGCTCATTTTAAAAATGCAATGAAACACAAAGCATCTTCTCTTTAACATGTGACAATTGAGGCTAATTGCAGATAAATAGGTTGTTGTTATTTGGTTTTTTAGGAGCAATAGCAACTAAGGCCATATTGCTCCGGGGATATGCGGTGGTCATTCCCTGACCTTTCTGCATCCTCCGTATTTGGTGGTCACGGGCTCGAATCCCAGGCTAATCAAGAAGCATGTGCTAGGCACTGCTGCTCCTGCCTACCTGGCTACAGAGGTGCCACAGATAAATGGGTGAATCCTGAATTACTATGTCTGGATGCATCACCCAACATTGTGGAAAACTTGCTACAATGCCAAAATT
Organism: Mastigoproctus giganteus; assembly: GCF_048544385.1. Classification (NCBI taxonomy): domain Eukaryota; kingdom Metazoa; phylum Arthropoda; class Arachnida; order Uropygi; family Thelyphonidae; genus Mastigoproctus; species Mastigoproctus giganteus. The sequence continues at coordinate 81,031,765 of NC_143582.1, forward strand.
TCGAGATTAATGAGATCAATGTCTTGAACTTTATGATCACACCTAATACTACATGGTGCAATCAAAGAGTTCCCAGAAAGGTTTAGTTATTATGAAACATAACTAAACCTAAACACAATTCTCTAAGTGCTCTCCTTAAGCAGCAATACACTTTTGCCACTGTTTGTACAATTTGTGGTAGAAGGTCTAGTTAGATAGCTGGGAGAGCAATATGGTGGTCAGTAAACATCACTCTTCATTGCAGAGTGATGAAATATTTAGGCCATTGCAGAAGCAATGGCCTAAATATTTCATTTTTGTGAAAAGAAAAGTAGAGTATTGCATGGTGAAAGTTCAGCAAGTAAAGGGAAATGTGAAACAGTATTATTTAGCTATTTCATATTGCACATCAAGTGTACATATATGAAGATCACAAGTTGTGCAACAACTTGTGATCTTCCACTGCCCACCATCCTAGACAATTTTTCCAAATGTCCTCTTGCAGCCAGCATTAACACCTACACATATTCTCACCTTATTCATTATAGCACCTTTAGGAATGAATTCATAGTGCACAATATTATGGTGGTCAATAAACATCAAATATCATTTTTCCTTTAAACTTGCCTTGCTGAAATTTTTTTTGATTGCAATGAATGAGGTGATTTGTAAGTCAATAATTCACATCAGTCATAGAGACAACACAGTCTTATCCAGTGATGATAGACTTTAGAAATAAAAGATAACTTGTCATTCCATGACAGCTTCCATGTAAAATGCTTCAAGCTTCAGCAAGTTTATCAGAAATCAGTGATTCTGACATGAGTTGTCCAGCTGTTTAAAGTTTTTTTTCAGGTGAGGGAGCAATTAGTCTTTCAGCATAGTCACCTACTAAACTCTCTTCCTCTTTGAATTTATAGTGCCATATAAACAGAGAAATAAGAGATGGAGGAAACCCCTCTCTGTAAACCTTGCACATCATTTCCAATGTTTTACAAGCAGATTTCACTAACTGTTAGCAAAATTTGATGTTTGTACAATGTTCCAGATTTGACACTTTTCACATCCAGAAACAAAATATGTATTGAATGTTTAAAAATTTCTATATGTGTAGATGCAGATTGAAACTTGCTGTTTGAAAAAACAGCAAATCACATTGCATTTATTGACTATAGTGCTGTGCAGCCAGGTAGGAAACTTTGAGTGTGCTATAACATGCTTTAATCCATTCCCCTTACACTCTTTTGTTCTTCTGAATTGCTTGGAATTAATCTTCCAGCTGTGTTATTAGCTATATAATGAACAAAAATATCTTCAGAGTTCAGGTCTTGAACAAGGGCACAAAATAAGACTATAGAGTATCATTATAATTTATAGAAAAGTTTGCAATACACTTTCAATACTATGTTGTCTGTCTCTTAAATAGGCCTACAAGGCTGGGATAATTCATGTTGATGATTAAGCTTCACAACAGCCAGAAGATAAATAAATCAATACTGTAACCAAAAACACTTTATTTACAATAAAATAAGTATAAAATAGATATATATATCATAAAATAGATTTATAGATATATATAAAATAGATATATAAAATAGATATATTGTAAATAAAAATATAAATAAATATTTTGGAGGCAGCAGTCTCCTTCCTCAGCAGCATATGTTTACTGTGCGGCACATCCTTAAATAGCAGATCCACGGCACATATCACATGTCTGGAAATATGCCTCTTGAGATGAATATTATGTGATATCGTGTGTTTGTGTATGTTTTTAATTGCTATTTTTAAGTTAAATTATAAAAATGATATTTAATGACCAAAAAATGTTTTGTTGTGAAATTATAAACACCAATTTAAAATGTACACAAACCCTGAAAATATTGTAATTAATATTCATTAATTATGAAATTATACATGAAAATTATGATATTAAATATCGTAATCATCATGTTATATAGCTATATCAGTAGTAAAAACATTTTCATTTCATGAAAACAAAAATCTGCCTTTCTAGTGGAGAAAATTTAAAGGTCCTCAAAGAAGAAAAGTCATTTGCTGTTAGTAAAATTTAGATTATATATATGAATTCTGTTTGCATACATATTATCCACGGTTATACAGGAACTTTAATATCCTGTCGATAAGCAGGGAGTGTTAGTATCGGTTCACCAGGGAGTTTATGAAAACACCTATAAAATTTTTGGAAAGTTTATAAAAACAGTTTTCATATGGAACTGATATGGGTATTTTCTCTGCAGTTTCATATTTTCACCATTTGTAGTAATCCTATATAATTAAAATACTGATTAGGTCATCAAATGCAGACATTGTTCATATATTAGAGACACAGTATCACTCAGACATTAGAGAGGCAACAAGAGGAATTCGTGGATTAAGAATCTGCAGATAAAAGACCCTCTGAGCTGTAGTGATCCCAGTGTATTGATGTGGGATTGGGATTTACTTAATGACATAACTATTACCAATGTATCTCCAATACATTGGTAATAGTTGGGCAGTTGTAAGAGTGTAGTGGGAAATTACCAAGTCAGCCTAACTTCAGTAGCAGGGAAAATCATGAAGGCAATGATCAAGGGTGGAATTCAGGATCATTTGGATAGAAATGAAATTCTGAAGGATGTGCAGCATGGTTTTGTAAAGGAAAAATCATATTTAACAAATCTGGTTAACTCTTTTGACAGGGTCACTTGTGAGCTACATTTGGGGAATGATTTCGACATTATATATTTGGATTTCAGCAAAGCATTTGATTCGGTTCCACAGCAGTGGTTACTTTATAAGCTGGAACAGGTTGGAATCACAGGAAAAATCCTTAGATGGATAGCAGAAAGGCTTCAGGGTAGGAGGAAGAGGGTTATGATAAATGATTATTCCTTAGATTAGATTAATGTAAGAAGTGGGGTTCCCCAAGGATCAACATTGGGACCATGGTTGTTTTTTGATTTTCTTAAATGACATCAATAAAGGGATAAAGGATGTGATGTCTAAATTTGCAAATGTTGTAAATATTGGTAGAGTAGTTAATGATCAATGCCAAGCAGAGTTTCTTCAGAGTGACCTGGATAGACTGCAGGGATGCTCAGAAAAGTGGCAGCTATGCTTTAATCCAGCAAAGTACAAGGTCTTACACCTGGGGAACAGTAACTGAACTAAAGTTAGTAGTGGAAGAAAGGGACCGTGGAATTACAATACGGTCAGACATTAAGTTCTCCAAGCATTGTAGACAGGTTGCAAGGAAAGCCCGTATTGTTCTATCGATGATTTATTGAACATTTGCTAGTAGAGATAAGGACGTCATAATCCCATTATATAAGGCTATTGTTAGACCACACTTGGAATACTGTGTTCAAGTATGGAGACTGCACCTAAAAAAAAAAAAAAAAAAAAGAAAGACATTGAGCTTCTTGAAAGGCAGTGGTAGGCAACTCACCTGAGGAGATCAGCAAACTGATGTCCTTATGAGGAAAGACTTTGAATAATGTGGGTTGTGTACAGCTTGGAAACTAGGCACCTAGGAGGCGACTTGAAGTGTTTAAGGCTCTGAGAGGCAATAGTAAAATGAACGAGGATGAAATTTCCGTGGTTATACTTGATTCTCAAACTAGAGGCCATAAAATTCCGGTTATGGGGAAAGATATTTATTCTGAATTGCAGGGAGTTTATTTTAGCCAGAGTTATAACTTACTGAAGTTACCTACATGGGTGGTAGAGACTGACAGTTTGGAGAAATTCAAAGGTCATCTGGTCCCGTTACCTACAGGAGGAGAGAAATGCATAGTTTGTCTATTTCCTTTTCTCTTATTATTATTATTAACTATATATTATTTTATTTATTATTTTTATTATTTATTTATTTATTTTTGGCTGGTGCAGCATAAGCCTTAGGCTTCCTTGCGTCATATGGCCATTACTAACAACTACTACTGTCAAGGGTAAAAGGAAGGGCTTTTGGTTTCGCAAGGGTATATAAGAAGAAAAATGCATCTCCACGACAAGTCTTATCAGTTTGCCAATCAGGTTATTGGCAAACTGAATAGGTATTTTGCATCTACATTCATGCATGTGGGAGGGGAATGCCAGTAGTTCATTAAAATCTAACAGGGAACGAAGTGATTTTGCAGTAACTCAGAAGAAAGCGGAAGAGGATAACATAAAAAAAGGTACCTGGGATCTCTTCAATTAAGGAAGTAAGCAAACCCTTAGCCATAATTATGAGAACATCTCTGGGTTAAGGAGAGCTTCCTGTGGACTACAGATGTGCAAATGTATCCCCAATTCACAAAGGGGGATCAAAAAATGAAATAACTAATTACAGACCTGTTAGCTTAACTTCTGTTCCAGGAAAGATAATGGAGTCTCTGGTTAAAAGAAGTAACATAGAACTATCTAAACAGGAATGCAGTTATACTGCAGTTACAGCATGGATTTGTTAAGGAGTGGTCTTGTCTGACCAGTTTGATTATATACTATGATGAAGTAACAAAGGAATTGAATGCAAAAAATAATTTTGATATCATATACTTAATTTCAGGAAAGCCTTTGATGCTGTTGCACATAAGACTGCTGTACAGATTGCAGCAGTGTGACATAAAGGCAAGGATAAATAAATGGTTTAGTGGGAGAAGACAGAGTGGTTATTAATGGACCCTGCTCTTCATGGACTATTGTTATTAGTGCAAACCCCCTGGGGTTCAGTGTTGGGCCCATTGTTGTGAACAGCGATCCCGCTGGAAGTCAGCATTTGTGAACCGTTTCTGCTGAAGAAACCAAGTAGCAAAAGTCCTCCGGAGTGGATAATCCGCAGGTGCCAATGATTGGACGCATTGCAGATGGTATGAACTCATTTGGTTTGTTGACAGTATCCTCCATAGAGTGGATTGGGAAATACCCAATCATTGTCTAATCGCTCGAGTACTCTTACTCGGATTGCCTTCTGCAAGACATTGACAAATGTAAAGTACTACACATGGGAAACAGCAACCCCAGAGCAACGTATCAACTCCGTGGTACTACACTGACAGTGGTAGAGAATGAAAGTGACTTGGGGGTGGTTGTGCAGGCAGATATGAAGTTCTCTGAGCAGTGCAGACGGGCTGCAAGAGTACATTGAGTATTGTCAATGATATACAGGAATTTTTCCAGCAGGGATAAGGAGGTGATTATTCCATTGTATAAGGCAATGGTCAGGCCACACCTAGAGTACTGTATACAGGTCTGGAGGCCTCATTTCAAGAAGGATGTAGAGCTGCTGGAACGAGTACAGAGAAGGGCAACAAGATTAGTGAATGGAACAAAGGGGTGCTCTTACGAAGAAAGGCTTAAGTTTTGCAAATTACAGTGTCTGGAGACTAGGCACCAGCGAGGTGATCTGATAGAGGTGTATAAAGCCTTGAATGGTTTAAGCATGCTCAATGCTGATCGGATTCTTCCTCTAGCTCAGAAAAATCACCTGAGAGGGCATAAATTCAAATTGAGGAAAGACAGATGTAGGATAGACGTGCGGAAATTTGCCTTTAGCCAGCGGGTGGTTGGTTGGTGGAACAGACTTCCATCCCTTGTGGTGGAGGTTGATAGCCTAAATAAGTTTAAGGCTCAGCTGGACAGGTATTTTGAACGAACAGAGGGATGAAGTGGAAGTGGTTTTTTTTTTTTTTTGGCTGATGCTGCATAAGCTTGCTTTCTTGCATCAAATGCCTCTATTAATGCTAATGCTAAAGACATAGGACATACTCCTCGTTGTCTGGCGTCCTCGTTCGCTCTCGATTCATGGTACCTCTCGTGAAACAACCAGTCTCACGTAACCTGTGCACACGTGCGAAAATCGTATGATGAGAAGCATGCCTGTGCGGGAAATGTTCCTGGTACAAGTGCAGAGCGGCGCGCCCATTACAGTCTGCAGCTCCATACGCGAGGTGCATATCGGCCAGTTCAATGTTTGAATACTCGTCCATCCTACTGCCTTGGGAACTGCTTCGCAAATGCTGACTTCCAGCGGGATCGCTGTTCACACGACCTCCTGTTCAATGTTCTCTACCGCATGACAAAGGCATTTCGGACCCTGCAATGCTATGTGATTCCGATTCGTATTTGTGCCCCCTACGCTTCCTGCAAGTTTGTTGCACTGATGGTGAATCACCCTGTATACTAAAAAACAACTGCTACATTAGCACCACCTAAGAATTACATCATCTGTCCTGTTCGAACAGTCAACTACCCACTGACTGAAGGCAAACTTCCGCGCACATCTATCCTGCATCCATTCTTGTTCAACTTGAATTTATGTTCCCTCACGTGTGCAGTCTCAGCCAGTGGGAAAATACAATTAACATTCAGCTTAATCAATCCATTCAAGGCATGCTTAGACTCCCTACATGTTTAGACTCGAGACACTATAATTTGCAGAACTGAAGACTTTCTAGATAAGAGCACGATTTTGTTCCCTTCACCAATCTGATGCCCTACTCTGCAACTGGTCCAACAGATCTACATCACTCCTGAAATGTAGCCCCAGACCTGTATACAGTACTCAAGAGGCGGCCTAACCATGGCCTTATACAAAGGGATAACCACCTTATTTCTGCCAGCAAAGTTGCTGAATATCATTGACAAAACCCAATGAGCTGTTCTTGCAGCATATCTGCACTGCTCAGAGAATGTCATGTCTTATTGCACAATAATTCCCGTCCTTTTTCTTTCTCCACTATCCTGAGTGTAATACCATACAGTTGATAAGTTACTCTGGGGTTACTAGCCATATGCAGAATCTTGCATTGTCATTGTTAGACTGACATTTCTGAATGGATCATCCCAATTTTTCTAGATATTGTTGCAGTAGCTTTCCCTGATGACTGCCGTTAACCATCGTGCCAACCTTTGTATCATCTGCAAACTTAGACTACACACTAGACGAGACGAGAATTTGTACGTGACGAGAACAAATTCAAACCCCAGGGGCTCACATCTGGTGAGTATGGACTTGGCACACTCAGAGTCCTGAGCTGGGTATCATCATTCTTCTCTTGGTGATTCTCTTTTACTTCTGGCTCTTGCTTTCTCTCAGGGTAATTCGGATTTTTTTTTTTTTTTTTTTTTTTTTTTTTTTGGCTGGTAGAGCGTAAGGCTCGGGCTTCCTTGCATTATATGGCTAATAATAATAAGAGCGAGGACGGACGGTTGCAGAATAGATGCGTAAAAATTTAACTTTGGCCAGCAGGTGGTTCAGTGCTGGAACAAATTTCCATCTGTTGCTGCGGATGTTGATAGCTTAAATAAATTCAAGAATAAGAATAAAAACTATTCCTTGTGGAGTGCCCAGCTAACAGTTTTACTACATGTTCACACTGCAAGGAAAATGTATCAAAACTGATGCTCTTTGTCTTCTAATGAACCAAAGACTCAGAAATGAATACAGAACCAAAACTCAAATTATTATATTAGGGCCACCCGTAATCTCTTACATATACCCATATATGTATTATGATTGTAAATTGCGTGTGTTTTCTGGTCGATTTGCCTGTTTTGCTGGACGAAAAAACCTTGCTGTCTACGGCTGAGACCGACTAACTCAGTCACGGAGCGAAAAAAAAAGCCAACTACAGTTCCTCGCGTCATCGACGGGATAATCAAATTCATCTGCTGTGCTGTTTGTCTTATCTCTGTTAATTGCGTGTTTTCTGTGGGCGATTTGTCTGTTTTTCTGGACGAAAAACCCCAGTTTCTGGGGAAAAACCTTGCAATCGGAGGCAAATTGCTGCTATGGATAAAGTGATGGTTGAGTGGGAGAAGACAGAGTGGTAATCAATAGACACTGCTCTTTGTCGACTAATGTTATTAGTGGAGTCCCCCAGGTTCATTGTTGTTTTCTGTGTTCATTAATGATATTGATAATGGTATATCAGGCTTAATGTCCAAGTTTGCAGAGGATACGAGGGTCGGCAGGGTTGTTAATGATACTACGCTGCTGCAACAGGATCTAGAAAAGTTGAGCAGATGGTCTGAGAGGTGGCAACTGAAGTTTAACATTGACAAATATAAAGTACTGCACATGGCAAGCAGTAACCCTAGAGTAACATATCAACTGTGGGTTAGTACACTGGCAGTGGTAGCGAGTGAAAAGGACCTGGGGGTAATTGTGTAGGCAGATATGAAGTTTTCCGAGCAGTGATGGTCTGCAAGAGTGGCTCATGGTGTCTTGTTAATGATATACAGGAATTTTTCTAGCAGGGATAAGGAGGTAGTTATCCCCTTGTATAAGACCTTGAGTGCTGTATACAGGTCTGGAGGCCTCATTTTAAGAAAGATGTAGAGCTGTTGGAACGAGTACAGAGAAGGGCAACAAGATTAGTGAACGGAACAAAGGATTGCTCTTACGAAGAAAAGCTTAAGTTTTGCAAATTACAGTGTCTGGAGACTAGGCACCTGCAGGGTGATCTGATTGAGGTGTATAAAGCCTTGAATGGTTTCAGCATGCTCAATGCTGATGAGATTCTTCCTCTTGCTCAGAATAATGGTCTGATAGTGCTTAAATTCAAATGAGGAAAGAGAGTTGTAGGATAGATGTGCGAAAGTTTGCCTTTAGCCAGTGGGTGATTGATTGCTGGAACAAACTTCCATATGTCATTGTTGAAGTTGATAGCTTAAACAGATTCAAGGCAGAACTTGAAAAACATTTGAAGCGAGTGAATGGGTGAAATGAGAAGGGGGCGTGTTTTTTGTTTTTTTTTTGGTTGATGCTATATTAGCTTTCTTTCTGGCATCATGTGCCCTTGCTAATGCTATCTACGTAGATAACCGACTAACTCACCCACGGAGTGAATAAAGCCCATTAAAGTTCCTCACGACATCGACGGGATTCGAACCCGGGCCCTTTCCACCCAGTGTGGGAGGACGGTGATGATACCACTGTGCTACCGCGCACAACCAAAAAAATCAAACTATAATCTCGAAATTCGAAGCAAAGAATCACTACCCAGCAGTCTTTCATCTAGACAGTGGGCAACTCGAACCCGTGGGGACTGCTCTATAAACTTAGCAGTGATAAAGTGCCAACCAATGAGATCTGTAACTCCATACTTACCGATGATTCCGAAACCACAACCGCGCACCACGATTAAACCTTTCCCTCAAGATGATCAGTCAACAGACTTTCACACTCAATCCATCCGTCACAAAAACCCTCAATCTTCAATTCTTCTCTACTGTGGATACTGACCTGTTTACTCAACAAGAAATTCGAGCAGTCTTAAATAAAATCAAAGGCAAAAAATGGCATGGACCTGACTTGCTGGAGAACACCGTCATTAAGAAGTTCGGAGAAACTTATTCAAACATCCTGTTAAATCTCTTCGAAAAATGTCTTCTCTGTGGTACTTTTCTCCGCTTCTGGAAGAATGCGCTAGTCAAACTACAAAGAAAACCCTGTAAACCCTCATCGGATCCCAGAGCCTTCCGCCCCATTTCTCTCCTACAGAATTTGGGAAAACTCTATGAGCGACTATTCGCCCCAAGAATCTATGATCTCTGCCAGGCTCAAGATAGTTTTTCACCTCACCGGTATGGATTCGTCAAAGGCAAGCCCAGTGAAGATGATCTTCTTGCCTTAAGAATTTTCATCCAACGTTCAACATCCAAATATGAAATGGCCATATTCATAGACTTCGAGGGTGCTTTTGACTTCCTCTGGTGGGACAGCGCCCTTCCAAGTCATCGGAATATCTCATGCTCCTCTTAGTTGTACCAAGTTATTCGAGCCTTCTTTGATCACAGATCTATACAGGTTACTTTCAAATCCTGCAGCCTAACACGAGCTGTCAATAGAGGGTGTTAGAGTTCTGTTCTGGAGCCGCTCCCCTGGAACATTGCACTGAATATATGGCTAACCAAACATTTTGAATTTGCTACTGCATTTGCATATGCCGATGATATTATCATTGTCTTCTCTGGCGACTCCAACAAATTAAAGAAATAGCCTCTCTCCGCTCTTAAAGGATCTCATCGAATGGACAATTGCCAACAAACTTCAAATTTCTCCAACTAAAACTGCTCATGATTTTTAAAGATCAACTAAATATTCATCATTCTCCTATCTTGAAAATAGCTAGCTAGCAAATACCATATGTCAACACTTAAAACATCTTCGTATGATCATTGATGACAGACTCAATTTTACTCTCCACCTGATAGATAAAATCAAGAAATTTACTATGGCTGTTGTTCCGATTACAAGAACTGACTGTGGGGTGGACATAGAGTTCTTCTCTTACATTACAAGGCAGTATTCGCAGTATTCATACCTATTGTAACCTATGCTGCTCTGGTTTGGCATACAGAATTAAGAACGTCAAACTGAAATCAAAATTAATCTCCTTGCAAAGATCCATGATTCTTACAATGCTCCACGCCTGTAGGACTGTCTCAACTGATGCCCTGCAGGTCATAGCTGGTGTGCTAACTCTGTATTTCTGCATTTTACATCGTGCCTTACGTTACTTTCAAAAACATCAAACCTCCATAAAATTCTAGAGAATGACATTCTTGCAGCTACCAAAGCTGAAAAGGCCCAGAGTTGGTCTTCATTAATAAAAATTGGGCACGATCGCGGGGATACAACCTCTAAAGGAAAAACTACATATACATATAAACCACATGTCTCCTTTACTGCCAACAAGAAAAATTCGTATGGTTCTCTACCAGTCATTAATCATAGCCGGACATGGCTGTTTCAACACCCCACTCTTTCAATTCAGAATAAATAATACTGGTTCTTGCCTTTGTCTCCAACTAGAGGCCTCGAACCACCTACTCTATTACTGCCCTTTGTACACTGACCTACAGAAATCTCTACAAGACCGTATAAACACCTTCTCAACTGGCAGTGAAAAACATCTAATAGAACTGCTTCCTACCTCGGGAGCCTACAACAAATTGCTTCTGATTTATTTGCTAGAAGAAAACTTCTTTTGACCAGTCCCAATTGTCTGTGCGGGTAGCACGGTGGTATCGTCACCGTTCTCCCCACACCGGGTGGAAAAAGCCTGGGTTCGAATCCCGTCGATGACGTGAGGAACTTTAATGGGCTTTTTTCACTCTGTTGCTGAGTTAGTTGGTCTCAGGCGTAGATAGCAAGGTTTTTCTCCCCAGTAACTGGGGTTTTTTCGTCCAGCAAAACAGGCAAATCAACCATAGAACATACACAATTTACAGACGCAAATACGGGTTAATGTATTTAATTACGGGTAACCCTAAAATAATAATTTGTTTTTTTTTTTTTTTTTGACCAGTCCCAATTCAGCTTCACCTCCACATCCTGTGGGGCCTCCACCACTAACAATGTTGTCATCTGCTTCAACACAGTCAGCATACCTCAATGAGTGGCGTCTTACAAAGTTGAAACTGTCACATTGAATAGCTCTTAGAAGATCATCTTTTTTAAGGTCGGTAATGCGAGAGGCAATTAGTGCTGTAAGTCTGTAATTATCTGTACAGTATTGTGGTTAGTGGCAGGGTGCCAAGAAAGCTGGCTGGGACCACTTAGTACAATAATTAAATAAATAACTAAATAAATAAAATATGGTATGTTTTCCAGGGACAAATGTTGATTACATTATAGAGCAGATGTCATTTTTTAAGGGTAGGAAAACTAATGACATTGAGAATAGGAGATCTGAGGATTTTCTTAACAAGTACAAAGCAAAGTTGAGAAAAGGTTGAGCTTTAGAGTTAAATTTGAAAGTGTCTGCAATCTCGCCCAGACCATCCAATAGAAGGGAGAACATGTTGAGAGCGCTGTAAATTTATTTGGAGCTGGAAAGTTTGTGCAAGGCTCATCAGGTAGAATTTTTCACAGCTTGGTCCGTGCTTGTTAACAGAAGAGGATGCTTCTACAAGAATGGATTAACTTAAATAGAAAGACATTGTATAAAAACATTATGGGAATCGTGTTGTCTTGAAACTTTACTAGATATGTTGGACAGACAATTTGTGTGATCGAGACCAACTAATATTCTGACTTATTTGCCAGAAGAAAACTTCTTTTGGCCAATCCCGCTTCAGCTTCACCTTCACTTCCTACGGTGCCTCCACCTCCTTCAATAACGTTGTCATCAGCTTCAACATAGTCGGCATACCTCAATGAGCGGTGTCTTACAAAGTTGAAACCTTGTCACCTTGAATAGCTCTTAGAAGATCATATTTTTGAAGATCGGCGATACGAGCGGCAATTAGTGCTGTAAGTCTGTAATTATCTATAGAATATTGTGATTAGTGGCAGGGATTCCAGGAATTATTAACGGGTTTCGATCACATTCGAATTCCGTTGATGACGCGAGGAATTTTAATGGGCTTTTTTCACTCCGTGGTTGAGTTAGTTGGTCTCAGGCGTAGATAGCAAGGTTTTTTTCCCCAGAAAACTGGAGTTTTTCGTCCAACAAACAGACAAATCGACCACAGAATACATGCAATTAACAAACATAAGACACCGCAAGGCAGATGAATTTAATTATTCGGTGGCCTAAATATAATAGTTTTTTTTTTTTTTTTTGTTTCGATCACACAAGTTGTCTGTCCAGCATATTAAATAGAAAAGATGCAAGAATTTTGATGATGCTATCGAGGCAGTGTTAGGTGGATCTGGGTTAGGTGGATCTGAAAACTGCTAGCTTGGTGGGAATACACAGACTAATATATTTACAAGAGCTGAAGTCAGAGGTGAAATTGATTATTTTACCACTTCTATTACAACACGCAGCCGCCCAGAAAGCAAGGTACAGGTGATTTTAAAGTCTGCTGGGGGTCATCTTGGAACAAAGAAATAAATGGGCTATGTTAGGGAAACTAAGAGTAAGAACATGCACATGTATACTTGTATGTACACTATTGCTAGCAGCAATTTAAATAAATTTTATGAATTTGAAGTACTGATTAAGTCATCAAATGCAGATATTGCAGAGATAGTGCAGATGGGGTCACTCAAACGTAAGCAATGCTAAATTTGAATATGGGGATTACAATAAATATAGACAAAGGACAGACAGGACAAGAGGGGAGAGAGGTTTATGCTCTTAGGTAAGAAGCATATTAAGTCTAAAACAGAGCATACAGTTGACATGGGTGAACAGTGCAACGTTAAGTCAGTTTGGTGTCACATAAGCACTAGGGAAAAAAAATGAGAGTCAGAGTGTGCTATGCTCCTAATAACTATGACGAGCATACCAAAAAAAAAAAAAAAAAAAAAAAACTATGCAGAAAAATAACGCGGACCAATAAATCAGAATGTCTTATAATGGGAGGATATTAACTTTCCAGATGTTTACTGGAATTTGTCGATTGGTCACTTGCACGCTAGCAAGATTTTATAGATTTATTGGATGCTTGTTTTCTACAGCAGCATGTTAAAGGTAACAAAGGAAGCAATACTCATGAGCTGGTTATCAGCAGCAATTTAAAACTGGGCTTAGCATACCCAGGGTCCTGAGCTGGATATCATCATTCTTCTCTTTCATGGTGATTCCCTTCTACTTTTTAGACACTCTCTCTCTCTCTCTCTCTCTCTCTCTCTCTCTCTCTCTCTCTCTCTCTCTCTCTCTCTCTCTCTCAGGGTAACTCGGGAACTTTTTTTTTCCTAGTGCAGCATAAGCCTCAGGCTTCCTTGCACCATATGGCTGTTAATAATAATAATAATGTTATTATTATACTCTACTGTCAGAGTGGAAATTCTCTCAGACTGCTTTTAAATTCTATTCAGTATGAATTGCAGCAGTGTGGCATTAAGGGCAGTTACTGCTATGGATAAAAGGATGGATGAGTGTGAGAAAGCAGAGAGAGTGGTTATCAATGGAACTTCTCTTTGTAAATCAGTGTTATCGTGGAGTCCACAGGGTCTGGTCCTGAGCCCATTGTTCTTTTCTGTATATAATAATGATATTAATGACAATATATCAAGCTTAATATTTAAGTTTGCAGATAACAGAAAGGTTGGCTGGGTTAGTAATGAAGGTATGCTGCTGCTGCTACAAGATCTAGAAAAATTAGGCAGATCAGAAATGGCAGTTGAAGTTTAATATTGAACCAATACAAGCAGTTATCCCAACTTAAACATATGAAATATGTAGTGCTATACTCAGGGTAGTGATAAATGATATTTTTGTAGTCAGATATGAATTTCTCTGAGCAGTGCAGACAGTCTATCAGGACATCTGATCGGGTTTTCTCAAGAATATACAGAAACTTTGCTACCAGGGATAAGGAGGTGATTATTCTCTTGTATAAGGTAAATGTCCGGCCACATCTGGAGTACCGCGTACAGGTCGGCGGCTTCATTTTAGGAAGGACTTGGAGCTGCTGGTTCTAGTATAGAGAAGGGCAACGAGAGGAGGGTAAAGTGGTGTTCTTTCCAATAAAGTCTTTAATTCTGCAATTTGCGGTGTCTAGAAAACAGATACCTGATAGGCAATGTCATTGAGGTGTTTAAGGCTTGAGCAAACTCAGTGTTGATGTGATGGGATTCTTTCTCTTGTTGAGATGATGCACATGAGGGGAAGAGATTGTAGATTCAAATTGTGGAAGGATGGTTGCAGAATAGATGTGGGGAAGTTTGCCTTCAACCATTGGGTATTTTTTGCTGGAAAAAGCTTCTATTTGTTTTTGTGAAAGTGGACAGTTTGAATAAATCGAAGGAAGAACTAGACAAACTCTTGGAGGGGATGGATATGCGAAATAGAATTTTTTTTTTTTTTTTTTTTTTTTTTTTGCGGAGCTGTATAAGCTCGCTCTCTTGCATCATTTACCACTACTAATATTAAAAAGACAATTATTACTAAACTTATACGGGCGTCCGCTGAGAACAATGAAGCTAAATAATGTGTTATATTACCAATTTAATAATGTAGACCAACCACTTCCTCTGGTAGGAACATGAAAAAAGTGAAACAAAAAATTTTAAGTTGTAAACCCGACTACTGAGTTTCATCTCGTCGGAAGGTCACAAGACACAACAGTGGAATCAGTGCATTTCGAACACTACAAAAATCGATGCATCGAACAGCAATTGACAGTACGCTATCTGCACTTGGACGCAGCGAAAAATTAAACCAAAATAAATCAATGCATTTTGACGGTGCTTAAAAATGAAAGTAGACATTCATTCATTGGTGTGTTGTTGTGGCGAACCCCAGGGTTTCACCCATAAGCCGCTATTGTACTTCTTGTGTTGAAGCGTACGCCAAAACTGGGCATTTGTATATAGTTGTGTTGGGCGTGTAAGCGTAATGATGTGTTCTGTTTTTGGCCGGTGCCTGGATCTTAGCAGGTGAGAAGCAGTAACACCTGGTCACTACGCCCCCCTAATGAAAGTAGACAGTTATAAAACAATAAAGGAAATAAGTAATTATTGTTAATTTTTAATTATTATTTTCAAAGCCCCTTGTAGAACTCCACGTTGTCCGCCACCACCGCTGGGAGATGAGCCAAGCTGTCCACGGTATTCTGGCTGCTCTCTGTCAGGGATCGCCTGAACTTCCTGACGGAGAACAAAAAAAAAAAAAAAAAAAAGAGAGAGTATTAGTGAGGGAGATAGCTGAAAGATTGGGGTAAAAAGGAAGGAGAAGGATGAAAAAGGCGTCAAAGGTGGCGGACAACGTGCAGTTCCACTAGGGGCTCTGCGGCCAAGAAGCCAGATCAGAACCCTACACAAAACTACACTTTTTTTTTTTTTTTAAATAAATAAATGCACAAGGCATAATACTTTAAGAGTTTGGTATCTATATAATATCGGTGTTTAAAGTTATCTATGGAGTATTTATCTATGGAGTATATATGGAGAAGAGTTATCTATGGAGTATTTAAACACCGATATTATATAGATACCAAACTCTTAAAGTATTATGCCTTGTGCATTTATTTATTTTAAATATTGACATCTACACCTCTTGGCATCTCTCATATTGTGTGATTAACTTCACAACTGGGTCGTCATGTCTGCATTACCAGGGTACCTGCCCACCCACTGATGATCGGCCAATAGCCGTGAAACAGTGCTGTCTGGGTGGTGGTACTCAACTGAGAATAAGTAACAATAGCCTTCTCTATTAGTGAAGAGTTACTTATTCGAAGTAGTGCAATATCATGGCAACTCGTCGTGAAGGCAGAGCACAATATGAGAAAGAGCAAATGATGCCTACAACAACTACTTTGTAGTTTATTAAGAGTTATCTATGGTGTATTTAAACACCGATATTATATACAAAACTACACATACAACACAAGTTCCGTATTCATCGCAAGCGTACTGATGGCGCAGATATGGGAGACCACAGGTGGCGCCTGACCCACTATGCCACTACACACAGAACTGACTATGCTGAATTGCCTCAGTATATCACTTTGAATTTAAATTTAATGGACCTGTATACCCATTAAATTTAAATACAAAGTACAAATTTAAGTATAAAGTTATTATAAGTGTTTTTTCCCTCAGAAGGAACCTTAAGACAGAAAGGTAAGTGTCGCCCACAGAAGGACAAGAACCCGATTGAAAGGAAAGTGTGTCTTATTGGTAACACTGCAATGTGCACAAATTATTACAAATATATACAAATAATCACAAAATATACTCATATTATTATTTTCAGGCAAAACAAAACATATTACCTGAAAATAATAAATTAAAAATTAACAATAATTACCTATTTCATTTATTGTTTTATAACTGTCTACTTTCATTTTTAAAATCAGTTTCTTATGTAGTCAGAAAATTGATTTTTTATTCTTTCTGAAAACAAAAAAAAAAAGTGTATAGGTTTGTCCATTATTGTTTTTATCATTCTATACTTTTATTTTTCTCATCAAATTCTTTTATGTAGTCAGAAAATTGTTTTTTTTTATTCTTTCTGAAAAGGAAAAACAAAAAATTACTGCGGGTACTAGTAAATTGCCAGTGTATAGTGAGTGTCGCGCATGCTCCGTGACAATTCGCAGCACATAGATCAGCATATATACAGTAGTTAGTGTCGCGCATGCTCCGTGAAGTCAGAACTTCTCCGTCAGAATATATGGACCAGTAGATACGGAGTGTCGCGCATGCTCCGTGACAATTCCCAGCACAGATTGGCAGATACAGCGGCAGCCGGCAGATAGTGAGTGTTGCGCATGCTCAGTCAAGTCGGAACTGCCCGTTAGAATACGATTCACGAACAGTGTTGCCATTTTAGCGGTTTTCCCGCTAGATTTGCGGAATTGCTTCAGGTTTAGCGGATAAAAATATGAAATAGCGGATTTTTTAGCGGGAAGGGTATAAATGTTTAGCATTTTATGTATTTTGGCAATGTAACATTTATATTAAGAAATATTAAATTAATTGTTCAATTAATTATTTAATTAACAATAAAAATAATTCATAATTGAAATAGTAGGGATATCATATTTCATAGTTTTTTTTTTATAAAGCGAAGAATCGGTTTTATATTATTCTGGATTTCCCTGAGGAGAACCCCAACAATTTTACGTAGTTACGCTCGCGGTCAAACGACCTGATCATTGGGTCATGGCTTTAAATTGTTGAATCAAATCTAAAAATGTGGAAAAAATTCTAATGACGCCTTTTTTTGAAACAGCGAAGGAATGGCATTGGATAATTTTTCTTCGTCGTATTTGTTTGGCTTCCAAGAAATGCGATCCGAATTACCGACATCTCTTTCAACGTTTCTAATAACCACAGAGCAATAAGTAATAAGTAATAATTATTTCTAATAACCACAGTGTAATAATATCTTAGTATAGTCAGTCCTCGTATAGCACGATAGTTGTATTCCTAGAAACCCTCGTGCAATGCAAAATCGTGCGTTTAGTAAATCCACCAGCCGACAAAATCAATTCAAATATTTATACAGTGCCATAAACGATGGTGCAGATCCGAAAAAGATAGTGCATTCGTGTCAAACAAGGTGGTTATCCATTGAAGTTGCTATAACAAGAATTTTAGAACAGTATATTGAATTAAAAGCCCATTTTGAAATAACTCGTTTGACTGACAAATGTTATACTGCAGAACTTCTTTATTCAATGTTCAAAGATGAAAGTAATTTAGCGTATCTTTTATTTTAAAACCTATCTTATCTGAAGTACAAAGAGTAAACAAATCTTTTGAATCAAATACTGCCGATCCTACATTATTACTACATGATTTAAACATGCTATTGTCGATGATTGCCAATAAAATGTTTTTACCAAATACACATATTGAAAGGATAGAAGAGGACATTAATAATTATTTAGACCCTAAGCCATATTTAGGTTACCAATTTGAAAGAAAAATAAATGAATTAATAATGAATAAACTTATCACAACAACAACAGATGAAATGGCAATAACAGAGAGAGATGCCGTAATTTCTTGATTGATTTGTATCCACAATTAAAACAACGCCTTCCGGGCAACATAAAAGAATTAAAAAAATGTCATTAATCTCAGTTAACAATATATTAAAGCAACAAAACGAACCACTGATAAATTTATTACAAAATTTAAAATTGTCTGAAGTAGAAATTGAAAAAATTGAGCAACAGTATATAAACATTACTCTCGTTAAATGGGAAAACATCTACAATACAATGAAGTTTTAGTCAGAAGTTTCGAAATATCGAGATGCAAGCGGTAAAAATCCATTTAAAGAAATTAGCGAATTTGCATTGGGTATTTTAATTTTGCCATTATCCAATGCAGATGTGGAAAGAATATTCAGCAACTTAAATCGAGTAAAAAACAAAACACGCAACAGAATGAGTGTTGGCACGGTTAATGCAATCTTATCAGTACGATACGGGCTCAAAAGAGTTGAAAAGTGTTGTAAAAATTATGTTTTACCTGAAGAAGTGCTTCGCAAAATAGGTACACAAGAAGCATATGATGAGGAGGTATTGAATTTCGAAATTAATTTAGATTTTTAGATATTGATTTTATATTAAAAACAGAAAAATAAATAACTATTTATATATACTATTTGTTTGTTTGTTTTTATTCACTACAAAGTACAAACAAATGAAAATTTAAAAAATTTGGCGGGTCAAGTGCTAAAAATAGCGGATTTTGAGTATGCGGCTAGCGGGAAATATTATTAAGAGTTGGCAACACTGTTCACGAAGTTCTGAGCTGCGGTGACTGGATGGCTGACCGTGACTCACGACACTGAAGTGCAGGACTACTTTCTGTGGTATTCACTGTTGTAGTAGGCGTTTCGTTTATCCAAAGAATAGTATTTTACTCTGAGGTTTTCGCGTGAAGTGGTGAATTTTGAGTTCATTTATTGTGGTGTATGTGGACTGTTAGTTATTAAGCAAAATGCAGTTAACAGCCGCATTATTCAAAAATGCAAGACCCCGAACTTTACCGCCATTTAAATTTAAAGAAATGCGACCGCTTAGCTTGAAAAACGAGGTTTCGAAGAGTTCCAAAGCACTCTCAGGCACGTTCTTTTTCTGTTGTATTCCTGACTAATACATACGTATGTGGTGATGTAACTTTATATAGAAAGGAGTAAAGGTTATTGAATATAGCAAGTGTGGGGGCCTGGCTGTAAGCGAATAGGTTTTGTGAATGGCCATAAACCTAGCCATTCACAAAACCCACCGAAGAAAAGATTCAGAATAATAATAACTGAATGTATAATTTACTAGAATCGCTGGCAGTTTGCTTATTTGCTTTTTAATTAACCTAATTGTTTCCCAACTCTGTTGGCAAAGTTTTTCGATTGTAGTAGGTCGAATTTCTGGCAATAATAATAAACTACCTATGAGAAACCCTACTCTGCGTTAAATAAATGTAATTTAAAGTACTGAATTTTTATCACAAACGAAAACATTAATGGTTATATCACCCAGTTATACAATTTACTGATTAAAATACTCCAAACTGTGTTAATTGCAGAGTAGTATGCTTATTTATCGCATTAATAACTCTCCTTGAATTTGGTATATACCTTTATTGTATACCGAAACTGACAAAACAGATATTCGGACAGATTCAGAATATAAAGAAAGAAATAAGAACTAACTGCTTGTTTCCCCAATGAATAAAATGCTTACATCGAAACAGTGCATTGGTTTATCTCATAGTTATGGTAGATTAAACATCTATGTAGTACCAGATGGATGTTACATAGATTGACAGATTCAAATGGTTATGTAAAGGAGAGATTTTTATTAATGAAAACTCCAACCATAAAATGTATTAGAACCTATAGTAGTGTGTATGGGTCATAGGTTGAGAAGGCAGAAGATGCTTATTGAAATTAGACTTGAAGTTCTATAGATTTTGTAATTTGCAGGAAATATATTTGAAGGTGCAGCCATACCCTACATTACTCAAAACATCCTTACAAAGCCTATATTCAGAGTCAATAAGAATTGCACATATTCATGATTCTTTTTGAAAATTTCCTTTTCTTCTAAACAGACTATGCAAAAAAAAAAAAAAACCGTTCTTCACATAGTTTTGAGGTGCTACACATCAGGATTAACTTTCACTTCATATTTATTGACATTATCTGTGTGTATGTATTTTTATATACAACAATTGAAATGTGTGCTGAATTTATGTTATCGGCTCTTGCAAATAATAAAGCCAATTTGAGACTGCTAGTGTTAAGTCCATCATTTCTTCTACAACCTGAACGAATAACAGTTTATCAGTGTTTTACTGATGCTTTTGTGTATGTCCTATTTTCATTTGTTTCTTTTTAATTCTAATCATGGTCATGTGGTCAGAATTAAAGAGACAAATAAAAGAAAGGGGAAACAGCAACTATTTGCTGCCTCCCATATTGCAAAAGCAGTGACAACCTTCAAAATAAAAGTTTTAATATCAGATATTTAAACAAAGAGTACTGTTGCTACCCTTATAAATTTTTATTCATGGGACAGTCACGCTTCCTGTACAATTGAGATAGCATTACTTTTTTTTTTCTCATATATAAAGACGAACTATTTTCATACTCCACTATATGAATTTCATCATTTGCTAAGATTTCAGCCTCTTTTTTTTTTTTTTTTTTAAGTTTCATCTATTTCTATGTCATGGTGGACATTGAAACTTTACTCTGGCCTTAAACATAATCAAGAATTATGTTTAAACGCTTTTGAAGTTTAAAATAATTATTCAGAGCTTACAGGAAAGCATTGGGCGACACAGCCTATCTATCCTTTTCCCAAGGCCAGATAGAATTTAACGAACTGAAAAGTGTTACTATCATACACTTTAAATATCAATTACTAGATTCCAACTTAAGAATCTCCCCATAATTCTATAATCATGTAACTTTGATGTGGAAAATTGTCTTATACATTTTAGGCAAGTTTACCCAAGGCCTTTTATTAATGTGGTACTTTTATTATCTCTTCAAATGGGTTTGCCAAACTCAGTTCACGTGGAAATGCTTGTTTAAATAAATTATGAATTCCATATCCCTGAAAGATACTGGTAGTTTTGATAATATTCCTCTATTCTCAAAATTGCCACTGTTTACTTCCTTCATTGTATAATGCACTGCTTTAATTTAGCTATTTATTCCAGCTTTTTTTTTCACACGTGTGTGGGTAACCTATAAACTTCTAATCTAAAATAATCTTTTACTTTAATTTGTAATAAATTATTAAAGATATTCATGCAGTCTCTATCATTAGTTAAAGTACTTACATATTTCATTCTACCAATCCTTTCAAAACAGTTTTTCCTGCCCAGCATGATCATACCTGTTACAGTATTCCTGGCAGGTCTACCATAACAATTATGCTCATTGCAGATTTCTTAATTATGCAATTTTTAAATGCCAAACAGCAAGTAGACATCAATATGATGTGCATTAGTGAGAACTTCCTTTACAGAAGTGTGTTAGTGTGCTTTCAGAATGTAAACAGATTGCTAATGGTTACAGCTGGCAATCTTTCATAATCTTTCAGCCATTCTCCTTTTATGATACAAAATTCAGTTTTCTTAGCATTGTAGTTATCTCATAAACAATATTAAAAAAGACCCCTGGATTTTAAAAGAGTATATATGTCCAGATTTCACTAAATCTTTGATACTATTCCACACAAATGATTCATCATCAGAATCATCAGTAGTTGATGCTATTCTTATTCAGTGGACCAATTTGGTTCACTCCTTTCCTTTTAGTGTCAACAAAGAATTTTTTTTAGCAAAGGATTTTTTGCCACTTTTCTTCACATTCTTATCCAAAGTCTTCTTATAACTTGCCCTAGTCTTCCTAACCCTCTTAGTGACTTGATTGTATACTAGTTTATACTTGCTATAGACTCCTGTATTCCCTGCTGATAATTATAATCATTCTATCCATTTTTATTCTCTGCCACTAGATCTCATAATTTCATCTGGCATCCATCCTACATCTGTGCACCAAGATCACCAACATGTAATGCTTTTTTCATGAAGAGTCATAAAAACTGGTGGTGATCATAAAAAAGAGTATTGCTTTTTCCTATTTCCTCTCTAATGCTGGTATAGAAAACAGACAACCAGTAAATATAGAAATATTCTACTACTGTGTGAGTCACTATTCTAGCATTAGACCACAAGTTCCAATCAGTATTTGAAAGGTAAACTATCCCATAATAAGACATTCTGATTTACAGGTCCTCTATTTGTCTGTATAATTCATTATGGTTATCATACATATTCGGTCGTATTCCTACTCTCATTTTTGCTTTCCCAGTGCTCTATGCCACGGCAAACTGGCTCAGCGCTATACTGAAAACTCACATCAGCTGCGTTAGATTCTACATACTTCTTAACCACAGCATGACTCCTCCTCAGCACCTCCCTGTACACATTGTACTTACCATGTTTCTCATGTCGCTTGCTCATCCCATTAGGACCTGAACCAGGCCTTGTAATCGCCCACATTTTGTTTTCCAGGTTGCTGCATATCCCAACAGGACAATCTGAATAATAAATTTTTGCCTCTATTTATGACTACTGTTAAATTACTCTCTGTGTATTCCCCTTCCAAACTAACAGTTTTCTGAACCACAACACACTGCCTTGGTAGTATGTTCTTGCATCTCTTCTATTTAAGTATATCCCATCCCTGTAAAAATAGTCTTTCATGTTAACAAGCATAGAACATGCCAAGGAAATTTCTACCCGGCTGGCCCTATGCAATCGTTCCAGTTCTGAATTCATTGACAAGGTTACTGTTGTGCTTTCCCTCCTATCATATCCGAGCAAAAGTCAAAATACTTTCAAATTTAATCCTGATTTGTCACTTTTTCTCAACATTTCCCCATACCTAGGTGGTAGATGACTCTCATCAACTGGTGAATATACTGCAACTGTGCTTATTGGAGGTTTGTAGAGAATGAAAAGACCTAGAGGTAATTGGTAAGCAGACATGAAATTCTCTGAGCAGTGCAGACATGCGGCACTGCTCTTGGGCTTTTGTCAGTGATATACAGAAACATTGCCAGCAGAGATAAGGAGGTGATTATCCCTTTGTAAATCTGCTGGAATGGATGCAGAGAAGGGCAACCAGATTGGTGAAGGGAACAAAAGGATGCTCTTATTTAGAACGGCTTCAGTTCTCTAAATTGCAGTGTCTCGAGACTAGGCACCTGCTGGGAGATCTGATTAAAGTGTTTAGAGCCTTGAATGGATTGAGTAAGCTGAATGTTAATGATATTCTTCCACTTGCTGAGAATACACACAAGAGGGCATAGATTCAAGTTAAGGAAGGATGGTTGGAGGATAGATGTGGGGAAGTTTGCCTTCAGCCAGTGGGCGATTGATTGTAGGAACAGGCTTCCGCCTGTTGTGGAAATGGATGAGTGGAATAAATTCAAGGGAGAAATAGACAAATTCTTGGATGAATGGGTGAAATGTGTTTTTCTGTGGTTGATTCTATATAAGCTTGCTTTCTTGCATCATTTGCTAATACTACTAGTACTGCTATTATTCATAGTACACTCCATCAATGTCTCCTGTGGTCTTCCATCAGAAAGATGCCAAGAAAGCTTCAGGTCATGATGGCATTTCTCCACTTGTTCTCAAAATCTTGAGCCTGCTCCTGTTCTGTGTCACCATTTTATGTTTACTTATTCCACTGGTGTTTTGCCTTGTGCTTGGAAATTTACTCATATCCAACCAGTTTCTATAAAGGGCAGACAAATTCCTCTTATCCAGTTATTGTCTCTTGAACTTACTTCTACTCTTTTCAAAGTAATGAAAAAAAATTGTTAACTAGCCACTTCTAAACTATCTCAACCTTCCATCTGGTCAATGATCACCAGTAAATATTCCATCAGTGTTGATCTGCTGGTGATATATTGGCTGATGTTACTCATCCGTGGACAAATTCAATGGAAAAGTTTGGTGAAACTCAAGCAGTTTCTATGGACATTTTTAAGGCTTTTGATCATATTTGGCATGAAGCCTTCTAAGCAAGCTTCCAACTTATGGATTGCTGAATGCTTTTTGCAGTTGGGTTTCCAGTTCTCTCTCTCTCTCTCTCTCTCTCTCTCTCTCTCTCCAGGTGATGATAGCGGGCTCTGTCTTTTAACTTTTCAACTAATGCTGGTGTTCCCTAAGGTTCAGTTTTTTTCCTCGTATATATTATTATTATTATCCAAATGATGCAAGGAAGCCTGAGGCTTATGCTGCACCAGCCAAAAAAAAAAATTTTGAGAGAGAGAGAGGGAGGGGACCTTCAACTGACTGAAAATCTGATCCATACTGATGATAGCACCCTTGTGCTTTCCAGTTTGGGAAACCTTTCCCTGCAAAAACAGCCTTATCTTCTCAAATATCCAGCACCAATTCCTTCACTGCTGATCTCCAGGTAATTCTCCAATGGGGCAAAGATTAGTTAGTTTTATTATTTCTAAAACTCAGTCCTGTCTTATATCTCATAAAGAGGAGTTTGCTGCTCCTGTGCTTGTATTTGATGACACTCAGATCTCTAGATAAGATCATATATATCTATTAGGGCATGACTTCATATCTCTCTCTCTCTCTCTTTCTTTCTTTCTTTCTCTCTCAGCATAAGCAGATTACAAGTACAGGCATACCTCGGTTAACGTTACCTCTGATAACGAAGCTTCGATATAACGAAGTCGGCAATTTCAAGCCCCATTTAACATTAAAAAAAATATATTCCAGTTTAATCACCTGAAATCTAAACAAACTGAAGAAATTACGGAAACCTTTGGGGCTTCTCGTGGTTGATTCGAGAAATTTAAAAAACGGGCCAGGATTCATAGTGTAAAATTAACAGGAGAAGCTGCAAAGTTTCCAGAAAAACTAAAGGAAATAATTGAACGTGAAAATTTTCCATTGGTGTTCAATGTTGACGAAAGCGGTTTGTTCTGGAAACGGCTACCAACAAAAAGCTTCATTTCTATTGAAGAAAAATCAGCTTCTGGGTTCAAAGCAGCCAAAGACCGTTTAACGTTACTCTTTGGATCAAATGCCTCCGGCGATTATAAATTAAAACTGTTATTAGTTTACCATTCAGAAAATCCGAGGGCGTTAAAAGGTAACATAAAAATGAATTTACCTGTAATATGGAAAGCAAATAGAAAAGCGTGGGTTACCAAGGAGTTATTTACTGATTGGTTTGTTAACCACTTTTGTCCTGAAGTAAAACGGTATTGTCAAAAAAAAAACAACTTTGAAGAAAAAGCTCTTTTGTTGTTAGACAATGCTCCGGGACATCCTACAGATCTTAACACGTTGGACACATGCATGCCTGTCAAAGTTGTGTTTCTTCCAGCAAACGCAACTTCCCTGATTCAACCATTGGATCAGGGAGTAATAGCATCATTTAAAGCTTTTCTATTTAAGAATACTTAAATAGAAAACAGTTTTCCCAGCCCGAATAAAAGGGTTAGGGTTGGCGTAAGGAAGGGCATCCGGCCGTAAAAAAATTCATGCCAAAACACTACAAACGCTGACCTCATATATAAAAATTGGAAAAAGGCGAGGACAAAAAAAAAGAAAACAGTTGGATCTGCGTCGAACATTAAGCAGTTTAACTGAACTAGAGGATAAAGAGGAAATGACAGTTAAAACTTTTTGGAAAAACTACACCATTAAAAACGCAATTGAAAACATTGATAGTTCTTGGAAAGAAGTCACTAAGAAATGCTTAGATGGAATTTGGCGCAAAATATGGCCAGAAGATGTACTAGAAGAAGAAAATAACATCCAAGAAATTAGAAATGAAGTTATCCAGATGGCTCAATCAATAGGTTTCGAAAATGTCGATGAAGAGGATGTTAGAAATTTATTGAATGCAGAAGATGATGGTTTTTCAGTGGAAGATTTAGAAAACCTTGTTAGCAACGAAGACAAAGATAATGAAGACGAAGTTAAAGAAGTTCCTGCCGAAAAAGTGTTAACAACCAAAGATTTAAAAAGGTGCTTAAATGACATTGAAAACATTTTAAATTTTTTTAGTGAAAATGATTCTGATTTAGGAAGAAGTGTTATTGTTAAGCGATCAGTGTTAAATGCAATAACTCCGTATAGGCAATTGTTAAATGAAAGAGAAAAAGAGCATAAACAATCAACTTTAGAATCGTATTTTAAAATGTGATTTCACTTTGTATGTAAGTTGACTGTTTATTTAATAAAACTTTTCTTTGTTCGAAAAAAAAGCTTTTCATGTTCTTTACGTAGGAACGTATCCCTATTCTGGCCATAGTATTTTTACCTCTGAAAACGAAGTTTCGCTTAACGAAGTAATTTCGTGGAACGCATCCTATTCGTTATTCGAGGTATGCCTGTATTGCTTCCTCTGCATCTAAAAAAAACTGGGATTTCTCTTTTGCTCTCATCATTACCTTTGTAAACAACTATTCACTCTGTACAAATATCAAATCTGCCCTAAAACAGAATGTTCCCACATCTTGGTTGTTGCACGCAGAACCCCTCTCAGACTTCTAGATTTCATTAAATAGATGGCTGTCAGGTTAATTATTGATCCATTTTTTGCAGTCTCCCCCTTACTCTGTCTGGTAGATGTTCTGTCTGTGCTTCATCCCCTTTCTATAGGTACTTCCAGTGCCAGTTGTAAAATTAGCAGAAGGTATACTCCATGAATGTTATGAAAAGCAGAGTATACTGTGCATATCAGGCTTATTAATTGAATTTGCTTTGGTCGCATAGAAGTTGCATAAAACTGTAAGTATTGCCTAAGAATCAAACTCTAATAAATTTACTTTTTAATTTCTGGTAAATATTTTAATTATATTTGTTTCTTTAAGACTTTCAAAAGCCAGAAGGTATACACTATTCACCTAAAAAAATCCAGAAGGTATATGGCATATACCTGCGTATACCCTCCACTACACCCCTGGGTACTTCCATGGGCACTTTCGTTTTAAATAGTAATCCATAATTCTCCCCCCCTTCCCCTTCCAACCAGTCTGAACACATGCCACAACCAGTCAGCATCCATTTACAGTCCAACTTCAAACTCACAAAATCAACTTTTCTTCTTCCTCATTTATCCATTCAGCTTTCATTTTTTGGAACAACTTTCCTTCACATGTGTGTGTGGCGCCTCTGTAGCCAGGTGGGAAGGAGCAGCACACGCTTCTTGATTAGACCGGGGTTCGAGCCCGTCACCACCAAATACGGAGGATGCGGAAAGGTCAGGGAATGACCACCGCATATCCCGGAACAATATGGCCTTAGTTGCTAATGCTCCTAAAAATCAAATAACAACAACAACCTTCACATGTAGTAGTAATAGTAGCTGAGGCATGTAATGCAAGTAAGCATCACATGTGGACACATTTGCACATCTCCAGTCTATGGGGACTTGCCCTGAGTCCTGCTATAACAGCCTCCTTTAATATAACTGGATAGACCCAATCCAACCCAGGTGATTTCTTATGTTCAACTTCAACAATTTCTCTTCCACTTTGCTCTCAGTTATTACAAAACCATTAAGCTCCCTGTTAGATTTTAATAAGCTTTTGTCTTTCACTTCCCCACAGAATTCCTCATGCGTGAATGTAGATTCAGAATTTAGTCAGCTATCTGAGCAGGATCATCAACAGTCAAACCATCGATATCAAGTGAACTAATCTGATTCATCCCCTTCCTTCTAGAGTTTATAAGTAAAGATGTCCTTTGTTCTTCTTTGCATCCTATGCCAAATATTTCTCGTAATCTGCCTTTGCTTGCCTAACCTTCTTTGTGACTTTGATTACAGACTAGCTTATATCTACCATAGGCTTCTGTGTCGCCTGGTAATTTATATGCATCCCATGCATTTTTCTTCTCTGCGACAAGTCTCATTAATTCATCTGACATCCCCTTAGGCCTAAACCTTGAACAGTATTTCTTAATCGGTATGAAAAGCCGAGTAGCTTCCACGATTAATTCCTTGAATGTTTCCCATTTAGAATTGGCTGTTGGTAACATCATCAGTTGGTCCCACGGTATAGAGTTTAAAAACTGTCTGAGACTGCTGTAGCCACCTTTACAGAAGCAAAAACCTTTCCCTTTAACCCTGATGGTATTAACATCCAAGTAAATCCCAGTGATCACAGTGTACATCAGTACACTGTGATCACTGCCACCTAGTGGTTCCTATATCTGCAAATTCTTAATTCACAAATAATAACTGCTGATAACCAGATCAAGAATATCACTCTCTGGTTACCTCTCGAACATACTCCCTTTAACCCTGATGGTATTAACATCCAAGTAAATCCCAATGATCACAGTGTACATCAGTACACTGTGATCACTGCCACCTAGTGGTTCCTATATCTGCAAATTCTTAATGCACAAATAATCACTGCTGATAACCAGATCAAGAATATCACTCTCTGGTTACCTCTCGAACCTACTTCAGTGGAAAACAATCATCCAATAAATCCACAAAAGTCTTGCTAATGTGCGAGTGACCAATCCACAAGTTCCAGTCACTATCTGAGAAGTTAAAATCCCCCGTTATTAGACATTCTGATTTACTGGCCCACTCTATTTCTCTGTGCAATTGTTCATTGTACTCATTAGAGTCATTAGGCCTATAACACACTCCTACTCTCATTGTTGCTTTCCCAGTACTTACGTCACACCAAACTGACTCAACATTGCACTGTCCATCAATGTCAGCTGGATGCACTTCCTTAGATTTTGTGTTTATTATCTAACAGCATAACCCTTCCTCCCTTCCTATCCTGTCTGTCCTTTCTGTACACATTGTACTCCCCAAATTCCAATTCTGTACTGCTTATATCTATGTGACACCACCTCTCTCTCTCTATTATCCGAACAGTATCTGCCTTTGATGTCTTGACCAGCACTTCAAATTCATCAAATTTATCTACTATACTCCTAGCATTGGTGTACATGCAAATAAAAATGCACCTGTTCTTACTCTTAGTTACTCTAACACAGTCCATGTGTATTTATTTGTTCTATGATGACTCCCACCAGTCCTGAAATCCACAGTACCCTGCCCTCCAGGCTGCTGCTCATTGTAATAGAAGTGAAAGGATCACTTTCACCTCTACCTGCAGCTGCTGTTAATTTTAGTATGTGAATCCTCCAAGCTAGCAATTTTCCAACCCACCTAACACTGTTTTGATATTATCAGCACTCTTGCACCCCTTCTGTTTAAGTGTATCCCATCCCTATAGAAGCAGTCTTTCCTGTTTAGAACCACAGACCAGGCTGAGGGCGTCTCTGTGGCCAGGTGCAGCAGGAGCAGCAGCAGTGCATAGCACACGCTTCTTGATTAGACTGGGATTCGAGCCCATCACCACCAAATATGGAGGATGCGGAAAGGTCAGAGAATGACCACCCATATCCCGGAGCAATATGGCCTTAGTTGCTAATGCTCCTAAAAACCAAATAACAACAACAACAACCAGGCTGAGAAAAATTCCACCCCATGAGCCTTGCACAATCTCTCAAGGGGCAAATTGATTGACAAGGCTCTCATCATGTACTCCCTCCTATTGTGTCTGAGCAGAATTGCAGATAAACAGATTCTTGGATTAAAGTGCAACAATGTACATTTGTGTAAAAATATACACGTAAAAAAAAAGGTAAACTGCAGCCATTATCAACCCACTGCAGGATGGAAGCCTCCTCGACAATTCACGTTGAGGGAAAATATTGCAAATATAATGGTATTAATTCATGTCTTTCTCCCCAAGTATGTGCTTGTGATTTAAACCCTGAATGGAAGAAATACTCATGGCAAGCATATTTG
The DNA here is from genome assembly GCF_048544385.1 of Mastigoproctus giganteus. NCBI lineage: Eukaryota > Metazoa > Arthropoda > Arachnida > Uropygi > Thelyphonidae > Mastigoproctus > Mastigoproctus giganteus. Next base: position 81,062,007 of record NC_143582.1, read on the forward strand.
TTCTATTTAAGATTTAAATTTATTCCATCCCATCCACTTAGTACATGTGACACCTTTTTTTTTTGTTTTATTTTAATTATATAAGAAAAATAATTTTAAGTTTTTTTTTCTCAATTTGAAACTGTTCTATTAATTATAATTTGCTGAACTAATTATTAATTGTTGAAATTAATAATGATAATGTTTTTATCATATATCTGGAATTTTCAAGGTCATTCATCTGCCCAAATCGAGACACAGATGCTAAATTTTTGTTGGCTGTTTGCAGTTTGTTTCTGCCAAGCCAGCAAAACAAATGCTCTATGGCAAGATTAAACAGCTCTCACTAGCATCTCACCAAAGCTACGTGTGAGTGAAAGTTGACCAAAATAAACTGATGCTATCGCACATCTGTCTTCTCTTAAACACCTAACAAAAATGTCTCATAATTTGTAGTATATTGAAGTGAAAATAGAGAATACTGTATAATCATTAACAGAATATTGGTGGGGAAAGGTACATGTTACAATTTTATTTAAAAATTTAAAGAAATATTTTAAAAAGTAGCAATCATTAGATGCCAGTGAGCAGTGGAAGGTTAACTTTCCATCATTCACTCACCAAATGGGACAAATACACTTGTGTGGCATCTGTGAGACATCCCCCCCCCCTTTTTTTTTTACTGAGTTGAACACAGTGTTCTAATAAATATGATTTGCTAAACTCAATTACAAAATATTGAACAAAACTAAATAAGAGAAACCAATAGAATAATAATGTTTTTCATATTTCTTAGAATTTTCAAAGTCATTTGTCTTCCAAATTGAAACATGAAACTCACTTGGCACCTGACAAATGTCACACAAATGGCTATATCTTTGTTAGTTGTTCATGTGAAACCAAAGTTTTATCATAAGATTAGATAGCTCTCACTGATATTTATTCATGGTGCCACATTACAATCTACTATACTCCTAGCATTGGTGTACATGCAAATAAAAATGCACCTGTTCTTACTCTTAGTTACTCTAACACAGTCCATGCGTATTTATTTGTTCTATGATGACTCCCACCAGTCCTGAAATCTCCAGTACCCTGCCCTCCAGACTGCTGCTCATTGTAGCAGTTGAGTGCAAAAAAGATGGATGCTATTGCTTACCTGATTTATGTTAAATGCCAAACAAAATATTGAGTTCTCATAATTAGTAGAGGCAAATGATGCAAGAGAGCAAACTTATAAAGCATCAGCTAACAAAAGGAAAAAAAAAAAACCTACACACTTCACCCATCTGTACCCTCCAAGAATTTGTCTAGCTCTTCCTTTAATTTATTCAAACCGCCCATTTCCACAATAACAGATGGACGTTTGTTCCAATGATCAAACACCCATTGGCTGAAGGCAAACTTCTGCACATCTATCCAGCAACCATCATTCCTCAACTTGAATTTATGCCCCCTCTTGTGCAGTCTCAGCAAGGAGAAGAATGCCATCAACATTTAGATTACTCAATCCCTTAAACACCTCAGTCAGATCTCCCAACAGGTGCCTAGTCACCACATACTGCAATTTGCAGAACTGAAGCCTTTCTTGATAAAAAAAAAAAAAAAAAAAAAAAAACCTACACACTTCACCCATCTGTACACTCCAAGAATTTGTTTAGCTCTTCCTTGAATTTATTCAAACCACCAACTTCCACAATAACAGATGGAACTTTGTTCCACCAATCTGGTTGCCTTCTTTTATACTCATTCCAGCAGATCTACATCCTAAAGTGAGGCTGGCAGACCTCTACACAGTACTCAAGATGCTGCCTAACCATGGCCTTGTACAAAGGTATAATTGGGATAATCACTTCTTTATCCCTGCTACCAGAGTTTCTGTATATCACTGACAAAATCCCATGAGTTTCCCTGGCAGCACATCTGTACTGCTCAGAGAATTTCATATCTGACTGCACAATTACCAATTATTATTTTCCACTACCCAGAGTACAATACCACACAGTTTTTTTAATCTGGCATTACTATGCAGTACCCTGTATTTGTCAATATTAAACTTCAACTCTCATATCTCAGCCCATCCACCAAATTTTCCTAGATCTTGTTGCAGTAGCTCACCCTGATTACTGTCACTAATCAACCTGCCCACCTCTCTATTGTCTGCAGATGTGGACATTAAGCCTGATATATTTTCACCAGTATCATTAATAAATATTGTTAACAACAGTGGAGCTGACATTGAGCCCTGGGGGTCTCCAGTAATAACATTAGTCCATGAAGAGTAGTATCCACTGATAGCAACTCTATCTTCTCCCACTCAACCATCCCTTTATCAGGTGCATATCACAAATACATGCTGTGACTGAGGTATAATTGCATTCCTGTCTAGATGGTCCTGGATTACTTCTTTACCAGTAATGTGCCCATAATGCCACATTTTCCAGTTTGTATAGCAGTCTTATATGTGCAACAGTATCAAAAGCCTTCCTGAAATCCAAGTGTATGATATCAAAATTATTTTTTGCATCCAGTTCCTTGGTCACTGCATCATAGTATCCATTCAGATTGGTCATAAAAGACTGCACCTTCACAAATACATCCTGTGACTGAGGTATAATTGCATTCCTGTCTAGATGGTCCTGGATTACTTCTTTACCAGTAACTCCATTATTTTCTGTGGAACAGATGTTAAACTAGCAAGTTTGTAATTATTCATTTTGCCATTTGATCCTCCTTTATGAATTGGGGATATATTCACACATCTCCAGTCCATAGGGATCTCCCCTGAATCCAAGGATGCTCTCATAATTATGGCTAAGTGTTTGCTTACCTCCTTTGCTGCCTCCCTCAATATTTAGTTTTAACAATTTCTCTTCCACTTTCCTTTCACTTATCACAAAATCATTTAGCTCACCATTAGAATTTGATAAACTTCTGGCATCCGCTGCCCTAAAGAATGCCTCATGTATAAATGTAGATGCAAAATACCTATTCAATTTGTCAGCAACCTGAGCAAGGTCATCAATAGTTAGCCCATTGATGTCAAGTTGTCCAATGTGACTCAACCTCTTCCTTCTACTGTTAATATAAGCATAGAACTATTTGCTGCTGCTGTTTTTTGCATTCTTTGCCAGAGACTTCTTCTCTGTCTTAGCTGGTCTAACTTACTTTGTGACTTGATTATAGACTAATTTATATATGTATATACAGTAGGTTTCTTTATCACTTGATAGTTTATATGCATCCCACACATTTTTCTGCTACAGGTCTCAGCAGTTGATCTGACATCCATTTAGGCCTAATCCTTGAGCAGTATTTGTTATTTGCTATGAAAAGTGAAGTAGTTTCTATGATTACTTCCCTAGATGCTTCTCATTTAGAATTTGCTGTTGGTAACATCATCAGTTGGTCCCACTGCATAGAATTTAAAAACTGGCTGAAACCATAGTAGTCACCCTTATGAAAGCAGAAGCTTTCCTTTTACCCTTCACAATAGTTGTCTTTAATTAAATTTCACATTACTATACTGTGATCCTACCACCCAGTTGATCTTTTACCTGCAGATTCTTAATGCATGAAGAAAAACTGCTGATAACCAGATCAAAAGTATTGTTTCCTCTTGTTGCCTTTCTAACATGCTGCTGTAGAAAACAGTCATGCAATAAATCTTCAGTCTCAGTAGTGTGTGAATGACCAAATTCCAGTCAACACAACATCTGGAAATTTAAAGTCCCCCCATTTTAAGACATTCTGATTTACTAGCCCACTCTTTCTCTGTATGGCTGTTTGGCATACTCATCACAGTCAATAAGCCAACTGGATACACTGCCTTAGATTTAATATGCTTCTTAACTAAGAGCATAACCCCCCTCCATCTCGCTTGTATCTATATATTAGTAAAATAATAAGAGGAGTTTACCTCAATATAGTGCGTAGAACACTTCCGTATGATACCCTCCAGAAATTAAAACGGAAAAAAACGAAAAAATCGACAACTTACCGGTACATTAGAGTAAAATATAAATAATTAAATAATCAATTTAACACAACTCAAATCAATTTAAAACAATTAAAAATCAAATTAACGCAATAAAAGAATTAACAAAAATATTCAAAAACGATTTTCCTTCCTTAACACCCATCATCAGTTTTTGAATATTTTCGTTAGATTCTTTTATTGCGTTAATTTGATTTGAGTTGTTTTAAATTGATTATTTAATTATTTATATTTTACTCTAATGTACCGGTAAGTTGTCGGTTTTTTTCGTTTTTTCCATTTTAATTTCTGGAGGGTATCATACGGAAGTGTTCTACGCACTATGTTGAGGTAAACTCCTCTTATTGTTTTACTAATATTATTATCAACGTAGAACATATTGAGTAGTACAGCTCTGATTCATACTATCTAGTATCTATATATATATATATATATATAAAACACTTAGGTATGCTGCCCAAATTTTCCAACTGCTAATTGTTGCCAGCACCCATTCATGCAGTTCACCTCACATGACCACCATACCAGGCATTCTTTATTAATATTTTGTACTAACATTTTTTGACTGAAGAAAGGAAACCTATGTCTGAAAGCTTTCGATGTATGTTTATTTTATCTGTCTTTAGTTTTATTTAAACCATTCTAAGTTTTAAGAAGTGTAAAAAATGGCTGAACAGTGTCAAAAAAATTTGAGAAAATGTAGAAGAAATGCTAATGAAACATTAGAGGAGAGATCTAAGAGACTGAAACGAGACTCTACAACTACGAAGACAGACAGAAAACATTAAAGAAAGAGAAGCAAGATTGGAAATGAGAAGATGAGCAAAATGCCATAGGACTAATCAAATAGAAGTGCCAGATGCGAATAATCAACGGGCTGTAATTAATGTGGAAGAGCATGACATATGAAATATGTGTTACAATTGTGAGTATTGCAATGCAAGATATTGGGGACATGAATTGAACACATCGAATAAATGCTATCATGGTGGAAAGGTTTCACTTCACCCACTGTCTGAGACACCTACTCTATTATGAGAGCTGCTTACAACTCAGCAATGGCGTTCGCATCAGTGGGTGCAGAGATTAAATCACCACCTGGAAATGGTCCATACTGTTTTAGAATACATGGCCAGATTTACCATTTGGTCTCACCGCTATATCCAAACAAGGCAAATAAGCTATGATATGGACAAATTTATATTTTCGATTCTGCTGAATCAACAAGATGGCTTGATAAACAATCAAACCAAGGGTGTGTGGCTGACGTAATGCAACAATTGGACAAGATGCTGCGACAAGTTAACCCATTTGCTGACTCATATAAACAAATGCATCAAATAACCCAGGCCAATCCAACAATTTATAGACGACCCGGACATAGATAAGAGATGATATAGAGCACCTACATCCAAAACGGAGGTTGCTGCAATATTTGTTGGAGAAGACAGGGAGCCACCTGCAAATAGAGATATATGCATATATCCCACAGGTGACTACTGTAGAATTATATCACTGCTAAACAAGAATGGTGAAGATTAAACTATTTATGCCATAATCAGAAAGATGGCATATGTTACACCAGGTACAACTAGTTTAATATATTACTCAATCAAAAGGACGGTAAAAATTTTCAAAAAACTTGTTTCCACAAGCTCAAAATTCTTCATATATTGAGTATAGAGAGGTATAGTGCTGTTTTTTTAAATTGTTGTGATCAAAATGAAATCAGAAAATACTGTCTAATTATTTAGAGAATATTGGTGGGATTTTCAAATTTAATTTCATTTAGTGACAAATGGGCCTGGAGTACTGGGGTCCATAGTTTAATAATTTTCAAATAGATATTTACAGTATACCCAGTATAAAATAAAATATAAGTACAAATTGTACTTATATTTTATTTTATACTGGGTATACTGTAAATATCTATTTGAAAATTAATTTCATTTCCAAATTTAAAAAAATAAAATTTTAAAAAGGTGGCATCTGTCGGATGCCATAATAGCAGTGAAGGTTTAAGAAAAGGTAGTATTGTTCAAGTAGAATTCAAAAAAAACCAAAAACCTCTTCCACATAAGAAGAAAATTGGGCATCTCTAAGGTGCTCTGCCACTCTCTTTGATATATCTCAAGGTGTGACCTGCTGGGTTTATTAATCAGATCATATCCAAACAAATGAAGAAGATCAATTTTCCTTTAAACTCAAGCATCTATTAAGTGCTGCACCACCAGCTTTAAAACTTTTTTTTTTAATTTTCATGAGGAGTAGCATGGGAACTGATGTGCACCGAACATTGCTATGAAATTTCAAATTACACATTTGAAGTTCAGGGTTACTTTCCTTTCCTTCTCCGCAAGTTAACATCTCTGGTCTCACATGAGTTTCTTAAAGATTTATTATTGCTTTGCTTAAATAAAGAGAGAAAGTGAAACATGATATCACCAAAGATGGATGCTACTTTGTGGATAGTTGAGATATGTAAGTTTCAAATTTCGTGAGCTCTGAAGAATTCAAATCTCAAATAAATTTTGAAAAAAATTTGAAAATGGAAGTGAATAATAGTATCTAATATGTACATATTTTTTAGTTTTTTTAGAAGTATTTGTACACATGATAATATGTACATGCTCATGTTTAAGTCACGCAGTTAATGATTTTTTTCAACTGGAAAATGGATGAATCTACTAGATTTATATCAATATTTTATCCTAAAACATGTTTTTAAAATTTTCAGCAGAATTGGTATTTTTTTATTTTATTTGAAAATAACAACTGTGAAAACCAGCATTTTTTAAATGTTTAATATATTAAAAAATAAAAAGTTACATACAGTAAGTATTGCAGTCTATTTATAAAAGAATGAAATATTGAGAATGTTGAAGAATGTTTTCCATAAGAAAAAGAAAGAAAATTATAACATGTCAGGAGCTGTACCACTGTTTTTTTTTTGTTACACTTTATAAGGTGCTACCACTGACAGGTTAAACTCAACAAAAAAATAATAAAAATTTTAAATTACTTTCACTATATCCTTTCTGAAAATTGCTACACTCACTGTTCACTTTCTTTGCCATACTTCCACCTTGAGTCTATATGCAAGCAGTAACCACTGTTGTCATCTGTACCATACTCATCTGTACCTAGACTGATCTGATAATATTGAGAATAAATAAATATATATGTTAACTATGGCATGATTGTAAATTCATTTAGTAAGATGATATAACCAGCTGAAGCTATACGTGGTGTTAGGAATATTACATATATGTATGATATGGAACAGTGCTGGTAGAAAACTTTTCAAACTGAATATGGTATTGCAAGGCCTTGTGGAGAAAAACACTGGCAATGTTTGTAACATCACATTCCAGTATAGCCATGCTTATATGTGCCCAAGAGGGAAAGGAATCATACACAAAGCATAGAATAATAGTAAGTGTGATCTTAATACTTCAGACTTACCTCTTTGTACACTAAAGATATTACTGTATTGAATATCAATCAGTAGCACGTAGGACTTGTGGTCAAAGTACAAGCTTTCATAACTGTCACCATCCCCAGTATGTTGTAATGTGTGCAGGCTAGGATTTATGTAGAATTTTGCCAGAAGCAACTAAAGCCACAAAATATCAGTATATAATGGCTGCAAATTGTCTTGTGGGATCAATTATTTACCTATTTGGTGGAATGAAAAACCATGTGCCCTTGTAGGATCAACTAAACTTGGCTTTGTGAAATTTGATCAGTAAAAATTCCTTCAATTGAATTAGGACGTTAACATGCACATTTTCCACATGGTGTGAAAGAACAGCAATTGTAACCACTCTGCTGAGAGCCATAAACAAGTCATAAACAACTATGCAGTTATACTACAGCCACAGTATGGATTTATTAAGGAGTGATCTTGTCTGACCAATCTGATTTGATACCAAGATGTGCTAACAAAGGAAATGGATGTGAAATAATTTTGACATCGTATATGTAGATTTCACAAAAGCCTTTGATACTGTTGCACATAAAAGACTGCTATGAAAATTGGAGCAGTGTGGCATTAAGAGTAAGTTAACTGCTGTGGATAAAGGGGTGGTTGAGAGAGAGAGAAGACAGAGTAGTTATTAATGGGCGCTGCCCTTCTTGGGCTAATGCTATTAGTGGAGCCTCCCAGGTTCAGTGCTGGGTCCATCATTGCTTTCTGTATTTATTAATGATATTGATGAATACATACTAGGTTTAGAGCCTAAGTTTGCAGATGATACAAAGGTTGGCAGGATGGTTAATAACAGTAATCAGAGTATGCAACTGTAACAGGATCTAGAAAAATTTAAGGGAAAGAATCACCTGTTATACCATAATGCAACTTACTCATCATGGAGATACCAGTACAAGCCGTATTGTATATCTTCGAATAGTTTTCACATCAAAATGATGCTAGCACTACTCTTTAACCTTCCATCACTTGCACCCTCAATTAGCATTAGCATTAGCATTAGTAGAGGCATTTGATGCAAGAAAGCAAGCTTATGCAGCATCAGCCAAAAAAAAAAAATAATAATAAAAAATAACCACTTCCACTTCACCCCTCTGTTCGTTCGAAATACCTGTCCAGCTGCGCCTTAAACTTATTTAGTCTATCAACTTCCACAACAAGGGATGGAATTCTGTTCCACCTACCAACCACCTGCTGGCTAAAGGCAAATTTCCGCACGTCTATCCTACATCTGTCTTTCCTCAATTTGAACTTATGCCCTCTCAGGTGATTATTCTGAGCGAGAGGAAGAATCCCATCAGCATTGAGCATGCTCAAACCATTCAAGGCTTTATACACCTCTATCAGATCACCTCGCTGGCGCCTAGTCTCCAGACACTGTAATTTGCAAAACTTAAGCCTTCCTTCGTAAGAGCACCCCTTTGTTCCATTCACTAATCTTGTTGCCCTTCTCTGTACTCGTTCCAGCAGCTCTACATCCTTCTTGAAATGAGGCCTCCAGACCTGTATACAGTACTCAAGGTGTGGCCTGACCATTGCCTTATACAGTTTAACAGACACTTACATGCCGTCTGTGAGTTACTCCTTTTTGTTTTAATTATAAAAAAAATAATTGATAGCCTCCTTTTTTTTTTTTACTGAATTGAAAACAGTGATCCATTAATTACAATTTGCTAAACTCAATTAAAAAAATATAGAAAAAAAAATAAATGAGAGAAACTTATAATAAAAATATAGTTTTATTGCATTTTTTAAAATTCTCAAGTTACCGATAACCTGGATTGATACACAGATACTTGCATAGCATCTGGCAAATGCATTATGAATGTTTATTTTTTTAAGCTGTTTGTGTTTAGCCAGCGAAACCAAAGCTCCACAGATGGTTCTCTTATCCTTAAAGGAGTGAGAAGATAATCTGTTCATACCCTTCTTGTTTCTTTTATTTTATTTTACAACACACAGTATCCCTGATGATAGCTGATCTGCTATTACTTTGTGCAAATTAATTTGAATTTGCACTAAGTAATATGCATTGCCATCGTTTCTGTTTATTCTTCAGATGAGCAACAGAGTAATGCATTAGAGCCAGTCAGTAGCAGATTCAGCATATATATGCACAGTAAGCACTATACTTGTTATTTCTTTCACATTTAAGAATACTTACAAATTAGCTATAACTATGTCTACGAATCAAACGAGTAAATAAATCAAAAGATGGTGGGGGAATCGCTTTAGAGGTGAATATGGAAGCATGCCAATGAAAGTGAAAGCATGTGAACAGCAAGCATTCTCCAAACAAATGTTGCACTTAATGCTGAAAGGTAAGCTTTATGTGCACAGATCTTCCACAAATTGCTTCCATGATACGTCTCTCCAAAACTGCTGCTCCCTCAAAACTCTTGGCATTATTGTGGATAACAGGCTCATTTTCATACCACATGTTCAGCACCTCAGAGAAAAAGTGAAGTACACCATCCTCACCAGAATTACAAGAAGAGATGGGTTTGAAGGATAGAACTCATCACTTGATGTATGACACTGTTTTCATCCCTAGTGTCACTTCCGAAGCAGTGGTTTGATTCCATTGCACAGATAAAACCCCTATAGCTAAACAACTTCTTTAATTACAGAGAACCACCCTTCTTCAACTTACCATGGCACGTCCGACAATTCCCACCACTGCACTTCATGTCCTTATGGGGGGAACTTCCTCCTGACTATATTGCCTACTGTGGGCTTGCTCGTGCTGTTAAACACAAACTGCGGAGATCTTCATTCTCAAAGAACTGAGATTCACTGATATCCATTGTTAGAAGAAAGATTTCTTGGAGGCTCCTGTTACGCAGTGTCAAGGTGGACAGCCAACCCAAAAGGCTGAATTACCTGAAAATATTTACCCAGTGCAAACATCATGAATAAGACAACTTCATGGCTGAATCCAGACAGCTTTTCTTTTCACAGGACATGGAGCCTTTAACAGTAAATTGCGGGATCTGGGAATCCAGGAAGAGGTGATCTGTTCTTGTGGGGGATGAGGAAACTGGACACCATGTCATGAATATTTGTTGACTCTATCTCAGCCTTAGATTGGACCTTATGCAAGCACTGGGTATTACACTATTTCAACCTGAACATCAGCTTATTGCATCCAAAGAAACCTTCCAAGTCTTGAACTCCTATGCTACAGCTATTTTCAAATGCCACACCTACAACAACAAAGACTGCATGCAATTACTTTGGCTACTTAATGCCCACATGCACTACCCTGGATGCAGTATTCTGTCCTCAGCCCATTCCTTTTACCACAGATACTCATGCTCTCATCACCATCTCTCGGCCTCTTCTAACCTGGAAACCCCTCCTCCTGGAGGGGGTTTTCAGGTCAGAATCAGGGGATCTGTAGCAAGCAAGGTAGGTAGCCTTCTGTATTATTTATTTTTAATTGGCCCAGCCTCTTTGACCTGCTGACCTGGCATTCTTCTTGTTGATAGTATACTGCCTTCCGTGGGTTCCTTAGTGATGCTGATGCCCTTCCAGTGTGGACATTCAGTGATATACCTGCAACCACTAGCTTCCGTCATCCGTTTCCGTCTTCTGTCATCCGTTTACTTTTCTTGGCACCTTGTCCCGCCCTTCTTGGCTCCCACATACTTTAGGTTCAATCTCTGCACTCACCAGCAGATGCCTTTTCTATCATCATCCCTGTACCTTATCTGTTCTTCTCTATCATATGTTTTATTCCTCTCATTAGGCCGGCTCTGCTCTTGTCCTGGCCATAGCAGAGCCAGCCTCATAAATGTCCCTCTACTCTCTTGGTCCAGCTGCTCATGCCGTGGATGGATGGTGGGAGGTGCCTTCCTTGGTAATCATGCCACCCTGGTAACCAAGTGGCCAGATGAACAACACAAACAATGGGTTCAACATGCTGCTCATGGTAGCCAACACAATACCAATCTGGCTTTGCAGTTTTGCATCTTCACAGTGCCACTAACTGTGGTTTTGTGGGAAACCACTAGCACCTCATAACAAGTACACTATGTCCACATCGGTTGATAGCATCTCATGGATGCCACATGGAAATGGGAATTGTCTAGAAGAAGGGTTTTTTAATCACTGGTGTCTGTTAAACACCAAACAAAAAAAATATCTCATAATTCATAGTATCAAAATGAAAACAGAAAATAGTCTGTAACCATTCGCAGAATATTGGTAGGCAAAGTATATGGGAGGATTCAATTTCATTTATAAATGTAAAAAAGTGGCCTCTGTAAGACACCATATACCAGCAAAGGAAGGCTAAAATTTTAAGCTTATTAATATTACGTATATTGGCCAATACATGTAATACAGGTAACCCTCGTATAACACGGTTATTAGGTTCCGATAAATCATCTTGTGCGAAACCATGTTATACAGGACTAAGAAAAAGTACAAAATGGGGGGGGGGGTTACGTTCCATTCTAGATTTCGTGTATCTTCTGCTCTCTTTAAAAAATCAGTAATCTGGGTTTGTTTGTTTTGCTTGATAAATCTTTGTGAATTTCATCATATGGAACTAAGCATTTTTGAAGCTCCTTTTGAACTTTGGGCTTCTTTCATTCAAGAATCTGCATTCAAAAAATAAGATTCTAATTGCTCGGCTGACTTTATGCCTTCATGTATGCTTTTTAGTGTAAAATTTGGAAGTTTAGAATTTTCATCTGTGCTATCGTCATCCGAATGGATTTGATTTTACCTCTGATGCCATTTCCACCAAATCCACTATGCCGGCCTCGTCTTCTACCAGCAATTCTTGAACGTCTTCAGTAACTATATATATATATTTATTTTTTTAGGAGCATTGGCAACTAAGGCCATGTTACTCTGTCTATATTGTCTATAAATTGCGTGTGTCCCGAGGTTGATTTTCTGTTTTGCTGGATGAAAAACTTGAGTTTCCAGGAGAAAAAAAAACCATGCTACCCTCGCCTGAATAACTCAGCCACGTTGTGAAAAAGACCCATAAAAATTCCTCCCTTCATCGACGGGATTTGAACTCAGGTCTTTTCCACCCAGTGTGGGGAGGAGGGCGATTCTATAAACTGTGCTACCCACAAGGGCTTCAGTAGTCATATCATCAAAACTTTCCCCTCCTACTGACATAGCAAGTTCTACTATCACACCAATTCCGTTTTCTGCCTGTTCGATCATATTTCCTGAATGAACTGACTCTGACTATACATTTTTCTACACACATTTAATATTGAGGGTTTTACTTCTTTCAGCGATAAAGTTATGATTCTGATACAGTCCACAATTGAGAAATGTTTCCATACCTCCATTACTTCAATAGATTTGAAATAAATTTTTCCAAAATCCATTGTAACAATTTTCTGATGTAATGAGTTTTAAAGGTGGATATAATGCCTTTATCTAATGGCTGAATGAAAGAAATTGTATTAACCCAGCACAACTGTGGCGATAGGAACATAACTTCAACGTTTGGATGACTTAAATCTTTTGGATGGCCTGGTTGTGCTATCCAATAGTAATAAAACTTTGAAATCTAGATTTTTTCCACAAGTTCAATAGCACAGAGCGTGACACGGGAATTTCCCAACAAAATAAAATACTGTACAGAGATTTCTCAATAATTTTTTTTTGACTAGCGAGTGAGTCAACAGTGGGGATTCAAAAAGAGCAGAAATGTTGAAAAATTACATCCAACATAATAGCAGGGTTTTTCCCGCACAAAAGTTCAAAAATACCCTGTTATACGAGATTTACCGAAATTCTGTAACCATGTTAGAGCGAAACTGTGTTATATAAGTACCATGTTGTGTGAGGATTGCCGCAATTTATCAATTGTGTTAGAGCCAGTGTTGTAGAAGTACCATGTTATACGGGAGTTGCCTGTATAGTAAAGCATTCTTTACCATTTTTCAATGGCAAGCACTTTAATATGTTAAGTATTTAGTATTTTAAATAGAGATTGGATTGGTGTAGTTGAGCATAAGGTATGTTCGTGTCAGACGGCACCTGGGATTTCTCCCATCTCCACTGTGGTGTAGTGAGCAGTGAACTCTTATTCATGCACCATATCAACACATATTGTAATGCACTTTTCTGCAATATTTATGAATAAAGGAATTGGTGAACTAACACTTAAATAACATCTGAACAGGAAAGTAACAGGATTAAATATTTTAAAGTTTTTCATAAAAACTATAAGAATTAGTGTACAACTATCATACTTTCTCTCTGTTCTAAATTGATATTTAAAAGAATTATGATTTTTGAGGTTAACGAAATTTAAATATGACACACTGATTGTAAAATCCTTTTTTTTTTTTTTTTTTTTTCTATATATATAGATGTTTGCTGTTTAACTGAAATGATGGATCTTTTTGCTTGTTTGAAAACTAATGAATTCAACCAGGATTTTTGTCCAAAGGAAATAGCCAAGGTGCAAGCATGCTATGCTGCACATATAGTAAGGATATTATTTGCTTTAATCTTGAATAATTTAGCAAATTTCAGTAATATAGTATGTGCTACAAAGGTTTTTTTTTTCCCTTTTGCACCTATAAAAATAGAAAAGATGTAAAAAAATTTCCTGCTCAAATTGCGACAGCTCCAAACATCTGAGGAATTTTCCTGTTCGCAAAGAATTACTGGAAACTAAAATTTAACTTTGCTTCTATTTTGTTTTAACTGTGTAAATAGGTCACTTTCATGAGGGTTAGATTCTAGACTTTAAAAAACACAGTGGAAGCTGCTTATTGTGATAACTTTGGGACTCAGCTAGTGGTAACAATAAACAATGGAACAAGAACGTAGCTGTTCAGTGTTGTTTACTGATGCATGCAGAAATGTGTACAAAAAAGGTGTAAGTGGACAGAAAGACAACATTTAAATCAAGACGTATAAAATATTTTAAACTGACTAGCCACTGTTTCTACAAGAAAGTCATCAATCAAAATGAAACTGTCATAACATTTCTGGAAAATCCATACAAACCATTCATACCAGCTCTTACAAATAAAGAAAATATTAAAATGAGGAGATAGAAAAGGGTTAATGCTTTACTGCAAAACAGCCAGACTGGTATGAGTAGAGATGCAGTACTTTCTTTCATGTAGTAATGACACCAACAACCATACAAACTGTAAAAAGTAAAATCAGTAACTAGCCATCTGTCAGAGTTCAAGAACAAATCAGGATGTTACATATTCACTAGCAATGCACATGCATAAACCATGATAAGGCAAAAAACACAAACCAAAGCCTGTTTACAGTAAACAGCATTTTCTCTATATATTCATATAGGTCTGATTAGGACTTCATAAAAGTGATAACATTATCTGGTATTACAATAAGCTGCATGCACTGTAATTGGTAAATGACATCTGCTCAGCCTTAAACACAAAATCTAAGGAAGTGCATCCAGTATTTTAGGCCTAATTACTCTGATGAGTACAACGAACAACTATACAGAGAAATAGTGGGCCAGTAAATCAGATTGTCTTATAAGGGAGGATTTTAACTTCCCAGATATTGACTGGAACTTGTGAGTTAATTCCTCACACACTAGCAAGACTTTTGTGGATTCATTGGATGATTGTTTTCTATAGCAGCATGCTCGAGAGGCAACCAGAGGGAGTAATACTCGATGTGATTATCAACAGTGATTCTTCATGCATTAAGAATCTGCGGATAAAGGAACCACTAGTTGGCAGTGATCACATTGTACTGATGTGGGATTTACTTAAAGATGTAACTACCATCAGGGGTAAAGAGAAGGGCTTTTGCTTTCGTAAAGGTGACTATGTGGTCTCAGATTTTTTTAAATTAGGCTTTAAATACCAACTAAGAAATACAGTTCAGGGTTTAGGCCTAAATGGACGACTCCGTAGCCAGGTGGGCAGGAGCAGCAGTGCGTAGCACACGCATCTTGATTAGACCGGGGTTCTAACCCGTGACCACCAAATACGGAGGATGCGGGAAGGTCAGGGAATGACCACCACATATTCCCGGAGCAATATGGCCTTAGTTGCTAATGCTCCTAAAAACCAAATAACATAACAACATAGGCATAAATGGATGTTGGATGAACTAATAAGACTCGTAGCAGAGAAGAAAAATGCATGGGATGCATAGACATTATCAGGAGACAGATGCCATCGGTAGATATAAGATAATCTGTAATCAAGTCACAAAGGAGGTTAGGCAAGCAAAGGCAGATTAAGAGAAATCTTTGGCAAAGGATGCAAAGAAAAACAGTAAAGACTTCTTTACTTATGTAAACTCTAGAAGGAAGGGGATGAATCAAATTGGTCCACTTGACATCGAATTCGATTGTTGCTGAGGTAGCTGACAAACTGAACAAGTATTTTGCATCTACATTCACAAAAGAGGAAGTCTGTAGGGAAGTGGAGGCTAGAAGCTTATCAAACTCTCGCAGGGAGCTAAACGATTTTGTAATAACTGAGGGCAAAGTGTAGGAGAAATTGTTGAAATTGAACATAGGAAAGCACCTGGGTGAATGGGATCTATCCAGTTATAGTAAAGGAAAGAGCAAAGGAAGTAAGCAAACCCTTAGACATAATTATGAAAGCTTCCTTGGAGTCGGGGGAGGTCCCCATGAACTGTAGATGTGCGAATGTGTCCCAAATTCACAAAGAGGGCTTAAAGGGTGACATGAGTAATTACAGACCTGATAGTTTAACTTCTGTTCCAGGGAAAATAATGGAGTCACTGACTAAAGGAGCAATGCAGGATCATCTAGACAAGACTGCAGTTATAGTTCAAGACACAGCATGGGTTTATTAAAGGGAAGTCTTGTTGACAAATTTGATTGGATACTATGATGTGGTCACAAAGGAACTGGATGCAAAAAATAATTTTGATATCACATACTTGGATTTTAGGAAAGCTTTTGATACTGTTGCACATGGGAGACTACTGTACAAATTGGAGCAGTATGGCATTAAGGGCAAGTTGCCACAGGTGCCTCCGTAGCCAGGTGGGAAGGAGCAGCAGTGCGTAGCACATGCTTCTTGATTAGACCGGGGTTCGAGCCTGTCACCACCAAATACGGAGGATGCGGAAAGGTCAGGGAATGACCACCGCATATTCCAGAGCAATATGGCCTTATTTGCTAATGCTCCTAAAAACCAAATAACAAACAACAAGCAAGTTGCCACAATGAATAAAAGGATGATTGAGTGGAATAAGACAGAGTGGTAATCAATGGATACTGCTCTTCATGGACTTATGTTATTAGTGTAGTCCCCCAGGGTGTTCAGTGTTGCGCCCATTGTTGTCAAATATAGTGCCTAGAATTATGAGCTCTTGCATAGTGACTGATATAAATCGGAAACAAATTTATGTTTTATGACATGTGAGTCATCAATTTTATTGCCTGGAACATGGTGTTTCTGTCCAGTATTTGAACGATTTATTTCGGTAGCTGGGTTATGGGCATTATTTTCCTTATTTGAATGTGATGATGAATCCTGAATAAATACGAAAACGTTTCCTTGAATTGGGGTTTCTGAGTATTGGAGGATTACTATCTGATTCATTAAGCTGCATGTCACAATAATAATTACTTACCATCTTTATTTCACACACATAAATTTTGTTTCTTTTATAAAACAAAATTTTGTTTCTTTTATATAATATACTGTACTTTTATAATTAATATGAAGTTTCTCAATTGTGGACAACTGTTGACACCAAACCGGAGTTAATCGAAGTGGCTTCTAAAATATATTAACTGTTATTCAAATGTTATAACTCCAGATCACAACTGCTATTTCGTGGTGATGGCAGAACTCGTGGCAGATGTATGCAGTACTCATGATGTGGCCTGATACGTTGCTTTATACAATGGGATAATCACCTCCTTGTCCCTGCTGCCAAAGTTCCTGTATATCATTGACAGAATCCTATGAGCTCTTCTAGAAGCTTGTTTGCAATGCTCAGAGAACTTCGTCTAGGACTATGCAATTACCACTGGGTATCTTTTGTTCTCCATCACCTAATTGGTATGGTATTCTGGGATTACTGCTGCCTATATGTGGTATCTGCACTTACCAATACCTCATTTGCCACTTCTCAGCCCAACTGCTTAATTTTTATACATATTGCTTCACCCTACTAACATTTCTGTCACCTGCAAACTTAGCTAATAAGCTGAATATAAATAAATTTTCTGTTTATACTCTGGGATGATCCCACAAGATCTTAGGATTTCACAAGTAGAACACAAGAGAATACCTTATTAGTAGTTATGCTGGCTTGAACCATGGTCAATCAAAGTATGGGCTCTCTTGTTACCACTTGGCTATGGCTGCCTCTTATATACCTTCACCAATATTAATAAATATTGTAAATGGTAAGGAGATATGCACTGAACTCTGAGGGACTGCACTAATAATCTTAGTCCAAGAAGAGCATTGCTGATTTATAACCACCCTCTGTCTTCTACCATTCAATCATCCCTTTATCTATAACAGTAACTTGCTCCTAATGCCACGCCGCTCCAATTTGTACACCAGTCTCTTGTGCAGAACAGTGACAAAATTTTTACTGATATCTAAATATATTATGCCAAAATTACTGCTTGCAGCCAGTTCCTGTTACTGGTCTTAGCTAATCATTGTTCAGACAGGATTCCCCCCTTAAAAACCCATGCTGTGATTTCCATATAACTATTCCTGTTAAGATGATCCTGCAGTACTTTTTTAACCATTGTCTCTATTATTTTCCATGGGACAGAAGTCAAGTTTACAGGCTTATAAAGCCGACCGGGCTAGCCGGGTGGGTAACGTGCCTGCCTGGCAACCTAAAGGTAGCGGGTTCGATTCCCGCCTCGGGCTTGGATCAAAGTACTGCAAAAAAAAAAAAAAAGAAAGAAAACCTTGAGAGGTGCACTATGGCCACAGAAGCCTATGCGCCAACAACTACCAAAAAAAAAAAAAACAACAGGCTTATAATTGATAACATTATCCTATGATCCCCCTTTGTGAATATGAGTGACATTTGCACAATACCAATCCATAGGAACCTCCCCCGAATCCAAGGATACTCTCATAAGGGTTTGCTTACATCTTTTGCTGCTTCTTTTAATATAACTGGATAGATTATATCTCAACCCCCCATTCATTCCAAATGTTTGTCTAGTTCTGCCTTCAATTTATTTTAGCTATCAACTTCCACAATAACAGATGAAAGTTTGTTCCAGCAATCAACTACCCGCTGGCTAAAGGCAAACTTGCATACATATTTTCTACAACTGTCTTTTCTCAGTTTGAATCCATGTCCTCTCAGCTTTGTAATCTGAGCAAGAGGAAGAATCCCATCAGCATTGAGCCTGCTCAATCCATTCAAGACCTTATACACCTCAATCAGATCGCCTTGTAGGTGCCTGGTCTCCAGAAGCTGCAATTTGCAGAACTCAAGCCTTTCTTCATAACAGTACCTCCTTTGTTCCTCTCACCAGTCTTGTTGCCCTTCTCTGTACTTGTTCTACCAATGCTACATCCTTCCTAAAATGAGGCTTCCATACCTGTATGCAGTACTCAAGGTGTGGCCAGACCATTGCTTTATACAATGGTATAATCACCTCCTTATCCTTCAAGAAAAATTCCTGTGTATCATTCAGAAAACTCCCATGCACCGTCCTGACAGCCTGTCTGCACTACTCAGCACTTCATATCTAATTGTGCAGTTACAACCAGGTTTCTTTCATTCTCCACTACCCTGAGTGTAACATCACATAGTTGGTACATTTCTCTGTACCAACTGTGTATGGGTTACTGCTACCCATATGGGTACTTTGCATTTGTCAATGTTAAACTTCAGTTGCCACTTCTCAGCTCATCTACTCAACTTTTCCAGATCCTGTTACTGCAGCATACTGTCATTACTGTTATTAACAACCCTGCCAACCTTTGTATCATCTGCAAACTTTGACATTAAGCTTGATATACTTTCATCAATATCATTGATAAATATTCAAAACAATGGGCTCAACACCGAACCCTGAGGGACACCAGTAATAACAATTACCACTCTCTGTCTTCTCCCACTCAACCATCCTTTTATCTATTGTAGCAACTTGCCCTTAAGGCTATACTGCTCCAATTTGTACAGTAGTCTTCCATGTGCAATAGTATCAAAAGCGTTCCTGAAATCCAAGTATATGGTATACAGGTAGTTCTCGACTTTACAAGTTAATTCGTTCATAGCTGCAAGCTTGCAAAGCGAAAACTCGTAAATCGGGAATTTATTTCCCATAGACATAATGTTAAAATAGGGGTTACGTTACCAACAATGAAATTAGTTAACTAATTAGTTTGTTTAAACAATGATTGATTTATCCAAAGAAATGAAAACGTAGCCAGTAAAATCAAGCAAATTATAATAATAGAGAAATTATTTATGACTTACAAATGTTAAAGAATGTTTATTCTTCATCATCAACTAAATGCACACTCGTTGATCACTCATTATTGGCTCGGCACTCGTTGGTTTGTTGCACAAGGAAGTGCCGTCTTCACAAATGTTTCAAGAGGCATTTCTTTCCAAGATAATCTTCTCTTTTAATTATAAATTTCACGATTGCATGCATAAGCATTTTTTAACAGCACACAAAAATTGCAACTAACATGATTCGTATGGAGTAACAAGTTTACGAAGCTTAAAAAAAAAGGAATGAAGAGAAGACTGAAATTTTATTTATGTTTTTTATACGATTGAAGATTTCAGTAATGGAGAAACACATTTCACCATAATAACGTAAAAACCCACACAATTGCAGCTATCGGTATTTTCACAAATGCAATAACATCGAGTTTACTACCCATTTATAATTGCTTGCAATAACGGAAAAGCCCAATAAACCGGAAAGTGAAAATTGTTTTTATTGTTTTATGGTCGTGACTTCCAGAAATGTGCTTTAGAAAAATATCGCAAAGCCGTTCAAAATTGGTTCTTATAACATATAATAACAATGAAAGTATAGTGCATTTAATGATTTGAATTGGTTCTTATAACATATGATAACGATGAAAGTATAGTGCATTTAATGATTTGAATTGGTTCTTATAACATATGATAACGATGAAAGTATAGTGCATTTAATGATTTGAATTGGTTCTTATAACATATGATAACGATGAAAGTATAGTGCATGTAATGATTTGAATTGGTAACTAATACAATTTACACCATAAAAACGACTTTTAGGGAGTTATATAGTGAAAATTTAAACTTCCGAGGTCGCAGAAAGAATTACCAAAAATCAATGTGTTGTTGCGTTCACATTACGATATTTTTGTGATACGGTGGTAACGGATTAATATCGTAAATTGGGGTACACTGTATTGTATAGCTACTCGCATGGTTTGAAATGCGGTATTTATGAATATATAACATTCATTTTTTGCAATTAATGTTCATATTTTCGATTTTGTTGATACTTGATACAAAAAAAAAAAAAAAAAACTCATAAAGTGAGAACTGCCTGTACTTGGATTTCCTGAAATCCAAGTATATAATATCAAAATTATTTTTTGCATCCAGTTCCTTTGTGACCACATCATAGTATCCAATCAGATTGGTCAGACAACTTCCCCTTGAAAAACCCATGCTGTGTCTGAATTATTACTGCTGTCTTGTCTAGATGATCCTGCAATGCTTCTTTAACCAGTGTAATGCTTCTTCTCTTCTCTGAGAACTATAGTCGCCTTTATGAAAGCAAAAACCCTTCCCTTTATCCCTGATGGTAGTTACATATTTAAGTAAAACCACATCAGTACACTGTGATTACTGCCACCTAGTGGTTCCTTTTTCTGTAAATTCTTAATGCATGATTCCATTATTTTCTGTGTAATGGAAGTCAAACTAACGGGTCTGTAATTATTCGTGTCACCCTTTGATTCCCCTTTGTGAATTGGAGATACATTTGCACATCTCCAGTCTGATAGACTTCCCCCAAGTCCAAGGATGCTCTTATAATTATGGCTAAGGGTTTGCTTACTTGCTTTGCCACCACCTTAAATATAACTGGATAGATCCCAACTACCCCAGGTGCCTTTATTATGTTTAAATTCAACAATTTCTCCTCCACTTTGCTCTGTTATTACAAAATCATTTAACTCCCTGTTAGAGTTTGATAAACATCTGGCTTTCTCCTCCTTGAATAACTCCTCATGTGTGAATGTAGATGCAAAATACTGATTTAATTCGGCAGTTATCTGAGAATGATCATCTACAGTCAAACCATTGACATGAAGTGGACCAATCTGACTCATCCCCTTCCTTTTAGAGTTTATATAAGTAAAGAAGTCTTTGCTATTTTTCTTTGCATCTTTTGCCAAAGATTTTTCATAATCTGCCTTCGTTTGCCTAACCTCCTTTGTGACTTGATTAATGACTTGCTTATATCTACCATAGGCTTCTGTGTCGCTTGACAATTTATGTGCATCCCATGCATTTTTCTTCTCTGTCACCAGTGTCATTAGTTCATCTGACATCCATTTGGGCCTACAACAGTATTTCTTAAGTTGGAACAAAAAGCCCAGTAGATTCCAAAATTACTTCATTGAATGCTTCCCATTTAGAATTTGCTGTTGGAAACATCATCAGTTGGTCCCACTGTATAGAACCTAAAACATCTCTGAGACAACTATAGTCACCTTTATGAAAGCAAAAACCCTTCCCTTTATCCCTGATGGTAGTTACATATTCAAGTAAAACCACATCCGTACACTGTGATTACTGCCACCTAGTGGTTCCTTTTTCTGTAAATTCTTAATGCATGAATAATTACTGTTGATAATCAGATCAAGAGTATTACTCCCCCTTGTTGCCTCTCTAACACACTGCTGTAGAAAACAATCATCCAATAAATCCACAAAAGCCTTGCTAGTGACCAAACCGTAAGTTCCAGTCTATATCTGGGAAATTAAAATCCCCCATTATAAGACACTGATTTACTGGCCCACTCTATTACTCTGTATAATTGTTCATTGTACTCATTAGACTCATTAGGCCTATAACAAACTTCTGCCGTCATCTTTGCTTTCCCAGTGCTTATGTCACACCAAATCGACTCAACATTGCACTGTCCATCTATGTCAACTGGATGTGCACTTCCTTAGATTTTGTGTTTCTTAACTAACAGCATAACCCCTCCTCCCTTCCTATCCTTTCTGTACTTCTTAAATTCCAGTTTTGCATCCCTTTTATCTGGGTGGCACTGATACGTCGCTGATATCTCCACGATATCCGCCTTGGATGTCCTAACCAGCACTTCAAATTCATCAAATATTTACTATACTCCCAGCATTGGTGTACATGCAAGTATACATGTAGCTGTTCTTACTCTTAGTTACACTAACACAGCCCATGTATTTACTTGTTTCATGACCCTCAGCAGTTTGTGAAATCCCCAGCAACTGGCTTTCCGGGCTGCTGCTCATTCCAATAGAAGCAGTGCAAGAATCATTTCCACCTCTGCCTGCAGCGACTGTTAATCTATTAGGCTGTGAATCCCCCCCCCCAAAGCTAGCAGTTTTCTGACGCACCTAACATTGCCTCGATTTTGCACGATCTTCATGGTTGTGCAACAAAAGTTAAGCATGTAGTTAAAGACAACTAAATACTACGACACAATTTTATCTGTAAAAATACAGCAAAAAAAACAAAACATGAACAACTCTGGATTTATTCTTTATTCATACAACTGAAAAATAGTGTAACCTCAATAAACTTTACTTAACCTTACATTGTGCAACATATTATTATAAAAAATGTCTAATAAAAAATTTTTCTCATTTTTCGGTTCATTCATTTTTTACTATGTACAAATATATAATAAACATTACCATATAATATCGGTGTAGATACACCAAACACAATGTTTAAAGAAACGCTATGGAATGAGTGTGAAAGGCATCATTTCATCTTTATCTCATATTGTGCTCCTACTTCAGAATGAGTTATCAAGTAACGCTTCACTAATAGAGAAGACTATTGTTACTTATTCTCGGTGGGCACCACCACTGAGACAGACGGTACTGTTTCAAAGCTAGTTGGCTTTTCATCAGCTTTTCACCCACTGATGAAAAGCCAACTAGTTTTTAAACGGTGCCGTCTGGGTGGTGGTGCCCACCGAGAATAAGTAACAATGGTCTTCTCTATTAGTGAAGCGTTACTTATTCAATGTAGTGCAATACTTGATAACTCATTGTGAAGGATGAGCACAATATGAGATACGGATGAAATGGTGCTGTCTTGGTGGTGGTGCCGACCGATATTATATTGATATAGAATCTTAAAACTTAAAATATTATGCCTAGTTGCATTTAGTTTTATTTAAATAATAAACATTACAAAAATTTGGTCCCCATTTTAAGTGGAATTTTCTGGAACCAATTATCCTTGCATAACAAGGATCCCCTGTATATTAATCATCGCTGCCATCTACCAGTTCCTTTATGTGGATATTCTTAATGCCTGAAGAATCACTGCTGATATTCAAATCAAGAGTACTGCTTTCTCTTGTGTCTTTAACATGCTGTTTACAACAGCATGTTAAAGACATGTTGTTCTATTGGAATGAGCAGCAGCCAGGAAAACAAGATGCAGGGTATT
This sequence comes from Mastigoproctus giganteus, assembly GCF_048544385.1. NCBI lineage: Eukaryota > Metazoa > Arthropoda > Arachnida > Uropygi > Thelyphonidae > Mastigoproctus > Mastigoproctus giganteus. The sequence goes on from NC_143582.1 coordinate 81,086,120, forward strand.
TCAAAGACTGTTGAGAGTCATTGTGGTACAAGTAAACACATAGGTTGTGTTAGGATAGCTAAGAATAGGAACAGGTGCAGGTATACTTGCATATTGCATATACACCAATGCTAGTAGTTTGGTAAATAAATTTGATGAATTTGAGATATTGCTGAAAACATCAAAGGCAGATATTGTTGGGATATCAGAGACGTGGTGTCACCCATGTCTCTGATATCTCTGAACTGGAATTTGGGGAGTACAATGTGTACAGGAAGGATAAACAGGATAGGAAGGGAGGAGGGGTTATTCTATTAGTTAAGAAACACATAAAATCCAAGGAAGTGAAGCCAGTCGACATCGCTGGACAGTGCAGTGTCGAGTCAGTTTGGACATTGGGAGATCAAAATTGAGAGTAGAAGTGTGCTATAGGCATAATGACTCTGATGAGTATAATAAGACACTGTACAGGGAAATAGAGTGGGCCAGTAAATCAGAGAGTCTTATAATGGGGGATTTTAATTTCCCAGATATTGACTGGAATTTGTGGGTTGGTCACTCACACACTAGCAAGGCTTTTGTGGATTTATTGGATGATTGTTTTTTACATCAGCATGTTCGGGAGGCAACTAGGAGTAATACTCTTGATCTGATTATCAGTAGTGATTCTGCAGATAAAGGAACCACTAGGTGGCAATGACCACAGTGTGCTGAAGTGGGATTTACTCAGAGGTATCTACCATCAGGGGTAAAGGGAAGGGTTTTTGCTTTCGTAAAGGCGATTACGGTGGTCTGAAACAGTATTTAAATTCTATATGGTGGGACCAACTGATGATGTTACCAACAGCAAATTCAAAATGGGAAGCATTCAAAGAAATTATCTTGGAAGCTACTAGGCTTTACATACCAACTAAGAAATATTGTTCAAGGTTTGGACCTAAATGGATGTCAGATGAACTAGTGAGACATATGGCAGAGAAGAAAAATGCATGGGATACCTATAAATTAATGGGTAACATGGAAGCCTATGATAGATATAAGCTGGTCTGTAACCAAGTCACAAAGGAGATTAGGCAGGCAAAGGCAGATAATGAGAAATCTTTGGCAAGGGATTCAAAGAAACACAGCAAAGAGTTCTATACCTACGTAAACTCTAGAAAGAGATGAATCAGATTGGTCCACTGGATATTGATGGTTCCAACTGTTGATAATCCTGCTCAGGTGGCTAACAAACTAAATGAGTATTTTGTATCTACATTCATACATGAGCAGTTATTCAGGGAGGGGAATGCCAGAGGTTAATTAAACTCTGGCAGTGAGCCAGATGATTTTGTAATAATTGAGAGGAAAGTGGAGGTGAAATTGTTGAAGATAAACATAAAAAAGGAACCCTGGGGTGGAGGGGATCTATCCAGTTACATTAAAGGAGGCAGCAAAGGAAGTAAGCCAACCCTTAGCAATAATTATGAGAGCGTTTTTGGACTCAGGGGAGGTACCCATGGACTGGAGATGTGCAAATGTGACCCCAATTCACAAAGGAGGATCAAAGGGCGGCACAACTAATTATAGACCTGTTAGTTTAACTTCTGTTCCAGGAAAATTAATGGGCCCACTGGTTAAAGAAGCACTGCAGGATCATCTAGACAAGACTTCAGTTATAGCTCGGACACAGCATGGTTTTGTTAAGGGAAAGAAATCTTGCTTGACCAGTTTGATTGGATACTATGATGTGGTCACAAAAGAACTGGATGCAGAGAATAACTTTGATATCATATATTTGGATCTGAGAAAGGCTTTTGATACTGTTGCACATGGAAGACTGCTGAACAAATTGGAGCAGTGTGGCATTGGAGGCAAATTACTGCTATGAATAAAGGGATGGTTGAGTGGGAGAAGACAGAGTTGTAATCAATGGACACTGCTCATAGTGGACTAATGGTATTAGTGGAGTCCCTCAGGGTTCAGTGTTGGGTCCATTGTTGTTTTCTATATTTATAAATGATACTGATGATGGTATATTAAGCTTAATGTCCAAGTTTGCAGACGATACGAAGGTTGGCAGGGTTGTTAAGGATATTAATGACAGTATGCTGCTGCAACAGGATCTATAAAAGTTGAGCAGATGGGCTGAGAAGTGGCAAATAAAGTTTAACATTGACAAATGTAAAGTACTACGTATGGGAAGCTTGATTGATTGATTGATTGATTGGTTTGGTTTTTTATGGCGCATTGGCAGCTGTGGCCATAATGCGCCAAGACTAATATGGGAAGCAGTAACCCCAGAGTAATGTATCAACTCTGTGGTACTAAACTGACAGTGGTAGAGAACGAAAAGGACCTGGGTGTAATTGTGCAGGCAGATATGAAGTCTTTTGAGCAGTGCAGACAATCTGCAAGAGTAGCTCATTGTGTCTTGTCAATGATATACAGGAATTTTTCTAGCAGGGATAAAAGGGTGATTATCCCCTTGTATAAGGCAATGGCCATGCCACACGTTAAGTACTGTATACAGAGCTGTTGGAACGAGTACAGAGAAGGGCAACAAGATTAGTGAATGGAACAAAGGGTTTCTCTTACAAAGAAAGGCTTAATTTTTGTAAATTACAGTGTCTGGAGACTAGACACCTGCGAGGTGATCTGATTGAGGTGTATAAAGCCTTGAATGGTTTGAGCATGCTCAACGCTGATGGGATTCCTCCTCTTGCTCAGAATAATCACCTGAGGGGGCATAAATTCAAATTGAGGAAAGACGTGCGGAAGTTTGCCTTTAGCCAGCGAGTAGTTGGTCGGTGGAACAGATTTCCATCCTTTGTTGTGGTGGTTTGATAGCCTGAATGAATTTAAGGCTGAGCTGGACAGGTATCTGGATCGAACGGAGGGATGAAATGGGAGCTTGTTTGTTTGTTATTTGGTTTTTAGGAGCATTAGCAACTAAGTCCATATTGCTCTGGCAATTTGGTGGTCATTCCCTGACCTTTCCGCATCCTCTGGATTTGGTGGTCACGGGCTCAAACCCCAGTCTAATCAAGAAGTATGTGCTATGCACTGCTGCTCCTGCCCACCCGGATACAGAGGTGCCGAAATGTGAGAATTTTTTTTTTTTTTTTTTGGCTGAAGCTGTGCATAAGCTTGCTTTCTTGCATCATATGCCTCTACTAATGCTAAACAGATATCCAAATCCAGTTGGTCACTTGCAGAGTAACAGAAATTTCTGCTACTCTGCAAGTGACCAACCCAGTCAGTATCTTGAAAAAGCCTTGAATGCGTTGAGCACGCTGAATTCTGATGGGATCCTTCCACTTGTTCAGATTATGAACCTAAGGGGGCATAAATTCAAATTAAGAAAAGACAGATATATAATAAATGTGCGGAAATTTGCCTTTAGCTAGCGGGTGGTTAATTGCTGGAACAAACTTCCATCTGTCGTTGTGGAAGTTGATAGGTTAAATAAATTTAAGGAGGAACTGGACAGGCATTTGGAGAGAATGTTGCGTTTTTTTTTTTTTTTTTTGGCTGATGCTGCATAAGCTCATACACTTGCTTTCTTGCATCACATGCCACTACTACTACTGCTACTAATTAAAGGCCCCCTATTACAAGACATTCTGATCTACTGGCCCACTCTACCTGTTTTAATTATGATTTTGACTACTTTTTGATTATATGCACCACAATTATTGGGTCTATAGCAGATTTCTGGTGTCTCCGTAGCCAGGTGGGCAGGAACAGCAGTGTGTAGCACACGCTTCTTGATTAGACCGGGGTTCGAGCCCGTGACCACCAAATACGGAGGATGCAGAAAAGTCAGGGAATGACCACTGCATATCCTCGGAGCAATATGCTCCTAAAAACCAAATAGCAACAGCATAGCAGATTCCGATTCTCATTTTAGTTTTCCCACTGCTTATGTCACACAAACCAAATGGACTCAACATTGCACTGGCCACCTACATGATCTGGGTGCAATGCCTTAGATTATATATGCTGCTTCTTAACCAAGGGCATTGCTTCCTTCCCCCCCCTCAATTCTGTATCTGTACACACTGTACTTGCTATTTCACTCAAAATTCCACATCATGTCTGAATGGCATTATGTTTTTAATATCCCTACTATATTTCACATTTGTTGACAACCAGTGCTTCAAATTCATCTATTTGTTTCTATATACCTCTAGTATTAGTATATACGTGCTGCTATGTGGGTTGGTCACTTATACAATAATAAGTATCCATGCACATGTTTTTGATTTTAGTAACATTAACACAGCCCATGTATTTTCATATTCCAAGAAGGCCTCCAGCAGACCTTATCTCCAACCCCTCACTTCACAGACTACTGTATGTCCCAATAGGAACAGTGAAAGAAACTTTTCACCTCTGCTTGTGGCTGCTGTTGTTAATATATTGGTTTGCATGTTGGAAAACTGCTAACCTAGGAGTTGCACAAGCATCTCCCCAGGCTAGCAGTTTTCTTAACACTTGCCTTAGTAGCTTCAGAAAATATTCTTGCAATTCTTCTATTTAAGTGTAACCCATCCCTGTAAAAATAGTCTCTCCTGTTATTCAAGCACACACTACACTGAGAATAAAGGAGTAATTCAAATAACATTAATTTTTATAAAAAAAAAACTGCTTTATTCATATTTTAATATTTCTATATTTAATATAGTCAAATAATAAACCAGTTGTTCTCATATGTTTGCATTTATTTTCAGAAAAAAGTGCACCAGAAGAAAAAGGGAAAAGTTAAATCCTATTTAGTTCCTAATGTTAAATTAAAGGAAATGACACCACAACAAGCTAATGAGCTGTTGAAAAAATATCCACAACCTAAATAAAGTTATTTATCAAAATAGTTTCCCAGGTTTTTATTAATTTGTAGACATTCAGAATGAGCATCCGTTATTAAAATTGATGTTCTAGATTTGATTTTTTTTTTTTTTTTAATTGGAAACACCAAACACAAAAGATATTACAAACTATACTACTTAGTACCATGTGTGGGTAAGGTTGAGAAGACAAGATACTTGTTCACATTAGACTTGAATTTCTGCAGATTGTAAATTTTAAGGAAGTACATGCGAAGGAAGGTTGTTCTAGAAAATGGAAGTTGAAGGGATAACTAATAAAATTTGGTTCAGTGAGTTTGATGTTGGACAGTAAAAGAATGCTGACTGGTTTTGAAATGGGGGAATATTGTAGATGCCAATTCAGGACAACAGCACCCATGGAAGTATCTGTAGAGAAGGTATGGAACAGAAACCAAATGTATTTGAGACAGAGTGAAGAGACTTTCTAGAGATGGGTCATTAACCCAGCTGCCCTCTTTTGAGTGCAGATCTAGAAGTATGAGAGAGGTTTTGGGTGTACCACCCCCAGATGTGGAAACTATTCCATGGTAGGATGGATTTGAGATTTGTACAGAATGAGCACTTTAGAAGAAAAGTAACATGAGAGCAAGAGAAAGTACAGTTTTTTAGATGCACAGTAAGCAATATCTGATGGGTGTATGCCAAGAGAGACCAGACGTCAGGGTAATCCCTATTATTGATGTTTGATTGTCTACTGTCTTCGATGACAGTAGGTCATCGAAGACAGTAGACACCTTTTCTAAGATATAAGACAGGACTGAGTTTTAGAAGGATTGAAATTATCTGTTTCCTTTGCTCCACTGGAGTTAAGGAATAGGTGCTGGAAATTTGAGATGAAGCTGTTGTGCATGGCAAAGTTCCTTAAACTGGAAGGCAAGATGCAGTGTGATATCATCAGCAAAACTATGGATAATATTTCCAGTCAGTGGAACATCTTAATATACAAGAGGAAAAGAGTGGGAAAAAGAACCGAACCTTGGGAAACACTAGCATTAATGGAAAAGCTAGAAGAAGAGAGCCTGCAGAGAAAACTGGATACCTAATTGCAAAAAAAAAAAACCAATCCATAAGATGGAGTCTTGTTTAAAGAACTTTTATGACAAACAATCAAAAGCCTTAAAAATGTCAAGAGAAACAACCTGAGTTTCAGCATAAATTTCCATTGAATTTGTCCATAGATGGGTAATATAAGCCAGTCTATCAGAACTGATGCAATCCATACTGGAGAAGTAGCATTGAGACATAAAACAAACTAAAGACAAATGTTTGATGAATAGAAGTGATAGTGATGATTCAGATGTACCTCTTTTGAAAGAAAAAGGTGCTCAAAAACATAATGAAAATAGTCCAGGGACATTGAAAACAGTTTGGACTTGCAGACAAAAGAAAAGCCACAATTTAACCCCGGGGGCTCACATCTGGTGAGTATGGGCTTGGCATACCCAGGGTCCTGAGCTGGATATCATCATTCTTCTCTTTCTTGGTGATTCCCTCTACTTTTGACTCTCTCTCTCTCTCTCTCAGGGTAACTTGGGAACTTTTTTTTTTCCTGGTGCAGCATAAGCCTCAGGCTTCCTTGCATCATATGGTTATTAATAATAATAATAATCAGATGGAAAGTTTCAAGATACAGTCACTCCCCAACTTACGTAAGGGTTGCATTCTGCGTAACTCAATGCGTCGGAATTTCCCTAAATGCTTATGCAGCACTCGCAACTATGTACACTGAATTTGATTGAAGCAAAAAACGGAATGTTCGTTGAACATGTAAATAGAATTATTTATCCAATTTTTTTTATCTCGTGTGCAGGAATAATTACAGAAGTGTACAAAATTACAAAAAGAGAGGAGACGGGCATAACTTTCCAGCTGATAAGCTTTCCAGCTGCTGTGGAAGTTGAGGGCTGTGCAGATTTTGGAAACCAGTGCAATGCTTGAACATATTAAACCACCCATTGTTTGCCATGAATTTGGCTTGGTGTTCACCGTACTTATCCTTAATATCTTCATAAATACTTGTTGTTTTTGCTTGAATGGCCATTGGATTCAGGGGCACTTGCTTCTGAATCTGAATTTCCATCCATATTATTAATAGCTTTTCCATATTTGATATAACACCTGAACGCTGTTTTGTGATCACTGTTGATCCTTTAACATGTTCTTTTATATGTGCACTGTCTCTTAAAATAGTATTCACTATTGAAGCAGCGAGACCTAATTCCGTGCAGCAGATGACAAATTTTGTCCTGCTTAGTACTTCTTAATTAATCATCTTTATTTCTAAATCAATTTTGTTTTGTTTCCTAGCACTGCCAGCACTTACACTTTCCATTGGTCCTTTTCCCTTCACCATTGTAATAAGTAAATAGGAATGAAGAGAAGATTCTGAAAATTTGTTTTTTATATGATTGAAGATTTCAGTGAAGGGGAACTCATTTCACCATAATACTGTAACGTAAAAACCCACAGAATTCCAGTTATTGGGATTATTGCAAATGCACTAAGATTGAGTTTACTACCCATTTATAGGGCAGGACACATAGCTTGAAGACATGATGACAGATGGACTAAGAAAATAACAGAATGGTATCCAAGAGGAGCTAGAAGAAAACCTGGAAGACAAAGGCGGAGATGGATAGATGAAATTCATGAGTTTGTGGGTAGTAAATGGATGTCCAGTGCTCAAAACAGAAGGAACTGGAAAGTTGCTGGAGAGGCCTTCATCCTGCAGTGGATTGAAAATGGCTGATGATGATGATGACCCATTTATAATAGATTGCACTAACAGAAAAGCCCAATAAACCAGAAAGTGCAAATTGTTTTTGTTTTATGGTAAAATGTGTTTTAGAAAAATATCACAGAGGCATTCAAAATTGATTCTTATAACGGAATATATGATAATGATGAAAGTGTAGTGCAATTTCCATTATAAAAATGGCCTTTTAGAGATAAATAGCTTAGTTATATAGCAAAAATTTCAATTTCCGAGGTCTTGGAACAAAAAAATTGGGTTCAGTTCACATTACGATATTTTCACGATACCTCCATTTATTCCTACGGGATGTAAAATACATTTCCATGATTTTTTAAAGTTTGCACCGGCCGGAAAAAAATTAGGGAAAGTTGAATTTCCGTAAGTCAAGTATTACGTAAACTGGGGAGTGCCTGTAGTTTAGTTTAGGGGTGTCTGATTAATGGATTTTTTCCATTACTTTGGAAAGAGTAGAGTAAGTGGATGGGAGGGATTTGTCACCCTTTTTAGGAACTGGTTGGATATGAGCAAATTTCAAAAGCACAAGGCAAAACACCATTGGAAAAAGAAAGTGTAAAAGGGTGACACAAGACGGGAGTATGCTCAAGATGTTGAGAACAAGTGGAGAAATGCCATCAGGCCTGGAGCTTTCTTGGTATCCTTTTGGCCTAAGACCATGGAGGTATTGAGTGGAGTATACAGTACTGGGAATGGCAGGAGGAGATTTGGGTCTGGCCCAAAATCCCAACAGCCCAGAATCCCGACAGTATCTACTATATTGTAAAAATATATGAATATAATTCTATATATTTATTAGTTTTTTTAGTAAGTAAAAATTTACCTTATTAGATTAATTTTGTAGAAGAATATAAAAAAAACTTTTAATAAAAAAATAACACCTCTCAATTTTAAGATCATGTTTTCTGTTACAGAAACAAAGTTTTAAAATACGTCAGCAAAAAACGACTTAATTCATTTTACTTTATTATATTGCATTTAATTGGTAATTTTTCAAGTCAAATTTTGGTATTTGTATAGGGCGTTTGAGCAATAATTATAGGTACAGCATTGAAATGCTAAAGATAAAAAAAAACTTGAAATAAGAATACTTTTGGAATATGAAAATTTAGAGTAATGTATTTTGGCAGCTGTGTAACATTTATCATAAATATCATTAACATAACTAAAACTAATTATACAGGTTGAATATCCCTAATCCGAAATGCTTGTGGCCGGAAATGTTTCGGAATACATAGCATGGTGGAGTTGAAGTAAGATGGAAATAAAATTTAGATTTCATGCAAAAAATTCCATTTTATTTATCAAAAAAAAAAACATGGTCTGCTTCCAAAAGAATGTAAATACAACAAATACTAATTCAAAATTCATATTTCATGTGAAAAAAAAATTCCCTTTTATTTACCATCTTAAGAAGGAACATCACAAGCGGTCGAGGGACCAGGAACTGGGGCCTTCAGGGAAGTTCTTTTAGAACTTACCTTTTATTTTATAAACTGACTATTTTTTGTTCTGTTATTACATACACGCTGCTCTTCAATGAGTTCATCACTTTTTTCACCATGTTGTCTATACGCATTTTTACTGCAGTGCTAACAATATCTTCATCATCTCTTTTACTATGATTGCCTTGATTCAAAACATTTCAGCTATTTCACCATCTGTCATTGAATTAATAACTGGAGCCTCATGATCAATGTTAGGAAGTCTTTGATCATGATCATAGACTTCCTCTATATCCACATTTTCCAGCTTACTGACTGACTCCGAAGGCACTGTTTTTGCATATCTAAGAAGTTCAGACATCTTTTTCTCAAAATCATTAGCTTCTTCATCATCATTGAGCATAGTTGCAGGCTAGCGGTTGTGTTAGGGATGCTTAACTGTGTCTTTAGTCACTAAGGTCCAGGCATTTGCAACACCATATATGGCATCCTTCAGGTTAAACGCCTTCTGAAAACCTTCCATACCCACGGTTCTGTTCACTGCTGCCAGCATGCTGTTAAAGAAAGTGTTTTTATATTTACACTTCATTGATCTAAGGATACCCTGGTCACATGGCTGAATTAATGAAGGCATGTTTGGGGGAAAGTACATGGCATAAATATTATTTTTGATGAGCAGAACAGTTGTTAAGAAATAAAATCTTGCAGCCATCATCCAGTCAAGCTTCCCTGCAGTAAGCACGAGCTGCTGATACAAAATGTTTGTGAAACCAATCAGAAAAGATGTTCCTGGTGATCCATGTCTTTTTGTTAGCTTAATAATGGATTGGTAAGAAATTCGCTCCTTTAAAACAGTGGGGATGCAAGCTTTGGCCTAGCACATCAAGTTTACATTTATGCATGCCTACTTCATTAGTACATCCCAGCATAATCTGACCTTGGCATCCTTAATTCCTGTTGGGACTGGCTCATCAGCTGTAGTTAGTGTCTCCCTGGGGCAATAATTATAAAACGATGTTTCATCAGCATTATAGACTTGTTCTGCCATCAGATTTTCATCCGCGATGATCTTGGCAAACTTGTCAATGAATTTCGCCGCTGCCTCGTGATCAGCAGATGCTTTATCACCACAAATCTTTAAAATTTTAATGCCGTGTCTTTTCTTGAATTTCCGTAATATTGAATGCCTGTTGTTTGAATAATATAATATGCCTGTTGAATATTGACACTTCACTTCAATTTTCAGTTCTTTATGATAGATTTTTGCTTGTTACATGATCAGCTAACCGGTAAGTGGCATGTTCACTGCAGTATTGGCAGATCCTCTTTCAAAACACAAACAAGATTTTCATTTTTAGCTTTATGCAGTGTTTTTCTATTTTTAATTTAACTTCTGTTCATCACTTTCAGCATAAAACTTGAACAGTTTACCCTTTCATTTTTTCTGGTTGTAGATGGTGGTTGTTCCAACACCAAACTCTTCTGCAAGATGTGTCACACTTACACTGCTGCCGTTTCTTCAGCAAATTCACTTTCTGTTCTATAGATAAACTTAAATGCTTCCTCTTATCACTGCTGCCCGGAGTATCAGGTTTTTTTTTTTTTAACATTTTCAACAATATATTTGCACAACAGAGCAGAGAATAAACTACACAAACTGTGAGTAATGGACATAGACACCTTGCATTGATGAAAATTGGCGCTTTACTGATGTCAACACCACGTTACAATTCTTTCCCGCCAAGGCTCCCAGTTTCCAGAACTTTCCCGTATTTTTCAAAAAGTTTCAGTTTTTGGAATTTCAGATTGAGGATGCTCAACCTGTAGCTTTACGTTCACGAATTTCTGACAATTACATTAATCATGACCATGGGCACCAACAGGATATTTTGAAAGGGCTAACAGGAAAAAATATTCCCTATTCCATTTTCTTCTATAATAATATTATTATAATAAGAAAATGGGATTTCTTGTTAAAGATTTTGCAGTGGGAGAGGAAAGAACTATTTACAACAAAAGTAAATATTCAATGCCTATCATGTGCTCAATATTGGATTATGGATGGTACATTTAAAACCGTGCCCATAATTTTTTTATCAATTATATACAGTACATGTGCACCTGTTGGTAATGAAAACTATCATATTCCCTTTCCCTTAGTTTTTGTTGATGAATAAGAGTGAAGAAAATTAAACGTTTGTTTCAAGATATGATTGACTTTGCCAATGAAACTGAATTGAGACCACAGGCCACATTAACTGACCTGGAATTACCTGCAATAAATGTCTTCAAAGGTGAGTTCCCTGTCTAATAGGGTCTGTTTTTTACACCTGGGACAATGTGCTTGGAGAAAAATTCAAGCAAGTGGACTGGCATCTCAGTACAGCACCGAAGAAGAATTTAGCTTCTTCTAGAATTTAGAAGTTGGCTGTTTCGATATTTGTGTGCTTTGGCATTTATTTCTTCTGGTGAGATACCACAAGCATTTAATGTTCTGAAGCCACATTTACCGAGGGAAGCTAGTGATACGATAGAGTAGTTTGAAGACAATTTTATATATGGAAGTAAATGGTATATGCATAATGGTATGGTAATTTGCACTCCACCATTATTTCCACCAACATTGTCTGTTTTTTACATTGTGTATCTGATGAAACGTTAGATTAGGCCTAATGGGTTTTCTCTGAAACCACGAGTGATGGAGTTTAGTCATTCGCTTCTGTGAAACCAATTTTCCATGACATACAATCAATTTTGAATGCCTTGTGATATTTTTCTAAAGCACATTTTCTGGAGGTCACAACCATAAAAGAATAAAAACAATTTTCACTTTCTGGTTTATTGAGCTTTTCTGTTAGTGCATTTTATTATACACGGTTAGTAAGCTTGATCTTATTGCATTTGTGATAATACTGATAGCTGGAATTCTGTGGGTTTTTAAGTGTAAACTTGTGATCTTTACTTTTATAGTCTGTGAATATACCTCCTATTTTTGCTTATTAGAATTGCCATTTAATAGAATTAAAATTCAATTAGCATATGTGATCACGAGTGGCACTTACTACATATTGTATAGTGAACTGTATTTTAATTATGGAGAGTCCATCGTAAAGTGATTTTATCGTACAGTGAACCAATCATAAAGTGGGGGTTCACTGTACTCTGTTTTGTTCTCTTCATATTACTGTATGTTTAGTTTAGTTCAGTTCCGGATTCAGTAATAGTATTGTCCCGAAACAGTGTGGTTTATTATTTTTCTGTTTTTTACAGTAAAATGTAAACAAAAAAAAAATGCGTAGATTTAACATTGCAACAAAAAAATGGAAATTATTAATAGAATTAAAAAAGGTGAAAATTTAGGAAATCCTCACCAAAGAGTTTAATATAGGGACTTCAACAAAAATTCTAATGCTATATCAGAATTTGTTGCCTGTGGATAGTGAGAGGACCCAGCATCAAAAAGACGATGTTGAAACCTGAAAATGCTGCTTCAGAGAGTGCATTTTATTTGTGGTTTCTTCAGAAGTGAAGTTTAGGTGAGCCAGTGCCTGGACCAATTGTGTGAAAAAGCATCAGATTTTAATCGAAAATTAAGAGGTAACGAAGATTTTAAGCAAGCACAGGTTGGTTGAAAAACTTTAAATTGAGACATGGTATATGTGAACTAGATATTCAAGGCGAGAAACTTTCTGCAGACAAATTGGCAACGGTGCCCTTTAAAAGTAAGTCTGCTTCAGTTATTATTATTAGCTGTATGGTACAAAGAAGCCTGAGGCTTATGCTGCACTGGCCAAAAAAAGTTTCCCTATTACCCTGAGAGAGAGAAGTAGAAGGAAATCACCAAGAAAGAGAAGAAAGATGATATCCAGCTCAGGACCCTGGGTGTGCCAAGCCCATACTCACCAGATGTGAGCCCCTGGAAGAAAAACTTAATGTTGAGACGGGCTTATGGAAACCATTACTGAGGAAAACATTAGCCACTAAAAGAAATGTCTGCACCAGGTTTTAAGATGAGATAAGAGCAAGTTGCAAATGCTACTGGGACGCACAGATTGTCGTGCTCGTTATTGGTAAGTTGAAAAAAAATCTTTCTTCAGAAAAATGCCTGGATGGGTGTTTCTGTTTTCTGAGACTGGTTTATAATTTTTTTTTTTTTTTTTTTTATTCCTGAAGTTAAAAAAAGACAGAAAACCACAAAAAAAAAAAAAAACTGCAAAGTTTTACTTCTATTAGATAATGCACCTTCCCATCCACGTGACAATGACATTAATTGCATTTCAAATTTTAAAGTTTTATTTTTCCCACTGAACATGACTTTCATTCAGCCTTTAGACCAGGGCATTATTGAGACTTTTAAAAGGTTATTACATTTGCTTCTTTCCAATGAAGATTCGTAAGGTATTAGTATAGGAATATGATGCAAGAAAGCAAGCTTATGCAGTATCAGCCAAAAAAAAAAAAAAAAAAAAAAACCACTTCCACTTCATCCCTCCATTCGTTCGAAAAAGTCTGTTCCACCAAGATGTAGGATAGATGTGCAACTTCTGTCTTTCCTCAATCTGAGTTTATGCCCTCTCAGGTGATTATTCTGTGCAAGAGGAAGAATCCCATCAGCATTTAGTATGCTCAAACCATTCAAGGCTTTATACACCTCTATCAGATCACCTTGCCAGTGCCTAGTCTCCAGACACTGTAATTTGCAGAACTTAAGCCTTTCTTCGTAAGAACAACCCTTTGTTCCATTCACTAATCTTGTTGCCCTTCTCTGTACTCATTCCAGCAGCTCGACATCCTTCTTGAAATGAGTCCTCCAGACCTGTATAAAGTATTCAAGGTGTGGCCTGACCATTGCCTTATACAAGGGAATAATCATCTCCTTATCCTTGCTAGAAAAATTCCTGTATATCATTGACAAGACACCATGAGCTACTCTTGCAGCTCGTCAGCACTGCTCAGAGAACTTCATATCTGCCTGAACAATTACCCCCAGGTCCATTTCATTCTCTACCACTGTCAGTGTAGTACCACAGAGTTGATACGTTGCCCTGAGGTTGCTGTTTCCCATATGTAGTACTTTACATTTTTCAATGTTAAACTTCATTTGCCACCTCTCAGCCCATCTGCTTAACCTTTCCAGATCCTGTTGCAGCAGCATAACATAAATAGTATCCTTAACAACCCTACCAACGTTGGTATCATCTGCAGACTTGGACATTAAGCTTGATATACCATCATCAATATTATTTATAAATACAGAAAACAATAATGGACCCTACCCTGAGGGACTCCACTAATAACATTAGTCCACTATGAGCAGTGTCCATTGATTACCACTCTGTCTTCTGCCACTCAACCATCCCCTTATCCATAGCAGCAATTTGCCTCCAATGCCACACTGTTCCAATTTGTGCAGCAGTCTTCCATGTGCATGAGTACCAAAAGCCTTTCCAAGATCCAAGTATATAATATCAAAGTTATTCCCTGCATCCAGTTCTTTTGTGACTACATCATAGTATCCAATCAAACTGGTCAGGCAAGACTTTCCCTTAACAAAACCATGCTGTGTCCGAGCTATAACTGAAGTCTTGTCTAGATTATCCTGCAGTGCTTCTTTAACCAGTGTCTCCATTAATTTTCCTGGAACAGAAGTTATAGGTCTATAATTACTGTGTCAGCCTTTGATCCTCCTTTGTGAATTGGAGTCACATTTGCACATATCCAGTCTATGGGTACCTCCCCTGAGTCCAAGGAAGCTCACATAATTATGGCTAAGGGTTTGCTTACTTCCTTTGCTGCCTCCTTTAATGTAACTGGATAGATCCCAGCCACCCTGGGGTTCCTTTTTTATGTTTATCCTCAACAATTTCACCTCCACTTTCCTCTCAATTATTACAAAATCATCTAGCTAACTGCCAGAGTTTAATTAACCTCTGGCATTCCCCTCCCTGAATAACTCCTCATGTGTGAATGTCGATGCAAAATATTCATTTAGTTTGTTAGCTACCTGAGCAGGATCATCAACAGTCGAACCATCGATATTAAGTGGACCGATCTGATTCATCCCCTTCCTTCTAGTTTACATAAGAAAATAACTCTTTGATGTTTTTCTTTTCATCCTTTGCCAAAGATTTCTTGTAATCTGCCTTCGCCTGCCTAACCTCCTTTGTACTTTGGTTACAGATCAACTTGTATCTGTCATAGGCTTCTGTGTCACATGCTAATTTATATGTATCCCATGCATTTTTCTTCTCTGCCATATGTCTCATTAGTTCATCTGACATCCATTTAGGCCTAAACCTTGAACAATATTTCTTAGTTGGTATGTAAAGCCTAGTAGCTTCCAAGATAAGTTCTTTGAATGCTTCCCATTTTGAATTTGCTGTTCGTAACATCATCAGTTGGTTCCATTGTATAGAATTTAAATACTGTCTCAGACCATCATAGTTGCCTTTACGAAAGCAATAACCCTTCACTTTACCCCTGATGGTAGTCACCTCTTTGAGTAAAAATCCCACTTCAGCACACTGTGATCACTGCCACCTAGTGGTTCCTGTATCTGCAGATTCTTAATGCATGAAGAATCACTACTGATAATCAAATAAAGAGTATTGCTCCCTCTAGTTGCCTTCCGAACATGCTGATTTAGAAAACAATCATCCAATAAATCCACAAAAGCCTTGCTAGTGTGTGAGTGACCAACCCACAAATTCCAGTCAATATCTGAGAAATTAAAGTCCCCCATTATAAGACTCCCTGATTTACTGGCCCACTCTATTTTCCTGTATAGTGTCTTATTATACTCATCAGAGTCATTAGGCCTATAGCACACTCCTACTTTCAATTTTGATCTCCCAATGCTTATGTCACACCAAACTGACTCGACACTGCACTGTCCAGTGATGTCGACTAGCTTCACTTCCTTGGATTTTGTGTGTTTCTTAACTAATAGCATAACCCCTCCTCCCTTCCTATCTGTACACATTGTACTCCCCAAATTCCAGTTCTGCATTCCTTATATCTGTGTGACACCACGTCTCTGATATCCCAACAATATCTGCCTTTGATGTTTTGAGCAATACCTCAAATTTATTTACCCAACTCCTAGCATTGGTGTACACGCAAGTATACATGCACCTGTTCCTATTCTTAGCTACCCTAACACAACCCATGTGTTTACTTGTACCACAATGACTCCCAGCAGTCTCTGAAATATCCTGCATCTTGTTTTCCAGGCTTCTGCTCATTCCAATAAAAGCAGTGCAAGTATCACTTTCACCTCTGACAGTGGCTACTGTTAATCTATTAGTCCTTGTATCCCCCAAGCTAGCAGTTTTCCGACCCACCTAACACTGCCTCAATAGCTTCAAGCAAATATTCTTGCAGGTATCATTTTGTTTTATAAATCTGAACATTTGGAATCAGTTTTTATGATTGTTGAGGTGGGGAAAAATATTTCTGATATATTTGAAATATTTCTGCCATCCATGGGCAAAAACTCTGACTCAGGAATGCGTAGCGAAAATATTTGACTGAACTCATTCCTGAATGAAGAATTTGTTAAAATTCTTTATCATTCCTGGATGCAAGGATTGTGACGAAAAAGACACTGACAAATGGATTTTATCAGATCCCCCAATCAGGGATTTCAAATGTGACCATCTGGTCACATTTGAAAGAAGAAACTTCTGAGGATTATAGTGAAGAGGAGAAAGTTCTCATAGAAGAAAATCTAGGACTAACAAGTAGCGAAGATATTATGGCATTAGAAACAGCACTGAAATTGGCAGAAAACCAGAAAGAATGTGATATAACCAAATTGATATTATTAAGGGGAAAAAAATGTCACAAACGAAACAAAAAACAATCAAACATTAATTACTTCAAATTTTTTTTTTACAAAATTTGTAGTAAAATACCTGTCGGAATATGCACACATATGTAAATGTGCAAATTTTTATGTATGTTACTATTATTATTTTTTGAAATAATTTTTTTTTCATGCTATTTAAAGTCTTTCTTTTACCTTAATACATTATAACAGAATTTATTTAATGTTACCTTATTAGCATTAGTTGAGGCATATGATGCAAGAAAGCAAGCATCAGCCAAAAAAAAAAAAACCTTTCCATTTCACCCATCCAGTCACTTCACATTTGTCTAGTTCAGCCTTAAACTTACTTAAGCTATCAACTTCCACAACAATAGATGGAAGTGTGTTCCAGCAATCAACTACCCGTTGCTAAAGGCAAACTTCTACACTTCTATTCACAACTGTATTTCCTCAATTTGAATCTATGCCCCCTCAGGTTCTTAATCTGAGCAAGCAGAAGTATCCTGTCAGCACTGAGCCTGCTCAAACCATTCAAGGCCTTATACACCTTGCAAGGTGCCTAGTCTCCAGATGCTGCAACTTGCAGAACTTAAGCCTTCCTTCATATGTGCACCCCTTTATTCCTCTCACCAATCTTGTTGCAACTCTACATCCTTCCTAAAATTAGGCCTCCAGATCTGTATAAAGTACTCAAGGTGTGCCTTATACAAAGGGATAATTACCTCTTTGTCTCTGCTAGCAAAATTGCTATATATCATTGAAAAAACTCCATGACCTGCTCTAAGCAGTCTGCACTGCTTAGAGAACTTCATATCTGACTGCACAATTACCCACAGGTCTTTTTCATTCTCCACCTCCCTGAATGTAGTACCACACGGTTGGTGCATTTCTCTTGGGTTACTGCTACCCATATGCAGTATTTGCATTTGTCAATGTTAAACTTCAGTTGCCACCTCTCAGCCCATATGCCTAACTTTTCTAGATCCTGTTGCAGTGGCATAGTCTTTAGTGTCATTAACAACCCTGGCAACCTTTATATCAAAAACTTCTCATTTTATATCTCTGCAAACTTCAACATTAAGCCTGATATACCTTCATCAATATCATTGATAAATGTTAATATAATATTTGTATACAGTAAAATGTAAAAAAGTTATATTTGTTCTGGTACTCTGCCTAAGTAGGAATACCTTGTGGTGCTTCAGTGTAATAAAGGTTCAAAACACTGCTGCACAGACATGACCTTATCAACAACTTCAATATGTGAGATGAAGGTAAAATTATCATGGTTAATAAATGATATCAGAACTAGGGCCCCTAAATTCAAATTAAGGGAGAAGTTATAGACTGGACTGTAGGAAGTTTTCTTTTAGCCAGTGATTTGTTGATAATTGGAACAAACTGCTCCACAGGTAGCCGAGACCACCATTATCTGAATCAGAATTATCCAAAACACATAGGCAGTGTTGTTTTTTTGTGATGGTGCAGCAGAAACCTGGGGTTTTCTTATATATCTAATTGTAACAATAATTATCTCTTTAATGCCCAACCCACATATTCACATTTCTGCTTAATCCTTCATATGAAGCAAATGCTCAGCTATAAAACAACAAGCAATACGGGAGTTGTAAGAAGACAGTAAAAAAAAAAAATACTAATACAATACATCCTATCTTGCATTTGTAGTGATTGATAATTTTGGCACTTCATTTTATTGGAACAAACAGAAAATCACAATCAGAACAACCATGTGTAACAAAGGAAACATAAAATAAGACTATAACATTAATTTATAAATGCAATCGACGACTTACTGCACTTCAAATGAGAGCCGAGTTCAATAGGAACAGAGAAACTTTTGTGCCTACATCTACTGTAAAACTTAGTTTTAAACAAGCAGGACTTCATGGTCACATGTAGAGGTCAGAAAACCCTTATTAAAAGTGGAAAATCAAAAGAAACAGTTGGATTGGGCTAAGAGCCATCAAACATTGGACAAATGAAGAAAGCATATGTGATTATGGGAAAAAATGTAGGAAGGAGAGAGACTCCAAAACACAATTTTTTCTGAGTAGTTGTGCATTGGACAGTAGTGAAAGATAGTTATATGGTAAAATACTGGAAAAGCTTAAATGTTGTGTAGAATAAACATCTTTTCATTTTGAAATTTAATCTGGACAAAGAACAGAAATCAGTTAATTTTGCCCTCCATACACTTTCCAGAGGGATGATTATTCATTTACTTATCATGTTTACCACAATTTTTGTAAACAGTTAAGGTAATATTTTATTATCAGTAACAACAAATAGCCAGCACTGTAGAATTCTCTTATATTTTATTTTGCTAATTGATTGTATTTACATGTAATAGTCTTCTATGTTCTCTTTTGTAAAATTTCATTAATATTGTTTGCAATAGAGATTTTTTTTTTGCCTTCTTTGTTTTGCTTGTTAAACATGTGCACAACTTTAACTATACAGTAACCTATAACACACTACAGGCAGTTCTCGCTTTACAAGTTTCTGCCCCCAATTATCAAGTTTCAACAAAATCAAAAATATGAACATTAATTGCAAAAAATGAATGTTAAACATTCATAAATAGCACATTCCAAACCATGTGCGTAGCTATACAATACAGTGTACCCCGCTTTATGATATTAATCAGTTCCATCGCATCCCAACCCAATAACACTGTTTTTTTTGGTAATTCGTTTCAAGATCTCAGAAGTTGAAATTTTCGCTGTATAACTAAGCCATTTATCTCTCTAAAATGTCATTTTTAAGGTCATAAATGTAACCTTAAGGCCATATAAAAGGTTGTGAACGTAGTTTGTAAATTGTATTAGTTACTAATTCAAATCATTAAAATGCACTACACTTTCATTGTCATATGTTCCGTTATAAGAATCAAATTTGAACGCCTTTGTGATATTTTTCTAAAGCACATTTCTGGAGGTCACTACCATAAAACAATAAAAACAATTTGCACTTTCCAGTTTATTGGGCTTTTCTGTTAGTTCAAGCAATTATAAACAGGTAGTAAACTTGATGTTATTGCATTTGCGAAATACCGATAGCTGGAATTGTATGGGTTTTTACGTTATTATGGTGAAATGTGTTTCTCCATTACTGAAATTTTCAATCACATAGAAAACAAATAAAATTTCAGAATCTTCTCTTCATTCCTTTTTTTTAAGCTTCGTAAACTTGTTACTCCACGCGAATCATGTTAGTTGAAATTTGTGTGTGCTGTTAAAAAAATGCTTATGATGCAATCATGAAATTTATTATTAAAAGAGATCTTGGAAACAAATGCCTCGAAACATTTCTGAAGAAGACGACTCCTTGTGCAACAAACCAACAAGTGCCAAGCCAATAATGAATGATCAACGAGTGTGCATTTAGTCGATGACGACGATGAAGAATAAATATTTGTAAGTCGTAAATAATTTCTCTATTATAATTTGCTTGATTTTACAGGCTACATTTTCATATCTTTCGATAAATCAATCATTTAAACATAAACTAACTAATTTCATTGTTGAGAACATAACCCCTATTTTTAACCTTATGTCTATGGGAAATAAATTCCCGCTTTATGAGCATGCACTAGGAATGAATGAACTCGTAAAGTTGAGAACTACCTGTAGTTTGTTGGCTCTTATTCTCTGCTTAATGCTAAGCTTTATTCTTTTGAGAGGCTTGTGTCAATTTTGGGTAACCCCCTTTGGCTAATGACCAGTAGAGATTAGTTAGTTGTTTTAAAAATACTTTTACACACATTTTTAGTGAATAAGGGGATGTAGTTGGCTGTGTCCAACCAAGTATTGTGTGGCTGTTCAACTGCAGACGTGCTGCCTAACCTCATTCATGAATTTGATATGCCTTTTGCTATATTGCTTGCTTTCTAGTTTATCTCCAGCAGTTTGTTAAGAGCATTTTGGTACTGTACCCAGTAAGTGAATCCAAAGGTCAGTTTTACAGATAAGCATGCACACACACACACAATACAGGGTGTCCATAAAGTTCCTATCTCTTTTTGTGAAATAACTGGAAAATATGTGGAATTCAATTATAAAACAATAGAGGGTTAACATTTACTGAATAATTAAGAGTAAGGTTCAACACGTGCCCCATCCGTATCTTCGCACAGCTCAAACCTTTTCGCAGCATTTCTAAACATGTCCTGGAGCATTTGGAGTTATTTTGTTTACAGCCATTATAATGCATTGACATAAGTTTTTTCAACTGTGCACAAAGTTTTGACAAAACTTTGTGCACAGTTGATCTGGGCAGGCCAAGAGTCTGCATGATTTGGCATGAACAGACGTGTGACTCTTCTTACCATCCACCTTATGCTGTGAGACACGTGAACGTCCAGATCTTGGTTATCATTTAGAGATCCTATTCTTTTGAATTTGTTCAACACTCACATATTGTCATGTATGTTGGTCCTTTTTTAAATCTAAACCTCTCCCTGATTGTATTGCATTTCTTTCCCTGGATTTGCAATATTACCACCATCACACACTCCTCTACAATTCAATCTGAGGGGTTTCTGCAATAAAAATAAACGAGTTTAAATTTCACAAAAATAGATAGGGACTTTATAGACATCCTGTATGGTTGCATGAAAATTCTATTATGTAGGAATATTTCAAATAAGAAAAAATAATGTACACCTTATTCACAATATGACAGGAGCAATTTTAATCACCTTATGTGAGAAAATCAAAGTCCACATCTATAAGAACCACGGCATAATTAAAGTCAGTAACAGTTTTTAACCATACAGAAAGATTTCTTATTAATCCTGCATTATTAAACTATATTTCTGTAATGATGGGGTAATAACTACTAGTAAATAATAAGTGGGACTAATCAGCTTGCTTATCATGGCAAGCTGCAAAGCCAATATTCATTATAACAAATGAGAATACTTTATTGGACAAAGCATATTTTTTCAAAAACAATGATGGTATGTAAACAAATACAAATATAATACACATTTGATTTTAAAAAAATTTCACAGCTCCTAAAAATGATCAACATTAGATAGCTGTAGAAGATATAAAGCTTCATTATCAGAACCACACACTAAATTTGAACCTTTAATGTCCACGCTATTGACACTCATTACACAGGATGGAAGCAGTGAAACAATTTCAAGTCTGTGTTTGGAAGCCTCACAGTTAAGCCAACAATTACCAGAATGCAGCATATCTGGAAAAAATAACCAATAAATTTTTAAAAACTTAAAGGAACTTTAGAAATTCAACAGCTGCAATAACTTATCAGTAATAAAACTTGTCAGGAACTAATGACTTGTAAACAAAATTAAAGATTTAGTTAGCATTTTTCTCATACACATCACTGTTAACCTTCTGCTGCTTACACGGTATTTGTTAGACATCACTTTTTTAAATTTGGAAATAAAATCCTTCCATATACTTGCCAGTATTCTCCAACTGATTTACACCATTTTTTTTTTTTTTTTCATTACACTATGAATTAAGAGAAATTAGTTTGTTTGGCATTTAACAGATGGCAAGCAAGCAATAGCATCAGTTTCTTGCACTTGACTCTTGCATTCATGTGGCTAGTTAGTTAGTTATTTGGTTTTTAGGAGCATTAGCAACTAAGGCCATATTGCTCCGGGATATGCGGTGGTCATTCCCTGACCTTTCCACATCCTCTGTATTTGGTGGTGACAGGCTCGAACCCCGGTCTAATCAAGAAGCATGTGCTATGCACTGCTGCTCCTTCCCACCTGGCTACGGAGGCGCCGCATTCATGTGGCATCTACAAGATACCAGTGAGAGCTGTAATTTTTCACGCTTTGGTTTCATCAGCTTCACAGAAACTAAACTTGAACAGCTGACAAAAATACACGTTTGCACTGTATCTGCCACATGAGAATGTTTCAATTTGTGGGAAGCCTGACCTTAATTCTAAAAATTAATTCTTAAATTCTAAAAATTAATTCTTAAATTCTAATATAACAAAAACATTGTTTTTGGTTTCTCTCACTTAGTTTTGTTTATTTTGTAATTAAGTTTAGCAAACCTTACTTATGCAGTGTCATTATAGCTTTCATATCTTTAACTGAGCCACTGTTTAAATTAAACATGAAATTGTTAATACAAAGTTATTTAATGAAATGCAATGCATAATGTGTAGGACCTTGCTCATACAGAGATGCTTTTTTAGCATGTTTAATATACATCTATGAGAAATATGTTCATCAGTAGTGCAATTTTCTCTATTCAGCTTTGATTTACCTTTAGTACATGGGTTATTTGTATAAGCCTTATTTTTGGGTTCATTTCACAAATAATGATCCAGAAAAATGCATTTTATACACTGCATTAACAAATGTACTGCATGAATGTCTTCAACCACCTACCTAAACTATCTTGCTCTAAATATAACAATTCTTTTTTTCTCCACCTTCCAGAGTTAGGCTGAGAGATGTTCTGGTCTCGTGCCATTAATCTTTGGTCTGCCAAAGATTTCTCCAAAGATTCTTCATTTTCCTTTTGTTTTGTAATTTTTTTATCAACTATCTATAAGTTGAAATTTTTCTCTGTATTCATGAACTCTTTTTAATCTATTGAGTTCACTTTTAACTTAGTATCTGCTCACTCTTACTGTGATTTTTGAAGGATAATGTAATATAATTTGAATGCACTTTTCCTGGCATGTTTCCATACAGTCTCCATCAGACACGTCTAAATTACTGTGTAACTTGCAAGTAATAAACTTGCAGTAAATCAAGATGTAGCGTGAAGTGCCTTTTATCATCCTTTATTTATTCACCTCTAAGCATATAACCTGATATTTTTCTAAACTATTTTATTTCTGCATTCTGTTCTCATGACTTTTTTTTTAGACACATTAGCATATAAGTGTGAAGCACTTAATTGTCTTCATGTCCATTCATCCATATATATAACTCCCAGTGGGTGGATCTTTCATTAATTTTATATTTGCCTCTTTGAAAAAGCTGTGTAAGGTCACCCCAAATTTCATTAAAATTGGACCGACAGAAATCCAGCAATTATCTTTTTTTTTTCATATAGTTTACACAAGTTAACCATACACTAAACAGTCATGGGATACTATGATTGTTTAATTTGTTTAACAAATTAAACAATCATAGTATCCCATGACTGTTTAATTTATTAAATCACAGAGACTAAAATGTCACATATTACAAAACATGGGGTAAATATTATGTTGCAAGGTATGTACAGTAAAATGAAAACAATTACTTATATTATTAGTAATTGGTAACAAGACAATTAGTTTTTTTACTTTTCAGAAAAATAAATTCAATTAATTTAAGAATTAAAAATCTAACACAACCAAACTGTAACTACTGCATACGTTAACTAATTTGTTGATTGCCCATATTTCACTCTCATATTATAACACAGGTTTTAGAAGGTATAATAGATATTTTTATTCCAGTTTCTTTCTGAACTTCAGATGGTCTAAATATATTATTTGTCACACCTTGATAAATCTCAAGTTTTTATTTCAACATCTTTCTCAACTTATGAAAGATGTGCAGCCAAGATACTCAACTGTTCACTTGTTCTAATATTTTGTTACATTAAATTTTACTAACATATAAGTTAGTGCAATAGCATCAGTTTAATTTGTAGCTATCTACCAAAATAGTTAAATTGGCATCGTTTTCATTATATCTCAATTGTGAATACCTTCACGAGTTGCCATAGTACTGTACTACCTCGAATAAGTAACACTTCACCAGTGGAGGAGAAGACTACTGTTACTTATTCTCGGCAGATACCATCACCCAAACAGCATCGTTTCGAAGCTTATTGGCTTCTCATCGGTGGGTGGGCAGGTATCCTGGTGTTGCAATAGTGACAACCCAGTTATAAGGTATAACTCCACAATATGAGAGATGCCTGATGGTTTGCAGTAGTATAGACTATAGAGTATTTTAGGGCAAGAGCCTCATACTACGGGGTAGAATAACTAACATATAGGTTAGTGCAATAGCATCAGTTTAATTCATAGCTATCAACCAAAATGATGGCATTGCACTAAACTATACGTTAGTTATTCTACCATGTAGCATGAAGCTCTTGCCCTAAAATACTCTATACTACTGCACACCATCAGGCATCTCTCATATTGTGGAGTTATACCTCATAACTGAGTTGTCACTAATGCAACACCAGAATACCTGCCCACCCACCGATGAGAAGCCGATAAGCTTTGAAACGGTGCCCAGACGGCACAGTTTCAAAGGCTTTCATTACCACCTAAGAAATACTGTTCAAGGTTTAGGCTGCCTAAATGAATGTCAGATGAACTAATGAGACTTGTGGCAGAGAAGGAAAATGCATGGGATGCATATAAATTATCAGGCAACACAGAAGGCTATGGTAGATATAAGCCAGTCTGTAAACTAGTCACAAAGGAGGTTAAGCAAGCAAAGGCAGATTACGAGAAATCTTTAGCAAAGGATACTAAGAAAAACAGCAAAGACTTTGTCACTTATGTAACCTCTAGAAGGAAGGGGTTGAATCAGATTGGTCCACATGCTATCAATGGTTCGACTATTGATGATCCTGCTCAGGTAGCTGACAAACTGAATGAGTACTTTGCATTCACATTCACATGAGGAATTCTGTAGGAAAGTGGAGTTCAGAAGTTTATCAAACTCTAACAGGGAAGCAAGTGATTTTGTAATAACTGAGAGCAAAGTGGAGGAAAAATTGTTGAACTTAAACATAAGAAAGGCACTGGGGTAGAGGGGATCTATCCAATTATATTAAAGGAGGCAGCAAAGAAAGTAAGCAAACCCCTAGCCATAATTATGAGAGCATCTTTGGCAAGACTGCAGTTATAGTTCAGACACAACATGAGTTTGTTAAGGGGAAGTCTTGTCTGACCAATTTGATTGTATACCACAATGTGGTCACAAAGAAATTGAATGAAAAAAATAATTTTGATATCATATACTTGGATTCGAGGAAAGCTTTAGATAATGTTGCACATGGAATACTGCTGTACAAATTGGACCCAGTATGGCATTAAGGGAAAGTTGCTACAATGGATAAAGGGATGGTTGAGTGGAAGAAGACAGAGTGGATAAACAATGGGCACTGCTGTTCATGGAATAATGTTATTAGTGGCATCCCCCCCCACAGGGTTCAGTGTTGGGCCCATTGTTGTTTTCTATATTTATCAATGATTTTGACGAAGGTATATCAAGTTTGAAGCCAATACAAAAGTTGGCATTACTGTTAATGACTGTAATGACAGTACGCTACTGCAACAGGAAAAATCTAGAAAAATTGGGCATATGGGCAAAGAGATTCAACCGGTGCAATACCACCACTTTGCTTATTGAAGGCTTGAAGTGGTGGAACCCATGTTTAGTCTCTAGAGCTAAGTTCCGGTCAACCCTTCCCTATCTCTTCCATCATGCAGTATGATTGATGACTTTTGAGGTTATGACGAACATCACGGCGAGATCCATTATTCCTTACATTTCGAGGGTACAGCTCTAAAACAGTGTTTGCAGGCTGGCCGCTAGTTAGTACACTGGACCGAACCTAGTGTATAATCTTGCTACCTCTACTCTGCCAGGAGGGAGTCCGAGTAGTGTGTATGCGGGGAGCATTGTCGAGGCCACGTTTGTCAAGGATCTGGGTATATTCTTACCATGTGTACGCCATATCCAAAAATTTCGTTACTTCATACAGCATGTCCCACCCACATTTTCTTACTATTGAATACACCATGAATTGTCAAACTAATAGAGCAAGCTTATCTGCGAAAAGATCTAAACCTCCCAAGCACTTCCTAATTCATTTCACAAATATACTTGGTCTCAATTCTAATCTTAACGTTGTCCATTTCCACTTGCAGTCTGCCAAACCCCATGTACTTTTTCTGACAAATCTCAGTTATCGGTTGATTCAACTACTGCTCATCTCAGATGCCAAAATTATACGCTGTATGATTCTTTTCGCCTCAAAGGTGGTACTTGTGCATATGTCCGTTCTGATATTCCCTGTCAGAGATTTGGCAATTTGGAATCTACTCTTTGATGTTCTCTGGCTTAAAATCTCTCTACCCTCATTGTGTAAAATTCATCTGTTGTCTCTACCGTTCTCCCAACTCACTAATCACTTGGAGCTCTTTGACTTCCTCTCTTTGCAACTTGACTTTCTGCAGTCCAACTTTCCTAACAGTGAGGTAATTTTACTTGATGATTTTAATTTTCACAACTCCAGCAGGCTTCCGTTTTCTAGTCACCCCAACCCAGCCGGTCGAGATGCTGAGGCTTTTGCAATTACTAATGGCCTTGCACAGATTGTTCATTTACCTACAAGAATACCAGACAATCCTAATTAAACAGCCAACACACTTGATCTTTTTCTCACAAACAACCCTTCTGAGTACACGGTCGAAGTGAGAGGTCCTTTAGGAACTTCCGATCACAACTTGGTGATTGTCTCTTCTCTAATGGAGACTTTATCTCATGGCTATTCCCAACCTCGTGTTGTTTGGCATTACAAGAATGCAAAATGGGATGACCTGTGAGATTTCTTTTCTTCTTTTCCTTGGTCGGATTACTGTTTCAAACCTTCTGATGTCAACATTTGCTCAGATCGTGTCAGTGAAATTATTCTTGCAGGAATGGAATCCTTTATCCCACATACCACTTTAAAATCTCGTCCTTTATCTAAACCTTGGTTTTCCAATAAATGTGCTAAGGCTGTTCAAGAGAGGAATGTTGCATATCGTAATTGGCTTGTTTCTAATTCTTCAGTTTCATTTTCTGCCTACACCAAAGCTCACAACAATTGTAAAGCAGTTATTAATCAGTCCAAACTAGAGTCTGAACAGGCTAAGAGTAGAAAATTTTCTTCTTGCCCTAATGGTAGCCGAGGATTCTGGTCTCTTGCCAAAGCTATTGGCCGCAACTTTTGCCCATCTCTGTTCCCACCTCTGTCCAAACCAGATGGTTCGGTTGTCACTTCAGCCAGGGATACAGCTGACCTGCTAGCATCCCATTTTTCTTCCAACTCATGTATTAATGATCTTGGTAAAACACCTCCCACCATTCCCAACACGCTCCATTCAATGTCACTTGTGATCGTCCGTCAAAAGGATGTCAGAAGAATTTTGACGAATCTTGATGCTAAGAAAGCTCCAAGTCACGATGTTATTTCTCCACTTGTTCTCAAAACCTGTGCTCACTCCTATTCTTTGCCGCCTTTTTTCAATTTCTTATTCCAAATGTGTTTTTCCTTCTGCTTGGAAATTTGCTCATATACAGCCAGTTCCTACAAAGGGTGACAAATCCCCCCCCCATCCAATTATTGTCCCATTGCAATTACTTCTACTCTTTCTAAAGTAATGGAGAAATCAATTAACCGCCAACTCTTAAACTACCTAGAAACCTTCCGTCTGATCAACGATCGCCAGTATGGATTCTGTCACAGTGTCGATCCACTGGTGATGTTCTGGCTTATGTTACCCATTTATGGACTAATTCAATGGAAAGGTTGGGTGAAACACAAGTAGTTGCTCTTAACATCTCAAAGGCTTTCAATCGTGTTTAGCATAAAGGTCTTCTAAACAAGCTTCCATCTTATGGTTTGCCAACTGTTTTTAGTAATTGGTTATGCAGTTTTCTCTCTGATCGCTCACTGAGGGTGATGGTAGATGGCTCTCTGTCTTCTAACTTCTCCACTAATGCCGGTGTCCCCCAAGGTCCAGTTTTTTCCCCCCAACTCTTTTCCTCTTGTATATTAATGACCTTCTTCCATTGACTGGAAATTCTATCCATAGTTTTGCCGATGATAGCACATTGCATTCCACTTTCCATTTTGAGAAACCTTGTTCTGCTCAATCAGCTTCAACTTCTCGAATATCCGCTGCCAATTCCTTAAATGCCGATCTTCGGGTAATTCTCCAGTGGGGCAAAGACAACTTAGTTGATTTCAACCCTTCTAAAACTCAGTCTTGTCTTATATCTCGCAAAAAGGATTCTTCTGCTCCTGTGCTTATCTTTAGTGACACTCCGATTTCTAGGCAAAATGATATATCTCTTTTGGGGATTACCCTGACTTCTAATCTCTCTTGGCACAAGCACATTACAAATATTGCTTCCTCTGCATCTAAAAAACTTGGTTTTCCCTTTTGCTCTCGGCATTACTTTTCTTCCAAACATCTGCTCACTCTGTATAAACCACAAATCTGCCCCTGCCATATTGTTCCCACATCTGGGGTGGTGCCCCCAAAACCTCTTTCAGGCTTCTTGATTCCATTCAGAAGAGGGCAGTTAGATTAATTAATGATTCATCTCTAACAGAGTCTCTCCACTCGCTTTCTCATAGACGTACTGTTTCTGCTGCATGCCTCTTCTACAGATACTTCCATGGGCACTGTTCTTCTGAATTGGCTTCTGTAATTCCCGCTCTCTCTTTCAAAATAGTCCGAACACGTGCCGCCACCAGCCAACATCCATTCACTGTCCAACTTCAAACTCACAGAACCAACTTTTCATCTTCCTCGTTTATTCATTCAACTGCCGTTTTCTGGAACAACCTTCCTTCATACGTATTTCCTGAAAATTACAGTGTACAGAAGTTCAAGTCCAATGTCAATAAATATCTTCTCAACCTCCAACCCAAGCACGGTACTAAGTACTATAGGTTCTAATACCTGTCGTGTTTGGGGTTTACATAGAAAAAAAAAACCCGGCCAATTCCATGCCTCCACTTATTCCAGCCCTCAACAGTTTTCACAGCATGAATGCAATGATCTGGTAAGAGATTTAAATTTACCAGGAATCTGCAGAACTCCTTGGTTTTCGACTTAAATCAAAAACATTTTCTGGCACGTGACATATTTCTCGTGGTACAAACAAAGAGAGTGAAAACCAATCCTCTTCTTTTCTAAGAACAATTCTATGGTTTTTTGAAGTAATATATAAGAAGACAATGTATTATTAAGAAGACTTAATGAACTATTTAAAAATTAGTTACAATCCTACACAGTGGAGACTAGTTACTGACTCATCAGTCTCAAAGGTGTGTTGCTCCACAATGGAAATAAATATGGTTCAATTCCAAAAGCCCACCCTGTGCATTTGAAAGAAACATGATAACTTGAACAAGTTGTTGACAAAAATTAAATATGAAGAACATGATTGGTTAGTCTGTGCTGACTTTAAAGTTACAAGCATGTTACTTGGACAGCAATCTGGCTAAATGAAATATGCCTTCTTTTTTGTGAATGGACAAGGAATAAGCACTGGGATGTATGTCTGGCCAAAGAGGGGCAGTTTGTTCCCTGAATCAAAGAACATAGTTCATAAACCACTGGTAGACTCCAAAATTGTTCTCCTTCCACCCTTGCAAATCAAATTGGGTTTGATGAAACAGTTTGTGAAAGCTTTAGATCAGGAAGGTCCCTGCTTCAACTACCTTTGTACTGAATCAATCACCCAAGAGAAACTAAAACGAGGTACTTTTTCGAATTCTCAAACTCGTGGGAGACCATGAATTTGAGGAAACTGTGAATAAAAGAGAAAAACAGGCACGGATTAGCTTCACGTCTATTGTTGATAACTTCTTAGGGAACAACAAGGATCCAGTTGAAAATGTTGGCAAACTTCAAGGAACGTTTTTTTACACTCCCACATTGACTATTTCCCAGAAAATCTAGGAAGTGTTAGTGAAGAACAGGGTGAGAGGTTTCACCAGGACATTACAGACATGGGATGAAGTACCAGAGGAAGTAAAATGTCAACATGATGGCTGACTATTGCTGGATGCTGAAGATGGATTGTAAATTAGGTTCTGCAAGAAAATCAAAGAAAAGAAAATTTGACCCTTTTTTTTTGTTCAGTTCTTAAAATGAGAGTTGAGTTTTAAGTGGACTCTTTTACCAAATTTCCCTTTTTACTAGTGTTTTCAACATGTATTTAAATATAAGTCTAGTAAAAGTTGCATTTTATTATAATTTCAGTGTAGAAATTAATAAAAAATTAGCAAGAAATCAAATTTTTTTGTGATTTTTGAAATCAGCATTAGAAAATGATTCAGAAACACCAATTTCTGAGAAAACATCAATGAATTTTTTTTTCAAAATGCAGAGGAATATTATTTGTTAATTATTTTGATAAATTGTATTTTTCTTTTAAAATGAACACCCTATATAAACATTAAAAATATTTAGGAATGAAGCATCCTTGTGATACTCCAGAAGCTTAATTTATATACATAATTCTTAAAAATAATCTTATCTAAGAATATTTGCTAATTACTCTACACCTTTAATCAGCAGTGCAAAGTGTATTTTACACACCATTTATTTCCTCCTCCACAAGAGGCAAAAAATAAATTAAAATGGTGGACTTTACAATTACGTATCATATTGAGGAAAACTTCTCTTATTCTTTTATTCTCTATTCTGGCATACTTTTAATTACAACACTCTTATCCAAAAAAAAATTTCTGACCATCTTAATGGCAAAATTTCAGGATAGCAAAGTGGATGAATTTGGAGGTAAACAAAAACTGAAATTAACACAAATGTGCTGCCCACTCGTGTGTTAATTTTCCACAAAGAAAACTTTTCCAAAGTGTGGCACACTTTTGGCATGAAATTTTTTTGAAATGATACTGTTTCATTTAAATAATGGTGTAAATCAAAAGTAAAATCACATCTGAGGAATGTAATTCACATTGATATTTGTAAAAGAATAAGAGAAGTTTACCTCAATATGATACATAGAACACTTCCGTTTGAGACTCTCCAGAAATTAAAATGAAAACAATTAAAAAAAATCGAAAATCTTACATTACAGTAAGAAATAATTAACAATAATTAAAAATCAAATAAACACATTAAAAATCAATTTAACATAATTAGGGTGCCTCCATAGCCAGGCGGGCAGGAGCAGCAGTGCGTTATACGCGCTTCTTGATTAGACCGGGGTTTGAGCCCATGCCTACCAAATACGGAGGATGCAGAAAGGTCAGGGAATGACCACAGCATATCCCCGGGGCAATATGGCCTTAGTTGCTAATGCTCCTAAAAACCAAATAACAAACAACATAATTAAAAATTAAGTGTTATTAATTATTACTTACTGTAATGTAAGATTTTCGATTTTAATTGTTTTCATTTTAATTTCTGGAGAATTGTTTTCGTTTCGTTTTAATTGTGTTTTCATTTCATTTTAATTTCTATCAAACGGAAGTGTTCTACGTATCATATTGAGGAAAACTTCTCTTATTCTTTTACAAATATTGATATCAACGTAGAACGTATTGAGCATTACCACTCTGCTTCATACTATCAAATTCCCACTGATATAATTCTAACAAGTTTTTCTGTCTGTTTGATGCACAAAGTACATCTGCAAGAATGTTAGTTTTTTTGTGGTAATCTTGTGATCGATAAATTTCATATACAAGTTATACCTTAGCCCAGTGAACATTTCAATTGAAGAATGAAACAGATGTTTATGGCTAATTTTTAAAAACATGAGCTTAAATCAACTTTATTAAAGGTTAGTTCATTACTGAATTAACCTTTTAAAGGGAACACATAGTGGAACATTTTTTTTTTTTTTTTTTTGTGGATAATGGAAAACAACACCCATATTATAAAAGGTTGTTTCTAAATGTAAATCGTCTCTTACATTATATAATGCCAGGCAGTAGTGTGTAGCCATAATACCTTTTAAGGGTATGCATGTAAATTTACATTTTCAAAGGTCATTTCATATACAACTCAAATAAGAGTTAATGTTTTAAAATCATCTGGTATGTACTACCATCTCATAATTTTGTTTCCAACTAATGATAGACAGTTTTAACAGCTGGCAACAAGGAAAATATCTTGAATATCAGACATGATCATGCCTGTTGGTACTGTTGTTCAATTTACATATAAAAAAGCCAAATTCTCTGCAATTCAAACTTTGAAATTGATGAAACTGAAGTGATTAATAAATACGGAGCATATTATTTCATAAAAAAATTATAATAATGAATTTAAAAAAAAAATTTTTGGCAATAATTTCATTCTAATGTTGAGCAATCAGTAAAAATAAGAAACAAATTTAAATTTTAAAGTATTTAAGTACAAACTAAAATTTTAGGAAGAAACACTCCACAGAGCCCACTGCTATCGAAAAATCACTGTGGCGATTCATACAAGTGCAGTAAACTTGTTTGTGAAAGGATTAATTAATACCATATTAAATTAACTGAAATATGGCATCAAGACCCATGACATTACATAAAATTGCTTCATCAAAAAAATACCAATTTTATAGTACATTTTCTTGTAGAGATAGGGATGTCATAACCCCACCACGTAAGACACTAAATACTGTGTTCAAGTACAGAGATCACACCAAAAGAAAGATGTCAAACTTCTTGAAAGGGTTAAATGATGGGCAATGCCTGGTGAGATTGTCAAAGGGACATCTATATGATGAAAAACTTGGAATATGTATGCTGCATAGTTTGGTAGCTAGGAACCTTAGAAGTGACCTATTTGTTTGTTTGTTATTTGGTTTTTAGGAGCATTAGCAACTAAGGCCATATTGCTCCGGGGATATGCAGTGGTCATTCCCTGACCTTTCCGCATCCTCCATAATTGGTGGGCACGGGCTCGAACCCCGGTCCAATCAAGAAGCGTGTGCTATGCACTGCTGCTCCTGCCCCACTTGGCTACATAGGCGCCAGAATAGACCTGACTGAGGTGTGCAATGCTCTGAGAAGAGAAAGTAAAATGAATGAGGGTAAAACTTTTACTATTATAAATGACTCCAGAATTAGGGACCATAAATTTAAATTACAGGGAAAGAGGTTTAGATTGGATTGCAGAAAGTTTTTCTTTTGGCCAGTGAGTTGGTAATGGAATAAATTGCCTCCATGGGTGGTTGAGGCTGACAGTTGGGGGAAATTCACAGGTCAGTTGGATAGGTATCTATTTGAGGAGAGAGTCAAATAGGTGGTTTATTTTATTATTTGTTTTTTCTGGTTGGTGTTGCAAAAGCCTCAGGCTTCATTACATCATATAGCTAACGCTAATATTAATGCATACCTACAATAATTAAAGTTATTCAAAAAATAAATGGTAGTCTGCCTTATGTATGTACTAATAAAAGAAATCATAAATTTAAAATAATCTTAGCAACATATACTGTTTTATAAGGCAATAATTCATTTACAAAGAGTATGTACAACCAGGGCTAGATCAAGGCAGTAGAGGGAGTACCAAATCTAAAATAGTATTTGCCAAATAGTGCAAGGAGGCCACAGGCTTTTGTTGCATTGGCAAAAAAAAACAAAAAAAAACACCCAAGTAGATAAGAAAATACAAATTATATGCTTTCCCCCTTACACAGGTGACCTTTGAATTTATTCAAAGTTTTAAAAAAATGTAAATTACTACTGTTTACAATTAAAACCTATGAATGTTATATTATGAAAAATGCAATAAAACATTATCACACTGCATAAATTTCATATGCAATTTCAAACTAAAAGAATTTCATCCTTTTCAGAACAGGGAACTTTTAAAAATGATTTGTATTTGCACAGATTATCTAAAGCAAAATTACCTGTATTTGATGACAGTGTTGCTTTCAGCGTTGCAGCATTACACTGATAAAGCGAACCATCCATGGAGCAGCTGTACATATAATTTGTGTTAGTTGGATGGAACTGTAATTCCATTACTGGAGATGTATGTGTATCAAGAAGTGAAGATGGATGTTGTAGTTGTCTCAGATCCCAAATATGAATAGTTCCATCATCTCTACCTAATGCCACAATATGCGACTGTGTGGGATGTCTAACAAGGCAAGTAACTGCAACATTTACATCTAGACTAAAATAAACAACAAAGACACTTTAGATTTCAAGTAAATATAGTAAGAAATGATAGTGTAAAAAATTGTAAACCTTTCCATTTTTTATTTTAAGTCTTACTGCTGTCACTGTGATGAAAAATATGCAGTTATTTGATTAATTCTTTCATCCACAATTATCACTAAATAATCTGAATTATAAACATCCTTGTCATTTCTCTGATAAAAATTACATTATACTAAGGGCTAAAAAAACTAAGGACACTATACTAAGAAACACGGTTCCTTAGCAGACATTTGACAATGCTTCACAATGGGGCAAAAGTATGCAGTATTTGAATAGTGTTTTATTGTTTCTCTGCATTTTCAAAGTGGCCTCCGTAGCCGAGTGGGCAGGAGCGGGAGTGCAGTAGCACAAGCTCTTTGAGTAGACCGGGGTTCAAGCCCCTGACTGCTGAATACGGTCGATCTGGCAACCCGCACTGGACCAGCATGGCAGATTATGGTCCATTTCCCTCAGCATTAATTGTTGAGGAGGCTTCCATCCTGCAGTGGGTTGATAATGGCTGCACTTTACTTCTTTTTTTTTTTTTTACTTACATCATTTTAAAGATGATTTTTAGCATTCTTCTCACCATGTGATAGAAGACTATCTCTACATTTAACTGTTTGGCAGCATGTCATAAAATATGAAAAGGATACTTGGAAATTAATGGCCAACAGTATTAACCATTTTTAAAGAAATATATACCATATATCCCAGCATACAAGTCAACCATTGCAGAACTAAAAAATTGTCTAAAATTTTAAGGTCAACTTATATTTTGAGTATAAAATCCAAAGCTTGAATTAAGATTAAAAAGACGAATTAATAGCAATATACAGGAAGTCCTTGTTTTTTGTCATAATTATGTTCCTAGAACTGCAGCAAACAATGAAAACACGGGGGCTGATTGACCTCTGTATGTATTGACTACATATGACATTACAAGAGGCTTGGTGGAAAATACTGAAGGAGACTATTTGACAACTAAAACAACCTAAAATGCTTGGCCCAATGTATCAGCAGCTGTGGTGGCTTTACATCATACTGATCTGTCCATTGTAAGCAGGCATGGACATAGGATTTTTGGTGCCTGTAAGCAGAAATGTATTTGGCACCCTTGAGATACTTTTATTAAATATTATTATAATAAAAATTTTGAATTTTTTTTGAAATTTTGAAAAAGGTCCAAAGATGGGTAACTCGCCT
The DNA here is from genome assembly GCF_048544385.1 of Mastigoproctus giganteus. NCBI lineage: Eukaryota > Metazoa > Arthropoda > Arachnida > Uropygi > Thelyphonidae > Mastigoproctus > Mastigoproctus giganteus. The sequence continues at coordinate 81,122,167 of NC_143582.1, forward strand.
GGTGAGATCGGTAAAGGGCATCCACATGAGGAGACTTGAGGTGTTTTAAGGCTCTGAGAGGCATGAGTAAAATGAAGGAGGACAAAATTTTGGTTATAAGTGAGTCTAGAACTAGGGGCCATAATTTCAAGTTATGGGGGAGATGTTTACACTGGATTGCAGGCAGTTTTATTTTAGCCGGCAAGTTATAAATTACTGGAATAAGTTACCTACATGGGTAGTAGGCTAAAAAGTTTGGGGAAATTCAAAGGTCAGCTGGATTCAAAGGTATGGTACAGGAGGTAGGAAATGCATAGGTTGTCTATTTCCTTTTCTCTTATTATTTTTTTTTAATTTTATTATTATTATTATTTTATTTTTACTTTTTTATTTTTTTTGGCTGGTGCAGCATAAGCCGTAGACTTCCTTGCACCATGTGGCCGTTGCTAATACCCTTAAGTATTTTCTCTCTATTCCCATTCCTTCTGAGACTGCAATTTCAGTGTCATAGATGTACATAAAAACATAAGAAAGCAACACACAAAAAAAAAAAAAAAAATCGATTATTAAAATGGTTATTTTCAAGAAACGGTATTTTGTGATGTTCATTTTATATTCTGGGGGGGATTAAGGCAGCAATAAACATAGATCTGCCCACATGACTGCAGCAGGCTGCACAATATGAAGGTTATTGTTTTAGTAGGGTTTTAGGAGCATCAGCGACTAAGGCCACACACAAAACCTCAGAACACAATTTACAGTGCCTGTAAATTGTGTTCTGAGGTTGAATTTGTTTGCTGGATGGAAAACCAAAGAGGAGAAAAACCATGCTAACCCTCTCCCCACCACCCCCAGACCAACTCAGCCACATTATGAAAAGGGCCCATAAAAATTCCTCCCATCATTGACAGGACTGAGGTATTTTTCCACCTGGTGTGGGGAGGACAGCAATCCTACCAAATGTGCTACACATGAGGGCACAATATGAGGTAAGGCAATTCACATCCTGTGGGTTGAACATGCCTACAATACATCAAGAGAAAAAGCTTTTGCCTGTATGTTCTCTAAACCTTTTGTACACAACAGATTTAGAGAAACATTTAAGTTGATTTCTACTACATTGTACAAAAGGTAAAAAAAATAAATTCCCATATGAAAAAGATGTTAACTTACAAGAAACACTCAAGGAAGATCTTATAAAGAACAAAATACTGATGGTATTAACAGAGACAGCTTTTACTGGTAAAAACACATGCTTTTGTTTCTTGGTGTTGTTTAGCTACTAAAACCACTTCCTTGACCAGATGATATATCTGATCAAGGAAGTGGTTTACTTCTTACTTTTTACATTACTTTTAATTACATTACATTACATTACTTTTTTCTGGGTGGCCAGTACACTCCTACCACTTATGAACTACAGAACCCCAATATGCTTAACCATTTGACGAGTATATATATATATATATATACACAGGGTGTCTCAAAAATATTGGTACAAACGTTTAGGGGAGGTAGGTAACATCTAAAGGAATGTGAATCGCATAGGAACCCATAACCGGAAATGTCACCGTAAGTCGGTACACAGTGCTGTTCATCAGTTTGCAAGAGGGAAAATTTCTGGTTTACTCATTCACTCAGTAGTCGCAATGAGGGGCATGCATCGATATACGAACTGTGAGCTGGCAGACATGCGACATGCACCTAGTGTATGGATTAGCAGAGGGCAATGGACGAGCCGCTCAACGAATTTATGGAGAACGCTTCCCACACAGACATGTACCGAACCACCGTTTGTTTGCGCGTGTGCATCGAAATTTGCGATCATCATTTATCACCATTTAGAAATAACAGGAGCAGTGCGGGCAGACCACATTCAACGCGAACTCCTGCCATGGAAGAAAGTGTGTTGAATGCCATCCAATATAATCTTACTACCAGCACATGTGCCGTTGCCTCTGCCTTAGGAGTGTCTCGTTGCAGTGTACAGCGTGTCTGGCACCACGATTCCTTACACCCCTTTCATCTCCAAAGGGTTCAGTTACTGCTCCCCCAAGATCATCCTGCACATGTGGCTTTTGCACAGTGGTTTCTCCAAGAAAGTGTTCAAGACTTGAATTTTCCAGCCTATGTTTTGGTCATGGATGAGGCTTATTTCACTCGGGAAGGCTTATTCAATCAGCACAATGCTCATGTGCGGGCTCACGACAACCCACATGGTGTGCGCTCCCATGCGGCACAACATCGCTTCGCAATAAATGTGTGGGCAGGTATGGTCAGTGACTGCTTAGTCGACCCATACCTGTTACCACCCCACATGAACTCCACTAAATATCGGATCTTTCTTGAACAAGTTCTACCAGGGTTACTTGACGATGTTCCAGCAAATGTAAGACACAACATTTGGTTTCAACATGACGGGGCACCTGCCCATTATGGAAGGTGTGTTCGTGACCATTTGAACAGGCGTTTTGGGCATCGATGGATTGGCCATGGTGGCCAGGCAACGGGTCCACCATGGCCAATCCATCGACTATGGACTGGCCATGGTGGACCTCTTGCCTGGCCCCTACACTCACCTGATTTATCGAACCTTGATTTCTTTCTGTGGGGGGCCTCAAATCTATCATGTACAAATCACCTGTGGTGATGGAAATGGATCTCGTGGCAAGACTCGTCTGCGCTGCTGCTACTTTCAAAGAAACTCCAGGTGTGTTCGACCGGGTCCGCCAATCCATGCTACGTCGGTGTCACGCATGCATCGCGTCTCATGGGGGAACCTTCGAGCATCTATTGTAACATCATGAAATGCATCTATCTCGTACTCCATTGTTAATATTATGTCAAATAAATGTTTGCCACTAATTACTGTCTTGTGTCATTTCTGATTCTTGTGCCTCTGCTACTACTTTCCCGTAACATTTCTGGTTATGGGTTCCTATGCGATTCACATTCCTTTAGATGTTACCTGCCTCCCCTAAACGTTTGAACCAATATTTTTGAGACACCCTGTATATATATAGATATATATTTTTCAAAAGCAGATTTACTTGGAATATGTACAGTCATTTCAAACCATGCATGTATTTGTTACAGTGTAAATTTTTTTTGAAATTTTTCTAGTATGTGCTGCCATCTATTATCTATTTCAAACTAATAGTAGACACAGTTTTAATAAGCAGAAATTGGAGGAGATCACATTTGTTAGCCACAGTTGTCAAATTTGGGCTTATCAAGGTCTAAAATTGAATAAGTGATGTATAATTCGACCTAGCCAAGTGGTCAGGAGCTCAAGTGCAGTAGCACACACTCTTTGAGCGGACTGGGGTTCAAAGCTCATGACTGCCAAATACAATTAATACTTGTATTGATTGATTTATTGTAAACTCCACTGACCTGGTGGTCATGCTAGAGTATAAACAATAACATAATTGGTGTAGATGATATGACTGCAATAAAAAAAAATAAATAAATAATAATAAAATAATCTTTTTTTAAATTCTGATTTTATTTTTGCCAATTTTACTCTAATTCTAAGCAATCAATTCAGAATAAGTACAATTTAATATCTAAAAGCATTTATATACAAAGTTCTTATTTTTTTTTACAAAACTTCAAAATTCCACAAAGAAACTTACTCCACAGAGCTTGCCACTATTAGAAAACTGAATATTACATCAGTTCTGACAAGGTTAAAACAGTAATATGCAATGCATAAATTAAATTAAATTAAAAAAATCATATCTGTGGGACCAATAAGATCTCTTTGTGGAACCCAAAGTTTCTGCAGAACATAGAAAAAGGAATTACAAATGTAATCTATACCCAACATCTAACAAATCCCAAACAGAAGATATGGATGATTACCAAAAAAACAGCAATCATAAAACATGTTCAACAACTGAAATCCCCTCCCCATTTGCACTGTTATGCAAATAGGAATATATTCCAAAAATTAAAAAGGTTTCCCAGTTAAGTGCACAGGCCCAGAAACATGTTTCTGTTCACTGTTGACATGAATCTAATAGTATCCACCTTTTTGATTATCTAGCTTACATTACTAATGAATAAACACAATGCAGAGACATTTTATTCAGAGTTAATACCAGCAAGCATTCAAAATCATTAATCATGATTCAAATATATTTTTCAAGCATATTTTATGCTCTAACTATCTTCTTTATGCAAATGAAACTTCATCTTTTTTTTTGGTAGTTGTTGGCGCATAGGTTTCTGTGGCCATAATGCACCTCCCAAGGTTTTTGCAGTACTTTGATCCAAGCCCGAGGCAGGAATCGAAGCCGCGACCTTTGGGTTGCCAGGCAGGCACTTCGCCCACCCGGCTAAAACTTCATCCTTTAGTAAAGATTTTACAGGTGGTCCATTGATCTAAGCCATTAATCCTTGTATTAAGGTTAGTCTGAACATGCATTTAGAATTCCAATATCGTTGACAAATGTTTGCCAAGCTGAGAATTCAAAAAAAAAACAGGGAAAGTTCCTACTTCAATAACCGAAATCATCAAATAGCGCTTGTTGACATTTCACTACCTATCTTTATTAATGAGAGTAATCCCATGGAGGAATATCACAAATAAGAAGTCATCCATTCTCTTTATCAGTTATCATTAACATCTGAAGTGTTTATAAATAAAAGTAAACATAACTTCTACTAATTATATTAACAATAATGCAGCACATAAAAGAAGGCAAATCTGACTACAGCTTTCTTTTCTACATTACTAGTTTTTTAAAGACAAACCACATATATTTTTTACCCAGTAAATAAAAATCAACAGCTTCAAACTTCATACTATAACAAAAACAAAACTATGCATCCTCAGAGCTTCAATAAGTACTCTCTCTCTCTCTCTCTCTCTCTCTCTCATGTATGATACTGGCAATATTAAACTGTAGTTTAAATATTCTTGTCAATTCTATTCTAGCTTATAAATAAATATGGTTTGCCATATAATAGTGAGTACACATATATTAATAATAATTATTTTCAGATAATATTTCTTTTCTTTTAAAACATGGATCAATAAACATTAATCATTAAACAGTTAATCTATTACAATTAAAAGAAAAAAAAAAGTGGGCAGTTGGTATTCAACAGTTGAATTTTTTTTCTTCTTTTCTTTGTTTTTTGTAATGACTGAGTTCTGTCATTGTATAAACTGAATGTTCACTTTAAAATAGTTACCAAAGCATAGTCATTACAACAGGTTCCTACAGAATTTTTAAATATAATAAAAATAAAAATTAGTTATTACTACTTTTGAATGCATCCTGTATTGACAATGCCCCATCACATTTATCTATCCATCAGATACAACTTCATTCAGTTCCATGTATGCACTTTTTTAACTATAATTTTCTACAATATTTCAGTAACTTCATTTACCATTTTTGCCCCCCAAATCTGAAGCAATGTAAATGCACATGCATTTGTGTCAAGCCATTCTATAATCAAAGTCCAAATAATTAATTACCTATGATTTATTCCAAGGTATCCTGCAAATTTAAGGAGTTTTTCCTAACATTTGAGTTGCAAATAACCTAAAACTAATACTCTTAATATTAAATTAGTTTTTCCATGACACACACCCTTTACTAATATTAACAGTATTAGTTTTAAGGCTATATATAACTCAAGATGCTAGGAAAACTCCTGAAATTTACAAAGAATCACAGGTAACTACTGTAAATATTGCAACTTTCAACCAAATTTCTGAACCTTTTGTTTCAATTTTTAATCAGTCTAAATATAACAAGATACTTACATTATAGATTTTACAGGCTCATAACTTTGTCTGAAGTCCCACAATTCAAACGTGCCAAGAATACTACCAGTTACAACCTCTTTATGTTTAGTATATGTTATAGCTGATGGTCCATTACAATTTTCTAAAGAAAATATACATCACAGTTTTTGGTGGAAAAAAAAAAAAAAACAATATTTTAATATTTGTATCAGTTATTTATTATACACAATTACATACCAAAGTGGAAAAAAAAAGCAAAGGAAAGAAAACAAATGGTTTTTCTTTGAATATCTTAAATTCTACTTAAAACTGTTGGAGACCTAATAACTGATGGGATGACGAGTCCAGTGTGATTCTTGTAGAAATACAGTAACTTCTCAGTTACATTCAAATCATATAAATAAGAATTTTTGACACCTCAAATCTGCTTTACTTTGAACTTTGCTTAACTTCAGAAAGAGTACATTACGTTTTGAAAATAAAATGAATGGGAATGAAATTCCTTCAACATTTATGTATTTAAACTATATTTTACAAATGCAAAATATAATACAAATACAATAGCATGGGCTCTTGTTTTGTAAAATTAGTGTTGCTAATGTGATGTTTCTTCATTTGGCTGTCATGAGCTTTTGTGAGATAAGAACATGAACAATATATTTGCAATCATTTAACACAAGTTCATAGGTAAGTACTCTGCCTCATCATTCTGTTGGCTCTATCTTTCTTGCATCATTTAGCCATTCTAATGCTAACCATACTGTAACAAATGTTTTTGTTATAGTTAAAAAAAAATTAGCACAGATCTGTTATATCTTTGGGAGAATCACTTCCAATTTATGAATTAATCTCAAGGATTCATGGTGTTCATAAAGAGGAATGTCAGTTATCTTACTCACTGTGAAGTCCACTTGCTGAAATAAACAGCTTTCCCATCAGATGTCACTGGTATGTTAATTGATTTATAGTCAGCCACTCCATACAATAAATGGTTATTTTTTTTTTTTAGTTACTCTACTATGATTAGTTACAAGGAATGCAATATATCAACACTTGGTTATGCAAGCTACATGAAAACAAGATTGACTGCCTACATCTAAATTACTTGCTGCCATGGGTATAAATTTGGAGATTGCTACTAATGCTTCTAAAGAACAACAGGTACACTGCATGTCCTATATGAATGGGAAACAATGTGGTATTTAGTGATGGGCACATCCAAGTTAGCACAATGCAATGTTAGTGTTTCTTACAGCATAGGGTCTCTCTTAAGCAGAAATTCATCAGCATATATGTAACAGCAATTTTCTTGCAAAAATGGACAAATCATTACAGTGAAAAGAAAAACTCAGGAGGACAACCCTTGCTAAGGACAAGCTTGCATACTTGTTAGAGTAAAAGATATTGTTTTGGGCAATATCATCAGTTCATGGCAGTTGATTTACAAGCAAGGTATGAAAAATCTAGTGTACAGATCATATAAGTACTCAAGCTGAAGATGGTTTTCTTTGAAAATTAAAAAAATAAAATACTGGTTATTGGTAAAAAAAAAAAAAAAAAAATCCTCTTTTTATGACACCCTCATCAGTGCCTTGGTCTTCAAAAAAAATTTTTAAATGAATTTATGATACGTGTAAAAGCTTAAGAGGAGAAATTACCAGATTAAGATGTAAAGAAAGCACAAGGAGAAGAGGGTATCTATCCAGTTATACTGAAAGAAATAAGTAATGAAGTCAATTAACCTTTATTTATAATAGAGGCATTCTTAGAGTGAATGCTCCAGAAGACCAGAAGCATGCAAATCCTTCTGTCTCCATGGAGGAGATGTGTTGAGTTTCCAAGAGCAAACAGCACAACTACAGATCTGTAAGTGTAGCTTCTGTAGGAAAAATCTACGGTACCTATGGTTAAAGATGCAGTGCAGGGTCACCACTATAGCAATGATATTAAATCTGCAACCACTGGAGGACTCCTAAGCAATCATGTTGAGTAAATGAACCATAATCTGCCAAGCTGATCCACTGCCATTGCGAGTTGGCAGATCGATCCTATTCAGCATTCAGGGGTTTGAACTGCAATCTACTCAAAGAGCATACACTATTGCACTCCTGTTCCTGACCAGTTGGCTATAGAAGCCATCATATTAGGTAGTAATTATAAAGGAACTGGATGCAAGGAATAATTTTTATATAATTTACTTAACATATTAATGAAATTTTTGAAATGAAAAAAAAAAAATAAAAAATAATAATAATAATAATAAATAAATAAAGTAAATAAAAATAAAACTTTAACAAACAGGCAGATAAAATGCATCAAACAGGATAAGGGAAGATAAAATGCAAAACAATAGCATTAAAAGCAAATAAACCATAAGAAAATAAAAATAGGCAAGTAGCTTTTGGAGCAGTGTGCTCCTTTATCAACATTGTCAAGCTAATAAAGAAATTTTTAAAACCCTCTGATGTTGGGCATATTAAACTGCAATTCTACCAAATGATGGCTATAAATGGAGCATGGATTTATTAAATGCAATAAAATACAATGATGTTCACACAATTGACTGCTGTTAGCAGCCATGAAACAGCAGTCAATTATTACTGTTTGATGGGCAAACTTCCAGTATGGTGTAAATGGAAAACCACTGGAAACAAATACAATGAAGTCAGAAATTATTTGACTTCACTGTATACAGAAGTTTAGTATTTTAGGCACATCTCAAAAAGTATTAATTTGGAAGATGAAATCAAACAAGGATGTCAATCAGCTTAATTATCACTTCCTCTCTTGTAAATACAAAGGAGGGTTCAAATATGACTCAGTTTCAATCAAAGTGCATCAAAAAATTGCCTTACATATTTCACATCAGGCAGTCTCAAAATTCTTCCCCACCACCAATGGGTATGTACCTGGTCTATCAACATGAAAGTAGTTGCATCCCTGCAGCACAATTTATTAGGAGTTTTCAACCAGTGCAAAACAAAAACTCACACTACTGCATTACAAATTCTGTCCTCCCAAAAATTTTCTTTATACCGCTAAAAGGTAGAATCTGAAGGACACAATTGGCTGTTGTTATAAGGTTTTAGGCAGATTAGCAACTTAGGCCATATTGTGCTGTATATGTCTGTAAATTGCATGTTTTGTGGTCAATTTGCTGTTCTGGAAATCCAAGAACAAGGTCGAAAAATCCAAGTTTCTAGGAGAAAAAAACCATGCTACTCTCGATTAAGACTGACTAAGTCAACCACGTTGTGTAAAAGGCCCATAAAAATTCCTCACTTGATGGGATTTGAACTCAGATCTTTTCTACCCAGTGTGGGGAGGATGATGATTATATCAACTGTGCTATCCAGGAGGGCAAGACAGCTGGACTGCAGCAAGTATAGGCCGAGGATCTCCCAAACCGCAGTGTTCTGATGGTCTCATTAGCAGTGTGGAGCCAAGCAGTGATATGAAGAACGGCATGATCCCTTTCATGTTTCCTCCCCCCCCCCCCCAACTCTCAACATTGCCTTTATCCTCACTGTCAAAGAGATCAGATAATACTGTGACATCATTCTCCAAAAATCTGCACAAAATAAACATGTCTGTGGACTGCGGGGTTTTGAATTTTTTGGTAATGGTGAGTTAATATACTGTCATCCTATACTTGCTCATATCTCATCCCAAGCTGATCAAAACTATTTCCTCTCTCTTCTATTGCATTCAAATTCTTTGAGTAAACCTCAAACTTCCACACTTCTGATGAAATGTCAGCATCTTTGGAACCCACCTTACCCTTACTTTGGAAGTGAAGGGATTCATAAATAACTGCTTCTGCACTACCAACACTGATGTTTGTCCAGAATAAACTTCTCAACTTTGATAATGTCACATGACTGATTGCTGTTTGCTGCCGTGCAGAATGAGGGAGACTGCTCATCTCAGTCTCATAACATTTGGATTTTCAACTGTGTATCACTTCTGAACTACACTGCAAATCACTCACAAATATCAGGTGAATATAAGAATATTCACCAAGTGATATTTGGTGAACATTTTGCTAACAATGTGATTACACACCACTGCTCCATCTTTCTAACTTCTGCATATTCCATCCTTTACCAAGTGCGTATGTGAAAGTATGGTTAACGTAAGGAGAAGAGAAAAATGAAACAAATGTGCAAAAATGACATTGGGCTATACTGTTGTCAAGAAAAAAGAAAATTTCAGATCAAATTTGAACTCACTTCATATAATCAATATATCCAATAATAATAAAATAGGCTTAAATATCATATGCAAGAGCAGGAGGGGCAAACTTCACCAATTCTGTAATTTTGCGTTTCTCCCTATCACCATTCATATACTTGCTGAAAATTATTAATTCATCATAGTCTCAGATACTTCTTTATAACCATTTTATTTCCCGAAATTCTAATAATTTTTTTAAGTTATGGAGAGTCACTGTGAAAATAAAACCCATCTCATCTAACTTCAAACTTCCCAGAAGTTACTGAGCAACTGTGCTACCACATCAGCATGATGATGTATCCATTCAACAAGTGTTCCCCATTCTGAAATTCCATATAGCTATCACAAAAATCTTGTATTTCCTTCCTGCATATTTAAAAATATCCAGAGCTTAATTTAATAACGTTTAAAATTTTTTTAGTAAATAACTTACATTTACTTACATTTTTTATTTATTTACATTTTATTTTATTTTAGTTATTTACATTTTACATGCAATTCTTTGCATGTAAAATGTAAATAACTTAATTAAAAATGACATATTTTAATATTCTTAATTAAACCTTTACTGTTTCATTGTTTTAATTAAACTAACTTTGTGAGGAAGAAGGGCAAAACTTATCTCGATCACCCAATCAGGATCTTTTTTTATAACAATTTCATTTTAAATAAAATATAGATGATTTAATTGACCAAGTTATCTATAAAACAACTTTATGTATTTCATATATATGATTCAGACTTTAGAGCTGCCTTTTTCTAAGTCAGTTGTCTACAATTCCCATCGTAATGCAGAACTACTTTTGGCAGAAGGAGCAACAAAAGTTAACTGAGATAAACTATATAAACTTTATTTTGTGAAAAGTGTTAAAATGATTAAACTAAAATCTATATTTGTATAGCCAAGAATTTTTTTCAGTAGAGATAATTAAATGATTATCCAAATGTACAAAAGCAATAGTCAGACCATGTCTTGAACACTATATATCATCATAATTTTACAAGCAAAAAATCAAAATTACAAGTCTGCAGTAGTTACAGTATTAGTTTTAAGGCTATATACAAAGGGTACTAGGAAAGTTTTGCAATATGACGCAACAATGAATCACAGGAAGCTGCTTGTTGCTGCATGTTGAGACATGTTCATACGTGCATAGTAGTCGCCGCGCCAAGTCGATGGGCTCAGTTATTCATTAGTAGTGAGAGTGTAAAGTGCTTGCGATGGCATTGTGGTCACGAAATGAGATAAGGACAGTTTTGCGGTATAACTTCGTGCGTGGTTTAACCAAAGACCAGTGCTTAGAAGAAATGACTCTTGCACTAGATGATGATTGTCCACATCGTACAACGATATTCAGGTGGTATAGAGAATTCCAAAGGGGAAATTTCACTCTGGAGGATTCTGAGAGGCCGGGAAGGCCACGAACGTCAGTTACGGAGGAAAACGTTACTGCTGTGAGGAAAATGCTTGACGAAAACAGGCGAGTGACCTACCAACAGATAGAGGATACTTTGGGCCTAAATGCACCAGCAATTCGTTCGATTCTGCAAGATCATTTGCACGTGAAGAAACTTTGTTCTCTCTGGGTGCCGCATCAACTGACTGAAGAGCAGATGACACGACGTGTGACTTGGTGCCGGGAGATGTTAAAAAAGTTTGATAAGGGACAATCTCGGTATGTGAACAACATCGTAACAGGTGACGAGACTTGGCTGTACTATTACGATCTGCCGACCAAGGCTCAAAACAAAGTTTGGGTCTTTGATGATGACGACACACCCATAATTGTCAGAAAATCCCGATCTGTAAAGAAGAAAATGATAGCTGTATTTTTCAAATCGAGTGGAATTGTGGAACGTGTCGTTTTGGACATGCAGAAGACAGTCACAGCTAAGTGGTATACTGAACAATGCCTGCCTAAAGTCATTGGATCTATGAAGAACCTGCGGCCAAAGTCAAGAATGGACACCTGGTACCTCCATCACGATAATGCTGCAGCTCACCGCGGCAAAACCTGCACTGAATATTTGACCACGACAGGACTGAAACTTCTCGAGCACCCTCCCTACAGTCCAGACCTTGCTCCCTGCGACTTTGCACTGTTCCCGCATGTGAAAATGAAGCTAAAAGGGAGGCGGTTTTCCAGTGATGAGGACCTTCTACGGGCTTGGGACAACGAGTGTGCTTTACTCCCTAGTGAAACGTGGCAGAACTGGTTTAAAGATTGGTTTCGGAGGATGGAGAGGTGTATTGAATGTAGAGGAAATTACTTTGGAAAAATTAAATAAACAAAGCTGTATTGCAAAACTTTCCTAGTACCCTTTGTATATAACTCAAGATGCTAGGAAAACTCCTGAAATTTACAATGTACCACATCAGCTTACCATTGTACCACTCATTTTGCCATTTGAACCATCTTTTGTGAACAGGCAGGGCAACATTCTTGTTTGGCAAACTTATGTTAATTATGGAATTTACATCATACTAGAAAATACATTATGGATTGTTTCATTTGCTAGGCCTACATATATATTTTTATTATTATTTATTTTTTTCATTAACAGCCAACAGAACAAACCTTATCACTTCAGCATCCACTGTTTGAGCAGCATGTGTTTAAGATAAAAACTCAGGGTAGCAGTTCATCGTATAACCTTTGTGATGGTGCAACCATATCATCCTTTCCCATAAATTTCAATACTTTTTACTATTGCCAAAAGTACTAAAAATGACAATGCTTCCGCACCCTTTAAGCAAATTTGTATTACATTCTTAACACTGTATTCAGGTGATGTCCCTATGGACTAAAGATGTGCAAATGTATCCCCAATTCACAAATGGGAATCAAAGGGTGACATGAATAATTATAGACCTGTTAGCTTAACTTCTGTTCCGGGGAAAATAATGGAGTCTCTGGCTAAAGAAATAATGCAGGACCATCTAGATAGGAATGCAATTATACTGCATTCATAGCATGGATTTGTTAAACCCATGCTGTGACTGCAGTAGCAATCTTGTCTGACCAATTAGAATGGATATCATGATAAAAGACTGCTATAAAAATTAGAGCAGTGTAACAATAAGAGCAAGTTACTGTTCTTCATGGAATAAAGTTATTAGTGGAGTCCCCCAGAGTTCAGTTGCTGGGCTATTGTTGTTTTCTTTATTTATTAATGAGTGACAAAGGTAGATCAGGCTTAATGTCCAAGTTTACAGATGATAGAAAGGTTGGCAGGGTGGTTAATGATAGTAATCAGGGTAAGCTGCTGCAACAAAATCTAAACAAATTAGGTTGATGGTCTGAGAAATGGCAGTTGAAGTTTAATGTTGATAAATGCAAGGTATTGCGTATGCATAGCAGTAATCCCAGATTAAGTTACTGTGTGGTACTAGACCATGGGTGGGCCACATCCGGCCCACAACGATGTTGAATCCGGCCCCATCTGTAAATGCATAAATATAGAAAATCCATACCTGACTACACTTGCCATAAACTGTAAACGTTCAGCTTAACTTGGTTCAATCGGGAATCACGGCCAGTGCAGCATACAGCAGTAAGCAGTGTGCAGTTAACCAGGTGATTCTACGCAGCGTCAAAGAGTATTATTTCCTAATTATTATTGTAGCATCGATCGAATGAAGTTCCTTTGGGTTTGACTTCTTATTGAAAAAAATAATATTGGTGCAAGATATTTTATAAGTCAATTTATGCCTTTTCTAATTATTACAATTTTTAATTTAATATAATTTATAGCCCATAAAATGAGCCAATTAAAAAAAAGAAAAATCGATGCCGAATGCCGCATTTTCAATGATAATTGGACATTCAAATATTTAATTGCAAATATAGACGATAAAGCTGTTTGTTTGGTTTGTAACAAAACTATTTCCGTTTTTAAAGAATATAATCCAAAAAGGCATTTTTCAACAAAACATTTCGTAAAATATAAGCTATTTTCATCGGAACAAATGAAAATTGAAGCAGAAAATTTAAAATGTGGTTTGCATAAGCAACAAAATACTTTGAAAATTTTGTCAAATACAGATAGAGCTCTGACAAAAGCTAGATACATTGTTGCACATAAGGTTGCAAAACAATGTAAATCATTTTCTGACAGGGAATTTGCGAAGGAATGTTTGATAGATATTGCTGAATTATTATGCCCTGATAAAAAACTGACGTTTGAAAAAATTTCTCTGTCGCAAAGAACTCGAGACGAATTGATAATATTTCAAGTAATTTATGTGATCAATTAAAATTAAAATTGGAAGATTGTACTTACCATGCACTGGCTTTAGATGAGTAATGTGACATTACCGATATGAGTCAACTTTTAATCTTTATTCAAGGTATAAATCATAGATTTGAAACTACGGAGGAATTACTTTCTGCATATCCTATGAAAGACACAACAACTGGCGAAGATTTTTTTTATAGCTCTTCAAGAAGCTTTGCAAAAACATAATATAAAGTGGGACAAAATTGTCAACATCACAACCGATCGGTGTCCTAGTTTGACAGGAAAAAACATTGGATTATTAAAAAAGAATAAGGGACGAAATAAAGTGTATTCCAGGAAAAGAAATAATAATGTTCTTACATTGTATAATTCATCAAGAAAAACCCTTTGCAAAAGAGTTTTAAAACTGAAGCATGTTATATTGGTTGTAACGAAAGTAGTTAATTTTATTCGTGGAAGAGCTTTAAACCACCAGCAATTCATAACATTTTTGAAAGAAATTGAATGTGATTTTACTGATATTCCTTACCATACAGACATAAGATGGCTTAGTCTTGCAAAAGTGTTAAAACGATTTCATGATTTGTTGGATGAAATTGTAAACTTCTTTTAATGCTAAGGACAAGCCGAATGAATTTTGTGAATTAAAAGATGAAGAATGGCTGAACGACTTTTTCTTCTCCGTTGATATGTTTTCGCATCAAAATGAATTAAATTTATTATTACAAGGGAAAGGACTATTTATTTTTGATATGTATACAAATGTCACATCGTATATGAGAAAACTCAAGTTATGTTCACAACAATTCCAAAATAAACAGTTAACTCACTTTCCAATCTTACAAAAGAGAAAAAAACTTGAAATGTGCTGATTTTAAGAAATATGAGGCTATAATAAGTGACTTATTTAATGAATTTACATGAAGATTTGATGATTTTCAGAAAATTTCTAAAGATCTATCTTTAGTAAGCCTACCATTTAATTTTAATGTCAATGATGAACCACCTTGTATCCAGTTGGAACTGATAAATTTACAATCAAATTTAATATTAAAGAATCGATTTGCTGAAAAAACAATAACGGACTTTTATGCCTCATTAAATCCAGATATGTTTAAAAATATTCTGGACAATGCACAGAAATATTTGGCATTCTTTGGATTGACATACCTATGCAAAACTACATTTTATTTAATGAAAAATACAAAGAGCAAAATTAGATCAAGAATAATAGATGAAAATTTAGGAGCAGTTCTACGGATAGCCACTAGTGAATTGAATCCCAATTTTGACGAAATCATAAATAAGGAACATTCCAAATGTAATCCTTCACATTAAAGTTTTTGTTTTCTGCATTTACTTTGTTATCATAACAATAAAAATGTTTATTCCAAATCGACTTCTATTTAAATATTGTATTTACTTTTTTTAAAAATACATTAATAATTTGGTAATTCAAGTAATATAACATTTTTTAGGTTCTGATTTTTTTTGTTAAACCGTTCAATCTATTCTGGCCCACATCATGATACAAAAAGTTCATTCGGCCCGCTGACGAAAAAAGTTGCCCACCCCTGTACTAGACCAAAGGCAGTGGAAAATGAAAAAGACCTGGGGAATCGTGCAGTCAGATATGAAGTTCTTTGAGCAATGCAGACAGACTGCCAGGACAGCTCATGGAGTTTTGTCTATGATATATAGGAACTTTGCTAAAAGGGACAAGGAAGCAATTATCACGTTGTATAATGTAATGGTTAGGCTACACCTTGAGTACTGTATACAGGTCTGGAAGGCCTCATTTTAGAAAGGATGTAGACCTGCTGCAATGTGTGCAGAGAAAAGCAATGAGATTGTTGAAGGGAACAAATGAGTGGTCTTACCAAGACAGGTTTAATTTCTGCAAACTGCAACTACTGGAGACTAGGTGCCTGCAAGGCGATCTGAATGAGGTGTTTAAGGCTTTGAATGGATTGAGAAAGTTCAATGCTGATAGCATTCTTTCTCTTGCTCAGACTACACAATCCAAATTGGGGAAGGATAATTGCAGGATAGATGTGTAGAGGTTTGCCTTTGGGGAAGTGAGCAGCAGGGCCACATTAACGCTACGGCCAAACTGGCCATGGCTGGGGACCTCATTTTCAGTGTAAATATTTTCTAAAGTAGTGATAAAAATTTCTAAACTTAACTTAGGTGTTTAAATTTTATTCTTATACCTTTTATTGTAAAATAAATAAGTTAAAAGTTTCTATTAAAATTGTTTTTATTATTACTTTATTTTTCAAGTCAAAAACCCATGTAGTATTTGCATTTATGTGTGTGTGTGTGTGTGTGTGTGTGTGTGTGTGTGTGTGTGTGTGTGTGTGTGTGTGTGTGTGTGTGTACACACACACTACCACGTTATAACGAGGGCTTACTGTATATGTGTGTGTACACACACACACACACACAAGGCTCTCATTATAATGTGATTCGCTTTACGCTAATTTGCTTATAATGCTGTTCTTATATTATAACCTGTATCTCACTATAACACTCTTTTATAGCGTGCAGATTGAATTTTTGGCGTGTTTAACGAAAATATTTCAGCTGATATAGTCAACAGCTTGATAATGATTAGCAAAACAGCATTAAAACGTTTCCCATACGCACTTGAGAAATTTTCTCCCAAGCTAATTTAATTGCAGTACAGTGACTTGTTATGTAGTTCCGAGATCAACATTTTAAAAATTAATGAAGTATATTGTTTGTAACATTTCCGTTATATGCATTTATCGGGAGTCTAGTCATCACTCAGTACGTTGTCCGTAAGGGACAGTTTACTCGAACATTGTATCATAATTAATGCAACGCAGTTACATTTTCGAAGAGTTAATAATGATGGATAAGAATGAAAAAGCAACCTCTGGATGCAGTACAAAAACTACAAAGGTTAAGAAAAAGACTCAGTGTTCTCCCCAGGACCTATCGAATAAGTGCACTGCCCAGTTAATTTAACTGATTGCCCGGCTAAAATTTAAGTGATTCTCGCGGTACCATATGGTACTGCTCACTGATCTTGATCAATATTAATTCTAACATACTATGCGATCGAGGTCAATGCAACAGGAGCATATATTGTTAAATTACACAATTTTTGCTCTGGATCATTTAAATCACATTTATAAATAAGAGAAAATTTTATAATATTGCAAAGTATTACGCTTCCTCACCTGGCTGGCAAAACATTTTGGGGAGAATACTGAGACTAAATTTGAAGTTAATCAATTCTGGTCAACAACAACTGGATGTGTACAATAATTTAGGACTGGCAGGTTTAATCGTAAGAACAATTATAAAAAATTAATTAATTTTAGCAGCGGGAAGAACAGCTGTTCCACTGCAAGCAACTAAATTGGCTAGGGATAGGCCAACTATTATGATTAAAATGGAGAGACTTCTAAATAATTTTATTGAAGATAATATCCAACACAGAATTCCGTTAAGTTAAATATTATTAAAGAAAAAGCAATTAGCCTATAATGATGATCTGAAGAAAGCTAACCTCAAAAAAACACATGGAGCCATTTAAAGCTAGTAAGGGTTGGTTCGAAAGATTTAAAATCCGGGGAGAAGCTAACTTGTCTTTATCAAGTGCAGATCAAGGAGCCGAAACATTCAAAAAAAGAACTTGTTAAAATTATTGAAAATGGGTGTTATACTTCCACAAGTTTTTAACATAGAAAGAAGAAAAAAAACATGCCAAGCTTCAAAGCAGCAAAGGATCAGTTGCTTAAAACCCCTTTTAGTTTACCAGGAAGAGGGCCAAAGTATAACCCAAAAGCAACCAAAGGCACGAAACTTAAAATGCCAATTAAAATTCATGATTTTAATTGGCAATTTAAGTTTAATTTTGATACATAAGTAGTTATTTACCACATAATTATATATGTATGTAATGCAGAATATTTTACATGTACAAATTTTTGAACATTAAGTATTTTGACAAACATTTGTGCATCATTTTATTACCATTTATTATTGATTAAGAAATATCATATGGCACAGACCGCAACTCACAAATACACATGTTACTTTATGGGAATACAGTGCTCGCTTAGCATGATTCACTTAGTGCTCTGTTTTTCCAGAATGAATTATCAGCATTAAGCAGGGGTCACCTGTATATTAAAGGAGCCTCAAATTTAAATATAGCCGTGGACCTATTTCATCCTTAATCCGACCCTGGTGAGCAGTTTGAATAAACTCAAAGAAGTACTAAGCAAATTACCGAAGGGAATGGACAGGAGAAGTGGGAGGTTTTTTTGGCTGATGCTTTATAAGGTTGCTTCATTGTATCATATGCTACTACTAACTATAGACATCATAATTTTCCAGGCACAGAAATCAAACTCACAGATTTGCAGTAGTGATTCATTTCACCATTTGAATCACCTTTGAAAATAGGCGAGATATTTTTCCTGTATAATAAACTTTTCAGTCCAGAGTTTTTAATCATATGCAAAACTTTTAATAGGGTTTCCTGTCAGCAAAAGAATGTCACAGATATATAAGAGAAAAAAAGATGTCTAAGAATTCAGTGGCTAATCAACAGCACTGGCCATCTTTCACCAAGCTAGTGAAGAGAAAAAGAGTAGCTAAGACAACAGAACCTCCAATTTGTGGTGGACCTTGGTTTTTAGACTCTCCAATGGCACTGTTAAAGAAATTTAAAGACCAAGTGCTATCACATGTAGTAATCAGCTTGAAGAAATATGGCAATTACAAAAGGGCAGACCAAAAACTAGAAGCACACTGAGAAGGCCTTTATGCTAAACCTGATCAGTCTTTGAAATGTCTAGAGAAACTATCTAATTTTTCCCCTAATTTTTCCAAGGAATTCATCTAAAGATGAATGAAATAAGCTAAATGGCCACCTTTGAATTGATATGATCTATGCACAATTTGAACTCCTGGTTTTCATGTATAATATTCAGATATAGGATACTAGAAAGAAAAAACATCATAATTGCCTATGTATTTGTATTTATTCTTACCTATTGATTTGATCTGTTGTCCACTTTCCACGCTGCCTATAACCATCTTATTATCTTCTCCTACTGAGGTAAATTCAGTATAATCAACAGCTAGTCCAGTGCATGAAGCTGGGCAAGAAGAAAAAGAGTGGATCTTTTCCCAAACCTGTGACTTATCAAACTTCTGTAACAAAATGGAAATTATCATTTAACAGTACACTAAATCATAAGGTTAATCTTTAAAAGCTGGTACATTTCCGGTTTATCGTTACGAGTAGCAGTAATTGATATGCCTAGCCTGCACTATGGTTAGTCTTAGGGTGTTTATCTCCCACCTTACTGTTCTTTTAATAGGGGAAAACAAGTTCCCTATTTTAAAACAGAGGTGGGGGGATAAACACCCTAAGACTAACCATAGCGGGCTATTCATATGCAGTGACATCACGCCTCCTTGCAACGATGAACTGGAAGGATACCAGCTTGTAAAGATTAACCAATTATAATTTACATTGATTTCCATTAATTGAGCAATACATTTATAACAATTGTGATTAAAAACAGATGCATATAAATTTCTAATAATAATATATTTTACCTCATCATCACAATGATATAATGTAACATTTCCAACTGATGAAGCTACTAATAAGAACTCTGGGGAAAATATCTGTAAAATTATAAAATGAAAAAAATATATATATAAATAACACATAATTTATAATGAATAAAAATATTTCTGAAGATAATTATAATATCTTTATTGCAATCAGCGAAAATAAGTAAATTTTACATGTATGCCTGGTGCAATGCCCATAACAGCAAAAATGCTGAGGGTTTAACATAGAAACAAACTAAAACTCCAACAACAGAAAAATAAGTTGTAAACACATGAAAATAGATATGCCATTAAAACTTAGTACATCTACTGAAAATATATACATTTTTAATCTGGTAAGAGTAGTGTGAACTGCAAATGTTAGAGATCTTTGATTTATAAGTTTTGATTAATTTACATTAATCAAGAGTCAGAGAGGGCGCTGACTCTCTAAAAATTACAGCTGTGAGTTGCAGGCTCCGAAAAAATGATAAGTGTTTGCCTTTTTATTTACATAATTGTTATTTTATATTGTACTTAATACGTAGTCTTATAGTTACGCTGGTTATTTTTATTTTAATTTAGATAAACAGTTTTTGTAGATATACGTAATACTTAATATACGTAAAACCGTTATTTCGTTTGAATCTTGCAGCCATTGTTTTTGTATATAGTGGTAGTGAATTCAAATTTTTAATTGAGGTAGTTAGGTAGCTCTAACGCATAATTTATAGAGTAATACGCTTCACTGTTTCTATTAGATAGCGTAGTATTGACATTTAATTGATTTAATTTATTGATTTTATTAATTTAAAGTATCATGCCCCAAACTAGAGCAGCAAAGCAACAGGCACAAAGTGGCAGGAGTGCTGTGACTCGGGGGAGAACTGAGGGGGGGGGGTGATTCTCCAACATATCAGAGCCTAAAAAAAGGTGCGACTTGTGAAATGTTTGCCGAACTCTCTGGAACGGAACATGATATTGCCATGGGGGATGTCTTTGTGTGTGTGTGCGCGCGCGATGTAAGGAGTGTAAGGAAATTAGGCGACAACTCAGCATTGTTATGGGCCTATATGAGAGTTTGAAGGACAGGGTGGATGTCCTTGAAAGATCTAAATTGAGGGGCCCATCAAGTTCTCAGCTGCCCACATCAACGCCAGAGCTTGCACTTGGTCATCACGCAACACAGCGGCAACCCCCAAAGCAGAATGCGCTGGTCCCATAGGAACTAGTAGTTATTGGTGACTCTATTGTCAGGGAAATGGGAAACATGCTTTGTAAAAAGGATAGGTGGAACAGGACCAGGGTATGTCTGCCAGGGGCAAAGGTTGATGACGTTGTAGAGCGGATATCATCTTTTAAGGGCACAAAAGGTGATATAGTTGTACCCATTGGCACTAATGATA
Organism: Mastigoproctus giganteus; assembly: GCF_048544385.1. Classification (NCBI taxonomy): domain Eukaryota; kingdom Metazoa; phylum Arthropoda; class Arachnida; order Uropygi; family Thelyphonidae; genus Mastigoproctus; species Mastigoproctus giganteus. The sequence goes on from NC_143582.1 coordinate 81,143,404, forward strand.
TTAGGAGTAGGAGACCGGCAGAATTACTTAAGTAGTACAGGTCACTGTTGAACAAAAGCCGAGAATTAGGGTTGAATTTGAAAGTGTCTGCAATTCTGCCCAGACACGATAGAAGGGAGTATATGATGAGAGCCTTGTCAATCAATTCGGCCCTGGAAAGAATGTGCAAGGCTCAAGGGGTAGAATTTTTTTCAGCCTGGACTGTACTTAACATTAGTAGAGGCATTTGATGCAAGAAAGCAAGCTTATGCAGGATCAGCCAAAAAAAAAAAAAAAAAAAACCAACTTCCACTTCACCCCTCTGTTCGTTCAAAATACCTGTCCAGCTGAGCCTTAAACTTATTTAGGCTATCAACTTCCACTACAAAGGATGGAAGTCTGTTCCAATGCCCATTCAGGTGATTATTCTGAGATAGAGGAAGAATCCCATCAGCATTGAGCATGCTCAAACCATTCAAGGCTTTATACACCTCTATCAGATCACCTCGCTGGTGCGTAGTCTCCAGACACTGTAATTTGCAAAACTTAAGCCTTTCTTCGTAAGAGCACCCCTTGGTTCCATTCACTAATCTTGTTACCCTTCTCTGTACTCGTTCCAGCAGCTCTACATCCTTCTTGAAATGAGGCCTCCAGACCTGTATACAGTACTCTAGGTGTGGCCTGACCATTGCCTTATACAAGGGGATAATCACCTCCTTATCCCTGCTGGAAAAATTCCTGTATATCATTGACAATACTCCATGAGCTACTCTTGCAGCTCGTCTGCACTGCTCAGAGAACTTCATACCTGCCTGCACAACCACCCCCAAGTCCCTTTCATTCTCTACCACTGTCAGTGTAGTACCACAGAGTTGATACGTTGCTCTGGGGTTGCTGTTTCCCATATGTAGTACTTTACATTTGTCAATGTTAAACTTCATTTGCCACCTCTCAGCCCATCTGCTCAACCTTTCCAGATCCTGTTGGAGCAGCATAGTGTCAGTAGTGTCCTTGACAACCCTGCCAACCTTTGTATCGTCTGCAAACTTCGACATTAAGCTTGATATACCATCATCAATATCATTTATAAATACAGAAAACAATAATGGACCCAACACTGAGCCCTGAGGGACTCCATTAATAACATTAGTCCACGATGAGCAGTGTATATTGATTACCACTCTCTGTCTTCTCCCCCTCAACTACCCCCTTTATCCATAGCAGCAATTTGCCTCCAATGTCACACTGCTCCAATTTGTGTAGCAGTCTTCCATGTGCAACAGTATCAAAAGCCTTTCTAAGATCCAAGTATATAATATCAAAGCTATTCCCTGCATCCAGTTCTTTTGTGACTGCATCATAGTACCCAATCAAATTGGTCAGGCAAGTCTTCCCCTTAACAAAACCATGCTGTGTCTGAGCTATAACTGAAGTCTTGTCTAAATGATCCTGCAGTGTTTCTTTAACCAGTGCCTCCATTAATTTTCCTGGAACAGAAGTTAAGCTCACAGGTCTATAATTATTGGTGTCAACCTTTGATCCTCCTTTGTGAATTGGGGTCACATTTGCACTCTCCAGTCCATGGGTACCTCCCCTGAGTCCAAGGAAGCTCTCATAATTATGGCTAAGGGTTTGCTTACTTCCTTTGCTGCCTCCTTTAATATAACTGGATAGATCCCATCCACCCCGGGTGCCTTTCTTGTATTTATCTTCAACAGTTTCTCCTCCACTTTACTCCCAGTTATTTCAAGATTCTGTAGCTTACTGCTAGAGTTGAATACACCTCTGGCATTCCCCTCGCTGAATAACTCATGTGTGAATGTCGATGCAAAATATTCATTTAGTTTGTTAGCTACCTGAGCAGGATCATCAACAGTTGGCCCATCAATATCAAGTGGACCAATCTGATTCATCCCCTTCCTTCTAGAGTTTACATAAGTAAAGAACTCTTTGCTGTTTTTCTTTGCATCCCTTGCCAAGGATTTCTCGTAATCTGCCTTCGCCTGCCTAACCTCCTTTGTAACTTGGTTGCATATCAACTTGTATCTATCATAGGCTTCTGTGTCATGTGTTAATTTGTAAGTATCCCATGCATTTTTCTTCTCTGCCATATGCCTCATTAGTTCATCTGACATCCATTTTGGCCTAAACCTTGAACAATATTTCTTAGTTGGTATGTAAAGCCTAGTAGCTTCCAAGATAAGTTCTTTGAATGCTTCCCATTTTGAATTTGCTGTTGGTAACATCATCAGTTGGTCCCACTGTATAGAATTTAAATACTGTCTCAGTCCATCGTAGTCGCGTTTACGGAAGCAATAACCCTTCCCTTTACCCCTAATGGTAGTTACCTCTTTGAGTAAATCCCACTTCAGCACACTGTGATCACTGCCACCTAGTGGTTCATTTATCTGCAGATTCTTAATGCATGAAGAATCACTGCTGATAATCAAATCAAGAGTATTACTCCCGAACTAGTTGCCTCCCGAACATGCTGATGTAGAAAACAATCATCCAATAAATCCACAAAAGCCCTGCTAGTGTGTGAGTGACCAGCCCCCAAATTCCAGTCAATATCTGGGAAATTAAAATCTCCCATTATAAGACTCTCTGATTTACTGGCCCACTCTATTTCCCTGTACAGTTTCTTATTATACTCATCAGAGTCATTAGGCCAATAGCACTCCTACTCTCAATTTTGATCTCCCAATGCTTATGTCACACCAAACTGACAACACAGCACTGTCCAGCGATGTCAACTGGCTTCACTTTCTTGGTTTTTATGTGTTTCTTAACTAATAGCATAACCCCTCCCCCCTTCCTATCCTGTCTATCCTTTCTGTAGACGTTGTACTCCCCAAATTCCAGTTCTGCATCCCTTATATCTGTGTGACACCACGTCTCTGATATCCCAACAATATCTGCCTTTGATGTTTTGAGCAATACCTCAAATTCATCAAATTTATTTACTAAACTCCTAGCATTGGTGTACACGCAAGTATACCTGCACCTGTTTCTATTCTTAGCTACCCTAACACAACCCATGTGTTTACTTGTACCGCAATGGCTCCCAGCAGTCTCTGAAATACCATGCATCTTGTTTTTCAGGCTTCTGCTCATTCTAATAGAAGCAGTGCAAGAATCTCTTTCACCTCTGCCAGTGGCTACTGTCAATCTATTGGTCTTTGTCTCCCCCCAAGTTAGCAGTTTTCCGACCCACCTAACACTGCCTCGATAGCATCAGCAAATATTCTTGCACCCTTTCTATTTAAGTGTATCCCATCCCTGTAGAAGCAATCTCTCCTGTTAACAAGTACAGTCCAGGCTGAAAAAAATTCTACCCCTTGAGCCTTGCACAATCTTTCCAGGGCCGAATTGATCGACAAGGCTCTCATCATATACTCCCTCCTATCGTGTCTGGGCAGAATTGCAGACATTTTCAATTTCAACCCTAATTCTCGGCTTTTGTTCAACAGTGACCTGTACTTGTTAAGTAATTCTGCCGGTCTCCTATTCTTAATATAATTAGTGCCAACGTGTACAACTATATCACCTTTTGTGCCCTTAAAAGATGATATTCGCTCTACAACGTCATTAACCTTTGCCCCTGGCAGACATACCCTGGTCCTGTTCCACCTATCCTTTTTACAAAGCATGTTCCCCGTTTCCCTGACAATAGAGTCACCAACAACTACTAGTTCCTTCGGGACCAGCGCATTCTGCCTTGGGGGTTGCCTCTGTGTCACGTTATGCCCAAGTGCAAGCTCTGGCGTTGATGTGGGCAGCTGAGAGCTTGATGGGCCCCTCAATTTAGTTTCTTCGAGGGCATCCACCCTGTCCTTCAAGCTCTCATATAGGCCCACAAGAACGCAGAGTTGTTGCCTGATATCGATACACTCCTTGCATCGCGCGCGCACACACACAAAGACATCCCCCATGGCAGTATCAATTCCCGTACCCGATTGCTCTGCAAACATCAAGCAAACAGTGCATTTTATAAGGCTGTGAGTCAGAGGACAACTGCCACCCTCAGTTCTGCTCTGAGCCACAGCACTTCCATTAGCTTGAGCCTTTTGCTTTGCTTTGCTTTTACTTGTTAACAGGAGAGACTGCTTCTAGAGGGATGGGATACACTTAAATAGAAAGGGTGCAAGAATATTTGCTGATGCTATCGAGCCCATGTTAGGTGGGTCGGAAACCTGATAGCTTGGGGAGATACAAGGACTAATAGTTTAACAGTAGCCGTAGGCAGAGGCGAAGGTGATTCTTGCACAACTTCTATTAGAATAAGTAGCGACCTGGAGCGTGGTGTGTTGGGGGTTTCAGGGACGGATGGCAGTCATCCTGAAATAGGTGGGTATATGGGATGTGTTAGGGTAACTAGGAATAGGAGTATGTATGCTTGCATGTATACCAATGCTAGAAGTATAGTAAATAAATTTGATGAATTTGAAGTGCTGGTCAAGACATCAAAGGCGAATATTGTTGGGATAGCAGAGACGTGGTGTCACACAGATATAAGGAATGCTGAACTGGAATTTGGGGAGTACAATGTGTACAGAAAGGATAGAAAGGAAGGAGGTGTTATGCTGTTAATTAAGAAAAACATGAAATCAAAAGAATGCATCCAGTTCAAAATCGTGCATCCAGTTCATATAGATGAACAGTGCACTGTTGAGTCAGTTTGGTGTGACATAATCACTGTGAAAGCAAAAATAAAGAGTAGGAGTGTGTTATAGGCCTAATGACTCGAATGAGTACAGTGAACAATTGTACAGAGAAATAGAGTGGGCTAGTAAATCGGAATGTCTTATAATGGGGGATTTTAACTTCACAGATATTGACTGGAACTTGTGGGTTGGTCACTCACACACTAGTCAGACTTTTGTCTACTTATTGGATGATTGTTTTCTGCAGCAGCATGTTCGAGAGGCAACCAGAGAAAGTAATACTCTTGATCTAGTTATCAGCAGTGATCATTCTTGTATTAAGAATTTGCAGATAAAGGAACCACTAGATGGCAGTGATCACAGTGTACTGATGTGGGATTTACTTAAAGATGTAATTACCATCAGGGGTAAGGGAAAGGGTTTTTGCTTCCATAAAGGTGAGTACAGTGGTCTCCGACAGTTTTTAAATTCTGTACAGTGGGATCAACTGACGATGTTACCAACAGTAAATTCTAAGTGGGATGCATTTAAAAATTCTAAGTGGATGCTACTAAAAGTTTCATACCTATTAAGAAATATTGTTCAAGGTTTAGGCCTAAATGGTTATCTAATGAACTAATGAGACTCGTGAGAGAGAAGGAAAATGAATGGGATGCATATAAATTATCAAGGGACTCAGAAGCCTATGGCAGATATAAGCTAGTCTGTAATCAGGTCACAGAGGAGGTTAAGCAGGCGAAGGCAGATTACGAGAAATCCTTGGCAAAAGATGCTAAGAAAAACAGCAAGGATTTCTTTACTTATATAAACTCTAAAAGCAAGGGGATGAATCTGATTGGTCCACTTGACATCGATGGTTCGACTGTTGATGATCCTGCTCAGATAGCAAACAAACTGAATGAGTATTTTGCATCTACATTCACACATGAGGAATTATTAAGGTTTGAAAATGGCAGAAGGTTATCAAATTGTAGCAGGATACTTAATGATTTTGTAATAACTGAAAGCAAAGTGGAGGAGAAATTGTTGAAGTTAAACATAAGAAAAGCACCTGGGGTGGATGGGATCTATCCAGTTATATTAAAGGAGGCGGCAAAGCAATACGCAAACCCTTAGCCATAATTATGAGAGCATCCTTGGCCTCAGGGGAGGTTCCCACGGACTGGAGATGTGCAAATGTATCCCCAATTCACAAAGGGGCATCGAAGGGTGACACGAGTAATTACAGACCAGTTAGTTTAACTTCTGTTCCGGGTAAAATAACGGGGTCATTGGTTAAAGATGCATTGCAGGATCATCTAGACAAGACTGCAGCAATAATTCAGACACAGCATGGGTTTGTTAAGGGAAAGTCTTGTCTGACAAATTTGATAGGATATTATGATGTGGTTACAAAGGAACTGGATACAAAAAATAATTTCGATATCATATATTTGGATTTCAGGAAAGCTTTTGACACTGTTGCGCATGGAAGACTATTGTACAAATTGGAGCAGAATGGTATTAAGGGTAAGTTGCTACAATGGATAAAAGGATGGTTAAGTGGGAGAAGACAGAGGGTGGTAATCAATGGGTACTGCTCTTCGGGGACTAATGTTATTAGTAGAGTCCCACAGGGTTCGGTGTTAGGTCCACTGTTGTTTTGTATAATTATCAATGATATTGATGAAGGTATATCAGGCTTAATGTCGAAGTTTGCAGATGATACAAAGGTTGGCAGGGTTGTTAATGACAGTAATGGCAGTGTGCTACTGCAACAGGATCTAGATAATTTGGGCAGATGGGCTAAGAAGTGGCAACTGAAGTTTAACCTTGACAAATGCAAAGTACTGCATTTGGGTAGAAGTAACCCCAGAGAAACGTACCAACTGTGTGGTACTACACTTAAGGTGGTAGAAAATGAAAAAGACCTGGGAGTAATTGTGCAGTCAGATATGAAGTTTTCTGAGCAATGCAGACAGGCTGCCACCAGGGCAGGTCATGGGGTTTTGTCAATTATATATAGGAATTTTGCTAGCAGGGAGAAGGAGGTGATTGTCCCTCTGTATAAGGCAATGGTCAGGCCACGCCTTGAGTACTGCGTACAGGTCTGGAGGCCTCATTTTAGGAAGGATGTAGATTTACTTGAGCGTGTACAGAGAAAGGCAACAAGATTGGTGAGGGGAATGAAGGGATCCTCTTACCAAGAGAGGCTTAAGTTCTGCAAATTGTAGTGGCTGGAGACTAGGCACCTGTGCAGTGATCTGATTGAGGTGTATAAGGCCTTGAATGGGTTGAGCACGCTGAATTCTGATAGGATCCTTCCACTTGTTCAGATTACGAACCTAAGGGGGCATAAATTCAAATTAAGAAAAGACAGAGGTAGAATAGATGTGCGGAAATTTGCCTTTAGCCAGTGGGTGGTTAATTGCTGGAATAAACTTCCATCTGTCGTTGTGGAAGTTGACAGGTTAAATAAATTTAAGGAGGAACTGGACAGGCATTTGGAGGGAATGGTGTGATTTTTTTTTTTTTTTTTTTTTTGGCTGATGCTGCATAAGCTCATACACTTGCGTTCTTGCATCACATTCCACTACTACTACATATTATGGATAAGACAGAAATGAATTTACTGTTATTCCCACCATGTATTTTGTATCTTTTTTTTCCCCATGAATACCAATAATGTATCATATCAGCAGAAGTTGGTTGTTTAAGGATTTTATGGTGCATTAGCATCTAAGGCTATAATGTGCCATCATATCAACAGAGAAGAAATGCACCTAAAAGGTGCTTGTCACTTAGATGTTTCAGCTCCTGTTGCTATTGGTTTTTAAAAAACAATGGATTGGAATCAAAATTTTTAGTTATTTGAAAGTTTAACTCTTGTTTCCACATCATCTGTTCTTAAAAACTTTATGAAAAAAAAGGAGATTGTATAAGTTTTTCAATAAAATTCAAATAAGCAATGGTGCTGAATGCATCAAAAATTAGTCTCCCGTTACCTGCTTATTGGCACCCACCTGTTTATCAAAACATGGATCACTGACAAATAATCATTACTCGGCCTGATGTAGCCAATAGGTCAAGCATGAGGGTGCAGAAGTACATGTGCTATGAACGGACTGTAGTTCAAGATGACTGCTAAATACAGTTAATGATTGCATTCATTGTCAAAATAATTAATGTAACCCCCTCTGATCGAGTGGCCATGCCAGAGTATAAACAAAAGAACATTTCATGTATTTTATAGGCTGGTATGCCTATTTCATAAATAACATTTCTTTTTATTTACTAAAGGCATTACTACATTCAACAAACAAGTATATTTCTTAAAAGAACTTAATTTTATCTACCATCAGAACTTATTAACCTAATACGGCTGTATTTCCCTCAGTGACCTACAGTAGTGTACTGCTAGGACTTACTGCACAAATCACTGCCATTAGAGTTGATTCCCCTTTCCACGTTATGTTTTTCTACAGCATTCATTTGCAACCCACATCACCAATGACTAGGTGATATCCAAGTCAAATTTTTTATTTTTTAATCATCATTCTAATTAGGAACTGCAAATCACTTACTTGACACCACTCTCATTCCAGATCAATATTCTGCATAATACATCATAAGCTCTCTCAAAAATGGTTAATGATAACATATTTGCTCTCTACTATTATGGCCATATTATGGCCATACAAACATCAGCAGTATAACTACAGTATGGAAAATGGCTGCTGCTAATGGAGTTAAAGAAAACTCATAATAATGAATTTATGATTTATATTAAAAGTACAACAATTTTTGTCATTAAAATCGATTATTATTATAGAAGCCTGTAGCTATAGACTTTCTGATAATAACTTAATTATCAAATAAAATAGTCAATGCTATTTAGTCATACTGAAATTATATGAAATTAGGAATATCCTCAACTTATGTTTTTTTTTGCAGCTTTTAGGCTTTAAACTGCCTAGTTAATGCAATAGTGTTAATGCTTACAGAAGAACAAACTTTGCCTTCAAAAAGTTGTCCCGATACTGCATACTTTCAAACACATTTGTTCAAAAGTACCAGAGCAGCCTGTTTATAGGTGGGGTGGTACTGGGTTGCCTTTTTCTGGCTACCTTATGCTTGAAGTTTAAATTTTTTTCACTAGCATTCGCTTGTCGTACAATGTTTTGTGTTCACCAAGCGCAGCTACAGGAAAGAATTTCTTCTTGCTATATGTCCTGTTACATAGCAAGAACAGCAAGTTATTGCAATTGCATTATTTCAGTACATAGCTAACTACTTAAGTAGTCATAAATTGGCATCATTAAGTATATCTCATATTGTGAATACCTTCAAAACGAGTTGCCATGATATTGCACTACCTCGAATAAGTAACACTTCATCATAGGACTATTGTTACTTATTCTCAGCAGATACCCATATGGCACCGTTTCAGAGCTTATTGGCTCCTCATCAGTGGATGGGCAGGTACCCTGGTGTTGCAATGATGACAAACCAGTTGCAAAGTATAAATCCACAATATGAGAGATGCCTGATGGTGTGGAGTAATTCAGATTACGGTATAGTTTAAGGCTTAACTAATGAAAGTTTAGGTTAGTTTAGGGTTAACTAACTAATAAAAGAGTTTAACTAATGTACCAGTTAGTGCAATTACATCATTTCAATACATAGTCAACTATTTAGTAGTTATAAATAATATACCGTAATCTAAATTACTCCACACCATCAGGCATCTCTCATATTGTGGATTTATACGTCGCAACTGCATTGTCATCATTGCAACACCAGGGTACTTGCCCACCCACTGATGAGGAGCCAATAAGCTCCGAAACAGTGCCGCATGGGTGATGGTATCCACTGAGAATAAGTAACAATAGTCTCCTCCTCCTCCTATGGTGAAGTGTTACTTATTCAAGGTAGTGCAATATCATGGCAACTTGTTGTAAAGGTATTCGCAATAAGAGATATACTTAATGATGCCAATTTATAACTACTTAAGTCGTTGGCTATGTACTGAAATGATGGAAATGCACTAACTTGTACATTAGTTAAACTCTTTACATAACCTGAGGCTATACCGTAATAGCAAGAAGAAATAACCATCTTCCTCTCCGATGTCTGCCATTGCTATAAATCTTATGATTACTCAAGGAAGAAAGACACTGTCTTCTTATTATAGAAGTATCTCTCTCTCTCTCAGGGTAAGTCAGAAAATTTTTTTTGGCTGGTGCAGCATAAGCCTCAAGCTTCCTTGCACCATATGGCTATTAATAATAATAAATACCATCACGGTGATGGTGGTATTCATGCAGATCTTGTAAGAGGATTTTATCCATACTAAAGAGATTGTCACTATTTAAATTTCTGTTGACAATACTTAAAAGTTTTGTTTTTGGATATGGAAAGCCTCAACAAAATCTCTCTGTTTCCATTTTTTTTTTATGGTGGATTATTTATGTACATGGGAACATACCGACAAACCCTACTAATTAGAAAAAGAGCCACCAGAACTACTTACATATATGGAACAGTAGAGGGTAAGTAACACTTATATCATATTGATAAACCAAAAATGTTTGTAACAACACATATAAATGAAAAATGACAATGGTGAGGAACAGAATTTGACAATCACACATAAATTTGAGTAGCTTTTAAATATCAGCATACAAGAGAAATCTTAAATTATTAAAATATAGAATTTAGAACAAGATTAGTCCTAACTCTTCACTAATAGGACTAGAAGAGTTAAAAAGAAGCATATTGGTGAACTTTTTCCACCACTGTTATGCTTGGAATAAAGGCATTAAATAATTCAAAACTGTTCACTTTTTGAAGTCACTTTTATTTTCAATCTAATATAATTGAAGTGGTGAAGACAGGATATTAGAACTGGAAAAGGAATTAGAAAATGTGAATTGGAATATCATCGGTTTGGCTGAAACAAGAATAAGAAATGAATCACTTATAAGTTTATCAAGTGGAAATCTGCTGTACACCAATGGAAACAGTGAAAGGAGTGAAGGTGGAGTTGGGTTTCTGGTCCATAAAGATTTTAAAAACAACATTTTGGAATTCAAAAGTACATCACCAAGGGTGTCAAGACTAATACTCAAGATTTCTAAGAGGTACAAGCTAAAGATTATAATGATTTATGCACCAACATCGAGCCATGATGATGAAGAGGCTGAAGAAATGTACACTGAAATTGAGTCTTGTAGATGAGCAGAAAACCCACTACACTATTATCATGGGGGACTTCAATGCTAAGGTTGGAAAAAGGCAAAACAGCTCAGAAAGAGGAACTATAGGAAATTTTGGAATTGGTGAAAGAAATAAAAGAGGTGAAAGACTTGTGGAATTTGCAGAATCTCAAGGAATGTCAGTAATGAACACTTTTTTCAAGAAAAGGGTGAACAGAAAGTGGACATGGAAGAGTCCAAATGGATTAACAACTAATGAAATCGACTTCATCCTCACTAACAGAAGATATATTGTGAATGATGTTACCGTCCTGAATAAGGTAAATGTTGGAAGTGATCACAGAATGGTAAGATGTACACTTGATATAGATGTAGGAAAGGAAAGGAAAAAACTGACTCGAGTAAATAATACAAAGGTCTTTGAAATAACAGAGGAGGAGAAAAAGCAGTATGTACTGGAACTTAAGAACAAGTTTGAGCTTCTGCAGACTGCTCAGGACCAAGATATCGAGGAGGAATATTACAACTTTCTGAAAGTGATAAAGCCCAAGAAACCTATAGGGAAACAGAAATCCAAAGAAGAAAAAATTAGTCAAGAAACACTTGTCATGATGAACCAAAGACGACAAATGAAGAGCAAGAAAAACACTGACAGGGAGAAAATTGAGTATACTGAGTTATGCAAAGCCATTAGAAAGAGACTCAGAGAGGACATAAGAAGATTTAACACAAGAAAAGTAGAACAAGCATTAAGGGAAAACAAAGGATTTAAATCAGCAGCCATGAGCAGTAATACAGAAAGACAAATGATACTGAAACTGAAGAATAGCGATGGTGTACTTATAAACAGTAGAGAAGGCATAATTCAAATAGCAGAAGACTACTATAGAGAATTATACAAGGAGCGAGGGAATGATACCAGCAGTGGGGAAGATGGATTGCAAAGTAGCAACACATACGACATACCCGATATTCTTCCTGATGAGGTAGAACATGCATTGAAGAAAATGAAGAATCGGAAAGCCCCGGGGGAAGATGAAGTTACTGTAGAGTTGTTAAAATTGGGAGGAAGAGACATAACACAAAAACTGGCAAGGCTCTTCACAAAGTGCATTAGAAAAGGTGTGATGCCTAAGCAGTGGAATAATGCAATCATAGTTTTGCTGCATAAGAAAGGAGATAAATCAGAAATTGGAAATTATAGACCAATTAGCTTGTTATCCCATATCTACAAGTTGTTCACAAGGGTCATTACTAACAGATTAGAAAGAATACTTGATGAGAATCAACCGAAAGAGCAAGCTGGCTTTAGGACAGGATTCTCAACTATGGATCACCTTCACGTAATATCACAGCTAATGGAGAAAGCAAATGAATATAAAACACCATTATGCCTGGCATTTGTGGATTATGAAAAGGCATTTGACTCCATACAGCATAAGGCAATGTTTCGGGCACTGGAAAGACAAGGCATAGATACTCCATATATTATGATTTTGAAGAAAATATATGAGAGTGCTACATCCTTTATTAGACTAGACAAAGACAGTAGCAAATTTAAAATCGAGAAAGGAGTTCGACAAGGAGACACAATATCTCCGAAGCTGTTTACTGCTGCCCTTGAGGAAGCTTTCAGAAGATTAGACTGGTCGCAGAAAGGAGTCAATGTGAACGGAGAGTACCTAAACCATTTACGATTTGCAGATGACATTGTGGTCATAAGCCACGATCCCAAAGAATTAGAGGAAAATCTTAATCAGTTATGCACAGTTAGTAAGGATTTTGGACTAAAGATGAATATGGCTAAAACAAAAGTAATGATGAACAAGTATGCCATGGAAAGGGAAATAATGATTGAAGGAGCAGTAATTGAAAAGGTGGAGTCATATACTTATCTGGGACAAGTTATTAGCTGTAATAATGATAAATGGCTGGAAGTCAAGAGAAGAATAAATTTTGGATGGATAGCATTCAGGAAATATAGTCACATACTGAAGAGCAATATCCCAGTTTGTCTGAAACGTAAAATAATGAATCAATGTATACTCCCCACCATGACTTATGGAAGTGAAACTTGGGCACTCACCAAAAGAATGGAAGAGACGCTGAGAACTACACAGCGAAGAATGGAACGAATCATATTGGGAATCAGACTGTTAGATAAGAAGAGAAACACATGGATTAGGCAGCAAACTCAAGTAAAGGACATTCTTATCAAAACTAAAGAACTAAAATGGTCTTGGGCAGGACACATAGCTCGAAGACATGATGACAGATGGACTAAGAAAATAACAGAATGGTACCCAAGAGGAGCTAGAAGAAAACCCGGAAGACAAAGGCGGAGATGGATAGATGAAATTCATGAGTTTTCGAGTAGTAAATGGATGGCCAGTGCTCAAAACAGAAGGAACTGGAAAGTTGCTGGAGAGGCCTTCATCCTGCAGTGGATTGAAAATGGCTGATGATGATGATGATGATGAATATAATACAACTGTGAAAAAATCCATTTATATTGAAAGTGTATATTTTTAATTTTTTTAAACTAACCCCCCAATTCCCCCCGATGTGCTTTTCGTAATATGTTTTTTAAGCGCACATTTGGGTGTGATTTTCATTGTCAGCAAGCAAAACTTGAAACAACTGAAAAATCTGTACACCTGCATGGCTGGATTTCACAGACACAAAATATCTGAAACTAGTGAATGTTTCTGTTCACTTGCTTCAGATCAAAGGTTACACTAGCACTCTTCTTTTAATGAATGGTAAAGATGCCACTAATTTTAAATTTTTGCTTTAGAGTACTTGATAATTATATGCAAGGCATGCCAAATGACTTCACAAAGCCTAACAAAAACTTTCCTTTTATTTTTTTATGGCCAAACTTCTTTAACAAAAGAATTAATAATACAGATCACAAATCAAACCAATAATACAAATGAAATCTAAAATTCACAATGACATCACTTTAATAATTTTTATTTTCAAATTTAAGTTGCTTTGGTGGATATCTACCACCAGTTTTCCCAGTAAAAGGGTTAATATGATAATAACGACATTAACAATATAAAATATTTAGGCATTTATCCCACTTATAATGCATTTAAGGATTCTTTTGAAAGAGAAACCATTATGATAAGTACTTTGGCCCAATCATTAAATTCCTGTTCACCCATGTCTTCAGGCTTTTCAATTCTCTGATGTTAGACCAATATGGAACTACAGTAAGTGCCGGTTATAGTGATTGCATTTGCAAATTGAATTTTGATTCTAATAAATGGCGATTCTAATAGGTAAAAATCAATGAATATTATCCATTGGCTATAAAAATAAAGATATAAAGCAGGCATTCACACTTTATTACCAAACTTTAAACTTAAAAGTTTATTACCAATTAAATTTTTTGATTACCTTCTTATCAGTCTGAAATCTGTGGCCCCATAATGGTTTCATTTTAGGGAAGAGGAAGAAGATTGAAGGTGAGAGCTTGAGAGAATAAGGTGGATGCTGCAAATTTTCAAAGCCACACCTAACTGCAAAGTCCACTGTGAGAGCATGCTTATGAGCAGGGGTATTGTTGACTAGGAAACTCTGAATAGTTTTCCATGTCTTTTCAACTTAATAGTCCCTCAATTTTCCCAGGAGGTTTCTGCAGTCCAGTGATGTTATTGCCTTTTGGGAGGTAATTTGTAAGAATGATACCTTTAGAGTCCCAGAAGACTAGCAACATGCCCTTTTAGGCAAACAGTTGAACCCCAGCTTTGAGAATTGGTTTAGATGAATATGTCAATGAATGCTGAATAGTCATGTATCCAGCATTTCATCCATTATTATAATTCAGTCAAAAAATCATCAACATTCTCTCTACAAAGCTCCAACAATTGTGTGGAACACTCTTTCTTGTGGAACTTTTGAGGTGGTGTCAAATAATCTTGGAGCCCATCAGGCTACCAGCTTAGACATGCAGGAACTCATACATTATGCTGCAAACACACACATGGCTAATGTTCACTTCATTTCGTATAGAATTTATACTCGCACATTTATCTTCAAGGACTAGCTGTCTCCAAGGCACAAGGGCAGGGTCTGTGACCAAGATGGATCTTCCTTTTTCATAATCTCAGATGATGGGCAATCCACCACAATTTATTCATGGTTCTAGCTTAGTAACCAGATCTATAAAAAACACATAAATATAGATTAACTAACAAAACTTAGTAGTACACATAATACCTAATATCAAATCTCTAACTAAAATGTTTCTAGGTGAGCTTAAATACTTACTGACTGCCTCCTCATATGGCAGCCATTATAACAAACCTGAATTGGTAGTGCTGGTCATCCACTAAAAGCTCTAGAAAGCAAACTGAGATTTGATTTGCCTTGAAGCAAATGAATTATCCAAACTATTTAATTCCTAATTTTTTCAGACAGTTGACATCCCACTCTATCTGTATTTTTTAAAAATAATTTTTCATTAAAAGCTGCAATTTTCAGATAAAAAAAACAAAACTGCACAGCTATATGATAAATACCTATATATTAAAATAAGGAAGTGAAAATGACAACTAATCGGAATATTAATTATGTTTTTAGCATTATAAGAAATAAAACCACTTTTCTACTCACATTGATATCTGTTATGCTACCAAGGATAAAATGTTCAGCCACTTTCTTCAATTCTCTCCTTTCTTCTGGAGTATCAACATCTCTGCTTGTCTTTTTATACTTCCAAGAACAGATAGAATTATCCTAATAAAATCGAAATAAATCAGCTTAAAATTTTTTTAGCTGTGAACTGTCCTTTCATGAAGGTGAAGATAACATTTTTCAATTTATAGCTAATTAAATTTAAAATTACACATAATTTGAAACCATTCTTTTCTTTAATTTATACTCTGGCAAAATAAGAATTAAATGATTGGGCATGATTCTCTCAACTCCAAAAGAGACAGGCCAAAAAATAATATTGTATGATGTGGAAAAAACAATCAGCAAGGAAGACCTGTTAGAAGACTTATACAACAAAAATTTAGTAAGTATTAACATCTCTAGGGAGGAAATGGAGAAGGAGATATTTGTCCGTTTTTGTTGTATTAATAAAGCAAAAACAGGAAACAACCTGGGTCCTCCACGTGTCAAGGCATATTAGAAGTCATTTGTTACTGCAGGGTAGGATTTTTATTGGCTGCATGTTGTATAAGTTCAATGACTTTCATTTAGTTACCCTGTGCTATAACTGTCAGGGATTTGGTCATACAGCCAGAACATGTTACCGCAGAGACCCTGTTTGCAGTCACAGTGCAGGTATAGGGCACTCCTACACATTCTGTACTCATTAGCGAGAACAACCGATCTGTTCCAATTGTAAGGCGAAAAATTGAGCCGCAAATCATTCTGTAAGGAATAAACAGCGTCCAGAATACTTGAATGTACTTAATTTTAATTAGCAATTTGATAACGTTAATGGCAGATATTGATAATCACTTAATTCTTAATCAGTACAATGCAAAATTGAATGGTAACCTACATATACTACAGATTAATGCTCAGAGATCAAGATTGGTGGCTGATGAAGTTAGACTATGTGCAGCAGAGAGAATATTGATATAGCCTGCATACAGGAACCATACTTAGTGAAAGGTCAGTCTACAGGTTATCCACGTTCAGCACGCATACTGTGTGCAGAAGAACCACTTATGAGCTGCAATTGTAGTGTTTAATAAAGACGCAGTTATCACTTTTTATAAATTCTTTGTGCTCTTCACAGATGGTGTGAATATGGGTGGAGTCAGATCTTGCATCATTCTTTCTATGTTGTATGTACTGTCATCACTCAAAAGACAATATCTACATCAGGTACATGGAACTGGTTCAAAATCGCTTGAGTAGTAATTCAGTAATATTTGCAATGGATTCTAATGCAAGATCAGCATCATGGTTTGATAGAATTACAAATGACTGTAATCGTCAACTAGATGAATTCTTAGCTTGTTGTGGATTGCTTATACAAGTTCAGATAGTACTTTCTTCACTGTTAATGGAGAATCAAATATTGACTTGGCAATCTGTAACATAGGGGCAGCTGGTATCATGGATGATTGGCGATTAAGAGCAGATTGGGTCTGCTCTGATCATTGGGCCATTGTATTTTCTGTCAGGAACCTGACAAAACTAGCTCCATCTCAGGAACAGTTACGACGATTTGCTATCGAAAATGGCAAAGTGGGATAGGTTTGATGAACATATTTATGTCCAACTAGGGAATCTGGGCATTCAGTCAGATGTCTGAAGAGAATGCAGTGGACTTACTTTACTACATCTACGAAGCAAAAGAACTGTAATAGGATTCCAGTTAAAAAAGCGCACTACAGTTTCTCAATGATGCGAGGAACTTTAGTGGGCTTTTTTTCAATCCGTGACTCAGTTAGTCACTCTCAGGCACAGATAGCAAGGTATTTTCCCCCAGAAACTTGGGTTTTTTATCCAGCAAACAGGGAAATCGACCAGAGAACACACGCAATTTACAGGCAAAATAAATATATGGGAAGATGTAATCATTTACAGGGGACCCTAATATCATAATTTGTAAGTGTAGTACCACACAGTTGAAACATTACTCCAGGGTTACTGCTTCCCATATGCAGTACTTTACATTTGTTAATGTTAAACTTCCGTTGCCACCTCTTAGCCCACCTGCTCAACTTTTCTAGATCCTGTTGCAGCAGCATACTGTCATTAACAACCCTGCTGACCTTCGTATCATCTGCACACTTGGACATTAAGCCTGATATACCATCATCGATATCATTAATAAATACAGAAAACAATGGACCCAACACTGAACCCTGGGGAACTCCACTAATAACCACAGTCCATGAAGAGCAGTGTCCACTGATTATCACTCTCTGTCTTCTCCCACTCAACCATCCCTTTATCTGTAGCAGCAATTTGCCTCCAATGCCACATTGCTCCAATTTGTGCAGCAGTCTTCCATGTGCAACAGTATCAAAAGCCTTTCTAAGATCCAAATATACGATAACAAAATTATTCTTTGCATCCGGTTCTTTTGTGACCACATAGTATCCAATCAAATTGGTCAGACAAGACTTCCCCTTAACAAACCCATGCTGTGTCGGGGCAGCCATTTATTTGGGACAAATCTTAAAACCCAGAAGCCAATCGAGAAAATAGCCAGGGTTTACTTCGCTTAATTGGGACAAAATGCCGTTTAATCGGGGCAGGAGACCACAGCACTGGAGATTACCGCACAATTGTCTCCGACCGTACCACGTAGTTTGGTCGGATTTCTGGAGGTCACAACCATGAAACAATAAGCAGTCACCTGTTTATTGGGCTTTTCTGTTAGTGCAATCTATCATAAACGGATAGTAAACTCGATCTTATTGAATTTGCGATTATACTGACAGCTGGAATTCTGTGGGTTAATATGGTAAAATGTGTTTACACTTCCATGGAATCTTCAATCACATAAAAAAAAATTATTTTCAGAATCTTCTCTTCATTCCTATTTTTAAAGCTTTGTAACTCATTACTCCGTTCTCACTTGTGCGTATTATGTTACTTGCAATTTGTGTGTGCCGTGTTTTTTGTTATTGATTGCTTATCTTTTTACTGTTTTAAATTTTAACCCCCCACCCACAAATGCCAATGAACAGAAATGTCAACTAGTTTAGTTAGTATGTACATATTACAGTATGTATTAATTATTCCGATTATCACGTAAAATTTGTGCTTAATATATCTTTACTTTTATAGCCTGGGGATAATATTCCTCCTATTTTCGCTAATTAGAATCGCTGTTTAATAGAATTAAAATTCAATTCATAAATGTGATCACAATGACCGGCGCTTACTGCATATTGTATAGTGAACGGTACTTTACTATGGTGAGTTCGTCGTAACGTGATTTGATTGTACAATGAACTAATTGTAAAAGAGGGGGGTTCATTGTATTTTTAACTATTTACGTGAAACTTCGGATAATTGGGGCAGCCTCTTAATCGGGCCAAAATGCACTAGTCCTGATGTGTCCCAAATAACCGGAATCGCCTGTATAACAATGTAGGATTATCTTGTCCAGATGATCCTGCACTGTTTCTTTAGTCAGTGCCTCCATTAATTTTCCTGGAACAGAAGTTAAACTAACAGGTCTGTAATTACTTGTGTCACCCTTTGATACTCCTTTGTGAATTTGGTTCATATTTGCACATCTCCAGTCCATGGGTACCTCCCCTGAGTCCAAGGAAGCTCTCATAATTATGGTTAAGGGTTTGCTTACTACCTTTGCTGCCTCCTTTAATATAACTGGATAGATCCTATCCACCCCAGGTGCCTTTTTTATGTATATCTTCAACAATTTCTCCAATTTGCTCTCAGTTATTACAAAATCATTTAGCTCACTGCCAGAGTTTAATTCACCTCTAGCATTCCCTCTCCCTGAATAACTCCTCACGTGTGAATGTAGATACAAAATGCTCATTTAGTTTGTTAGCTACCTGAGCAGGATCATCAACAATTGGACCATCGATATCAAGTGAACCAATCTGATTCATCCCCTTCCTTCTAGAGTCTACATAAGTAAAGAACTCTTTGCTGTTTTTCTTTCTTTCTTTTTTTTTTTTTTTATATGTAAACCACAAACACGAGAGGTATTAGAACCTATAGTTCTTAGTACCGTGCTTGGGTTGGAGGTTGAGAAGACGAAAGAAGATATTTGTTGACACTGGACTTGAATTTCTGTAGACTGCAATTTTCAGGAAATACGTATGAAGGAAGGTTGTTCCAGAAAACGGCAGTTGAATGAATAAACGAGGAAGATGAGAAGTTAGTTCTGTGAGTTTGGAGTTAGACAGTAAATGGATGTTGGATGGTGGCGGCACATGTTCGGACAGTTTTGAAAGAGAGAGTGGGAATTATAGAAGCCAATTCAGAAGAACAGTGCCCATGAAAGTATCTGTAGAAGAGGCATGCAGCAGAAACAGTATGTCTATGAGACAGCGAGTGGAGAGTCTCTGTTAGAGATGAATCATTAATTAACCTAACTGCCCTCTTCTGAATGGAATCAAGAAGCCTGAGAGAGGTTTTGGGGGCACCACCCCAGTTGTGGGAACAATATTCCACCCTTTGCCAAAAATTTCTCGTAATCTGCCTTTGCCAGCCTAACTTCCTTTGTGACTTGGTTAATTTATATGTATCCCATGCATTTTTCTTCTCTGCCACACGTCTCATTAGTTCATCTGACATCCATTTAGACATAAACCTTGAACAATATTGCTTAGTTGGTATGAAAAGTCTAGTAGCTTCCAAGATTAATTCTTTGAATTCTTCCCATTTTGAATTTGCTGTTGGTAACATCATCAGTTGGTCCCACCGTATAGAATTTAAATACTGTCTCAGACCACCATAGTCACCTTTACGAAAGCAAAAACCCTTCCCTTTACCGCTGATGGTAGTTATCTCTTTGAGAAAATCCCACTTCAGCACACCGTGATCACTGCCACCTAGTGGTTCCTTTACCGGCAGATTAATACACGAAGAATCACTACTGATAATCTGATCAAGAATATTGCTCCCTCTAGTTGCCTCCCAAACATGCTGCTGAAGAAAACAAAAATCCAATAAATCCACAAAAGCCTTGCTAGTGTGAGTGACCAACCCACAAATTCCAGTCAATATCTAAGAAATTAAAATCCCCCATTATAAGACATTCAGATTTACTGGCCCACTATATTTCTCTGTACAGTTCTTTATTATACTCAGAATCATTAGGCCTGTAATGCACTCCTACTCTCAATTTTGCTTTTACAGTGCTTATGTCAACACCAAACTGACTTGACACTGCAGTGTCCAGCCATGTCAACTGGCTGTACTTCCTTGGATTTTGTGTTTCTTAACTAATAGCATAACCCTCCTCCCTTTGTATCCTTCCTGTACACATTGTACTCCCAAATTCCATTTCTGCATTCCTTATATCTGTGTGACATGCACCTGTTCCTATTCTTAGCTACCCCAACACAGCTCATGTATTTACTTGTACCACAGTGATTCCCAGCAGTCTCTGAAATCCCCTGCACCTTGTTTTCCAGGCTGCTGCTCATTTCAATAGAAGCAGTGCAAGAATCACTTTTCACCTCTGCCAGTGGCTACTGTTAATCTATTAGTCCATGTATCCCCCCAAGCTAGCAGTTTTCCGACCCACCTAACACTGCCTCGATAGCATCAGCAAATATTTTTGCACCATTTCTATTTAAGTGTATTCCATCCCTGTAGTCTCTCCTGTTAACAAGCACAGACCAGCTATCCCTTGAGCGTTGCACAATCCCTCTAGGACCAAAGTGATTGACAAGGCTCTCATCATAAACTCACTCCTATCGTGTCTTGGCAGAATTGTAGACACTTTCAAATTCAAACCTAACACTCGCCTTTTTTTTTCAACATTGACCTGTACTTGTTAAGTTATTCTGTCGGTCTCCTACTCTTAATATCATTAGTGCCGACGTGCAGAACAATAACACCTTTAATGGTTTTGAAAGTAAAATTTGGAACTGCTTCGTCTGAACTATTTTCATGATACAATCTATATTCACTGAATTAGAATTGTCCTAGGTTGCTATTTCCGTCAGTTCTTCTTTTGTGAAACCTTGTTTCATTAGCAATTCACAAACATTCTGGCCAGACATGTATTCAGAAGCTTCTTCACCAATAGAATGGGCTAGCTTCCAATATGTCAGAATTCATTCTCCACAGGTGGAATGAGATTTTCTGTTATGACCATTTCTGGCCACATAGCTTTCCAGCAAGCATTTAGTGTAGAAGATCGGATTTCTGTAACTGCCAAGGAAATGATTTTAGCCCAATTTAATATTGTGAAATTTCTCCAATATTGGCTGACTGTACATACAGTTGGAATCTGAAACCAAATTATCCAAAACTGCTTGAAAAGTTCTTTGTATGTAATAAGTCTTAACAGTTGATATTGCACCTTGGTCTAATGGCTGGACTGCAAAAGTTATGTTAGGCAGTAATATGTAGGTTAGTGCAAATGCATCATTTTAACATAGCTATCTACCAAAGTAGTTAAATTAATTAATTAACTTGGCATTGTTTTGGTTATATCTCATATTGTGACTGCCTTCACAACGAGTTGCCATAGTATTTGTACTACCTCGAATAAATAACACTTCACCAGTGGAGAAGGCTATTGTTATTTATTCTCAGCAGATACCACCACCCAGAAGGCACCGTTTCAAAACTTGTTGGCTTCTCTTCGGTGGGTGGGTGGGCAGGTACCCTGGTGTTGCAATAGTGACAACCCAGTTATGAAGTATAACTTCACACTATGAGAGATGCCTGATGGTGCATAGTGATATAGACTATAAAGTATTTAAGGGCAAAGGCCTCATGCTACGAGATAGAATGACTAATATGTAGGTTAGTGCAAATGCATCATTTTAACATAGCTATCTACCAAAGTAGTTAATTATGCATTTGCATCATTAACTACTTTAGTAGATAACCTACATATTAGTCATTCTACCTCGTAGCATGAGGCCTTTGCCCTTAAATACTTTATAGTCTATATCACTATGCCCCATCAGGCATCTCTCATAGTGTGAAGTTATACTTCATAACTGGGTTGTCACTATTGCAACACCAGGGTACCTGCCTACCCACTGAAAAGAAGCCAACAAGCCTTGAAATGGTGCCGTCTGGGTAGTGGTATCCGCTGAGAATAAATAATAATAGCCTTCTCCACTGATGAAGCGTTATTTATTCGAGGTAGTACAGTACCATGGCAACTCGTTGTGAAGGCAGTCACAATATGAGATATAACCAAAACAATGCCAAGTTAATTAATTAATTTAACTACTTTGGTAGATAGCTATGTTAAAATGATGCATTTGCACTAACCTACATATTAGTTATTCTACCTCATAGCATGAGGCCTTTGCCCTTAAATACTTTATAGTTAGGCAGTAAATAAACTACCTGAACATTCATATGGCTTAAGTCTTGCAGATGCCTTGGAGCATTGGTTTGACTGTAGATGATTATTCTCAGATAGCTGCCAAACTAAATGAGCATTTTGCATCTACATTCACACATGAGGAGTTATTCAAGGAGGAGAAGGACAGATGTTTATCAAACTAACAGGGAGTTTAATAACTTTGTAATAACTGAGAGCAAAGTGGAGGAAAAATTGTTGAAATTAAACATAAGAAAGGCACCTGGGGTAGATGGCTCTATCCAGTTATATTAAAGGAGGTGGCAAAGGAAGTAAGTAAACACTCAGCCATAATTATGAGAGCTTCCTTGGACTCATGAGAGGTATCCATGGACTGGAGACGTGCAAATGTATCTCCAATTCACAAATGAGGAACAAAGAGTAACACAAGTAATTACAGAACTATTAGTTTGACTTCTGTTCCAGGGAAAATAATTGAGTCACTGGTTAAAGCAGCACTGCAGGATTATATAGACAAGAGAGCAGTAATAATTCAGACACAGCATGGGTTGGACAAGGGGAAGTCTTGTCTGACCAATCAAATTGGTCAGACAAGACTTCCCCTGATACTATTGCACATTATTGTGCAATTATTGCACACACTTTTGATACTATTGCACATTATTATTATTAGCCATATGGTGCAAGGAAGCCTGAGGCTTATGCAGCACCAGCCAAAAAAAATTTTTGAGTTACCCTGAGTGAGAAAGAGAGAGAAAATAGAAGGGAATCACCAAGAAAGAGAAGAATGATGATATCCTGCCTGAGGACCCTGGGTGTGCCGAGCCCATACTCACCAGATGTGAGCCCATGAGGTTATTAGCATTAGTAGAGGCATATGATGCAAGAAAGCAAGCTTATGCAGCATCAGCCAAAAAAAACCTTCCATTTCACCCCTCCGTTCGTTCGAAATACCTGTCCAGCTGAGCCTTAAATTTATTTAGGCTATCAACTTCCACAACAAGGGATGGAAGTCTGTTCCACCAAACAACTACCCGCTGGCTAAAGGCAAATTTCCGCACATCTATCCTACATCTGTCTTTCCTCAATTTGAATTTATGCCCTCTCAGGTGATTATTCTGAGCAAGAGGAAGAATCCCATCAGCATTGAGCATGCTCAAACCATTCAAGGCTTCATACACCTCTATCAGATCACCTCGCTGGTGCCTAGTCTCCAGACACTGTAATTTGCAAAACTTAAGCCTTTCTTCATAAGAGCAACCCTTCATTCCGTTCACTAACCTTGTTGCCCTTCTCTGTACTCGTTCGAGCAGCTCTACATCCTTCTTGAAATGAGGCCTCCAGACCTGTATACAGTACTCAAGGTGCGGCCTGACCATTGTCTTATACAAAGGGAATAATCACCTCCCTATCCCTGCTAGAAAAATTCCTGTATATCATTGATAAGACACCATCAGCTACTCTTGCAGCCCGTCTGCACTGTTCAGAGAACTTTACAACTGCCTGCACAATTACCCCCAGGTCCTTTTCATTCTCTGCCACTGTCAGTGTAGTACCACAGAGTTGATACGTGGTTCTGGGGTTGCTGTTTCCCATATGTAGTACTTTACATTTGTCAATGTTAAACTTCATTTGCCACCTTTCAGCGCATCTGCTCAACCTTTCCAGATCCTGTTGCAGCAGCATAGCGTCAGTAGCGTCCTTAACAACCCTGCCAACCTTTGTATCGTCTGCAAACTTGGACATTAAGCTTGATATACCATCATCAATATTATTTAATTTATGAATACAGAAAACAACAATGGACCCAACACTGAACCCTGAGGGACTCCACTAATAACATTTGTGCACGATGAGCAGTGTCCATTAATTACCACTCTCTGTCTTCTGCCACTCAACCATCCCTTTATCCATAGCAAAAATTTCCCACCAATGCCACACTGCTCCAATTTGTGCAGCAGTCTTCCATTTGCAACAGTATCAAAAGCCTTTCTAAAATCCAAATATATAATATCAAAGTTATTCCCTGCATCCAATTCTTTTGTGACTACATCATAGTATCCAATCAAATTGGTCAGGCAAGACCTTCCCTTAACAAATCCATGCTGTGTCTGAGCTATAACTGAATTCTTGTCAAGATGATCCTGTAGTGCTTCTTTAACCAGTGCCCCCATTAATTTTCCTGGAACAGAAGTTAAACTCACAGGTCTATAATTACTTGTGTGAGCCTTTGATCCTCCTTTGTGAATTGGGGTTACATTTGCAAATCTCCAGTCTGTGAGTACCTCCCCTGAGTTCAAGGAAGCTCTCATAATTATGGCTAATGGATTGCTTACTTCCTTTGCTGCCTCCTTTAATATAACTGGATAGATCCCATCCACCCCAGGTGCCTTTCTTGTATTTATCTTCAACAATTTCTCCTCCACTTTACTCTCAATTATTACAAGATCATCTAGCTCACTGCCAGTGTTTACTTCATCTATGGCATTCCCCTTCCTGAATAACTCCTGTGTGAATGTAGATGCAAAATATTGATTTAGTTTGTTAGCTACCTGAGCAGGATCACGAACAATTGAACCACTGATATCAAGTGGACCAATCTGATTCATCCCCTTCCTTCTAGAGTTTACATAAGTAAAGAACTCCTTGCTGTTTTTCTTTGCATCCCTTGCCAAATATTTCTCGTAATCTGCCTTCGCCTGCCTAACCTGCTTCGTAACTTGGTTACAAATCAACTTGTATCTATCATAGGCTTCTGTGTCACGTGTTAATTTGTAACTTGCCCCCATTGTTATACAATACAGAACACACATAACATAAGTCCCGAAGTTCATAGCGTAAGGTTTAACGTAAAACTAAATAGTGAAATACGTAGCACACTATTAGAAATATTTGAGATTACTATAGTATTATCATATTAAATTTCATTGGTAATTAAATTATAATTAAACAGAATCATGACCCAGACTAGAGCAGCAAAGCAGCAAGCACAAAGTAGCAGTAGTACTGGATAATTAAATCGCGTTTGAAAAGTAAAAGGTATACTTACCTAATTGGTATTATGTATTTTAAAGTAACAACAACAATTGCCACTTCTAAAGGTAATTACTAATAAAAAATTACAGCATACAATACAAGAGTCGGCTATTGCAAATTATAAACAAAGCCCAGCATCCGACAATTTGATTTCAATGCCAGCAGCAAATGTTTGATACGCTGTCACAGAAGGTTCTTGTATTACTCATCCATGCCTTTGGTATATGTTCGTAATTGCTACATAGTATCTAACAGTAAAAACATGCTTTTACTTTGTTGGCAGCTTCAACTGACTAAGCAGCACTCCATCAACCACGTAAAACCATGTCTTCTGACTATGATAATAAAAAATGGTTGCAATTTTTTGATCATGTAAAAGCAAAACTGTGTTATTCGAGTATTGTGTTAATTGAGGGTTACCTCTATATCAGTATCATTAATAAATATTAAAAACAGTAAGAGGGCCCAAAACTGACTCCTGTGATAACCTGTTCATCATATAAGTCCATAAAGGATTGTAGTCATTTATGATTATTCTGTCTCCTACCAATTATTGTTCAAATTTCTACAAAAGTAATATATGTGGTAACAGTATCAAAGCCTACTGATATGGTACTACACATAATGATATATAAGTATAAGATGTTACAATTAATCTCTGCATCAAGTTCTTTTGGGATGACTTCATAGTAACTAATCAGATTGGTCAGGCATAATATCCACTTAGCAAATCAGTGAGTGGTTGCCTTACGGCTCCAATCCTAACAAGGTAACCTTACATTATTCTTTTAACTATTGACTCCATTATTTTCCCTGGTAAAAGTCTGAAGTTATCCACTTCATCCTTTGAACCACTCTTGTGAATAGGGGATACTTTATCTCCAATCTGTCAAGACTTTCTCTGAATGCAGGGATGATCTCAGAATTAGTGCCAAACCAGATACATTTAATAAATGAAGATATTCTATCAAGCCCAGTACAGTGTTCACTTTTTTTTTTTTTTAACCCCATACGAGAGGTATTAGAACCTATAGTACAGGGTTGTTAAAATTAAAGTATCCCTATGTAGAGGGCTATAGAACGAGTTCTAAGGCTCTTACTGAAGAGAAATTTGGACAACAGGTACAATAAAGAATGCGTTCGTCATTTATTGGTGAAAAAAAAATTATTTACAAAATTTGTTCTATATGGCACATAACTATCTTAGTTATGATTACGCAAATAACTAACATTATTTGCATAATCATAAGTTATTGCCACAGCGCCACTACTCAACTCTACTGTACTGTATAAAAGCAAAGCAGTCTCTTCAAAATCATACAGTAGATGTTTGCCTGCACTACAGCAGCAATGCCAACAACACTGCAGGAAAAGGCACTATTAGTGAAGCTGTACTATCAGAACAGCAAAAATGCAACTGCACCTATCAGAGAATTCCGACGTCAGAAGCACATAAGGTGAGGACCTATGGCTGTTTGTGCTGTCTGCAAAATGATTTCGAAATTTGAAGCGACAGGACATCTTGGTGTTCAACCAGGTAGAGGTCGAAAACGAGTGGACTCCACTCGCATTGAAGATGTGGCTATGGCTGTCGTTGTTGTTATTTGGTTTTTAGGAGCATTAGCAACTAAGGCCATATTGCTCCGGGATATGCGGTGGTCATTCCCTGACCTATCCGCATCCTTCGTATTTGGTGGTGACGGGCTCGAACCCCGGTCTAATCAAAAGCTTGTGCTACACACTGCTGCTCCTTCCCACCTGGCTAGGGAGGCGCCTATGGCTGTTGTAGATTTATCAAGTCAATCTCCATGTGGTAGCGCAAATGTGCCAGCTGTTTCTCGTAAAGTGGGCATGCCGTATTCCACAGTAAGGCTAGTAATGCATCAGGTGCTGCGGTACTATTCTTACAAAATGTACATGCTACAGCAGCTAAAGCATGGTGATGCAGATATTCGTTTCACATACGCACTTCAGTTTCAGGGGCAAATGACAGTGGATATCACTTGGCCGTGGAACATCCTTTGGAGTGATGAAGCCCAATTCTGCTGAAATGGAGAAGTGAATACGCATTCGGGCAAAAGAAAACGCTCGAGTTATTTTGGAGTCTCGTTGCATTCTCCAAAAAAAGTGACAGTGTGGTGTGGATTTATGGCCAAATTCATGATTGGGTCACATTTTTTTGAACAGGTAACACCGACCCCAGCACCTGTTCCATCAGTGGACAGCGATATTATGAAATGTTGTCAAATTTTCCAATACCAGAGCTGCAACAACGTGGGTGCCTTCAGAATGCCATATCCATGCAAGATGGTGTGCCACCCCACATCCACCGTTGTGTCCAAAGATTGCTAAGGTAACATTTTACAGACAAACGGGTCATCAGCCGTTGTTTCCTGACATCTTATCCACCCCGATTACCGAACCTCACCCCATGCGACTTCTGGTTGTGGTGGTTTTTTGAAGAACCAGGTGTATCGGGAAGGATGTCAAACTCTGGAAGATCTGAAGGATAGCATTAGACGTCATGTGCTGGCTATTCCAGTTGACATGTTACGTTCTACTGTAGAAAATGCTGTTCTTCGAACGGAAACTGTTGTTGACCAAAATGGAGGACACATTGAACAATTGTAGAATCTTCAAGTAAAGTTTCTTTACTTGAAGATTCTCACTAAGAGACAGCAGTATTCTTGATCTGGTTATCAGCAGTGATTTGTAATGAGTCAATGCTGATAACGAGATCAAGAATACTTCTGTTTCTTTTCTGCCTAAAATACTGGAGTAAAAAAGATGCTGTTTCTTTTTGCATCTCTAAAATGTTGGAGTAAAAAAGCAGTCTTCCTAGAAATCCAGAAATATTCTGATACTGAGTGAGCTGCCAACGCATGAGTTCCAATCAATATCTGGAAAGTGAACCTACCAATTCTGCTGGCCCAAGTACTGCTTCAATCTCATCAAATTGATTTAGTGGCACTGTTTTAGAATTGTTGTACTTCTTAATCAAAGGCATACCTCTCCCACCATCATGTTTTTCCTTTATACACACACATTATAATTGCTATTTTAATATTATGCAACCCCAATAAAAGAATGATGCCATATTTCATTCTTTAGTTATACCTCTAATGTCAGCACTTTAGCATTAGTAGAGGCACACGATGCAAGAAAGAAAGCTCATACAGCATCAGCCAAAAAAAAACTTGATGGTTTAATCAATACTTCAACCTCATCAAATTCATTTACTGTACTTCTAGCATTAATGTATAAACATGTAAATGTGTGCCTGAGTTTTCAGTAACCTTTACATCAGGCATGTCAAACTGACAGGCTGCATGCAAGCCTTTGACATTTGTAATAGTGGCATACGATGCAAGAAAGCAAGTGTATGAGCTTATATAGCATCATCCAAAAAAAAAAAAAAATTTCATACAACCATTCCCTCTAAAAGTTTGTCCAATTCCACCTTGAATTTATTTAAACTATCAACTTCCACAATGACGGATGGAAATTTGTTCCAGCAATTAACCACACGCTGGCTAAAGGCAAACTTCTGCACATCTATTCTACAACTGTCTTTCCTCAATTTGAATTTATGCCCCCTTAGGTTGATAATCTAAGAACGCTGAATTCCATCAGAATTCAGCGTGCTCAACCCATTCAAGGCCTTATACACCTCAATCAGACTACCTCACAGGTGTCTAGTCTCCAGCCGCTGCAATTTGCAGAACTTAAGCCTCTCTTGGTAAGAGAACCCCCCTTGTTCTCCTCACCAATCTTGTTGCCCTTCTCTGTACTCACTCAGGCAACTCTACATCCTTCCTAAAATGAGACCTCAAGACCTGTACGCAGTACTCAAGGCATGGCCATCTTCATTTCCCTGCTAGCAAAATTCCTGTATATCACTGACACAACTCCATGGCCTGCTCTTGCAGCCTGTCTGCATTGCTCAGAAAACATCATATCTGACTGCACAATTACAACCAGGTCTTTTTCATTTTCTACCACCCTAAGTGTAGTACTACACAGTTGGTATGTTCCTCTGGGGTTACTTCTACTCATAGGCAGTACTTTGCATTTGTCAATGTTAAACTTTCATTTGCCACTTCTCAGTCCATCTTCCCAAATTTTCTAGATCCTGTTGCAGTAGCACACTGCCATTACTGTCATTAACACTGTTGTGCAGCCTCCCGAAGAGTTGTCAACATTCACAGGCTAAAAGGGTTCAACCTAAAAGAAAATGAGAAATAGTGATGATACTTAAGGAGATACAGTAACATGAAGTTTAAATAATATTCATGACTGATAATAATTTTAGGGCAGAAAGCCTCAAACTATGACATTAGTTAGTACATTTGCATCATTACTACATAATTGAATTTTTTGGAAAAACTATATTGGTATCCTTATTGTAACATCTCATATTGTAAAATCCTTCACAAGTTGCCCTCCTTATACTTCAAATAAGTAATGCTTCTTCATTAGAGAAGATTACTATCGGTACAAACTTCGGTTTGCCCAAAAAATTCAACTATGTAGTAATGAAGCAAATGCACTAATTAATGTCACAGTTTGAGGTTTTCTGCCCTAAAATACTGTTATTCTAAGATGCACACCTTTTGGCATCTCTCATATTGTGTAAATAAATCACAACTGGGTTGTCAACCCCTATACCTCTGGGCACTTACATGTTCACTAATGAGAAGCCAAATAGCTTTGAAGAAGTACTGTCTGAGTTGTGATACTCAACTGAAAATAAGTAACAGTAGTATTTTCAATGTGGAAGCATTACTTATTTGAAGTATAAGGAGGGCAACTTGTTGTGAAGGGTTTCACAATATGATGTGATACTATGAAAAATTCAACTATGTAGTAATAATGCAAATGCATTAACTAATGTCACAAATAAAATTGATAACTTATACAACCTATCATGGAATCACACATTTCAAGCAGAAGGAAATATGTGAAAGTATTCAATATATTGTCCTAGTAATGCCACAAGTGTGATGTGTGTACAATTCTGTGGTCTGAAACCCACCAAGAACAATTTGTGTAACCCAAACACACTTTTGGGTCTGACATCACTAATTACATAGTTCATGTAATTGCTAATTCAATGTGGGTCCTCATCAGGCCCTGTAATCTCCAACTGCTATTCAAGCTAGCTAATTCACCTCTATATATGGGTGTGATTAAACTGTAAAATCTTTCAACGTAATACTTTTTCCTACCCAACTAACACTACTTTAACAGCATCTGCAAACATTTATGATGCAACATGGCTTAAGCTGCTGATGCGCCTAAAACCTTTTAACAATCAAGCAATCAGTAATACAACACCATTACTGTTCATATCATGTGATTTAAAGTAGGTAATAAGCCAATTTACAGGGTGATAAAAGCCTTCTATCTGTTGTTGTGGAAGTTGACAGCTTAAATAAATTTAAGGCTGAACTAGACAAATATTTGGAGTGACCGGATGGGTGAAATGGGAAGGGGTTTTTTTTTGCTGATGCTGTATAAGCTTGCTTTCTTGCATCATATGCTTCAACTAATGCTCTTCCATCCGTTCTAATCAAGGTATTGATCTCTTAAAAAAAAAAAAGAAAAAGAAAAAAAAAAGTCCGTTCCATTAACAACACACATTTAACGAATTCGTTTTTTTGTTAAAAAAGTACACTATTAAATGTGTATTTACATGGGGGAGGGAAAAAAAAAAACGGAATTTCCTCCATCACAAAGCGACTGGTCACACAATCATCTCCAAGTAAAAGAATCTGAAAAAGATTTAGTTTAGTTTAGTTTATTTAATTCTATCTGCATGTCGCTGCATTCATATTAACACGTCCCTAATGTTAATACCTGATCATCCCAACTTCCAGTGAATAGCATTTCATCTGCAACATTTACAATTGAGCTTTCGCCACCCGGCCGCCACCGGACTTTGCTTATTTTCTTTTGAACATATTGAACCATCAAATCAGTCATAATTTAAACCCTTATATTACAGTAAAATAAATATCCAATTAATATAAAAACAAAAGAAAAAAAATATATATATATAACAAACGATTTACACAGTAACAACACGCGCACAACTTTTTAAAATTTAACGCCGGCTTCGAACGACACCACACAAAACCAGCAATCGACAAAAACACAAACAATAGAAAGAAATAAAAAAAAAAAAAAATATATATATATATATATATATATAATAAATAAGTGAAAGCTGGTAATTTTTAGAATTTACATGACGTAAAGAAAATGCTCTGTCAAAATTCTTCTTCTTCTTAAAGAAGAGTGTTTCCATTTACAATGGGTTTCCTCAGCCTACAAGTTATTTCTTGTTAGGAATTTTTTCCCGCCATAAAGTGCGGTTCAAGGTGTCTTGGTCGGTTAAGCCTCGGGCTGTCGTGCACTCCCGTACTCCATCCATCCATGTCCTCCTAGGTCTTCCTCTTCTCCTTCTTCCAGGAGGTATCCATTCCAGGATAGCCTTTGGATATCTGTTTTCTTGCATTCGTTTTACATGTCCATACCATGTTAGACGCTTTTCTTTGATGGTGTCAATAATAGTCTTTTTCACTTCCATTTTTTCCCTTATGTCTTCATTCCGTTTTCTGTCTCTTCTAGAAGTTCCTGCTGAGCGTCTCCAAAAATCCATTTCTGTGGAGAGCAATTTGTTTTCCGCTCGCCTATTCAATGTCCAGGTTTCCGCTCCATACAATAGAAGACTTTGTACAATCGTTTGAAATATAAGTTTCTTTGTTTTATTTAGGATATTTTTGCTCCACAGAACAGAGTTTAACATGCCGATAGCCTTTCTGCCGTCTGTAATTCTCTTATTGATTTCTGCTTGGGATGATCCATCACTTTGTAAGATTGATCCCAAAATATTTGAATTTATCGACTTGTTTATTTTAAAACCTGCAATATTTAGAACGTGTCCTGGCCCTGAAGGCAACATTTCAGTCTTGCTAAAATTGATTTTTAGACCCCATTGTTTATATTCCTCAAACAATTGACGGCATGCATACTTTGCATCTTCTAAGTCTTGTGCTATCACCACCTGATCATCTGCAAAAAGTAAATTGTGAACATAGGTGTTCTTATTAATCGGCAATCCCATTTTATTACATTTTTTTGACCAGGATCTTAGGCAGATGTCGATATAAATTTTGAAAAGTGTTGGTGACATGCAACAACCTTGTAATAAGCCTTTTGAAGTGTGGAATTCAGGTGACAAAGCTGATCCCACTTTAATTCTGCATCTATTATTCCTGTAAATTGCCTTAATAATGTTAATCAGTTGTCCATCAATATTTGCCTCTTTCAGTGCTTCCCATAAGAGTTTTCTTGGAACATTGTCATATGCCTTTTCAAGGTCAATGAAAATCATAAAGATTTTTTTTTCCTTTTGATTGGCATTTTTCAAGGATCTGTCATACTGTTGAGATATGATCTATACATGACCTCCCAGCTGAAAAACCACTTTGTTCTTCTGATACCTGGATTCGGGCTTCTAAATGGTTCCTGATCCATTTTCCAAGGATCTTTATCAGCGGGCTCAGGACGCATATTCCTCTGTAATTTGAACAGCTTTTCCGATCGCCCTTTTTATAAATTGATGTAATATATCCTGTTATCATTTCTTTCGGTATTTCTTCTCCTCTCAGTATACTGTTTAACAGTTTTTGTATCAGAACAGCCACTCCTCTTCCTCCATATTTCAAAAGTTCCATGTAAACTCCTCCAGGTCCAGGTGATTTGCCATTCCTTCCTTCCTTTAGCAGGAGTTCCACTTCCCTAACAGAAACTTTTAAGCCCGAGTCTTCTACACCAAAATCCTCCATCGTCTTGAACTCTTCGCGGTCTTCTCTTAAAAGTCCTTCGTAGTACTCTGTCCAGTCTTTCAAAGGTATTAATTGCAAACCAGCATTATGTTTATTCTGTTTTCTCAATTCTTTAAGGACCCTCCACGATTCCGGTGATTGCTTGAAGCCCAATTTGCTATTAATAGTTGCGCATTTCGTTTCCCATTCTTCATTTTTCGCTTCTACTACCAACGGATTGGTTATTTTCTTTTTTTCAACATAAATGTTCCTATATGCATCATTCCTATCACCCAGCCATTTCTGATATGCAAGTTTCTTTTCCTCTACAGCAGCTCTTACTTTCTCTGTAATCCAGGTCTTTTTTGGTCCTTGGCTCTTCTTTTTACCTAGGATTTCATGAGCTATTTTTTTACAGTATTTTTTAAATATTCCTAGATTTCTTCAGTATTAACTTTTATCTCTATGTTAATTGCAGCATCCAGTCTTTGGGTGAAGTTGTTTCTAATGCTGTCGTCCTGGAGTAGGTCAATGTTAAATTGATTCACTTGTAGCATTTCTCCTTCCCTGCATTGTTGGTTATCCACACATATTTTCTTAATCCAGTTCCACCTCAGCGTTGTTTTAACAAGAAAATGCTCAGATCCACATTCAGCTCCTCTATAAACTCTGACATCTTTCAATACATATGTCCCTGAATGTTTTGAAATAATGTAATCTATAACTGATCTAATTTGTCTTGTCTCCTGTGACCAAGTATATTTATGGATAGCCTTGTGTTGGAAAAATGTGTTGTTTATTCTCAAGTCGAACTGTTCACAAAGATTGCATAGTCTATCTCCGTTGTAATTCCTCTCTTTCTCTCCAAATCTTCCAATAACTTTGCTATTTTGTTCAGTTCCTACTCTTGCATTGAAATCTCCAATTAGAAACATCTCTTTGTTCTTAGGAATTTTTTCTATTAGTTCTCTCAGATCCTCCCAAAATTCATCCTTCAAGATATCGGCGGTGTCATTAGTCGGCGCATATATTCCCAAAACACATATTTTTCTCCCGTATATTTTCAGTTCCAATGAGATCATTCTTTCATTAATAAATTGCCAGTTTTTGATGTTGTGTCTCAATTTATTTTTAACGGCAATAGAAACTCCTGCTCTTGCTCTTTCACTCTTATCAACTCCACTCCAAAAATTGTAGTAATCTCCCATTATTTCCTCTTCACATCCCTTTTTCTTTGTCTCTGATAACACGACGATGTCTAACTTGAATTTTTGCAGTTCATCCGAAAGAAAGTTTCTTTTAGTTGAAAGGCCTTGAATATTCCAGCATCCCAAAATCACAGTCCTTTTCAGTTTGCCGAGTCGTTTTCGAAAGTGCAGTCCATTTTCACTTGTAGGTCGTTTAGCATTTGTGTATTTTTTACACTGAACGAGGAGCTAGCCCGTTGCAGCAACCCCCAACCTAGAGGGCAGGGGTATCTCTCTTAGTCTGACCCCTACCCTTTGACCTGTCCGGCTTGGGAGGCCCTACCAGTAGCTAAGCTACCGCCGACTTAGCTCTCCGGCTCATCGGGACACGCAAGCCCCCCCACCGCGACAAGGTGGAGAATACCATCGGGGGATCGGTATTCTCAAAATTCTCATAGACTAAATCGCTACACTATTAGGAACACCCATAGTTTCGATGAAATTGCAGCTCCTTCGGTAACACCATCGTCAGGTGAGTGTAGAACAGGTTTTTTTTTTTCCGGGAAAAACGGGATTTTCATCCAACAAAAAGCAAATAAACCACAGAACACATGCATTTTGCAGACATATTATATATGACCAACATGGCTTGAGTTGCTGATGCGCCTATAACCTTATAACAATCAATCAATCAGTAACACAACAACATGTTCATACCATGTGATTTAAAGGAGCTAGATACTCATATTTGCCAAAATTGAGAATTATATCATATGCGATTTAGGTAAACTGAGCGTGTTCTCTGGTTAGTTTGCCTGTTTTTCTGGGTAAAAAGCCAATTCACAAGGTCATAAAAGCCTACAAGAAGTCCTCCCATCATTGATGGAATTTGAACTGAGCCTGTTCCATCCAACTTTTTCTATACCGCGCGCGCGCGTGTGTGTGTGTGTGTGTGTGTGTGTGTGTGTGTGTGTGTGTGTGTGTGTTTCTTCTGGCCTCTGAGAAATCAGAAAACAACAAGCACCAAAAAGATGAATCTACGGTCTACGTCACAAGGAGGGGTGAACAAGTTCGCAACCAACCTCGAGGGTAGCGTACTAACGTCCAATAAGAAGGAATCTTCGTATTGTCTCGCGCCAGAAATATTAGTGTCAGCACATACACAGGCTCACATACACTTTTGCGCCCATTCACACAGAAAATAGGATAGAAAAAAAAATTGAATTCCTCACTAAAAAACATCTCAGTGCCAGTGACATATTTAAAAAAAAAAAAAAAAAAAAACACAGAGACCAAAAGAAGCAATGAGGTTAATCAGCAGATGTCAAGAGAGAAACACTAAACGCACAGACAGTATAGAAGAAAGAAGGATAAAATAGTAAAGATTATAGTAGTAATTACCACTAGAGAGTGCTGGTAAATATTATTAAAGCAGAATCAGTAGTCTAAGTAGTAATCAGCAGAAAGTTCTGCATAGGTAGTTTACAAGTATCAGGAGTTTGATATTTAATTGTTGTAGGTTTTAGCTTCAGCAACTTAGGGCACAGTTTCTGATATGTAATATGTCTACTATGTGGTATGTAAATTGAGCATGTTCCTACTCGATTTGCTGTTTGCTGCGCGAAA
The DNA here is from genome assembly GCF_048544385.1 of Mastigoproctus giganteus. Taxonomy (NCBI): domain Eukaryota; kingdom Metazoa; phylum Arthropoda; class Arachnida; order Uropygi; family Thelyphonidae; genus Mastigoproctus; species Mastigoproctus giganteus. Next base: position 81,179,914 of record NC_143582.1, read on the forward strand.
AACCTGAGTTTCCGGGAGAAAAACATGCTTCCTCTCCTGAGACGACTAACTCAACCTGACAATGACCCATAAAAATTCCACGCGTCATTGACGGAATTCGAACTCAGGCCTTTTCCAACTGGGATAGGGAGGACGGTAATTATAACAACTGTGCCACCTATAAGGGACAGTTATCAGGCACTGGCACATTAGGTAGTAGGCATAGAGATCCTACAGAACCGTTTGAAGAAGACCTTTTCTGAGATCAATTGCAACTTTTGAAATACTTTTTTAGAGTGTAATAATAACTTTTACCCAGAAAACTGGGGTTTTTCGACCAGCAAACAGACAAATCGACCATAGAACACACACACACACACATGCAATTAACAGACATTAGACACAGCACGGCAGATGAATTTAATTATTCGGGTGGCCTAAATATAATAGTTTGTTTTTGTTTTTTTTATATTGTATTCAGTATCTATAGTCCTACACGTACAAATCTAGAGTACACTGAAAGGAGAAAATTCCCGGGATACCTGGTTCCTGGCAACGTGACACTGTCACCCCTCTCGTTAGTAGACGAACTCACCTGCATTCATGTAGTCACTGCATTCATGTAGATGCCAATTCAAGGTCAGTATGGATAAACATCGTGAGTTAACCGACTTTGAAAGAGGGATGACATAGTGTTAGGGTCGGGCGCCACCTGTGGTTTCCCACATCTGCGCCATATGTACACTGTGAAGAAATACAGAACACTGTAAATGCCAGAAAAAGTGTAGTGTGTTGAATGTGTAGTTTTGTGTTGGGTTCTGTTGTATGTCCTGGCATTTGGCCGCAGGGCCCCTGGTGGAACCCCACGTTGCCCGCACACACCACTAGGAGGTAGCCAGGCTGCCCATTATTCTCTGGCAGGTCTCCGTCAGAGTCGGCTGAGCTTCCTGAACGGAGACCAATTAAAAAAAAAATAAAATAAAATAAAAAAAAAATAATAATAATAATAATAATAATAAATAAAATAAATAAATAAAAAAAATAATAAAAAAAATAAAAATAATAAAAAAATAAAAAAATAAAATAATAAATAAAAAATAATAATAATAATAAAATAAAAAATTAATAAAAAAAAAATAAATAAATAAAAAAAAATAATAAAATAAAAAAAATAAAAAAAATAATAAAAAAAAATAAATTAAATTAAAAAAAATAATAATAATAATAAAATAAAATAAAAGTATATAAATAATAAAAATAAATAAAATATAAGGTAGAGTGCGGCAGTACAGGGTGTACGGAAGAAGATGGGGGATGAAAGTAAGAGTAAGGGGATGTAGGTAAGGGCATCCCATAAATTGACAGTGGAGCATATGCCCCACCAGGAGAAAAGGGGGAGGGGATAACTCCAGAAGGGTAGAAAAACCACTCAGCGAGAGTGCTGAGTGTGACTTATATTTTGCGGTGGAGTGGTCAAGACCACTGGAGCCTACCAAACCATATGGAAAGTTAGCAGGTAATCCTACTTTGGATGTTCCAGGGTTAGCAAGTCGATACTGGTAAAACAGTCAAGTACAGATTTTTTTTTTATTTCGAGTTTGAGTAAGTCTTTTACAAGTTTCTATCCCTGGCTTGAGTTGGTTGTAGAGTCCTACGCCTAGAAAAGAGGTTCTGTGCGTACTCCGTTAATGATTTATAATATTGTTCTTCAGAAATTAGCAGGTGCTCCTGTCCTTGAGGTATGTGTTGTAGCCTGGTGTACAGTGTTCCTCGAAGATCGTTATAAATTGGGCAGTTATAAAGAAGATGGTCCCAATCTTCAATTTCTCCACATGTACAGTAGGGGTTATTGATGATTCCCAAGGTAGTCAACTTATGATTTATAGACCCGTGTCCAGTTATAATATATGTACAGTAGAGGCCAGGAGAGAACCAAGGCGGCGACTTTGGATAAACTAGTTTGACATCCGGGATGAATTTCTTAGTTATTAGGCCCTTGTCCGTCTCCTCCCATCTTGTCTGCCAGATTTGTAGTAGCATGGCAGCTAGTTTTTTCTTTTCTTGCTTGCAGTCAGTGCGGGTGTCGATGGTATGTCCAAAGATGGTAGCTGGGATTCCCCGCGACAGGCAGTAGTGCAATCCTCGACGGATAACCTCCAAGTCAAGGGGGAGGACACCTGCAAGAACCTGTAGGGCCGGAGAACTTACTGTGCAACAGGCCCTGGTAATGGCAAGCAGTATACTTCGCTAAATTGTTTCCAGTTTGCTTTTATTGCGAACAATTATTGCTCTATGGTACCAAATCCCAGATCCGTATGTAATAACAGGGAGGAATATAGTGTTATACAGGAGTTTGAGTGTTCTCCGGTTCAGACCCCAGTCACACCTGCTTACTCGGACGATTAAGGCTGCATAATTTCTGATTTTTACTTGAAGGTATGAGAGGTGTGGGAAGAAGGAGAGCTTTGAATCCAGGATGATACCCAGGTGTTTTAGGGAAGTTACCAGCTTGATGGTTTTTCCTTGTACCTTGATCTGAGGTGGCCTTGATATTTGTAGGGTGCCTTTGAGAAGTATGGATTGTGTCTTCTGTGGAGAAATCCGGAGCTTGTGTAGAGTTGCCCAGTCCTGTAAGATCTGTAGTGCCTGATTTCCAGCGGCCTCGAGAGCTGCTCTGGTGTCCGCTGCGATGGAGATGGTAATATCATCTGCGAATGCTTGGATAGTAACAGAGCCCAGATCCAGATCAAGTAACTCATCAAGGACGATGTTCCAGAGGAACGGGCCGAGGACCGAACCCTGTGGGCAGCCTCTGTAGATGGATTTGGTGAGCTTCTGGTATGGTGAGGAAATGGTGATCTTCCTGTTGGAAAGGTAACTTTCTATACACCTGTATAAGTTGGTTGGTATGCGTGCCAATCTTAGCCTGCGAAGAATGCTTGGCCACCAGAGCATGTCAAAGGCCCCGGCAAAGTCAATGGTTATGAGGAGAAAGTACTTGTAATTAGTGTTGGCTGCAGCTTGGGTTATTTGGTAGAGAGCATCCTCTGTGCAGCGTCCTGGGCGAAATCCATACTGTGAATTGGATTGTAGGCCAGCTTCTGTGTAGTGTGTTAGGAGTCTGGTATGGAGGAGGCGTTCAAGTAGTTTGCTCAATGTGGACAAGAGGGCAATGGGTCGGTATGAGTTAGCTGTTCTGGAGGCTTCGATGGATTTTTCAGTATTAACTTTAATTCAGCTATTTTCCAGCTTTCTGGGAAGGATCCCTGGGTTAGGCATTTATTGAACAGGTTAAGCAGAAAGTGGGGATTTACCTGGGCGACCTTTTTTAGTATTTCTGGTTCAATGCGATCTAATCCTGGGGATTTTTTATCCTTCATTTTGACAAGGGCTTGCTGCAGTTCTTCAGTGTTAAATTCTTCCTCCACAGAGTCAATGTGGTAATTGTCATTATCTATACAAATTTGCTGCTGTTGTGTTGTGAGATGATCGGCGTCGCTGATAAAGAGAGTATCCAAGATATTCATCATGGATTGCTCCCATGACGTTGTCATGGTTCCTTGTGGTGTTATTGTGGAATGGACTACTTCTCCTCTTGGCAATTTGTTGGTAGTAACTCGGTACACCACTCCCCAAGGGTCCGAATTACCAGTAGTGGTAACCAGCCGCTCCCATGTAGTTCTTTTCCGCTGCCTGATCATGGAAGTGTATTGGTTCCTGGTCCTCTTGTAGTCTTCACGAAGGGCTTCCACATCAAGAGAGATGACAGTGAGTGCCCGACGCATGGGTCACTCTGTCGTGGAGGTGGTATAAAAATTACACTATCCCCATTCTACAGTATCAAGAGTGTATCGCAAATACGCTATTTCCGGAATAACAGCTCATCGTGGACAGCGCTATGAGCGGAGAAAGGTGATGGCCGTCTACGTGTATCTCGCATTGTTTCAGCCACCGGAGAGCGACAGTGGGAAAAATCGCCACCGTCTTCAACAAGGGAGGTGCCAGAAACGTCTCCACCAAGACCTCCACGCGATCATTAGACGAAATAGATTATGGTAGCCGCCAACCCACCAGAGTCCAATTGCTAACACCACGACAAGGGCTATAAGCCTCAATTCGGAGAAAGAACATCGGAACTGGTCTTTGGATAATTGGAGACGGATCTCCTGGTCCAATGAGTCCTGTTTCCAGTTATTTCAAGCAGATAGGAGGTTGCGTATCTGGCGGAAATGCAAGAACTTAACCCATTCACGCGTCGTGTCACAAGGAGCTGTGCAGGCAGGTGGACAGTCGGTAATGGTCTGGGGCATGTTCAACTGGCACACTTTGAGCTGGTATGTCTATACGCATCACTGAACGGTGCAGGTTACATGTCCATCCTTGCAGACCATCTTCATCCCTCCATGGGCATCGTGCACCAGCAGAGCAATGGACTCTTCCAACAGGACAATGTGCCTCCCCAGAAAGCCCTGATGACTAGAATTGGAGAGTATTCCGAAGATTTTACCACCATGAAATGGTCTCCCTGTATACCGGACACAAACTGTGTGGAACATCTTTGCTTTGAGGTGGTTCGAGCTTTAGTCCGTTCGAACTTTAGATCCTCCACCCTGGAATGAGACAGAATTATGGATGGCGGTGCAGCAAACGTGGAGGAAAATACCTGTGGAATGCTTTAGTTAGATAGTGGAGCCAATTCCTCGCCATCTGACTGACCTTATCCGGGAGAAAGGTGGGCCTATCTGTTACTAAGCAGGCACCCCATGTACGTGTTATGGCTTAGTATTGCTTGGGTTCGATGTTCAGAAGACTGAGAGTAAAGTGGAGGAGAAATTGTTGAAGATAAACACAAGAAAGGCACCTGGGGTGGACGGGATCTATCCAGTAATATTAAAGGAGGCAGCAAAGGAAGTAAGCAAACCCTTAGCCATAATTATGAGAGCTTCCTTGGACTCAGGGGAGGTACCCATAGGCTGGAGATGTGCAAATGTGACCCCAATTCACAAAGGAGGATCAAAGGCTCACACAAGTAATTATAGACCTGTGAGTTTAACTTCTGTTCCAGGAAAATTAATGGGGGCACTGGTTAAAGAAGCACTGCAGGATCATCTTGACAAGAATTCAGTTATAGCTCAGACACAGCATGGATTTGTTAAGGAAAGGTCTTGCCTGACCAATTTGATTGGATACTATGATGTAGTCACAAAAGAATTGGATGTAGGGAATAACTTTGATATTATATATTTGGATTTTAGAAAGGCTTTTGATACTGTTGCAAATGGAAGACTGCTGCACAAATTGGAGCAGTGTGGCATTGGTGGGAAATTTTTGCTATGGATAAAGGGATGGTTGAGTGGCAGAAGACAGAGAGTGGTAATTAATGGACACTGCTCATCGTGCACAAATGTTATTAGTGGAGTCCCTCAGGGTTCAGTGTTGGGTCCATTGTTGTTTTCTGTATTCATAAATTAAATAATATTGATGATGGTATATCAAGCTTAATGTCCAAGTTTGCAGACGATACAAAGGTTGGCAGGGTTGTTAAGGACGCTACTGACGCTATGCTGCTGCAACAGGATCTGGAAAGGTTGAGCAGATGGGCTGAGAGGTGACAAATGAAGTTTAACATTGACAAATGTAAAATACTACATATGGGAAACAGCAACCCCAGGGCAACGTATCAACTCTGTGGTACTACACTGACAGTGGTAGAGAATGAAAAGGACCTGGGTGTAATTGTGCAGGCAGATATGAAGTTCTCTGAGCAGTGCAGACGGGCTACAAGAGTAGCTCATGTTGTCTTGTCAATGATATACAGGAATTTTTCTAGCAGGGATAAGGAGGTGATTATTCCCTTGTATAAGGTAATAGTCAAGCCACACCTTGAGTACTGTATTCAGGTCTGGAGACCTCATTTCAAGAAGGATGTAGAGCTGCTGGAACGAGTACAGAGAAAGGCAACAAGATTAGTGAATGGAACAAAGGGTTGTTCTTATGAAGAAAGGCTTAAGTTTTGCAAATTACTGTGGCTGGAGAGTAGGCACCGGCGAGGTGATCTGATAGAGGTGTATAAAGCCTTGAATAGTTTGAGAATGCTGAATGCTGATGGGATTCTTCCTCTTGCTGAGAATAATCACCTGAGAGGGCATAAATTAAAATTGAGGAAAGACAGATGTAGGATAGATGTGCGGAAATTTGCCTTTAGCCAGCTGGTAGTTGGTTGGTGGAACAGACTCCCATCCCTTGTTTTGGAAGTTGATAGCCTAAATAAATTTAAAGCTCAGCTGGACAGGTATTTCGAACGAACGGAGGGGTGAATGGATGTGTTTTTTTTTTTTTTTTTTTTTTTGGCTGATGCTGCATAAGCTTGCTTTCTTGCATCATATGCCTCTACTATTCTAATGCTAATCTCCCTAATGCGAATGCTAATGACATCGATTACCGCAAGGTCTTCGACTCCGTACCTCATAACTGGCTAATGAAGACCCTGAAGACCTACAAGGTCAATTCGATAGTGAAAAACTTCCTAGGAGCAACAATGGCGAAGTGGAGTACCACCATTCAGGTCGAGAACATCACAGCCAGGCTAATCCCCATTAGAAGAGTAATCTTTCAGGGAGATGCTCTGAGCCCACTATGGTTCTGTCTAGCACTCAACCCGCTAGCCACCATGCTCATCGGCAGCAAGTATGGATATAACTTCAAAGAAGGAAGAAAGAACCTGTATACCCTCACCCACCTGATGTACATGGATAACATTAAGCTCTAAGCGGCAACCGAGAAAAAACTCCAGCAACTACTCCGGATCACCGAAGAATTCAGCAAGGACATCAGGATGGAAGTATGTACAAGTTATACAAATATTTAAAATATACAAACGTTATGGGGGCAGTTGCCAATAATTAATTGCATTTGTAGTGACGTAATTGTCTTGCCCTCTTCTCCCATTGGCTCGAATAAGTATCACTAGTAGGAGAGCTTTTTTAATGTATAGATAGATAATAAATTCAGTTGTTTTCCACCAGATGTGGGGAAAACAAAAAAAAAAAAAACTATTATATTAGGCCACCTGAATAATTAAATTCATATGCTCTGCTTTGTGTCTTATGTCTGTTAATTGCGTAAATTCTATGGTCGATTTGTCTGTTTTGCTGGACGAAAAATCGCAGTTTCTGGGAGAAAAACCTTGATATCTACGACTGAGAACGATTAACTCAGCCACGGAGTTAAAAAAAAAAGCCCGTTAAAGTTCCTCGCGTTATCGACGAGATCCAAACCTCGGCCTTTTACACTCGGTGTGGGGAGGATGGTGGCGATGATGCCGCTGTGGTAGCACAATGGAGATCCAGAGGCAGGCAACCGTTTAAAACCTGGAGCGCAGCTGTCGAGACAGTGCGACAGGTACAACTCATCATTAAGAGCATACATCTTTGGATAGAGGAGAGTTTCTTTTGGATGGAAATCTTCTTAGCATACCAAAACCATGCACCAGCGCCATAGGTACAAATCGGAACAAACACCAAAAGACGAAGGGTATGATGATTAATACCCCAGGATTGATGTGAAAGACGGACAAGCATAGACGTATACCTGGCTATATTATCATGAAGGTGCAAGATATATTTCTAAAAGTTTAACTTGCGATCTAGAGTAATATCCAAACAGTTATGGGAGTCAACCATGGAGAGAGAACGACCACAAAGTTTAACAATCGGAGCCCTAAAAACGTTAAGGTTGCCCTTAAGATAAAGAAGTTTAGTCTTGTTAGGAGAAATGGTAAGTTTATTAATAGCGGACCAAGAGCATAGATCATTCATAATGCTACTGGCAGTACTTCCAAAGAAGCACAAGAATTACCAAGGACAAGAAGGGTTAGATCGTCGGCATATGCTATTTTAGAAGAATTGGGAGTTGAACAGAGAAGCCACTCATCTAGAACCAAATCCCAGAAGAGTGAACTAAGCACCGAACCTTGTGGGCATCCTCGACAGACAGAACGACTAAGTTGCTGAGTTCCAGAAATGACTTGTACAGAACGGTGGAGAAAGTAGTTGCAGGTTAAGTTGTAGAGTTGTGAGGAGCATCGAGCAGCCCTGAGGCGAGTAAAGAAACTGTCCCACCTAAGGGAGTCAAAGGCTCCAGAGAAATCTACGAAAATAGCCATAGCATATTTAAAAGTGCAGTTGTTTACTCTGGAGAGAAGTTCAACCAAGGCCTCCTCAGTTCCACGGCCTGTACGAAAGCCAAACTGGTCGGAGGACTTTAATGAGCGTTCAGTAAATAGACAAACTAGACGGGCAGCAATAAGTCGCTCACGAGTTTTACCCAAGTTGGACAATAACGCAATAGGACGATAGGCCTTAGCAGAGATAGGAGTACCAGGTTTGGGAATTAATTTTAACAATACAGTCTTCCAAAGGACAGGGAAAGTTGCCTCGTTCAACCATTTATTATACATTGTGACAAAGACAGATGGATAGAATTTGTGTAGTCGCTTAATAAAAATGCCCTCGAGGTTATCAATTCCAGGACAGCTATTATTATTGATTTTGGAGATTGCCAAATTAACCTCTGCCTGGCTGAAGCAGGGAGTGGATTCAGAAGTACGATGGGTACTGTCGAGAGTCTAATTTGTTGGTGAATAGGAAGATCACAGCAGGAGTCATCTGAGGGAAGAAGTGCATCAAGTATGGCATTGACAGTATTAGGCCAAGTCAGAGTTTCATCATTGTGATAATCAACAGACTGGTAATTTTTTTTTTTTTTCTTCAAATAGGCCTCTGGGGTTGGGTATACTCATACTATAATTTTTAGTGTTTTCCACCAACCATGGAATAAAACGAAAGACGAAAAACCCAAATTTTTTAAAATATTTAATATTTACAATAAATGATTTACAAACAAAATATTACTGATAGTAATTTTAAAATAAAATAAAACAACTGTGATATACAGGATAATAATAAAATGCCGAATTTAAAATGCAATAAAATATACTGGGTTAAAAGCGCTAAAATACTAACTGAAGCTTTCAAAGGCTTCTGCCTTCTTTCTCAACAGTGTAATTTCTGTTCTGCGGTGCATCATTAAATACCAGCAGGTTCACTAAAAACACTAAAAATTATAGTAACAGACTGGTAAATTTCTGGAGGGTGAACCTTGTTTCTAGAGAGACGATGAACCAGACCCCATGGGGTCAGAGTTACCTGAGGTTAAAACAAATATTCTCCATGCGGATATTTTACTGTCCTTTATGGCCTTGGCATATTGTCTTTTGAGGTTGCGATATTCATTTTTTAGCTGTTCAACGTCTGCGGTTGGCCAGCTCGTACGGTGTCGTTGGAAGTACCGGCGAGCACGACGGCGTAAGAAGGACTTGTTGTGACTCCACCATGGTGTTGGATGTTTAGGCAGCACTTTCCTCTTAGTGGCAAGAGAGCAGGCCTTAAACAAAGCATCCTGGACATACTTTGCATAGTCAGATGCAGAATAATTAGAAAATAGTATTCATCATAGAGTCCGTGAATGAAAACTGAAGAGCATCATCAAAACGAGGCCATAATATACGGTTAAGGGAGAAGCGGCGAAGGTCCTCCAAAGGAAAAGAAGTGTCTGGAGAGGAAGCCTTAATCAAAAGGTGATCACTGGATCAAATGCCACAGTTAACAGACCAGTCAGAAACAGCGGTAGTGTTGGCATATGCAGTCACAGTTAAGTCAATATTGCTCTTTCCAGATGTAGAGCTGAAGGTACAAGTCATGTCAGGCTGGTTGAGAGTAACAAGGTGATAAGAGAGCAGGAATTCTTCAATAAGTCTGCCTTTAGCGTCAGAGGAGGATGAGAACCAGAGTAGAGACTTTGCATTGGCATCTGACATGATAAAAAGGTTTGCAGAACCAACAGTAGCAATAGTGTTATCAAGGTATTTAAGATAAATAGCGATATCAGAAATCGGTGGACAGTATAAAGATACTAGGAAATAAGAAGTGCTAGAGGTCGAAACATGAATGCAAACAGCATGTTGTGTGGTAAGGCTTTTGACCACATTCAGATTAGCGTTTGTGATAACAAACGCAGAGCGTGGCTCAGCATGATCGAGCTGAACGACACGCATGGACAGAGGGTAGCCAGAAACTTTTTTTTGATGATAATATGGTTCTTGAAGTGCCAGTATGTCAAATTGGTGAACTTCCAGGTATTGTCGAACTTCATCTACGACTAGACGATATTTGTGTGGATTAAGTTGAAGGATACGCAAGTCAGAAGTAATAGAGCCGTTTGCAGTAGAAGAATGGTTATAAGATGCATTACTCATAGTCGGTTCTTAATCTTATCAGTACTTTAGCTCTTATAAACACTGGACATTGTGAATCTCGAACAGAGTGACTGGAGTCCTTCTTTCTAGATTTGGAATTTGCATATACTGGAGGTTCAGATTTACTTGGGCATTCGCTAAACACATGGCCACGCTTGGAGCAGCGACCACAAGTGGGGGACTCCTGTCGACACTTGATAGTCGTATGGTCGAAGCCTAGGCAAGTGTAACATTTTGTCACCACCACAAAAGATCTAAATTTGTGGGCAGTAAACCCAATGTAGAGACACTGTAACTTTAAAATTAATTTATATAGCCGAGGAGAAACGCTGATGACCCAATGTACAATACTTTTGAATGTAGACTTAGTGGTAAATCGAAAAGACAGTTCCTTGGTAAGATCTTCAAGTGTAATATCGAAGTTTTGCAGATTTTTGAAGTAAAGATCTTCAAGAAACTCTTCTTTGGATAAGCCCTTCTCCATGTCAAAAATATGTATGGCCGGTCAGATTTTTTAGGAAGTGATGAGGAGATCCCCATTTTAGACAAGGCTGGTAAGGATGCAATCTTTGCTGCATCAGCCTCAGAGTCAGTTTCTATAACACCGCCCTTATTACCAGTAAACCTTATAGTTTTTATTTTAATGTCTTTCGCATTTTCCTTCAGTGCCTTGGTCACTTCTGATTTGACAGCTTGGCTTGTACCCAGATTAGAGTTTTCTTCTGCCTTTAGAATAATAATATTCTGTTGGGCAGGAGCCGAAGAGGGCTTAGTTGCAACAGTGGTCGCTGATAAAGAGATGATCTTTAGTTCAGGTGCTGGGAACTAGGCGAACCATGTATAACTTGAGCGTAAGTCAAGGTGGAGTAATCAGGGGGTGTAGGAAGAGAGACATATTTTTCATTTTCATCAAGTTTGGTCAGAAGCTTTGCGTTCTCTAAGAGAAGTTTATTTAAAGCATGTTGAAGGCCAGCCCAGTACCGAAGAACATTTTTAGACACTTGTTTAGTCACTTTGTTGGATGATTATTTAAACAAATAATCCTCAAGATCCTTACGTAACAGTTCTGCGGCTTGCTTAGGTGGAAAATGAACAAATGGTATAGGCGGGACCTTTTGAGAAACTCTGTTTTCAGAAGAAATGGTTGGGTCAGCACTCCATGAGGATGTAGTAGATCGCCGCATAGGAGTGTCATAAGTCGAATCAGCGCTTATAGAAGCATCAAGTTGAGGCTGTGTAGCAGAAGTACGGTTATCAGGTAGGACCAGTGAAATCAAAAGCAGTTTCACACACATGGAGAATGTGCGAGCGAGGGACAGGTGTCACATTGAGAATTTTACGACTCAATTTCTGAAGATCCTAACTTCTTCAGTAGACTGCAAGGTTGCGCATTGGGAGAAGCAGTAGTGTTGTCAAAAGAAACGTCACTAGAAGTATCATTATTATCAGAGTCAGTTGCTAACGGCAAAATTAGCTGTTCTTGAGTTGGAGGGGACTCTCAACAGTTGTGTTCATAGACAATAGTGAAGTATATTAACAGAAGTAACAAATAGTATTTCTTGGCAGAATATAAGTAATATTACAATATTTGTTTATTAATTTATTAGATTATTAGTTAATTTATTCAGTAACCTTTAAAGCAAGAGAAGTCTTTTAACATGAAAAACTTAATAGCTCTTCGAAAAAGTGTAACGCCTTTAATGAAACTGCTACTAGTTGCTCTATGAGAAGATATTTTATAGCCATATTGTTTTTTTACAAGTTCAATATTAGAGTTAACGCTACGCTGATTTAGGCAGTGCATTTTGTGTGAGTTAAATTCAGGTCAAGAAATACAGTTTTATTGTTTTCTCCTAGACGAAAAACGTCAGCTTTTGCTTTCGCTGGGTCTCCCGTGGATTGGAGACAAAAGGCTGGGGGTAGAAGGGAGGAAATCACTTTATAGCAGGAGGAGAACAATAGACTACACTCTAGGATACTCAAAAACCCTTAGGCAGTCAAAGAAACCAACGGTCAGCGATCACCTTGTTGTGACGGCAGGCAGTAGTCGAAGCGACACAGTGAGTATTTATTATGCATGGGAAAGTTAGAACAAAATTTAAATTGAAATACAGTACTCATCTCTGGAGTCTTGTATCCAAAAGCATCTTATTAGCTTCTCAGGACTCTGGACCACTGCTGAAGAACATTGACAGTTTGGCAGATTCCGATAAATCACTGTTTTAAAGACAAAATAACAGAGGACAAAAATCATTCAGCTAACTAGACTGGCCCCTCTAGCTGCTTACGATCTCGCTGGTAAGGTAGACATGTATACAAAAATATGTAGTATCTTATGTAAGGCGGCTCCCAAACGCTAGTTGAACTCCGCCGTGGTACACTGTGATGTTACAAAAACTCTGCAGAAAGGCCAGAAATGTGTGTAATGTTATGTTTGTGCCGTGTATTTGTTTATGTTGTTTAGTGGTTTCTGGCCGCTTTGCTATCAGGAAGCAACAAACACCAGGGTGGTGCATCCTGATACCCGTCTATGCCGCGAGGAGGCGGGCCACAACCGAGCGCGAACCCCAGAAAACCTCGAGTGTCACGTACTGAATGTCGATATCATTCAAAATATGAGCAAATAAAGTTAATTTTTACAATAAATTTTTAAAAAAATAATAAAAAAAAAAAAATAATAATAAAAATAATCAGAAAAATTAAAGATAAAAATAAGAAAAAAAAATAAAATAAAAATAAAATTCAGTAAAAATAAAGATAAAAATAAGTTAATAAAATGGAAAAAAAAATAAAAAATAATAATAAAAAAAAATCATCCTACACCAGTGTAAGGATGCATACCCCGCATCCTTACACTGGTGCAGGTAAAATAAGTAAAAAAAAATAAAAATAAAATTCAGTAAAAATAGAGATAAAGATAAGTTAATAAAAAGGAAAAAAAATAATAACATAAAAAAATAAAAAAATCATCCTGCACCAGTGTAAGGATGTGGACTGGGCACATGGATGACTGGACCCAGGGTATCCCTACTCAACATCGCGCAAAGCATGACACCGCCACCACTGGCTTGTTTTAATCCCATGGTACGCATCCAGGCACTATCACTTCCTCAGATAAACGACGCACACGTACGAGGCCGTCCACATGGTGCAACAGGAAACGTAATTCATCGGACCAGACGATCTTCTACCAATCGCTCAAGGTAGAGTTTCGATGCTCGCGTGCCCATTGTAGGCGCTGTCGCTGGTGAACCATGGTTAGCATGGGCACTTGGAGAGACCTGCGGCTACACAACCCCCATTTTCAGCAGGGTTCGATTTACTGTGTGTTGTGGTACATTACTCCTGTCACTAGAATTCCAATTACCGGCGAGTTGCGCCACAGTCGCCCACTGTTGCCACGTACCATTCGGGAGAGCCTTCACTCACCTCGAGCATCGATGAGCCAGGGTCGTCCAACACCTCGCCGGTACTCCGTGGGTCTTGTCTCCTCGGACCATTTTCGGTAGGTACTAACCCCGCTGACCGTGAGCATCCCGCCAGCCGTGCCGTTTCGGATATGCTCTGATTTTAATGGGCTTTTTTCATTCCGTGGCTGAGTTGGTCGGTCTCAGGTGTAGATAGCAAGGTTTTTCGTCCAGCAAAACAGACAAATCGACCATGGAACACATGCAATTAACAGACATAAGATACAAAGCACGGCAGATGAATCTCGTTATTCGGGTGGCCTTAAAATAATAGTTTGTTGTTTTTGTTGGATATGCTCTGACTCCCCACACCGGGTGGAAAAGACTCGGGTGTGGGGAGTCAGACCCGGGTCTTTTCCACCCGGGTGTGGTGACGCGAGGAACTTTAATGGGCTTTTTTCACTCCGTGACTGAGTTAGTCGGTCTCAGGCGTAGATAGCAAGGTTTACCCCCCAGAGATTGGGGTTTTTTTCGTCCAGCAAAACAGAAAAATCGACCATAGAACACATGCAATTCAATTAACAAACACAAGACACACACAGTACGGCAGATGAATTTAATTATTTGGGTGGTCTAAATATAATAGTTTGGTTTTTGGATATGCTCTGACCCAGTCATTTGGCCTTTACAATTTGGCCTTTGTAAAACTCGTTTAAATCCGCTGCCTTTCCCATCTGAAGAACAAGAGTAACAGTGATTAACAGAGCTCAGTATCAGGTGTTTTTATATCGTGTCCCGACCCGCGCACGCGCCGTAGTTCACCTGCAGTTGCTTCGATTTGCATAACGACTCGCTGGTCATAATTTTTTGGCTCATCGGTATATGTCCTTAACTTCGTGGATCGCTTGCCTATGGATCACTTGATGAATGTTATGCCTTGCGTGGGTAGCACAGTGGTATCGTCACCGGGTGGAAAAGGCCCGGGTTCTAATCCCGTCGATGACGCGAGGATCTTTAGTGGGCTTTTTTTACTCCGTGGCTGAGTTAGTCGGGCTCAGGCGTAGATAGCAAGGTTTCGCCCCCCCAGAGACTGGGTTTCTGGGGGGGGGGGCAAACAGCAAACAGGCAAATCGACCAGAGAACACACACAATTTAAGACAAAATAAATATGTAATCATTTACAGGGACCCTAATATCATAATTTGTTTTTTGACCTGTTGTGCCTCATTACGGGCAGTAGTTCCACATTACGAATTTTGTTAGTATACCAATATGAGAATGTATTGTATGCTATGTTGGTACATAACTATTTCACATCAGTGCACAATCTAATCTTTCATTCGTTTTTAAACCTTGTGTGTCTACCATTTTCATAATGATAATGCACTACTATTAAAAAAATTGCCTTTCCAGTACAGCACCTAAGGAGGAAGAAACTGCATCGCTATGTAATCCCTCCTGCAAGTTCAGGAAGATTATTTTTCTTTCGTGAACTTTCTGAATTTTTGAGATTCAAGGCTAACTGGAATAAGAGAAAATTTAAGCCAGTTGGCCTCTAGTTTAACACAAATGTTTTAAAAATAATTTTACCTACGCTTTGGTATGCAATTTGAGTCATAGTTTATAATATTTTGTTCACCATGTAGTTACAGTTGCTTATTACTGGCAGCATAGGAATAATTTGGAAGATGAAATTTAATTGTACCCTCAACAAAGCGTCTAGACTTGTTATTCCTCGAATTTTTTATTTATTTATTATTATTTGTTTTTTCTCCAAAGCAACTAATACTAGGAGAGTAGGAGACTGTATCATGTGGTCGGTTTTCTGGATGAAACACCTACTCTCCGAGACAAAGACCATCCAATTTGCTGGATATCGAAGGAATTCCATGGCATTAAAAAAAAAAAAAGATTATGAAACTTCTTTCCGTCTTGACAGTAGTCATATCACTACTCTGTTTCAACCTAAGTTAACACCACTGAGAAAAGAATAGTGTCTCTTCACACAACAAATGGAATTATGTATTAATACTCCCTGCTCCAATCCATAAATACGTACCGCATTACAATCTGCAAAATTTTGCCAAATATAATAAAAATATAAATTTAAAAATTGTATCAATGTATATTTAAAAAATGAATATTAATATTAAATTACCACTTGTAATTTTTGATCAGATATATAAAAAATAATAAAAGTTCGCGGGCGGTTTTGAACGAGGCTGCAATCTGACTGAAGTTGGAAGAAAACAATGTCAAGTACGAGAGTGGCGTCTCTCCTTTACATAAGTGCAGATGTAAAATAATATTAATAGGGGTTTAAAAATATATAATATGTATTGTATCAGATCTACGATAAAAATGTATAGATCCAAATTTATATAACATTAAACGCCATTAACATCATTAACAGCAGTCACAGGCGAGAGTTACACAATTTGCTGCGTGCTGGAAATCCGAGTTTTCCAGCACACACACCATACCAACCATGGGTCATTGATTGTTGTAGAGTTTAAGTGTATCGGCAACTTGGGCCGTATTGCGCCACATATAATATGTCTGTAAATTGCATGTGTTCTGTGGTCGATTTGATGTTTGCAGGGCGAAAAACCTGACCCAATATATTCAAAGATGTATCGTTCCTGTATCCTTATATGCTTCGACAATTTGGTCCTCTGCCCCAAATACTTATATCAGGAAATTTCTCAGCCTGGAATACTGGTTGCTGCGATGGTTGAATAGGATTGCCGGGAAGCCCTTCACAATTTCAAAATCCATACTGTATGCAAACTTGAACACAGCTCCGTGGATTCAGATGGTCACATTATGTAACATCTGCACTCTAGCACAACTTCTGACTGGAAGTTTAGATGCCCCTTAAATTGAAAATCTTGTGATCAGGCCCCGCCCTGGAGCCCGCCTCCACACCCTCGTTGTCTTCGTAGCGCTCTCCATAACACGGACCGATTAAAGCGGATGTTTCCTGCCAATACGCTGGAGCTCTTTAGAGACTTCAAAATAGACCCGGACAGGTACTGCCATGAGAAAACTTACAGGAAGCTCATTGCAGCGTATCTGTATACGAAACTACAAATATAATGAAGAATGTAATTCAAGAAAGACTTCAGGTGCCCTTTAATTCATAGAAATCTGAAATGAACAATTTATAGTGTCTTCAAAAGACTCTTATAGAAACGAGGATATTCCTTTTTATTCAACAGAATGACTATCAAAACCAATTCATAGTGTAAATGACTATGTCATTTTACTACGTATGTATAATATTTTGTAATTTTTCTATGAATGTATGATTCAAAATCTATGTAATTGTTCCTTTATATTTATTTATTTTATGTATTTTCTGATATTTTATTCTATGTTACACTGTAATAAGTTTAGTTGGATGTATGTATGTATAGCCATCCTCCTAGAAAATTTCTGTACAGGTGTGTTTGTTAAATAAACTGATGATAATAATAACCTGAATTTTCCGGAGGGAAAAACCATACTACCCTCGCTTGAGACCGACTAACTCACCCACGTTGTGAAAAAGACCCATAAAAATCCCTCGTGTCATTGACGAGATTTGAATTCGGTTTCTTCTCGAGTTAGTGAGAGAAGACGGCGGTTATACCAACTGTGCTAGCCACTGGGGTACAAACAAAGAACACATGTAATTACAAATACAATGTACCGATGCCTCATAACGTAGAAGTATTGTTCCTTTGGAGTTTAAAGCACACAACTAGCATAAAAATCTTATATGAAAAAAAAATTAATACAACGCAATATAACTTTTGTAGTATATTTATTAATGAATAATATTGGCATTCGAGTTCTTACACAAAGAGTTACAGGTTTTCAGCATGGGTTATACAGCCCTTTTTTGGATTTTATTTGCCTGAAACAGTAATGTTTAGAAAGTGTTGTTTCATTGATATTTTATTTTTTTAAATATTTTTTCTCTTAATCTTTACTTCTAAAATGCATACCTACAAATTTTCTGGATATAGCATACAGATCCTCCTAAGTGATGATAATTTTATTGTTTTCTTTTTGATTTGTAGCTACATATGTTTCATAAAGGGTTTTTTTTTTTTTTTTTCACAAACTGGAGTAAAGGCATTTGGAAAGAATGCGATTTGCTTCGCGTAGTCCTGTGAGCCTTGCACCGTGAGTTGTGCCAAAATATCGACTGTGGGTTGCCTCACCTGCAAAAAGCAACCTAGGATTATCATCAGAAGGAAGTGGTTCAGACAGAATGTCAGGATCATTCATTAAGTTTTGTGATGTCATATAGCTATATGTACCAAGTGCAAATGGATCAGAACACCACGTAGTACGGCACACTTTTGTTGGTTCTGGAATAGACGGATCATGCAAAAATTTTCTTAGATACATAGTACACACCCTTCCTATTTCTTTCTCTGTTAGTTTTTCCACTACGTCTGTGTGATCACCGGCTATCCATCCCAATAAAACATTTGGGTTATTCATGACCTCCTCAAATCCGTTCATTGATACAATCCAACCATCTTCTTTTCCTTTCAAAGCTTTAAATTCGTCGTCGGCCCACATAAAATTTATATAATTAAACAATTCCGGTTGCCAAAATGGTTCATCAAAATATAAAAATATTTTTCCAACTTTTCCAAATCCAATACGATCAATTGTCATACGCTTATAGTCTGGAAGAGAAGGCGAAAATAAACTATCTCCTCTCTTTTTTAAAAATCCTAGGGAAACCGTCACTATAGCATAATCACTTCGAAATAAATTATTGTTGGAACAAGAAATTTCAATGGGAAATCCAAATTCCGAGTTATGCCATTTAATTTTTGTAACTTCGTGGTGTAATTTGACAGCATCTGGTGGTAACCTATTCATTAATGGATGAAGAAGAGCAGAATAACCAAAAGGAATTTTAATGTCTCCACCAGGTATTGTTATGTATGCTCCATAACTCCAAGCTGTTATTTTTTCAAGATCATCACCGAGATGAAATGCAACATAGTTTCGAAAGTGGTTTATTATTGATCTAACGGTTGTCCGTTTCTCAGGGATATAAGAAGTCAGAATTTTTTCAGCATTCTTGCTTATGTATTCATCCAGTGTTTCGCTTCCAGGTACACGTTTCAGATATTTAGTGTCATCCATCAGCGAGTGAAAAGTATCGAATAGATGAATACCTTCTTCGATATCCAGTACTTCACCTCGAGAAGAAAAATAGTGTCCATTTCTTCTTTGAAGATATATCGGTTTCTGTGGCAAGAGGTGATAACGATTTGCTAAATTGAAAATACAATTACCAGGATTTCCACCATGTATCCAATTCGCTCCGAGTTCTATGATTCTTGCAGTTGTTCCGAAAGTTGTTGTGTGTATTCTTCCTCCTATTCTAAAAAAATAAATAAATAAATAAAATAAATAAATAAAAATAATAATAATAATAAGAAGAAGAATGTAAACAAATGCTGCTTAGTTTACTTCCCAAATTTATCAAGAATGGTTATAGAATGATATTCATGGAGGCTTTTTAGGAAATATGATAATCGTAGATTTTTTCAAAACTTGTCTGAGGAAAAAAAAATGTTATGTTTTATTTCAAGTTTTCTTCGTAACTGGACATTATCACCTACGATTAAGTGTATAATGTTTTGTATTCATCATAATTTGAAAGGACAGAATTTACTTTAACTAAATATCATAAACTGTATGAATGATAAAAGAAGAATTTTATTGGAGAGAAGTTGGTCCATTTAAAGCTAATGCCACGAGATACCATTATTTCATTTCTATAAATTGCATGTTCTCTGGCTGGGTTTCCCTTTTTCCGAATGAAAAAACGAGTTAATAAAAGAAAGACAATGAAATAATCTCCAGAGACTGATGGATGCGATTCGAACTCATATGAAGTTGGGTGTACAGATAGGCATTAAATAGGCATCTGTTATGAGCATAGAAATATTTTATGACCCTACATAATGTGCTGTGCGTCACTAGTTTTTAACTTGTGCTCAAGCGTGATTTTTATTTATTTCGCTCTTATATTGGAAGTGATCATAAATCGTAGTTGATAATATAAAATACCATGCTGATAGAATATTCATCCACAGATAACTATTTCTTCTGAAGATATTATATCTTTAGATCTAATTAAATTTGCGATTACTTGATAGCTTCGTTACATTACGAGTAAGGGCTAAATACATGAGAGGCAAAGCTTCCATTCGCAAGACTAAAAATATCATGGATTTTAAAAACTTCCCAACGTTTAACCATGTTAATCCAGACATCATAGATACACAAGAAAATGCTCTGAACGAATACTCATGTACCAGTTAAAAAGACAAAAAAAAAGTTATCCCTCTTTCTTTGTCCTCGCAGTAGCACAGTTTTTATAATCACTGCTCTCCCTATATTGGGTTGAAAACGTGCCGTTTCGATTTCCGTCAAATGACTCGAGGAAGGTTTTCGGCTTTATTCACTTTATGGCTGATTTATTCGGTTTCTGGCGAAAATAGCAAAGTTTTTATTCAGGATAGTCGGGTTCTTCGTCCAGCAAAACAGGCACACCGACCAAATAACACACACAATTCACAAACATAATACACATGGGTAGATGTGATAATTCTCAGAACGCCCCAATAAGACAGTTTTTTTTTATCGCTCTTTCTTTATAATTCTACTCATTATCCAATAAACCACTAAATAAACATTAGCCATTTCCGCCAATATCTGGAAAATGCTTGGTCCACGAAGGTGGTGATAAGGCTTCATTCTGGAGCTTTTCTGGTTGAAACACCAAAAGGAAATTATCTACGCTACCACGCCTTTGCAGTTTGGTTCCACAAAGCCACCACTGTAGCCAACAAACGTTTTCTGGACACAATTCAAAGAATCATTCTACTTCCGTCACCCGCGCCTGCCGCACGGTAAGCACCCACGCTCTACAGATCCTGGCGGGGGCTCTTCCGCTAGACCTCAAAGTAATCGCCGACCGGGCTAGTCGAGTGGGTAAAGTGCCTGCCTGGCAACCTAAAGGTCGCGGGTTCGAATCCCGCCTCGGGCTTGGATCAAAGTACTGCAAAAACCTTGGGAGGTGCATTATGGCCACAGAAGCTGATGCGCCAACAACTACAAAAAAAAAAAAAAAAAAATCGAAGTAATCAGAACTGGCATGTTATACCACCTATCTGTCTGCGCGTGTAGCACAGTGATATCGTCACCGTCCTCCCCATACCGGGTGGAAAATGTCCGGGTTCCAATCCAGTCGATAGCGCGAGAAACTTTAATGGGCTTTTTTCACTCCGTAGCTGAGTTAGTCGGTCTCAGGCGATAGCAAGGTTTCTTCCCCCAGACACTGGGATTTTTCGTACAGCAAAACAGGCACTGGCATGTAGATGGTCGACCAGAGAACACACGCAATTTACAGACATAATGCATTCATGGATATATGTAAGAAATTACGGGTGGCCCTAATACAATAATTTGAATTTTTTGTACCACCTATCTAAAGGATCCTTTAGATAGGTGGTACTTCACACTTGATCCGGACAACAACCGAAAACTGGAAAAAGCAAGACTCCAAAGACACCTGCGGCAGACACAGACATAGCAGACCAGATGAACGGACTTGACGAAGGGGGAGATCGCTAAAACGTTCATCTCAACAGCTGACAGGTTTTACCCCAGCTTGGTTCCACCCAGGACTCCACGCGACATTCCTCCTCACGAGCCATGGTGCATTTCACGCCAAACTCACCTACTTTGGGATCACTCAAGGACCCTCTTGTATCTGTGAAGGAGTGGAGAGTTGGCATCATCTGATGTTTGACTGCGAACTCTAAAAAGACATGAAATGCATTTCATCACAAAAATAACATACCTGCCAAGAAACGTGGAATCGCATCTACTGGACACGGTGGATGAATATAAAGCCTTTACGAAGTTTGCGCAAGCACTATTTGTCCGAAGAAAAGCCCTCATAGTGGCAAATTCGTAACTCCCGAAAACAACCGCCCGGTTTACTTGATTGACCAAAGCGGACTCAACACTGGACTACTCTGACTCCAAACGTTACACTGCCCAATGTAGGGGTAGTACAACGGCCTAGACGACTCAGAAATGCCACATGGACTTCATGGACGGGACAACGTTCCCATGTATGACCAAAAACCAACCTGACGACCATTGGATGGTACCGCCCAGTCCCAGGAACTGCAACCGGACTTGACCTACTTGATTTGAGTATGACATCTGCGGTTTTGCTGCCAGCGCCATTCTGGAGATCCGTAGCGACTCACTTGCTCGGTACCTTTATTCCTTCCCCTGGGCCGGAGGGGAGGGGATGGGCCTCTGTCTCCCCACCCCCTTCTTCCCCTGGTGGGGCATTTCCCCACTGATCTGTCTAGGGTCGCCTTCACTATAGTCCCCATATTTCTGTCTATCTCCCCCACTCTAACTAAACGAACAGCGTACGCCCTCTAAATTAACACCTAACATAACCAAATTACTAGCGTTGAAATTCAAACATCACTCTTATTAAACCATTTCGGCCTGATAAAACCGTAGTGTTTATCCCTTTTATTATTATTATTATTATTTTTTTTTTTTTTTTTTACAATAGACTCTTGCCGCTGAAATGTTCGGAAACTAAGTGGCAGGGCCTGCCAGAGTACGAGATATAATCTACTGGGTATCTGACCTGCCCCCTCGTGGTAAAGTGTGGGCAACGGTGGGTTCCATTAGAGGCCAAACGGCTAAATGGTTAGAAGATACAACGCACCACAACATTACACTACAGAACGATACCAATATACTTTTTAAATCTCTGGCCGCCACAGTGTTTCATTGTGGTTTCACATTAAACTTCACAAATTTCTCAAACTTTTCAAATTTCACATGAAACACAGTAGTGTTTCACAAACAATGCATACAACGCGGAGATGAGGGAAACTCCTGGTGCCGTTAGATCCTAAATACTTTACACTTTTATCTGTGCTACCAATCACTACTTTCGCTGCTGGAGCGTGGTTCCACAGGGCAGTCCACTGCAAGATCAGGGACAAACTCCAATCAATACAACGGAACATCATCATCCTAGCAACACATCGTTTCTGTAGAAATGCCTCCACAGCAGCGATGCCAGTTATAGCAGGAACTCTTCCCCTAGACCTATTCCTAATCTTCAAAGGCTTGTGCTACCGGTTGAGAATGCGCATTCCAGCTAAAATCCTAGATATACAAATAAACTTAGAAGTTGATCAAAAAAGAAAAAGCTCGTTGCTATAATGAGCTACTTAATCTCTGGCAAACACAGATGGGACACCGCTTCGGTGGGGACCATTCGTACATTCGTAACATCAAAAATAGTCAAGTCATGGTTCTCAGAGCTTAGAAACTTCTTTCCTAATAACTGGGCATGGAACCTTAAATGAGAAACTATACCAATTCTAACTTGTGGACTCTCCCCTCTGCTCCTGCGGGGAGGCGGAAAACTGGGCACATCTACTCTTCCATTGTGAACTGTACGGAGACTTAAGGCAGCAACTTATCAGAACTATAGAAGATTTTTCTCCGAATGCAGCCGACCAAATGATTAAAACACCATTGAAATTGGCAGCAGTCCAGACTTTCGCAAGGGAGGTCTTCAATAGAAGGAAACAACTTATGGCAGCAGTCAACATTTAGACCAGGAAGTCAGGTTATTCTGAGACAATTCCGTGACGTCAGCACTTAAAACACTATGCTGCAACAACTATAAGTTTTTTTTTGTTTTTTTAACTCCTCGCGTTCTGCTCTGGGACCGGAAAGAGTTCCGGTCCCAGAGCAGAACGCGAAGGACCGGAAGAATTTCCTCGGGAGGATATGAAATCGATCGAAGGAAGAAGGGAGGGAAGGGTTAGAGAGGAGAAGGACTTCCTTGGCCCAAAGAAGTCCCAATCCAGGACAGACGCAGGAGAGGGGGAAAAAAAATTAGCAAGTTACTGGAGTCCAAAGTATTCTGATCAACGAAGATGGAGTACTAGTGCCTCTGCAAAGTATGACACCTTAGTGCAGTGGCGCGCAAACTTATTTCACTCGCGACCCCCTTTATTAAATATAAAATTGACGCGACCCCTTAATGTAAACCCCGAAGTAGGATGACCAGATTTTTAGAGAACAAAAATGGCATTTTATAAATTATGTAGTAGAAAATTATATTCCAGTACTGAGAAAGGAATAAAAAAATTGTCTCCTTTTTAATTTACATATTAAAATAATTGTTTAATATTTTAATTGAATACAGCACAGCAAAACACAATAAATCAAATTCTTCAATTAAAATTCTTCAATTTTCTCCCGTTAATTCAGCCGCACCATCAGTACAAAACAATAAAAAATGAACAATTACAAAACAAAACAATTAATAAGAAGGATGAGCCCGGATAACCGATAATATTTGGTGCAATATTTGAAATTGCTAATCTCATGTCGTCTTCTGGATCAAGTCTGGAACGTTGTTTTGCTTTTATAACTGTTAATTTTGAGAAGCCAACTTCACATAAATTTGTAGACCCAAAAGGTATCAAGTTTGTATCCCCATTTTCGATAATTCTGGAACGTTGTTTTGCTTTTATAGGTGTTAATTTTGAGAAGCCAACTTCACATTAATTTGTAGACCAAAAAGGTAGCAAGTTTGTATCGACATTTTCGATAATTCTGGATTCTTGAAGAGAAAGTCAAAAATTTTCACAAGTCAGAGGTCCTGAAACGCGCAAGTAATGATTCGTCAGACGTCAGGTCGATAAGATCTTCCTTTTGGTCAATGGTAATTTCGGGCACGAAAAAATTTCAAAAACAAGGGGATCACGAATCCAATACAACTGTTTTTTTCTGGACATATTTTTCTATATCAGGCTTAATGTCGAAGTTTGCAGATGACACAAAGGTTGGCAGGGTTGTTAATGACAGTAATGGCAGTGTGCTACTGCAACAGGATCTAGATAATTTGGCAGATGGGCTAAGAAGTGGCAACTGAAGTTCAACCTTGACAAATGCAAAGTACTGCATATGGGTAGAAGTAACCCCAGAGAAACGTACCAACTGTGTGGTACTACACTTAAGGTGGTAGAAAATGAAAAAGACCTGGGAGTAATTGTGCAGTCAGATATGAAGTTTTCTGAGCAGTGCAGACAGGCTGCTAGGGCGGGTCATGGGGTTTTGTCAATGATATATAGGAATTTTGCTAGCAGGGAAAAGGAGGTGATTGTCCTTCTGTATAAGGCAATGGTCAGGCCACGCCTTGAGTACTGCGCACAGGTCTGGAGGCCTCATTTTAGGAAGGATGTAGATTTGCTTGAGCGTGTACAGAGAAGAGCAACACGATTGGTGAGGGGAATGAAGGGATTCTCTTACCAAGAGAGGCTTAAGTTCTGCAAATTGCAGTGGCTGGAGACTAGGCACCTGCGCGGTGATCTGATTGAGGTCTATAAGGCCTTGAATGGGTTGAGCACGCTGAATTCTGATGGGATCCTTCCACTTGTTCAGATTACCAACCTACGGGGACATAAGTTCAAATTAAGAAAGGACAGATGTAGAATAGATGTGCGGAAATTTGCCTTTAGCCAGCGGGTGGTTAATTGCTGGAACAAACTTCCATCTGTCGTTGTAGAAGTTGATAGGTTAAATAAATTTAAGGAGGAACTGGACAGGCATTTGGAGGGAATGGTGTGATTTTTTTTTTTTTTTTTTTTTGGCTGATGCTGCATAAGCTCCTACACTTGCTTTCTTGCATCATGTGCCACTACTACTACTACTACTACATACATTATATCGTTTGGAAAAATTCTTAATTTGCATTGTCAGGTGGGTGGCAATGATATCCATAAATTGTAGACTGTCAATATTATTGCTACTAACAAATTCAGAAAAACAAGGGAATGTTTCAGCATTATTACGCTCCAATTCAATTTTCCAAAGATTAAGTTTCTTTTTGAAAGCTTCTATTTTATCACCGAGTATTAATATCAGTTCCCTGTCCTTGAAGACTTAAATTTAAATCATTAAGTTTTTTCAAATATATCAACAAGGTAACTAAGGTTTTCAAGTCATTTTTGATTTGTAAACAGTTAAGCAAGGTTCTGATTTTTATCCGATAAAATCAATAAAAACTGCATGTTGAAGTCAAAAAGACGTTGCAACACTTTACCACTGGACAACCACCTCCTTTTCATATATAAAAGAAGCGTTTCATAAGCGGATCCCATTTCATTACAAAGTTAGTGAAAACTCTACTATTTAAGCTTACACTTTTAATAAAGTTGATCACACTTACTGCATCTTACAAAACTTCGTCCAATTCAGTTCGCATTTTCTTTGCTACTAATGCTTCCCTATTCTAGTTTAGAATAATTGCATTTATAATGCAATTATTCTAAACTATATTTGGAGTAATTTCCTTTATTTCGCCCTTTAAACCTTTATTTTTAAAGTTTATTTTATTGTGTTGCGATCAGTACAAATCGCAACACACTTGTTTCACGTTAGATCATTTGTTTGAAAGAAAATATTTATAACATCAAAAATCTTCTCGCCCGTCGTTCTTCCTTCGAAAGCGTTGCAAAATAGAAAATCCTCCAAAATATCTATCTCCCTTATAGCAGTATCTGACATATACAATAAGTTCAGCAAGGTTGGAAATATCTGTGAATTCATCTAACTGTATTGCAAAAATTGGACTTTCTCTCAATCGATTTAATAAATTGAATTTTATGTTGTCCGTGAAAACTGTAATATTCCACGAGACTGGTCTCTGGACAGAGGAACGGTTTTTAAATCGTTGGTGTATTTTTCTCCATGCATAATTGAAATAATTTTTGTTGCAGCAGGGAGAACAAGTTGATATGAAAGCACCGAATTACGAGGAAGAATAAAACATGCGTGCAACAGACTTGCTATTTTCAGCACAATTTCTTCGTTATGTTTCAAATTATTTCAAGTATATCATATGGTCAATACCTAAGCAGAATATGTATACATTCTGTGATAGATTTGAGTCAATTGATTCCAGTCCTCAGGCGCTGGAGTCTGCTAGTATTAACAATATGAATCTATATTGTCCATAACAATATGGGTCCGTAGCCAGTGAGCAAATTAAGGTATATTCCCGACGCAATAGGCAGTAGGGTTCATTCGTATCTCAGATTTAGTTCGAGTTGTAAATTCTCTACACGTGCAGTATTGAAAAAGTAATTTCAACAACAGGTTTTTAGCTTTTATGTACACCAAAAATAAATTTATTTAAAAATTGCCGCGACCCCTTTAATTTATCTCGCGAACCCTCCGTGAGTCGCGCCCCGTAGTTTGCGCACCACTGCAGGCTTAGTGGGCGGAACAGTTGGTGGGATCGCCGTCCTCCCAACACCGGGTGGAAAAGACCTGAGTTTGAATCCTGTCAATGACGCTAGGAATTTTAATGGGTCTTTTTCAAACGTGAGTTAGTCAGGCTCAGGTGAGGGTAACATGGTTTTTACTCTCGGAACTCTCGGAAATTGCAGAACATACGCAATCTATAGGTATTATATACGACGCAATATGGCCTAAATTGTTGAACGCCTAAAACTCTACAGTGACCGACCAACAGAAATATGATTCTTACGTTTAACACTCTAGCTCTACTTAACTCTATAATAGCTGTCATGCATGTTCTTACATCCTCAATCCATTAAGATGCTATAAATGTTAAAAATATGGACGTTGAACATTCTGAAACAACATGTTGTCATGTCCCAGTCTGCTCAAGGTGCGGATCTATTGAGCATTCAACCGAATGCCCTGATATGCCTAAATAGAAAAGAAAATTATTCAGCCTCAAAATCTTGCAAACGCTGGAAAATTGAAAAAAAAAAAAAAAATAAATAATAAATAATAATAATAAATCCACAACAAAATAACGTATTATGAAGTGAAAATGGCATTACACTAATTATTTCCAAATCTTACTATGCCATGTCCCTTCAGAATAATCGGATCATTGCAACTCAGGCAAATGTTTCTGTCTCGCCTGATATCTTAAACTCTCACTGGGCACATTATGTTCTCTTAATCCTAAAACTCCCATGAACCATGCAAATGTAGAATAAGTTTGTAATATCGCATTATCCCCTTTTCCAGAAAGTGAGCGTTCAACGTAGGCAAAACTCAAACGAAGAAAAATTCAGTAAGTCAACAGCTATTGAACCAAGGAACTACTCGTAGATTTTGAACAAAAATCTGAGCAAAAGAATTAATCATTGAGATCTATCCAGAAAATGAATTTTATTCACACCGACCTTTTTTCCAAAAGATAAATTTAAAGCCGATAAGTATATTATTATTATATTAGGTCACTCGTAATTCATTACATAAACCCGTATTTTTGTCTGTAAATGTGTGTGTTCTCTAGTCGTTTGCCTGTTTTGCTGGGCGAAAACCCCTGTTTCTGTGGGGGAGGAAACCTTGCTATCTACGCCTGAGACCGGCTAACTCAGCCACGGAGTGAAAAAAAGCCCATTAAAGTTCCTCGTGTCATCGACGGGATTAGAACCGAGGCCTTTTCCACTCGATGTGGGGAGGATGGTGACGATACCACTGTGCTACACGCGTAGACAAAGTCGATAAGTATAGGCAAAAGCAGTGAGATTCAATAGAGAAATGTCCGTGGCATTTAAAGGTAAAACCTCATATCCTTTCAGTCCTGAAATTGGTGTCCCACAGGGTTTATCCTTAGGTCCGTTATTATTTCTTATCTACATCAACGACCTGCCAAGCACCCTTGAAGACTACCAAATCAAAATCAACGTATTTGCAGACGACATAAAAATCTATAAAGCAATTCGCAATACCAATGACTGCATCATCCTAAACGAAGCTCTTCAACGAGTTATTCAGTGGCTGAAGGAGAACAAAATGACAGTCAATGAAAACAAGTGTGAGCTGATGAGCTTTGCTAATGCACATAAGAAAAACAAACTTAATTTTTCTTATTGTATCAACAACAAGGCAATCAAAAAAGTTAGTACAGCCAAAAATTTAGGTATCTTTATTAAAGAATCATTTTCCTTTGACGTCCATGTCTCTAACATTGTGAAGGTAGCTAGCAAAAAACTAGGTTTCCTGAAAAGAATTAACCGAGACTTCAATCAGTTGGCACTTTTCATCTTTCTTCACAAAATCTATGTTAGGCTAGCCCTAGAATTTGCCTCACAGGTCTGGTCCCCACATGTTGCTTACCAAAAATTAGAAATTGAAAATATTCAAAAAAGAGCAATCCAGTACGTTTGCTTTAAAAGTGGCCTTGAATACAATGAGAAATCCTACCAAGAGTGGTGTGTATTCTTTGGACTCGAAACGCTGGAAAAAAGAAGAGATAAAGCCGACTTACTCTTTCTTAACCAGCTGTTAAATGGTCTGAATTGCCCTCATTTTGTCTCACAAATAAATTTCAACGCTCCGACAAGAGCGTTAAGACACCATCCACTGCTGAAACCATCCTATGCGAGAACAAATTATGGATACTACAACTTCTACAACAGGACTGCAAGATCAATGAACAAAGCAAATATGGAGATATTGCTAACCTCATCTGTTACCTGACTTAAAATGGACTCTTCTTGCAAGTTCTAAGACTCTGATTGTGTAATGTGTGTGAAGAAATACCAGTGCTCTGCCTTACTGCTACCTGTTCACTTAAATAGGACGGATGAGTCCTACTTTTATTTATTTAGTTTTATTTTATCTGTATATTTCAATTCACTAATCTTCTTATGTACATTTACTTTTCTCTTTACTTTGGGAAATGTATACTCCAAGCTTCTGCTTTGAAGCTGTGTAATAATGCTTCGTAGCTGCACCCTCAGACACGGTTGTTTTCTGTTTTGTAGCTGTTAACAACACTAATAATAATAATAATAATAATAATAATAATAATAATAATAATAAAGAAATAATGGCGCATTTCATTCTGTGGACTTGGAGACGCTTCCGACGCAGTGGAGATTATATTTATTATTTAATAAATGAATACAAATACTGACTGGCATTTGCCTTCAAGAAACCTACCCAATTCTGCAAGTCAGCCTTACAATAAAAGGATATATCATATACAAACGACACAGAAACGATATGTGAGCTGCTCGTGGTGGCTTCACTATGCTAATTAACTTCAGTATTCTATCTTCAGTATAATCTCCTGTGATAACTACTATCTCCAGGTTGCCTACTGGGAGGACTTTAATAGCCACTATGGGGTTCTCCTGATATAGACAGACAGACAGAGTGTACAGTGTGTTTAGTTTCAAACGGCATCAGGGGTTCCCCCATCTCCGCATCCCTCATTTCAATGACATCCATGCAAAAATAAAAAAAAGTATATAGCAATGGTCGCCAGGGTCACTCGCCGGGACTGGGGACTGAGGAGGCGCACTATTGCTCTCTTCTACAAGGCAGTCTTCATTCCGGTCATCACATACGCCTCAGGTACTTGGACCGTAAATCCTCAACAGTAGTGAATCAGAGAAGACTGGACATAATCCAAAGGCCGATCCTTTTGATCATAACACGTGCCTGCAACATGAGATCAACTCATGCGCTTCAAGTGATTGCGGGGACTCC
The DNA here is from genome assembly GCF_048544385.1 of Mastigoproctus giganteus. NCBI lineage: Eukaryota > Metazoa > Arthropoda > Arachnida > Uropygi > Thelyphonidae > Mastigoproctus > Mastigoproctus giganteus. Next base: position 81,210,250 of record NC_143582.1, read on the forward strand.
ACCCCTAGACTTAGAAGTTGACCATGTGGGTATGCTCTACCATCTGAACCGTGGAACCAGCACTACATTCATGAACTTTACCACAGATCCTGCCAATAACCGATCCATGGAGAAAAGGAGACTACAAATCCATCTGATGACCATCTGGCAACAACGCTGGACAGACTCCACAAAGGGAGAAATTACACGAAAGTTCCTGCCAAGTGTACAGACTACATATCCACAGTATCCGTACTGGTTTTCCCCAGGCTTATACACGAGCCACCTCCTCACAGGGCACGAGGCAATCCGCTGCAAACTAAATCTACTAGGAATTATTGAAAATCCAAGGTGTGCCTGCGGCTCCCTGGAGTCCTAGCACCGTCTTATGTACGAGTGCGAGCTGTACGAAGATCTCCCTGGTCTACTTGTCACCCAACTTAATTTTATACCTACAAATCAGGAGCATTACCTACTGGAGGATGAAATCACTTACAGAGCCTTTTCTGACTTTGCCCAAAAGATGTTTGCCAGATGCCGGACACTTCCACTACCTGCCGATCCTAACCTACTGAATCCGCCTTAGATATAACCTCAAGCCCTGGTCAATCTGCTGCAAGGAAATCACACACCCTGGAATAACCAGGCTGTAACAACAAAGTGCAAACCAACTAATCACTACATCATCGTCACCATAAAGAACAGGACATCAGTCCCAAGAGTGACCACCAACACTGGACCAGACTCACTGAACGTTCCCTCTACATTTTAAGTGACAATTGGACGGGACATGCATCCTAAGTGTGACCAGACTCAGACCATAACTAGGACAAACTGGAAGATGAGACACCGTTCCCATGAGTGACATTTCTTATACTGGACTGGACTAACCGAATGGGAACTCCTACGAAGACTAGTCAAAGCTTTGCTGTTCAAGGCATCTTGGCTCTCAGAACCATGCTCCCTTGCATGGTCCTTTCTTCCCCTTTCCCCCAGCGGGAAGCTGACGGTCTCTTTGTCTCCTCCCCCGCTGATTTCTTCTTCCCTCTGGTGGGGCTTGGCCCTGCTCCACTGACACCTTTGGGTCGCCTTCTCTATTCACCCCATATTTCTGTCTGTTTCCCCCAGCCTTCAGTTTCCCTCTGCTCTATCTTAAAAATTTTCATGATTAGTGGTCAAACCAACCCCTAGTAATCGTACCCCACACTCAAAAATTTAATTAACACAATTTTTAATTACCTCGGCTAACCCTATTTCTTCTCCCTCCTCTTTTTTATATAGGTCCTTAGCCACTGAAATCTCAGGAAATTAGGTGGCAGGACTTGGCAGAATAAATAACTATAATACTAGTGTACTTGGTCTGCCTCCACGGGTCAGAGTGTGGACAACGTTGGGTCCCATTAGGGGCCCAACGGCTAAATGACCAGAGGAACAACGGTACACGACACTACACATATACAAAATCCATACACTTTTAAACCTCTGGCATTGACAGTGTTCTGTTTCACACCCACAATGTATACTACGCGGAGATGGGGGGAAATCCCTGGTACCGTTTGACACTAAACACACTCTACACCCCGCGTACTACTGCGAGGCCTAGGAAAACTGGAGGCATCTCCTTTTTGACTGTATTCTGTACGAAGATCTGAGGCAAGGTTTAGTAAACACCGTCCCAATATCTGAAAATCAATTCGACCAGTTACTCGTAACTCCCTGAACGGTAATCTGTTCTTCACAACTTTGCTACGGAAATCTTTGCTCGAAGAAGGAGATCATATAGAGTGGTCAACACTCTCCGCATTGGGCCGGAAGTGGATTAGATAAAGTTTTTTGTCTCTCTCTCTCTCTCTCTCTTCTTCTTCTTCCTTTATTTTATCTTTCCCCCCCCTCAAGTGTAGCTATGCTATTTTATTTCATTTATTTTTCTTTTTATTTATTTTATTTTTCCCTATTGATAGAGAATATTGGCATAGAGTAACTATGCCAATATTCTCTCTCTCTCTCTCTCTCTCTCTCTCTCTCGTGTACATCCCCCCCCTCACGTTCTGTTTGGAGTCAGCCACTCTAGTGCAGTTTTTATTATTATTATTTTTTTTTATTAATTCTTTAATATTATAATTTCTTTTATTTTCTCTTTTTCTTCTTCTCTATTTTGTCTGTCCCTCTGGAATGGGTCCCCAGAGGATCCTGGCCCACCTGCTGGCAACACCAGATGGATCAGAGTCTTTTTTGAGACAGTACGTGCTTTACCGGCCCACCTTCCTGTGGTGTGGACGAGTACCCAGAATCATCTCTAGCGTAGTCCTTAACACCTTCATTTCCATTGCTTGGATTCTGCTAGTATCCTTTTAATTCATTCTTTAGCAGCAAATCAACAAACCAGCAAAGGTCAAAATAAGGACCGAATATGCCCTATTTATCAGCTTTTTACACTTCATTGGAACTTCCCTTGACCATAACAGGCTGTTAACGTTACAGTTACAGAAGAAACTGACTAGCTGCTATTCTCCTTGTTATTTTCATATCTAGATACTTAGATACTTAAAATTGTCCACCGCTTCCAGCATTTCATTCCCTAATTACATTCACATTCGCTTCACCCCCCTCTGTCCATCACCATCTTTTGCTTTTTTGGCTAATTATCTTTAGACCATACTCACTGACTATACTTTCCCAATGTGTTAGTTTCTCTTGAAGTTTTTGAGAGAATACTCGAATGAGACTGGGATGATAAAAATGGTGGAACACACCTTTCTTTTTCCACCTTTTTTTTATCATCCATCGCTACAAGGATATTGTCCATGACAATAATAAAAAGTAATGGTGACAATATACTACTCTGTCGATGGAAATCAATCTGAGTTCCCCAATTTTGTGTTCACTCAACTTTTACACTTAGAATACATATTTTTAATTATCAAAACCTCCTCTCTGTCTATTACCATTTTCTCCAGACTTTCCCAACACTTTTTCTCTTTGCACATTATCATATGCCTGTACAAGGTCTAAAAATACCAGAAAGGGGCTCTTGTGAAACTCCCAATGTCTTTCTAGCAATTCTCTAGCAAATATTAAGTCAAGCGTTGACCCTTCCTCTTCTAAATCCATACTGTTCTTCCCTCATTCTCTCTTCTGTTTTTATCCTTAATCTTGTCTGGAGTATTCGTTCAAAAATTTTAGCACAGTGGCATAATAAAGTGATTCCAGACTGTTATCTTCGTTTAATCTAGATAAAAAAAACCGAAATGTTAATGTCACTTTATTAATGCATTTTTCCTTTCACTTCACTCAGTTTTCAGTATTTGTATTTACCGCATCAGTACGGGATTAAGATTTATGAACACACGAATTCGTGTGCTCATAAATCTTAATAAAAAGAAAATAATATATATAAATAAAACACAATTAAAAAAGAAACACGATTGGAAAGCCATAAGACCGTTTTGTTATTTTTGAAAGCTGACAGTGGTAAAAACAAAACCTCTAAAATTGTATTTTCACTAGAAGTATGTGGAGGATGAACATGTTTTGTTGTTAGTGAGATAGCCCAGCTAAATTTTAAGATAGCAATTCTTTTAACCTGTGGTTTTAATAAACGTTTCCTTTTGATATAATTACTCACCAGTTTTCAACTGTTGCACGGTGTCGCAACGGGTTGAAATACTGCTAGTGTTATAAAAAAAATAAAATAATAATACAGTTTCCAAAGTTTTTCATCTGTCGTTATCAATATGTACAAATTTCTAAGAGCTTTCGCTCACTAGAGGGACTAATTCTACTCCAACTGTCGCCAAACGACAAACGATTTCACGCGCTGTTGTTTATAGTCAGAAAGCGAGAAAAGTCGTGTTAGAGAATTATACGTTAATGCATACATCGCTTCAAATAACGTGAACTGCGAGTTTGTAAGTATTAACAAAAATTTATGGAAGGCTTGCTATCCTAAATTAATGTATTTGTTAATTATTAATGTATTTGTTATTGTAAAAGAACGTGTAGTGACCACACATTTAATGATTTTAAGGGGCTCTTGTATGTGGTTAAGTGATTATTTGTCTCATATATTTGTAATAATATGATTATTTGTATTATATGTCTTGTATGTGATTATTTAGTAAAATCAAAATTTTGCTAAATTTATTTTGAAATTTAGTAATAAGAAATGACACTGAAAATATATTGGAGGTAAACACGTTTTTATGTAAACAAGTACAGTAGTTACAAGAAGTAGTACAGTAGTTACAACCAGTACTATACCTAACATAAATAGCATGATGCAATTATATTTGCACGATATAGAGATATTATATTTTTATTTCATACAGTAAAAACTGTTATACACTTTACAATTAAAATTTTTAAAAATTAAAAAAAACAATTAAACGTTTTAAATTAAACATTTAAAAGTTTACTTGTTTAAATTATTAAAAAGTGTTATAGTAAGATTATACATAATACCGATCTTCACTGATATTTAAAATACCTTCAAATTTTATTTACGTTTTTTTTTTTTAAATATAAACTGGTTTGAAAGCAAAATCGCAAGATTTGCTCTTTCATTGTACCTGGTAAGTTGAGATAATTTTATGAAAAATACGAACCAAAATGCACCACATATTGATTTCACCAGTGACGTGGACATTTGAGTAAAAATTGTCCGAAAAACGAAACGTTTGGCGAAATACGGGACATCTGATCACTTTAGGGCCTTTATTTTTTTACAAAATTTTATTATAAATCGATTCAGGAAAATTTACAACGTATGAGTAGGTAGATAGCTTCTTTGCGATGCGCGGTTACCAGTTCTCCGACGGTACTCCCTAAAATGAAAAAAGAAATTTACGCAGACTCCCCACCCCCATAATAAAACTCATAATTTCATTTAGATTACAGTTGGCAAGGAATACATATACTTCCTAGTTTTAATAAATTTAATTATTTATTTTATTTATTGATAATTTTAAATATTAATAAATAAAAATAATTATTTAATGATTATTTCAGTTATTAATGGAACTGTGTAACTTTATAAAATAAATCCGTTTCATTGTAAATATAAAAAAAAAATCAAATTTAAAAACGGACAAAATTTAAAAAAATGTACAGTATTTCTACCTGCATCTATATTATTCGCAATCCCTCCCCACGTAGACCCACAGTGTGTGGTGCCTGTCAGTCGCAGTTCGTTATCACTGTGAAAAAATGTTTGCTTTGTATATGTATGTATTTCAAATTAAAAAAAAAAATGATTTGTTACAAATGAGAGCCAATCTTACCAATTAATCAGAACGTTTTTTCTTTATTTTTTCAATACTGTGTGTTCAAGTCTAATTGTTTTGTGAGTTCATGTTTAGAGATTAAGTATCGTTAGTGTTTCCATTAGAACGATTTTAAAAAATTGCGTCCTTTTTGTTCATTGTCCTTTGTATTGGTATTTGAAATTAGTTTTTGACTGCTGGGGGGAAAATTAGCTCATCGTGGAATGAACAGTGAATTACTAGTAATTTCGGAGACATTAGGCAACGAAATAGCCAAGTGTATCAAATTTCATTCCGATTATTTCAAAATCATAACAGATCTAAGTAACGATGGTGTTAATTTGTCGTGAATTAATTAGAATTAATGTGAAGTAATTAATGTGAAGTAATGAGAAGACATTAATTGAACCACATGAATTTTAAAGTGAATTTGGTAATGCTCGTTGCCCAAAATCCCTGCATTTCTAACACATCAGCGATAACGTTAACTCTGATTTAGCCGTTAAAGTGCCGTCAAAAGGCATAGAAAGTGGGCCACCAATGTGAGAGCTGAAACTTTTCTCGGAGAATTTTTCTGTATTGCTAAATTGCGATGTAGATTTTATCGATTCTCTGATTGGAACTATAAAATTCACAAGATATACTGCTGTGCAATATACTGTATATTGTACAAAAAAAAAAAAAAAATCTTATAAAAGAAAATAACAACATTTTAACAAAAGAAAGAATTTAGTAAGCATGTTTTGTTACAGAACGCTGATGCTCCTAAATCCCAACAAAAACCGCCTGCTACCGTATGATTCAGAAGTCGAGTGGTAAGGCTCTTCTTGATTGCGTATTTATTTCTTTCATCGGTTCAAAATTCAGTTTTGATTGTGTCGATTTTTCCCCTTCTTTTTATTAAACTAATAGTGATTTTTCCATAAATTCCTTTTCAAAATTCTTTATGTAGTAATTTATTTATTTTTTTTATCCTTTAAATATATTCATGTGTACAGTACTTTCAAATTAAAAAACCTCGTAAATTGTAAAGTTATATGTTTTCAGTATGGGCAGAAAAAAGTGCTCAATCGACAGGCATAAAATTGCAATTGTACAGATTTCTAAATTACATTCAAAGCAATGTAAACCACAAATGATACAAAAAATTAACAAATCAGTATTTAATAAAATATAATAAAAGTTATTAACAAATTAACCTAATTTATAACATTAAGAATTATAACTCAAAGGCTTCTAGTTTTTGCTAATTGAAAGGTAATAATTTGAAACCATCTTTAGAAAACAACTAAATCTCACCTCTCTATTCTGAATTTATAAATTTAGATTTTAAATTTTAAAATTTAAATTTAATTGTTTAAATTAAAAAAATTGAAAAGAAGAAGGCGAATAAGTTAAAGACCATTAAAATATACAATACTGTAATTATAACTTCATTCATTCAAACTTCATTTATAACTAATTACATTAATAAACATTAATGGAGCTGATATAATTTGATATTACTTACAATTAGTAACAGTAGTTAATAGTGAAATAATTAACCAGTTTAACTTAATAGATGTAATATATCAAGATGCAATTACTGATATTGCTGACACTTTCCCCATCAAATGTGGGGAAAGGGTCAGTAATATTACCAATCATTCCCCAAAAATTGAAGTTAATTAAATTCATCACACTATGCCAGCCATTCCCATATACATTAATTTTTAAAATTAAATAGCATCCTTTCCTTATTTCCTTCTGACTTTTTTAAAATTTAATGAAAAAGGAGTACCAGAGTACCAAATACACATAAATAGTTTTAAATGCAGGATGACTGAATTATAAGCAAATAGTAAGTATGGTATTATGCAGAATTAGGATTATTTTTCACTAATGTATAATAATCATACGCTACGTGTGTGTGTTACATATTTTGAATCATGAAAATTAAATTAAGCTGATTTACAATCATAGAAATAAGCACCACAAGCACTGAAATAATAACACACTTATGAAGTTTTCTGAATCAAATACTGAATTTTCTTTTGCAACTGATTATCAGTGTTTTTCAGGCAGAAATTAGGCTTCCACAGAAGATATCCAGATATTTAAATTTTTTGTGTAGTACAAAGCCAAGAGATGTCAGTAAAAAGTATGGTTGACAAAAAGGCATTTAATGATAGCAAGACATGAAACATATCTATGAAATACAAAATCTCAGCTGTTAGTCTATCTATTAAATTATAAATCTCAGCTATAGTTGCTAGCATTTGTGTCTATTCATGTATTCATGTAATGGTTTACCTGCAGATGCTGTATTTAAAGAAGATTTTGTGGAGGGATCAAATGCTTTGACATTAAATAGCAGGCCTTTAAATACCAATAATGTGGTGTAGCTTCAAAAGCTATGCACAAAACATGTGGAAAACAATATTAGTTTACTTAACTCATGTTACACTGTTACTGAGAAAAAAAAAAAAAAAAAAACAGGAAATTATTAGTTTTCCAATGACAATCTTAACAATCAACAGTGTCATAAAAGTATGGGATTACTTATCTCCAATCATTCCTCCTTTTTATTAACAGACTCAACCAAGACTGATTTGAAAAGACATTCTCTACTGTTGTGAAGAAATAGGTGAATTTTAAGAAAATGCAGCCCATTATCACAGCTTATAAATAGTGCACACAATGATTAAACAAAGTTTGTTATCTAATTGTAATTAGATAATGAACTTCATTCAGCCCTCCAGTCTCCAAAAAAGTTTAATATATTTTTTTTAATTTTCACACTCTTCAAAATATCCTGCACATCATATAAAGCATTTTTTTTTCATTAATAAAAAGCATGGCTTTTCTTTTGTCACTTTAAGATTTCAAAATAATCCTTGGTTAATAGGTGTCTAATCACATCAACACAACATTCAGCCTAGGGGCTTCTAAAGCTGACCATGCATTCTACACAGTTCCTTAAAGTTGATGTAGAGTTAGAAGGATTTTATTAAAATTCAAGAAATAATTGTGTGTGGGAATCACTGGTATAATATAATATGTTTAAATATAAGGAAGGGGGCAGTTAACACCTGAATCAACTATGTCAGTAATCTTTCAAATTAAATTTTAATTTATTATTTCATTTTAATTAATTAATGATGTTACTAATTGCATTTAATATCGGTGCTGTTAATATTACTGTAATTACTTACAATTCATTAATTTAAGTAGTAATTGCATTTAATTAATGCTTGCTTTTATTTTCACATTGTATTGTTTTATTATTTACATTATCTTGAATGATAACTTGAAAATCGGTTCAATCGTAATTCAGGTCTGTTGCGTTCTAAATACACCGAGTGGACAGAAATCATGGGAATACCTACATAGTAACGGCTAGGCCCACCTTTGGCTGGATAAGGGCAGTCACACGGCGAAGCATTGAGTCCAATAGTTCACGAAAGCATTCCACTGGTATTTCCATCCATGCTTGCTGCACCGCTGTTCATAATTCCGTCGCATTCCTGAGTGGAGGAACCTAAGCTCGAACGGCCATTTCCACAGCATCCCAAAGATGCTCCACGTGGTTCACGTCCAGTGAACGTGGAGGCCATTCCATGGTGGTAAAATCTGCGAAATGCTCTTGGAACCATGTTCTAGCCACCATGGCTCTGTGGGGAGGAGCATTGTCCTGCTGGAAGAGTCTGTTACCTTGTGGGTGCACGATGATCATGAAGGGATCCAGATGGTCTGCAAGGATGGACATGTATCCTGGACCATTCTGAGATGCGTCTAAACGTACAGAGTTCCCAACGTGTGCCAGTTGAACCCGCCCCAGACCGTTACTGACCGTCCACCTGCCTGAACAGTTCCTTGTTGATATGATGGGTGCATAGCTTCGTGCTGTATCTGCCAGATACGCACCATTCCCCTCCGCTTGAAATAACTGGAACTGGACTCATCGGACCATGAGAGCCATCTCCAATCATCCAAGGTCCAGTGCCGATGTTCTTTTGCCTGGTTGACGCGTAGTGTCCTGTGTCGTGGTGTTAGCAATGGGACTCTGGTGGATCGGCGGCTCCCATAACCTATTGTGACTAATAATCACCTGATGTATTGGTGGAGACTTTTCTAGCACTCCTTTGTTGAAGTCGGCGGTGATTTGTGCTACTGCGCTCTTTGGTTAACTGAAACAATGCGAGACAGACATCCACGGCCACTTTCTTCCAACTCCTCCCACCATAGTAAGTAAAGTGAAAGTTTTACTTTCACTTTACCAAAGAGCGCAGTGGCACATCCACGGCCACTTTCATCCAACACCTTCCACCATAGTGTAAGTGTGTGTGTGTTGTTGTCTTACGGCACCAGGGGTTTCCCCCATCTCTGCGTTGCTTTCATTGTGGTGAACCAGTTCACTGGGAAATGCCAGAGATTTAAAAGTGTGTGGGAATTGTTCATGTGTTGTGTTCTGTACCGTTGTTCATCTGGTCATTTAGCCGTTGGACCCCTATTGAGGCCCAACGTTGTCCCACTTACGCCCCGTGGAGGCAGACCAGGAACCTAGTAGCGTGGAGGCAGACCAGGAACCTAGTAGCGTGGAGGCAGACCAGGAACCTAGTAGCGTGGAGGCAGACCAGGAACCTAGTTACATTGTCCATTTTAATTTGCGGGGGTCGTCGTAGTTGTAAAGTCCCCTTTAGGAGGATCGATGAGGTCTTGTCTGACGATATTTTCAGCTGGTTCTTTGATGCCCATTGCTGCAGCCGCTGCAGTGCCTGATTTGACAGCGTCTCCAATTGGGCTCTGGAGTCTGCGTTTACCGTCAATGTCAAGTCGTCCGCGAAGGCGTGTGCTGCCACAGAACCCAGGTCCGTCGTCAGGAATTCATCGAGGACCATTGTCCACAGGAGCGGCCCTAGCACCGACCCCTGCGGACATCCTCTGTGCACCTCTCTTGTTATTTTTTGATAGTGTACGTTGATTTCCACTCTTCTTTGCGTTAAATAGCTTTCAATTACTTTGTAGAGGTTAAGAGGCACCTCAGCCTCCCTCAACCTTGCCAGGACGTTTGGCCACCAAAGTGAATCAAACGCCCCAGCAAAGTCAACAGAGATGAGCAGCAGATACTTTCGTCTACAATCCTGGAATATCCTTAGTAAGTTTCCCAGTGCGTCCACAGTTGAGGATCCTGGTCTGAAGCCATACTGATTTCTGGCATGTAGGCCTGCCGCTTCATAGTGTTTTATAACTCTCACATGGAGTAATCTTTCAAACAATTTGCTTGCCACTGGGAGCAGTGCGATGGGTCGATATGAATCCGGAAATTCTGGATTTTTGGTAGGATTTTTCAGTATTAGTTTTAAATTTGCTGTTTTCCATGCAGTTGGGAAATGTCCTGTTTCCAAGCATCTATTGTATAGTGTGAGGAGTAGGTGCGGCTTGTATTCCACGGTTTTCTTGAGTATTTCAGGCTCAATAAGATCGAGGCCCGGGCATTTTCTATTTCTGACCCTACTAGCGGCCACGCTGAGTTCATCCAAGGTGAAGGGGGGGCTCAATCGCCTGATTTCTATAATTATCGTTTCTGTCGCATGTCTGTTGCTGACCTGGCATAGTTAGCATATCTGGTTTTTGATATATTGTGTCGAGTATGTTATTCATCGACTGCTCCTAAGTTGTGGTGAGATCTCCCTGCCGAGTCCTAGTGGTAGCAATCACCTCCCCCCTAGGCAGTCTATTGGTTGTTACCTTGTAGACAATGTCCCAGGGGTCATTGTTCCCTGCTGTGGAGACCAAGGACTCCCAAGAGCGTCTTTTACTTGTCTTTATGGAGTCAGTGTACCGGTTTCTTATTTGTCTATATCTTTGCCTCAGGGCTTCAACCTCATTTGCTGGCCATGTTCTTCGGGCCCTCTGGAAGTCCTTGCTGTCCACAGGCAGAGATGGGGGGGAACTCCCTGGATCACATGGAGGAATTCATAGCCAACAGCAGCTTTGTCGTCATCAATTGCTCCAACAAACTTCTCACATTTAGTTCGACACTCTAGTGGCCATGGTGGCATCCAGAGTGGCCTCCCTGGATGCCACCATGGCCACTAGACCTAGCTGGTCACCTCAACGATTGGATGGTGCAAAAGAATTGGACTACGTCCGACCACAGGTCCATCACCTTCACTATGCACAGGTCACTCCATCGAATCCAGATAAACAGCTACAAACAGGAAAGATATGCTGCCAATAAAGCAGACAGGGGTAAATTCAAAGAGGCCATCACCAGAAATGCACATAACCTGTCATCCAACCAGCTCCAGAAACAGACCCCCGACCAACATCAACGCACTGTAACCAACGCCAATGGTCAACGCGGCTATTCAATCAATCAATCAGGAGAAGGACCTCCCAGCCTGGAGCTGTCCAGTGGTGGTTGCAAGAGCTCGACCAGCTTAGAAGAGCAATGAACCAGAAGAGACGTGCCTTTCAAAGTACCAGATGGACCTGGCCACCCCCTGAGGTAGATACTCTCAGGCAACAGTACAGGGAGGCCAGGAGCACCTATACTGCGATGATTAGGCAACGGAAAAAGCTGTCCTGGGATCATCTGGTCTCTACTGTCGGAAACTTTTACCCCTGGAGCATTATCTACCGGAGAACCACAAACAAGCTGCCTAGGGGGGAGGTAACCCTCCGCCGTCACCCCACAAGGTGTCATGACCAACAACTGGCATGACACAATTGATAACATACTAGACGCCACTTTCAAAACAATCGAAGAAAACAACAGTCCTGAACAGCAACTGCTCTGCCAGGCCAATGTAGTTCTGAGTGGGTAAAGGGCTCCTCCGTCCCACAGGACGGAGGAGCCCTTTACCCATCCAGAACTACAAACTTCCATAAGTAATATAAGAAATAGGAAAACCCCAGGGCTAGATATGCTTGAGCCAGAGCTGGTTAGGAAAGTGGCTGAGTACACCCCAGACCTGCTCCTGGACCTTTACAACCAATGTCATGGAGACATTGTTTGTAAACCTGGACCTGTCTCCATTCAGGCTGTTTCCCTCTCGACTGGAAAGTGGCAAACATTAAATTGATCCTCAAAAATCCATTCAAACCACGGCATAAACTGGACTCCTATCGATTGCCATTCTGTCTGTGCTCAGCAAAGTACTGGAGCAGCTGCTCAGACAGAGGATTAAAGTGCACTACACCACTGCAAGCTTAACAGCAAACAAAGAATTTGGATTTAAGCCAGGAAATTCCACCGTCGAGGCACTGGAATCCATCCTTAACATGGCGGAGAGCTGCCGACAAAAATACTTTCTCCTCATCTCTATTGACTTTGCGGGGGCGTTCGACGCCCTTTGGTGGCCGAGCGTCCTTGAAAGACCCAGGACTGCCCAACTGCCGACAAACCTCTATGATTGCATAAGAAGCTATTTGACCAAAGACGGGCCTTGGTTAGGCCCCTATTTCAAGATTGACCGACAAATACACCAGGAATACCCGCAGAGCTCTGTCTTAGGACTTCTCCTGTGGAATTATGTACTGGACGAGTTCTTCTCTCTAGACAGGGGGCATACAGGCATTGGCCTATGCATACGACCTGACCCTTACTGCAGATTCAAGAGCCCAACTAGAAACTCTAGCGAATGCAGCAGTAATCACACTGCGAGAATGGGAGGAAAGGCATCGACTCACCATATCGGCCACCAAGTCCAGTCCACCTTACTTAAGGGCTACGTAACCCCAACCAGACCGCCGCAAATAAGAATCAACAATAGAACAATTAAGCTAGCCACAGAACTGAAGTACCTGGGAGTTGTCCTGGACCGTAATGTGTCTTTTACCCCACACCTAAAATATATACAAGCTAAGATGAAAAAATATGTTGTCATGCTTGCCAGAGTCACACGCGACTGGGGTCTAAAAAGGCGCACCCTTGCGATCCTTTATAAAGCAGCCATTATCCCGGCAATCACATATGCCTCCGGTGTCTGGTTCCACAAAGCCTCAACAGTGGTAAATCGCAGACGACTGGATATTACACTATTGACCCTCATCCAAGCATGCAAGACAGTCTCGACTCATGCACTACAAGTGATCATGGGCGCTCTCCTTCTTGATCTTGAGGTGACTCGCACCGGCATGCTTCAGCAACTCAGACGTGGCAAAGCCACAACCTTCCAGGACCACACCGCGGACCCGGCAATAACTGTAAAATTGAGAAGTACAGGCTGCAAACCTACTTAACATCAATAGGGCAACAACGCTGGACCAACTCTGACAAAGGGGATGTCACGCGAAGGTTCTTTCCGAACTTGCAACAGGTGTACCCAAAATATCCGACATGGCTCTGCCCCGGTCTCTACGTCACCTACCTTCTCACAGGACATGGAGCTATCCACCACAAGTTAAACCACCTCGGATCGACAGATAACCCAGCTTGTGCGTGTGGCTCCCTTGAGACCTGGGACCACCTGCTGCACGAAGATCTGTGTGGACACCTCATCACATGAGTCCGGTTCAACCCCAAAAATCAGGAGCACTAACTACTCGAGGTCGAGGCAACCTACAATGCTCTCACCATCTTTGCTCAGTGCCTCTTTGCAAGACGCCAGACTCTACTTTTGCCGGCAAACCTAAAACAACTAGGATAAATACAACAATCACAACAAATGACGAAACAAGAGAAAACGACTGCGCACTAGTTGTGACTAAACTCCACTCTCCCAAATACTGACCCATAGATGGGACATTGATCCCATTTGAGAACTGTTAACCAATCACTTTGGACGACCTACATTGACTACCATCGGACCTTCGAGAATCTACCCTGACAGTGACTGAACCCTATCCTTTTGAACATCGACCAGAGGACGGACCTGGATCCCACGAGTAATTACTTAACAAAAGACCAAGCAGGACCTGCACAAATGTCAGATCTGAACTGAAAACCTGGACAGATACCTTCACTGCACTCCTGGGAATCCCGAATGGGGCAGCCTTGGCGCCTGGATTGAAGCCACCCCACATCCATGCCCTATTGGCGATCAGGGCCGGCTCCCTTCCCTTGCCTATTTTACCCTCCCCAGGCGGGGAGGAGGAGCAGCCCTGCTGTCTCCTCCCCCCTGTCAGGGAAGGGTAAAAAGTCTGGTGGGTATGGGCATGCCACACTGTAAATTGGAGTTGTCTTCCCTATCGGCTCCATACTTCTATCTATCTTTCCCTCAGTCTTCAGTCTCCCTCCCCACTCTACCTGCACGCTAGTGAATGCCCCACACAATCTAAATTCTACAATTCAAAATCAATTTCACCCACCATTTTTTGACCTTCTCCAGCGCTTCCCCTCAACGCCGATCACATTTTTTTTTTTTTTTTAGGTCCTAGTCACTGAAATCTCAGGAAATTAGGTAGCAGAATCTGCCAGAGTAAACTTAAACTGCTGGGTACCTGGTCTGCCTCCACGGGAAAAAAGTGGGGCATCGGCGGGCCTGAGTAGAGTCTGGCGGAAGAACAACGGTACATGACATTACACATATACAGAGCCCATAATACACTTTTAAATCTCTGGCATTTCCAGTCAACTGGTACACCCACAATATGAACTACGCGGAGATGGGGGAAACTCCTGGTGCCGTTTGACCCTAAACACACTTTACTCTTTAGACAGTGCTGTCCGCAATGCGATGTTATTCCGGAAATGGCGTATTCCCGATACACTATTGATACTGTCGAAAAGGAATTGTGCAATTTTTGTACCACCTCCGTGATAGAGTGACCCATGTGCCGGGCACCCACTATCATCTCTCTTTCAAAGTCAGTTAACTTATGACGTTTATCCATACTGACATCGAATTACTGTCTACGTGAATGCAGTGATGCAGTGTACGTATATACTGCCAAAGCGGTGTGTTCGTCCACTAGCGAAAGGGGTAACAGCGTCGCGTTGCCCAAGGAACCAGGTATCCCATGAATTCTGTCCTTTTAGTGTAATAGAAAAGATTTTTACAAAACCACAATAGAATGTACAAGAATATATTAATTGATTAGTTGACGAGAATGTACTAGACTACATTATATATATATATATATATATATTTATAATAATTTTTTTATTAATTTTTTTACCGATCCGATGCCTCCAGAATGATAACATCGTTGATTCCATTAGCAACCAAATGCTCTGCTGCCGAGAGTCCAGCTATTCCTGCACCAATGATAATGACTTTCGGGTTTCGTTTATTCATCTTTTATTTTGGTTGTGCCTATGGTCGAAACAAAGAGGGTGTGATAACTTTTTAATGTAATGTTGGGTTTTAACTTTTTAATGTAACTATGAGTTTTTAACTTTTTAATAGTTTCAATAAAAGGCAGTTGTTATCTTCACAAAGACCAGCCCTATTCAGTATAATTAAGGCGAATAGAACTTTTCAAATGATGCGCTGTATGCTTTGTTTGGAAAGATTGCAATAGATTTATTAGTAGCTAAAAAGAATTTTGATGTGGAGTGAAGAAACAAGTCGTGATAACGCTAATGGGAATAAAGCAGTGTCATAATAGTGCCTTCCGAGAACTGTTTCATCTGTTCATGTGTAATATGTCCGTAAATTGTTTGTGCTCTCTGCTCGGTTTCCCTATTTGCTGGATGAAAAACGGAGTTTCCCGTCGGAAATAACTTTGCTGTCCACGCCTGAGACCGACTAACTCAGCCACGGAGTGAAAAAAGCCTCTAAAAGTTCCGGGAATCATTGACGGGATTCGAATCTGGGCCTTTTTCACCCGGAGTAAAGGGGACGGTGATTAAACCATTGTGCTACAGACGTGGACCGCTTATGGAATAGAGGCAGAGAAGTTGGAGCATGCCCTACCCACCAAGCTAGCAAGGAATAAAATAGCGCAAAATATGTTTAGATTATTGCAGGGTCTCTGGGATAAAGCAGATAACGGAAGGGACACTTACAGATTCCTCCCTATGGTGGATAGCGTCGATCATAAGAAGAGGTCGTGGTGTGTATTGGAGGCCAGTGTGGTGAGTTTAATAACTGGTCATGGATTCAAGAAAAAGTCGAAATACTTTAATTTGGTGGAAGGTTGCTTATTTCGTTGTGGATAGATTGGATATAACATGTCCGTATGTTATGTTGGAATGCCTGAATTGCTGTGACTTGAGGTTTAATCTTAATATGATTGCAGAGGGTATTATAGATTAATATAACTAATTATATTACTCTGTAATTATAACTAATTTTGCATAAACGCTATTCAGAGAATTTTGTAAATTTGCACATGCGGTTTTTAAAAGACCGAAGTCTAATGTTTGATAGTGTAAGGTAGTGTATATACAGAAATGGTTAAGCTCTGTAAAATTTATAGGAAGTTTATATTGTGAGATAAATTATTGCATAATGTATAATGTAAATAAAGTTATTATGTGTAATATAAGTAATGTAAAGTGTACATGTATTGTATAGATACGAATGTGTAATATGTATATAGAAGTGTATTGTAAATGGTATGCACGATACACTTTTTATGTACCCTTTAACTTTTGTGTTCAGTATTATATATCAAGGAGGTCCCCTGGATAATGCTCAAACTATATATAGTAGATTGTGTTGTTGAATATCCTTGAATTTTAAATGTACGTAAAGTTTAAACTGTATAGTGCCACGGTAATGGATAATAACAATAATGTCAGGAGCGGATTAAAGTCGGTTGAGGCCCCGGGCACAGAAGAAAATATTGGGCCCCTTAAAAAAAAGAGAGAGACAGGGAAAATAAAAATACATGTTAACCATTTTTTTAAATAAATAAAAAATATTATGTACTATTAATGTTTTATTTCCAATAAAATTTGAATATAATATATGTATAATATAATTAATAATAGCATAATAATAATCACAAAGTTTTGAACTAGTTCAACTATTTTGTTTGGGTTTTGCGTGGGCCCTTCATAAGTCGGGGTCCAGGGCGCGCGCCCTGTGCGCCCGCCATTAAATCCGCCTCTGAATAATGTAAATGCGTATGGACGTCAGTCCAGAAAGCACTGTATTATATGGTTAAATTAATGAAAAAATAAAAATATTTGTTTTATAAATATTATGCTAATGAAAATTATATCTTATAATTTTCAGCAGTTATAAAATAATCTAGCCAGAGAGTGCACACATCACATCGAAATAACGGTAGGATGGAGTGTGAATTCTGTGAACAACATCTAATTTTCATGTTGAATGTGAGTAAATTTGATTTTATATATTCATATACTGTACATGTTTTATTTTAAATATTTTGTATTATACAGCGTTGTAAATAGGACAACAATTGTAGCAAAGGAAGGTACAAAGTGTTTTCAACTGTCCGCAGAACAACAGAGTAAAATGACATGATAAAGCAATTTGTGTGATTTGAGACTTAGAATACCTTGGTTTTAGGTTACAACCGCTTCCTTGAAGCAGGAACTAAAATTACGGTGCATAGAAAGCATTTCAAAATATTTCGTTATGGAAAATGGTATGCGTATGGACGTCATTCTGTAAAGATATTAGTGGTTTTTTGAACGAAATGAGCGAAACACGTCCACATGAAGGGTGTGTATTTATTGACGCCTCAAAATTAAGTTTAAAAGCAGTTTGCTGCACAGTGGAAATGCATTCCCAATCAGTTCCCATATTTAATGTTGTTAACTTGAAATAAGCTTGAAATGTCCAAGATCCTGAGTGCATAAAGTACTATGACTTTTCTTGGAATGTCTGTGGTGATCTTAAGGTAATTGGTACTTACTGGTCTACAGGGAGGAACAGTCGTGCAACAGAAAATCGATAGTGGGAAATGTGGGAGGAATTTTTTACAGGAAGAAGTAATATATGGTCCACTGATTGGACCAAAAAAAGGTTCTTCTTCAATGCATGGATTAATAACGAATTTTGTTAAGGCTCTGGATAAAGAAGGAAGTGAATTCTACTACCTTAGCGAAGTGTTTCCCAATTTAACAGATGCAAAACTGAAAGAAGGAATTTTCATTGCGTCTCAGATAAAAAACTCTTCAAAGATGATGCATTTGAAACAAAGCTGCAGGATAATGAATTAGCAGATTGGCTATAGTTAAAGCAGTTGCTATGAATTTCTTAAAAGGAGGAAAGAAGGTAATGATGAGTTTAATGGCGCCAGTTTTACTGAATATTATAATAAAGTTATGGGCTGTCGAATGTATGAAAATTCATTTTCTGCATTCCATTTCCCAGGTTTTTATCTCAAAATTTGGAAGATGTAAGTGATAAGCAAGGGAAAGATTTCATCAGAACATATTCACGATGGAAAAGCAGTACTGAAGTCGCTGAGATGCTGCCATGATGGGAGATTACTGCTGGTTTCTTAAGAAGGAAAGCAAAATGTACTCTAAGAAGAATGCATGAGTGCATTCTTCTTAGAGTACATTCTATGAGTTCAAACATTTCTAAGTAAACAGTATATATGTAGTACCATATATTTGATAAAAGTATTTGAAAATGAATAAGAATAATTTTTAAGATAGTATAAGTGTTATTCCATGACTTCGAAATTAGTCTTTCATTAAGTTACAAACATTTCAGTATATCTTTCAGTGAAGACGTGATAGAGAGAATTTTTGTAATATTTTGGAATCAGCGGATCGGTTTCCTTTAGAGTCTGCAACTTTTGCTCCGCGGTACAAATTTATTTATTTTTCATGATCAGTTTATTAAGTGCGTTATGACAAATGTCATCTGTCATAGTGTGCCAGTCTATATCGATCACTTACTTCTCATCAGACTTGAAAATAGAAATACAAACAGGTCAGAAAGGTCGTCAGCAAATAAAGTAATTTAGCATATTGATTGCCTTGGATGTGGGAAACTTAATGTCTTCTCTGAAATCATAATTTAGAGATAAATTAAATTAATCGAAGAGGCTTACGTGAATATTTTCTTATAAAACCCTTCAATTCTGATTCTTACCATATTACTTAAATGATTTTTTTCAGTATTAGAAAAAAAATAGAAGATCCAAAATATCCGATATTTGTATTAGAGGAAGATCTATTAGATCTATCAGAGGAAGCAAACAAGGCAATCAAGAAGCTAGAAGAATATCTGCACTACATTGGCCTGAAACTTAATGAAAAGAAAACTGCCCAAATGACCTTCACCAACAAAAAGAAGAAAAATGAAATTGCGATTTTTGTGAACAATACCAGAATCCAAAATTCCCCCGCACATGTTGACCTTGGCCTTAAGTGGGATGAAGGACTAAACTTCATACCTCACTTCGAACACATTAGGAAAAAGACATACGCAGCACTGTGGAGCACTAGACAAGAACTCACCGGTCTCCGAAGCCCTCATCTTATAATTCAATACATCCTTAAATGCGTTACACCGATTCCGTTGTACGCATCGACTATCTGGTCATCAGCCCCTGAGAGCAACATCAAGGCCTTCTTAGGAGTAGAATACTGGCTCCTGAGATGGCTAAACAAGATTGCCGGGAAACCGTTTACCATCTCAAGAGCGGTCTTGTCTGCCAATCTGGACATCACACCCTGGAAGTATATCATCACAACCAGAAACATCTTAACTCTGGCAAAGCTACTAACGGAGAGAATAGATTCGCCGAAAGTGGAAAACGTGATCACTCGCCCCCGGATGATACGACCGAGAATAAAGAGGGAAGAACCAAGTCTGAAGTGCCAACTGACTCAATTGGACTCTCTGGGGAGATTTTTCCCAGCAAATACTGTGAATTATTTTAATAATTTAAATATAGATGCAGAGAAACTATGTACAGACAAAATGTATAGGACAGAAATCTTTGGTAATGTGTATCGGCAAGTATAAATATAATAAGACTAATTTAATAATTTATATAATAATATTTAGCATTTAACAACCATTTGCAATTAATTAAACCAACTTAACAATTAATTCATTAACCACATATTCTGTGTTTTTACATCTCCAAATTTTGTAAATAAGTTCATGTAAACATGCTTGTAAATACTATAATGTAACCACACCCTCTAGCCACGTGCTGTCTATGGGTGTCTCGAAAGAGAAATAAACAGATAATAATAATAATAATATTAGTATTAGCAATGGGCACATGGTGCGAGGAAGCCAATGGCTTATGCGGCACCAGCTAAAAAAAAAAATAATAATAATAATAATAATAATAATAATAACAAATAAAATAAATAAAATAAAATAGAACTAATAAAAAAATAATAATCAGAAGAAAAAAAAAGTAATTGACGCATAGACAGTCTATGCGTTTCACTTCTCCCGTAGGTAATTATCCAGCTTATCTTTGAATTTCCCCAAACGGTCAGCCTCTACCACTCATGTAGGTAACTTATTCCAGTAATTTATAACTGGCTGGCTAAAATAAAACTTCCTGCAAACCACTCTAAAAATCCCTCCCCATAACTTGAAATTATTGCCTCAAGTTTTAGAATCATTTATAAGGGTGAAAATTTCGTCCTCATTCGTTTTACTTATGCCTCTCATTTTACAGAACCTTAAACACCTGAATCAAGTCTCCTCTAAAGTGTCTAGTTTCCAAGTTGTGCAATCCATATATTCGAAGGTCTTTGCTCATATGCAAGCCCTTTTGCCGATCTCACCAGGTGAGTTACCCCTCTTTGGACCATTTCAAGAAGATCGTTGTCTTTTTTTAGGTGCGGTCTTCATACCTGAACACAGTATTCCAAGTATGTCTAACAATAATCTTATCCGCGTATTGTAGACAGGTTGCAAGGAAAGCCCATGGTGTTCTATCAAGATTTATCGAACAATTGCTAGTAGAGATAAGCAACTGTTCGATAAATCATCGATAGGACACCATGGGCTTTCCTTGCAACCTGTCTACAAACTCGGAGAACTTCATGTCTGACCGTATCGTATCGTAATACCCAAGTTCCTTTCCTCCACTACTGGCATGGCATTAGTTCAGCTCCATCAAGTGTATAAGTTATTTTCGGGTTACTGTTCCCCAGGTGCAATACCTTACACTTTGCTGGATTAAAGCATAGCTGCCATTTGTCTGACCATCCCTGAAGTCTATCTAGGTCACACTGAAGAAGCTCTGCTTGGCAATGATCATTAACTACTCTACCAATCTTTACATCATCTGCAAATTTCTACATCACGCCCCCTTCTATCCCTTCATCGATGGTATTTATGAAAATCAAAAACAACAGTGGTCCTAATACTAATCCTTGGGAACCCTACTTCTTACATCAACCCAATCTGAGGAACAACCATTTATCACAAAAAAGCCATTCTGCTGTCCATATAAGGATTTTCCTGTGATTCCAACCTGTTCCAGCTTATAAAGTAACCGCTCATGTGGAACTGATTCAAATGCTTTGCTGAAATCGAAATAACCGATGTCGAAATCATTCCCCAAATGTAGCTCACAAGTGACCCTGTCAAAATAGCTAACCAGATTAGCTAAGCATGATTTTCCCATTACAAAACCATGCTGAGTATCCTTCAGAATTCCATTTATATCTAAATGATCCTGAATTCGACCCTTGATCATTGTCTCCATGATTTTCCCTACTACTGAAGTTAGACTGACCGGCCGGTAATTTCTCACTTCACTCTTAGAACCGCCCTTAAGTATTTTTATTTTTATTTTTATTTATTAACACACAACTGTATATACATTCTCAAGATACATATTAATCAATTTATATACAATATTTATATACAGATTTTATATACATACTCTTATATATACTGTAGTCTTTCTGTACATTTGATTGTGTGTGTCCTGATATGAAGGGTGGCTGCTAGACATAAGCCCATCTCCACCTTTTACTCCTATGAAAGCTCAGAACGTCTGCAAAACAGGCCTGAAAAAAGAGCGTTATGTCAGGCCATTTCGCCACCAGGGATTAACCAACACCTGGATCAACCATTCTCTGTGTGTGCTGTAATGCAAAAATCCCGCACCTACCGGAAGTAGTGCTATACTGGTAGGTGCTTGGCACTTTTCGAATCCAACGGAATCACTCCCGAGTCCAGTGATGCTCTCGCAATTAGCCTCAATGGTTCAGTGCACTCACTTGCCGCCTCCCTTAAGTTTATAAGGCATATGTCAGGAGCCTTACTGGCCTGTAAGCTCGAAATTTTAATCATTAAATAAACATGTGAAATTTCAGTGTACCAATAAGACTAATTGTACTTTGGCAGGTCCTGCCACCTACTTTCCTGAGATTTCAGGTGTTAGGACCTTAAAAATAAAATTATTCGCGGCTTGCTTAATAATACGATTTGTTTAAACATTGGGTGGGGTTTTCGCTAAATGAGTTTCTCTAGAGGTCTAATAGTTTGGGCAGTAATTTTAGTGTATTAGATTTGGACCTCTGAGGTAATACGCTGTGTAGGAAAAGTTTTGGGAGGGGAGACAGAGGACTGTGGGGGTAGAAGTAGAAGAAAGGGACTGATAGGGAAGGTAGTCCCTCGTTTTTCAGTGGGCATGCCCTTGCCACACCAGAAGGAAAAGGGGGGGGGGTGTCCAGCTCCCTGTGCCAGATGGCCTTCGTCAGCTTTCAAGGGAACCGTCCAAGGTTCAGAGGATGTCTGTTCCAGTCCTTGTATTTAGGTAATCCTTTCAGGAGTCACTACACCACGGAGCACTCAGCAGTGCATGGGGGGAGAGACCGTTTGTCGTTTCGGTTTTCTCGTCGTTGCGGTTTTCTCGTTTTGTCTAGTCCGGTTTTTTCGTTGTTGCTTTTGTTTCCCACGTCCATTACATAATGGTCCAATATCAATCAATACCAATATGAACAATTGACGTCTCCCCACACCCGGTGGAAAAGGCCCTGATTCGATTACCGCCAATGAGGCGAGGAACGTTTATGGGCTTTTTCGCTATCCGTGGCTGAGGAATGGATAGCAAAGTTTCCCCTCCCCGAAACTCGGGTTTTTCGTCCAGAAAAACAGGCAAATCGACTGGAAAACACACACAGTTTATGCACATATTGCACATGAGTAAATGAGTTGTTTCTCGGGTGTCTCCAATATGACAGTACTCCACATTTCCAAAATTTATTCAGTGGCACTCCTACCGTAGGAGTACAGTGAACAAGTAAATACGAATAACTAATATGAAAAAAGTAGTATTCTACTGTTGGTATTTTTTCTCTAATAATGGCTGTGTAAATTCTTGTGGTCACTTTTTTTTTTCAGTAAGTTTCTAATTGAATCTATAGTTCACTTCAGTTATCCCAAGCTTTTTCTTTCTATTCAGTTATATCTTTCTGCCATTTTAATCCCAGGGTTCTTTCCTAGTCCTCCTGTCACTGATTCAATAACTACATTTCAATTCTTTTGTATAGTTCCTAATCTCAGAGCTGCTCTGTAATTCCTTCAGCCTCAGCCGCATGTGCAATGCAGTCATATCAAAACATCAACGGTTTTATTTTTATCATTTGCATCACAGGACCCAAATGTAATTTCCCCATAGCCCTTTTTAAAGCAATTTGTAGTGTCAACATACGCCCTGTTACCTCTGTTCATAACAGTGGCTGTTATTTTAAACCATGCCATTCCCCTCTAATAGATCTCCTGAATGCCTGACCTTATCATAAAAAATATTTGCATCCGTCTTATTCAATGTATACAAGCGATATCTACAGCAAATATATCTATAAACTCCTTTTTTCTACTAGAGTAGGTCATGCATAGGAAATGGTCTACCCCATACTTCTTGCACAATCTCTCTTAATATTAATAGTCAAGATTTTCATACCTGAGAAAAATTCTTAGGTATAAAAAGGGAACTGGTTCTCTTCTAATCTTTTTTGTATATTATGGTGCCAACTTCTCTTACCGTCTGGTTTCTATACCACAAACGCCAGCCTTCAGCTCAGTTGGTCAGTGCTGATATTTATACACAGCATTTTCATTTTCTACAGAATTTGTCTTCGGGCTATTCTTTTCTTTTTCTTTTTTTCTTTTCGCTTCTACTGACTATTTCTTAAAAGGTTGTCGGCTCTTTTTCCTTAAATGCTTATTATTATAGACTGAAATGCTGAATTCCTAAACGTTAATTTCAATGTATTTGGTATGAATGTGACAACAAACCTTTTTTTTTTTTTTTTTTTTGTAAAGCCTTAATTGTCGAAAATTTTAATAATTAGAGTTATTTAGGGTATGTGGAACAACATTTCTATAATTCAGTGACTTACCTTATGAATAATACTTACTTATTTGTAATCAGTGGAGTTCAGGCTTCAGCAGCAGTGTGTAGTAGAAATGCGAGAACAGGAGAATAGTTAAGTTGTGCATCAGCATAGATTTAATGTAAATGGCAAGATATAGAATTAACAGATGACTGGTAGAAAAGGAAGACGAGCTGTTCAAAGTGCATTTAAAAGTCAGCTAGTGTAGTATTTCATTGTTTGTTCTATGTGGAGATCCGGTTTCATTTGTTCATTTTAAACTCCTCACTGATGCCAGACTTGTGGGTTGTGACCAAATTAAATGATTAAATGAAAGTAAATGTAAGTCACTTATGATATGTACTGAGTAGCTACTTCATTAAGTACATCTACCCCTTTCATCTACTCAATTCAGTGCGAGAATGGGTAAGAAGAAAATTTAAATAACTCTGAATGTAGCATGACAATCAGAGTCAGACGCATCTTTTTTTTTTTTTTCTTTCTTTTTTTTTTTTGTGTTGTGAGAAGGCAGTGCGGACCAAACTGTGGTAACCCTGCCGTAGTCACATACTGTTGTGGAGTTTGTGAGGTTTTCACGTTCCACTGTATTTAGGAATTGCCCCAATAACGAAATAACATCCAGCTAACTGCGATCCTGTGGTCGGAAAAGCTCGCCGACTTGAAAAACCGACAGCGGCGGGTGGGGGGGGGAGTACTGACCAGACGTGCAGAGCAACGGAAAGGTTGCAGTCAGTCAAATTACAACCAGTACAACAGTCCTAACAAACTCGGACATAGGGGACACCCTGGAAACCGCCAGTAACGTACAAAAATACTTTGCAGTCCTAACAAACGAGACATTTCAGAACGCATAACTAGGAGCGTTATAGACCGTCTGTAATATTTAATTGTGCAATCATCACACTCATAACAAAAGCCATCTGGTGAATTAATGCAGTAAAGTCACATTTCAAAAGCACCTTCAGCTCGAGTTTACAAATATTTAACAATGATAACTCACACAACTTTTACTCTGGTCGATCCCTCTCGGAGGTTTGCTTATGTATGTATAAGCTGATATGCAGGGATCTGATGTTTTCTAGAAATGTCTAGAAACTGCAGTAACCTGACCACTGCTTTAAGATCTAGAAAATTCTTGATCTCAGAACTTCTCAATGAGCCGTCCAACTAATATGAACAAATAGACCAAATTGACATGGCTTGCGAGACGAGGGTGCTAGAAATAAGTTAGTTAATTTATGCAGTGCGTTTCATCCCAGCGCGTCAGATTTTTATTACTTAAATTAATTGTCTTTTTTTTCTCTTTTTCTTTAATTAATGAAAGTGAAAAGCAAATAACTAATTATTTTGTTGCTAATTAATTTATAATTGATTAACTAATAATATATAAAAGTAGTTGTTTTTGTAATATAGTACTCGATAATCAACCGTGCATAAAATGCAAACTATATTTCAATCAGTGCAACAAATATCCAGTGTTCGTTACGATATACGGTGTATGAATAGCCTATATATGTATGAAAAAAGGAATAATAATTACCAAATTTTTGGTCTGATTTTAATTAAATTTGGGAAAGCGCGATCATTCTAAAAGAGCCAAATATGTATAAAATTTCATGAAAATCTGTCAATTGGGAATCGAATTATTATATGTGGGCTGACGGATAAAGAAATAATAATTGCCAGATTTCTATTACTTCAATTTAATGAACTTTGGAATGGGTTTAAAAACGTTCTTAAAAGACCAAGATATAAAAGTTCATAAAAATCCACCCACTGCAGTCGTTATTAATTGCGGACGGACAGACAGAAGTAAATAGTGAAGACCATTTATATATGCCTTAAGCATATATGTTAACGCGCCTAAAAACAGGGTACATATTCGAAATCAGCGATAAAAAAAAATACAGAAGCCCACCACATTTCTGTTGAAAAAAATTTTTTCATTGTTATTTACTGTAATTCTCTCTCTCTCTCTCTCTCTCTCTCTCTCTCTCTCTCTCTCTCTCTCTCTCTCTCCTGCCACTCTACCATCCCTTAACCAATCCATTATTACTTCTTAACCAACTCAGTATTACTTCTGAGTACACTTCCCTTTCACACCGGGTGGAAAAGACCTGAGTTGGAGTCCCGTCGGTGACGTGAGGAATGCACTCGTGGGTTGCACAGTTGGTAGAATCGCCATCTTCCCGGGTGGAAAAGACCTGGGTTCGAGTTCCGTCAATGACGAGAGGAATTTTTATGGGCCTTTTTCACAACGTGGCTGAGTTAGTCGGTCTCAGGCGAGGGTAGCATCGTTTTTAATCCGGAAACTCGGGTTTTTCGTTCAGCAAACATAAAATTGACTTCAGAACACAAGCAGTTTACAGACCGTATGCACGGAGCAATATTGCCTTGGTGCTAATGTTCCTAAGACCCTACTACTACAACTACCACTTCGCATTCTTTCATTAGGAAATGCAAATTAGCCTTTGAATTTGTTGACATCAGTTGATCCCACAGAAAATAATTTAAAAAACTGAGGTTATTGTAATCACTTTTGTGAACTCAAAATCTTTTCCCTTCCGATTGCCGTTGGCAGTATTTATATTTTTAACTAAATCCCACATCCAGACTCAACGATCACTGCCAATTTACTGGCTCTTTTACGTGAAGATTCTTAATCAACGAAGAATCACTGCTGATAATCAATAAAAAGGGTTTCTTTCTATTGCTGCTTCTCAAACGTGATTGTATAGAAAAGAGCTATCCGGTAAATTAAGAAATATTCTGCTAATGGGCGAGCCAGCAACACTCAAGTTACAATGAATATCTGAACGTTAAAATCTCCCATAATAACCGATTCTGATTTACTGGCCCACTCTAGTTGTTCACTCACAGTTGCTTGCACTCGCACATTAAGCCTTTTCTGTCTTGCGATTGCTGGATCTTATTACCCATAACTACTTTGTATAATAATAGTAATAAAAAAAAAAAAAGTTATATTATAGTTATCCTAGAACAGGGTTTCTCAGCGGGGGTGATGTTCCCCCCAGGTAGGCGAAAATTGGTTTTTGGGGGCAAAAAAATCATGAGTATTACAACGGTTGTGTGCCTCCCAAGTTCAACCCTATCCGACAACATCTTATTCATTAATATTTTAATTAAATTTATTTAATTTCTGTTATTGGGTTTTCTTTACTCCTGAGACATCTGATTTTTAACATTTAGATATATTATATTAGAAGTGAGTGAGAAATTTGATAAAAGGAAGATAGTGGGCTCAGGGATCCCATTGAATAAAAAGAGTAAATATATAACCTATTTTTTTGTTTAAAATTTCATGGGGGACGATTAGGAAAAAAATTATCCAAAAAATTCGTTAAGGGAGCGATAATTAAAAAAAAGGTTGAGAAACACTGCCCTAGAACAAACTCATCCACCCACGTATATTATGTTCGTAAATTGCCTGTGTTCTCTGGTCGTTTTGGGACGAAAAACCCAATAAAGACCTTGCTGTCCTCCACAGGGACCGACTAACTCAGCCACAATTTGAAAAAGACCTCAAAAGTTCATGGCGTCATTGATGGGATTCGGTATAGGGAAGATTGTGAGTATAATCACTATTACAGATCTGTAATAGAAGCTGGCGAGGGAATACCAGTTGATCAAAGAAAGTATTACAAGTACGAACCCCAGGCCGCACTGGAGACACAAACCGACAAGCTGTACTGGGACCGCCTGTTCTTCCTGTCCTGGTACCCTTCCCTGGCATGGCTCCGTGTACCAGGGAAGGGCAACAGGTAGCAGATACCCTCGTGGTGTTTGCTCCTTGGTAGCTAAGTGGCCTGCCAAAAACGCGAACGTTGCACTACACTTACACCAACACATTTACACTGTAGGCCTATAATTGCGGAAGTTCCAGTCCAAGTGAAGATGGGCATAGCCTGGGTGCCACCGAAGACAAGTTCACATACGATACGAAACGATCTACTGTGACCGCGTCATAATAACAGAGAAGACAATCCCCCACAACAGACCGGACATAACCCTTGTTGACAAGAAGGAAAAGGCTACCTATCGGATTAACATAGTGGTGCCCAACAGTGGCAAACTCCCAAAACCTACGAGGAAAAGATCTGGAAGTACATGGAGCTAAGACAGGAGATAAGGAGATATGCAACGAGTAACGACCACATCAATGATTATGTCAACACCTTTGTGATACCAAAGATTCTACATAATAGCCAGAGGTCTCCCAGAGAACACATACAAGGAACTCCAGAAAGTCACAATCCTGAACAAAAGTAAGTCACAATCCTGAACCCTCGACAAAAGTAACACCAGACATAACAATCACCCTGTACGCTTGGTATCAATACCCTTCATTGGGTAGAACTACCATCAGGAAGAAATAATAATAATAATAATAAGAAGAAGAAGAAGAAGAAGAAGAAGAAGAAAAACACAGCAGCACTCTACCAGTCTATAAGGAAGATAGACACGTAGCACACACCACTCAACCTAATAGAGGAGTTCCCTCTCTGTCATGGCTCACGAGCGGAACGCTCTTCCTCTAGACTGTAGGATTCATGCTTGCCATCCAAGACCAGGCAATCGTCACCAGAAACTATAGAAAATACATCGCCAAGGAGCCTGTTACCCATATGCAGTACCCTGCATTTATCAACGTTAAACCTAAACTGATATTTCTCATCCGATTGACCTAATTTGTTTAGATCTGGTTGCAGCAACTTACCCTGATTACTATCATTAACCACCCTGCCAACCTTTGTATCATTTGCAAACACATTAAGTCTGATATACCTTTATCAATATCATTAATAAATATAGAAAGCAATGAGCCCAACACTGAACCCAGGAGGACTACACTAATAAAATTTGTCTATGAAGAGCAGTGTCCATTAATTACCTCTCTCGCTTCTCCCACTAAGCTGTCCCTTTATCCAAGCAGTAACTTGCCCTTAATGTCACACTGCTACAAGTTGTACAGAAGTCTTTTATATAAAGTGCAACAGTATCAAAAGATTTCATGAAATCCAAGAATAAATCATTATTATTTTTTCCATTCAGTTCCTTCATTATTGCATTACAATATCCAACCACGTTGGTCAGACAGGGTCGCCCGTTAACAAAGCCATGCGCTGACCGCAGTATAAGTGCATTCCTGTCTAGATGATCTTGCATTATTACTTCTCTAACCAATGATTCCATTATTTTCCCCGGAAGAGAAGTCAAGCTAATAGGTCTGTAATTATTCGTGTCCCTTTTATCCCCCTTTGTGGATTGGGAATACATTCGTACATCTAAATCCAAAGATGCTCTCATAATTATGGCTAAGGGTTTGCTTACCTCCTTTGCTGCTTCTCTTTATATAATTGGATAGACCCCCATTCAACCCAGGCCCCTTTTTCATGTTGAGCTTCGACAATTCCTTTTCCTCCTTCCTCTCAGTTTCTATAAAATCGTTTTGCTCCCTATTAGATTCTGATGAATTCTTGTAATTCTCCTTAAGAAAAAACTTCTCATGCGTGAATGTAGGTGCAGAATACCTATTCAGTTTGTCAGGAATCTGGACAGCATCGCCAACAGTTAACCTATTGATATCAAGTGGCCCAAGTGATTAAACCCCTTCCTTCTACTGTTAATATTAGTAAAGACGTATTTGCTGTATTTCTTGGCATTCATTTGCAGAAGTTCTCATAATCTGCTTTAGCTGGTCTAACCTCCTTTGTAACTTGATTACAGAATAGTTTATATCTATCATAGGCTTCTGCATCACCTGACAATTCATATGCACCACATGCATTTTTCTTGTCAGCCACAAGTCTCATCAGTTCATGTGACGTTCATTTAGGTCTGAGCATGGAATGGTATTTCTTAGTTGGTATGAAAAGCCTAGTAGCTTCTACAATTAACTCCTGAATTCTTGCTATTAATCATTTGCTGTTGCCCGCATCATCATGAAGAAGTACAGAATCTCTGTAAAAGTCAGAAAAGTGTAATGTCTGGTTTGTACAAGTAGTGTTATGTTTTTTGTATCTCTGGCTACTTGGCCGCAGGGCCCCTTGCGGGATCCTGCGTTGCCTGCCGTCACCAGGAAGTTTTTTTTTAACCTGGGCTTCCTGGGGAGAGCAGGTTAAAAAAAAATGTCAGAAAGAGCACGGGGAGAGAAGAGAAGAGTACGTCTAATTGCTTAGGCGAAGGTAGTGGAGGGGGAGGAGGAGGGAATAAAGCCACAGCTGCAGATTCACCTGTCTGAGCGCCATCGGCCCCCGCACTCTGAATTGTGATGCCATACTCAGGAGACCTGGATTGGACATTTCTTTGATCATGACTGCAGCTCTGCTGCCACATAGCCGACAGGCGATCTGGACTGGGCACCTTGCCTGGCCCACTTTCTTTCCCTTTACTGGCAGGGGGTAAGGGAGGGAACAGCCTTCCAGTCCCCCCTCCCCACTTCCCCCATATTTTCCTTCTGGTGGGACATGGGCATGTCTCACTGACATACCTGCGGTCGTCTTCTCTATTGACCCCTTATTTCTGGCTTCCCCCTGGTCTTTAGTCTCTCCCCTCCCCGCACTCCTAAACACAACAGCTTATGCTCCACACACACACAACATTTAAATTTAAAATTTAACTGCTTAGCCGTGCACCACTCTTTCAGACTCCTAACCTCATTAACGTCCTACCCCCCAAAAATTGCAATTTGTTTCCCACATAAGTCCTAGCCAATGAAAGCTCACGAAATTAGGTGGCAGGACCTGCCAGAATACTTATTTAAAATACTCGTGTACCTGGTCTGCCTCCCCGGGGCCGAGTGTGGGCAATGTTGGGCCTCAGCAGGGGTCGAGCGACTAAAAGGCCAAATGAACAACGGTATACAACACTACACTCGACAATATCCATACACTTTTAAATCTCTGGCCTTTACAGTGTACTGTAACACACGACAATGTATACCACGCGGAAATGGGGGCACCCCCTGGTCTTGTTAGATCCTAAACACACTTTACACTTTACACTCAGGAGAGTGCCTGCATTGATCCTTCCTTGGTCTAGGCATGGCAGAAACATGCCTAGACCAAGGAAGTAGGTATGGCAGAAACATGACGCTCTGCAAATCCTGCACTTAGATTAATTGCTAGCATGATTTTACCCCATTGGGTTTGTATGATCTTATCCTGATACAGGATTAGTGTGGAGCTCTCCCTATCCTCTTGTTGGGATGGTTGGTTCTTTTGATTGTAACTACTGTTTATGCAAAGTGTGAATATGCCGCATATGACTGTTCATCCACTAATAGGATGTGTTCCTGGTTTTGTGGGACTCCTGTATTTCAGTAATTAGTTGTATTCGTGTATATTATCCACGAATACAACTAATTACTGAAATACAGGAGTCCCACAAAACCAATTGTATTCGTGGATATTATCCACGAATACAACTGGCAGTGGCATAACATGTGTTCCTAGATTCCTCTTTGCCACAATGGCACAATGGGTTGTTTTCGGTCCCTAGAGCTGTAATTTTCTGCTGAAATTATCTGGGACCATTTAGTAAGCCGGTAACCTGTAGTCCAGAGGAAAACCAAGGAGGATGCCTGGGGAAGGTGAAATTGACCATGGGTATAAACTTATAGGTCTTCTTTTTCCGGTGTGATCCGATGATTCCTGCCATAGATTTAGGAGGTGATTGGAGATAAGTCTCTTTTCCTATCTAATTTCACTGGCCAGATCCAGCTCTGTTCCCAAGAGGTGCGTTGGTACCTCTTTCCTAATTTGCTGGAAGTGTCTTCAGTATGCTAGCTCAAGATACAGTGGTGGACATCCTGCTGTAATCTGGAGGATAGGGGTACTGATGGTGCAGCACACCCTGGTCACAGAAAGTAGCATGTAGCGCTGTATTGATTACAGTTTTTTTATTGTTCCTTGGAGAGATTTTGGGACACCAGACTGAGGCTCCATAGCATACTGTAGGTACATATACAACCTTGTAGATCAACATCAGCACCTTGTTCTTAAGCCCCCAGTGAGCTCTGCAAATGCTCCTAATCACGGCTGTATGTCTTTGAATTTTTGTTGAGAGATACTTCAGGTCAACCTGCAGTCCAGGTAGAGAGCAAGGTATTTGACCTCCTCATATGGGGAGACCATCCATTTTAATGGTACGATGTCTTCTGATTTCCAATTTCCCTTTCAGGAGGATGGATTTAGTTTTCTCCCCACAGATGGCGAGACGATGTGTGGCGGCCCAATTCTGGAGCTTGGTCAGCACTTGGTAAATTGATCTCCAGGGACACCCTCTTGTATCCACTTGGGCAACAAGAACCTGATAATCTGCGTAGGCTAGAGGAAAAACTCCCCCAAGGTCCAACCCCAGGAACTCATCGAACACTACAGACCAGAGGAAGGGCCCAAGGACTGGATCCTGAGGGCAACCCCTGGTAACACTTCTTGCAACACTCTGATGCTTGGTGGTAACCTGTATCTTCTTTTCAGTGAGATAGAATTTCACGCAGTTATAGAGGTTGTATGGGATTTTGGCTTGGCAGAGCCTCCTAGGGATGCTCGGCCACCACAACCTGTCAAAAGCTCCAGCAAAGTCAACCGTGGTGGAGAGTGAACATTTGTGATTGGTCTCCATGGCGTAGGTGATGACTTTGTAGATGGCATCATCTGTGGAGTGGCCTGTTTTGAAACCAAATTGTTGTGATGAGGGTGGTTGCTCATCGTAGCAGTGACCGTCTGCGCGGTAGCACAGTGGTATTGTCACCGTCCTTCCCACACCGGGTGAAAAAGGCCCAGGTTCGAATCCTGTCGATGACGCGAGGAACTTTAATGGGCTTTTTTCACTCCGTGGCTGAGTTAGTCGGGTTCAGGCGTAGATAACAAGGTTTTCCCCCCAGGAACTGGGGTTTTTCGTCCAGCAAAACAGGAAAATCGACCAGAGAACACACGCAATTTACAGACACAAAACACATGGGCAGATGTAATCAATTACGGGTGACCCTAATAAATAATTTGATAATTTGATTTGATCGCATTCATCTGCGATCAAAATTTGATTTTGATCGCAGATGAATGGTAAAGCAGAAGTCTCTGCAGGAGTTTAGCTAGTACTAAGAGGAGCGATATAGGTCTGTAGGATTTGGAGAGTTGTTGGGGTTTATAAGGACTCTAGTATAAACTTGAGGGAGGACACCTGTCAGACATATTGGAACATACTTTCAGCAAGGCATCTGTTAAATATGCCAAGAAGTTTGTTGGGGCAGCTCTCTGCAAACCTCTTTATCACATCCACCTCAGAGAGGTCACTTTCAGGGGTCTTATCCTGCATGTGACTTTGTAATTGAAAATAAACGCCTTTCCACGTACCTCCAGCAGGCCTGGCAGACTCGCTGGCAGACATGAACTAAATGAGAAATTACCAGGAAATTTATGCTCAACACACAAGTGGTTTACTCCAACTATCCTCCTTGGCTCTCCCCGGGATTTCTTACCTCATATTTGCTTACTGGACATTGGGCAATAAGGGATTAACTACAAGGCTTCGGACTCACCGACACTCCTCTGTGCTACTGTGACTAGCGTGAAACGTGGGGACACTTAATTTACCGCTGTTGCCTGTACGAAGATCTTCGCTGCCGACTTATTAAGTACATCCACCTATCACTGCAAGATAAGGAACATCTCGCCCTAATCGAAGAGGACATCTACAAAGCATTTACCCAGTTCGCCCAGGACCTCTTCACAAGAAGACGGACATACCCACAGCCACAACTGCAACAATAACCAATCAGTTGTGCATCCTACATCACTGACTGAACCACTGGACTCTGGCAAGCCACGAGCGAACAGCAAGCCTCTCCCTGCCTACAAATCGTCCCCGATCTCACACCTCAACAGAAACAACCCCACGGTTGTTTCTGTTGAGGTGTGAAATCATGGGTAGTCACAAAAGACTATCCATGATTTTGGACAGGACACCATCCCATGATGGCTTCTGTAGCTCCCTATACGCCTCTTGGCGATCTGCTGGGTGCCCTTGCCTGGTTCACTTTCACTCCTTTTCCCTGGCGGTGGGGGGGGAGCCGGCATCTACGTCTCCTCCCCTCACCGCCGCCCCTCTTTCTCCTCCCCTTGGGGCCTGGGCTGTCCCACAGGCCACTCATGTGGATGCCTTCTCTATTGTCCTGATATTTCTGACTTTTTTCCCCAGCCTTTAGTCTCTATCCCCCACTCTACCTTCACACAAGCGTATGTCCCACACAGTGGTAATTAGAAATATCCAAATTCAAATCGCTCACGACCTTTTCGGCCTAGCAAACCACTGTGTTTGCTAGGCCGAAATTACGCTAGCAGCAAACCCTGCTGCTAGCGTAATTCTCCTTTTTTTTCCTTTTTTTTTCACATAGGCCTTAGCCACTGAAATCTCAGGAAATTAGGTGGCAGGGCTTTCCAGAGTACCATTTAAAATGCTGGTGTACTTGGTCTGCCTCCACGGGGCCAAGTGTGGGTAACAGTGGACCCCAAATAGGGGTCCAACGGTTAATGATCAGATGAACAACGGTACACGACACTACACATATACAAAATCCATACACTTTTAAACCTCAGGCATTGACAGTGTTCTGTTTCACACCCACAATGCATACTACGTGGAGATGGGGGAAAACCCTGGTGCCGTTTGACCCTAAACACACTTTACACTTTCAGGGAGCTTGCTTCGTTAGCTTTCATGTGTCATGTTCAACTCTGGGTGAACGGGTGCTCGGATTCTCTGGTTGTATAAGATTTATTGTTGTCTATGATATTTTGCTGCTCCTGCAGAAGTGGGTTTATTTCAATAGGAGAGAGTTCATCAAGGAAATTAAATCAGGAGGCCTCCATCGGAGGACTCCCTAAATAAGGAGTAGGTGTGTGTACGATCCGGTTTAACTGTAGTGGTGAGGACTTTGCTCCTGGGGAGTTTGTTCATAATTATGTGGTACATAACCCCCGCCCCCCAGGGTTCTGAATTTTTGGTAGTTTCAACAAGCGTCTGCCACGAGATCCACTTGCTACATTTTATTTCAGTTATATGAGTTCCTGAGTATGCGATAAGCCTCTCTCGCACTCTCAATTTCATGATTTGTTGAGTATACCATGGCTCGTTGGAAGTTCTTGCGGGCCTATAGTGTGTGCATAGTGTTACGGTCAGGCGCCACCTGTGGTTTCCCACATCTGCGCTATATATATACACTATGAAGAAATACAGTACTACTGTAAATGCCAGAAAAGTGTTGTGTCCTGGCATTTGGCCGCAAGGCCCCTGGTGGAACCCCACGTTGCCGGCACACACCACTAGGAGGTAGCCAGGCTGCCCATAATTCTCTGGCTAGTCTCCGTCAGGGTTGCCTCAGCTTCCTGAGCAGAAAACAAGTTTAAAAAAAAAACAGATAAAAAAAAAAGACAAAAAGAAAAAACAAATAAAAAAAATAATAAAATAAAAAGCGATTAGATAGAGTGAGGTAGTACAGGGTGTACAGAAGAAGAGGGGGAATAAAAGTAAGGTTAAGGGGATATAGGCGAAGGCATCGCCAAGCAGTCAATGGACACTAAGTCCATCAGGCGAAGGCATCGCCAAGCAGTCAATGGACACTAAGTCCATCAGGCGAAGGCGAAGAAAGGGGAAGGAATGGGGTCGAAAGTGACTGTACAAGGGAGCACAGATAGGATCGCCATTTGGTCCCCCTGTCAAGTCCGGGTGGTGTTCAATCCAGTAGTAGTTTTTAATCTCCAGTCGTCGGATAGTTGTCCGTTTCATTATGTGTCGATCAAGTTCATGACTGTCTAGTTTGGATGGAAGTCCATCATAGTCTCAAACCGTCTGTTGTCTTCCTTGGGACTGTTGTGGTGCCGGTACAGGAACTGTACATAAGGATTTCCTTCGACTGAAGAGCTCTTATGCGAAACGCGTAAAAGCTGTATATTCTTCCCTACTATCAAGCAGGTGTGTTTCTTGGTCTTTAGGTATGTAGGTCAGGGAAGTGATGAAGGTGTAGCGGAGATCCACATACAGGGGGCAGTCGTACATAAGGTGCGCCCAACTCTCAGTCCCACCACAGGTAAAAGTGGGATTTTCGATGATTCCCAGGGCCGTCAGTTTGCCTTTTAATGATTCATGGCCAGTTAACAGGTACATAGCATAAAGGCCAGGGGGGAAACCAGGGAGGGAAGCCTGGGGAACACCCTGCTAATGTAAGGGAAGAACTTTCTAGTGATTTCACCTTTGTTGGAAGTAGTCCATCTCGCTTGCCACGCCTGCTTTAGATGCGTGAGGAGACGCTTCTTTTCTGCTGTTCTGTCGTTTGCGGGGTCTGTTGTGAAGTCGAGGATGGTCTTGGAATTTGCTTTGGAGAGGTGGAAGAGTAGTCCACAGCGGACTACCTCCAGATCCATCGGCATGGCGTCTGCCAGGATTTGCAGAGCATGGGTACTGACAGTGCAGCAGGCACGGGTAGTAGCAAGCAGGATGATCCTTTGCAGAGAGTCGAGGATTCTTCTACCAGTAACAGTGATGGCTTTCGGGCACCAGATGCCTGCTGCGTACGTTATAATCGGGGTAAATACCGCTTTATAGAATAAGGACAGAGTGTGTCTATTGAGTCCCCAGTCCCGTCTGTAGACCTTGGTGACAAGGGCGGTGTAATTGCGTATCTTTCTTCTTAGGTATTTAAGATGTGGCTGGAAATTTAGTTTGCTGTCAAGGATAACTCCTAGATACTTAAGTTGAGTGCAGAATTTTATGGTCCTGTTGTCAATTTTTATCTGTGGCGGTCTGGCTTCATTGAGACTTCCTTTGAGAAGAATAGAATCTGTCTTGGTGGCAGAGATGGTGAGGTTGGGGTTTTAACCCAGTCCTGTAGCTTCTGTAGTGCATTATTCGCTAAAGTCTCCAGTCGTGCCCTAGAATCGCTGGTAACGGTGATAATAAGATCATCTGCATAGGCCTGAGAGGTAACCTCTCCCAGGTCTATGCCAAGGAATTCATCAAGGACAAGATTCCACAAGAATGGGCCCAGAACCGAGCCCTGTGGGCATCCTCTGTAGACCTGTCTGGTGATTTTCATATATTGAGCATCGACAGTGATTGACCTATTGGAAAGGTAGCTTTTGATTGATTTATATAGGTTTACTGGAAGCTTTGACTGGAGCAGTCTGCCCAGGACGCTCGGCCACCAAAGTGAGTCGAACGCCCCAGCAAAGGCGACAGCGCAGCGATGACTAGAAAGTATTTCTTTTAGGTAATTCCTACTGCTTCAAGGAGATTGTGGAGTGCATCCACAGTGGAGTGCCCAGTTTTGAATCCAAATTGTCTGTGAGAAGCCATGTTGGCATTGTTGTAGTGTTTGAGAAGTCTGTAGTAGAGTAGCCTTTCATAGTTTACTAAGTACCGACAGGAGAGCAATGGGACGGTAGGAGTTCTGGAGTTCAGGTGGTTTCGTCGGGTTCTTCAGGATTAATTTTACGTTGGCCGACTTCCAATCTGTTGGGTAGTGACCATCACGTAGACAGGCATTGAATAGATGAAGTATTAACTCGGAGACACACCACTATTTTCTTTATAATCTTACGGCTTCAGCAGGTCAGGTCATGGGCATTTTCTGTCTTTGATTCGGGCCGCAGCAGTTTGTAGTTCTCCTAAGTCAAAGGGAGACTCTTGCTCTTCAATGTGGTAAGTCTCATTCTCTGCACAGAGGGATTTTTGTTCCTGGGTAATTGGGTTTGTTGCTAGTTGTAGGATAGCATCCAAAATGTTTGTTATGGATTGCTGCCAGGTGGTTGCTTCCGTACCTTGTAATGACTTGGTTGCAGTGTAACCGCTTCCCTGGGTAATTTGTTTGTGGTGATCTTGTACACCACCCGCCAACGGTCGGTATTGCCAGTGGTGGTGACCAGATGTTGCCAGGATTCTTGTTTTCGTTTGCGGATGAGGGCCGTGTACTGGTTTCGCACTTCCCCGTAGTTCTGTTTGAGCGCCTCCACTTCCCGTGCCGGCCAGGTCCTCCGGGCACGCTGGAAAGTCTTTCTTCTTATAATGACTTTTCGGCTCAACCTATGCAGCTCTGTGCTCCACCAGCGGCGTGGAGCACAGAGGCGTGGACTACATAGGATCACAGGGTTATTTCCGTCCAGCTAAACCGATCCCTAGCTAGATCCCCATCCATACGAGTCATGTTAAATAGATATGCAATTGAAAATGCGAACTGGGACGTTTTCCTTTTGATTGTCAAGTTGCAGACGGTTGTGATCAGATCAGTGCTTTGTCTTTGGAGGGCATCTGCGTTGTCAGGAAGTAGGTGGGGTTGAGTCTTATTAGTTAGGGTTGTCTTGAAGACGTCCCAGTTCGCCTTTTCAATTGCATATCTATTTAACGTGACTCGTATGGCTGGGGATCTAGCTAGAGATCGGTTTAGCTGGAAGGAAATAACCCTGTGCTCATATGTAGTCCACACCTCATTGAAAATGTTGCCGACAATATTCCTTGAGGCCATAGTGATATCAATAGTGGCCTCCCATAATAACTGTCATAGTCGAGTTTGCCAGGAAGTCCTCCGGGCGTTGTCCATGTGCAGTGCTCTGCCTGTTTGGTGTCAAACTATGCCAGACTGTTGATCGGCAATTGACATCGGCTCCGATGATTATTTTTGTGTTTGGTAGAGTTCTCAGGACATCTTCCAGTTATCTGATAGCATAAGTAATCTCTTCGCCTGGTCTACAGTATAAGGAGATCACGTAAAAGGATCCCGTGGAGCTGATCAGGTGGGAACACGCAGCTCCGGCTGTACACAGTGCTGATATTTTCGTTGCTGTGATTTCTGGAGTCCGAATAACTATTGCAGCCCAGGGGGTATCCTGGTCCATTTGAATTATTTTGTAGGTCAGGGGATAACCTCTCACTTGCCTCGTGTTAGTGTACGGTTCCTGTGTAATGAGAATATCTGCATTTTCTTCGTCTGCCTTGATTCTTATCTGATCAGCCACCGCCCTGGCCCGCTGCACGTTGATGTGTAAAAATTTTTTGCACTAATTTTAAACCCAAACTAAAAAATGAGGCACCTAAGAGAGCAGAAAATTTTCATAAATCTGAGTTAATTTAATTTTCCCAGCAGCAGAGAGCTATAAAGGCACAACGCGAACATCGCAAGCGTATTCTGTAAGTTTACTGTTACCATTATTCCTCAACTGCAGCAAAGAGGATACCTAGATGTGACAATTTTATGCAAAATGGGGCTCCTCTTCATATCGCTTGACCATTACAGCAGCATCATTACACTTTACTGCAGAAAGAGTCATTAGTCATTTGTTTCTCATTGCATGGCCACCACGTTCACCTGACCTTACATCGTGTGTTTTTGGCTGTGGGGTCACCTCAAGGCCAATGTCTATCGAGGAAGTGTCCCTAACCTGGCTGTCTTAAAGGACAACGTAACGCAACATGTACGGAACATTTCTCCACAGATGTTGAATTCCGCAGTGGAGCACGCTGTGTATCGAATGCAATTTCTGGTCCAGAACAATAGCTATCACATCGAAAACCAAATCCACCATCATCAACCATTGGGAGTAAACTGTGAGTAAGTTTGGAGCTGTGAAATCATTTCCCCTAGCAGCTTAGTTGTTTCTTTCTGTTTTTTTTTTTTTTTTTTCCAAAGAGCACAAATAAAATTTTTTAATCTCATTAAGGTTTGTCTTAGTTATTTATTTGTTGGTACTTTGTCATGTCTTTCCTCTTGTACAGCGCCATATTATCCCCTTTCGGCAGATTTTTTAACAATTTTTTTTTTTACACGGGGTACTTCTCCCCATGTCTTGAATAGTTTACTTACTGATTTTTGTGGCATTCCGCTTATTACTTAGAGCTAGAGAGCTCTGAATAGGGATACTTAAATTATGGCCACTCTGTACTTATGCCAAGAGAGATTAGAAGTCAGGGAATTCGTAATAGAGCTATGCGATATATATAATCTTTATTGTATACAATTGTGGTATATACAATAGAACCTTCACAGCAGTAATGCCAGGGATTTTACATTGGCTGGTGGACAATAGCTTTGGGGAGACAGGACCCACATCGAAGTTCGGGCTCATCCCCAGAGCCAACAATAAAATAGAATCAGTGTCAGATTATTCACAGGATATTATGTTTGACAGTATTTACAATGAATTAATAAAGATATTCATATTTACATTATGTTATATTAATATTTATATTCATAAAGATATTCTTGACTTTATTTACAACACATTCATAAAGGATCGTGCTTTGAACATTATTTACAACACATTCATAAAGGATCGTGCTTTGAACATTATTTACAATATATTGGGCATTATTATGTGCCCTTATCAATGTGCACTTTGCACATTGATAAGGGCACATAATAAGGATCTCTCTTCGGTACCTCCGATCCTTCACAAACCTACAGAGGTCTCCGTCAATTGAAAGGATTGTGGGGAGCATCTCCCTGGAGAGAAAGCGGTCACTGAGCGCTAGTCTGTTATAGTGAGCTATGAGCGTGGGAGCTGACCTCAGTCCGGGTAGAGGGATCCTCCAACCACACAGTTCCCAGATGCTTGGCTCCGAGGCCATTCCGGTTGTCATCTTGACAGTGAGAACAAGGCGTTTTTCAAATACAAGATCTGGAAGTCGGGCAAAATGAAGTGACATCGCCATCGCAGTTGTCCTTTGTTGGGGTGGACGACGATGTTTTTGTGTTATCCAACGAAGGAGCCAGTATTCGGCGGAGTACACGCGCTTGATGTTGGTAGGGGCCGCGGACCCCCAAATTTCCGAGGCATACAATACGACGGAGTATACTGAGGTGTATATGTACCGACGAGTCACATCCAGATCCCTAACGTGAAGCAGTTGTTGTTTTGTGGTCCAGCGCATTTGACAGAATTTTGCTACGAGCTTGTCAATGTGGAGGTTGAAGCTCAGTTTATAGTCGAAGACGACTCCCAAGTCTGTATGCATCTTGACCACTGGGAAGGGAATGCCATCTAAAGAAGCTTGGATTTCAGTGGGTTAGCGCTTCAGAGAAAAGACAATTTGGACTGATTTGGCAGGGTTAATGAGAAGGCCAAATTGATGGAGATAGGATCTTAAGTCGTGTAACTTTTCACAGATCTTTTTATTGATGTTTGAAAGATGTTCGCCGGGGTTAAT
Organism: Mastigoproctus giganteus; assembly: GCF_048544385.1. Lineage (NCBI taxonomy): Eukaryota > Metazoa > Arthropoda > Arachnida > Uropygi > Thelyphonidae > Mastigoproctus > Mastigoproctus giganteus. The sequence goes on from NC_143582.1 coordinate 81,251,899, forward strand.
CTGAGTATATATCTTAATATCGTCGGCATAGCAGAGTATGTATGTCTTCTCTCTGTTGCACAAATGGAATAATAACTGCAGTGAATAATGCTCCGGAGAGGACTCCGCCTTGGGGAACTCCCACAGTGATCTTTCTCCTGATTGTGTGTTGATCCGCTTTAAGAATGGTTCTGTCAGAGAGTAGGGCTGTGATAAACCACAACATGTCCCCTTTTATGTAGAAGTAGTTTTCTAGGAGATGAACAAGTGAGGGGATACTGATGGAGTCTAAGGCTCCATCATTATGGCTCATAATAATTATTATCTGTCATAACTAGATCGTATGTATAGCTTAGCTTAATTTAGCTCCTTGGTGACTTGATTACAGACTAGCTTATCTGTCATAATTATGGCTAACGGTTTGCTTACTTCCTTTGCCAACTCCTTTAATATAACTGGATAGATCCCATTAACCCCATGTGCCTTTCTTTTGTTTAACTTCAACAATTTCTGTTCCACTTTGCTCTCAGTTATTACAAAATCATTAAGCACCCTATTACAGTTTGATAAACTTCTGGTATTTTCCTCCCTTAATAACTCCTCATGTGTGAATGTAGATGCAAAATACTCATTCAGTTTGTTTGCTATCTGAGCAGGATCATCAACAGTTGAACCATCGATATCTAGTAGACCAATGTGATCCATCCCTTTCCTTTTAGAGTTTATATAAGTAAAGAAGTCCTTGCTGATTTTCTTAGCATATTTTGCCAAAGATTTTTCGTAATCTGCCTTCGCTTGCCTAATCTCCTTTGTGACTTGATTACAGACTAGCTTATATCTGCCATAGTCTTCTGTGTCGCCTGATAATTTATATGCATCCCATGCATTTTTCTTTTCTGCCACGAGACTCATTAGTTCATCTGACATCCATTTCGGCCTAAACCTTGAACTATATTTCTTAATCGGTATGAAACGCCTAGTTGCTTCCGCGATTAATTGGTTGGTCCCAGAATTTAAAAACTGTCTGAGAGCAATATAGTCACCTTTACGGAAGCAAAAACCGTTCCCTTTACTCCTGATGGTGGGTATATCTTTAAGTAAATCCCACAGCAGTTCAATGTGATCACTGCCACTTGCGCATAAGTACACGTGCCTTGAGTGACCGGGGTTCAAGCTCTTGACTACTGAATACGGTGCTGTTTCTTGTATTCTGTCTATCTTGTGAACTCCTCTGACCGTTTGGTTGTCCCGGAGTATAAACAGAAAATTTATTTTATTTTAGTGGTTCCTTTATCTACAAATTCTTATTGCACGTATAATCACGCCTGATAACCAGATCTAGAGTACATGTATTACCCTCTCTGTTTGGATCTCGAACATGCTGTTGCAGAAAACAATCATCCAATAAATCCACAAAAGTCTTGCTAGTGTGTGCGAGTAACCAACCCACAAGTTCCAATAAATATCTGGGAATTTGAAATCCCCCATTATAATACAATCTGATTTATTGGCCCATTCTATTTCTCTGTACAATTGTTCGTTGTACTCATTAGGCTTATAAAACACTCCTACTCTCATCCTTGCTTTCCCATTGTTTATGTCATACCAAACTGACTCAACATTGCACTGTCCATTTATGTCAACTGGATGCATCTGCTAAGATTTTATGTTTTTCTTAATTAACACAGCATAACCCTTCCTCCCTTCCTATCCTGTCTATCCTTTCTGTACACCTTGTACTCCTCAAATTCCAATTCTGCATTCCTAATATCTGTGTGACACCATGTCTCTGATTTCCCAACATCTGCCTTTGATGTCTTGACTAGCACTTCAAACTCATTAAATTTATTAACTATGCTTCTAGCATTGGTGTACATGCAAGTATACATGCACTTATTCTTATTCCTAGTTACCCTAACACATCCCATGTATTTATTTGTTTCATGATGACTGCCACCAGTCCCTGAAACCCCCAGCACCTCTCCAGGCTCTTGTTCATTCTAATTGAAGTAGTGCAAAAATCACCTTTACTTCTTCCTGGGGCTACTTTTAACCTTTTAGTCTGTGAATTCCCCCAAGCTAGCAGTTTTCCGACGCATCTAACGCTGCTTCGATAGCATCAGCAGACACTCTGGTTTGCTGATATTTTAGAAGGATTGAAATTAACCAAGTTATCTTTGCCCCACTGGAGAATTATCCGGAGATCAGTATTTAAGGCATTGTGGTAGTGGATATTCAAGAAGTTGAAGCTGTTTGTTCAGGGTATGGTTTCTCAAACTGGAAGGTGGAGTGCAATATGTGCTCATCAGCAAAACCATGGATAGGATTTCCAGGAAATGGAAGAAGGTCATTCATACACAGCAGGAAAAGAGTGGGGAAAAAGAACTAAACCTTGAGGAAAACCAGCATTAGTGGAAAACTTGAAGACAGAGAACTATCTACTATTACTGGAGATGATGGCAGTGAGAGAGAAAACTGGATACCCAGTTACAAAAAACAGTAGGCAAGCCTACTGTTTTAGAAGACATTAATGCCAATCATTTATGTTCAAAAGCTTTGAAATATCAAGAGCAACTGCTTGAGTCTCACCAAACTTTGCCATTGAATTTGGCCATAGGATAACATAAGCTAGTATATCACCAGTGGATCTATGCTGATGGTATTCATACTGAAAATCATTGATCAGATATATGGTTTCTAGATAGTTTAGGAGTTCGCAATTGATGAATTTTTTCATTTCTTTAGAAAGAATATGTAAGTGCAATAGAGCGATAATTAGATGGGATAGATTTGTCCCCCTTTTTAGTAACTGGCTGGACATGAGCAAATTTCCAAGCAGAACTTGTGACTGAAGATCACAGGAGGCACTGAATGGAGTGTACTGGGAATGGTAGGAGGTGGTTTACCAAGATAATCAATACATGAGTTAGAAGAAAAGTAGGATGCTAGCAGGTCGGCTTTATCTTTAGCTGAAGTGGCAATAAGAAATCGGATGAAATAAATAAAAAAAAATAAATATAAAAATCGGGTGGTGTATGATTCGCGTACCAGTAGTAAATTTTCTTGTGCGCTTTTGTTTTTCTTTCCTTTTTTATACGTGAAATAAACTGAAATCGAAGAAAACATACGAAAATCAGATGTGGTATTATAACAAAAGATGCTTTGTGGTTTCATGATTGCGCACAGTAAACATTCTGGTATATGTTTAATTTGTTCTGAAAATAAATTGGTACAGTTAATCTAATTCAGCTTAAGAGATATGAATACATACATTTTCGTAGTAAAGCTGAACTTTTGTATTAATGCGCAAAAAAAGCTAAATTTTAAAATAAAAAATTGGCGTATTAATATTTTAAAAGAAGCAGTTATCTCCTTCCGCGTTTCTGAATGTGGTTTATTAAAATTGTGTACGATCCAGTATTTCGTATATAAAATATGCTTTCTTTTTCAAAACATATTTTTTCATTTTATTTATTATTATTTTATTTATTTATTTAATTATTTATTTTAAAAGTGAATATTTAATTATAATTATAAAAATTTTAATTATAAAAAGAATGAACATGAATGGCTATTCATGTTCATTCTATTATAAAAGTAAAGCAGAATTTATTTGAATAAATAATGAGGCTTTTGATTTAATTTTCCACGATATTCATTAGAACGAAATTTTGGTGAACTGAATGATTCATGTACTTTCGAGATGTTCATAGTAACGGAATTTAACGTATATAATTTTCTATGCTTTCACATTTTTATGATATTTATACAACAACCGAGGAAAGATTCTTTAATTGACACCGAAAAAAAAATATATTTTTTTTTCAACTCTTTTATTTCTCTTACTAATTATATATATTTAATTAAGAGAAATTAAAAATAAGTCAATTTTCATACAAAAGTATGAAGAATTTGTAATCTAAATAAATTGGTGCTTACATCTTTATTTTTGTGTGTTTTCAACTTCATGGTATTTTTTAAAACTCTTGTCATTAATGTAATTTATTGGTGCAGTCAAGAACTATAAATCTGAAAAAAAAAAAAAATATATATATATCTATATGACGCTTTGTAGCATGTCTTTGACCTTTGTTTCTTTCGAGATCATTTTCAATAGTACCACAGGGTGGCCAGCACCAATCTTTTACTGAGATAAACATCAATCGCAGTTCATGAACGCTAATTTATCTATATTCCGCTTCAACGCACGCTTGGCGAACGCTTCCCCTCCCCTTCATCACTCGCCTGCTACGTTTTACGAAAGTGTGTGACGACCAACGCTTCAGTTCTGTTGTCGGCTGTAACTCGTGCTGATGGGTGTTTGGCCGTAAGCGCCTAAAAGTGCGTGTCGGTGTGGCAGACGTAAGTCTCGCGGTTCGTCAATGTCTAGTCTGAGGGTTGCCGAGCGTGCCGCCGTGCGAACGACCAGGCAGACGCTCAGTGATAACTAGGCTTCTTGTTGCTACTAACAGGGTGCCCGTGTCGGGATGGCAGAAAAACTCGAAAAACTGTTTAACAATAGTGACTATCGTCACAATGAACCGTCAAATTGTAGCTATACTTCAACCTCACTCTTAGAAAAAGCACAAACACAGAGAACCATCCATGGGATTTGCTACCGTCTAAAAGTTGCGGGAAGTACGAAACAGTTGCTTTCTGGACCAGTGATTTTGTTGTGGGTATTGTGTGCTTTATCGTGGGGACTCTCAACACTCTGTGGTGTCCGTCTGTTCCATTTAGAAGACAGGCTTGGTGCTTTAGAAACAAAATTTCAGGAATATGAATTGAGGATACCCGACTATAACAAGCTCGACTCACGCTTTAATGATTTGGTTAAAGAGGTAAGCAAGCAAGTATTTAATGCTTCTAAGTTGTTGTTTTTTTCCCCCCCGGCTCATCTGAGTTCTAAAATAGTTTTATATATATATATATATATATATATACACACACACACACACACACAGGACTCGGAATGGACCGGAGCATGCCGGAACTCCGTTCCCATTCGGCACACGCCATCAGTAATGTCATGTATACTTGATTATTAAAAATAAGTTGTTTTATTGAAGAGTATCTTTTCGGAAATTTTTCCTTTTCGATCTCTGTATACATATATGTTCATTATATCTATGTGTGTATAACTGCAAATTAAACCAGTCAATAATAGTTAAAAGTAATGGATGAGAAATAACAGATACAACAGAAAATCAGTATCGAGCAAACATCGGAGGGTCAAAGCAGCAGCATGGGTATACCATCTGAGCATAGCAAATTACAACTAGTAATTTGATGTATGTACTATGGGGAAGGCAAAGCCCGGTAACATACGAATATATCAAAAAATGTAGTTTTTTTTTTTTTTTTAAAGCTATGTGTGGATGAATTGCATTTCTGCTTAGAATGGGTAGAGCTTGCATTCGCTTACTGATTCTTGTTGGTGCTTCAGATTAATTTTAATTTCATTTTATTTTAATTTGAGACGGAAGAAGCGTTTAATCTAAGAAGCGGGGGTGTTTTTTTATAATTTGTCTTATAAACAGTGCAGTAGTGCATTTCAATGATCATTTCCAATTACTTATTTGTGAATAAATCATTGGAAGAGATTTGCTAATTTGCCTCAATCCCTGCTAATTAAGGATTTGTTAACATAAAATACGTTCCATGGCAAAGTAAAATTGCGCCAATAAAACCAAAACAAAACAAAAGCAAAGTAAAATCAATAAGGAGGGGAATTAAGGGAAAGGGAAGAAATAAATTTTGAACAGACTACTCAAAATTTATCTCCGCTTTCCCTTAATTCCTCTTAATAATTTTACTTTTGCATGGCACGTGCTTTATATTATGAACAGAGGACACTATTGTGTTTTCGTGCAATTCTGGTGATTGACACTTGAGACGAAGGATTGGGCGATAGGCAACAACATACTTATATATAGTCGAAGCTCTATATAAGACCCCAGGGAACGAGAAAACGGTCGTTATATCGGAAAGGCGTTATATCGATTGTTCATAAAATAGCATTAGGTTAATGAGAAATTGGTCGGGACCAACCACATAGGAAGTTATAACGTGTGGGATGATAAAAAGAGGGTCGCTATAAAGAGCTTAGTGTATTTCTATCTAGAGTTTAAAATGCATTATTTCTTATCTTTTATTATGCTTTTCACTTTTTCACTTAGTAGCTATACTACCTCCTCTTATCTTTCCTTTTTCTTTTCTCAACTTTTATCTATACATAATAAAATTTGTTCTTTGGGTGCTTTTTTTCCCATGAGTGGCCCTTATCCATAAGTCCCTCTCTAAATTTTAGTTATACCATTTTATTATCCACGATTTCAGATTTTAGTCCACAGCAATCTTTCCCTGCAGGCACGGAAAATGGCTGTGGACTAAAATCTTGCAAACCTTATTTATACAAAATAGAATCTCCAAGCCTCATACAAGAGAATCTCCTTTTCAAAAGGACCTGCCATTTTTTTTTGAAAAGATCCAAGGCAATCAAAACAATATGAGTGTCACACTAGACAAAGAAAAGGGATCCTTTCTTCAACCCCACAAGCACTCTTGGGTAGCACAGTTGGTAGAATCGCTGTCTTCCCCACACCGGGTGGAAAAGTCTTGAGTTAGAGTCCGTCGATGACGTGAGGAATTTCTATGGGTCTTTTTCACAACTTGGCTGAGTTAGTCGGTCTCAGACGAGGTTAGCGTGATTTTTTTTCTCCAGGAAACTCAGGTTTTCCCTCTACCAAACTGAAAATCAACCACAGACGCAATTACAGTATATACGGAGCAATATGGCCTTAGTCGTTGATGCTCCTAAAAACTCTATTACAGTAACAGTACAACACCCAACTCCACAAATACATGGAACGATGTTAGTCCATTCGAATGGATTCACCACATATAAAGGTTTAACACATCCATAACCCAGTCCTTTTCTCGTTTATATGAAGATCAGGATTTTGACATTATTGGAAAAATTCAATTGACTAAACAGATTTCAACTGTAGAAGCGTGCAATGATATCCGTAGGGGCATCTGTATGGTTGTTTTTAGGGCTCCCTTTCTTTTGTTATAGCTATATTATACTATTTAAAGCAACGCTTTTCCCCTCTTCTTCTGTATTCGGATCCTGGTACTTTGCATACTGCGCACCCCTTTTGAATGGCCCTGGTCATCACTGCCATTAGTTCAATCTCTGCCGATCGACAACTGGCCCTGATGGTATCCCTCATTTCATGGTAAGGACCCACACCTTATAGATACTCTTCACAGCAGCTTCAGTTGTATCCTCAGTGAAGGCATATTTTCTGTTTTGTGGACAGAATATCTGATCAGACCGTCCCCAGAGTTCGGGTAGTATCAACCGCCTATACCCTTCTAAAGCTACTTGAAAAAAATTATTCTTTAAATTCTCACAGCCTGTGTACTTTTTCCAGTTCCACTATGCAGCAAAGAAATGATCTACAATTACTAATCTGTCAGGATTACTGTTTACTGCTATGCTGCAATAATTCCTCTGTGTAAAGACAAACTTCAAAAGTTACGCCGATGATAGGGTTTTCAGGCAAAAGATGATCCCCAAACTGCAACTCCGTTAATTGATCATCAGCTCAGCCTGCTATCAGAATACAATGCCACCTACAGAATGCATATAAACTCATCTAAATTCGCTAGTGATTGTATTCCCAAGACGAACCGAAACTGAGATGTATCCATTATGGTGAATAGATCTAAGTGTGGCATTGTACCAGGGAGAAGACCACTGTAGTGGATTTAGACGGATTTACCGAATCCCATAGATGAATCCCTGAGCTGATGGTAAAATTAGCTCAGGGATTCATCACACTGATTTAGTCGCTTTTTTACAGAAAGCTCACATGTAATATTTAATGATATTTAATAATCAACCTGGATCTCACGGTAGTACAAATGCAAAAGCTGAAATGGAATGCAAAGCAACACTTTTTACGTGTGAATGTCCTTTCCATAACCAAGTGCTACATTAGCACCATAATTTATTCCTTCATTCTAAATGGAATGGAACTGTGGGGAGCTGCTGCCCCATTACTCTGAAGTTCCCTTTTGACGTGAATACGTCTTTAAATTCGGTTCGGTATGGGGGTCTCTACGAAAACTCTAGCGACCAAAAAAATGGCAAGATTTGTCGCGCTTATATCTCGTAAACTATAAATGATAATCTAATGATTTAAATTTTGTTGGATAGAGGGTTTATGTTGGTATCTAAAATGGTGGGTAGTGGGGGTGTGAAGCGGTGAGGAGGGGAGGGGTAACGCTTGCGCGTGAACACTGAAAATGGCGACGCCGCGCGGCGTTTGGGCAGTGTAACTTTGCATTGCGAAGAGATAGGACGTTGAAATTGGTGTCGATTTGTAGAGAATAACAGGATCTACAATATTATTTAGCAATAATAACCGAAAAAATACAATTTGTAAAGTTATAACCCGATAAGTGTGCTGAGTTGAAAAAACTTTTCATAATGTCGAAAAAATTGCAAAGGAAATATGAACAGAAATGTAAGCAACGTATATCATTGGAAAGAAAAATTCACAAGTTCAACTTGAAGTACATTTCTACATCGCCCACTACTCTGGACAACACTTGTATAGCTTTAATCTTTGTAAGAAACATCGATGTAAATACTATGCCATATGTATCTTACTTCTGCTATCATCGGCCTTGGATAAATAAAATTATACTCCACTTATAACCACTAAGATTTTATTCATTTACCTCTTACCCTTCCTCTAATAACACAAAGACGGATTCACGCCTTAAACGATTGCGGTTGTGACCCCGTACACAACCCACCCCAATTTTTTTTTTTTTTTTTTTTCTTTTGTAGAGGAATTCTGGCTGGTGAGATGGACTGTCTTCCTACACTGTTTCCTAGCTAATCGAAGCACCCCTGATTTTCCAACTGCAATCAAATTCTCTAGACTACCTGCCAGAATAAGGGACCTCAGGGTAACCACTACTGTGAAATATCTTGCTGGTACTACTGTTGTTTCTCTAACCTTGGGACGTCTGCTACTGGAGGAATCTCATCTGTGGTCTAAGGTTTACCTTCCGTGTGCTTTAACAAGTATGACTGCATCTCACCGGCAGGTTTTTACCAATAAAGGTGCTAAGTTTGATCCGACAACTGTATTTGAGTATCGTAAGATTTTCCAAACGGCCAAGGTATTGCAAAAACGTCATCGATGGACTCCACCATTAAGCTCATCCGTCTACAGATCAAATATGTAAATTGTTTGCTTTGTAAATAAAAATGAAGTGATGATACTTCTTACTTTAGGTAGTCCAGGATTCCCTCTTTCCTCTGGCGCTCAAGATCTTGATGGGAGATCGGGCAAGAATTTTGCCCTTTTATTAATTTCTTGTTTCAAAATAGTAATCCTAGTTATCTTTCTATTATTATATTAGCTTCTTTATTTTATCTTTTTTATTGTAACTGTTACCCAATAGAGGTTTGCCTTTGCATTTGCTACCATCCTTTGCTTACCAAGAGAGGCTTAAGTTCTGCAAATTGCAGCGGCTGGAGACTAGGCACCTGCGAGGTGATCTGATTGAGGTGTACAAGGCCTTGAATGGGTTGAGCACGCTGAATTCTGATGGGATTCTTCCACTTGTTCAGATTACGAACTTAAGGGGGCATAAATTCAAATTGAGGAAAGACAGAGGTAGAATAGATGTGCGGAAATTTGCCTTTAGCCAGCGGGTGGTTAATTGCTGGAACAAACTTCCATCTGTTGTCGTGGAAGTTGATAGGGTAAATAAATTTAAGAATTGTTGTTAATAAATATACATCCTCTTGGGTGTACACTATCAGAAGTATGGGTGGCAGATATGTGGCGATTTAAAGGTAATTGCCATTTATTAGGACTACAAAAGGATTGAACTAAGTATTGTCGCTTTCTCATCGAGTGGGATAGTCGTGCGAAAGATATGCATTACGAGAAGAGGAGTTGGCCTCAACGGAATCATTAACACCTGGAAGGAAGCACGTAGCATTTGAACCTCTGATAGATCCAAATAAAGTTTTGCTTCCCCACTTCACATCAAACTGGAGCTCATGAAATTTTTCGTGAAGGCTTTGGAAGTGAAGGGTTCTGCATTCATGTAACTTGCAAGGGAAATTCCCAATACAGAGAAGATTAAGACAGGCGTTTTCATTGGTCCATAAATAAGGAAACTTTTCAAAGACAGACAGTTCAAATGTGTCCTTAGTGAAAGTGAGAAATCAGCTTTTCGACTGGATTTCTAGGAAATGGTAAAGTCGGCAGTACAGTCAGCTTGTGGAAGATCTCATTACTTACGAAAAACTGGGATGTAACATGTCATCGAAGGTGTATTTTTTTGAACTTACACCTAGATTTCTTCCCGCCAAACTGTGGTGCCATCAGCGACGAACATGGTGAGCGCTTCCATCAAAGCATCGCAGCGATGGGACAAAGATACAAAAGCAAATGGAGTGCGGCCATGTTAGCCGATTATTGTTGGATGGTGAAAAGGGATGCTCCAGATGTTGAATTCAAGCGAAAGGTGAAAAGGTCCCGTGTTTGTACAGGTATGTTCGTAACTACATCTTACTGCCATATAAATAAATAAATAAAAAAACTTGCATAAATATAAAAAAATTACTTTTTTCAAAAACAAGAGCCAATCTGCCAATTTAAGCACTATTTCCGTGTTTAGCACCCCAAAATCTCTAAACTAAACTTACTTTCATGCCCGTAACAAAATATGACAAAAAATTATTGTTCAATGATATCTAAGCAAAGTTGTATTAAGCTGACAGGAAATCCAACCTACATAGTACGGTTTTAGGGTTTTTTTTTTAGGAGCATCGGCGACTAAGGCCATGTTGCTCCGTGTATATTGTTTTTAAATTGTGTGTTCTGAGGTCGATTTTCTGTTTGCTGGAAGAAAAACCCGAGTTTTTGGGAGAAAAAACCATGTTACCCTCGCCTGAGGCCGACTAACTCAGCCACGTTATGAAAAATACCCTTAAATTCCTCCAATCATCGACCGTATTCGAATTCGGCTTTTTTCCACCCGGTGTGGAGAGGACGGCGATCCTACCAACTGTGCTACACACGAGGGTCGTATAGTATAGTGTATTTCCTAGTTTTGATGTCAAAACATCTTTGGCGGCACCTACTACATTTTCGGACTGAAGCAAAAGCAATTGATAAAGAAATTTTTTTACGGAAATGACGCAAATGATGTAATTTCCTAAATGGCGTTAAGTCTTCGAGGGGTAGCACAGTGGTATCGTCACCGTCCTACCCACACTGGGTGGAAAAGACCAGTGTTGTTGTTGTTGTTATTATTATTATTCGGATAGGGGAAATCCCGGAGCCCGTAAAACTTTAATAAATTACTTTGAAAAATACTTGAATACTATTCAGTTTATTAAGCTTGATTTCACCCCCTGTAGAGCTGGTTGGCTAGAAGGGTATACATAGAATTATAATTGAAAAATGCATACATACATTAAAAGGACAATAGTTTGTTTGTTATTTGGAGCATTAGCAACTAAGGCCATATTGCTCCGGGAATATGCGGTGGTCATTCCGTGACCTTTCCGCATCCTCCGTATTTGGTGGTCACGGGCTCGAACCCCGGTCTAATCAAGAAGCGTGTGCTACTCACTGCTGCTCCTGGCTACGGAGGCGCCAGGACAATAGATAATATTTGACAATGCGCTTGCCTGGAGTTGGAATAGCATCTGTATACATATTTACAAGAGGGAGGAAACTTACATTTACATATATACAGAGAATTAATTAAGTTTACATAAATTCAATCTATTAAATGACAGACAAAGTCTTGAACTTCAGAGAATTTCATGCGTCTGTCGATGGCATGTGATGGACTGGTAGATGGAGTGACTTGATCTTGTTAGCCTAGATTCACTGGAGGTTCACTCGATGCAAGTCTTCCAGGATAATCCTCCTGTATTTCTTGTCATCCAATAGTTCGTTGGGGTTATTTTGCAGAGTGTTGAAATGTTCCATAATATTTGCAAGGAACATATCTCTAAGGCGGACAAAGTTGGTAAGAGTCGATCTATACCGTTGTTTATGTCGCTCTCTTTGGGTGGGTACTTGAGGCTAAGAATTATTTCTTGCACGTTGGAAGAATCAATCCTACTAGTTATCAGTTTGGCAAGAGTGTGAGGTTCTTTTCCAGAATTTTGATCTTCCATAGTTTCATGTTCGCATGTAGAATAGATCTAGAGATGGTGAATGTTCCCATGGATACTGTTCAACCACGTCAGAACCCAATATTTCTTTACAATACTTGTTGGGGCTGAAGACCATAACTCAGACTCGTATAAAGCGATGGGAGTGAGACACCTTTCAATGTATTTGCTTATTAGGGATGTGTTTTGGTAACCAACAATGGCAACCTGATCGCCCAGAAAGGCTGCATGTGTTTTCCTTTTTGTATATATGAAATGGTCCTGGAAAGTAAGATTTTCGTTCCAGGTGAGACCAAGGTCTGGGTGAGTTGAAACCTTTGTGACCTTATTGCCATTGATCAGAGCTTGGATATCATTTTTGTTCTGCTTCTTGGTTATAGATATTTGGGATGACTTTTTCTGATTTAGCTGGAGCCCTGCCATATCTAAGTAGTGAACAAGTTGATTAATTAATTTGTGTAGCAGTGTTTTCATTTATTTCTTGAACGCTTTTAATATCATCAGAGATGACGAACAACTTTAAGTAATCAGCGTAAGAGCTGAAGTTTGTAAACCTCGCTAGAAATGGTTATAAGATTAGTTCGAATCCCGCCGATGACGCGAGGAACTTTAATGGGTTTTTTTAATTCGTAGCTGAGTTAGTCGGTCTCAGGCGTAGATAGCAAGGTTTTTACATCAGAAACTGGAGTTTTTCGTCCAGCAAAGCAGACAAATCGACCATAGAACATACGCAATTAACAGACAAAGATACACAGCATGGCAGATGAATTTAATTATTCGAGTGGCCTAAAAATAATAGTAGTTTTAAAAGGCGCTAAGAATACTAACTCAGTCATTAACTTTGTCAGTAGAGTAAGTAGCCCGAAATGGTTGAAACAATTCATTTCCCGGCCCGAGGGCCGATTCGGGCCAAAGTCCGCGGATCGGATCATTACAGACCTCTAGTATATAGTATACGGTTAGTAGTTTTATTATATATAGTATATTATATTATATATTATATAGTATATTAGTAGTAAACTACTAATATAATATATGATTAGTATAACTACTAACCGTATACTACTATATACTCCTATGAATAGGAGTATATAGTATTTTACGGTTAGTAGCTTTATACTCCTAAAACTAATAATGTATAGTATATAGTTTTTACTACTAACATTATACTCTTAGTTAACTATAAACTTAATGTTAATAGTTAACGTTAGTAGTAAAAACTAACATCGTTAACAGTAGTTGGTAGTAATAATTGTTAATATTTTAACTATTGGTGCTGAAAGAGTTAGCAGTAATAGTTAACTGTTATTACTACTAACAGCCCTTCCAGCGGCGGACTTCTTACTCTAAAGTTGGAATAAGAAGTCTAAGAACTTCGTTGCCGCTGTGGCATTATCATCCATCAATTGGCCATCACCTTTAGGATAAAGAGTAGGGTTATTGTCATTCGACCTTCCACCGGTACCATCCACTGGTAAGTAGCGACCTCACGCCCGCTACTTACTCTACCGAATTGTTGTTAGTGACTGTATTAGCGTCATTTAGGAAGTGACATAATTTGCGTCATTTCTGTTTCACATTTTCTTCAAAGATATTTTCACATAAAACATCTTTCGTGCGTACTGGGTACACACGCTGCTTTTTTTTATTATATTAATTGAAGTAACTGGCATGACTACTATCTGATCAGGACTCCCTTTCCCCAATTGAAGCTCTTTTTGGACAAATAGTAAAATAGAAGTATCTCAAGACAACACAACTCTAATCTGCACTGTGAAGAGCGCAGTCCCTCAGGGTGAAGTCCTCTTTGCTTTGCTTTTTGCCGTTGCTGTCGACCCTTTTTTGCAACTGCATGCGAATTTCCTTTCGTATGCATATAACCTTACGCTGTTCATTCCATCCGGTGACAATCTAAATTCCCAACTGATTTCAAATTATGCTTCTAGAAAACTCGAGAACTAAGCCTTCTATCTGAATAACAGTGGTTTCTCCTTTAACCCCAACAAGGTTGCTCAAATGTCTTTCACACTGAAAAGAAGGAAGATAGATATTCGTCTCACGCTAAATAGGCATCAATTCAGAGAATGCGACAACACAAGGATCTAGGTATGATATGGCACGACAAACTCAGATTTTTCCCTCAATTTACAAATGCAAAAAAAGAAAACTCTTGGGGTACTGTGGGTATTAGACTATAGCTAACTGAGATACGGTGTTCCAACCTCACCTCGTAACGCGATATGTAGTGGGGTGCGTATCCCCAGTCTCCTTTTATGTCCCCCTTGTATGGGCCTGTGCTCCCACCGCTATTCTTTAGAGATCTCTATCTGTGGAATACTGGATTCTGAGATAGCCGAACAGCTACCTTTGAAAGCCGTTTTTAGATCCTCCTGGTAACTAACCTTAATCGGAATAAACATATCCATCCTGTCGAAGCTCTTCACAGAAAGGATAGAAATTCCAAGACTTCAGCCCGTATTTCTCAGATTGTTGTCCACTACCCAACCCAGCAGACCCCGTCGCCATAATCAAACCGCTTTACAGCCTTTCAGGATCAGGGTAAAGAAACTCATTTGATAGAATATTCTCTTCCAGTACTGTTGGAATATTTTTCACTCTCAACATAGACTGTGAACAGTATTGCAAAGAAAAGGCTTACCGGTCTCAGATAGTGTATCGAGTTCTAGATACACTATTTCAGACTGGTAAGTCTAGGGGTGGGGATGAGAATGGAATGTATGCACTCCTTCTTAACACCTACCAGACTGACTTTGGCCACAAGAAAGGTGCTACTTCTTAAGTAAAGATGTGCATTTAATTATAATTAATTATTAGCTGTTTATGTATGCTTATTATTTATATTTATTGTTTTACCTTATTTATTTTTAGCTAAACATGCTGTATAACTGAGATAATTCAAGCAATGTAAACTTATTTGTGTCTTCTATTAAAAAGGAAACTCTTGGCAGTGTAGGTTGTTTGTGGGATGAATCCCTTGAACTGATTTAAATAAAAAAAATAATGAAAGAAATCTTTTCTTGTCATCTAAAATTGTCAGCAGCTAAAATAATCAAAAAAGGATATAAAACTGGATGTACGGTGTTTTCAGCCAATATGAACTGAAAAATATGATTTTGTAAAACAAAAGCCCACTGTGTTATGTGTCACCTGCCATAGGAAAGAAAATAATGTTATTATTTTAAATAGTATTTTTTGCTTTTGCAATGATCAAAATAACTTTTGTCATTTTTTGCTATTGTTTTGAAAAAGTTCTCCGGAAGCAGAGCCTTCTTCTCTAACTCCATGATAAGCTCACCTAAAAATATTTCGATTTTTTTAAACTTATTTTAGCTCTTATTATATTAACTTATTTTTTTAGCACGCCAGCTGAGACTTATTTGTCATCCATAAGGTAAACACCAGGAATTTGCCTATCGCAGAGTACTGTACTTTAAACCAGAATTGTCTAATCTCTTTGGTTGGCCGGTTGCTTTCTGTATATTTTAAAAAGTTTAAAGTACCACAAAAATAAAAACATATGTATATATGCTATCTCCCCCCCCCCTCTAAAATAAGAATATGTTGACTGCTTCTTACACTTTTTTTTCATTTTATATGATTGGTTCCCAGAAGGTGATCTAGTTTTATTGCGTGACTATTGTCAGCGAAACGGGTAACATTTTTTGTAATAAAGATAGGTGGTTGAGAACCAGTGTGTTTGCCAGGAGCAAAAATTCATGATGATACCAACACATTGTCAGATTTTGAAGGGAGGTAAAGAGAATTATTGTTTGTTATTTAGGAGCATTAGCAACTAAGGCCATATTGCTCCGGGATATGCGGTGGTCATTCCCTGACCTTTCCGCATCCTCCGTATTTGGTGGTGACGGGCTCGAACCCCGGTCTAATCAAGAAGCGTGTGCTACGCACTGCTGCTGCTGCTGCTTCCCACCTGGCTACGGAGGCGCCCAGAGAATTATTATTTATGTGGGGACTAACGATATTAAACTTGCATGACCTGATCATTTATTGACGAAATATAGGACTATGCTGAAAAAATGCCGCGAATTAGGTCAGAATGTGTCTGCAATTCTGCACAGACACAATAGGAGAGATTATATGCTGAAAGCCTTCTGAATTAACTCGAGACTTGAGGGAATCTGCAGGGCTCTAGGGAAAAAAATTTATCAGCGTGGCCTACATTTGTAGGCAGTAGGAATCTATTTTCTGGAGATGGTATTCACTTGAACAAAGATGGTGCAAGGATAATTGTTAGTATCATTGAAGATCATCTAGGGGTTCATGGAACTGCTAGTTAAGGGGGAAAAGGGTAATTTAGATCCGCATTTATCTGGTGATATGGATCAAAGTAATGCTTGCATTCACCTAACGAATTCTTGTTTGTTGCCACAACAGCCGATGTTGATAAGATGTTCTGAGGGTAACAATGTTTAAATTGAGAGGGAAAATACAGCTTCAGATGTAAACCTAAATGACTTCAACGGTGTGTCAAGGTAGTAAACTATACAAGATTACTTAGTCTCAACTGTGTCTATATAGAATCTGTGTGGTGTGAGTTAGTCGGAAGCAAAGGAACGATAAGAGTGGGAGTAATCTACAGACCAGAAGATTGTGAAGATTATACTGAAAGTCTTTAAGTGCAGATGGAACGGGCAAGCAAGCGTGAATATCTTATTATGGTGACTTCAATCTGCCCCAGATTGATTGGAATAAGTGGCAGGGTCACTCACGATGGGAAAAAAAACTTTTTAAAATAAAATAAAATAAATGATTGTTATTTATACTAGCATGTAAGAGCAAGTACTAGTGGAGAGAATATTCTTGACCTCATCAACTCATCATTACTAACGAATTGGATGACGTCATGGGACTTAAAGTACAGGAACCTTTGTCAGGAAGTGATCATGCAATCGTCAGTGGGAGATGAAGAAAGATGTTGCAGTAGTTAAAGGTAAAGGCACGTGTTTTAATTTCAGAAAAGGGGACTTTGACAGTCTAAAGTGCTAAAAGGCATCTGTGAACTGGACAGATTGTTCAGTGACAGAGAATACATTTGAATTATGGAAAAATTTTAAAGCAAAAATCATAGAAGCCATGAACATACCTACATACGTTTAAGATAATATTACAGGAGAAGGATGGCACATGTATGACTGTGGAGTTGGCTGGTCAATTAGAACAGAAAAAGATAGCATGGGACAATTATAGAGTGATGAAAAGTACTGAAACCCAAAACAGGTACAAGTTGATCTGTCATAGTATAAAAAAAAAGTCAACGAGGCCAACACTGTGTATGAGAAAGCTAAGAGAGTAAAGAATGCGGACAAGTAAGTAATTTATGTATGTAAATACAAGAAAATCCAATCAAATTTGACCCTTGTGCACTGGGTGTGGGAAAGTCTTAGACAACCCAGCTGATGTTGCGGATGAATTGAACAGGTACTTTGCATCTGTCTATACGGACGAATGTTTTTTTTATGTAAACCCCAAACACGAGAGGTATTAGAACCTATAGTACTTAGTACCGTGCTTGGGTTGGAGGTTGAGAAGACGAAAGAAGATATATTTGTTGACATTGGATTTGAACTTCTGTAGACTGTTATTTTAAGGAAATACGTATGAAGGAAGGTTGTTCCAGAAAACGGCAGTTAAACGAGGAAGAAGAAAAGTTGGTTCTGTGAGTTTGGAGTTGGACAGTAAATGGATGTTAACTGGTGGCGGCACGTGTTCGCACTGTTTTGAAAGACAGAGCGAGAATTATAGAAGCCAATTCAGAAGAATAGTGCCCATGGAAATATCTGTAGAAGAGGCATGCAGCAGAAACAGTACGTCTATGAGGCAGCGAGTGGAGAGACTCTGTTAGACATGAATCATTAATTAACCTAACTGCCCTCTTCTGAACGGAATCAAGAAGCCTGAGAGAGGTTTTGGGAGCACCACCCGAGATGTGCGAACAATATTCCATGGTAGGGCGGATTTGTGATTTGTACAGAGTGGACAGCTATTTGGAAGAAAAGTAACGCCGAGAGCAAAAGAGAAAACCAAGTTTTTTTTTTTAGATGCAGAGGAAGCAATATTTGTAATGTGCTTGTGCCAAGAGAGATTAGAAGTCAGGGTAATCTCCAAAAGAGATATCATTTTGCCTAGAAATCGGAGTGTCACCAAAGATAAGCATAGGAGCAGAAGAATCCTTTTTGCGAAATATAAGACAAGACTAAGTTTTAGAAGGAATGAAATCAACTAAGTTGTCTTTGCCCCACTGGAGAATTACCTGAAGATCGGCATTTAAGGAATTGGTAGCAGATTTTCGAGAAGTTGAAGTTGATTGAACAGGGCAAGGTTTCTCAAAATGGAAAGTGGAATGCAATGTGCTATCATCGGCAAAACTATGGATAGGATGGAAAGAACTGAACCTTGGGAGACACTGGCATTAGTGGAGAAGTGAGAAGACGGAGCCATCTACCATCACCCTCAGTGAGCAATCAGAGAGAAAACTGGATAACCAATTACAAAACACAGATGGAAAGCCATAAGATGGAAGCTTGTTTAGAAGACCTTTATGCCAAACACGATCGAAAGCCTTTGAGATGTCAAGAGCAACTGCTTGTGTTTCACCGAATTTTTCCATTGAATTAGTCCATAAGTGGGTAACATAAGCCAGAATATCACCAATGGATCGACACTGACGGAATCCATACTGGCGATCGGTTTTTTTTTTTTTTTTTTTGTAGTTGTTGGCACATCGGCTTCTGTGGCCATAATGCACCTCCCAAGGTTTTTGCAGTACTTTGATCCAAGCCCTAGGCGGGATTCGAACCCGCGACCTTTGGGTTGCCAGGCAGGTACTTGACCCACCCGGCTAGCCCGGCCGGCCTGGCGATCGGTGATCAGGCGGAAGGTTTCTAGGTAGTTTAAGCATTGGCGGTTAATTGATTTCTCCATTACTTTAGAAACGGTAGAAGTAATTGCAATGGGACGATAATTGGATGGGAGGGATTTGGGCCACTGTAGGAGTGTAGGAACTGGCTGGATATGAGCAAATTTCCAAGCAGAAGAAAAAACACCTTTGGAATAAAAAAGTGAAAAAAGGCGGAAATGAACAGGAGTAAGTTCAGAAACAGGTTTTGAGAACAAGTGGAGAAATACCATCGGGACCAGGAGCTTTCTTAGCATCAAAATTTGTCGAAATCCTTCTGACATCCTTTTGACGGAAGACCACAGGAGGCATTGAATGGTGCATGTTGGGAACGGTGGGAGGTGTTTTACCAAGATCATTAATACAGGAGTTGGAGGAAAAATGGGATGTTAGCAAGTCAACTTTATCCTTTGCTGAAGTGACCACAGAACCATCTGGTTTGGACAGACGTGGGAGCAGAGATGGGCAAAAGTTGCGGCCAATAGCTTTGGCAAGAGACCAGAATGCTCGGCTACCATTAGGGAAAAAGCAAGTTTTCTTCTCATAGCCTGTTCAAACTCTAGTTTGGACTGATTAATAACTCCTTTAAAATTGTTGCGAGCTTTGGTGTAGTCAGAAAATGAAACTGAAGAATTAGAAACAAGCCAATTACGATATGCAACATTCCTCTCTTGAACAGCCTGAGCACATTTATTGAAAAACCAAGGTTTAGATAAAGGACGAGATCTTAAAGTGGAGTGTGGGATAAACGATTCCATTCCTGCAAGAATAATTTCACTGACACGAACTGAGCAAACGTTGACATCAGAAATTTTGAAACAGTAATCCGACCAAGGAAAAGAAGAAAAGAAATCTCTCAGTTCATTCCATTTTGCATTCTTGTAATGCCAAACAATACGAGGTTGGGAATAGCCATGAGATAAAGGCTCCATTGGGGAAGAGACAATGACCAAGTTGTGATCTGAGGTGCCTAAAGGACCTCTCACTTCGACCGTGTACTTAGAAAGGTTGTTTGTGAGAAAAAGATCAAGCGTGTTGGCTGTATGGTTAGGATTGTCCGGTATTCTTTTAGGTAAATGAACAATCTGTGGAAGGTCATTAGTAATTGAAAAAGCCTCAGCATCTCGACCAGCTGGGTCAGTGTGACTAGAAAACGGAAGCCAGCTGGAGTTGTGAACATTAAAATCACCAAGGAAAATTACCTCCCTGTTAGGAAAATTGGACTGGAGAAAGTCAAGTTGCAAAGAGAGGAAGTCAAAGAGCTCCATATGCTTAGTGGAGTTGGGAGAACCGTAGAGACAACAGATAAAATTGACACAATGAGGTAGAGCGATTTTAAACCAGAAAAGATCGAATAGAAGAGATTTAGAATTACCAAACTCTGACAGGGAATATAAGAACGGACATATTCACAGTACCACCTTTGAGGCCAAAGGAATCATACAGCGAATAATTTGGGCAACTGAGATGAGCAGTAGTTGAACCAACTGATAACTGACATTCTGTCAGGAAAAAGTACATAGGGTTTGGCAGACTGCAAGTGGAAATGGACATCGTTGAGATTAGAATTGAGAGCACGTATATTTGTGAAATGAATTAGAAAGTGTTTGGGAGGTTTAGATCTTTTCGCAGATAAGCTTGCTCTATTAGTTTGACAATTCATGGTGTATTGAATAGTAAGAAAAGGTGGGTGGGACATGCTGTATGAAGTAATGAAATTTTTGGATATGGCTTAAACGTGGTAAGAATATACCCAGATCCTTGACATAACGTGGCCTCGACAATGCCCCCCGCATACACACTATTCGGACTCCCCTCCAATCACTATCTGGCAGAGTAGGGGTAGCAAGATTATACACTAACTGATCCAGAAGCCTTCTAGAGAGTTACCAATAGGTTCGGTCCAGTGTACTAACTAGCGGCCGGCCTGCGAACACCGTTTTAGAGTTGTACCCTCGAAATGTAAAGAATATTGGATCTCTCCACGATGTTCATCATAATCTCAAAAGTCATCAATCATACTACATGATGGAAGGGTTGGCCGGAACTTGGCTCTGACGACTAAACATGGGTTCCCCCACTTCAAGCCTCCAATACGCAAAGTGGTGGTATTGCACCGGTTGATGAGATTCATCTACCACCTAGTACTGCCTGGTAACAGAGGGGCGGTATTCAGGGGTCGTAAGCAGGGGTCGAGGTGTGGGCGCCTCACCTCGACCCCTGCTTACGTTGGTTCACACCTGGGTGGTCACCCACCATGTGCTTGAGCATGGAGGTTATACCCAGAATTATTAACAATCCCACCATCGTGGAGGTGCAAGCAGAGGATTTGGCTTTCACAGACCGTCCGGACATCGCCGAAATTGGGTCCCCTTGAACTGAGCGTCACCCAAATATCAGTTCCATCAGCGTTTTAGACTCCCAGATAACAAGTACAGTTTGTCTGGCATATCTGAGAGAATGTCTGTGACAACCTCAAGGCTTAGAAGATGTTGGGCGAGTGGGGCGGAGCTATATGAAATTTGTGAGGTCATAATTACAGATGATTGTTTATTAGAAAAACTATTGAGAATAAAGGCAAGTAACTCTCTCGGAGATGATAGCATATACCTGTAGTTTTGAGGGAGAGCGCTGCGAGGGAGTATATTGAACCATGACCATCAATGTCAGCCATTTTCATTTTCAGTGCAAATAGCCTCTCCAGCAACTTTCCCGTTCTTCTGTTATGTGAAATGGTCATCCATTTACTGCCCACGAA
This sequence comes from Mastigoproctus giganteus, assembly GCF_048544385.1. NCBI lineage: Eukaryota > Metazoa > Arthropoda > Arachnida > Uropygi > Thelyphonidae > Mastigoproctus > Mastigoproctus giganteus. Next base: position 81,273,805 of record NC_143582.1, read on the forward strand.
TTCTTGAATTTCATCTGTCCATCTCTGTTGTTGTCTTCCATGTTTTCTTTTAGTTCCTCTTGGGTACATTTTGTTATTTTCTTAGTCCATTTGTCATCATGGCTTTGAGCTATGTGCACAAACAATTCCCGTTCTTTAGTTTTGATAAGAAAATCCTTTATTTGAGTTTGCTGCTAATCCATGTATTTCTATTCTTATCCAACGGTTTGATTCCTAATTTAATTCGTTCCATTCTTCGCTGTGTGGTTTTCAGCTTCTGTTCAATTCTTTGGTGAGTGTCCAAGTTTCATTTCCATAAGTCATGGTGAGGAATATACATTCGTTCATTATTTTACTTTTCAGACAAATTGGAACATTGCTCCTCAATGTGTGACTATATTTCCTGAATGCTTTCCATCCGAAATTTATTCTTTTCTTGACTTCCAGCTTTTTATCATTATTACAGGTAACGACTTGTCCAAGATCAGTACACTGAGGGGAACAGAAATCATAGAATACCTACCTAATAACGGGTAAGCCCACCTTTCCCCTGGATAAGGGCAGTCACACGGCGAGGCCTTGACTCCACTGGTTCACGAAATCATTCCACAGTTATTTCTATCCATGATTGCTGCTCGCCGTCCGTAATTCCGTTGCATTCCTGGGTGGAGGATCCAAAGCTGGAACGGACCTTTCCACAGCATCCCAAAGATGCTCCACAAGGTTCATGTCTGGTGATCGGGAAGGCCACTCCATTCTCATGACTGCTGATTTAAGTGCTTTGTTTTTCCTTAATGCTTGTTCTACTTTACTTGTATTACTACTATTCCGGTGGTAAAATCTACGGAATGCTCTTCGAACCATGTTGTAGTCACCATGGCTGTGGGGAGGCGCATTGTCCTGCTTGAAGAGTCCATTGCCCTGTGGGTGCACGATGACCATGAAGGGATGCAGATGGTCTGCAAGGTTGGTCATGTAACCTGGATCGTTCAGAGATGCGTCTAGACGTACAGAGGTCCCAACGTGTGCCAGTTGAACATGCCGCAAACCATTACCGATCGTCCACCTTGTTCCTTGTTGACATGACGAACAGTTCCTTGTTGACATGACGGGTGCTTAGCTTCGTGCGGTTTGCGCCAGATACACCATTTGACCAGGAGACCCATCTCCAATCATTCAGGGTACCGTGTCGATGTTCTTTCGTTCAGTTGAGGCGTAGAATCCTGTGTTGCGGTGTTAACAATGGAACTCTGGTGGGTCGACGGCTGCCATAACTTATTACGGCTAATGATCGCCTGATGGTCTTGGTGGAGACGTTTTAGCACTTCCCTCGTTGAAATCGGCTGTGATTTGTGCCGTTGTCGCTCTCTGGTTGGCTGAAACAATCCGAGACAGACGTCCAAGACCACGTTCATCCACCACTTCCGCCCACAGTGTAGTCCACAATGAGATGTTATTCCGGAAATGACGTATTCCCGATACACACTTGATACTGTCGAATGGAGATACTGCAATTTCTGTATCACCTCCGCGATGGAGTGACCCGTGCGTCGGACACCCACTATCATCCCACTTTCCAAGTCGGTTAACTCACGACGTTTATCCTTGCTGACATGAATTACCTACCGTCTACATGAATGCAATGTACCTATAATCCTGCCAACTGGTGTGTTCTTTCACTAGCGAGAGGGTGACAGAGCGTTGCTTTGCCCAGGAACCAGATATTCAGTGAATTCTGTCCTTCAGTGTTTATGAATCCACCTTTTCAATTTCTGCTCCTTCAATGATTATATCCGTTCCTGTGGCACACTTGTTCATCATTACTTTTGTTTTTACCATTTTCATGTTTAGTCCGAAATCCTTACTAACTGTTTATAACTGATCAAGATTTTCCTATAATTCTTCGGGATCATAGCTTATGATCACAATGTCATCTGCGAATCGTAAATGGTTTGGGTACCCTCCATTCACATTTACTCCTTTCTATGACCATTCCAATCTTCTGAATGCTTCAAGGGCAGCAGCTCCTTTACCAATTCTTCCCTCAGTTTCAGATATGATACTGTCTTTGTCTAGTCTAATAAAGGAGGTAGCGTTCTCATACATTTTCTTCAAAATCATAATGTATGGGATATCTGTGCCGTCTCTTTCCAGTGCCAGAAACATTGACTTATGCAGTATGGAATCAAATGCTTTTCCAAAATCCAAAATGCCAGGCATTATGGCATTTTTTTATATTCATTTGCTTTCTCCATTGGCTGTGATATTACGTGAAAGCCATCCATAGTTGAAAATCTTGACCTAAAGCCAGCTTCTTCTTTCGGTTGATTCTCATCAAATATTCTTTCTAATCTGTTAGAAATGTCCCTTTTGAACAACTTGTAGATGTGGAACAACAAGCTAATTGGTCTATAATTTCCAATTTCTGATTTATCTCCTTTCTTATGCCACAAAATTATGATTGCATTATTCCACTTCTTAGGCTTCACGCATTTCCTAATGTACTTTGTGAAGAGTCTTGCCAGTTTCTGTGTGATGTCTCTTTCTCCTAATTTTAACGACTCTTCAGTAATTTCATCTTCAACTGGGGCTGTTTGATTCTTCATTTTGTTCAACGCATGTTCTGCCTCATCAGGATGGATATCGGGAATGTTGTATGTGTTGCAAATTTGTGACCCGTCTTCCCTACTGCTGGCATCATTCCCTTTCTCCTTATATAATACTTTATAGTGGTCTTCTGTTATTCGAATTATGCTTTCTGTGATTTTTATAAGTATACCATCACTATTCTTTAGATTCAATGTCATTTGTCTTTGTATATTACTGCTCATGACTGCTGACTTAAGTGCTTTATTCAGGCGCCTCCGTAGCCAGGTGGGAAGGAGCAGCAGTGCGTAGCACACTCTTCTTGATTAGACCGGGGTTCGAGCCCGTCACCACCAAGTACGGAGGATGCGGAAAGGTCAGCGAATGACCACCGCATATCCTGGAGCAATATGGCCTTAGTTGCTAATGCTCCTAAAAACCAAATAACAAACAAACAAGTGCTTTATTTCTCCTGAATGCTTGTTCTACATTTATTGTGTTAAATATACTTAGGTACTCTGAGTATCTTTCTAATAGTTTTGCATAACTCAATATACTAATTTTGTCCTTGTCAGTGTTTATCTTGCTCTTCATTTTCGTCTTCGGTTCATCATGACAAGTGTTTCTTGACTAATTTTTTCTTATTTGGATTTCTTTTTACCTATAGGTTTCTCGGGCTTTATCACTTTCAGAAAATTGTTGTATTCCTTGTCGATATCTTAGTCCTGAAAGGTCTACAGAAGCCCAAACTTATTCGTAAGTTCCAGTACATACTGCTTTTTCTCCTCTACTGTTATCTGCAAGGCCTTCGTATCATTTACTCGATGACTCAGTTATTTCCTTTCTTTCCTTACATATTTGTATATCAAGTGTGCATCTTACCATTCTGTGATCACTTCCAACATTTACTTTGTTCAGGATGGGAATGTAACGTCTTTCACAGTATATCTTCTTCTGATAGTGAGGATGAAGTCGATTTCATTGGTTGTTACTCCATTTGGGCTCTTCCATGCCCACTTTCTCTTCATCCTTTATTTGAAAAAAGTGTTCATTACTAACATTCCTCGAGATTCTGCAAGTTCCACGTCTTTCATTTCTTTCATCAATTCCAAAATTTCCTGTAGTTTCCATTTCTGTGCTGTTTTGTATCTTTCCAACCTTAGCATTGAAGTCCCCCATAATGGTGGTGTAGTGAGTTTTGTGATCATCTAGTGGTCTCAATTTGTGTACATTTCTTTAACCTCTTCATTGTCATGGCTCGATGTTGGTGCATAGATCATTATAACCTTCAGTTCGCACCTCTTAGAAATTCTGAGTAGTAGTCATGACATCCTTGGTTATGCACTTTTGAATTGCAAAATGCTGTTTTTAATAACTTTATGGACCAGAAAGCCAACTCCATCTTCAATGTTTTCGCCGTTTCCACTGGCGTACAGCAGATTTCCACTTGATAAACCTGTAAGTGATTAATTTCTTCTTCTTCTGGTAACAGCCAAACCGATGATGTTCCAATTCACATTTTGTAATTTCTTTTCCAGCTCTAATATCCTGTCTTCACCGATGAGTGATCTTACATTGTAATAGACGAAGTTCGGTTTCCGTGGCAGCCTGGTCTTATCCAGAGATTTTTTGCACGTTATGCTTCCACTCTGAGCCTCTCGCTGCCGTAAGAGGGGGATTGAGGGTCATTTGTTTTGTTGCGTTGTTATAGTTAATAAAGTGCTGGAGGGTTTGGTCTTTTCCTCTTCACGCTGACTAGGCGTCTTGAAGAGAACCACTCTATACGTTCGTTGCCAGCAAAGTGACCTAACAGGGCTTACCATCGAGAAGGTGTGCATGAGCGGGTTTTAGGGAGGCAGGCTAACCGGACGTCTCCTAAATCTTCTAGAATGGAAAGATATATTGGATCCATCAGTGTTTCAGACTGAGTGCCTGATAACACAAAATGCCTGTTCCCCCTAAGCCCCTGTGGTATTGTACCATTGCGGTTAATTAAGAGAACATCGTTGGACTCCTGAGAGATTCCTTTGAATTGGAGAAATGCCAACGTATCTGCAGTACACAAAGGCGGTTCTAAGAGTGAAGTTGTTAACTATAGACCGGTTAGTCTGAGCGGTTAGTTAAAGTGGCAGGAGTGCTGTGATTCGGGGGAGAACTGAGGGGAGCGATTCTCCAAAGCATCACAGCCTAAAAAAATGTCCAACTTGTGAAATGTTTGCCGAATTCTCTGGAACAGTAATTCTACACCTAAGATTTTTCCTACCACTGAAGTAGTAGTGGCATGTGATGCAAGAAAGCAAGTGTAAGAGCTTATGCAGCATCAGCCAAAAAAAAAAAAAAAAAAAAAAACCATCACACCATTCCCTCCAAATGCCTGTCCAGCCTTCTTAAATTTATTTAACCTATCAACTTCCACAACGACAGATGGAAGTTTGTTCCATCAATTAACCACCCGCTGGCTAAAGGCAAATTTACACCCATCCATTCTACATCTGTCTTTCCTCAATTTGAATTTATGCCCCCATAGGTTCGTAGTCTGAACAAGTGGAAGATTCCCATTAGAATTCAGCGTGCTCAACTCAGTCAAGGCCTTATACAACTCAATCAGATCATCTCGCAGGTGCCTAGTCTCCAGCCGCTGCAATTTGCAGAACATAAGCCTCTCTTGGCAAGAGGATCCCTTCATTCCCCTCACCAATTTCGTTGCCCTTCTCTGTACACGCTCAAGCAAATCTACATCCTTCCTAAAATGAGGCCTCCAGACCTGTACGCAGTACCCAAGGCGTGGCCTGACCATTGCCTTTTACAGAGGGACAATCACCTCATTTTCCCGGCTAGCAAAATTCCTGTATATCATTGACAAAACCCCATGACCTGCCCTGGCCACCTGTTTGCATTGCTCAGAAAACTTCTTATCTGCCTGAACAATTACTCCCAAGTCTTTTTCATTTTCTACCATCTTAAGTGTAGTACCACACAGTTGGTACGTTTCTCTGGGGTTACTTCTACCCATATGCAGTACTTTGCATTTGTCAATGTTAAACTTCAGTTGCCACTTCTCAGCCCATCTGCCCAAATTTTCTAGATCCTGTCGCAGTAGCACACTGCCATTACTGTCATTAGCAAACCTGCCAACCTTTGTATCATCTGCAAACTTCGACACTAAACCTGATATACCTTCATGAATATCATTTATAAATGTACAAAACAACAGTTGACCCAACGCCGAACCCTGTGGGACTCCACTAATAACATTAGTCTACGAAGAGCAGCACCCATTGATTACCACCGTCTGTTTTCTACCACTCAACCATCCTTTTATCCGTTGTATCAACTTACCCTGGATACCATTCTGCTCCAATTTGTACCGTAGTCTTCCATGTGCAACAGTGTCAAAAGCTTTCCTGAAATCCAAGTTTATGATATAAAAATTATTTTTGCATCCAGTTCCTTTTTAACACGTCATAATATCCTATCAGATTTGTCAGACAAGACTTTCCCTTAACAAACCCATGCTGTGTCTGAATTATTGCTGCAGTCTTGTCTAGATGATCCTGCCATGCATCTTTGACTCCATTATTTTATCCGGAACAGAATTTAGACTAACTGGACTGTAATTACTCGTGTCACCCTTTGATTCCCCTTTGTGAATTGGGGATGCATTATATCTAACACACACCTACTCTTATTTTTGCTTTCCCAGTGCTTATGTCACACCAAACTGACTCAGCATTGCACTGTCCATCTATGTCAACTGGATGCACGTGCTTAGATTTTGTTTTTCTTAATTAACAGCATAACCCCTTCTCCCTTCCTACTTGTCTAACCTTTCTGTACACATTGTACTCCCCAAATTCCAAATCTGCATGCCTAATATCTGTGTGACACCACGTCTCTGATATTCCAACATTATCCGCCTTTGATGTCTTGACCAGCACTTCAAATTCATCAGATTTATGAACTATACTTCTAGCATTGGTGTACCTGCGAGTATACATGCACTTATTCTTATTCTTAGTTACCCTAACACAGCCCATGCGTTTATTTGTTTCATGATGACTGCCATCAGTCCCTGAAACCCCAAGCATTCCGCTCTGCAGGCTGCTGCTCATTGTAATAGAAGTAGTGCAAGAATCACCTCGCTTCTTCCTGCGGCTACTTTTAACCTTTTAGTCTGTGAATTCCCCCAAGCTAGCAGTTTTCCGACCCACCTTACGGTGCTTCTATAGCATCAGCAAACAGTCTTGCACCACTTTTATTTAAGTGCATCTCATACCTGTAGAAGCAGTCTCTCCTGTTAACATGCACAGTCCACCTTGAGTTTACGTCCAAAATAAGTTTACGGCCCTGGAGGGATAGAGCCAGGCTCAATTCCTCCAGGGCCTTAAACGTTTTTTTGATTTTTGAAGGATCCGTCGATCTCAGTAGTTTGGGAACCACTGTATGTAGATAAAGGTTTTGAATGAGTGTGTTGATAATAACAAGATGACTTTGAAGACGGTAGCTTTGATCCAGCGAATTAAAGGCCGTAAATATTAAGTATGCTAATGTGTACGGAAGAACGCACTGAATATAAGAGTAAAAAGCAATATCTACATGAGATATATATATCTTCAATGTCTACTGTTGTTGAAAGGTTCCAGGTAGTTAGATAAATTCCTGTGAATTATAGTATCAAAAATATTTACGAGTACAATGCTATTCTGGAGAGAAATTGGTCTGTAGTTCCTTGTAGAGTTCTTAGATCTTTTTTATTTATTTATTTTTTTTTAAAGATAAGTTGCGTGGTTATATTTTTGAAGTAATTATGATAAATGGCATCTCTTAAGGAAATGTTTGAAAAGCCTAAGTAGACATCCTATAGGTTTTTTAATTTCCAGAAGAGAAATGGAATATGATCAGGGACCCCGCAGAATGTTCCATTTCTATTCCGCAAGTTATATTTCTTTATCACACATGGATGTTATCCTTTGGCAGGAATTGAAGTAGAAGAGAACAGTTTGGGCTTTAACTCAACTACGTCAATTACCAGACCTCAATTGACAGCTGATGCTGTCAGTTGAGGTCTGGTAATTGATGTAGTTTTGTCCAATTTGAGAAACCTTTTTTATTCTGTGTATTTTTGTTTTTATAGTTCTTTTTTTTTCGAATTAACATAAATCTCGATTTGTATTAATAGAGGTTCAATTGCTGATGTTTTATTTGGAACTTGATTTTTTACTTCGTTGACTTGACAGTGCAAACTATTACTTAGAATAGGGGTCTGCTTGATTGTTCATTATTATGTTACTGAACTGATAGACACTACACTGTTATATCATGTGATGGATTAATCGAAATAATGCAAATTAAAGGAATTCAACCACCTCGTTGCCCAAACACTTAAACTGTTCATGGCTACTAGCCATAAGCAATAATAGCCTTTAACTATTTATGTTGTGTGGCCGTAAATGGACATTGAGATGATTTAATTCCTTTAATTTGAATCATTTCGATAATAAATTACTTAATTTATCATGTGATATAATAGTGTGGTGTCTATCATTTCATTAACGTAATACAAACCATGCTGTTTGTAACTTCTATTTTATATGTGTGCACCATACATGAGGACTGGCTACTTTGTCACTGTAATGCATGTTATTTTTAAATAAATAAATAAGACCTTGTTATGCCAGCTAGGAAATTTGGCATGTAGGTACAATCATTGATTTGACTAAGGGATAGTGAGAAGGAAAGCATCTATTATAGGATGCTTGTTGTTAAGCACACTCGAAGATAGAGAGCGAGATTCCCGAGAATGACATTTATTTATTTTCAATAAACTTTTTTCTGAAATTCTATTTAGGTGTACTTCTAGCATTAGTAGAGACATATGATGCAAGAAAGCAAGCTTATACAGCATTAGCCAAAAAAAAAAAAAAAAAAAAAGAAAAAACCTTCCCATTTCACCCATCCATTCGCTCCGAATGTTTGTCTAGTTCTGCCTTGAATATATTTAAGCTAACTTCTACAACGACAGATGGAAGTTTGTTCCAGAAAATGAACCACACCCTGGCTACAGTCAAATTTGTCCACATATTTTCATTCCATATTTATACATGATGAAAAGGTTATCAGAAATGTTATTGTCGGCTCTAGGAATTGCAGAGCCAGTTGCAAAATACCGTACGAGGCCAAGTGAAAAATAACTGCTCAGAGCTCGCTACTATTTAAAAAAAAAAAAAAAAAAAAAAGTCTTATTTTTTTCCCTTCTTCTTGAACTTAGTAGATTTTAGGCTTATGAAGCCTGTACCATTAACTTTCTTCAAAGAACTGTTCGATCCATCTCTTTCTGGAACGCCCTGTTTCTTTTTCCAATAGGTTTGTAATTCATTGCTAATTTTGATAGTCTCTCCCTACTCATTCTCTCTACATGTTCTTTACATTTTAACTGTTAACTTTGTATTTCTTTTATTATGTTGGAGGTATTTAGTCTTTCTCTTATCTGTGTTTTTTTGGTGATCTTGTTAATCCCAATAGTGGTCTGAGAAATTTCATCTGGGCTACTTATAGACGTTGTTATCTATCTTTCCAAGTGTCCATACTTCACTACCATATTTAAGTGCTACTGTTGACATTATGTTATATATTCGTAATTTCCTTTGTATTGTCATTTGTTTGCCAAAATTTCTTTTTATTATTCCATTCATTTTATTGTAAGTCTAATTTCTATTCCATATCCTTTTTTAAATTCTGAAATGGGTGCGATCATGATCTCCAACTGAATAAATAAATAAATATTTAAATTCAGTTGCTTGTTCAGTGATGTTTCCATCTATTACTATCTTTACTCGTGATATGATTACCACACATTTCCATTTATTTTGTTTTTACAGCTGATATGTTTAAATTATAGTTCTTTGCTATTGTATTTAAACGGTGCGTTAATATCTGTAATTCCTCCTCTGATTTGGCCAAAAGTACTTGATCACCAGCATATAGAATTGTGTTAATTTTGCTATTGTTGGTTAACCGACTAAGTTTTTACCTGTTAAGTTTTTTTCCATTCCTGCAATATTTTTTTTAATAAAAATATTGAATAGTATTGGTAATAATCTGTATACATCCTTATTTGTTGATATAGGTTCTGAAATATGTCCATTAATGTATTTTATGCAAATTTTTGTGTCTTTATCTATACTTATTGCATTTATTAGTTCACAGGGATGTTATAATTTTCTAAAATTGTCCAATCTTTCTTGATTCAAACTATCGTAAGCTTTTTCATAATTAATAAATAATAAGTGTGCTGGTAAATTTTTGTTCCCTTCTCTTTTCGATTATTTGTTGCAGAGTGAATATTGCATCTGTGCATCCTCTTGCTTTTCGGAATCCGCACGTTCTTCTTCGAAGTGTTCTTCTGTGTATTCGTTCAGTTTGTTCCTTGATATATTTGCTTATAATTTTGATGCCGTTTATAATAACGTGATTTCTCTGAAATTCCCACAGTTATTTTGGTCCTTTTTTATGTATGTTGATTATCAGTCCTATCTGCCAATCTTTTGGTATTCGTTTAGATTTCCATATATTATTAAACAATGTGAGTAATCTTTCCTGAATTAGTTTTCCTCCATTTTTAAATAGTTCTACACATATGTTATCTAGTCCTGGCCTCTTCCTGTTCTTCGTCTTCTGAATGACATATTGTAGTTCTTCTAGGTTTATTCCATCCATAGTTTCCTCGATTTCCTCCTTTTATGAGGGAATATCCCTACTCTCTTCTCCTCTTGTTTCTGAGTTCCATAGTAAAGTGCAATGTTTTCTCCATGTTTCTTCGTTAATTAAATTAATCCTCAATTTGTCATTTTCTTCCATTTGTAATTTTTTAAATATCTTGAATCTCATTCTTTGTGCACCAGTTATATCATGTTCTAAAGATTTAACGAATTTATCCTAGTCTTGTCTCTTTTATGGTTCGTGTAATTTTCGAACTTCTGCTCTTAGTTTTTTTATAATTTATGTCCTCAACACTTCTGCTTTGTAAATGTATTTTATATGCTTGTTTTTTCCTTTCTATGACATTTTTGATTTCTTCGTTCCAGCTCCTCAGCTAATTCTTTTTCTTTAAAGATTTATATCCAATGCTTTCCTCTGCTGCTATCGAAATTGCTTCTTTTATATTTTGCAAATCTTCTATGTCATTTGTGCTAGGTTTAATTTTTCTTCTAATCTATATTCATACAGATATTCAGATATCTGATACTTTCTTGTTCCAACAAGTGTGTTTTAAAATTTTTTTCTCTCATAATCTTTGTTCTTCTTTCTGTTATGTGTTAATCCTTTTTTGTTAGGGATTTCAGATTTACTTTGTAGTAAGTAATGATCGCTGTCAATTTCATTTCCCGTGTATACTCTTGAGTCTCTAATGTAATTATTTAACGTGTCATTAATAAGAATATAATCAATTATTGATTTGCTTCCTCTTGCCTTCCATGTATTTGTGAATATTTCTGTCTGAAGAATGTATTAGTAACCTTAAGTTTAATGAATATGCCGAGGTCTATTAATGATTGTTCATAATAGGTTCTCCCTCTGATCCAGTGGGTCCTGTAGTTGGTTGATTTTCTGCTCTGGCATTAAAATCACCTGCTATGATTGTACATTCATTTTTACCTGATTTTTCAAAAACACCCTGCAGTTCTGCGTAAAAATGTTCTGTTTCTTCCTGTTTTCCTTTGACTAAAAAAAAATATTATTTTAGGGTTGCTCGTAATTGAATAAATTAACTCGTATTTGTGTTTGTAAATTGCGTGTGTTCTATGGTCGATTTACCTGTTTTTCTGGACGAAAAAACCTCAGTTTCTGGGGAGAAAAACCTTGCTATCCACGCCTGATACCGACTAACTCAGCCACGGAGTGAAAAAAGCCCATTAAAGTTCCTCGCATCATCGACGGGATTCGAACTCGGACCTTTTCCATGCGGTGCGGGGAGGACGGTGACGATACCACTGCGCTACCGCGCAGACTGTTTTCCTTCGACTTGTGGGGGGTGGAAATAAAAAAAATGATGATTAATTATATATTTATTTATTTTATTTTGTTATTTTTTTATTCTTATTTCGTTTTGTTTTGTTCCCTATTATGTGTTTGTCCACTTTATTCTTATTTCCCCCACTTACGCATTTGACTTTACTTCCTAGGAGAATTCCAGATTCGAGGGAACCTCTCAATTAATTATAATTCCCTTCGGAAAGGCTGAGTGTTCAGGAATGACAAATTATATACAACATAATATACAATTGAATAAAAAACATGTAATATGTATGCAAGGTTAAGTCAAGGATACCTTGCATATATTATTCTTATATTAACAATCAATATGCTATTTTCATCATTATAATCTGTGTTTCATCATTATAATCTGTGTTCTCGCCATTCTGTTACAATAACTGAAGACTTATCTTAACTTTCCTAAAGTCTCTATTTGTTATTAGTCTTTCAGTTAGATCAACAATTCTCCATTAATACAAATATTCTCATATAAAATTTACTATATTCAATTATCTATCCTTAGAACATTCCAAGATTCTCACTATAAACTTTATTATCCTTCTAACATATTATAATCATTTGAACAACAATTTAATCTATTACTTATCTTTCGTTTCTCTTGCATTTTACAATAACCTTTTTTTTTAATTAATTAAACTCTGCTAGTATATATATAATTTACTTAAGAGATAATTTATCTATCAAGTTACTTCTAGTGCTATCTCTGTTTTTCATTAATTAATCGCTATACTGTTTTACTAACAGTCCTTGTTAACTTACAGTACTTGCTATTATCTTTTTTCTTTCCTTTGCTTTCCGGGGCGGTTTCAAACTTTCATGGCTCTCAGGGTACCTTCTGGGAATCTCTTTCATCAGCTACACCTGGTTTTGCTACAGGTAGTTTTTAGGAACTCTTTGCTGCATGGGACTGGCGTTCTTTCTCCACCTTATTAAAACCTATCACAAGGAAAACTCATAAGGCATCTCACACTAACTCCTTCTCCTCCTTCCTTGTCGTTGAGCTACTAATTTCGCATTTTCGCTCCTTTCTCTTGAGTTACTGAATCTGCGGATTTCGCTCCCTTTCTCTCCACCTTATTAAAACTTATCACAAGGAAAACTCATAGGGCATCTCACACTAACTCCTACTCCTCTCCACTTTATTAAAACTTATCACAAGGAAAAACTCATAGGGTGCTACCTTCGTTTTTCCGCTCCACCTATTAAGAACTTTTTCAAGAAGAAAACTTCCCCAGGGCGCTACCCTTCTCTTTTCCCACCACGTCCAAACACTCAACTGTTAACTGCCACATATTTCCTACTACAACAGAACCCTCAACTGTCCATGTTACTAACTCATTTTACTTATCTCGACGAAAATCTCGACTGCTGTGTCCGCTGACTATTTCATTTTCCCTAGCACCAACAAAACTCAACTTAGAATCCCACTAACCCATTTTCCTAAACACCCACATAACTCAACTCAGGGATCTGTGTCTGTCTCACTTTCCCAAGTACTGACAAAAACTTCAACTGTGTCTCCCCTAACTCATTTCCATAAACACCCACATGAATCTCAACTCGGGGTACTGACTGTTCTCTCCCTGTTCACTCGCTTTTTGTCATCTCAACTTCTGTACTGCCTACACATGTCAAATTCCGCCCTAGTTTTTAGTTTAACCAATCTTACTCATTTTATCCACTTCCACTCTCTTCTTATTCGACCATTTTATTTTCTCAAGCTGATTCCTTGTTGCTCGATCTAACTTCTTATTTTAAGAAATTTGTAAAATTTCTCAGGCTGTCAGTACCTTTGAAGTCAGCCGCTAATAGTTATACTGTAGCAGACTAATTTCCCACGATCTAAAAACTTGCCATCACCGACAGCCAGAGCCAGACTTCCATCTAATTCCCAGCATTGTTCCGTATTTTACTGTCCAGGTGTAACCGATTAAAGAAATGTCCCGACAGCACATGGTCCACCGCGCTATTGTTTACCAGAGTTGACACCTTTTACTCATAAGTTGCAACCAGTTTCCATTGTTTTTGATGCTCCTGTGCGCTGGGAACCGAAGTACACCCATTCCTTGCCATTAGCCTTTGTCAAGCTTAACGCTGACCTTCATAAACGTTGTCTAATTTAATCCTTGCCAGTGATCTTAGTAATATTCTTAACTTGTAATGTTTCGCTCCCCCATATTGCTTTATTATAAGTTTTACTTTAAATAAATCTCCCTCCTCCACAAAATATTATATTTGTAAGATTTTACATCTTACAGACTGTTGCATATGTTCCAATTATATGAAAAATTATATCTGAGAATTTTAAGTTTAATTTTTATGATCCTTGGTGAAATCCATGTGTAGCCTATGATATTTTCTTCCATTGTTTCCTGATCAAAATTTCCACTCATGAAGACGCCCAGTTATTGTTTGGTACTCCCGAATAAATCAAAGCGTATGAACCTAAATCTATAGACCCTTTATTTTTCTTCTTTGTTTGTGATATTATATCGATATCAACTTTTCAATCGTCTAGTTCTTTAACTAATTCTCCTGCTTTATTTGTCATTTCTCTTACATTCCATGTTGCGATATTCAATTTCATTAGCCCTTTTCCATTATGCAGGTCGTTTCCATTTAAGATAGTCCGACTATTCTTGAGAGTTTTTCGAGTAATGAGAGATTCACTATAATGGGCAACCAGTCCATCGATAACTAGTCTGTTAGGTTTGCTACCCAAGTCTCCAGACAGACATTATGCTATTGGCATTTCCTCCATTACTGTTGGAACGGCTATACCGCCATGACTCGGTTCCCTCCTCCTTTCTCACCTGAGCTTAGGACCAAAATAAATTAAAAATAATATAACATTTTTTTATTATTTACAGGAACACGAGCATTAGGTACAGTTAAAAGTGTTAAACATTAAATGTTCAAATAAAAAGCATTTAGTGTAGGGGCAGTCAAAATTTTTTTGGCTAGGGGCCAAAACGGATAAAACGCGGAAGGTCGCCAGTCAGGTAGGTTTTCGGGAAGCGGGCGTCAAGAACAGTTCCATACCACTTACTCATTTTACCGAACAGAATTTAATTTCTGCCATGCACTTTTTATATTTACAGTTTAACTTTTTTTAACATTTAATAATTAAATATGAAAATCCAATAGTTATTACAAAAGACCAGTAACATTTTTATTAAGAGGCCGCCGTAGCCTAGTGGTCAGGCGCGCGGGTGCATAAGTACACGTGCCTTGAGTGACCGAGGTCCAAGCCCGTAACTGCTGAATACTGTACTGTTTCTTGTATTCTGTCTATCTTGTGAACTCCTCTGACCGTTTGGTCGTCCAGGAGTATAAACAGAAAATTTAGTTTATTATATGGTTATAATAATGTTAAATACTGAGGAAGATACATAAAACATCATAAGAAAGAAATACGGAAAATTGAATATTGTTAAAAACTGATATTTTAAAGTCAACATGACATTGTATTTTGTGACACGCTAGTTTTAAATTCCTAAGACGCACACAACACTTAACGGTTACCACCATGACGCTGGCTGCACAATGTGAAGGCGTGGTCGCCGCGCCCGCGGGTTATTTTAATACACACAGGAGTACGTTCTAAACTAGAAACAAGATCAGTAACAATTATAACCAACACCTCCCCAGTTTATTTTATTCGAGTTTAAAAACTTGAATGGGACTTTGCTTTCATCATGTACGCTTGGAGAATTCTCGTACGCTCATAGAGATGTCCAGTTCTCTTCGAATTTGTTTCTGTTGTAAAGGCTAGTTTTCGTGGCAGCTTAATCGGCACAATACATTGCCATGTGCCACTCGTTTTAAGTCTGAGTTCAAGTCTCATTGAAGATTGGGGAAATTTCTAAAGGCTTCTTCAGTCGGAGCTGAGTTAGTGATCTGAAGAGGAGGCGGGTGTAGATTTTCTCCGTGAGATATTCGAAGCTTTTTTCTCTTTTCACAGAACATAATTTGACTTTTGAACGCGCACCGGCATAGACAAAAATAGATATAAGCGCGGACGGTGACGGGGAAACCCCGTATCAAGTGTGTATAATATCCCTTGTCATCCCTTGTATAATATTAATGAGTCAAGAGGAGGAGGATTTGCAAATCCTCCTCCTCCTGACTCATTAATATCTGTGTTTATGTTAAATAAGAGGCCCTGAGGATCTGGTATTCCAAACGTCAGAATTAATTCTTGTATTTCTGATATTATTAATATAATCCCAAACCAAAATACAGTAAAATATTTACTATAAGTAAAATGACACATACATTTTTAGCAATAATGAAGAGCCTTAAAATAACAAAAAAAAAAAAAACAAAAACAGTTGCAGGGTTTTAGTTTTAGGCGCATTAGTTGCTAAGATCATGTTGCGTCATTGTGTACTATATTCTGTACAAATGTGTGTTCATGGTCCGATCTACATGTACTGTAAGCTGAAAAACTCGGAATAACTCGTGGAGAACAGCCTCTCCGCCTCAGCAAGGAGGACTGTAGAAGTTTCTTCAGTCAGACGGGAATCGAACCCCGACCTCTCAAAACGAATGAAAAGTGGCGCAACCTCTATACTGTTACTGAAGATAACACCACATCTGTTTCATTCATGCAGTGGTGACTATAAACTGCAGTAAAATTCTTACAGTAAACTGGGAATTCCGCTTCCAAGCATAAGCAGACGAGTTAACGGCACTCTATGCTGCTAATCGGCTCCTATAATATTTAAAATTTCTATGCTAGCACCAGGCTACAATATGAATTCAGACTTTTAAGCCTGCATTTAATTGAACATTTATTGTTCAATTAAACGAACAGTAAATAGTTAGTGTGAGCCGTAAGTAAGGCCACACTATTTTTATCATAATTTTTTATAAAAAATATTTATAAACAAGTGTCTCCATCTTACGTTTCAGAGCACATTAAAATATTATTAGAATAATGAGAAAATATTCTGTTGAGGAAAGAATACAAATAGAGATAATGACAAACAAAAGTGTGAAGCGGGAAATAGGTGAAGGCAGATAGGACCCTCAAGAAACTCCTAAGACCCCGATGAACCATAATTAAGAAAATTGCGGACTTTTGATAATACGGGTAGTGTGGTAAACCTTCCAAAATGTAGTAGATAGAGAACAGTTGCAATCAGTGTCATATTTAAGGCAAAAGCCACAGCTTAGGATCTTGCCACCCGAAGGGAAGGAATCCCCACTCCCAGTTTCCTTTTTGTGAGGATAAAAATCTACGGTTACATTTTGGGATGTCTTCATATACTTTGGCTTAGTACTTCAACGTCTTAAGTCCGACCATGATAGCAGATAAAGCTATTTGGACTTCCAATTGTGTGAGGGGAGGCGAATTAGGGAGTCAACGGCTCTGATTAATCTCGTTTTGTTTCATTTGTGCACTGTTACCTACCAAATCCAGTGACTGGCACATTGAATCCAAAATTTCACAGGAATTTCATATATTATTATTCCTTGCGAACCTGACTAAAGTTGCCAAGTGTTAACGAGAGTGAATAGTAGCACACGCGTTTGAATTTATAGTGTTTCGAGTCTACGTGACCTCTAAATTTGGTAATGTTCTTGTGTTTTCTATCGTGCACCGTTCTCTGACCATATGTTGTCATTCGCAGTATAAACAGAAAAATGTTTATAACAGTGTACGTAGTAGAACCTCTACTTGACTATACGGACCAACAAGAAGACATAACTCGCGCTGACAAAAAGATCGAAATTTAATGTAGTACTATTTGGAGGAAGGCCATCCAAGCGAAAAAGCAAACTGAATTTTTTTCCTTTTTCAAAAAAAAAAAAAAAAAAAAAAGAGAGAGCGCGCGAAAAAAACCTATTAATTTGATGCAGAATCTTCTCACTCTGAAATATACTTTTATGAATTTAAGTACTATATATATATATATATATATTGCCGTATTTATGAGGTTTTTTTTTATTTATTTTTACTGTTTCTAATCCAAATTTTTTAAAATAACATTAGATATTTCCCAGTAAACATGCTATTTACTTTAATAAAGTTAATTATATTCATAAATCATTTTGGGGATGTTAAAATAAAATTTTTCAAATGAGCTAAAGTGAAAGGTTTATTCAGGACAGTTACGATATCCAAAACTTAGTTACAACAGTATATTTTTCATTTAAGAGTAAATATCTCTATAGAATCAAAAGTAATTACTCACAACAGTATCTTCTCCCTTTACACACCGATGCCATCTTTGAAGTCATCTTTATTATTCCACAATTTAAAGGTGCCTGAAGCCTTTCTGTAATATAGGTTGACTGCTTTGCTGTGTATCGCATTTCTGTAGCAGAAATTAGTGCACCGCTCGTCTGTGCGGAAGCGTGCGTATGCTTGTCACCGACATCAGTGTCACTCGGAAATGACTCATTTTGACAAATAATCAATAACTCTTTCGTGAAAAACCATACATAAGTGGCGATGTTGCTTTGAAAGAATTTCGTTGTGCATATAGCAGTTCATCCTTGAAATATGAAGTGTGTTTTAAAATCTCATATTTGTTGTAAAAATAGATTATTGAAATACTGTATTTCATTATTATTTGGTAAATAATCATTGTATACAGTGAAATAACGAAAAAATGCATTATTATTTATTGCAGCATATGCATAAAAATAAAAAAAATAAAATAGAAATTGTTATTAATTCAGTATTTGTTACAACTGTCATTCTTTCTTTTTTATGATTATTTATCTTATGTGATCACATTATGTGGAAGCTTAAGCTTATGTTAGCTATATATATATATTGAATGAGTAGTAATCATTAATAAGCTGTATTTATGGGCTAATGCACTTGCTGTGGCAATGGATGCATTAAGTCCATAATGTGTTGTATATAGTATTTTTATAATATTAAGGGGAAGATTATAGTAAGATAAAAATGTTAAGATAATCATATTGAGATATATACCTCGATAGATCTATGGAAAAGTATAGGATAATATAATGCACAAAAGTTAGTATACAAAAGATATATATAATACAAAATGATAATATACAAAACTTATCGTTGCGTACCCACAGTCTCGGTGACTTTGTCTGGGGTCAACCACCCAAATTGAAAGTAAAACAGCGATAAGGCCTCCGTAGCCGAGTGGTAAACTCAAAGAGTGCAGTAGCACAGGCTCTTTGAGTAGACCGGGGTTGAAGCCCCTGACTGCTAAATACTGTCGATCTGCCAACGCACTGGATCAGCGTGGCACATTATGGTCCATTTCCTTCCATATGAATCGTTGAGCGAGCGGGTTGATACTGACTGCAGTTACTAAGGGGTTCTCTGATTTCGCCTTAGCGCATATTGATCATTACAGAAACAATGTTGAGATTGAATAACCAAAAATATAATTTGGTGTAATAAATTTAGAGGTTACATTAATAATTTGAGTCTAAACCATAATACCGCAAAGCGCTCATTGATCCTATACGTTTTCTATAGAGGTACATATTTTAATATAATTATCTTACTATAAAGATTATATCATTTTTTTATCGTATTATGTGATCAATACACGAAGGAACCAGTTTTTCATTGCTTCTATCGTGGTCGTGAGGTCCAACCGAAAAGTACGGCACCATCGTAATATCCAAGCCCGAGGCAGGATTCGAACCCACGTCCTTTGTGTTGCCAGGCAGGCACTTTAACCACCCGGCTAGCATGATCGGCCTTAATATTATCAAAATACTATATATATGTATTTTATTTTATTTATTTTTTTTATTTACTTTACATAAATAAGAATTACATTTTTTTTAAAACGATGAAACCACCCAGTATGCTCTATTTCAATCTTTTAATAGTGGAAGTGATACTTGGCAGATGGTGTGTATATATACACACCATCTGCCAAGAAATACACGAATTCTTACAATTTTCAAACTCTTATTTAGTTGCAAATGACTCTGCTCTCCGGAGTATAAACACTTGTGGGGGGGGTTATGTGTTGTGTATATATATTTTATTTATATTATTTTAATTTATTCCCCTATTTAAACAACTCCCCTTTATAATATCTCCCCACTTGCGCATCTGACTATTCAACTTCACAGAAGACTTCAGGTTTTGGGTGGGAAACTTCTAGATGTATTTTATTATTCCCTTCGGATGGGCTTGTGTCCAGTACAACAAATAATTACACAAATGTTATACATAAAAACAAGTTTATTATGCATATTTACAGTTAAATCATAACAAGTCTCATTAAGAATAGAATTTCACTGTTTGAACACCAAGGTACTTACAACATATTCAGTCTCTTCCTATCTAACAGGCTCCTTTACAGACTTGACCTTTTTTTTTTTTTTTTCTCACCTTTCTCATTACGCATACACAGGTTAAATAGTTACACTCTTTATATGCTCACCTTATTTCTGCTCTTATTACAACACAATCAAATCATACCTCATAGGTGTCAATAACATTTTTTATCATTAAAGTTAAATATATCATTGATCATATTACCTTTATGTATCATCATAACTACCAATTTATTCTTTAATTCCCTATTCCTCTTTCTTATATATTTCTTTAACCATTGTCAGTTACAGAACTTGATCACCAAAATACAATGTCACATTCAAACACACCTTAAGGGTTGGCAATATACATAAATTTTATCTCCACACATTTAATATTTCTATTTTTTCTACAATTCCTTCCGTTCACTTTCTCATCTACATTACTTATCCTCCTTAATCCAAATTACTGCCTAAACCAACCATAATTGCCTTAGAGTAGAATTTACTCCTATTTGGTTCACCCATCTAATCTTATCTTTATCATTAAATTCCCCAATATCGTATTACAGTCCTTTCACTAGTATTTAACTTACAGTATTTTCAAAATAACTTTCTCTTATCATTGAATTCCCCAAATATCGCTCTACAGTCCTTTCTCTAGCAGTTAACTTACAGTATTCTCAAATTAACTTTCACTTACTTAATTTCTGTGATCAGGTGTCTTCATAAGGGCCTTCTATCCTATCCTTATCCAGAGCTGCTATCATCTGCTATCCGGGGCAACATCTTACAGCTTCCAGGGCAACATCTTACAGCTTCCAGGGCATTATCAAACGGCATTCGCAACTGCTACACCGCTTTCAGGATCTGCTACTTTTCCTGTCAGGACGGCTACCTTTGCCTTTCAAGACTATATCAGGATATTATCGCCTTCCTCGGTGGACTGGGTGTTCTAAGGGAATCTTCTTCTCTCATTCTCACTGTTTGCAGAACTTCCTTTTACTACCCCTTTCCAGTTCATCTCCTAATTTCTCACTCACTACATTACTGATAACCCCACTTCGACTTTTTTTCGTCGGCTATTTCTTCATCTTTCAAGCAACTCTTCCCGACTCACCCTTTCACTAGCACCGCTCAAAAAGTTCTCCCCTCTCCTTCTCTTCCTTTTTTTTTCTCTCCCTCTCCTCTTGTGTCCGTATCCATTCAAAATTTGCTCCGGAGTTTTCTACGCCTCCCCAGTGTTTTCTTCCAATCACTCTTTCTTTTCCATTTTTTTTCTTTTCATTTGTTGGAAGGTCTAGTTCAGCCTGCCCCGTAGCACGTGATTCTCTATACCGCTTTCTTTACAACCTGTTGACATCCGTTGTGTTCTTTGATGTCGGCCGAATACTCCAAAACAACTCTTCCTGTCTCATAACAGCTTGTCTCTATTGCACTCAAAAAAAAAAACCACAAATCGTGACACTGGAGACCATCGCGTCTATTTTTAGAGACTAGTGTGTGGTGTTCAGGATACGTTTCCGGTGTGTGACCCCTCATAAACCTTAAGTTGTTTGTTTGCTATAGACCCCATGCAGGTTTGCCATAGTATTCTCCGTCAGTTCCCAGTTTTAACGGATGTAAAGCTAATGGCACTGTTTTCGATCCTACTACTCTTTTAATTTTTATACCTCAACCAGAATAATTCTTATTTCTGAAACTGCATATATTACCCATTTATCCTATTAATGGCAAGAATCAAAGGAAAACTAACTTTCAAAGTCTTAATAAAAAAATATTTTATTTTTGTAAGATTTTCAAATCTTACACACTATATGCGAGTTAAAACATTGATTCTGCTCGTTATTGACGTTCAGAATCAATGCTCATTGTACTAACGAGGACGGCATCCTCTGATTTATAAGTGGCGCGGGATTCTTGAAAAAACACCTACAACATATGAATAACAAAATTGTTAAATATATTTAGAATACTTCATTTATTGTTGGTAAAATTAATTCTGAAAATTGTATTTGAAATCAATATGAAGCAAAGTTATATAGGAACTATATCATTTTCCTATCCTACAGGTTCTCCAATGTCAGGTTAGATTTGTCGATGTATAGTAAAATAATACTATACATATACAAAAATAATACTTATATTGCTTATAGTAAAATATCATTAATCTCACTTAGCGGTCACGTGTGTTCGAACCACAGTACTCGAAATACTGCACGTCCGCGTTCATATAATAAAAACAGATAAACATACAAATAAACAAACAAAAAATCCCGCCATTTCTGAATTGACAGTGACCAACGTATATAATAAAATATAATTTCAGCAATCGTTTTACTCAAGTATATATACTGTACTTAATATCTGTCATATACTGTACTTAATATCTGTCATTAACATTACTATCTGTCATATGCTGTACTTAATATCTGCCAAAACATTAATATCAAAATACACTACATTGCCATTGATTACTAACAGTGGATTACATTCAAAAACTTATATTGCTTATTCTAAAGTGAAAACAATATCTAGTAGTCTGTGTTCAAAAATATTGATTACGCACCGAAAGTTTCATGTCAATTCAAATATTCTTTACGATTATTGATATTGTTTTCATTATTAAATAATAATCAATAAAATTGTTCAATTAATAATAAATAAACTCATATTTTTTATTTTTAGTTTAATTTTTTTTTTGTTGTTACCCTTGATACGTTGGTTTTGTTAGCAAAACACTGAAGTATGCGCAGTAGCTTACAATTGCTAGCAGTGACGATATGCATTTTGTGCCATGCAAAGGAGTTATGGGTAACATTTGTGTTACTATTATTTTATATTCTAGTATATTTTTATGCTAGAGCAGTATCGAAACTACAAATTCTGGCTCCCGTGATATTGTTCCAGAATATCACGGGATATTGTATCTATCCTCACCCTTCCTCTTTAACAACCATTAAAAGAAATTGTCAGCTCTTCCGACTCATTCGCCCTTCCCCTCCTCGCGCGTTTGGACCTGTTTTAGCGCAAAAAACAAACATTACACTCTTATCAAATACAGCACCTTCATAGTTATCCAACTTGAGGGAAGGTTGCAGGCCTGATTAATTTAATAATTATTAAATTGATTAATCAGGCCTGATTAATTTAATAATTATTAAATTGATTAATCAGGCCTGATTAATTTATTAAATATTAATATTTAATAAAGATAATATACGCATCATTAAAGATTGAATATTATATCGAAATCAGTATGAGGCCATTTTCCGTATAGATTGGTATTTTAGTCTGTTATAGATAATCGGCGTTTTTATTCTGTTGGAATTCTGTCCAGTTTGTGCTTCGAACTGTCATTGTTCTGAGGCCTTGGCATTTCGAACTTTCGGTGCTTTTCTGTCCGCGTTACGTGTCAGAATTGTCATCCATTTAGTCGTCGGCATTGTTACCCTCCGCAATTTTATTGCCCTCCCCGCCAAAGAAGCGTACGACACCGGTGCCGTACATTTTTGTGGGAGAGCAGGGACAATTTGTTCGTCATCGAAATTTGAATTTTTCTTCTGTAAAACAAGCGAAATGATAATATAATTTTTTTAAATTATTTTGATTATAATGATGAATTGCGCTTTGGTGTAGTTCTTTCTCTCTAAACTAGGGGGAAGAACAGTTGTAGGAGCAATTTGTGTCCTCTTACAGTTTTTAAATGACATTATAGAAGTGAACTACTTTGCCTCCTCCCTCCCCTCTTCATCCATATACTGTGTAATTCATGGTTTTATTGACTAGGAAAAAATAATAATCAGAAACGACCAAATATTTAAATGCTTCTAAAGGTTGGAGGCGAAAAATCAGCCAGCGTGATTAAATATATTTATTTCTACTTTTTTCGATACCTAGGATTATATTGACAAAAAAAAAAAAAAAAAAATCTGTGAGAAATATTCATAAATATCCACTTGTAAGAATGTAGAAGATTGCAATTCATCAATCCTCTGGTAACCACACCCATTGAAAGCGGGCAGTAATTATTGATATATTTACATGTACTGCCTCGCCGCTTTATTAGGACGATAGAGCTTTGGCTTGCTCACACACACGGGATACCATGATATATGACACACGCAGGAAGCGCTCTAAAGCCATTTATAAACCTTATAAAGTGGTCAAATCAGATAATCCGTGATGGGGAACGGACAGAAGCTTACGAACTTCCAAATATATGTGTGTGATTGTCAATACGCGTTAACAGAGGAAAGACAGAAGTGAGGAAGGTACCCTGCAATGTCAGCACCACTTGTAATGCAGGGGTGCTGACAGTACAGCACGCCCTGGTAACCGATAATAGCATAAATCTTTGAATGGATTCAAACTTGCGCTTGTTCCTTTCCAGAATTGCCTTGTCACACCAGATGGAGGCTCCGTAACACACAACTGGGACATATATTACTTTATATATTAATGATAGAACTTTATTCTTTAGGCCCCAATCCGCTCTACTAATCCATCTTATCATTGCAGTGTATTTTTGGATTTTAGCTGAGAGGTATTTTAAGTGGGTATGGAAGGATAAGTTGGCGTCTGAATGTTGACGACACGTGAATATGGTTTTGCGATTTTCTTCTCTGTAGGCCGAATCTCTGGACCACAGTCCAAATCAATGTTGGCGGAGTTCAGCGCGCCGATGATGCTGTTCGGAAAGTGGCGCTTGAAGGTCGAGAGCTTCTGCAGGTTAGAACATCTACTAGAAGTAAAACTTTGCAAGTTTTTTTTTTTGTGGTTTTTCTCTTTTTTGACTTCACGAATAAAATAATTTATAAACCAGTCTTGGAAAACAGAAACACCTATCCAGGCATTTTTCTGAATTTTATACAAAACAGGAAAATTAGAAAGATATTTAAATGCTCTCGGTTTTTTTCAACTTATCGATAACGAGCACGGGCAATCTGTGCGTCCCAGTAGCATTTGTACACATAGCAATTGTAACTCGCTGTTTTTTCATCATAAAAACTGGTGCACACATTTCTCTTTTAGTGGCTAGCTTTTTCTCGGTAATGCTTTCCATAATAAGCCCGTCTCATCATTTTATTTCTCATAATTTGCTATTACTGAAGCAAACTTACTTTGGAAGGATGTCGCCTGCCGATTTGTCTGCAAAGTTTCTCGCCTTGAATATCTAGTTCACATATACAGTGTCTCAATTTAAAGTTTTTTTCAGCCAACCTGTGCTTGCCTTAAAATCTTCATTACCGCTTAATTTTCGATTAAAATACAATGCTTTTTCACACAATTGGTCCAGACACTGGCTCACCTAAACTTCGCTTCTGAAGAAACCTCAAATAAAGTGCACTCTCTAAAGCGGCATTTTCAGGTTTCGATATCGTCTTTTTTTCTGCCTGGTTCTCCTTTACTATCCATAGTCAACACAAATTCTGATATAACATTGGAATTTTTCTTGATGTCTTAAATTGTTGAAGTCCCTACATTAAACTCTCTGGCGAGATTTCCTAAATTTTCACCGTTTTTTTAATTCTATGAATAATTTCCGTTTCTTTTTTTGCAATGTCAAAACTACGTGTTTTCTTTTCGTTGACATTTTCGTTTACCTTAAAAAACTGAGAAAAGTAATAAATCGCATAGTTTCGGGCTAATATTATTCTTATCTAATCTGGAGCTAAATTACACAAAATATGTCATGGAAAATTGGCTTCACGGAAACGAATGACTAAACTGTCACTCATGGTGAACGAGAAAATTCATTAGTCCTAATCCAACATTTCACCAGATATACTACGTAAAAAAAAAAAAAACAGACAGAAATAATTCTCGTAACATAATAAGCATTTGTATCAAATACTACCATTAATAAAAAAAAAAAATAATAATAAAAAAAAGGAAGAAGAAAAATCAGCCTTTCAAATTATTCCGGATAATTATGACTGACTTCCAGATAACCGATGTTCTACTGCAGGGGTAGCCAACTTAATTTGTGATGCGATCTACTTTTTTTTTCTTCAAAATGTGCCGCGATCTACCATCTCAAGAATTTCATTGAGATGGTAAATCGCGTGGTTGAAAAAAAGTTAATCAACACATATTGAAAAATGTTTATAAATTTTAAAATTAAATACAATTCAGAATTCTTATTTTTTAAATTAATATTTTTAAATTTATGTGAAGTTTGTGTCTGAAAAAGTCGAAATACGAAAAGGTCGATTCCAATGTGGGGCCCAAACTGGAATTTAAAAGTTAACTGCATTTTTTTTTACATTTGGGTACTTTTCTCGGCAAACATGTTTCTAATAGTATTTTTCTGATGATCTGGCTTTTAGGGAGATATCGTTTTGCAACGTAATAATTTCGTTTTCAAGTAATATTTTCCCCGAGCGATTTTTTTCTCCAATTTGTTTCGTATTTGAGTCGACATTAAATGGATAAGAAATATATTGAACAATTGTTTTAAAAATCTTTGAATCTGGTTTCAAAATCCACAACTTTGTCAATTTCAAAAACATTTCTCTATTAAATTCAAAAACAGGATTTCACATCTGGTGAGTATGGGCTTGGCACACCCAGGATACTGAGCAAGATATCATCATTCTTCTCTTTCTTGGGATTTCCTTCTACTTCTGACACACACACTCTCTCTCTCTCTCTCTCTCTCTCTCTCTCTCTCTCTGAGGGTAACTCAGAAAATTTTTTTGGCTGGTGCAGCATAAGCCTCAGGCTTTCTTGTGCACTATACGCTATAATGTTAATAATATTTTTTAAAATGATCTTGCATATTTGCCAAATGATAGAATTTTTTTTTTCTTTGAGATCCTTAGCCATTGCTAAAAATTGATATTTATATGCGGAAATACTACTAATGATGTCACCCACATTTTCATTTTTTCCTTGTAATTCCAAATACAGATCACTTAATTTAATATTAAAATCTGCCAAAAAAGCCAGACCACACAACCGCTCTCTATCTTGTAGCTGCTGATAATCATCTCCCCTTTGATCAACAATTTTTTTAATTTCATTCAGCAAATTTCGAAATCTTTGTAGAAACTTACTCCGACTCAGCCACCTCACATCTGTGTGTAATATCAGATCTGGTTCATTTTCATCGAGTTGCATTTGGAAAAGTCCCCTCTGAAGAGATTGTCCTGTGATGGAATTCACGATTTCGAAAGCTATGACCATAACATTTTTAGTATTTAATCTTTTTCTGGCTAACACTTGTTGGTGGATGATACAGTGGTACCTCAAAAAATCGGGGAATTCGTCATTCTTTTGGCACAATGCGATGAATACGTTAAGATGCCCCGTCATTGCTTTAGCTCCGTCTGTTGTTATTGATACGAGCTTAAATAGTGGTAATTTAATTTTTCCAATAATATTTTTGAATTGGTTAAATATATCAATACCTCTAGTTCATTTCTTTTAACGAAATGATACCCAGCAGTTCTTCTCTAGTGACAGAATCATCGAAAACCTTACGAATAAAAACGAGCAATTGAGCTGTATCACTAACGACTATAGATTAATCCAGCTGTAAAGAAAAGGACACCCAATTAGCAATACAGTATAAGCACGCAATTGTCCGTTCACATTTGTACTCATTTTTACGATGCTTCGCATCACGGTATTTCGAGATAATTGCAGACAATTAAAGAGCACTTTTAATTTCATTATTGTTCTTAAAATTTTCAAAAAGAGATTCTGTTATTTCTAAAAATGTGTCTTTGGTGAATTGACCATCAGAAAATGGTTTGCATATTTTTGCAAGAAGATGACTCATTTTAAATGTTGCTACAGTTTGATTTAGATTGTAATTTAGGTGTCATGAAGAAATTTTGTTGCGCGAATAATCTGGATTTAAGTTCTTTTAATTCATTTTTTTAAGATCACACCATTAGGCGGAAAATCCGATTGGTATTTACCATGGAGTGTTGTGCCTTTTTTGTGCAACCAATGAGAGTTGAAGTGCCTTTCTAATTTTCCTATTTTGGGTATAGCCACGGAAGCATTGCAAATCAAACAATATTTTTCTTTTATCATTACAAGAAAGTATTCTAGTTCCCACCCTTGATGAAAATGACACGTTTTACTCTTTTTCGTAATATTCATTTTAAATCAAAGGGTATTAAAGCAAGGGTATTAATAAGCTAAATAAGAATTCGACACAAACTGCTCTCCACAACGTAACTGCGTGAATTTTCACTAGACAAGCCTGGCGGCTGTTCGGCGACAAGAGTAGTCATGTGGTTCAACGGGACTTGTAATAAGCGTATGCAGTGGGGCGCATAATAATAATAATAACATTTAGATTTTTACTAATCTATCTAATCTATTTTTTATATATATTTAAAATTCGTCGTGACGTGATCGACCGAAATTAAAGCCGCGATCGACTTGTTGGCACCCCTGTTCTACTGTATTTTGTATAGTTTCTTCGGTCGTGTAGAGTCTCTCTCTCTCTCTCTCTCTCTCTCTCTCTCTCTCTCTCTCTCTCTCTCTCTCTCTCTCGAAAAAAGAGAAACTCAATATATATATAAAAAAAAAAGATTCACAAGTAACTACATGTTATCCACGAGTCACACCTTAAGACAAAATGGCGCAAACACCCCTGTTATTGACGTAACGTAAGGTAGTTTTTAAACTATACTTCTAATATGATAATAAGTGTGAAAAACACACACACACACACACACACACACACACACACACACACACACACACACAGAAATTTAAGAAATTAATTTGCAACCGAGTCCTAACAATTGCAAGAATTCGTGATAAGTGCCCTCCCGTGTAGCCAGCGGATATAACACTGTGCTCCTCACATTGAGTGGAAAAGGCTTGGGTTTGAATCCCATCAATGACGCAAGGAATTTTTATGGAGGATTTATTTGCAACGTGAATCAATTAGTCGGTTTCGGGTGCAGGTTGATTGGTTATTCCTCCAGAAAACTAGTTTTTCATATAAATCCACCACAGAGCACGGGTTGTTGTTGGATTTTAGGAGCATCATATTGGGTCATATTGCTCCGTGTATACTGTCTGTAAATTGTGCGTGTGCCCTGTGTCGATTTTCTGCTTGCTGGACAAAAAACCCAAGTTTCCGACACCATGCTACCTCGTCTGAGACCGACTAATTCAGGCAAGTTGTGAAAATAACTCGGGCAATTTTTTAACAAATAGAATATACAGACGCCTCATAGCCCTAGCTGCTTTGGCGCTTAACACACACACGCACACACTAATCGCGTGGAACGACATGCACAAAACACCTAGCTGATGTGAGACAACACCACCCCAAGGAACAAGTAAAGACAAGCCTATGTCAACCCGGATAGGTTATGATCCAATTACTGACGCGAATTCGCGCGGAAGCTGCTGGCACTGCAGTGCGAAATAAATTGCGAACCCATAAGGGTAGGATTGCTAGCACCCTCCGGAGTGCGGGAACAACTTGCAAACCCACAGTGGTAAGATTCAGATGTCACCATCTGGTGTAGGATTGTCGGTGCTCTCATGTCATTGCAGGCCTCCAGAATGCCCTTGGCCTCTGGCGATCTCGCTGGGACATCTCTCCCCATGACTTTTATTCGCTTTCCCCTACCCTTACTTCGCCTTCTCTGGGTGGCTTAACTTCTTTCTTTCGTGTTTTTTTTTTTTTTTTTTTTAAATTAGCAGCTGTCAGGAAGTCAGGCGACTCTGGCAGAGACCAACCAGAGTATAATGGGCAGCCTGGCTCACCAGTGGTGATGGTGGCGGGAAACGTAGTGTCCCACTAGGGGGACCCTGCGGCCAAGCAACTAGAGACACGACAACAGAACAAAACACAACACTACACAAACGGGACATTACACTTTTTTGTTTTTGCAGTTGTTCTGCATTCCATCACAGAGTACATACGGCGCAGATGTGGAAATCACTGGTGGTGGCTGACCCTAAATACTATGCCACTATATGCACAAAACACGTTTTGGAGATGTAAGACCTCAACAAATGCCGACATTGCTGTTGTGGTATTAAAAGCATTTACTCTCTTGCTTTTCTCAAGGAGCCCTTGAGAAAAGCAGCAGAATAAACGTACATCAAACGTATATACTGAGAAACAATTGAAATAGAAACAATACATTCCAATGAGGTTTTTTTTTATTTATGTAAACCCCAAACACGAGAGGTATTAGAACCTATAGTACTTAGTACCGTGCTTGGGTTGGAGGATGAGAAGACGAAAGAAGATATTTGTTGACATTGGACTTGAACTTCTGTAGACTGTAATTTTCAAGAAATACGTACGAAAGAAGGTTGTTCCAGAAAACGGCAGTTGAACGAATAAACGAGGAAGATGAATAGTTGGTTCTGTAAGTTTGAAGTTGAACTGTAAATAGATGTTGGGTGGTGGCTGCACGTGTTCGGACTGTTTTAAAAGAGAGAGAGAGCGGGAATTACAGAAGCCAATTCAGAAGAACAGTGCCCATGGAAGTATCTGTAGAAGAGGCATGCAGCAGAAACAGTACGTCTATGAGACAGCGAGTGGAGAGACTCTGTTAGAGATGAATCATTAATTAACCTAACTGCCCTCTTCTGAATGGAATCAAGAAGCCTGAGAGAGGTTTTGGGGGACAGTATTTCATGGTAGGGCGGATTTGCGATTTATACAGAGTGAGCCGCTGTTTGGAAGAAAAGTAACGCCGAGAGCAAAAGAGAAAACCAAGTTTTTTTAGATGCAGAGGAAGCAATATTTGTAATGTGCTTTTGCCAAGAGAGATTAGAAGTCAGGGTAATCCCCAAAAGAGATATATCATTTTGCCTAGAAATCGGAGTGTCACCAAAGATAAGCATAGGAGCAGAAGAATCCTTTTTGCGAGATATAAGACAAGACTGAGTTTTAGAAGGATCGAAATCAATTAAGTTGTCTTTGCCCCACTGGAGAATTACCTGAAGATCGGCATTTAAGGAATTGGTAGCAGATTTTCGAGAAGTTGAAGCTGATTGAGCAGGGCAAGGTTTCTCAAAATGGAAAGTGGAATGCAGTGTGCTATCATCGGCAAAACTATGGATAGGATATCCAGTCAATGGAAGAAGGTCATTAATATACAAGAGTTAGAGTGGGGGAAAGAACTGAACCATGGGGGACACCGGCATTAGTGGAGAAGTTACAAGACAGAGAGCCATCTACCATCACCCGCAGTGAGCGATTAGGAGCATTAGCAACTAAGGCCATATTGCTGCGGGATATGCGGTGGTCATTCTCTGACCTTTCCGCATCCTCCGTATTTGGTGGTGACGGGCTCGAACCCCGGTCTAATCAAGAAGTGTGTGCTACGCATTGCTGCTCCTTCCCATCTGGCTACGGAGGCGCCTCCCATAAGATGGAAGCTTTTTTAGAAGACCTTTATGCCAAACACGATCGAAAGCCTTTGAGATGACACGAGCAACTATTTGTGTTTCGCCGAACCTTTCCATTGAATTAGTTCATAAATGGGTAACATAAGCCAGAATATCACCAGTGGATCGACACTGACGGAATCCATACTAGCGATCGTTGATTAGACGGAAGGTTTCTAGGTAGTTTAAGAGTTGGCAGTTAATTGATTTCTCCATTACTTTAGAAAGAGTAGAAGTAATCGCAATGGGACGATAATCGTATGGAAGGAATCTGTTACCTTTTTTAGGAACTGGCTGGATATGAGCAAATTTCCAAGAAGAAAGAAAAACACCTTTGGAATAAGAAAGTGAAAAAAGGCGGCAAAGCATAGGAGTAAGTTCAGGAGCACGGGTTTTGAGAACAAGTGGAGAAATAACATGGCGACCTGGAGCTTTCTTAGCATCAAGGTTCTTCAAAATCCTTCTGACATCCCTTTGACGGACGACCACAAGTGACATTGAATGGAGCGTGTTGGGAATGGTGTGAGGTGTTTTTCCAAGATCGTTAATACATGAGTTGGAAGAAACATCGGATGCTAGCAGGTCAGCTTTATCCTTGGCTGAAGTGACAGCCGAACCATCTGGTTTGGACAGAGGTGGGAGCAGAGATAGGCAAAAGTTGTAGCCAATAGCTTTGGCAAGAGACCAGAATCCTTGGCTACCATTAGGGCAAGAAATTTTATACTCTTTGCCTGTTCAAACTCTAGTTTGGAGTGATTAATAACTTTTTTACAATTTTGCGAGCATTTGTGTAGTCAGAAAATGAAACTGAAGAATTAGAAACAAGCCAATTACGATATGCAACATTCTTCTCTTGAACAGCCTTAGCACATTTATTGGAAAACCAAGGTTTAGATAAAGGAAGAGATTTTAAAGTGGAGTGTGGGATAAACGATTCCATTCCTTCAAGAATAATTTCACTGACACGAACTGAGCAAACGTTGACATCAGAAGTTTTGAAACAGTAATCCGATCTAGGAAAAAAGAAAAGAAATCTCACAGGTCATCCCATTTTGCATTCTTGTAATGCCAAACGACACGAGGTTGGGAATAGCCATGAGATAAAGGCTCCATTGGAGAAGAGACAATCACCAAGTTGTGATCTGAAGTGCCTAAAGGACCTCTCAGTTCGACCGTGTACTTAGAAGGGTGTTTGTGAGAAAAAGATCAAGCGTGTTGGCTGCATGATTAGGATTGTCCAGTATTCTTGTAGGTAAATGAACAATCTGTGCAGGGTCATTATTAATTGCCAAAGCCTCAGCATCTCGACCAGCTGGGTCGGTGTGACTAAAAAACGGAAGCTAGCTGGAGTTGTGAACATTAAAATCACCAAGGAAAATTAGCTCACTGTTAAGAAAGTTGGACTGGAGAAAGTCAAGTTGCAAAGAGAGGAAGTCAAAGAGCTCCAAGTGATTAGTGGAGTTGGGAGAACGGTAGAGACAACAGATGAATTTGGCACAATGAGGTAGAGAAATTTTAAGGCAGAGATCAAAGAGAGGAGATTCCAAATTGCCAAGTCTCCGACAGGGAATATCAGAATGGACTTATGCACAAGTACCACATAATTTGGGCATCTGATATGAGCATAGTTGACTTAACCGATAACTGAGATTCTGTCAGAAAAAGTACATGTGGTGTGGCAGACTGCAAGTGGAAATGGACATCGTTGAGATTAGAATTGAGACCACGTGTATTTGTGAAATGAATTAGGAATGTGTGGGAGGTTTAGATCGTTTCGCAGATAAGCTTGCGCTATTAGTTTGACAATTCATGGTGTATTGAATAGTAAGAAAAAGTGGGTGGGACGTGCTGTATGAAGTAATGAAATTTTTGGATATGGCGTACACATGGTAAGAATATACCCAGATTCTTGACATAACGTGGCCTCGACAATGCACCCCGCATACACACTACTCGGGCTCCCTCCAGTCACTATCTGGTAGAGTAGAGGTAGCAAGATTATACACTAGCTGATCCGGAAGCTCCTAGAGTTACCAATAGGTTCGGTCCGGTGTACTAACTAGCGGCCGGCCTGCGAACACCGTTTTAGAGTTGTACCCTCGAAATGTATGGAATATGGGATCTCTCCACGATGTTCATCATAACCTCAAGTCATCAATCATACTGTATGATGGAGGAGATGGGGAAGGGTTGACCGAAACTTAGCTCTAGAGACTAAACATGGTTTCACGACTTCAAGCCTCCAATAAGCAAAGTGGTGGTATTGCACCGGTTGATGACAGTCATCTACCACCTAGTACTGCCTGGTAACATAGAGGGGCGGCATTCCTCCTTGTGGTGTGGGCGCCACACCTCGACCCCTGCTTACGTTGGTTCACACCTGGGTGGTCACCCACCATGTACTTGTGCATGGAGGTTATACCCTGGATTACTAACAGTCCCACCATCGTGGAGTTGCAAGCAGAGGATTTGGCTGTCACAGACCGTCCGGACTTCGCCGTTGCACGAGAATTAACATATGAACATGATTCACTGGCCGAACAAAGCCACCTTTAAGCTCAGTGGTATTGTGAACTCCAATTGTGTGTGTACTGATTCCCAGAGAATTCAAACAATCATGTGGATAAGGTTGTGAAATTGCCAGTTTCACAACCTTAGGACCGTTGTACTCTCTAAGATTTTTTTTGGGGCCATTTTTATTTGAGAGTAACGTTACTGGTGTTTATTTATTTATTTGATCAGGTACAAAACAGCAATGAAACATGTATGAGGCTGCAATGACAAAGAATCATTACACAGCTTGAAAGCAGAGACTTGGAATATAATTTTCAAGGTAAAGAAAAAGTAAATGCACAAAAGTGAAGACAAAACAGTTAATAGAAATCAAGTAAAAATAAAAATAAAAGGAGGGATCAGTCAGACTGAAATGAAAAGGCATGAGAAAAAATGAACACTAGGATTTCTTCACGTAAGTTATAGTCATATAAATTGAGATAAAAATCAATTTTAAGGATCAGATAACGAATTGCGGTTAGCAATTTCAGTTTCCCTTGAAGTGTCCAGGGGTATCGAATATCTCCAAGGTTTCTTTGTTGACTGATTTTTGCAGTAGTATTATAGTAGTTGTAGTATCCATAATTTTTCTTGCATAGGATAGTTTTAGCAGTAGATGGGTTCTTAAAACTCTCTTGTCGGTGCTTTGAAGTTTATTTGTGAGACGAGGTGAGGGCAATTTATGGTACAATTTAACAGCTGGTTAAAGAGGAGCAAGTCAGCTTTGTCTCTTCTTTCTTCTAGCGTTTCAAGTCCAAAGAATATACACCACGTTTAGTAGGATTTCTCATTGTATTCTAAACCACTTTTAAAACAAATGTATTGTATGTTTTGTTTTTTTTTTTTATGTTTTTAGTTGCCGATTTTTGGTAAGCTGCATGGGGAATCCAGACCTGTGTGATAAATTCTAGTGCTGGCTTAACATAAATTTTGTAGAGAAAGATGGAGTGCCATTTGATTGAAATTTCTGATAACGCTTAAGAAAACTTAGATTTTTGCTAGCTGCCCTCACAGAGTTTTCAGTATTTATTAACGACAGTGATGACGGCATATCAGGCTTAATGTCTAAGTTTGCTGATGATACAGAAATTGACGAGGGTTCTTGTTACGCTACTGTGAAACAAGACCTAAAGAAATTAGGACTATGACCTAAGAACTGGCAATTGAAGTTTAAAATTGAAAAAATGCAAGATATTGCATAGGAATAGTAGTAATTCCATAATAACATACCAGTTGGGTTGTACCACAAAAAATATTTTGTACCACACTTATGGTAATAGAGAACGAAAAATACTTAGGGGTAATTATATAGTACGACATGAAGTTTTGTGAGCAGTGCAGACAGGCTGCTAGAACAGCTCATGGGGGTTCCGTCAATGATATGCAGGAATTCGCCGAAGTGATTATTAACTGTATAAAATAATGGTTAGACTGCATCTTGAGTACTACATATAGGTCTGGAATCCTCATTTTAGGATGAATATGGATCTGTTGGCACCGGCGCAGAGAAGGTCAATAAGATAAATCAAGAGCACCAGAGTATATATCAAAAAATGTAATTATCAAAAAAATTTATTTTTTGTAAATTGCAGAATCTGAAAACGTGGTTTATAAGGAGACTTGATTGAAGTGTTTAAGGCTTTAAATAGGTTGAATAAACTAAAGGCCGCCCTAGCCGAGTGGTCAGCCGCGCGGGTGCATAAGTACACGTGCCTTGAGTGCCCCGGGTTCAATCCCGTGATTGCTGAATACGGTGCTGCTTCTTGTATTCTCTCTACCTTGTGAACTCCTCTGACCGTGTGGTCGTCTCGGAGTATAAACAGAAAATTCATTCATTCAAATGCTAATGGCATCATCCTCTCCTCTTTCTTACACGACGCACACAGGAAAAAAAGGATATAAATTTAAACTGAAAAAGGATGGCTGAAAGATAGGTGTGCTAAAATTTGCCTTCAGCCAAAGTGATGGCTGTCGGAACAAACTTACATTCCTTGTGGTGGAAGTGGGTAATTTGAATAACTATAAGGAAGGAGTAAACAGATTATTAGAGGAGATGGACAAATGATAATGGTAGGGTTTTTTTTTTTTTTTTTTTTTTTGTTTTTTTTTTTAGTTAACGCTGTATAAGCTTGCATCATATGCCACTGCTAATACTAAATACTGCTCATCAAGTGTAAGGGGGACGAGGAAGTTTTACTATCAGGAAGTTGGGCACCACTAGGGTTGTAGTGAAGGGTATACACTGTACCCTCTGGATTATTTTTAGGTGAATAGCGTATACCTTCTGGTTTTTCAAAGATTTGAAAAAATAAATATTAAAATATTTACTGAAAATAAAAAAAATCAATTTATTAGGCAATACTTATAGTTTTATTATTTTTAATATACCTGGTGGTTATAAAATAAGTTTCCATATTCAGGGGACCCTAGTGTCTAAACGGTTAGAGTTAGCGCTGCGAAAATCGGTGAATATATCATTTAGGGCAGGGGTGGCCAACTTAATTTGTGATGCGAACGACTTTTTTTTCTTCAAAATGTGCCGCGATCTACCGTCTCAAGAATTTCATTGCACATGGTTAAAAAGGTTAATCAACACATTGAAAAATGTTTATAAATTTTAAAATGAAATATGATTCAGAATTCTTATTTTAATTCATACGTTTTTAAATTTATGTGAAGTTTGTGTCTTAATGTCATCTGCCAAGCTTTCATTTTGAAGTAATATTTTTTCCATGTGAAAAATCGCAGGGATTTTTTTTGCAATTTGTATCGTAACTAAGTCGACGTTAAATGGATAAGAAATATATTGGACAATGTCTTCATTTGTTTTAAAATCACTGAATCTGGTTTCAAAATCATTCACAATTTTCTAAATTTCAGAAACATATTTCTTACTATTAAATTCAAAAATAGAATATTTTTGCAAATGATCTTGCATACATATTTGCAAAATGATCGATTTTTTTCTTTGGGATCCTTAGCCATTGCCAAAAATTGATATTTATATGCAGAAATACTACTAATCATGTCATCCACATTTTTATTTTTTCCTTGTAATTCCAAATTCCGATCACTTAATTTACTGGTAAAATATGGCAAAAAAGCCAGAACACACAACCACTCCGTATCCTGTAGCTGCTGATGATCATCTACCCTTTGATCAACAAATTTTTTAAATTTTATTCAGCAAATTTTTAAATCTCTGTAGAAACTTACTCCGACTGAGCCACCTCACATCTGTAATGTCAGACCTGGTTCATTTTCATCGAGTTGCATTTTGAAAAGTCACCTTTTGAAGAGTTTGTCGTCTAATTGAGTTCACGATTTTGAAAGCTATGTCCATAACACTTTTAGTATTTAATCTTTTGCTGGCTATCACTTGTTGCTGGATGATACAGTGGTAACTCAAAATATCTGGGAATTCATCATCCTTTTGGCACAATGCGATGATCTGTTAAGATGCCCGCTCATTGCCTTCGCTGCACCTGTTGTTATTGATACGAGCTTAAATAGTGGTAATCTAATTTTTTCAATAATATTTTTGAATGCGTTAAATATATCAAGACCTCTAGTTCTTTCTTTTAACGAAACCATACCCACCAGTTCTTTAGTGGCAGAATCATCGAAAACTATACGAACAGAAACCAGCAAGTGGGCTGTATCACTGACATCTGTAGATTCATCCAGTTGTAAACAAAAGGACACACAATTAGCAATATGAACACGCATTGTTAGCTCTCATTTTTACGATGCGTCGCATCACAGTATTTCGAGATAATTTCAGATCTTGAAGAGCACTTTTAATTTTATTTTTGTTCTTAAAATTTTCAAAAAGATAATCTGTTATTTCTAAAAATGCGTCTTTGATGAATTGACCATCAGAAAATGGCTTGCATTTTTTTGCAAGAAATGACTCACTTTAAATAACGCTACAGTTACTGCTTTAGAGTGTAAATTATGTGTCAAGAAGAAATTTTGTTGTGCGAATAATCTGGATTAAGTTCTTTTAATTTATTTTTTTCTAAGGTCTTATTAGGCGGAAAATTCGATTGGTATTTACCAGGAGTGCGATGAAGTGCCTTTCTAAATTTCCTTTTTTGGGTACAGCCACGGAAGCATTGCAAATCAAACATTTTTCTTTTATCATAAGAAAGTTCTAGTTCCCACTCTTGATGAAAATAATACGTTTTACTCTTTTTAGGAGTATTCATTTTAAATCAAAGGGTATTAAATTAGCGTGTAAGTACTGTCCAGTTATTAATATTAAGTAAGCTAAATAAGAATTCGACGCATACACTATGTTCTCCACAACGTAACTGCTTGAATTTTCACTAGACAAGCCTAGCGGCTGCGCGGCGACAAGAGTAGTCATTTGGTTCAACTGATTTGTAATAAGTGTATGCAGTGGGGCGCATAATAGTAATATTTAAATTTTGACTAATCTATTATATATATATATATATATATATATATATATATATATATAAAATTCTTCGTGATCGACTTGTCGGCCACCCCTGATTTAGCGATTCAAATTTCTGCCACCAGGGGAAAAACGGCGCTGCACATATGTAAAAGTTGTCATTTACTTCAAGACACGCTACTTACGCAAATAGCATACTGTTAGATAGAAGCAGAATGGCCAGCGCCACCGTTAATAATGATTATGGCTTCTACAAAAAAGGAACGTGCTCTTTTAGTAAAACTGTTCTATCAGAATGATAGTAAGGCTAATGCAGCACTACGTGAATATCGAAAACTTAAAAGGTTTGCGTATAGGACCTTTGACATCAGTGGGGCTTCGAAAACTAATAAAGAAATTTGAAGTAACAGGGGAGTTAGGGGTAATTCCAGGCAAGGGACGACCACGTATCGGAATGGAGGTAGTGGATAAAGCGGTTGTAATGGTCAGAATGCGAAACGCTACTAGTCAGTAGTGGCAGAGGTGTGTCAAGAGACTTGAACCCTCCTTGGTCTACTGTATGTAAAGTGCTTCGAATAATTTTACGCTGGTTCGTACAAGATTCACGTATTGCAAGGACTAAAGTCTTGTGATCAGCAACAACGAATAGACTCTACGATTTCTGGCTCGTATTGAGCCAGAAATCGTAGAGTCTATTGCACATTGCACATTCCATGTGCAATGAAATTCTTGTGGTCTGATGAGGCACATTTCACTCTTCATGGGGCTGTAAATCCGAATATGGGGAACTTCTAGTCAATCTGCTGTGCATGAAAGACCGCTACAAATCCATATGTTACAGTATGGTGTGGGTTCACAACAGAGTTTATAATCGGACCATTTTTCTTTGAAGAATCTACACCTCATGGCCCCGTAAGGTGCACGGTACTGCGCTCTTCTAAGAGATCACATTATTCCCGGTCTGCAAGAAAGGCAATGCTTGGAGACCATAGTGTTCATGCAAGATGGTGTCCCTCCCCACGTTGGTCGACAAGTGAAGGAACTGCTCCGTTCAACATTCGGAAATGTTCGCATCATTTCTAGATACTTTCCGTAGTTCTACCAGTCCGAACACAGATCTCAATCCCTGTGATTTCTGGCTATGGGGATACCTGAAAGACAGTTTACCGTGGTGGCATACAGACGCATGTCGATTTGAAAGCAAGCATTAAACAGCATATAACCAACATCCCCAATGAGATGCTATGCGAAACTGTGTCGTAGCAGTCCTCCGTTTTCAGAATGTTATCCCAAGTGAAGGAAAGCACATAGAACAATATCTAGATTTTTAAGTTCTGATATTAAAATCTAATCCTAAGTTAAGTATTCCATTTCATGTTTACAGTGCCAGTTTTTCCACTGGTGGCGGAAATTTGAACTAATTTTGTTTTCTTCTACAAATCGCTTCCCCACACCCAAAATGCTATCTCTAACCCACAGAATTTCATAACGCTATTTCTAACCGTTTTGACGCTAGGGTCTCCTGAACAGGGAAACTTATTTTATAACCCCCCGTATATGTCGTGTGCGTATGTGTGTGTGTATATGTGTGTATATATATATATATATATATATATATATATATTTTTTTTTTTATAATAGATATCGTAAGAAGGGTATATGCTATTTTAAATATTTTTAAGTGAGATATGTAGGTACTGCCTGAAAAAATATTATTATAGATCTTAGAGTTAGCTGTGTAGGTAAAGGCCGAAAATACGTAAAAGTAAACTATACAGAAGTAGACTAAATATACCTGTAGTTAAATCAACCTAGTAACCCTAAATTACCGATACCGGCCCACGTGGCCATACCTAGTGAAGAAAAATAATTAGCAATACAAGTAATTATAATAATACAATACAAATTGTTAATTATATCATCCTACCTGTTAACAGCTAAATTATCAAATACTTAATTATTAAAGCTAATTTACTATTCAGCTACCTATCTACTTAAACACTAAACCTTATATTACTAATTGGACAGATGCTGATGCGCTACTAAACTTCCAATTCCAATAACTTATTTGACCTTGTTATACAAGAGGGTGACAAGAGAAACAGAAAGCTCTGTTAATTATGGGTCGTGTATATTAAAAGTGTTAGCACCTCGATAAAGTCCCTTTCAATGTATATTATTAACTATAATTGACAATTTGTATTGTATTATTATAATTACTTGTATTGCTAATTATTTTTATTCACTAGGTATGGCCACGTGGGCCGGTATCGGTAATTTAGGGTTACTAGGTTGATTTAACTACAGGTATATTTAGTCTACTTTTGTATAGTTTACTTTTACATATTTTCGGCCTTTACCTACACAGCTAACTCTAAGATCTATAATATTTTTTTCAGGCAGTACCTACATATCTCACTTAAAAATATTTAAAATAGCATATACCCATCTTACTATATCTATTATAAAATATTACCACGGATGTAAGGTTTAATCTATTACAGATGGCTTTAATCCGATCGGGAATATATTGCACTATATCATATTACTTTATAAAATTATTTCATAAATTGTTCCTATTATATATATAACCGATATTAAGTATAAAATCAAAATGAAAAAATATGCCAGTAGTATGGCAAAATGTAAATGCCGAATATGGGGAACTTCTCGTCCATTTGCTATGCATGAAAGACCGCTACAAAGTCCATAGGTTACAGTATATGGTGTGGCATATATTTTAATTTTATACTTAATATCGGTTATGTAATGGGCATCATGTGGAGGATGTGTATTTTACTGCCTCTAATGATAGCTTTATATTTATTTTATATACTTTCCTTATTTTCTTATCTATTTTCATAATGTCATTACACACACACACACACACACACACACACACACACACACAGGTGTTCAAATAAAGTGCATCACCCCTTAAAATTGTAATTGCCGTCCGAATAACGTAAGTATATGGTAATATTTCTTACAGATTGCATCAGATAAGATTGACACGCGTAGGTGATGACTTAATATTGCATCAGCTGTTACTTTCAGCTATATAAGCGCGCGCTGCAAGAGTTGCAGTCATTCCTTTCTTGTGTCAGGATGGCGAGTTACGTGCAGTTGACTCCACGAAGAAAGAGTGCTATTGTTGATTTACGTGAGGAAGGATGTTTTTCCTGTCATATTGAAGAAGAAGAAATCTTTATTGTACAGTAAAGATACAATATATGCCCGCCACAGCCAGTAAGCCAGGGGCTTGACAATTTTATAGGATGATATAAAAATATGTACAGTATAACAAAAAGATAACATAACATGAAATTAACTTAAAAACGTGGCATTAACCATTCTATAAATATGAGTATATGCATAGTTCTGAGCCAGACAGTACACCCAGCCAGAAGACGCCTCTTCAAAAATGGACTTGTAGCCCGTCGTACTAAGAAGAAGCCCCTCCTCACAGAAAAAAATCAAAAAGGCCTGATTAATTTGGTGAGAATAAATTCAACCTGCATGGCTCTGATGGGAGACAAACGATTCGTCGTAGACGTGGTGAAGAATACCGTTCAGACTGTATGGTGTGTACAGTGAAATTCCTTGCCAGCCAAATGATATGGGGGTGCATTTTGTATGGCGGAGTAGGGCACTTGCAGTTTATAAAAGGTTCCGTAAATGCCAATGGATACCTGGCTATATTGGAAGGCAAATTGCTGCCAACCATTAAGACCATTTTAACCTGCCAAGTAACTGCATCTTTCAGGACGACTCTGCTTCTTGTCATCGGGCGAAAAGTGTAAGTAGGCACTTCTGTAGTTACTTTAGTTTCATTTATGCATTAGAGGTTCGACAGTAATGTGTTTACATTTGTTACAGGTGAAAAAAAAATGTTGGAAGAACGGTCCATTACAGCTGTTAGCTGGCCAGGAAACAGCCCGGACCTGAATCCTCTAGAGAACTGTTGGCATCGTGTGGAATCTGCAGTTGCCAGAAAGAAACCAAAGATCCTTCGTGAACTTCAAGAAGTAATAATTCGTGTTTGGAACCACGAACAGTCAGTTGATTATCTTCATAAATTGATTTTTTCAATGCCTCGACGGTGTGCTGCTGTCATCAGGGCCCAGAGGCCGTTCAACTAAATATTAGTTTGCACCTGGTAAACTTTTCATTTTGCTTTCCATTTAAAATGATAAACTGAAGCAAATTGAGGGCTTCTGATAATCAGCCATAATTGTCGTGTTTACCAAAACTGTTGTATAAAGGTTGCAAATGCTAATTTTGGAATATTTTGAGAGCGCCTGTCAAATATTACTTAGTTTTGCCTTAACTATTAATAAATATCTTTTCTTTATATTTCTGTTTGTGATGCTAGTCATTAATGTAACATATCATCGCGAAAAAGGGTTAGAAATGTGAAATTCCTTGGTGATGCACTTTCTTTGAACACCAGTGTATATACCCACACATGGGTATACGCCGTATACCCTCAGGAATTCGATTTAATAAGCCTGATATGCTCAGTATACTTCCTGCTTTTCGTAACATTTATAGAATATGTCTTCTGCTCATTTTACGACTACAGCACCACCACGTTTTCTTTTTGATGTCAGATCGCCCTGAATGTTGAATTCACACGTCGTTGGGTAGATGGAAGAGAAATAATGAATTTCCGTTACGTTCTCCAGATTTTACTCCACCGGACTTTTGCCTGAAGTAGTATTTCCTAAAGATATGGTGTACTTTAGGAAACAGAAATTAGCAACAATCAAAAGTTTGGGCATAGAATTTAACGATCTTATACATCTCTCCCTGTACAAACAAAAGCTTCTTAAAAGCCCTCGTGGGTAGCACAGTTGGTAGGATCGCCGTCCTCCCCATACCGTATGAAAAAGACCTAAGTTCAAGTCCCGTCGCTGAAGTGAGGAATTTTTAAGGGCCTTTTTTCACAACCGCGTTGAGTGAGTCGGTACCAGACGAGGATAGCATGTTTTTTTTTCTCCCGGAAACTCAGGTTTTTTTCCACTAAACAGAAAATCGACCTCAGAACGCACGTAATTTACAGAGAATATACACGGAACAATATGGTCTTAGTTGCCGATGCCCCTAAAACCTTACAATTTACTCAAACTTGTCGCTCAGTTATTTGACGCTATTATCAACACTTTGTAGATCAGCGATGGCGACTTTTTCGTACTTGCTTGTCAATAATATGAAACAAATAATACAATTTTCGCATGAAATAGTGTAAAAGTAACAAAAAGTAATAGTCATTATCGATAATAGCAATATTTGAAAGTTTCTAATGAGCATATTTTGCTGCACAATTGTATTATGGTTTTCACCGCTAGATGTCGATGACGGAGCATGAAACAAATTTGTCTTTAATTAAAAAATAACACAGTACTTGTTTTTTGTAATGAATGCTAATTTTGGGTGGATGCTTGCTAGTGCATTTTACTACTCGTGGCAAGCGTGGCATTGGTTCGACATCTCTGGACTAGATGTTGCAAGTAAACACTTTGAACATCATTGGCGCCTCCGTAGCCAGGTGGGCAGGAGCAGCAGTGCGTAGCACACACTTCTTAATTAGACCGGGGTTCGAGCCCCTGACCACCAAATGCGGAGGATGCGGAAAGGTCTGGGAATGACCACTGCATATCTCCGGAGCAATATGGCCTTAGTTGCTAATGCTCCTAAAAAAACAAAATAACAACAACAACTTTGAACATCAGAAGTAATGAATTATATACCAAACTTCTTTCGCTATATTCTATAAATGTTTTCGAATAGCATCGGGTTCATGAAAAATGGGGAAGGGTGGTGGGAAGGACGATGCACTGGATGCGAAGCACCCT
Source organism: Mastigoproctus giganteus (assembly GCF_048544385.1). NCBI lineage: Eukaryota > Metazoa > Arthropoda > Arachnida > Uropygi > Thelyphonidae > Mastigoproctus > Mastigoproctus giganteus. The sequence continues at coordinate 81,317,926 of NC_143582.1, forward strand.
GGTTTCCCCCTCAGAACAGAATCGTAAATCATGTTAAATCGTTAAATCCTAGTTATGGGTTCCGAGACACCAAATCACAATATCCTGTATGGTATGTATTGTTATACATTGTTCCACGGCGCCTCCGTAGCCGGGTGAGCAGGAGCAACAGTGCGTAACACATGCTTCTTGATTAGACCGGGATTCGAGCCCGTAACAACCAAATACGGAGGATGCGGAAAGGTCAGGGAATGACCGCTGCATATCCCCGGAGCAATATGGCCTTAGTTGCTAATGCTCCTAAAAACCAAATAACAATAACATTGTTCCAGATACCTTGTATATATGATATTCGAAATGAGAACATTGAAGTTTAGTTAGAAATAGGTTCTGCCGAGAAAAATGTTTAACTTGTACCCACCAGGAGATCCATTCTTTATTCAATTATTGAACCGTTGCATGCAGTAAGTTTATGAAAGTGAAACATTTACAGAAACGGCTGAGTGCAACTATGGATCGCGGTGTTGCCTGTTTTTATTAATACTTGATGTTTTTAACTCCACAAGGAGGAGTAAGCACTGAATTGTAGGACTCAAAGTTATAAATCGCATGGTATGAAATGGGGTATTTATGATAGCCATGGTAATCGAAATTACCTGCCTCTCATTTTGAACCCTTGTAAGAAAGAACTGAGTTGGAAACCTGTCAAGACAGGAGGATTTTTTATCGGCATTTTCACACCGTAGTTGAGTTAGTCGGTCTCTGCCAGCCGACGTTTTCTTTCCCGCATAACTCTCCTTTTCTTTTCAGTAAAACAGGTAAACTGTCTACGGCATACAAGCAATTCACAGACTAAATGCATTGACACTCACTTAGCCTTGGCGCAAAATGAACACAAAACAACAATAACTCACTTTTTCTTCTGTAGGGGCATATCTCTCCAGAATTACTTAATAGATCTGCTTCCGTGGTAGAGATTTATCCTACCACCTGTTTTCGAAATTTCCGCGTTTCGATTTATGTAAGTGACAGGAGGAATTCGCTACCAAGTTGTTTTTATTTTTTGCTCCTACTTTTTTACTTCTGATGTAGTTAAGGGCTGGAAGCAGCTGGGTGATCAACGCCGAACTGCAAATAGTACACACCTTTAAGTTGACTGTGGTTTAAGATCACGTGATAATATTTTTGTCAAAATAACTAGTGTAAACTCCTCTGACCTATATGGTCGTGCCGGAGTGTGAAGGACTTTAATTCTTCTTAGGAGTATAAAGGATCTTCTAAAACTAAGAAGAAATTCTTTCTTAGTTCTCTGTCTAAAACAAAAAAAAAAAAAGTCCTTTAAATTTCTTTTTTGTTTTAGACAGAGATATATATCTTCTTTTTTTTGTTGTTGCATACATTCAAAGCAATCTAGAATACATACAGCTCAACGAAACGACATGGCTTACGCTTTGTAACTTTAGTTGTCTTGGTCCTTAGAATCAGTAGTCCACTTCAACCCTTAACAGATCTAATAGAGCGAAGCAGTGATCTATGTTGAATTAGAATCTTTCATTCAAAATTTCTCTCTTTAAACACATTCGGGATAACATGAACCCTCCCTTCCCCCACTTCTATCACGAATCATTCAACAGTTAAATTTGAATTCACTCCATCCATACTTTTCAAAGATAAATGAACTACGGTTGAAGTGGAGAGGCACCTCCAGAATCTGATATGAATTTTCCTTCATCGATGTGTACGAGTGGGGGATTATTGTTTATCTCGCCATTCAGATGGTAATCCACATCAGCGTAAGTGAATCTCAGTGTATAGTGTAGCCTTCTTGAGTAAGCCTAATTGTGAAAGTGGAAGTCGTGTGCATTCTGTATATCTACGAAATTAAAATTAACTGTTGGGAACTAGCACGAATCATTAAAAACAGGAGATTAGAGCTAGATGCGCTCTCAAAATATGTGGAATATTATTTTTCAGCGACAATATTTGCGTACATTTTTCTTGCTGCTAGGGATGAGGTGCCTATTTCAATATTTTTATTGTTCTTCCTAACGTAGTATGGCAATCCGAAACTATGCGATGCAAGCTTCTTAAGTGAATTAAAGAAAATCACGAGCTTAGGAAAATATTCATTAAAATAATTGACAACCAATTCTTCTTGCATACTTTCCTACCCCATTGTACCTCAAGTGATAAACATCAATCGAGGAATATCTTCAATTTTCAGATATTTGGATGATCATTTCATTATTTTGACAGCAGCTTACATTTATAACGGAAGATTACAATAATTTCTGATGAGAAACATCTTATTTCTGAAAATGATGAGAAATATCTATCATTTCTGAAAATATTATTTATTGACCTTTCAAGCACTGAAAAGTTCTCGAAAGGTCAAGAAATGATAAGTCAAAAGATAGGTCAAGTGCTGAAAAGTAAGGCAACTACATTGGAAAGAGAATCTATATTTCTTGTATATTAATATGCGTATAGCAATTTAGCCTTCACAGCTTTAAGGCCGTGGGGGGGGGGGGAGGTTTCAAGATTAGGTTTTCAAGAACAGGAAGGTTTGAAGATCAGGTTAATATGAAATTAATGAGTATGCAGTGAGTAAATATTAAATAATAAAATGAGAATAATGAGATGAAAAAATAATAATAAGTAAGTAATAAATAAATTATAATAAATACATCGAGTCATGTTTCCATGACGAAATATGTTGTCAAATCTCGATTGAGATATCTTTTTTCGTTTAGCTTTCGAGACTACAGACAGTTCCAAAACAATCATAGATAAACACAGGTTCTTCTAATTAATAAACAATGACTGAGAATTATCTCATCTGTTGTGCTGAATAAAACATGAAGCCATTAAATTCAGTTAAATATTCTGAAAAGATATGAAATAAGTATTACATATTTATTTCATGGCTTTTAATCGTTATTTTTTCAGAGGTCTATAATGGTTTTTAAGCAGACCAGTAATCTTCGGTAAATCAGCACTATTCCTCGTAGACTGGACAATTCTAAGTTCTCTGTTCCTTTTTTGTAGCGCCCTCCAGTATTGGCATTCGCTATAAAGAAGCCAGTCATAGAATTATGTGGACATTCCAAACCATCTGTAAACTATAAATGCCTCGTAATTCTTAACCTAATGAAAAATATATGTTCATTTAAACGAGAGAGAGAGAGAGAACGAGAACGTTTCGACTCTAAATCAAAACTTGCCTTTATGTTGCGGAATTCTACCATTTTAGTTATCCTTTTTATATATAACAATCGGAAATCGATGAATTTATAAATACAGTATTCATAACCTCTTAAAATTTTGAACTTGCAGCATGATAAAATAATTAAATGTGAAAAGTCACATTTAATCAGAGAAATTTTAATGTGAGATGACCCCAGAGAGATCATCTTATGTTTGGAATTGCCTTGGATTCATTGTTTCTTACGAGAAGATATTGTAAAATAATGAGGTCAATAATCCAATGAAGGAATTATTGACTGATAAATTTACATTTATAAGCTCTCAAAATATCCTCCATCTGACTTAATATAGCATCCATTGTCAATGTTGAGCTCACGTTACAAACACCGATTCGAAGGCTGCTTTAGGAGGTTCCTATTGCGCTTACTCATAACTACGTTATTGAATTCAGCATCCAGTCCAACGTGACATTTGCAAAGTTATATGATTTCGAGAAACAGAAAGGTCGGACGCAGCCAGATTTGGCGAATAAGACAATTGTCCCATCAATGTACAGTCCCTCTCTTCATCAATTTTTTTAACCCCTTTTTATCGAAGGCTGCGTTTCTCAACTTATGGATCGCCACACATCCATAATGGGTTGCCTGAAATTCCAAGTACTAATTTTTTTACTTTACTTTAAAAAATGACTTCAATGAAATAATAAAACATTTATATGATAAAATGTTAAATCTCAACGTGTGTATGTTATTAAAATGATAAAAAATAAAATAGGTTGTTGTTGTTGTTGTTGTGTGCGTGAGTGTAATATGCTGTATCCATAATGTGTGTGTCGTTCGCAGAGGAATAATGAACATGAATGAGTCAACCCCATTTCCTCTAACTCTGCCGATCGATACATGACGTGCGTCTTGTATGCTTGTGAGTTTTAGAGTTAACTGAAGTTCAGTGGGTTTTCTTTATTAATTAATTAATTCTGGATATAGTATTTTTTATAATTTTATAGGATATCATAATGGTTGCGATTACATCCTAAAAAGGTTTGAGTATCAGTGAGCTAAGGATTTTTATCAGAGTCGTCAGTTTCATTCCAGTATAATAAAAGCTAACTCTCCATTCCTGAAAACTGCTGTCCCATGGCACAGGGCTGCAATAGTTTTGGGATGTAGCTGAATAACTGTCTTGTAGTAATTCGTGTACGCTGAGTTCATAATTATCATCCATTTTCCCCATCACATTTGTTTACCTATTTTTTTCACAACGTTATACTCTTTTAAATGTTTTTGAATAAATGAGCAAAAATGATATTTTTTTTATTATTGCACAGTTGGCATTCACTAATTACCGACTTTTCTAGCATGATCGTGAACATAGAACTTTTCATGAAGATGACACATGCAACGAAAAATGGCGTTAGCATATGCATAGTGTTTGGGGGTAAGGCGCCACCGGCGGTCTCCCCCAACTTCGCCATCAGTACTTTTATGAAGAATACAAAACTCTAAATGCCAGAAGTGTGTGTAGCATATGGTATTGTGTTGAGTTCTGTTGTTTCTCTGGCTACTTGGACGCAGGGCCCCTACTAGAACCCTTCGTTAATCGCCACCACTACCATTAGGTGGTGAGCCAGGCTGCCCATCATTCTCTGGCTGGGCGATAGTGGAACTTGGAAATTATAGCGGTGAGGAAGATGGAAGGACGAGGAAAGAAGGCGTCCTCCAGATGAGGGAGGCAGGGAAGGAAAGAAGAGTTGGAAACCCCTGGGCCGGGAAGCCCATCCAAGTCTAGGGAAAGTAAAAGTTTGCAGGGCAGAGAACACTGCAAAGAGAAGCGCCATTTGGCATTCCGCAAGTATCAGAGGCACCTGATCCACTTTACGTTATACAGGTGCAAGGTCATCCTACACTTGAGGGTGTGAGCAGCACCTGATCCACCCTATCGTGGACAGGTGTGCATAGTTATCCACCATCCGAAGCTTTCGGCAAAAAATCCTACCCTTTTGAGGGTTTGCAAGATGGCATATATATTCAGTTAGCATAGCAACTCAGTGATCACTAAATTGTGACCACCCCATCCAGTATGGATTATGCCGCATAGCTCGCAGTATAAAATGCCAACAGTTCCCTACGCTAGAGCAGTGGTAATTTGCATCTGGTCATGCAAGTCAAAGTGATAAAGTAGTAGTTATGGGAAGTTGTAAAGATAATCACGGAGTTTCAAAAGGGCATGACTCTGAGAGCTAAAAATCACTACTTTCATACAATTTTTGTTATTATATGAATCATGGGTAACATGCTGTTATTTTGAAAAAAATTACTTTTTTTTTTTTCCGAGGGGGTCTTAGGATGGGGAACTGAGGCCATGTTGCTCCGTGTATATTGTCTGTAAATTGCGTCTTCGGAGGTCGATTTTCTGTTTGCTGACGAAATACCCGAGTTTCGGGGAAAAAACTATGCTACCCCCGCATGAGACTGACTAACTCAGCCACGCTTTGAAAAAGACCCATAAAATATTATTCCCGTCATCGACGGGATTCAAACTCAGGTCTTTTCTACCCAATGTGGGAGGACGGCGATCCACGAGGAAAAAGTATTTATTTCATTGTACCCATAAGGCATATAGTAAATTTTCTACAATTAATACACTGAAAGGGCAGAATTCTTGGGATTTCTGGTATACAGGTTCACTGCATTCACGTAGACGGTAATTCGATCTGAGTATGGATAAATGTCGTGAATTAACGGACTTTGAAAGAGGGATGATAATGGGTGCCCGACGAATGGGTCACTTTATCGCGGAGGTGGTACAGAAATTGCACTATTTCCATTCGACAGTATCAAGAGTGCATCGGGAATACGCTATTTCAGGAATAACATATCATCGCGGACAGCGCTGTGGGCAGAGAAAGGTAGTGAATGAATTTGCCCGTCGACGTCTGTCTCGCATTGTTTCAGCCAACCGGAGAGCAACATTGGCACAAATCACCGCCGACTTCAACGACTGAGGTGCCAGAAACATCTCCACCAAGACCACCAGGCGATCATTAGCCGCAATAGGTTATGGAAAATGCCAACCCACCAAAGTTTCATTGCTAACACCACGACACAGGACTCCATGCAAAGCAGTGGACGTTGGATGTTGGAGACGGGTCTCCTGGTCCGATGAGTCCCGTTTCTAGTTATTTCAAGAGGACGGGGTGCGTATCTGGCGCAAACCGCACGAACCTATGCACCCGTAATGTCAATAAAGAACTGTTCAGGCATGTGGACGGTCGGTAATGCGTCTAGACATAGCAGCCCAACGTACGCCCAACTGGCATACGTTGGGCTTCTATGTCTAGACGCATCTTTTAACGGTTCAGATTACTTGTCCATCCTTGCAGACCATCTGCATCCCTTCATGGTCATCGTGCACCCACAGGGTATTGGACTCTTCCAGCAGAACAATGCGCCTCCCCACAGACCCGTGGTGACTAGAACATGGTTCGAAGAGCATTCCGCAGATTTTACCACCATGGAATGGCCTCCCCGTTCACCGGACATGAACCTTGTGGAGCAATTTTGGGATTCTGTGGTAAGGTCCGTTCGAGCTTTGGATCCTCTACCCAGAAATGCGACGGAATTATGGACAGCAGCGCAGCAATCATGGATGGAAATACTTGTGGAACGCTTTCGTGAACTAGTGGACTCAAGGCCTCGCCGTGCGACTGTCCTTATCCGGGCCAAAGGTAGACCTACACGTTACTTGGTAGGTATCCTATGATTTTTGTCCACTTAGTGTAGTTTCATACGTGAATTGTTATTACTTATGTTCTTTCAGCTATTTATAAAGATTAGCTGCCAGTATAAGGATATGCAACATGAAAAATGAGACCTCAATTTTTTTGAGGACCACTGTGTTCAAGAACGCGTATCTCGAACTCGAATAATTGGATTAATTTCTGTGAACCCTTCTAACTTTTCTGTCGTCAGCAGATTTTGATACTACACTGTGGGTACTTTAGTCAGTGTTAATGTATATCAGAAATAACAGTGAATAGAGTAGAATCTTGTGGCACCTCACCATGACTTTCTGCGACTTAAAGTAACAGTTGTCAATGGCTACCCCTTACGTACTACAAGGTGAGCGGAAAGTCACTGAAGCAGGATATAGGTTACAGCGGAAGTAGTTATAGTGAATAAAAAGTATAAATTAAGAATAGTTAAAAAAAGAAGAATAAAGTCAGAGGGGGTATGTGTGTTAGGTGCGCACGTGAGTGCGGTTTCTGTGTATTGGAAGTAGCCCCCATGGGCATGTAGACAAGTATCCCTTCGTTTTATCTTGTTAGTGACCACTTGTACCAGTTTAATGTGGGAGATACTCCTGGAAAGTTCGTGATTGCTTACCTCAGGTCACCAAGACTACTCTATTCGAAAAATTCACTGCATTTTTCATTGCACCACAGATAACAATCAGGAGAAAGATGCTCGGTGATCAAATGTCCCTGGAAATTATACTTACATCGAAGACATCACGAAGAAGTGCCATGGATATTTCACCTTGTGCCTATAGCGTTGCCTGTTGAAAGTAGCCTCGGGTAATTTTGTCCTGGGTTAAATATGCAATTAAGATGTACAAAATCATATCACGATAATCCTTTGAACTGATAGTTCTCTCAAAGAATACGGAGACCATTTATTCGTCTTCATGATTTATTGTTGTAGTTGGGGTTTAGAAGCATCAATGGTTCAACCATATTGTTCCGTATTTATTGTTTGTATATTTTATGTTTTCTGGAAGAAAAACCCCAATTTCTGGTATAAAACTGTAAGGACCCAGCCTTACAATAATTTAATAAAGTTTGTTAAATATTGGAAGAATTAATTGTGGCGTATATAGTTAGTTTCAGTCATGTATCATTTGTTAAGAAACACTGAAATTCGAAGGTTAGTCCAAACACACCCAGTTAGTTAAATCTCGGTTGTATGGAAAAATTCCTTAAGCGAGTCAGTAAAAGCAATCATAATGGACCGAAACAAATCCCACTTAAGACAGGAGCATATACACTATAGAAAGGGCGCTGAGTGCGGAAGTGGCCCTATTAATAAATTTCACGGTTCGACCTCTAGCAGGTGTGGGCGACGTAGTAATGGGGGGTGAGGTCACAAAGAAAGCCTGAAACACTCTTAGCTGACCGGAACTTACGTTTAATTTCGAGAAATTACCAGTATTTTCCAGATTATCGGAAGTTCGGTCACACTAGGAAAAAGAAAGCACGCCCACGGAAATGAAGGGAGACGAATAGGAGCACGAATGAAAGGATGTGGAAGTCAACGATTGGCCAGGAAGAAAGCGGTGGGAAATTTGAGAGAAAGGAGAGAAGGGAAGAAAAAATTGATACTGATCATTCGGAGAGGAGTTTTTGTGGTGGAAGCAGTCCTGGAGAGATGGAAGCTGTAGTGGGAGAATTGATTATAAGAAGTTATTTTGTGAAAGTATAGAGTCGGAAGTATCGTTCCCTTGAAGAAGTTAATGCAGTCTATGGAGGAAGAATGGTGAAACGCCCTAGAAGCAAATTTCTCGATTGAGCAGTTGAGTGACTAGTCGACCCGGAAGGTATCCCAGTCCTCGGACGCAACGCAGATGGAGGAAGAAAGGAGATAAGATCCGGTATTATCTTCAGCCGTGCAGTACCCGGTAGAGAAACCCAGGATAGATTACTGTGTTCCCCGGATGATCAACCTTTCGCTTTCCAGTCCTCACCCCGAGCTGATAGGAAGAGAGACCAAGCAGGGAGGAATACCAGACCATTGCGTAAGTGCTAGAATAAGTACTGAGAATATAATTTGTAAAAAGAGGAACTAAGTTAATAATGAAAAGGACTCTAGGAGGACGCTAAAAATTTTAAGAGAGAATGTCAAAGTACTAATTATATATATATATATATTTGAACGAGTGTAATACTTAAGGAGTGATAATTCAATTTAGTATAGAGATCAGAGTAATGCAATTTAAGAGTAAGTTAACCTGTAGTAGGAAGTAAAAATTTTGTCCTTGAATTATTGTGAATGTTAAATTGCTGTGAGTATGACTTATTTGGGGTAGAAAATGATTAAACAGGTAAACAATTAAATGAGCATCTAGCCCTAATTATGAAATAGTGGATTAATTGAACGGAAAGGTAACTAAGTAAATTGGTTGGATATTGTTGACTGTTGACATGTTTGCAAGTAAGGATTCTGGAATGAATATACATGTATTTCCTAATAAGTTGGGAAACGAGCACTTATGAAATTATATTTTGTCTGTTCATTGGCTGATGGTGGTTTATTGACTTACATGGACTGTTAAGGAGCAAAGAGACAGATTGTGCATTGTGAGGGGTAATAAATGCCCGGACCTACTGAAATCTTTGTAGAGCAACATGAAGAGACACAGTGATATATATGTAGATATATATAAGTATTAGGATTTAGTAGTTCTTTTGATAACAAGGTTGACTGTAAATTACAAGATATATACACATTTAAAAATTAGTAAAATAACAAGTGTCAAACTAAATACTGTATTCTGTTAAAGGTTATTGTAATTTTCTTATATATAATATGACAATAAAAAACAAATTTGTATATTCTACATTCTTGTGTGTGTGTCTGTCATTTCTAAACTCAGCCAGTCCAGTGGAAGAATACCTTAATATATTAGGGGTCCCCGTGAGTCTGGGAATTTTCTGAAATCAATCAAGTCAGGTGTAAAAGTGGGAGGGGTAAAAATAAGGGGATATAAAAAAATATAACATAATATAATATAATTGTAGGCCTCTTTTAGGAATAGGATTTTAAGAAGTAATAAAAATAGTTTCTTACCCCGCCCCCCACAATTGGCGAGCGTAAGCCAGGATAATTCTGCACAACGGAAGGCTGAGTTCAGAACGACAGGAAAATATATATACATGTATATATATATATGTAATCCAGTTGCTGAAACTGATAGAAAAAATTCAGCTGGCGAGCCAGAAAGTGAAAAGTGAAAAAGTAAGTAGTTAAAGTGGGTACTGAAATAGAATTTCCTTGTGTTTAGAATTAGGTGAATTAAGTTATAGAATAAGAAAGGTATTGACAACAAATAACGAGTTAATTAGATTAAACCCCAACCTCGAAAGATAAGTCATGGCTACAAGGAGAGCGAACAGCAGTAGGGATAGAGAAAGGGAGGAAAATATCAACGGGCAGGAGACATCAGGAGAAACAATTGTTAGTATAGGGAATGATAATAGGGGCCCAATTAAGTTAAGCAAATTTTTAAAAGTATTTAAAGGGGAACCATCAGAAAATGTGGAACATTTTCTGAGAAAACTGAAAATGATTAAGGAAAAGGAAGAATTAACGGAACTAGAAATAGTCATGATGGCGGAATTCAAACTGGAAGGCAGGGCCCAGACTAGGTATTTAGAGGAAACCCAAGGGATGGAAATAGAAACATTAGATAATTTTGAAAAGATATTAAAGAAGTTATTTTCCCCAAAGATCACGTTTCTGGAAGGGATCGGGATATTAAATAATTACAGTCAAAATAATCGCGAAAGCATAGAGGACTATTACAAAAGATTTTTAACAGTAAAATTAAATACTGAAGTATCAGAAAAAGAAAAAAGTGCCTTTGACAAAATCCTGATGGGACAGTTTTTGATGGGGGTCAGAGATAAATATAAGCGAGAAATCCTTAGGAGAAAACCCAATTCATTAGCTGAGGCCATGAAACTAGCCACTGATGAGGAAAAGCTAGATCTCCAAGGTCGGGGGGCAACAAGAGGGGACATAAATATAGTATCAACTGGAGAAGGGACAAAACCGAAAGGTAATAAAGAAAGGGAAGGCGAAATTAAGCTAGAAGGGCTAGAGAAACAGATAGAGGGAATGGAAATAAAATTAAATAAATTATTAGAGCAATTAAACACAAAAAATAATGCACTAGATGAAAATAATAGGCAGGGGGGTGAAAGACCGCAAACGGGGCAGAGCACAAGAGGTAAGTACAACGACACAGAGGGGTGGAAAGGGGAAGTCAAAGAAGTTAGGCGAGAAAGATATGGAAAGAAATGCTATATATGCGGGCGAAGCAATCACTGGGCCAAAGACTGCTGGTATAGGGATAGATATCACGGGGACAGAAATGAACACTGCCAAGACAGGGGCACAAATCAAGGGCAGCATATAAGTATGAATGCTCTGCATCTTAGACACTGGGAAAATAATTCCTGTGAAAAAGGGAGGAATAAATCAGGCAGCACAAGGACGATGCCCCTCACACATAGAAGTAAGTTTATGAATAAAGAACCAATAGTTTTGGCCAATCGAGGACATAAATGGAATCATCAAGGTCAGGTGAAGTGTTATAGGTGCAGCAGATATGGGCATATAGCCAGATTCTGCCGGACTCAGATGGTGGATCAGGGAGTCAAGTATGGGAATACTGATCCCAGAAAGTCATGGAAGATCAAGAGAGGTCGATTTTATCCTTGGCGCTCAAGAAACCTCATATTTGGTCCAATAGAGTGCAAGGATAGGCCAGAAATGAGAGAGATGAATTATGGAAGTCCGGTAAGTGAGAGAAACGACAAGAGATCAAGCTCGGCAATTGAAAGGAAAGAAAAGAAGTGGAAAGAGACTGAAAAAATTGATGTGAAAGGGCGAAAGAAGGGACCCAGACGGCGGAATAGGACCAAAACACTACACGTGGGAACATTAGAAGTAAAGGAGAAAGATAAAGAGAAACATGAAGATAGCGAACTGTTAAATAAAGTGGAAGAAAGTGGAGGTGAAAAGAATGACAACTTGGTAAATGAATCAACAGAGCCGAAAAGAATCGAATGGCCATGGAACCACAGAACTGAAACTCCCTATGGGGAAAGGGCCCTCAAGTTGAAAGAGACAAACAGGCTACAACAAATGTATTTAGGAGCAGCATTTAATGAAAACATGGGATGGGAATAGTTTTAGTGACAGAAAAAAAAATATCCATTTAATTAATGTACATGTATAGAATTGTATATAGGAATACGAGGGATAGATTGTAGTTAATAAGTAGGCCCTGGAAGAAGGCACATCCGCCTGAGGACCTGTATAAAATTTATATATATGGGATATAAATTTTAGGGGGAGAGAGATGCAATGTAAGGACCCAGCCTTACAATAATTTAATAAAGTTTGTTAAATATTGGAAGAATTAATTGTGGCGTATATAGTTAGTTTCAGTCATGTATCATTTGTTAAGAAACACTGAAATTCGAAGGTTAGTCCAAACACACCCAGTTAGTTAAATCTCGGTTGTATGGAAAAATTCCTTAAGCGAGTCAGTAAAAGCAATCATAATGGACCGAAACAAATCCCACTTAAGACAGGAGCATATACACTATAGAAAGGGCGCTGAGTGCGGAAGTGGCCCTATTAATAAATTTCACGGTTCGACCTCTAGCAGGTGTGGGCGACGTAGTAATGGGGGGTGAGGTCACAAAGAAAGCCTGAAACACTCTTAGCTGACCGGAACTTACGTTTAATTTCGAGAAATTACCAGTATTTTCCAGATTATCGGAAGTTCGGTCACACTAGGAAAAAGAAAGCACGCCCACGGAAATGAAGGGAGACGAATAGGAGCACGAATGAAAGGATGTGGAAGTCAACGATTGGCCAGGAAGAAAGCGGTGGGAAATTTGAGAGAAAGGAGAGAAGGGAAGAAAAAATTGATACTGATCATTCGGAGAGGAGTTTTTGTGGTGGAAGCAGTCCTGGAGAGATGGAAGCTGTAGTGGGAGAATTGATTATAAGAAGTTATTTTGTGAAAGTATAGAGTCGGAAGTATCGTTCCCTTGAAGAAGTTAATGCAGTCTATGGAGGAAGAATGGTGAAACGCCCTAGAAGCAAATTTCTCGATTGAGCAGTTGAGTGACTAGTCGACCCGGAAGGTATCCCAGTCCTCGGACGCAACGCAGATGGAGGAAGAAAGGAGATAAGATCCGGTATTATCTTCAGCCGTGCAGTACCCGGTAGAGAAACCCAGGATAGATTACTGTGTTCCCCGGATGATCAACCTTTCGCTTTCCAGTCCTCACCCCGAGCTGATAGGAAGAGAGACCAAGCAGGGAGGAATACCAGACCATTGCGTAAGTGCTAGAATAAGTACTGAGAGTATAATTTGTAAAAAGAGGAACTAAGTTAATAATGAAAAGGACTCTAGGAGGACGCTAAAAATTTTAAGAGAGAATGTCAAAGTACTAATTATATATATATATATATTTGAACGAGTGTAATACTTAAGGAGTGATAATTCAATTTAGTATAGAGATCAGAGTAATGCAATTTAAGAGTAAGTTAACCTGTAGTAGGAAGTAAAAATTTTGTCCTTGAATTATTGTGAATGTTAAATTGCTGTGAGTATGACTTATTTGGGGTAGAAAATGATTAAACAGGTAAACAATTAAATGAGCATCTAGCCCTAATTATGAAATAGTGGATTAATTGAACGGAAAGGTAACTAAGTAAATTGGTTGGATATTGTTGACTGTTGACATGTTTGCAAGTAAGGATTCTGGAATGAATATACATGTATTTCCTAATAAGTTGGGAAACGAGCACTTATGAAATTATATTTTGTCTGTTCATTGGCTGATGGTGGTTTATTGACTTACATGGACTGTTAAGGAGCAAAGAGACAGATTGTGCATTGTGAGGGGTAATAAATGCCCGGACCTACTGAAATCTTTGTAGAGCAACATGAAGAGACACAGTGATATATATGTAGATATATATAAGTATTAGGATTTAGTAGTTCTTTTGATAACAAGGTTGACTGTAAATTACAAGATATATACACATTTAAAAATTAGTAAAATAACAAGTGTCAAACTAAATACTGTATTCTGTTAAAGGTTATTGTAATTTTCTTATATATAATATGACAATAAAAAACAAATTTGTATATTCTACATTCTTGTGTGTGTGTCTGTCATTTCTAAACTCAGCCAGTCCAGTGGAAGAATACCTTAATATATTAGGGGTCCCCGTGAGTCTGGGAATTTTCTGAAATCAATCAAGTCAGGTGTAAAAGTGGGAGGGGTAAAAATAAGGGGATATAAAAAAATATAACATAATATAATATAATTGTAGGCCTCTTTTAGGAATAGGATTTTAAGAAGTAATAAAAATAGTTTCTTACCCCGCCCCCCACAAAACACCATGCTACCCTCGTCTGAGACCGACAAACTCTGTCGGTCTCAGACGAGGTCAAAAAGGCCCATAAAAATTCCTCCCGTCATCGACTGGGTTCGAGCTCAGGTCTTTTCCACCAGGTGTAGGGACAACGATCCTATCAACTGTGCTACCCATAAGGGCTCGCGCACCACTACCAACTTTTTGATCATGCAGTGGTACCTCTTGAATACGTGTATTAATCGGCGACCAACGGCTGTATTCGTAGTTGACGTACCCTGATAAATGGAAACACACTTCATCGCTGAAAAATAATGACTTCCAGAGTGTTTTCTTGATTAGCTGTAAGGGTCTCGAACATCGGAAGTATTGTACAAGCTGCATATAGTCATTTTCTTGCAGTTCATGCACTGGTGTTATCTTGTATGGATGCAACTTCAGATGGTTTTTAAACGCTTTCCTTGTTATTATTATTATTATTATTATCTGTTTATTTCACAAAAGGAAACCACTCCGGGACGGCAGAGTGCCAGGAGGGTGCTAATTACATGTCATGGTACGAGATACTACGGGCAGTGTGTTACATATACTAAACCAGGTAGTCTCTTCTCGAAATATTATATACACATTTTATATTTATTGCAGTATTTACACATTAATGATTCTGTACATACATTATACAAATCATATTTACAATTCAGTAATTCCATATATAACTTATATATTTACAGAACTGTTAGGGAAGGTATATTTTACCAGTCAATCAATAGCTTACCAAATTATTATTGTTTTTAAAGCAGAAAGTTTCACTTTTACTCACAGTTCTTTGGTATGTCACTTTGCAGGCGATTCATATTTCGATAGGTCTATAAGAATCCTGGAAGACCTCTTTCCGGTTTGTTGCATCCTCACAGAGTTTTTCGGCATCCATGTGCAGAGAGTTAAATATTTTTGCAGCATTTGATGGGAAGAATCTTTGCAGGCTACCAAGATTGTTCAGGATTGGACGTAGTGGATGATTTAGTCCTCCGCAACGTCTAGCAGTGGCACGTGGTTTCACTAGAATATTGCCGATCGGGCTAGCCGGGTGGGTAAAGTGCCTGCCTGGCAACCCAAAGGTCGCGGGTTCGAATCCTTTGGAATGCAAAAACTTTGGGAGGTGCATTATGGCCACAGAAGCCGATGCGCTAACAACTAACAAAAAAAAAAAAAAAAAACATAGAATATTATCAAGGGCTGGCGCATCCACTTGCCTGTGAGCATTTGTTGTTGTTGTTATGAAAGTTTCACGACACAAGGGCAACTGTGGCCAATATATGTCTGTCAGCGTCATTACGTTCATTTGTGAGCATTTCTGCGAGTGTGTGTATGTTCTTGTTAATTGTCCCTGTATCCAGGGTGTGATATTAAGGTTTGAGTAGAGAATGGCCCTTGAGATAGTAAAAGGGTGGGTAGTAACTCTGTTAGGCCATCACAAGGGGGATGCTTGTGTCCGGCTGTCTGTATGATATGCTCCGTAAACTTTTCTGGTTTTGTGTGTTTTTTATTTAAAGTATTAAGTTCCTATTAGTGCCATCACATAAGGATAGAGCCCTTGGATTGACAGGTGCAAGTACTGTATTATTTGAACGGACAACAGATAAGTATTAAATGAATTTCTGCATGTTCATTCCGCTACTCCATACAAGCGCTTTCAGCCATTATCTTGTTGTTCAACTTATACATGTGTCCAACAGACACTTGACCTTGACCAGGCATTAGTTTTGCCTAGCCGCTCTGTTCTTCCCTCCCTACTTAGACCCCTGCTCCCTGTGGATTTCACTGCAGGGCAACTAAGGCGACCGGCTGGTCACAGTGCCTATTGCTTGCTAAACCACAACTGTGGTGATATTAAATTATCTAGTAAAACTACAGTAACTGAATTCAATATGACAAATACTACCTCCTGTCAAAATTCTAACGTCTGCACCATCTGTGGGACCAGCTCTGACCCCATTGTCCAATGTATTGAGTGCAAACAATTAATATGCAATGACTGTACCCATTCTGACCTGAAAAAATTAAATAAAAGTCGGCGGAAATCATACTGTTGTGATAGATGTCGACTCAGAAATTCTCAGAAAAGCCCTATAACTGTTGCAACGCCATACAGCACGGAACCTGAGTCACTTTCCTCCTCTTCCGCTAACAAAGTTGAAATGCCGTACTCTAGTACATTTGAGACAAATATCATGCCAATAACTAGAAATACCGACTCTGAATCGTACATGGATGAAGCCTCTAATCCTTCTTTGTTGTCTTTGGGGTCGCATCAAATCTCAGATGCATCAACTCAAACAAATATATCTGTGCTGTCAGAAGATCTCAGCGCTAACTCGTTCCCTACGGAAACTCTGAATCCAACCTTTGGTATTCTGCAATCAACTGAATTCCAGGAACTACTCTTTAACACTATGCAGAAAATCCTCATTCAAACTCATTTAATCAGCGCACCTCATACTGCAAACTCTGAAATTCTCCTGGATTATAATACACTTAATGAAGGAAACAGCGAGCTATACACGGAGATCTGTGGTATAAAAACAATATTAACTAATCAACAGGCCGAAATTTCTGACATTAACGCCCAAATTAAAAATCTCACATCAGTTATGTCTTGCCACTTAAGGGAAGCTAGGAAGAATTCTGAACCTACTCTCGACACCAATGGGCTCAAAGTGAATACGAATTCTTCATTAACTGACGATGCCCTCAGTATTGAGACCAGATCTTCACCTTCCACCGGCCTCAATACTTCTACTGCTGCAAATATTAATTTGCCCAAGCCTGCCAACATTCATGACTCAAGTCATTCAACTGAGCAATTTATTGCCAAACAGACTCTGTTAGATGATTCTTCTGATGTAAATAGAACCACTCCTCCCACCTACTCTCCTCAGCGGAACAGTTCTGTATGTACTTCTATTTCACAAGCTCAGAGTCACCAAGCGGAATCCTCTTCAACATCAGTTAAGGCAACATATGCAAAAATAACTGCTGCCACATCTAATGAGGTCTGCAAACCTGTCTGTAGATCTGCCGCCACAGTGAGCAAACCTGTTTCTGATTGCCAGTCTCAAATATCACACCAAAGATCAAAACAGAACAAACCGTCAGAAAATATTAAAGCATCTATATCTCAAGGTACTTTCTCCAAGCTTCCAGCCATAACTCATCAAACACAGAATGTAACTACTGCAGAAAAATCTCAGTTACTCAAACACAAGTATAATATCACAATTATTCCCACAAAAGACCGAATTTTTCTTTCTAGACTTGGACCCTCCACTAAATCTGAAGATCTTATCAACCTAATTAAAGAAGAATATGGTTTCGGAGTAGATATCCGTTCTCTGAAGACACGATGTCCCGCCTACTCATCTTTTATAATAACATGCCTTCCATCACAAACAGAAAAAGTGCTGAATCTAAGATCCCTTTTATCAGGGGCTCTAGTAAAACGCTTCACGGACAGACCATCAAGCGAGTCCAAAATCTCCTCTCCACCGGCATAGCAATCAGATACCCTGCTATCTACACATACTACGTTCTCCTCTCGTCATAGAATCCCCAGATCCCAACTGTTCAGTGTTTACCTTCAGAATTGCAGGAGTATAATTAGCAACCTAAACCACTTCAGAGCAATCCAAGGCTCACATATTTACGACATTTACCTGCTCACTGAAACCTGGCTCTCCATTGATATTGATGATCAGGAGATTATAGATGGACAATATACAATCCATAGAAAGGACAGAGGATCTCGTGGAGGCGGAGTAGCTATTATACATTCTAACCATATACTCTGTGAAACTACATCAAATTTCACAAATATTGAATCAGTATACTGCCTTCTTCATCTTGGCAAGTTAAAGGTTTTAATAGTGTTGCTTTATTTTCCACCTCCCATAACTAATATAGACCTCCAGTACTTAGAAAGCTCGCTGGAATCAATCTTCCCACTAATTCAATCTGCCGACATAGCAATGGTTTTGGGTGACTTTAACTGTCAAATGGCCAATTTAGGATCTTCTTCTCCATCACTGCAGACTAGGGCTCTCTTTAATATGCTTCACAGCTATGGTCTGGAACAAATTTGCAACTTTCCAACCAGAGAAAATGCCTACCTCGACCTAATATTTTCCTCTACTCATATAGATGTTCACACCGACAACCCCATATTTCACTCGGATCATTCACCAATTACTTTTGACATCACAGTGACTTCTCATAACTTCAAATGCAGCTCCCGTACTCCTCGATTCAATTTCAGAAAGGCTGACTGGCCTCTGCTCAACCTAGCTCTAAGAAACGTAGACAAGCAGCTCGCTGACGCTATGGATGACATCGATGTGCTCACCAACAACCTGATTAACTGTGTCCATTCAGTTATATCTGACATTGTTCCTCAATCCCATCTTACCGCACGCTCTACCTACCCGCACTGGTATAACAGTGAACTAATACGTAAAATTAAATCCAAAGAATTCTACAGAAACAAGTATAAGCAAACATGTGACAGTCAATACTATGAAATATTCAGCCAACTCCGCAAAGAAGTGAAAACTCTCATATTAAACTCCTACAACATGTATACAGAGTCAGTTCAGGATAGTCTGCTTACTCACAGAGATATCAAACCATTCTGGAATTTCATGAAGCATAAGAACATAACCAGTAGAAAGTTACAACTCCGTAACGCAGATGGAATTCTCTTATCTGACGAATTCAGTATTGCTCAAGAGTTTGCCAAACACTTTTCCAGAATTCAAACAAATGATACATTGAGATCTGCCTCATTTCCTGACTTCACACCTGTTAAAGATGATATCCTCATTAATCTCTTTATCACTGATGAAGATTTAAATTCGGCATTAAAAAGCATGAGAAATGACTATACTAGAGGCCCAGATGACATTCCAGGCTTATTTTGGAAAAGGACTGTCACTACATTGAAACCCCTCATACTGCGGATCTTCAACCTGTCTCTCAGGCTGGGGAAGTATCCTAAGCACTTTAAGCAGGTCAATATAGTTCCTATTTTCAAAAAAGGTGATAAAAATGACGTATGCGATTACAGACCCATAACCTTGCAAAACAGCCTGGCTAAACTCTTCGACACAGCAGTGCACAAACATCTCTTCGAATTCTTCAAGCCTTTTATCGATCAGAATCAACATGGTTTCTGCAGTGGCAAGTCAGTAGTCACAAATTTACTTCCTTTCTGGCAATACACCTCTGAAGCTCTTGATAACCACCTACAAGTTGATGCAGTCTACACAGATATATCCAAGGCATTTGATAAAGTCCCGCACGAACAACTTCTGGAAAAACTTAAGCTATATGGTATTCGTGACCCTTTGCTCTCATGGCTACGCAGCTATATTACGCATCGTTCCTTGAGCGTTATCATCGATCAAGTGAACTCAGACTGTTTTATACCACTAAGCGGAGTACCACAAGGCTCTCCCTTAGGTCCTCTTCTCTTCATTGTTTTCGTAAATGATCTTCCTTCTTTCATGTACACCTCCAATGTTCAAGTTGCTCTCTATGCAGATGATCTTAAGATCTACTCAGCAGTGAAGGAGACTACCGATTCTCAACAACTTCAATGTGCTCTCAATAAATTCTCTCTGTGGCTATCTCTGAATGGCTTGTCTGCTAACCCCTCGAAGTGCAAAGTTATCTCTTTCTCATCTTGCAGATCTCCACAACTAATGAATACGGAGTATAGTATTAACTCTGTGATCATCGAAAGGTGTGACCAAGTTAACGACTTAGGGATTCTCTTTTCCAGCAGTGCTAAATTCGATGCCCATGTCCTTAAAATCACCAGCAAAGCATTCAAAACACTGGGATTCATCAAACGGAACACATACAAGTTCAAAAACTACAGATATGCGGTTATCCTTTATAAAACTATTGTTCTGCCAATCCTTGAATTCAGTTCACCCATCTGGAATCCTCACACAAAGACTTTAACTAACAAAATTGAAGCAGTCCAAAAAAACTTTGTCCGTTACCTCACGTACCGCAATCCTCTATTCTATCACTCAGTGTATTATGAATCGCTGTGTGATTACTTTCATCTGAGGCCTCTGTGCACTAGAAGAGTTACTGCTGACATCGCCCTTCTAGCCAAAGTAATCACTGGAATTTACGAAGCATCTGATATCCTGAGTAAAATAAACTTCAATGCTCCTTGTAGACAAGTCAGGAACCTTACACCGTTTCGCCTTGACTCTGCCAACACGGACTTTATGAAGTTCAGTCCACTGAACAGAATCAGCAAATCAGCAAACGACTCTCGCATTGACTTCTTTGACAACTCCCAATCACTGATGAACTCCATCCACAAGTTTGCCTCTTCACTTAAACTGCAAAGTGACTAGCTCACATCTAATTATTGTAGTTTATTATTATTTGTTATATTATTTTTCTGTTCTCTAACGGATTAATTATTACTTGTTTTACCGGTAACTTAACTTAATACAATCCTCTTTTGTACATATGCTTTTATTGTTTGAATCTATATCAATGTTTATCGTCCTGTAGGATTTCACATTATTGTTATTATGTTTATTGATCTGATCTCAGATACACTGTTAATGGTTACCTGTTGTGTATCTTGTTATTAATAAAATAAAAAAATAAAAAATAAAATAAAACAAGAACCAGTACTCGATCCCAAGGACGGACTTATAATGTGAAAATGGGGCTGAGGACCAGATTTGAGAGGCATACATTGGAATTGGCAGGACACACTTTAAATTGTATTTGATCGCTAGCCGATGATCCCTAATTCCTACCAGTTCTTGTCTAGTAGCACATAAAGCGGCGTATATTCTTGTTTTCTATATAGTATCGGTGTAAATACACCATAGTTAACCCATATATTTGAACTACGTATGTAGCGTAGAGGGCATCGTTTTAATTGTATCTCATAATGTGGTGGCCTTCACAACGAGATAGCTACTATTGCATTACTTCAAATAAATAACGCTTCTCTAGTAGAGAAGCGTTATTAGTTATCTCTAGTAGAGAAGCGTTATTTATTTGAAGTAATGCAATAGTAGCTATCTCGTTGTGAAGGCAATCACATTATGAGATACAATTAAAACGATGCCCTCTACGCTACATACGTAGTTCAAATATATGGGTTAACTATGGTGTATTTACACCGATACTATATAGTTAATTATCAAAACCCATAAGGATTATGCCCTGTGCATTTAATTTTCCAAATTTTTGTTTTCATATGGGCGAAGTGTTGGGTAAAGGCGAGTCTGTCATTCCACTTAAGACCCAGGTCCAGGTGAGAGTGCACTTTTGCCACACTACACCCGTTCACAGAGATCGAGATGTCATTTTTATTCTGCTTGTAAGTTATGGTCATTTGGGCAGACTTCTGTGCGTTAATACGAAGCCCAATGCAATCCAGGTAGCTCTCAAATTCTCGGATTGTGCTATTCGCCATCTGGCAGATACCTTCTGCTGATTCGTGGTCTTTGAACGTGATGAACAATTTCACATCGTCAGCATACGTTATAAAATTGCAGTACCGAGCAGGAAACGCCTCAAGGGCGGCCGCGAAGACGGTAACCGAAAGAACTCACTCCCCCCCGTGGCACTCCTCGCGAGATGGTAAAGCAAGATTGTAGCTTTTGGTGCTTGACAGTAAGTTTTCTTTGTTCAAGCAGGCTGCTTATTATGTTTAACAAATTTCCTCTTATATTAAAATAATTCATTAAAATCCCAATGAGGGCTAGAATTGAGATGTTGTCGTAGGCCGCAGAGATATCAATTTGTTTTTTCTCATTTAGTGCTTTCTTCACGCGAAAAAGGGTTTCCTGTAAGTTTGTTATTGTTGATCTCCCTGAAATGATTGAGTGCAAAAGTGCTATGACTGAAGCAGTGTTTTTTTTAAATACCTTCTGTAGGGTACAACTAACAGAAATTGGTCTGTAATCCTTAGCCAATTTTGGGTGTTTAATATTTGGTATTGAGGTTACAATGTAATTTTTCCAAGCTTGCGGGAACGCTCCTGATTTGATGATTTCTTGATAGATGTGTAGTAATAGAGCTATTATAAATGGACTACTTATTTTAAGGATGAACATTGGAAATTTATCTGGTCCAGCAGTGGCCTTATTGGGCAGATCGTTGATTTCTTTCATTACCCTCTCTTTGGTGATTTGTATTTCACTCAAAGGAGGTCTTGTTGGTTTCTCTCGTGTCGAATAGTTTCGCTTGTTTAAATCTTTCAGGAGGTCCAAAATTTTGTTCCTATTATTAGTAGTGTCAATTTGGTTCACTCCAGAAGGGTTACGAAAAGTGTTATTAGCCCATTCCTTGAAAATGCATCCAGTCATATTCTCTGGGCTATTTCCATTGCTAGTAATTCTTTTTTTTTGTTTTAATTTGTTATGAACAACATTGCAGTGTGCCTGTCTCTTTGCTTTGATGAAATGTGCTCTTTCCTTCTTATAACGAACGTGATCGGCGGGATGACCCGTTCTTTGCCATTTTCTATACGGTTTATGCTTCCTGAGGAAACTTGCTTTCCGTTGTAGGTTAAACCATTCTTTTGTTCTCTCAGATATTTCGATTTCTTTTGCTGCTCCTCTCAATGCTGTTTAGTATTGCTTTTTAGTGATCATTTCTAAAGCTTTGTCTACTGGCTTTTCTTGCAGGTCATTCCAGTTATAACTAGTTAGATGACTGAGAATGATTTCTGCATTAATATATGTCACTGAGAAAAGATATTTTGCTTTGTCAAGTTCGTGTTCTTATCCTGCATATATCTATGGATCTTCAGTGCTACTTCTACTTCAATGGGGTTGTGGTTCGACTTAAATTTTAAGAAGTTTTGCGTTAGCCTTATGTCTAACGAACTGTGGTACAACAGGTCAAGTTGCTGCATTCCCCTTGTCACTGATGTCGGAAGCTGCGTTAAGTGCAATGCGCCTAGTGTAGCATTCAGCTTTTTCTTGGCCTTCCTGTGTTTTGGAAGAGGCATATTAAAATCTCCCGCTATTATTGTGTCGACTGATGGATTTAGATTTGCAGCAAGCCACGCATAGAGCTCATTTCTTGTCTCCTGTGTGCTCAGGTGGGAGGTATATGATGCATAACTGTATTTTCACGTACTCTTTTAAAAAGGTAACGCAAATCCTTTCAAAATCGTTTGAATTCGTTGTTCGTTCTCTTATAGACTGGTATTTATTTTGATAGCAAATTATACCTTCCCCTTCCGGTTCTCACACATTTGTAGTTTGCTGCCGCAGTTAGCCAATCTAATTGTTTTCCATTTCCCAACCAGGTTTCGATTAAGCAAATGAAATCCAGGTCATCCTGCATCATCATCGTTTGTAAGGTGTGGAGCTTATTTGAGATGTTCCTTACGTTTTGTGCAAACAAATGGATGTGATGTTTCGCATCATCAGCTGGGGGTTGTTTTTTGATTGCTATTGAGCCCCATTCCTTGCATCATTTTTAACCAGCGATCTGGCCCATCTGTCTCTGTAGGGGTAGGTTAAGGTACCTACTGGCCAGGCGCTTAGGTCTTGTAGGCGAGTTGCTTTATCTGGTGGACAAGAGATTATAAAGGAGGAGTAAGCTGTGTCAAATGAGACAGCTTCCTTGCTGTTGATAGTTTGCGAACTGACTTTTTCGGAATTCTTATGATAGGATCAGAAATGACTAGTATTTTTGTCCTCTGTTAAAACTGATGGCCTGCCGGACCTCGCGCCATTGCGAAAAATCACTGACGCATTGTATTGCGATGTGGAAATATAATTCGGGATGTACACTCATGAGTCAAAACATTATGACCGCCTACCTAATAGCGTGTTGGGCCGACTTTCGCCGTGATAACTCTTTTCACTCGGCGTGGCCTTGACTCCACAACACCGCGGAAGGTGTCTTCGGGTATTCTGGACTAGCTGGACAGAAGGGATGTCCCGGAGTTTGGCAACGGAGAGAGGCACTGGCATCAACTGGCGAATGCTGCCTCTCACTTCATCCTACAAATCTTCGATGGTATTGATTTGGCTGCCAGGGGATCACACGAAATGCATGGACATAATCCTCGTACCATTGCTGCATCCTGCACAATGCGGGCCTCGTGACACGGGGCGTTGTCTTGTTGAAAGAGTTTGTTCGTTATTTGGTTTTTAGGAGCATTAGCAACTAAGGCCATATTGCTCCGGGATATGCGGTGGCCATTCCCTGACCTTTCTGCATCCTCCGTATTTGGTGGTGACGGGCTCGAATCCCGGTCTAATCAAGAAGCATGTGCTACGCACTCGCTGCTCCTTCCCACCTAGCTACGGAGGCGCCTGAAAGAGTTTGATGCCAGCTGGATATACGGTCACCATGTAGGGCAAAACTTGGTTCGAAACAATGCCGATGTGGGGTGTGTTCAGTGGGAATGAGAGAGACCCATTGATGTCCATGAAAATGTCCCCCAAGCCATGATACTGCCGCCGGCATGTTTTCGTACAACCTTTCGTCCATTCTCGTTTTAGCTGTTCATCTGCTCGCCATGGAATGCGCACCTGTCCGTCGGCGTAATGGAGCTGGAATTTAGATTCATCAGAGACTAGGCACTCTTTTCCAATCGCCCAATGTCCAGGAATGGTGCTCCTGTGCCCATTGCAAGCAGAGATGTTGAGGACTGTCGGTCAACATGGACGCATGGACAGGTTGCTTACTTTGTAGGCCCTTCCGCAAGAGCGTCCGCTGGATGGTGTCTCGAAACGTTTCTTTGTGCGCCTGGTTGTATTCAGCCGTTAATTGAGGGATGTGAGCTGTCTGTTGTCCGACACAGCAAATGCCAACCTCCGTTCGCCTTGATTGTCAGTCAGTGGTAGTCTTCCCGTTCCAGCACGTGGGTGATTGTGTGTTCCTCTTCGGACTATTCCTACCAAATCTTCATTACGGCGGCCCTCGAACAGCCAAGAATACCTTTGGTTGCTGAGGTGCAGGGCTCCGCCTTCCTAGCACCGCAAATCATTCTCCGTTCAAACTCAGTCAGGTCCTTCCTTTCCCCTATTGTGCGGATTTCGTACTGACGAACTGAGAGGCATTAGAGTAAATCTTTATTGTGCACTAAAGATACAATAATGTGCCCGCCACAGCTAGGAGGCCGGGGGGCTTGACAATGATATAGGGTAATATAAAAATATGTAGAGTATAACAAAAAGATAGCAACATTCAATTAACTTAAAAACGTAGCATTTACCATTCAATAGATATGAGTATAAGGCAGAGATACACCAAGGTATGTACATGTTCATATGTACAAAGGACATATTTCAGAATATTTACACAAGTCAGAATATTGCACAGGGCAAAATTGATGTTCGGTATAGCATTTCCTCGTGAAATAGTTCATCAATTTGCCTGCGACGTGCCGTTCTGCGCCTCATAGGAGATAGCAAGTGGAGATATCAGTAACAGTCGACATCAGGGGCCAAACAAATGGGGAACAAATTCGGCCAACGAGCGCCTGTAATTGCGATCCGAAGCGAATTTCAGGAGATCAACTTCGATCGTTAGCAGGGCCAGTGCCGTCACTATATATGCTGCGGCGGTCAGTGTTGTCACTCCTTGGTTCTGTGGGATTCGTCCAATCGTGGAGACAGAGATGGTCATAATATTTTGGTTCAAGAATGTGTTTCCACAACTTTCTGTTTGACTTGATCTGTATATTCACCTCCACAACGAAACATATGTTCCCCCTAAAACTCCTTGGACCTCAAAGTGACAACACCATTTTCACAATTGCACACAACGAATTACTCGCTGTTTATGGTACGACTGTTGAAGGGTAGTAGGGAGCTGGGACTGCGTGCGTATGTATGTGCTAAGCGCCAAAGCAACTAACTCTATAAGGCGTCAGTCTGTAAATTGTAGGTAGGTAATCTGTCAGGATAAATTGTGTGTATTGTGTGTTTGCTGATAGTTTCCAGGAGAAAAGACAATGCCCTGAGATCGACCAACTTAGCCACGTTGTGAAAATAGCCCATAAAAATTCCTCACGGCATTGTTGGGATTAGCCGAAGCCTTTTCCACCTCATGTGAGGAGGAGGACGGTGATTATATCCACTGTACTATCCATGAGGGTGAACTGCGTGGCAGTTACCATATACAGTATTTCACCTATAGCATTTGTATGAGACTTTCCAGTATAATTCAAATACGAGGGGGGTATCAAAAAGTTCGTACCCTTACCTAGAAATAATAGCCCTAGAAAGATGAAACTTCACAGAAACTTTAATCCTTTTCTATGTACTCTCTATGTATAATAACACATTTCTTCCATCTATGGATCAGTTGTTTAATACCTTGATCATAGAATCGGCACTTTTTTCCTGAAACCACGATTCCACTTCACTGATGACTTCCTGAGACTAATCAAAGCGGCGTCTACGCAAAAACCAAAACCAAATTATTTATTAGGACACCCGTAATTGATTTAAATCTATCCATGTGTTTTGTGTCTGTAAATTGCGTGTGTTCTGTGGTCTGTTTGTCTGTTTTGCTGGACAAAAAAAAAAAAAAAAAAAAAACAGTTTCTGGGGTAAAAACTTTACTATCTACGCCTGAGACCGACTAACTCAGCCAAGGAGTGAAAAAATATATAGTGAAAAAAGCCCATTAAAGTTCCTCGGGTCATCGACGGGATTCGAATCTGGGCCTTTTCCATCCTGTGGGAGGGGCAGTGACTATACCACTGTGCTACCGCGCAGACGCGGCGTCCACGCAATGGTTTCTTCATTTCTCAAAACAAAAAGTCTGACGGTGCTAGGTTAGGAGAATAGGGTGGATGCTGCAGCAGTTCGAAGCCGCACTGGGCAACAAAGTTGGTGGTGGCAACGGCCTTCGGAGCTGGTGCATTGTCTGACAGAACATGGACACCTTTGGTTAACATTCCACGTCTTTTCACCATCAAAGCATTGCATAACTTTTTCAAAGGATTTCTGCAATATTCTCCGGTAAGTGTGGAACCATGAGGTAGGTAATCTGTCAGGATAACCCCTTTTCTGTCCCAAAAAAAAAAGGACATCACCTTTTTCGCAGATGGAGTGGTTGTTGCTTTTTTGTGAGTTGGGGGGGGGGGGCAGGTGTGCTTCCACTGTTTTGATATGTCTTTAGTCTTCCGATCTTACTGGTACACCCAGCATTCACCATTTGTCACCAACCGATCAAAAATGTTCTCAACATCCGCATAGCGTGTGTAATGCGGATGTTGAGAACATTTCTAATCATTGTATTATTTTTAAAAATAATATTAATATGGATTTCAGTGCTACGACGTAGCCGAGTGGTCAGGAGCGAGAGTGCAGTGGCACGCGCTCTTTGAGTGGACCGAGGTTCAATCCCGTGACTAAATACGATAAACGTTTGCGTTGCCGTTGGTTGAAGGAAACCAAAGCGCCAGGCCTGGCCAGCGGGCTTGTAAAAATTCGGGTGGGCATATCAATATGGAGGAACGACAAGCGTTCCATCCATGCGCTGACCCCCAAACGGGAGAAACAGCGCGGTTAATTAATTTATTTTTTTATTGATCTGGATTACAAAAGATTAATTTTTAAAATTTATGTTCATGTTTGTTATTATTCCAATTATTGAAATGAGATATCATTGAAAAAGATGTCATTTATTAAAAAATATATATCATTTGTATAAAAATATCAGTGGGAAACTTTTGCATGGTGATGTTTCTTGTCCAAGGTCGGATGTTTGATAAACATACCCTCGAGTCCTCCTCCAATGTTTGAAGCCGCGACCTGTTCTCGCTCTTAATCGTGTTCATAACAGAAAAGCCAGCCTCACACAGATACGATGTAGAGAAAGAAAGGAGTGCTTCAATCGCCTTATTTGTGATAATGAGGGTACTCCTGTCGGAGAGACAACCAGAATGAGGCTACAAACGGATCTCTTACCCAATCCAAGGAAGATACATTGTGATAGGAAATACTTTTCAATGTTTTTGCTCAGCAGTGACAAACTCTGTAGAATTAAATCGACAAAATTTTTGTCCAGTCTGAAACTTTTTATCAGCTCAAACATTTCAACTTTGTTCTCTTTTTTGATTCTGCCTCCCCACAATGTTAATTTTTTCTTAAGAGTTAATTTTGTTAGTATAAGTAAGAATATTTTCATTCTTTCTTTGCATACTCTTGTCAAGAGGGTTCAAGGATTGGGAGATGTCAGCTTGGAAAGCAACTTTATTGCACCAGGTCTCATCACTAACCAGATCAGTGCTCAGACTCTTCAGACGTAAAAATTATAACCTCTTCCCTCAGTTCATGGAACCTTGAAAGCAACCGCCCTCGAGATAGCCACCTCATTTTGTGTGCAGTAGGAGTTGTGCGTGAGCAGCTTCCATGGCAGAAAACACTGCTGAAAACAACCTAGATTTTAATGGCCTACTCTTGATGTAGTTAACCATTTTGATCGTCTCATCCAGTACTTTTTGGAGCTCAGGTACTACTGATTTTGAATTGAGGACCTCTCTCTGTGCAGGAAACAGTGTGCAAAAACAATGCCAGGGTTCTTTTGCTTGGCCATTGCGACGAATCCTTTCAGGCTTCCCGACATAGAGGGGGAACTGTCCGTGCAAATGCTGATGCACATGAGAAATCATGAAATAACTGTCGACAACATCAAGAATGTCTTGGCCTTTTGTTGTTTCTGGAAGTGGTTTGCAAAATAAAAATTTTTCAGTAATGTCTCCATTACAAACAAACCGGCTGAATGCTAGCAGTTGAGCTTTTCCAGTGATGTCAACTGACTCGTCCAACTGGATGGCAAAAAAAACAAAACAAAAAAACGGCTTCTCTAATGTTAGCTATCACTTGGCGTATACAAGACATTTCTCAAGACAACGTCTTCAGCCATGTCTTGTACACGCCGACTAATAGTGTTATCAGATACAGGGATTTTCAAAATCTCTTTTTCATATTCCTCGCCAAACATAATATTTACAATTTTACAGCATGCTGGTAAAATTACTGACTTCGCAATTGTATGTGATATCATCTTTTTTTGAAACGATTTCGGCAACGGCATAGCTTGCTTCTTGAGTTTTGTCAGAAATAATTGTGATTTTGGTCCATTGTTTAGCCTGGCTTGTTTTATCAGTTATAAGGCTTTTAAAATACTCAGCTAGTTTCTCGCATAAATGTGAGTGCTTTGTGCGAAGGTGTCTTTTCAGCTTACTTGGAACCATAGCTTGGTTTGTCAGGTTCTCACCACGAACAACACACTTAGGACGTGGCTGCTCTTCTCCAGATGAAAAGAATCCGCCGAAGGTCAAATAGGCTTCATTATACTGGCGCACGAGGTTATACAAATTGTATAACTAACACTAAGTGTGCTGTGTATTATTCTGCCAGAACTAGTGCCATTCTATTCTTACACTTGATTCATTGTCATAACTAACTTACTTTTTTTAATTAGAAATCTATCCATGTCTAATAAGCCCTAAAAAAATAAAAATAAATAAAAATCAACTAAATTCAGAAATAACAATAACTGAAACGAAATAACAGACAAAAACGCATAACTTTTTTTGATTAAACTCTTATTGTTTTCATTCTTATCGGCCTTTTATGAAAAATATACAGTACTTCTAAAATTTACCTCAACATTTTTTTTTTTTTTTTATTATTCCTCAATTTTTTTCTCGCTTCTTTTCGACCTTCCCCCAAACTCTAGCGGCACATCCGCGGACCCTTTGCGGCACACCGGTTGAAAATCGCTGGCGTAAAACATAGTAAATTCTGCCTACTTGTTCCTGAAATACTCAACAATACGACGAAAGCGTCTCCATTTCCTGCAGACAGCACCATTATCTTTCACAAAAGTTAGGTGTGATTTAAGCGACAAAGCAACGAAGTCAGTAAGGCGTCTATATATTGTGTCTTTAATTGTGTGTTCTTCGGTCGATTTGATGGTCAATAAAACCGAGTTTTGCGAGGGAAACCACCCAACCATCTCCTAGACCATAACTCAGCCACGTTGTGATAAAAGTCCATAAGGTCCTCGCTTTATTGGCCGGTTTCGAAAATCACGAAGGTACAAGGTCTCCTTTGGTTGATGCCTGTAAATTTCTTTATTTTTTTGGAATGGTGGCTACTTTTTGATCAGTTCTTGTATTTTTTTTCAAGGCATGTATTGAGAAATAATCTTAGCCTAGCTTTAAAAAAAAAAAAAAGGAAAAAAAAAAAAACTAATTAAAGAATAATTGAATAGCCAAGACCAGGCGCTATATTGGTATTGAAGATTGAAAACAGGAAACCACTCTAAACAGATTGCTGTAGCATTTCTGTATCAGCTATTTCCTAATCCTGCTCTACCACAGGGTGTTATACAGAAATGTTCTGTATTATCTGTAAAAATGTTTAATTTAGGAATTAGTGTTTGTTTGGGGCGGTTCACGTCGTTCTCTATATATTCAATCCAATAATCCAGTAAATTAAATACAAAATTACGAGGCGTTAGTGTTTTCGTGAACAGTAATTGGTAATCATTAATGTCATGAATAGTTTTGTTTCCTTTTACCATAAATTTGGTGGATGCTATGGAATTTTTAAGCCATTTTAAATTCAGCACTTTCGAATTTATCAAAATTGTAAAACGTATTTTTCATTTGGAATATAAAGAGAAAAAAGAAGTCTCTTCTTGTTGTAACTAGCCTGTAAAGCTTTGATGGAGCGTCAAATTAGAGAATTGTGGCCGCTTTATGTCTTCATTTTTAGTACTTTTGAAGTTATAAAAAGATGTGGATACCATAATGGCATAGAAAAAAAATATATATACAGTGTAGCGCTCATTGGACTAATTAAACTGGAATTAGCAAGGATTTACACTGAGTGGCCACTTTATTATGTACAACCACCCTTTTCATGGAATGGAACGGCCCTTCAGTAACTGCATCACTTATTCTTACAATGAGATATGCCGACCGGGCTAGCCGGGTGGGTAAAGTGCCTACCTAGCAACCCAAAGGTCGCGGGTTCGATTCCCGCCTCGGGCTTGGATCAAAGTACTGCAAAAACCTTGGGAGGTGCATTATGGCCACAGAAGCCTATGCGCCAACAACTACCAAAAAAAAAAAAAAAAAAAAAACAATGAGATATAAAGCAGGTGAGGAGACTCATAGGTTGCTGGAATGGGCAAGACGGATGATTTAAGTGGCGTGGTCTAGCGGCAGTCACACGCTAGACGCGCTGGTATGATTATCTCGTAAAGCGCAATCCTTTTGGGGTTTCACGTACGATTTTGTATCCAGCGTATCAAGATTGGTTCAGTAACCAAATAATATCCAGCAAATGGCGATCCTGTGGTCGGAAACAGTTCGTTGACGTGAGAGGCTAACACAGGCCGACAGGACTTGAGCAGGATAATTACCACAGTCGTAACTGAAGAGTTATTTCAAAACGCACAACTCGTCGTACTTTGTGACGGATGGGTAACTGAAGCCGACAACCACACCGGGTTCCGCTATTATTATCAGTAAACAAGAAGGTACGGGCGGCTACATTGGGGCTAGGAACACCAACACTGGACGTTTGAGGATTGGAAAAACGCTGCTTGATCTGACAAATCTTGCTACTGTTTTTAGGCTGATGGAAGATCAAAATATGGCGAAAACAGCATGAGTCCAAGGATCCATCCTGCGCGCGTCAACAATGCATGCTGGTGATGGTGGTAGTGGTGGCGTAATGGTGTGTGCGTGTTCAGTGGAGCAATATTTCGATGTAATATGCTATGTAGAAATTGTTTATGGTTAGGCATTTACATTCATGGCTGTATGTACGGACCCATCTGCGAATGAATTCCTCCATCAGGTTAATGCATCCTGAATTGTACAGAACCGGTTCTAAGAAGGTGAGAGTGAATTCAGCGTATTATGATGGCCTCTCCAGTGACCAGATCTCAGTCCAATTGAGCACCTGTGGGATGACGTTGAACGAGCCCCATTCGGAGAAAAGATCTACAGCCATTCACTTTGCAATAACTGTGGGAGCAATTGAGAAAACGTGCCGCAGGGACGCTTGTCTGTGTTGACTCAATTGCTCTCGCAGTGTTGAAAATTGTATTGTATTGTTGCAGTTCTCCTTCCCGGCTGTTATGAGGGCTAAAGGATGGATCTATTCGTTAATAGGTAGGTATGCCTAATAAAGTGACTACTCAGTGTGTAAGTTATATATTAAGGCAATTATTTTGCATGAAGCAATGGGACTACGCTTGATTCACTGTTGAGCGGTCAGTACTTTTGAACCATGTTTTGCTCGTAGTGAACTGTTAGTCGATAATTGGCATCGTTTTAATTGTATCTCATATTGTGAATCAACCTTCCCAACGAGTTGCCGAGGTATTGCATTGCTTTGAATAAGCAACACTTCACTAGTGGAGAACACTAATGTTAAAAGCAATGCAATACCTCAGCATATCGTGAAGGTTGATTCACAATATGAGATACAATTAAAACGATGACAATTATCGATTGGAACAGTTCACTAGGAGCAAAACATGGTGCAAAAGCACTGACTGTTCAATAGTAAATTATATATATACATACACTTATATAAGAAGCAGGCCTGTCCATAAGAAATCAATA
Organism: Mastigoproctus giganteus; assembly: GCF_048544385.1. NCBI lineage: Eukaryota > Metazoa > Arthropoda > Arachnida > Uropygi > Thelyphonidae > Mastigoproctus > Mastigoproctus giganteus. Next base: position 81,350,971 of record NC_143582.1, read on the forward strand.
ATGATAGCAGTGAACTCCACAAAGGAGTTCATCTCTCAAAAGATATCTTTCTGATGCTGAGACTGGCTCTGAATGAGTTAATATACTATATTTAAAATTTGATCCGAAGAAATTCTTTCTTTGGATTCTGTAGTATCCATGACTGTAGTATGGTGATTTGTTACTTGTTCTTCAGATGTCTAGGTTCTTATCCCTTTGGAGAGTGTTCAGTTCTTTAAGGCCTTTTTAGTAGCGGCTGTAGTTAGCTGATTTCAGGTGAAGGCAGAATGGTTTCGCCAATAGTTATCCCGTTTTTCATTCTATACAACATGGAATTGGCCTGTAAACACGGAGGTATATTATAAATAAGATCTTTATTGTACAGTTCACCGGTACACGCAGGTACCACGACCATACAATACCCTTCACGGCACCATGCCAGGGGTTAACAAACGGCAGAGATAATAAAGGAATTGTAAAGATTAATTATAAGCAAATTATATAATTAAAAAAAAAGTACTCATAGCAGATAACATTGACTTGAAAGGAAAACTAATACAAAATAACAAAAATAACAAATTGTGATAACAAAAGCTTTTCCTCAAGTCCAGTTTTCTGAGAGTCTCTTGCCCCGCCATAACGATCTGAGATCAGTTGGTAGTTCTGGAGCCCACGTGCAGATCTAGGATGATCCGTCTATACTTTTTATCATCTATGATTTTAAATAAGTCCGCGTCCAGGGATTGAACCAGGTGGAGCTTCTGATAAGGGAGGAACCGATCTTTCAAATGTAGTCTCGAAGGAAGAGCAATAAGCTTGGGAGTGGAGCGGAGACCTGGTTGGGGAATCCCCCAGCACACGGTGTCCCAAACGTTGGGTGCTGAGACTTCCCAGCAATCATTTTTACGGTGAAGATGAGTCTTCTCTCGTGCATTAATGCTGAAAACCTGGTTAAATTCAGCGCGTTGGCCATCGGTGTTGTGCGCTGCTGTGGTGGGAGATGCAACTTCCAGGTTGCAATGCGCAGTATGAACTTAGATGCTAATGCTCTGTAGAAATAATTCTTTACGATATTTACATTTTAATCGGTCGTATATGTTTTTGTTCAGATATAAAGAAAGATGACCTAACTCTTAAATAACTGCGACGTTATGTGATTATTTGTAATACAAACAAATTGTCTTGTTCGTTAAATAAATATGGTGGTTAGATTATACAGACAGAGGTAAATGTAACACAGCCTTTAAGTCTTCATAAACATAAATCTTCAGAGAGTAAACGATTGATTTCAAGTGTTTTCCGAAAATTAAGGCTGGACATTCACTGCTATCTAAACATGCAAGTGCTGTTAGACTATTTTATCAATACAAACGTGTCTGCTGTACAGTATGGTTTGAGCAATTAGCAAAGTACCAAAACGCTCACTAGACAAGATACAAATTTCCTCCGGCTAAAGTAGATTACTTTCTCGGCAAGACTTTCCATTCGTTGTAATTACCAAACTCTGGGTACAGCTTATTTTAATTAGCTCTGGGTCAACCTTGCTCCTTCATTAATATAAAACTGCAATATCGAAGTAGCTATCATATTTAATAAGCCTTTCCTAAAGGCACCCGGGAAACCGTTGGTCACGATTCTTATAAAAATATATCGCAAACATCCGCCGCAGAACTATCAGTAAAATGTAATATTGGTCCAACTTGTCGGTATCCTTTACTTGTCCTGACATTTCGCAGTTCCCTAAGAGCATTTTATAAATTAATTGCGCTTGCTTTAAATGCTTACATGGCTGCTTTCAAGTTAGACGCTTTAAAACGGGGAACGAACTGTTTGTTCCACTTATATGCACAAGAAGTTCATATACTTACACCAATTAATTCCATACTGGCCTGTGGTGGGCATGAGTTCATTGAAATTATTCACCTCATACAGAGTTTTGTTCGCAAAGAGATATTATGTTGCTAAATGGCATATATACATCACAGGTTTCTTGAAAGAATTTTCACAGCGGAATGATTACTTTTTACTTTCCTTCATTTATTTTCCGAAAAGAATAATACACCACCAATAGGCAATTTATAAACACAAATATTCTCAGTAAATAAATAAATATATATAAAAATTGATACATAAACACAAACATTGTGAATAAAATATTGAAAAATTAGTATTTTAAACACACAAACATTCTTAATAGAATATAAAATAAATTATCTTGGAGAATCTTTCAGAGCGACTCCAACTCTGTATCCACATCTCCGTCTATACCTATCCGATAGGCTTCTACCTTTTCAGCTCCTCTCATCTGCCCAATCATTGGATAAATTTGCTTGTGACCTTAATAAATTTGCTTGTGACAGGGAATACCGACGCCTCATCCTAGAGTTCTACTTCCTTGTCCCTGAGCCTTCTCCTCGAAGTTGAATTGTGGCATCTTAATGCCACAATTCAACAATACCATCTGCTCTGAAGATGGCTTACTAACGTTTCAGCATTACCATGAGAAACGATGAACTTACTACTTCTGTTCAGTGCAAAGAACGTTTTGTATTACAATACAAAATTATTTGTTTCCACCTATACCTCCTTTGTATATTGTGGTGTGTATATAAGCTGTATTTCATTATATGCTTCCGTATATGTATTTTCTAATGTAATATTGGTCCAATATATATACACTGGTGTTCAAAGAAAGTGCATCACCTAGGAATTTCGCATTTCTAATCATTTTTCGTGATGGTTACATTAAGAAGAAAATGTTACATTAATGACTAGCACTATAAATATAAATATAAAAAAAGATATTTATTAATAGTTAAGGCAAAGCTAAGTAATATTTGACAGGTTCTCTTAAAATATTCCAAAATGGCATTTGCAACCTTTTATACAACAATTTTTGTAAACACGACAATTATGGCTGATATGTTATCAGAAGCCCTCAATTTGTTTCCGTTTATCATTTTAAATGGAAAAGTTCACCAGGTGCAAACTGATATTTAGTTGAACCGCTTCTGGCCTTGATGACAGCAGCACACCGTCAAAGCATTGACAAGATTAATTTCTGAAGATAATCAACTGATAGTTCGTGGTTCCAAACACAAATTATGGCTTCCTCAAATTCACGAAGGGTCTTCGGTTTCTTTCTGGCAACTGCAAATCCCACACGATGCCAACAGTTCCTATAGGATTCAGATCCGGGCTGTTTCCTGGCCAACTAAGAGTTGTAAAGGACCGTTCTTCCAACAAATATTTCACCTGTAACAAATATAAACTCATTACTGTCAAACCTCTAATGCAGAAATGAAGCTAAACGAACTACAGAAGTGCCTACTTACACTTTTCGCCCGATGACAAGGAGCAGAGTCGTCCTGAAAGATGCAGTTACCTGGCAGGTTGGAATGGTTGGCGGCAATTTGCCTTCCAATATGGCCAGGTATCCATTGGCATTTACGGAACCTTATAAACTGCAGGTGACCTACTCCGCCATACGAAATGCACCCCCATATCATTTGGCTGGTAGAGAATTTCACTGTAGACACCATACAGTCTGGATGGTATTCTTCACCACGTCTGCGACGAATCGTTTGTCTCCCATCAGAACCATGCAGGTTGAATTTCTTCTCATCCGAGAAAATAACTGACTTCCACTGCTTGGGGGGTCCATTTGACATACTCCTTACGCTAAATTAATCGGGCCTTTTTCATTTTTTCTGTGAGGAGGGGCTTCTTCTTAGGACGACGAGCTACTAGTCCGTTTTCGAATTGGCGTCTTCTGACTGTTACTACACTTGCTACCACTCCTGTATGTTCTTCCCATTCTCTTTTCAGCTCAGACGAAGAAGCTTTACGGTTTTTAAAGCTTAAGCGCTTCAAAATGCGGTCCTCTTTTGGCGTAGAGACTCGTTTGCGTCCGGTTCCTTTTTTCCTATCAGCAGAACCAGTATTCTTGAGTTCGGAAAGAAATATACTCAATGTCGATTGATTACAAGACACTCTATAAGCAATATGACGGGAAGAACATCCGTCCTCACTTAAATCAACAATAGCACTCTTTCTTCGTGGAGTCAACTGCACGTAACTCGCCATCCTGACACAAGAAAGGAATGACTGCAACTCGTGCAGAGCGCGCTTATATAGCTGAAAGTAACAGCTGATGCAATATTAAGTGATCACCTACGCGTGTCAATCTTATCTGATGCAATATGTAAGAAATATTGCCATATACGTACGTTATTCGGACGACAATTGCAATTTTAAGGGGTGATGCACTTTCTTTGAACATCAGTGTATTTGATTTATCAATGTTCCCTGTTGTTATCATTATTCATCCGTTTCTCTTACGTACTGTGTTATCACCGTTAGCCGTTGGTCTTGTGGCTGTGACGGGAAATATTGCAATGTGTCGACCGGTATTATTATTAGTAGTAGTATTATTGCAATAAAGAATTCTTCTTATAAACAAATTCTTAATACAATTTAAAACGTTAAATTTATAAATAAAATATAAAAAAAAAATTTCATAAACATTAAAGAAATATTCTGTGCAAATAAAATTAGCTTTCTTTCAAAATTCGCTGTTGTAAAAATAATAAAAACAGTTTTATTAGTTCTTCAGATCTTATTAAAAAAACTGATAAAATAAGTAATTTGATTTTCCATTTCAATTCCTTAATTTGTTAAAAATTAATTAACATAAGGATCATCATATTGCGACTGCTACGGAGATGAAGACTAAAAGTTAAACACAAAAGTTTAATAAAATTAATTTGTATTTTATTGAGAGGATGCGAAGGCCTACTCTACGACGATTCTAGTTTATGGAACCTTATTTCAATATTGGATTTATCGTCCTTTTGTATATCTGTTCTATATAGTTTACCTTTTTTAAAATCCTTAAAATATAATAAAATATTTTAATAAACTCAGTCGTCTTGCTACGACTTTAGTTATGTTTAATTAATATTTACAAATGTATGGAAATTTTATAATATATAATATACTTATATATTTTTATTTTATTTGTTTATTTTTTTATGAAAACCCCAAGCACGAGGTATTAGAACCTATAGTACATAGTACCTTACAAATTTGTAGCGGAAAGTTTGAGTTCATAGGTGTGTGGATTGAAGATTGACGGGATGAAAGAATATATTTGTTGACATTACATTTGAATTTCTGTAAATTATAATTTTCAGTAAATACGTATGAAGGGAGGTTATTCCAGAAAGCTGAAGTTCAAAAAATAAATAAGGAAGAAGAAAAGTTGGTTCTGTGACTTTGAAGTTGGACAGTAAAAGGATGCTGACTGGTTGCAGCACGTGTTTGGACTGGTTTGGAAGAGTGAGTGGGAATTATAGAATCCAATTCAGAAGAACAGTACCCATGGAAGTGTCCATAGAAAAGGCATGAAGCAAAAACAAAACATTTTTGATCAGAGTGGAGAGAGAGAGAGAGAGAGAGAGAGAGAGAGAGAGAGAGAGAGAGAGAGAGAGAGAGAGAGAGAGAGATCATTAATTAACCTAACTGCCCTCTTTTGAATGGAATTTAGATGTCTTAGAGAGAGGTTTTCGGACACCATCCCAGATGTGGGAACAGTATTCCATGGTAACGAGGACTTATTGATAAACTGGTCGATTGTTGAGACAAGTACATCATTAAAACAGAGATATTTTGGAGAAGTATTGCTTGTTCACTTATTTCTTGGTGTGTAATTCCAACTTCGTATTATTAAACACCATGAGAGAAAAAAAAATGTGTTGCTTTAGTTTTTGGTAACCCCTCGTACGAGTTGGAAGAAAAGTAGGATGCTAGCTGGTCAGCTTTATCTTTGGCTGAAGTAGCAATAGATCTATCCGATTTTGACAGAGGTGCGAATAGTGATGCGAAAAATTTTTCAATCAATAGCTTTGGCAAGAGACCAGAATGCTTGACTCCATTTGAACAAGGGGCAAGTTTTATACTCTTGATCTGTTCGAAATCTAGTTTAGACTGATTAATAACTACTTTACAATTGTTGCGAGTTTTGGTGTAGGCAGATAAAGAACCTGGAGATTTGGACACAAGGCAGTTGCAATATGCAACATTCCTATCTTGAACAGCATTCGCACATTTATTGAAAAATCAAGGTTTAGATAAAGGACGAGATTTGAAGGTGGAATAAAGGATTCCATCCCTACAAGAATAATTTCACTGACACGGTCTGAGCAAATTTTGGCATCAGAAAATTTGAAACAGTAATCCGACTAAGGGAAAGAAGAAAAGAAATCTTGCAAATTATCCCAATTTGCATTCTTGTAATGTCAAACAAAACGAGGTTGAGATTGGGGTGCCTAGAGGACCATTCACCTCAGCGGTGTATTTAGAAGAGTTGTTTATGAGGAAAAGAACGAACGGGTTAGCTGTGTGGTTAGCATTGTCTGGTATTCTGCTAGGTAAATGAACAATCTGTGCGAGTTCATTAGTAATTGCGAAAGCCTTGGCTTCTCGACCAGCTGGGTCCGTATGACTAGAATATGGAAGCCAGCTGAAGTTGCGAAGGTTAAAATCACCAAGGAAAACTACATCACTTTTAGGAAGGTTGGACTGAAAAAAGTCAAGTTTTAGAGCAAGGAAGGCAAAGAGTTCCGAGTGATTAGTGGAGTTAAGAGACTGAAAGAGGCAACCGGTGACTTTGGCTGATGCTTTAGAGAGATTTTAAGTTAGAGAAGATTGAATAGAGGAGATTCTAAATTACTGTCTCTGACAGAGAATATCACAGTGGACACATTGCACGTCGTCGATGGTGCTGCCGAAATCTGCCCCATTCTCAATTAACTCTTCATAGCAAGTTTTCATGCATTAGGAATGTGTAGATAAAAGTACCACAAGGTGTCAGTGATCACAATGTATTTATGTGGGATTTACATGAAATTGTAACTGCTGCCAAGGGCAAAGGGAAGTGCTTTGGTTTCGTAAAGGTGACTACACAAATCTCGAAGAGCTTTTAAATTCTATGTGAGACAAAATGATGATGTTAATAACAGAAAATTCTAAATAGGAAGCATGCAGGGAAGTAATTGTAGAAGCTACTAGGCTTCTACAATTACTGATGAGAATCGTGGCAGAGAAGAAAATGTGGGATGCATATAAATTATCACGTGACACAGAAACCTACAGTAGGTATAACCTAATCTACAATCAAGTCAAAAAGGAAATTAGGCAATCTAAGGAAGATAACGAAAAGTCCTATGGCAAAGAAAAGCAGCAAAGACTTTTTTACTTATGTAACCACTAGAAGGAAGAGATCAATCACATTGGTCCACTTGATATCAGTGGTTTAACTGTTGATGATCCTGCTCAGGTTGCTGACAAACTGAATAGTATTTTTCATCTACGTTGATTCATGAGGAATTGTTTAGAGATGGGGATGCTAGAAGCGTAACCAATTCTAATGGGGAGAAAAATGATTTTGTGATTAACTGAGAGGAAGTAGGAGAGAAATTGTTGAAGCTAAATATAAACAAGTTAGTGAATGTACACAGTGCGTTATATTTCAGGCGAGTTAAATTAAATGAACTTTTATTTTTCTTTTGCTGTGATTAATAGAAGCGTAAAGTAAATAACTAACTATATTATTACCACTTAATTGCTAAGATTATAGCTTTATAGAAGAACACTTGATGAAACCCTGTAGCATTACCTTTTCAAAATTAAGCCGTTCAATTTAATTACAATTGCATAATATTTATTGCTTTTCTTCTTTATACTCTTTTTCTTATATATGTATCTATATTGTATATACGTATCTCTTCACAAGTGACACCGCGTTCACGAGTCTTAAATAACAAACAATACACGCGAAGAATGCACGAACTGTCTAAAACTAAGAATAATGCATTAAAACTACATTAATCAGTGAATTTTGTTTTTACTTATATATTGTATAGAAAAAAGAAATGATAATTTCCAAATATCTATTTGTCCGATTTTGGAATGGCTCGGCAAATATTTTAAAAAGCCCAAATATAAATTTGGCCATTGTGAGTCGAGTTGTTACATGGACGGACGGGGCATAGTGAAGACAATAGGCGCATATCATCTAGGTTGGATGGGATCTATCCAATTATATTAAAGAGGGCAGCAAAAGAGGTAAGCTAACCTTTAGTCATGGTTATAAGAGCATCTTGGATTCAGGAGAGAGACCCTTAAGAACTGGAGATTTGCGAATGTATCCTCAGTTCACAATGTGGACCAAAGACTGGGATGAGTAATTACACACCTGTCAGCTTGACTTATTATGGAGTTATTGATTAAAGAAGTAATGCAGAGCCATCTAGACAGAAATGCATTTATATTGCAGTTACAGCATGGATTTGTCATGAGGCGGGGTTGTCTGACCAATCTGATTGAATAGTAAGACAGAGTAAGTGGAACTAGATGCAAAAAATTAATTCTGACATCATATATTTAGATATCAGAAACGCTTTTGATACTGATGCATGCCGACCGGGCTAGCCGAGTGGGTAAAGTACCTGCCTGGCAACCCAAAGGTCGCGGGTTCGATTCTCGCCTCGGGCTTGGATCAAAGTACTGCAAAAACCTTGGGAGGTGCAATATGGCCACAGAAGCCGATGCGCCAACAATTACCAAATCAAAAAAAAAAAAAAAAAAAAAAAAAAAAGATACTGATGCATAAAAAGACTCCTGTATAGAAATTGTTACAGTGTGGCACTATGGGAAAGTTACTGCTATGGATAAATGGATGGTTGAGTGTGGAGAAGACATACCATGGTTATCAATGGACATTGCCCCTTCTTAGACTAATGTTATTAGTGGAGTCGCTCAGGGTTCTGTGGCTGTTTTCTATATATTTATTAATGATATTTATGAAAGCATAGGCTTAATGTCTGAGTTTGCAGATGATACGAAAGATGGCAGAGTAGGTAATGACAATAGTCATGATATGCTATTGCAATAAGATCTAGAAAAAATTAAGCAGTTGCTGAGATGTAGCAATTGAACGTACGAACCTATGTGGTACCACACCCAGCGTAGTGGAAAATGAAAAATATTGGGGTTATTGTATAGTCCGACATGAAGTTCGTTAAGTACTGCACGATGGGCTGCTATTGAATCGTAATACCTAAGAGAGTCTTTTGTCTTGAACCACTCTCAGCTCCTTTTCCCCTAGGTTACATATGACTGTGATTAGTATTCTTGTCTTGGAATGGTGTGCAGTTTGCAAGTAAGGGAAAAAACTCTACTGACTTGGTTGTCGTGCCGGAGTATAAACAGAATTTTTTTTTTTTTTTTTTGTTCTCGGCATTTTAACGAAGCAGCAAAATATGTTATGTCACATCATGTGCGTTTGTGGATGACTTGCTAGTTTTTATTGACGACTATTGCTATTTTTGCTCTTGGAAGAGAAACGTTCTCGACAGTTCTCAAAAAAATTTTATACTGTAGTTAAATAATTAATATGGGGTGAAGTGGTGCAATGAAATAAGTTTTCATTTCATCGAACTGTACAAAAGCTGGAGGACGCCATATTCAAACCACGACTTACTAACCAATGATCGCTGAAATGCGCGCATTCCGTAAATTTTAATGCTCGCCGTGTTGTTGCACTACAGTCTTGATCCACGTAATGTAATGCCTAAGTGAACTGTACGTTATGACAAAATGCTCGAAGTGTGTGTGTGTTGTGGCTTTGACACTAGTGATTAAGATCGTTCTTGTGCTCTCAACAAACGCCCTGGCGCTGTCCTGCTAAGAAGCACCACTCTATATTATTTGACTATAGAACCTGTTCAAGTTCCACGTGTGACTGACTGCTGTGCGGATTCTAAATAGAGAGAGAATAACATTTTCGTAAAATATTTTTCTTTCACGAATAAATATTTTAAATACTTATTGTTTTATATGTTTGAGACTGCTTCAATTAATGTTTTAATTCTTACAATTCGAATTTTAGAATTAGCAAATGTTCCTTGTCAGTATTATCGATTTATTAAGTATGAAGACCTCGTCTAAAAAAAGACATTGAGCCTCTTGAAAGGGTCCAAAGATGGATAACTCGAATGGTGAGATATGCAGAAGAACAGCTGTATGAGGAAAGACTCCGATTATATGAGCTGTGAGCTTGGCAACCAGGCACCTCAGAGGTGACCTGATTGAAGTTTATTCCTCTATTTTACTAATCTCTCTGAGAGGGATTAGTAAAAAGGATGAAGGTGGAATGCTCACTGGTATAAAGAATTCCAGAACTAGGGGTCATAAGTTCAAATTACAGGGGTTGAGATTTGTATTATATTGCAGGAAGTTTTCTTTTAGCTAGTGGGTCGTCGGTTGCTGGAATAAGTTGCCCTCGCAGGTAGTTGAGGCTGACAGTTTGAATAAATCAAAGGTCAACTGGATAGTTACCTGTGTGAGGAGGGAGCATATAATTTGTGTTTTCTTATCTACTTGGTTTTTTTTTTCTTGCTTCCTTGCACTATATGGCGAATGCTATTAATATTACTATTACTACTTCCTGGTGTATTGACAACATTGTCATTCCAATCAAGATGAGCGCTGTTGTAAATACACCAAGAAATTGATAACACTGACACAGAATATTTGATGTGTATCATTTTTTTTTTTGAAATGATAGAGCTTAAATAATTTAAGTAATTTTAATTTAAAAAATAATATGTCGGCCATAGAAAGAATTATTTGGCAAAGTTTTAAGTATTTGGATATATTTCGTTCAGTTTAATTTTGTGCGACAACAAAAAATAATGCGCGAGGGGCGTGTGAAAAGTTCGTGGCCTGAGGATGAAGGGTTTATTTGAAGATTCTGGTAACATGTTACTTTTCAGCATAATCTCCTTTAGAGTCTATACATTTTGTCACCTATGCTGCAGTGCGTTGATTCCAGGTGCGAAGAAAGTTTTCTCTTTGGCCTGCAGGAATTCATTCACTACAGCAATGACGTCGTGTTAGGTGGGAAATGGATGCCAGCCATGTATTTTTTCAAATTAGGGAATAGGTGAAAGTACGTTGGTGCTAGACTGGTGAATAGAGGTTTGGTGTAAGATTTCAATGCTGCACTTTTGCAGTGCAGCCATGGCAATGACAGACATGTGAGCAGGCGTTGCAGATTTTTTTTTCTCGGCTTATGTCTTTGATGTTTTCACTCAAAAGCCTCACAGGGTTTGCGTAATATGCTCCCTTAACTGTTTAGCCTATCTCAATATAATCCATTAGAAACATTCCAACACAATCCCAAAAGAAACTGATACCATCGCCTTGCCAACAGAAGTAATCGGCTTGGTGTTCTTTGAAAGGCAAGAAATGTCACGCTTCCACTGTTTGGACTGCTCTTTTGTCTCTGGCTGAGAGTGATGGACTCGCATCTCATCAATGGTCACAAACCTTGCGAGAAAATTTACTAGATCTGCTTGAAAACGATGCAAATGTTCGTTTGACTTGACAACCCTTGTATGTTTTTGATCTGCTGACAACTCCGGGACCAATCGTACTGACACCTTTTTTTCATAGCGAGAACCTTTATTATGTAGCACACATGTTCAGATGAGGTGCTCCAGACGATTGTGATGTACTGAACTGTCACTCGCCGATCAATAATTTCCACAGCGATGGTCATCTTCCAGGCTCTTCCGCTCTCGTTTAAATTTACTCTCCACTTCTTAACCATGGAATAGGAAGGGGCCTCCTCCCCCATTGTAACCATATCCTCATAATTGCCATTGCCGTTAGTCCCTTTTTTGCAAATATTGGATGCCTGCACGTGCCTATTGTTGTCCATCTTTCCTCTTTCACACAACTTTGTTGACTTGAGAACCTTTAATTTAAAAAAAGACTATTGAAACTGCATGAAACTTTATGGGTTACTAATTGAAGTGTCATGCATTCAGTTCAGAAATTTAACACTGTATAAATACACTTTCGTATTCGGGCCTCAAACTTTTCAAGAACTCCTTTAAGACTTTCATTCTGACAAGTTTTAATCAGGTTTAATTATTAGCCACGTTAACCTGCACTCGACCCTCGTGGTCACCATACTTTGAATTGGCCATTAGTCTTTTTGAAAAAAAAAAAATCAAAAGAAGCAATCAAACAATTGTTCAGCCAATATGTAGAGCTCAGATCATATAAAAGGATCGATACAATGGCTGCCTTAAAGACATCATTTATATCAGCTGGGTAGACAGCTGCGCTTCGTTTTTTTCCACCAGATTTTGCATAACGAAATCTTGTTTCGCTGTCAGAACAAAATTTTTACAAGTTTGAATCAGGTTTAATTATTAACCACGTTAACCTGCAATCGACCCTCACTGTCAGCACAGTGTGTACGATCACTGCTCTTCTCAAGCTTGGGTTCTTGTTCGTCTCGATGGAAGTAATTTTTATTGACTTTTCACAACTTAGCCGAGTTATCTAAGGCAAAGATTCGTCCAGAAAATTGGCAAACCGAAAGAACACACACGCTATTAGAGACACAATATTTTGAAAGTATTAAAAATTGCATCACCTCGTTTTTCAGCTTGTTTTTCGTTATACTGGCAACTAATCTTTTTGAATAGCTGAAAGAACATAAATAAGTAATAACAATAGACATATGAACTTATTAATTGCAGTAAAATGTACTTTTATGATGGGTACAATGAAATAAGTACTTTTCTCCAAAACGATAGCATGTTACTTATGGTTCATATAATAACAAAAATTCTATGAAAGCAGTGATTTTTTTTTTTTTTTTCATTACTTTGCTGATACTAGGACGATAGGCAGCAGGATAACCAGAAAATACAACAAAATGCACACTAATATTTCGTTGGCCCACCCCTTGCTTTGATGCCTGCTGCGCATTGTCCTGGCATCTACTGGATCAGGTTCTGAATGTATTCCTGGGAAGTCGCATGGCACCAAACACGAATTAATGTCTCGTGTAGCTCTCTAAGTGCTTTTCGTTTCTTTTTCATTACTGAAACACTTTCTTCCAATAATTTTTAATTGTATTGAGGCCTAGACTGTTCCCCGGCCATTCTATTGTGCGAATTGATTTATCCTCCAACAATTTTCTCACCTGTGAACAGTACAGACAGTGAAATAAATTACATTTATTTAAGCATGAGTGCAACGTTTCATAAATTTAAAACCTTTGCTAATTTTAAACCTTTTCTCTATGACATGGAGGAGAGTCGTCCTGAAAAATACAATCGGCATCCCCATAGTGATCTCTAATTGTTGGAAGTAATTTTGTTTCAAGAATGGCCTTGTACACCTCATCATTCACTATATCTTTCACTAATTCAAAACGATCAACTACTCTATATGGAATACAGCCCCATACCATTTGAGATGCAGAATATTTCGGTGTGGAAACGATACAGTCAGGATAAAATTCTTCTTCTCTTCTCCGTCTAACAGTGTACTGGCCGTCTGAACCATGCTACTTGAATTTTGATTCATCAGAGACAATAACACAATTTCCATTGATCCTCAGACTAATTAGCATGCTATTTTTGTTCACTTTCGATGCTGCGCGTTCAATTTTTGCGTAAAAAAGCGGCTTTCTTTTTTCTTTGGCGACGTGCTACTAACCCCGATGAGAAAAGGCATCTACGTACTCTAGCGGTACTTGCCTTTACTCCTGTATCCTCCTCTCACGTTGTTTTGAGATCTGTCGATGGGGATTTTCTGTTTCGTATATAGAAGAACCAGAAAACTGTCCTGCTCTGCAAAAGACATTCATGGATGTCCACTTCCTTTCTTTTTGTTCAAACTGTCAGCTTTTAGGAAAAAAACATATACTAGACAAATACAAGCAGGTATGTCACAAGGGGGAATCCTGTCTGGCATTCCTTTTACAGCCATCATTAATCCGCTAATACAGAATACAACAGATATGATATCATATGTGGATGATTTAAAGATCTTAACAAAAATAAATTCGACCGAGGAAGCAAAAGACACTACAGTAGCCATCAACAAGACTTTATCAGAAGTAAAGCAGTACCTCACGAGATTTGACCTGCAAGTTAACCCTGAAAAATTTGCCGTCATGGTATTTTCACTTAAACTCACACCAACCATAATTCAGCCTGCGATTGATGGAGCCCTGATCCCCTGTCGAAAAGCAGAGTGATCTGGGTGTGAACTTTGACAGAAAATTAAGATTCCATTATCATATAGAAGAACTCTGTGCCAAATTCTACAGGAAACGGTGGGTTGCCAAGCAGCATTTGCTACATATTCAGAACAAAAACGTAATAAAAATGTATATGAGGACGATGATTTCTGGAGGTGTACTGTATGGAGTAGAGTTGTGGGCTCGGCTGCAAACACCTCAATTAAACCATTAAACGCCGCAGAATACTGTCTCCCGAAGTTGGAAACCTGGAAGTGTTATCTCGCACCACAGTAGCACACAACACCAATGGCCAAAGTGCCGAAGTTAACCAGGTTTTCAGCATTAATGCATGAAAGAAGACTCTTCACCATAAAAAATGATCGCTGGGAGAGTCTCAGCGCCCAACATTCGAGACACCGTGTGGTGGCGGATCCCCCAACCAGCTCTCCGCTCCACTCCCAAGCTTTTTGTTCTTCCTTTGAGGCTACAGTTTAAAGATCGCTTCCTCCCGTATCAAAAGCTCCATCTAGTTCAATCTCTGGATGCTGACTTGTGTAAAATCATAGAGGACAAAAAGTATAGACGGCTCATCCTAGATCTTGCACGTGGTCTCCAGAACTGTCAACTGATTTGAGATCGTTACGGCTGCGCAGAATCTCACAGAAAACCTAACTCAAAGAAACTATCTTTATTTTATCTTAATTTGTATTATTTTTTTATTTATTTGTATTCGTTTTCCTTCCAAGTTAATATCTGCTATATGTTTTTTTTATATATATACTGTACATAATTTGCCTATAATTTAATCTTCATATTTCCGGCGAGGTAGTATCTCTGCCGCTTGTTAATCCCTGGCATGGTACCATGAAAGGTTTTGTAAAGTCATGGTACCTGCGTGTACCTGTGAGCCTTACATAAAAGATCATATTTATTTTCCTATGTCGTGTTAATTGTGAAAACTTAGCCAATTGTAATAGCACAGAATACTGGGCTCGTTGTATATGTGCTGTATTTATACTGCCGCTAGGGTGACGCAATCATGTATGGCACTTGACATCATCTAAGAGAGATTGCTAGAGATGGATGGTGCAATAGGGTAACTATTACAAAACATATAATGATATTTAGCCATATTTCACAGAAATTCAATGAATTTTGCAAGTGATGCACTTTTTTTGAGCATCACTGTATATGCTGACGCCTCATAACTTGGGTTAATTTGGCTTTTAATATACACACCATTACATATAGGCTTTCTTATATACTTTCATATGATCGTTATTATTTCGAGATAAAGAAAGAGGAATCATTTTTTTATTTAAACACTTAGATATGGCAATTGAAAGAACTGAAAACTCTGGGAATATGCACAGAAAGTCGGAACTAAAACCAATAAAACTTTCACTGCATTCCAGAAACTAAAATAAAATGCGTAAGGTTTTAGGGCCTGATAAACATAATACGAGTAAGTATAAATTACTTCATATTTTTAGGTGTACTTGAATGTTGATCTGAATTGAAATATCTGAGAGATGCCATGCATAATCAGATAGCCAAATCGAGGGACGACCGCTATTATGAGTGATATGTTATATGCGAAAGCGGAAAGGGCATAATTATCATCGAATGGAATGAACCCTGAAATTGTTTAGAATTGGACCCGAGAAGCAAACATTTTACTTCTGATATACAGAATAATCAAAACAAAGAAAATAGACGGAACAAGAAAAAAAGCGAGCTAAGATAGCGGTGATTTGTAAAATTATTTTAGCATGGGAATTGATAATATATATTGTAATTTTACTAGTCATGTGCAAACAGAAGGTTGAGCTTCGTTCTTGCAGAGTTGTAGGTTCCTTTTAGACCAGAACGCAATGTTTTGTGATAGACCACTTTGAATATCGCACATTCATCATGACAGTGATCTAACCTCAATTTTGTGTTGTATCAAACGTGCTAATCATCATTGAACAGGCATTCCGTCTGTGATTTATATCTCTGTCTGTTAATTCCTGAGTGAAAATTGGACGACGTAAGTACAGATTTATGTAGAATCGTCGTACGTTTTTACATTGCGAGTCACCTTCTGTGTATTCTGACAGTGTCAGAGTCCTCAACGAATTTGCATTGCTTCTATTTGGTTGATGGCCGATGTTAAAGATCTGGATGTGACTCGGCGGTACGTATACACCTCTGTATATTCCGTCGTATTATACGCCTCAGAAATATGGGTATCTGCAGCCCCCACGAATATCAAGCGCGTGTACTCCTCCGAATACTGGCTCCTTCTTTGGATCACACATAAATATCATCGTCCACCCCAGCAAAGAACAACTACGATGGCAACCGCACTGAACTTTGCCCGACTGCCAAACCTTATAATGGAACGACGCCTCACTCTAACTGTCAAAATGATCACTGGAATAATCTCGGAGCCAAACATATGGGAACTGTGCAGCTGGAGAATCTCTCAACCCAGCTCCTTTATAGACTACCGTTATAGACTAGCCCTTAGCGACCGTTTTCTACCCAAGCAGATGCTTATCACAGTCCAAGCAATCGAAGGCGACCTCTACAAATTTGTCAAGGATTGCAAATACCGGAGAGAGAGAGATCCTTGATGATCTAAACTCAACCAGGCAAACTGCACAGTAATGTGGCAGTATAATAAATTTAAAAATGTCTATAATATTGTATATAATATCAAAAATACTGTTTTTTGTTGTTTGTTTATTTGAGCATTAGCAACTAAGGCCATATTGCTCCTGGGATATGCGGTGGTCATTCCCTGACCTTTCCGCATCCTCCGTATTTGGTGATCACGGGCTCGAACCCCGGTCTAATCAAGAAGCGTGTGCTAGGCACTGCTGCTCCTGCCCACCTAGCTACGGAGGCGCCAAAAATACTGTATAATATCTTTATGAGTATATTGTGAATAATTTAACTGAAACTTATTATATTTTTGGCCCCTGGGGAATGAACCCGAATTTCGATGTGGGCCCCGTCCTCAAGGCCTTTGTCCACCAGCCAGTGTGAAGCCCTTGGCATTCCTGCTGCGAAGGGTACATTGTATACATCCTTTTGTACACAATAAAGATTATATATATTTATTTATTTATTTTATTATTTTTTTTAATATGTGTAAAAGCGTCTGCAGGTGTATGGTAATCATTTCTATAAGGGAGTAACAAGATATTGAGCCACCGTGTATTCTACACCTAAAGAGAAAGGCAACCTACAGCACATAGTGTCCTCGCCTGTTTGGATATGTAAATTCAATTGATTTGGGAGGCGCAATATGGCCTATGCAGCCCTTTCGCCAGAAAATACCACCATCACCACCACAACAACAACAACAACAACAGCCTCTTTGGAAACTTCTCCAGTTTGGAAGAGGTCTTCAAAGAGTTCGAATCTTGTCGGATGCTGGATGAATTATTGATGGCATCTCCATTATGTTACTTTAGTTAGACGATCTCAGGCTGAGAGATCGTCTAAGTCTAAGGGGATCCTCATTGTTACACGTTTTCGGCTCTCATAAAGTGAAGCCCGTTAAATCTGCCCGCGAAAATACTTCAACAGATATAATTACACTGACGAAGTTTGACCTAAGATGCTGACGCGTCCACCACCACCAGCAATAACAACAGCAAGAACAGTTACAAGCAAATTACGTCATATAGTACTTAGACCAGCATGTGCATGCTACCAGTGCATTTATTCTATATTGTATTATGTAAATAATTCGTGTAATTATTTCATACATTTTATCGGCTCAATTAAAAAAGAACGCAGGAATAAATCGTAATGCCATTTAATATCCAGTTAGCTGGCGATAATAAATGTATTTTACTATGCAAATGTATGCAGGGGTTTTCGATTACTAATTACTTTTGTCAGCATCCCACCCTCTTCCATCTTCTCTTCGTAGTGTAATTAAATAACCTTTCGTAAATACCACCGAGAATACTGGTAAATTAAAAAACTGTCCGCATTTGGATTAATTTTTTTTCGTTACAAGGAAGTGCATTCAGTACTATTTCTAACATAATATATAAAATCTAGTATCTCATAGTTAAGTGCATATTATAGCATCATCTCTTGAATTAGCATGAAGACAAGTCTAACAAGCAGAAATTCAAAACCTACTTTAACAGCATTTGGTTTAGTGAATTAAAAAATGAATCTGTGTATTCATTTTTCAGTCGAGTAGTTCAACAACCGCGTAAATGCATCTTGATTTATTTTCGCATGAGTGCATATAAATAAGGTATCCTATAATGCCACGATACATTTTCCTTTTGGCTGAATAATTCATGGGTTCTGTAGATGTAGGTGAATAAGTGAGGTGCTATGAATAAACTTCTCATCCATAAATAAGCAGATCAGTGATGGCATTAACTGACGAAAGGCGTCTAGATAGAAAGAGAATTTCACTCCATTGTCAATCTGAAAGAAAATCACCTTTAAAAAGGATGGGAGGAAAGGAGATCTATTGTGCCTCTCATTCAATTTATGTAAGGTTATTGTGAGTAAACTCGAATACTCTAGAACTGAACAAATACGTGTACATTTATTGCTGGTTACTGTAATGCCTGCTTGTTTATGTTTTTTGATGATCGTCTGATTTACTTTTTTTGTTCAAATTATGAGGAATTAACTGTGCTTTTTAATTTGGTTCTTATAGGAAGTAAAGCGACATCTTTCTGTAAGGAGATTGAGAAGAGACATTGTTGCAGCAGAGTGCATATGTCCACCAGGTAAGCGAGTTTTAACAATTTAGTCACAGTGGAATGTGAGGCGTTCAACCTTGGTGTTTAATAGAAGCTTTTAAATAATAGATAGCATAGCCTAATTCTGAAGTGATATTAAGGAGTAGCTCCTAATGGTAATATTGCAAGTCACCTTCTGTGTATGTTATTTCTTTTATTTATGCATTTTTTTATTTTATTTCTTTTAATGGTGCTACTCCAATAGAAGAGTACTTACAAAACAGGAATCCTCAGGATTGTTTACGCCACCTTAATAATTTAAATGCTGTGATCCAGTGTTTATATTTTAAGTGATCCAATATTCCTATTGGTAACTCTTTAGGAGGCTTTCGGATCAGCTAGTGTATAATCTTGCTACCTCTGCTCTGCCAGATAGTGGCTGGAGGGAGTCCGAGTAGTGTATATGCGGGGGGGGGCATTGTCGAGCCCCCGTTATGTCAAGGATCTGGGTATATTCTTACCATGTGTGCGCCATATCCAAAAATTTCATTACTTCCTACAGGTTGTCCCCTCTCATTTTTTCTTACTATTGAATACCCAAGCACGGTACTAAGTACTATAGGTTCTAATACCTTTCGTGTTTGAGGTTTTCATAAAAAAAAGTAGTTTAGTCTTTAGCAGAGTAATTACCATATTTAATATGGTGTTATAAAATTTTTAACTTTGAGAAGCATAATTTTTAATTAAATCTCGTGTTATATTACTTGGTTTTGATGGAAGCGGTATGTATTATTGGATTTTTTTTTTTTTTTTTTTTTGTGATTATAATGATTGATTTAGGTAATCAATTTGTTTACAAGCATTTTGTTTATCCATTTGTGTTTTAATATTTAATTCATAAAATTTTGTAAACTTAATAATAAGAAGAAATAATATTTGGAATAAGCGAAAGCAAGTTTTGTTAAATTGTAAAATTCTCTGTCCAGTTCAAAATCTTAAGTATAGTTTAACTATTTATAATTTGAAATCATTCTTGATGAAATTAATCATCCAAGGAATTCTCTATTACAACTTAGGAAATCCAACAGCGATTATATTACCCCATTCTAAAGTTCTGAACAAATTTGGGAAAGACGCACACACATCAAACGTAATTAATAATGTTCTGGTAAATGATTTCAGATTTAAAAGAAATTATCCTATTTCCAAATTAAGTACTGTATTTAATTAGGGAATTCTTGATTTTTAATAACCCAGTTGATTAATTTTGTATGTTTATATTATCGATAGTTTTAAGGTGACATGTATTGCTGGTCTCGATTACACAAGTTGTCTGTCCAACATGTCGCACCATTTTATTGAAAAGTATTTGCGATTTCTTTGAAAAAATATAAAAATATTATATCATAAAACATTCTGCTTAGAGAGCGTCCAGTGCGCAGTTATTGGTTAGCAACTAAATGTTACTTAATCACTGGTTAGGAAATTATTTTGTCGTTCACTGATTAGTCAAAACCACCAACCACCATGCCATATTGGACGGTTATCTTATGACTTTCGTACTGCGTTTTGTCTGTCAGTTTGGACCTTTGTTTAATTGCTTTTTTGTAGCGCATAATGTATCGAAAATAAGTTAATAATCCTGATTAATTTTTTTGTGTTGGAAATCGACTTTGGAATCCTCAAAAAAGTTTACCGCATTGATTAAAGGGGAGTATGAGTTATACTTATGGAGCTAGGCATGTAGATCAATATAAAATCTGGGCTCTCCACATTTGTTTGCAGTTCATGGGCTAAGTCGTTGAGTGGATGGTTACTGATTTGCTTTCATCAGTGCGATTTGCCGTTTAGGTAGCATGGAGAGAAACATCTGAAGGACCATGTAAATGATTGCTATTTTTGCTTGATTTGTTTATACAATTTTCTTCAACTTCGGAACAAAAAAATGTAAACTGCAGCTATTATCAACCCACTGCAGGATGGAAGCCTCCTCAACAATTCATGTTGAGGAAAATGGAGCATAATCTGCCACGCTGGTCCAGTGCGGGTTGGCAGATCGATCGTATTTAGCAGTCGGAGTCTTGAATCTCAGTCTGCTCAAGGAGCGTGTGCTACTGCAGTTCCACTTCTGACCACTCGTCTACAGAGGCCTTACAACACCTTAACGTGCTGTATATTGTTCAACCACTATCTTATTATTAGAATCTATTAATATTTCAACCACTTGAAGGATTTTGAAAAAAAAAAAAAAAATCCTTGTGTATTTCTGGGCTCTCTTTATTTATTTAAATTATTTCTCTTATTTTTTAAACTGTACCTATTTTTAGCTTACCTGGACGACAATAATTTTTAGTCGGTGTGTGATTCACATCAAGCCGCAAACCAGTTTTTCAAAGAAAGAACATTTTCTTTGTCAGTGGTTATGTGATGCCTTTCACGGTCCCTCAATCCCATAGTACATAGGATGATAACTTTCTCAAGGACGTACTTGTAAAAGTTTCATATTAGAATTCCCATTTCGTCACCACACTTTGAATTGGCCGTTAGTTTTTTGAAAAAAAAAAAAAAAAATCAAAAGAAGCAATCAAACAAATGTTCAGGAAATATTTAGAGATTAGATCATATAAAAGGATCAATACCATGGCTGCCTTAAAGACATCACTTATATCAGCCTCTTGGGGTAGACGGAAGAAAATTGCTCTTCGTTTCCGCCCGGAATTTTGCATAACGAAATCGTGTTTCGATGCCAGAACAAAATTTTGCCCTAATACCATTTCATTAATTAATCTGTTTATCCCTGGCAAATATGCTCATCACATAAACATTTATTTAATTTAAAATTCAGGATACATTATGAAATGTTAAACTCTTTTTTTTTAAAGAGTTTAATCTTATTAAGGAGGTAGGTATCAAATTTTTAATTGATTTATTCATTCTTGTATAACTTAACTTATTCAGTTGAAATTAGTGTTATAGTTCATGTATATTTGCATTCCGTTGTAGTTTTCGGTATTTGCATTTTATTTTTTATAATTTATTTTATTACTTCAGTATTGTTGTTACTTGATTTATTTTTTATATATTACACGTATTATTGCTCGACTATTTACTTTAATTTCATGCATTATAATTCGGGGTTCCAGCTCCTTGTTTTTTTTTGAAATTAATCTGTTTTTTCAACCACCTTCGCAAATTTATGTCCCATTTTATTTATAGAAAAAGAAAAATGTTCCAAAAGGAAGATTATTATTATTGTAATTTGTTTAAAATGGTCACAGTCAATTTCTTAGGCAGTGATCAAAGCAGAAAAGTAGGTGATACTCTTAAAGAAATGCTGGATGTCTTTAAAAAGTGGACGGAAACGTGTCTTTGGTGATACCTTTCATGCATTCGCGTTTAGATTTTTTTTTTTAACGATTAGATTTAAGTGATGCCAGCGTTGAAAACAAGTTAAACAGATTTCATGTCTAATATGGAAAAAAAAAAAAAAAAACGCTTACCAGGAAAGGTGGAATCCTAATGTGCTGGCTGACTATTATTGGACGTTGATCAGAGAAGTGCCAGATGTCAGTTATAAAAGTAAAAAGAAAAAAAAAAAATAACAAAAATTTTATATTTTATATTTAATTTACTACATTATTAATTACACTAAAATTTTATTCAGGTATTCCTTTACAAAATTTACAAGGTTTTATTTAAATTTATAGCACAGTCCAAGTTATTAGAATGGTCTATTTCTTAAAGAAGCAAACAACTTTTTTTAGTATACAGTGCTGTTAATAACACTATATACTAAAAATACAAATACATGCAGTGTTGTTAGTAACTTTATGTAATGATACAAGAACATTAAACATATGTTTGAACTAATTCTGTGTATTAGTTCATTAAAATACAAGAAGAAAAGTCTACACTCGGTTTAAAGTAGGAACAACGGGTTTTAACTAGAGCTTTACACAGTTTAGTGACGTCATTTCCGCTTCTAGCGTTTTGCGTATAATAGTAAATTTATGAAAAGCAATCACCTGCAGTACAATTTACATAGAAGCAATTATTATCAGAAAGCTTGCTTACTTTAATTAGAAACGTTTTATTTATGTAAAAAATATTTTTATTTTAATTATTACTAAGTATCTGAATAATGTTACTTGTAATGTACGTGGTTATCAATAAATCCAGAACAATAAATGTTCGTTGATTAAAATTTAGCTATGAATTGAAGAGTACTCAGAAACTCAATGTTGTACAGCAGTGGTAAATGAATTTTATTAGTACTATGATCAAAAGAAATATCACATGTTCGAAGTGCGTGCCGTGTGACAGAAGAGACAGATAGGTTTCAACACGGCGTGAGAAGGAATCCCGTACACGTGCGAGTTACACTGTGTTGTTTTTAATAGCAACGGCAGTTTCGTGGATGTGATTCAACAAGTCATCTCGGTCGTCAACCTCTGTGATGTATACAATTTGTTTTATGTGTAATTATTTGTTTTAAACGATTTGCCAACCTCTGTGATGTAAACAATTTGTTTTACACATAAAAATCTAACTGTTTAAGGTCAAACAAACAACTATATTTTAGGATCACCTAGAATTTATCCCATGTACCCATATACGATGGGTTGTGTATGTATTGTGTGTACTGTGTCTGTAAATTGCGTCTGTTCTCTGGCCAATTCGCCTGTTTTGTTGGAAGAAAAAAACCCCAGTTTCTGGGGAAAAGGGTTAATGTCAGAAGAGCGTGTCGGCCAAGAAATGGGACTTCCGCGACCAATCGAGTGATTACGGTAACGATCGTTTAAGACCATGTTCTTACTTGTCGCCCAAAATGCGGAGGCTCTCCCATTGTAGCTTCTTTTCACTTTACTTGGTACCTCTTCTCCGTTGATTGTATGTGCTGGTGAAATCTCACGCTGTTCTCTTCACTAACATCGTCTAGATTTGTTCTGCAAAAAAAAAAAAAAAAAAAAGTCTAGATGAGAGTGCAAATTATGGAGTTTGGTTTGACATTCTGCATTCCATTTTTACGTAATTTTTAATCAATTTATTAACTAGTCCTTTGTAAATTTCGCTTTTAAAGTTACCGAGAAAGCTCTTCACTACAAGGTGAAACGAACTGCCAACTGCGTTCGCTCAGCATCAGTCGTTTTGTCTTTCACGGCTTTGAAGTCTACATCATCTTGTTTGTGGACTAATAAATGTACTACATTTCAGTTGTAAATCACACAGATTTGGAAACATAGATTGCATATGATCGATTTTTCATACTTATTTGAAACGTCTTTGTCATGATCCTAGAAAAATCATTGAGAAATAAAGAATGAATCCTTTGATTGTTGAACCCTACATTGGGTTCCTCTTCTGAACAGTGTACAGGCCAGGAAGGTGTATATCTATTTTTACAATCGTGATAAATATCTAAAATAATTGGTTAAATACAGGGATCAGTGCAAACGAAACATTTTTAAAAAAATATAACGATAAAGGAAATATGAAATTTTACTTAACTGAATTAATACCAATTTGATGTATTAAAATCTCTTGCTTGAGTATGCATTATCTTTATAAGGCGTGTATCCTTTAAATTCTCAAGAGAGTTTATTTTATTTGTAATGCCTAATCGAGGATGTCGCTTGGGTTAAGTGGCTAAATTAGGAAATACCTCCCAGTGCCCTAACATCCGTCAGCCACTTGTTCAGCAGCCTTTCAAAAGAATACTCGCTAATTTTCTCATTAAGGCTTTCCCCAAGTGTGGGAAGTTAGTTTGTTATGGCTTTCACCTTTAGTGATTGCATGTGAACATCTCGCTTTAATCAGAGTACTCAGCATTTTTAATTTTCCAGGGGGAACGTACAATTCTCTATTTCATATTTTGGAAACTTAATCCCCTTTCCCTACTTTCAAATGCGAAAAAAGTTGCATTTTAATATGAACAGAAATTTAAAAAATTTTTGAGTTATTTTAAATTGTTTTCATTTGTATATCAGTGGTTTTCAAATTGTCTCCTCTGGACCCTAAACTTTCCTAGATTCTTTTATTAATTTCAAGATGTTTATTACTGTTTAAATATTTTAAGATATTAGGGTTTCGCGAAAAATCTGGGTTTGTAAATGCATTCCGCGGAAGAGTTTGGGAAATATTGTTTTATGTTATATAATATGTGTAATATTTTCAAAGCATTTCATTCGGTCCTTCACGAGATGTTACCGTATAAATGGATTGCTGGAGGACAGAAAGCAGAGGTTTGTGATTAAAGGATATTCTTCAGATTAGTGTAACGTCAGGAGTGGAGTTCCTCAAGGATCGGTTCTCATTTTCATAAATGACATCGACGAAGAGATAGAAGGCGTGATGTCAGACTTTGCAGATGACGTAAAGATTGGCAGAGTAGTTGACGATTAGTGCCAAGCAGCGCTCCTTCAGGATGACCGGATCAGATTTCAAAGATAGTCAGAATAGTGGCTGCTATGTGCAAGGTCTTACACTTGGGGAACAGCAACACCCAAATAAATTATACACTTTGTGGGGTTGAATTAAAAACAATGGAGGAGGAAAGGGATCTGGGAGTTACATTACTGGCAGATATGAAGTTTTTTGAACAGTGTAAAACAGGCAGCCAGGAAAGCCCATGGTGTCCTATCGATGATTTATCGAAGGTTATTCTGTAGAGATAAGGAGGTCACAATCCCACCGTATAACGCAACTGTAAGACTACATTTGTAATACTGTGTTCAAGTATGAAGACCTCGTCTGACAACATTGAGCTTCTTTTCAGGGTCCAAATACGGGCAACTAGAATAGTCAGATCGACAGAAGGACGACCGTATGACTCCGATTATGTGGGCTACAGAGATTGGCGACCAGGCACCTCAGAGGTGACCTGATTGGGGTTTATAAGGCTTTGAGAGGGATTGATAAAATGAACGAAGGTGGAGTTCTCACCGTTATAAAAAATTCGAGAACTAGGGGCCATAAATTTAAATTACAGAGGTTGAGGTTTAGATTAGATTGCATGAAGTTTTCTTTTTGCCTGCGAGTCGTTTATTGTTGGAACAAGTTGCCTTCGCAGGTAGTTGAGGCTGACAGTTTGAATAAATTAAGGGTAAACTGGATAGTTACAACTGTGAGGAGGTTCTTATCCACTTGTTTTTTTTTTTTTTTTTGTCAGTGCAACAAATCCTGTGGTTTCCTGTGGCGAATACTGTTACTATTACAATTATTATAGGCAGGAATTACCTCGAAAATTTATTGAAAAGACATCAATTTTAGAAAAAAAAAAAAAAACATAACGGGGGTACAATATTCTTTTAGAAAATTGCCAGGTGGGGGATGTCAACAAGAAGATTGAATGGTAAGGAATATGTCAAAAGAAAAAGTTTGAATATATGTTTGTTTGTTATTTAGGAGCATTAGTAACTAAGGCCCTATTGCTCCGGGGATACGCGGTGGTCATTCCCTGACCTTTCCGCATCCTCCGTATTTGGTGGTGATGACGGGCTCGAACCCTGGTCTAATCAAGACGCGTGTGCTATGCTACGCACTGCTGCTCCTTCCCACCTGGCTACGGAGGCGTCTGTTTGAATATAGGGATTACAAATGCAGAATGTGCATGATATTTGTCCAGAACTATATCAAACCATTTTGTTTCATGGTAATATCTTAAAGATAGATGCACATTAAGTACCAGCAACCTAACATGATACATTAGACACTAAAAACGCTTATTCTTCTCTAATGCTTAAAGCTGCTTAACGTTTTCTCTATCTCTTTTTGCGAAGGAAATGTTAGGTTACTAATGCATTTTGTTCAGTCCAAGGTCGTTTGTTATACACAATATCAAAACAATGCAAACAATTTTAATATTATAATTAAAATTGTTTAATTGTAACAATATTATTATTATTATTATTATTAACTACTCTCCTAGCCAGCTGCGCTGTATATAGGGATGAAATCCATTTGATATATAATAATAAATGAAAGATAATATGTCCTTAATCGCTAACTTCACCATTTCTGCATTGCTTGTAATAAATGTAACACTTAGAATGTTGCCTCAGTCCATTTTATCTTGGTAATGTTATAGCATAGTTTGTCTTCTTTTTTTTTTTTTCTTTCTTACTTCCTTAGATTTTGCTTCTAACCGTCTTTTTTTTTTTTTTTTTTTGATTTTATAGGCTCATAGGTTCTTTTTATTAACTTATCGGAGTTAACGTATTTTCTGTCCTCGCTGCTATATCGTTATAACCTTAGGATATTCTCTTTTTGTGGCAACAACAAGGTGCTAAGTCAGATCTGCATAAGCTTAATTCTTCTGCAGCTGCGTTATCTGAAACACCATTACTGCAGTTGTCTTTGATCGGTTCCTTGCTTCTTTTCGATTAAGTTTATTTTACGCAAGCGGTGTCTGCTTTGCTGCCGTTCCACATATCTTGAATGAAAGCTTAAGGCGATCATCTAATCGGTATGTACACTGAGTGGTGACTTTATTAGGTATACCTATCCTTTTCATGAGTTGGAGTGCTCCTATAGCAACAGCATCACGTATTCGTAATATGCGATATGAAGCAGGTAGGCAGATACGTTGGGATGATATATGTGTGCAGTACAGTGCAAAAATGGACATGACGAAAGATTTAAATGACTTCGAACGTGGCATGGTGGTCAGGGCCAGACGCTCTGACATGACTGTCTTGAATAGTCATGCTGGCACTTTTCGGTATTGCATTGGGTTTTCACGTAGAACTGTATCGCGATTAGTCCAATTATAAATAACATCCGGCTATTGGCGATCCTGTGGAAACAGCTTCTTGATTCGAGAAGCCAATGGAGGCTGACAAGACTGTGATCGGTTAGAGAAAGACTACAGTCATTCAAATTGCAGTCCAGTAGTGAATTTTGGAGTCTAGAGAAGGGTAACCGATACGCCTTGTTTTTTTTTTATTTTTTATTTCTCTGTATTTGTATTTCTGTGTATCATTTACCTTACAAGTGATGTTATTAGTGATATTCATTTCTTTTCTTTTTTTTTCCCCATATTTATGGACAAAAATTACGTAAAAAGCCAGGATGCCACGTAAATGTGTTAACAGTGTTGACAATTTTTTGTTGTGTGTGGTGATGTGACATTTTCCATTCAGAAACGATAATTGACTCCATTTATGAAGACAGCCTACCCATTATTTTGGCTGTAAGGTAGGGGATGAAGACAAACCCTGGGCACCTCATATTTACTGCAACACGTGCTGTAAATCTCCGTGGATAGTTGAATAACAAAGGACGTTCAATGCCTTTTGCTATCTCAATGATTTGGAGGGAGCGTTCAAATCATGTAAATGACTTATTTCTTCATGGTGCCTCCTCTTCAGCATGGCATATATATAAAAAAAAAAAAAAAAAAAAAAAAAAAGGAAGTGGACTGTGGAATACCCCAACATCCCGTCAGCTATCCGACCAGTGGCACATGGGGATGGTCTGCCTGTACCTCACCCTCCAGAAGAGTACACTTTGGAGTCTTATGGAGATGGGGAAAGTGTGAGGAATGATGGTCAACCTGGGCCTTCAACATCACAGGATCCTGATTTTCTGCCAGAACCTGAGTCGCCGAGTGAGTTACACAGAATCACTCAAGGTGAACTAAGTGATCTAATTCGAGACCTAGATCTATCGAAAGATAAAGCAGAGCTTCTGGGAACAAGGCTCCAACAGTGTAATTTTCTGCAACCGAATGTCAAGGTGTCCGTGTACAGGAGCAGGCAGAATGCTTTGACTCCATATTTTAAAAGTGAAAAAAAAAACCTTATTGCCTGGTGTGATGTCAGTGGCTTGATGACAGCTTTGAATGTGGAGCACAACACACACAGGAATGGAGGC
Organism: Mastigoproctus giganteus; assembly: GCF_048544385.1. Classification (NCBI taxonomy): domain Eukaryota; kingdom Metazoa; phylum Arthropoda; class Arachnida; order Uropygi; family Thelyphonidae; genus Mastigoproctus; species Mastigoproctus giganteus. Next base: position 81,379,651 of record NC_143582.1, read on the forward strand.
TATTCATAGACTCATCAAAGCTAAGTTTAAAAGCTGTTTTGCTCCACAATGGCAACGCTCTTCCTTCAATTCCTCTAGGCCATGCTGTCCATATGAAGGGTTGTCTTCGCCCAGGAAGCTCTGGCGACCCTGGCGGAGACAAGCCAGAGAATAACGGGCAGCCTGGCTACTTCCTAGTGGTATGTGCGGACAACGTGGATTCCCACCAGGGACCCTGCGGCCAAATGCCATGACACACAGACAGGCTGGGCAGGTCATGGGGTTTTGTCAATGATATATAGGAATTTTGCTAGCAGGGAAAAGGAGGTGATTGTCCCTCTGTATAAGGAAATGGTCAGGCCACGCCTTCAGTACTGCGTACAGGTCTGGAGGCCTCATTTTAGGAAGGATGTAGATTTGCTTGAGCGTGTACAGAGAAGGTCAACAAGATTGGTGAGGGGGATGAAGGGATAATGTTACCAAGAGAGGCTTAAGTTCTGCAAATTGCAGTGGCTGGAGACTAGGCACCTGCGCGGTGATCTGATTGAGGTGTATAAGGCCTTGAATGGGTTGAGCACGCTGAATTCTGATGGGATCCTTCTACTTGTTCAGATTACGAACCTAAGGGGGCATAAATTAAACAGATGTAGAATGGATGTGCGGAAATTTGCCTTTAGCCAGCGGGTGGTTAATTGCTGTAACAAACTTCCATCTGTCATTGTGGAAGTTGATAGGTTGAATAAATTTAAGGAGGAACTGGGAAGGCGTTTGGAGGGAATGGTGTGATTTTTTTTTTTTTTTTTTTTTTGGCTGATGCTTCATAAGCTCATACACTTGTTTTCTTGTATCACATGCTGCTGCTACTACTACAACAACAGAACCTAACGCAATATACAATACACAACACTTTTCTTTCATTTACAGTAGTACTCTATTTCTTCACAGCGTACATATGGCGCAGATGTTGGAAACCACAGGTGGCGCTTGACCCTAATACTGTGCACACACTATGTCCACATGAAGTGGTTGCTAAAAGAAGTGTTTGAACTAAGGAAAAGTATGATTCCAGCGATACGAGGTTGATAAAATCCATCTGGCTGGAGGCATCGCAGTGTTTTGATGCTGCCGTTCTTAATGGCTGCACTGGAAGACCTACTCTTCTTTTCTTTATCTCTCTCTCTCTTTTTCCCCCCTTCCGTTTTTATTATAATTTTTTTATTCTTATTTATTTTTCTTTTCTTTCTCTTCCTTCCTTCCCCCCCCCTCTGAGTGGGCCCCAGAGAAGGATTTTTTTTTGTCTCATACTCTGATACCATAGGTGTCCCATCTAATGGAAGTGGCCCATCTTCCCGTGGCGTGGACGATTTCCCAGAATCATCTGTCCAGGTGACTGATGCTTCTGGGTAGCCAAGTGGTCAGAACATTACAACAGAACACACACATAATACACACAAACCTACGTCAATCACATATCTGGCCCATTTGTAGTGATACTGTTCTTCACAGAGATACGAGGCGGAGTTGAACTAACGTTCTAGGAGCCGCCCCTTACATAAACACATGTCCACATGAAGGGTATGCGCCAGTAGCACAGTGGTGTCGTCACCGTCCTACCCACACCGAATGGAAAAGGCCCAGTTTCGAATCCCGTCGATGACGCGAGGAACTTTAACGGGCTTTTTCACTCCGTGGCTGAGTTAGTCAGGTCTCAGGCGTAGATAGCAAGGTTGTGTTTTCCCCAGAAACTGGGTTTTCGTCCAGAAAAACAGGCAGATCGACCAGAGAACACACGCAATTTATAGGCATAATACATATACGGGTATATATAAGGAATGACGGATGGCCCTAATAAAATAATTTGAATATCTCTTTTTTCCACATGAAGGAGACATGAGAATATGAAATTAATTCTGGAAGCAATGAAGTACAAAGACCACCAATGGCAGATCTGTGGAGACCTGAAGGTAATTGCAATACTGTTGGGCATGCAGTTGGGATACACGAAGTACTGCCGTTTCCTGTGTGAGTGGGATAGTCGAGCTAGGTCCTCGCCCTACAAGAGAGAAGTCTGGCCTATAAGGGAAAATCTGTGCCTCGGGGAAAAATGTCCAGCACAATCCTCTGGTTGATCGAAGCAAAATTCTTCTGCCCCCTTTACACATCAAACTGGGCCGAACGGGCTAGCCGGGTGGGTAAAGTGCCTGCCTGGCAACCCAAAGGTCGCGGGTTCAATTCTCGCCTCGGGCTTGGATCAAAGTACTGCGAAAAACCTTGGAAGGTGCATTATGGCCACAGAAGCCTATGTGCCAACAACTACAAAAAAAAACCCATCAAACTGGGACTCATGAAGAACTTTGTTAAGGGGATGAACCAGGATGGAGAAGCTTTCAAGTACCTGAGAGGACAGTCTCCACTGTTGAGTGATGCTAAGGTTAAGGAAGGAATCTTTCTTGGCCCGCAAATTCGTGAACTTTTAAAGGATGAAAACTTTGAGCGAGTCCTCCAGGGTAATGAGAATGCAGCTTGGGAAGCCTTTAAAAGTGTTGTGCATGACTTCCTGGGAAAGTGAAGATCTGGAAACTATGTTGAGACTGTAAACAACCTTCTAGAAAAGTATCATCAATTATGCTGCAACATGTCACTGAAAATCCACTTTCTCGACTCTCACTGGACTTCTTTCCTGACAACTGTGGTGCAGAGAGTGATAAGCACGGTGAGTGATTCCACCAAGACATTACAGCAATGGAAAGAAGATATCGGGGTAAGTGGAACGCTTCTATGCTTGCTGACTGCTGTTGGACAGTAACAAGAGATGCCCGGGAAGTGGAATACAAGCGACAAGCGAAAAGAAGGCGCTGTCATGAATAGGCCACATTTTGAGAAAGTACTTTCGGTTCTTGTGCAATTTTCTTGTGTTCTTGTTTTTTCACATTTTAATTAAAAACAACTGTGATTTATGTTGTATCAAGGAAATGTAAATATAAGATTGTTTTAATATTACTTTTCACCCCGACTGCTACTGAAATTACTATATTCATAGACAATAGCGAAAGTACTGTATTTCAAAAACTGGAGCTAATAAAATTTCTGAAGTCATATTCATTTTTCTCGACACAAAATTAGTAAAATTTGTCTATTTTAAGAAAGGAAACAAATTCAAAGAATTTTTTTGTTGAACAAATAGCGATTGTGATCTTCAGCTCCATCAAAGAAAAACCTTGGGTGCTCTACTGTTTAATATTATGCGTCAAGGTACACATAATCTGAAAAATGGTGCAATCCTTTTGTCCTATTTTTGTTGTATGCCCTGGTGTGAATTGAACGTATTGGTTAATTTGACTTACTATGTTTTACCGAAATTTTTTCAAGCGATCGAATATTTTGTTAACTCAGTTTCATTAAAATTTGTTATATAGCCCGTGATGATCGACTGTTGCATTTTTATCTTGATTTTTATAAGTAGTCGAGATCACCAAAATGTAATTTAAACCTAATTATGTTATGAATACGTAATTATAGCGATTGTTGATAAAATATTTCTAAGAAATATGGAAATTATATTTGTGCGTTATGAATTCCTCTACCTTATACAATTCTGTTATGACGTGTTTTACCTAGATATATCCCAAAGCACTGTACTTGTAATTTTGCGAATAGGAAACCGACCATGCTTGCCCAGACTGCACACTTCGTTCTTGATAACTTCCTAGTAGTATAACAGAGCACTACTAGGAAGACCGGATATATACTCTCTCTGTCTCGTACAGTCGACTATTGCCGTTCGCGTCGAAACAGCAATTAGCGAGTACATTAGCCTTTAAGCCCAGTATATTCCGGATGTTCGATATGAGAGGGTAGACCTCCCGGTTCTCATACTGGTTAGGGAAGTCCATTGGCCTTACGTGCGTCGATAAATTTCATTTTCATTGATGGTGACGATGTGTGCGTTTCTATGTATGCGACAGCGATTTTGTTAAAGCTCAGATGCATCCAGGACGGAACTCTCTTAACGAAGCATGCAGTAAAGATCTATTTGTTGTTTTTTTGTTTTTTTTTTTTTTTGAGAGTAAAAATTGAAAATTATATTGATATCATTACCGTCATTAATCATTTTCAATATTGACGAACTTGGTTAACATTATCAATAGAGGGGAAGAGCCAGATCGGTTGCCTTCTTTTCAAATTTGCCCTGCTTGTATCTTAGATTTGTTGGAAAAATACAGGACCATGCTGAGGAAATGCCGCGAGCTAGGCCACAATGTCTATGTGTCTGCAATTCTGCCCAGACACGATAGGAGGGATTATATCTTAAAAGCCTTGTGGATTAACTCAAGACTTGACGGACTCTGCAAGGCTTTAGGGGGGAAATTTATATCAGCTTGGCCCACACTTGTAGGTAGAAGGAATTTGTTTTGCAGAGACGGGATACACTTAAACAAAAGTGGTGCAAAGGTTTTTGCCAGTATTATTGAGGATATCTTAAAGGTTCAGGGAAACTGCTACTTAGGGGGGGGGATGTGGGTAATGCTGACACGCGTTTATCTGATAATATTGGTCAAAGTAACTCTTGCACTTACCTCAAGAGTTCTTATCTGTTACCCCAACTGGACATATTATCTAGATGTTCTGGGGGCAGAAACGTTTCAAGTGAGCGGCGGGTACCTAATTCCAGGGAAGAGAGCCTAAAAAACTTCAAGGGTCGTGTTAGGGTAGTTAAATATACAAGAACAGTAAGTCTTAATTGTTTATATAGTAATGTTAGAAATGTCGTCAATAAAATGAGCGAATTCGAACTGCTGGTTAAAACAAGTGACGCGGACATAATAGGGCTTACGGAGGCATGGTGCCACCCGAAATTGGGAATGATGAGTTTCAGTACGGCTTGTATAATGTATTTAGGAAGGATAGGGTAGATAGAAGGGGTGATAGGGTAATGCTTCTTATCAGAAGCAGCCTGAGTGCGACGATAGCTTTCCCGGATTCAGACGTTTCACCTGCTAGTATAGAATCTGTATGGTGTGAGATAGTTGGAAACAAAGGTATAATGCGAGTAGGAGTAATCTACAGACCAGGTGATTGTGAAGATTATGACGAAAGCCTCTACATGCAAATGGCATGGGCAAGTAAGCGTCAATGTCTTATTATGGGTGATTTCAATTTGCCTCTAATTGATTGGAGTAAATGGGAAGTAAACTCGACATGGGGAACAAAATTTTTAAATTACCTAGATGACTGTTATTTGTATCAACATATCAGGGAAAGTACTAGAGAAAATAATATCCTAGACCTCCTCTTCATCACCCATGAATCAGATGACATAACAGGGCTGACAGTAGAGGAACCAGTAGCAGGAAGTGATCACGGAGTTCTACGGTGGATGATGATGAGAGAGGTAGCAGCAGTAAAAGGCAAAGGAATGGGTTTTAATTTCAGAAAAGGAAATTACGATGCCTTAAGGTACTACATGGCCTCTATAAACTGGGTATATATCGCACAGAGAATGAATACATTTGAACTGTGGTATGCTTTTAAATCATTAATCACAGATGCCTTAAATGCGTATTTACCATTAAAAAAAATACTCCACGAGGAGGGTTCCAAGTTGGATGAATAGTGAAGTTGCCACATTACTTGAGCAGAAAAAGGTGGCATGGAAAGGTTATAGAGCAATAAAAAATACTGAAGCCTATAACAGCTACAAGATGATCTGTAATAGAGCCACAGAAAAGGTTCGACAGACAAAGGCAGTTTATGAGAAATCACTGGCAAACAGAGCAAAGAGGGGGGGATAAGGAATTCTTCACATATATAAATGCCAAGAAGAGTAGGGCAAACCAGATCGGACCTTTACATAAGGGGATAGTATTAAATACACAAGTTGCCGTTGCAGATGAACTCAATAGTTATTTTGCATCGATATTTACAAATGAAAAGCCTTTTGTGGCAATGGGAAATTGTTGGAGCGAAGTTGAAAAATATGTAATTAATGATATCGAAATTTCGCAAGATTGTTTAATGAAAAAAACTATCGAGCCTACAGGCCAGTAAGGCTCCTGGAGTTGATGGAATATATCTTATAATCTTAAGGGAGGCGGCAAGTGAGTGCATTGAACCATTGAGGCTAATTATGCGAGCATCACTAGACTCTGGGGAGATTCCCTTGGATTGGAAAAGTGCCAATGTATCTTCCATACATAAGGGTGGCTCTACGAGTGAAGTGGGAAATCATCGACCTGTCAGCCTGATTTCAGTGGTAGGGAAAATCATGGAGGCAGTGATCAAGGGTGGAATTCAGGATCATTTGGATCGAATCGAAATTCTCAAGGATACTCAGCATGGTTTTGTAAAGGGAAAATCATGTTTAACAAATCTGGTTCGCTATTTTGAAAGGGTCACTCACGAGCTGGATTTAGGGAATAATTTCGACATTGTTTATTTAGATTTCAGCAAAGCTTTTGACTTAGTCCCACATGAGCGGTTGCTTTATAAGCTGGAACAAGTTGGAATCACTGGGAAAATCCTTAGATGGATAGCAGGATGGCTTCAGGGCAGGAGGCAGAGGGTTGTCATAAATGGCTATTCCTCAGATTGGGTTGATGTAAGAAGTGGGGTTCCCCCAAGGATCAGTATTAGGACCATTGTTATTTTTAATTTTCATAAACGACATCGATGAAGGGATAGAGGGCGTGATGTCTAAATTTGCAGATGATGTTAAAATTGGTAGAGTAGTTAATGATCACTGTCAAGCTGAGCTTCTTCAGAGAGACCTAGATAGACTTCAGGAATGGTCAGAAAAATGGCAGCTGCTATGCTTTAATCCAACAAAGTGTAAGGTATTACACACCTGAGAAACATTAATCCCGAAATAACGTATTCATTTGGTGGAGTTCAACTAAACCCAGTACTGGAGGAAAGGGACTTGGGTGTTACGATACGGTCAGACATGAAATTCTCTGAGCATTGTAAACAGGTTGCAAGAAAGGCCCATGGTGTCCTATTGTTGATCTATCGAACTTTTGCAAGTAGAGATAGGGACGTGATAATTCCATTATATAAGGCTTTTGTTAGACCACACTTGGAATACTGGCCCCGGGTGCCAAGCGATTGTGACTAAGCGATTTCTCCGTGCTTTCACTGCGATTCTCAAAAGGTGAATTCTAGTTCTCTTTTACGTTCTTCTCCTTAATAAATCCTTTTATTTAATAGCAGCTCTTTTTTTCAAAAGTACTGATCGAGAGCAAGAAAGGAAAGTAACCTTTCTTTTTTCATATTTAATATACTAATCACTACTAACTTCGCTTGGTCACACCAGGCACTGCTCCTGCCTCCCCGTGGCGGGGCCGGTAACCTTGGCAGAAAAGTCCATCTGCCAGGGGCTAAGAGGAGCCAACATGGAAAAAAATATGTTTCCAAATATAGAGTCGACAAGCTGTCGACCCGATAACGAAAATAAACATGACTCGTCACAAGCAAAGAGGTTGAAAACAAATCCCTCGGTGACAGACTTACCAGCATTTTTAATAATGCACTCACTATCAGAACAGCCTCTCAGTAAGCTATCCCCTTTTCTAATCCAAAAACATCTGGAAAGTATTGCAGGGTCTCCCAAGACGGTTAAGAGACTGCAATCAGGGGACTTACTTGTTGAAACTCTAAACCACAGGCATTCTGAAAAACTACTAAAAATGACAACTTTTGCTGGTATTCCAGTTAACGTAACTCCACATGCAACCCTAAATACATCAAAGGGTGTAATATCTAGTTGGGACCTGATGAATGTGACGGAGGAAGAAATTAAAGAAGAACTTAAGGAACAAAATGTCATCGCTGTAAAAAGAATTATGGTCAAAAGAGACAATATACTGTACCTACCAGAAATATAATTCTCACCTTTAACAGCCCAAATCTGCCCTCATCAATAAAAGCAGGATATCTTCTTTGCCGCACTCGTCCTTTTATACCAAATCCGTTGAGATGTTATAAATGCCAAAAGTATGGCCACTCTCAAACGACATGCAGAAGCAACCCAGTTTGTCCCAACTGTGGATCCTCTGATCACATTCAAAGTGATTGTTCAGTGAAAGAAATGATCTGTCCCAACTGCAAAGGCAACCATCCGGCCTACTCTAAGACATGTGAGAGATGGAAAACAGAGAAAAAAATTATGCAATATAAAGTCGAAAATAAAGTTAGTTATCAGGAAGCAAGAAAATTAGTTGCACCCATTATACATAACCGTACCTATGCCAGTATCGCAAAAAAAATCAGACAATAGCCACGCAAACTGATGTTACCATTCCACATAACATATCAATCTCCGACTGGGCTCGAGCTGTCCTCTCTCAGCAAGAGTCCAATACCCTGAAGCACTCATACCAAGCCAGTAATACGCCTCTTAAAATTCCAGCAAAATCTCCTCCTCCACCAGTGATTGCTACTACTTCAAATAATCTTAATTCATCTACAAAAAAGATTATTCAGGACACATCGATGCATTCAGAGTATTCACCCAAACAGGAAGATCCAGTTCTGGAAATATTTGTAGAAGAAGAAGATATGGACACAAGTCGCCCTACATTTCCAAAAAGAGACAAACCAAAGCCAGAACGCCATAAGACATCCACGTCAGGTACAGCTTCTTCTTCTAAATTCAAGTAATGCCTAACATCTTACAATGGAATTGCAGAGGCTTTCGTGGCAACATTGACGACATTCATTACTTAATTAACCGCTACTCTCCAGTTGGTTTCTGCCTGCAAGAAACCTATTTAACTCCTCAAATTTCCATTTCCATAAAAAACTACTCAATCTATCGACTAGATCGGAATACATCCAATTCTGCTCGAGGTGGTGTAGCTATCTTAATTAACACAAGGATTCCAGCTAGGCAAATCACTCTCCAAACCCAAATCGGAGCTGTCGCTGTGCGTCTGATTAGTCAGACTGCTTTAACTCTAGTCTCAGTTTATCTCCCACCAAATCATACTTACTCTTATACTGATCTTAAAGAACTTTTATTACAGCTCCCCTCCCCTATCTGCCTGCTAGGGGATTTCAATGGCCACCACCCTTTATGGGGATCAACTAAATTAGACCGACGCGGCCGACTGATCGAAACTTTGCTGGATAAAGAAAACCTCACTCTTCTTAACAGTGGTTCGCACACCCATATACAGTTACCTAATGGACAGACTTCTGCCATTGACCTATCGATTTGCTCCCCAATACTGTTTTCAGTCATGCAATGGTCCGCTCTGGATAATCCCATGGGCAGCGACCATTTTCCAATTGTTTGTAATCTGATGACTACACAACCACCATTAGACGAACCCTGCAGGAAATGGAAATTTTCTAAAGCTAATTGGGACAAATTTCAGTCAGCAATCACATTGGACAAAAAAATTATACAACTTCATCCCATAGATGAAGTTACCGACTATATCACTTCCTGCCTTTTATTTGCAGCTAAAAGCTCAATTCCAATATCAAATTCAAAGACTCGACGCCATTTCAACTGTTGGTGGAATGAGGAATGCACAAAAGCGAAGAAAGAACAAAATAAAGCATGGAATTTATTTCGGCGAACTCCAACTACAGTTAATCTTATTCAATACAAGAAACTAAAGGCAAAAGCTCGTCTCATTCAAAGACAAGCCAAGAAAGATTCTTGGACTCGGTTTGCATCCACTATCAATAGAAACACGAACCCACGATTAATATGGAAGAAAATTAGGCAGCTTTCCGGGAAGTTTCCAACTGTTCCTTCCCCAATTCTCTCCTGCAATGGTCTAAACGTTTCTGCTCCTCTGGATATAGCAAATGCCTTAGGCAAAACGTTTGCTGACGTCTCAGCTGCTTCCACCTACTCTCCGGAATTTCAGAAAACTAAGAGCACCGCAGAACAGAGACACATCAACTTTCGAACTTCACTGCTACTTCCATATAACCAGCCACTCCAAAAATGTGAACTTATGCAAGCCATCAGAACAACACGCAACAGTGCCGCTGGGCCAGATGGGATATATTATGTTATGTTACAGCACCTTGATGAAGAAAACTTACAAATGCTGCTAGCCTTTTTTAACCGAATCTTCCTGGGAAATGTTTATCCCACTTCTTGGCACCATGCTACAGTTCTGGCCTTTTTGAAACCTGGAAAAGACCCCTCCAATCCTAATAGTTACAGACCAATATCTCTGTCCAGTTGCCTCGGTAAAATTCTTGAAAAAATGATTCACAGTCGACTCGCTTGGATCATTGAAAGCGAACATCTACTAAGTAATAGTCAGCATGGCTTTCGCCAAAACAGGTCCTCCTTTGATCTGATGATCAAGGCTGAATCCGAAATTCGCAATGCCTTTGTTAAAAACGAACACCTAGTTATGGTCTCCATAGATATAGAGAAGGCATTCGATACCACCTGGCGTTATGGAATTCTTCGTGACCTCCATAATCATGGTCTCCGTGGCAACCTGCCTATATTTATTAAGAACTTCCTCAAGAGCAGATCCTTCCAGGTGCGATATCAAAATTCCCTTTCTACTACATTCTTGCAAGAAGAAGGAGTACCACAAGGGTCAGTTTTGAGTGCAACCCTGTTTGCCCTCAGAATTGATTCTATCACAAAAGAACTTCCAAATACTGTAGAGGCGTACCTTTACGCTGACGATCTCTCTCTTTCTTGCCATTCACAGAATATGAGATCTATTGAAAGGCAATTGCAGATATCTCTCAATAAAGTACAAAAGTGGGCTGAGCGCAATGGATATCGTCTTTCCCAACAAAAAACAGTTGCGATCCACTTTTGCAATCAACGCAAACTGCATACGGATCCTGAACTTCGGATATCAAATACCACCATTCCGATTGCCAGCAATATCAGATTCTTGGGACTAATCCTGGACAGTAAGCTGAATTTCTTGGAGCATGTTAAATTGTTACGTACTACCTGTCTCAAAAAGATCAACATGCTAAGAGCTTTATCTGCCCATTCTTGGGGAGCAGACCGTACAACTTTGCTGCTCTTATATAGAGCATTGATCAGATCCCGTTTAGATTATGGTGCTCCAGTTTATGATTCTGCCCGAAAGAGTGTACTACGCTGGCTGGATCCTATTCAACATAATGCACTGCGGATTGCAATTGGTGCGTATAGGACATCTCCAACTCATAGTCTATACATTGAAGCTCATGAGCCCCCTCTGAATCTCCGCAGAAAAATGCTGTTACTTAAATATGCAGCCAAAATACAGACTTGCTCTTTGCATCCTATTCAGCCATACCTATTTAATCAACCACTAATTAATCTCTATAGAAATAAACCAGGTAAAATCCGACCAGCTGGCCTACGGCTTCTTGAAATATCACAGAACTGGAATGTTCCTCTCCACAATAGGCAACAGATAGAGAATTACTCTCAGCCTCCGTGGACCCCGTTTCCTCAACTAACTTGTGGTACTTATTTTCTACAATGGGGAAAGAATCGCCTACCGACACTGAATGTGCAACAACTCCATGCTAGCCATCTTCAAAGCTGTGCTGACTTCTTGCCTGTATATACGGATGGTTCCAAATCTCTTTCAACTGTTGGAGCAGCAGCAGTGTTTCCCTCTGCTATCATATCAGCTTCTCTTCCACCTGAGTATACCAACTTTTCAGCAGAACTGTATGCAATACAATTAGCCCTAGAAATGACTCTACACCCATCCGCAAAATATATAGTTTACACTGACTCTCTCAGCTCAATTAGAGCAATGCAGAATCCCTCTTAACAGAATCACCATATTTTAATTAAAATCAGGAGTTTGCTATTGCAAATTGACAACCGTCAACAACTCGTGAAGTTTTGCTGGATTCCGGCACATTCACGCATAAAAGGAAATGAACTAGCTGATATATCTGCTAAAAATCCATCAACCTTAGACTTAACCTCTGCCTTCATTCCAGCATCTGATTATAATATCATAATTCAAACAGCATACCATGCACAGTGGACAGCGCTATGGCATAAAGAAACAAATAACAAACTTTTTCAATTGAAACAGGACCCAAAATTATGGCACTCGTGCACTCAGACAGTTCGGCGAGAAGAAGTGGTACTCGCACGGATAAGAATAGGGCATACCCATCTGACTCACCTCCATTTACTTACCGGCAATGATCCTCCACAGTGTTCACACTGCTCTGAACTTCTAACAGTCAAACATATTTTGATTGACTGTCCACACTATCAACCACATCGTACTTCAACACTTCAAAATCTGGCTAATCTTCAAGAACCGCTGAAACTACATCATATCATAGGAGAGGAGGCAAATATTAAGGAACTTTTCTGCTTTCTGAAACAAATTAGAGTGTATAATCTTTTATGAATAGCTCTCAGAACTGAAATGAATTTGAATTGTTACGTTCTTTATTATTTTCTGATATAACTACGAATAGGCGCACTATAGCCATAGCAGCTAATGCGCCAATAAACAACCATACCATACCATACCATACCATACCATACTTGGAATACTGTGTTCAAGTATGGAGACCACACCTAAAGAAAGACATCGAGCTTCTTGAAAGGGTGCAAAGATGGGTAACTCGCCTGGTGAGATCGGCAAAAGGGCTTCCTTATGAAGAAAGACTTCGAATATGTGGGTTGCAGAGTTTGGATAACTAGACACCTTAGAGGAGATTTGATTGAGGTGTTTAAGGCTCTGAGAGGCATCAGTAAAATGAATGAGGACAAAATTTTCAAGATTATAAATGATGCTAGAACTAGGGGACATAAATTCAAGTAACGGGAGGAAATGTTTCGATTGGACTGCAGGAAGTTTTATTTTAGCCTGCAACTTATTCCCGTAATTACAGATTACTGGAATAAGTTGCCTACATGGGTGGTAGAGGCTAATAGTTTTGGGAAATTCAAAGGTCATCTTGATAGTACCTTCGGGTGAGGGAAGCGCATAGGATGATATGTTTAATTTCCTTTTCTTTTATTAATTATTATTATTATTATTATTTATTTTTTTATCATTGTTTTATTGTTTTTTTTTTTTTTTTTTTTTTTCACTGGTGCAACATAAGCCACAGGCTTTCTTGCACCATGCGGCCATTACTAATATTAAATTAAAGCAAATACAGTTTCCGGTCAAAATATCTTGACTTCCCCCACCCCGTATTTTAGCAATCAGCCTTTCCTCCCTGCCTGGTGGCACACGTGTCGTGAACCAGTTATTATTATTTTATTTTATTATTTTTTTTTTTAGGAGCATTAGCAACTAAGGCCATATTGCTCAGGGGATACGCGGTGGTCATTCCCTGACCTTTCCGCATCCTCCGTATTTTGTGGTCACGGGCTCGAACCCCCGTCTAATCAAGAAGCGTGTGCTACGCAGTGCTGCTCCTGGCCACGGAGGTGCCGCGAGAACCAGTAAATGTGATACTGCAGGTCCGTGGCATGCAATTCGTACGACGTACTGATCGGTATGGGCAAGGGAAGTAATCTGACAGATTTCGAAAAAGAGATGGTTATCGGGTAGCGATTGACGAGTGGCAGTATTATGAAAACTGCGAACCTTGTGGCTGTTTATAGAGTGCCGTTGTTAAAGTGTTCCAAGATATATGGATGGGGGAAAGAGCACAGTCGTCGTGCCAATGGTAGGCGACAAACTGCGGAGAGGAATCGCTCCGATGTCCTGGTCCAACAGAAATAGGCAGGTAGCGATAGTGCTTTTGTATGGGAGATATTCTCCTGGGAATGTCTTAAAACCCTCATACCTCTAGGCCACACTCTGAATGCTAAAAACTGTCTATCCATACGAGTCACGCTATTATTAGTGTGCAGTGTATCACGAACAGTTCCCACTTTGCAATGCTTTGCAAGTTATCACTGGGGTTCTGCCTTTAGATTTATAATATACACTGGTTTCGTTTATAACACTGTTAGGAACTGCTGCTAATCCAGCTAACAATATTAAACAGGAAAAGGAAGACATAATGAATAAGCTTATAGGTATATGGAGAAAAGGTGGAATTCTAGTGTAAGGTGCAGTAACAAAACTTTTTATACCAGAGGTTGCACTTGATTTTTGAAATAAGAAAAAGAAATGGTTCTATCCAAATATGGTAAAATCTTATATTTTAACTGGATATGGTTCATTAAAAGACAAATCATTTTTATTTCGGCCTGGAATTAATCTTTTCTGCAGTTGTGGAGAGAGGGAAACTTGGAAACATCTGTATGAGATACGTGATTTATGAAGAATCAGAGTATCTCTGAGGAGGGTAATGAGAAAAATTAGTTGAAAATAGTAGAAATTTTTTGGCCTTACAAGACTTTTCAATAACAGTTTTTCAGAAACGAAGACAGTTAAATTACAGTCGATTCCGGTTATTTGGGAATCGGGACTGTTGCATTTTGGCCCGATTAAGCGGCTGCCCTAATTATCCGAAGTTTCACGTAAATAGTTAAAAATACAATGTATCCCCCCCCTTTACAATTGGTTCACTGTACAATCAAATCACGTTACGACGAACTCACCATAGTAAAATACCGTTCACAATACGATGTGTATAAAGCGCCGGTCATTGTGATCACGTTCGTGAATTGAATTTTAATTCAATTAAACAGGGATTCTAATTAGCGAAAATAGGATATTAAGCACAAATTTACTCTTTATTACCTTACCAATTAAAAAAATTAAATGATACGTGAAATTCGTAAGAATATACGTGAAACTTCTGAATAATTAATACGCACTGTAATATGTACATACTAACTAAACTAGTTGACATTTCTGTTCACTGACATTTGTGGGTGGGGGTTAAAATTTAAAACAGTAAAAAGATAAGCAATCAATAACAAAAAACACGGCACACATAAATTGCAAGTAACACAATATGCGCCGCAAGTGAGAACGGAGTAACGAGTTACAAAGCTTTAAAAATAGGAATGAAGAGAAGATTCTGAAAATTATTTTTTTTTATATGATTGAAGATTCCATGGAAGTGTAAACACATTTCACCATAAAAACCCACAGAATTCCAGCTGTCGGTATTATCGCAAATTCAATAAGATCGAATTTACTATCCGTTTATGATAGATTGCACTAACAGAAAAGCCCAATAAACAGGTGACTGCTAATTGTTTTTATTGTTTTATGGTTGTGACCTCCAGAAATCCGACCGAACTACGTGGTACGGTCGGCGACAATCGCAGGGTAATCTCCAGTACTGAGGTTTCCTGCCCCGATTAAACGGCATTTTGTCCCAATTAAGCGAAGTAAACCCCGGCTATTTTCTCGATTGGGTTCTGTTTTTTAAAATTTTGTCCCGAATAAACGGCTGCCCCGATTAACCGGTGGCCCAAATAACCGGAATGCACTGTATTAGGTACAAATAAATGGATGAAGTTGAAGACTGGATAGAAGTAATTTGTTCATTTGAGTCTGAATAGCTGAGGCTTGTCTTACTGTACCGGGCTAGCCGAGTGGGTAAAGTACCTGCCCGGCAACCCAAAGGTCGCGGGTTCGATTCTCGCCTCGGGCTTGGATCAAAGTACTGCAAAAACCTTGGGAGGTGCAATATGGCCACAGAAGCCGATGCGCCAACAACTACCAAATCAAAAAAAATAAAATAAAATAAAATCTTACTGTACTTTACTTTTTTTTTTTTTTTTTTTTTTTTACTGGTATCCTAGAACGTATGATAGAATACGGGATACTGCTGGCATCCTATTCCCCCCTTTTTTTTTTTGCTGGTGCCCAGGCTGGGCAACCCGGGCACGTGATTGCAGGTACCCATTGGCACTGTATTGCGTCCAGTGGATGCAGTATTTATAGTGATGTTTCACAGTTAGTAGAAACAGGCCCCCTTGTGGCTAGGGACTGACCCAGCAGTTGCTCAGATGTTAGTTGCTCCTTCATGGCAAAGAGGCCTGAGACGACACAAACAGCACACATAACATTAAACACATAAACAAACATATGCACACTTCAGGCCTTTTACGGAGAAATGTGTTAATACAATGAGAACAGGTGGAGTTGGTCGATAGCGTAGGGACCACCCAAATAAAAATAATACATACTTATTCATCATAGTTATTCACGCTCATCGGTGTAACTACTGTGCTACACACAGTAATTACACCGATGAGCCAAAACATTATGACCACCTACCTAATATGATGTTGGTCCTCCACGTGCAGCCAAAACAGCTCGTACCCGGCGAGGCATGGACGCCACAAGATTTCTCAGTGTGTCTTGTGGTAGCTGGTACCAACACGTAACCAACAGATCCTTTAATTCATGTAAGGTCTGTGGTTGAGACGCCGCAGATCGGAGTTGCTGTGCCAACACAAACCACAGATGCTCGATGGGATTGATGTCTGGAAATTTGGAGGCCAGGGCAATACCTGGAAGTCTTCTTCATGTTCCGCGAACCAGTCTCGAACAATTCGGGCGGTGTAGCATGGAACATTATCCTGCTGAAAGACGGCACCGCGAGAGGGGAAGACCGTTGTCATGAAAGGGTGAACCTGGTCAGCAATGATGTTTAGGTAAGGTGTAAGGTATATTGTTGTCATGCGGCGCCAGGCGGTTTCCCCCATCTTCGCTTTGCTTTCTTTGTGGGTGTACCAGTTTGCTGGGAATGCCAGAGGCTTAAAAGTGTGTGAGTATTGTACCTGGTCATCTTCTCTGTGCTCTATGTACTCCGCATCTCTGTCTTTCCCCCCCCCCCCCAGTCTTCAGTCTCTCTTCCCTTCTCTAACTTAGAACTAGCGTCCGAATCAACTCCATTTTGCTCGAGTCCTACATCCAAAAACTTAATAGCATCATACGCCCAACGAGTACTCCCTTTGTTTTGGCTGACCCTGTCTACAGCGTGTGTGTTTTTTTTTTTTTTAAGGTCCTTGCCACTGAAATCTCAGGAAATTAGGTGGCAGGACCTGCCAGAGTAATAATAGTGGTATACTATAATAGTGGTATACCTGGTCTGCCTCCACGGGGTGGAGTGGGGCAACGTTGGATCTCATTAGGAGTCCAACGGCTAAATAACCAGATGAACAACGGTACACGACACTACACAAATACAAAATCCATATACTTTTAAACCTCTGGCATTGACAGTGTTCTGTTTCACGCTCACAATGTATAGCACGCGGAGATGGGGGGGAAGCCCTGGTGCCGTTTGAGACTCTACACAGGTACACTCTATTGTACCTGTGTAATGTCGTGTATTGTTGTTCATCTGGTCATTTAGCCGCTGGATCCCTGCTGGAACCCACCTTCGCCCTGTGGAGGCAGACCACGAATCCAGTAGTTTTAGTTTCACTCTGTCAGGTCCTGCCACCTAATTTCCTGAGATTTCAATGGCTAGGACCTAATAAAAATAAATAAAAATATATTGTACTGTACTACACACACACACACACACACACATATATATATATATATATATATATATATATATATATATATATATATATTCACACATACATGCACATATATATACCTATATAATATCGGTGTAGATATACCATAGATAACTCTTAAGAAACTGTGATGGCAGTAAGTGTGGGACGAATTATTTGCTCTGTATCTCATATTGTACTCTTTCTTCACAACGAGTTTCCATGGTATTGCACTACCTCGAATAAGTAACGCTCCACTAATAGAGAAGACCATTGCTAACAGTTATCTATGGTGTATCTACACCGATATTATATATACTGTATATATATTAAACTCGTAACTCTTAAAGTATTATGCCTTGTGCATTTAGTTATTTTTAAATATTATTATATAAACCTTTTGGCATCTCTCATATTGTGTGATTGTCTTCATAACTGGGTTGTCATGTCTGCAATACACGGATACCTGCCCACCCACCGATGATAGGTCAATAGTCTTGAACGGTCACCAGGGGAGCCTGATATTCACGGAGTTTCTGAGAATAGGTAACAACAATCTTCTCTACTGGGGAAGCGTTGCCTATTCGAGGAATTTAGGAGCTTTTGAGTAGTGTGAGTTGAAGGAGTAACTGTCCCTTTCTTCCGTCTACGGCATTTCCTTCCTCTACCTCCCCTACTATCACTTTCCTACATGTTTTTTGCTTTCCTGAGTCTAATAGAGATAGTATGAAGATAACAGAGATCTTTATCCCATACCATATTTCAAACGGTGCCGTCTGGGTGGTGGTACTCACTGAGAATAAGTAACAATAGTCTTCTCTATTAGTGAAGCGTTACTTATTCGATGTAGTGCAATACAATGGAACTCGTTGTGAAGGAAGAGCACAATATGAGATACAGAGCAAATAACGCCTCCCACACTAACTACCATCATAGTTTTTTAAGAGTCATCTATGGTGTATCTACACCGATATTATATAGATATTAAACTCTCAAAGTATTATGCCTTGTGCATTTAGTTATTCTTAAAAAGTATATACATATACACACATACATACACATACCAGCATCAATCGTGGGGGTTGATGTCGTTTGAGTTGATAGGCCGGGATGTGGGCGAAGATATTTTGGATGTGTTTGAATTTAGGTGTGTGGGGCTTCACTAGCTTGAAGATAGAGAGGGGGGAGGGTGAAGACTGGGAGGTAGAATGACAGAAGTATGGAGCAATAGGGAAGACAGCCCCAAGTTTGAGTGGGGCATGCCCTATCAGAGTAGAAGTGGGGGGACGAGAGAATTGTCTCCCGGGAAGTAGGGTTTAAAGGTGAAGGGGGCTAGGATGCCCTCTTCAGGCCGCTGTAAGGCCTTTGGCCAGCTAGGCTATGGTTTGTTTTCTCTATTCCTGCCCACTTAATTCAGGTTGGGACGACGCTCAAGGGAAAAGATCCGTCCTTGTTTTTTCCTTTTTTTCCCTTTTTTTCTTTTCTTCTTTTCGTTCATTTCATTCCCTTTTCTTCCTTTTCCATTCTTGTTCTTCCCGTTTTCTTTTCCAGGAGTTGTCTCTGTGGTTCTCTGTCTTATGCGATTTGTATTTGATACTCTGCTATCAGTCTCGATGTATGGCAATTAACACCCTTCTCTTTGTGAAGAGGTCCTGTGCGTACTGGGAAAGCGCTCGGTACTCCTCTTCCATGTCAATGAAGTGAAGTTCAAGTGCTTTGGGGAGGTAATTGATTTTCGTGATGAGAGTAATAATAATTTATTTATCCCTATTTTATGTTACACTTTTTTTGGGAGATAACAGCAAAAAGGGAGGGAGAACACATAAGCCAATGGCTTTGTAAGGGGTGTTCCCTTAAAAAAATGATGAATATTCAAATGTACAATTGAAAACTGTACAGTTAACGTTCAACAGGAAAGACATACATAAATAAATTGGAGTGTTTTGTACATTTCTTTACAGAAGACTTCGAAAAGCATCACTACTTATAATTGTGAACATTTTTACAATTAAATGAGGAGGGAAAAGAAAAATGATGAGATACATGCACAGAAATTTACAAACTATTTGCCAACTGCTTCCTTTAACATTTGTACATTATTTCCATGTTGGTGTTTTTAAAATCCAGGAGTTGAGTGGAAGGTAATTTGAATCAAACATCCCTGGTGATGTGTTCGATTAGTAGTTTCTTGAATTGATTTAGTGAAGTGACATTTTTGATTTTTGCAGGAAGTTTGTTCCAGGTTTTAGCACCTCTGTATTTTATACTTTTCTGACCTATGGCTTTTCTGAAAACTGGAATCTTCAGGTTGCCTTCATTTCTTAGATTGTATGATATTTCTTCTTCGTCTGTGGTTATAAAAACTATCTGAAGAGAGGGGGAAAGTCTGCCGTCTTCATAGCATTGTAAACAAGGATCGCCTCGGCTTTCTGCAATAGCTAGTAGATGTTTAGGAGTCTCACTTCCTTGCATCTCGAACTAACCGATGCGTTCCAGGGAAGGCCCAAAATTGAACAAACATATCGATTAAGAATGGAGTTGATTCTTGCAAGGTTTTCTTGGTTGGTGGTACCCCATGAGATGATTCCATGGGTGAGGTGCGGCTGAATTAAAGAAAGGAATACTTGTCTGAGAAGAGAAGGAAACACCCAGGCAGAGGCCCTGGCGAGTATTCCCGCTAGTGACGAAGTTTTCTTTCGTAGTGTTATCATTTGTTTTGCCTAACTTAGCTTATCATATAGTCAGATTCCGAGAAAATTGGTTTCATTCACCCTTTAAGTTGTTTTTCTTTGTATGTTACGTCTGAATCAATATTTAGTGGTTTCTTTTTCGTTCTAAACACCATATATTTTGATTTTTCTGGATTCAGTATAAGCTGATTTGAAACCAATTATGCATCACAGAAAGCAAGGCAGAGATTTTGAGTTGAAGCTCATTAGGATCTTTATCTATGATTAGGGTGAAAATATCATCGGCATACGCTACTAGGTGAGAAGATGGAAGAAGAGAGAGAAATTCATCGATGTAAAGAACAAATAGGATAGGTCCAAGAAGTGAGCCTTGAGGTACTCCCCTGGAGAAATAACAGATGTTTAGTACTTTTAGATTTAGTATTAGTAACGGCCGCATGGTGCAAGAAAGCTTATGCTGCACCAGCCAAAAAAAAAAAAAAAAAAAAAAAAAAAATCCGAACAAAACAATGATTAAAATAAATTACTAAATAATAATAATTAATAAATAAAAAAAAATAAAATATAAATAAAGAGGAAATTAAACCTATCATCCTATGCGCTTCCCTTACCCGAAAGTACTATCCAGATGACCTTTGAATTTCTCCAAACTACCACCCATGAAGGCAACTTATTCCAGTAATTTATAACTCGCTGGCTAAAATAAAACTTCCTCCAGTCCAATCTAAACATTTCTCCCCGTAACTTGAATTTATGTCCCCTAGTTCTAGCATCATTTATAATCTTGAAAATTTTGTCCTCATTCATTTTACTGATGCCTCTCAGAGCCTTAAACACCTCAATCAAATCTCCTCTAAGGTGTCTAGTTATCCAAACTCTGCAACCCACATATTCGAAGTCTTTCTTCATAAAGACGCCCTTTTGCCGATCTCACCAGGCGAGTTACCCTTCTTTGCACGCTTTCAAGAAGCTCGATGTCTTTCTTTAGGTGCGGTCTCCATACTTGAACACAGTATTCCAAGTGTGGTCTAACATAAGCCTTATATAATGGGATTATCACGTCCCTATCTCTACTTGCAAAAGTTCGATAGATCATCGATAGGACACCATGGGCCTTCCTTGCAACCTGTTTACAATGCTCAGAGAATTTCATGTCTGACCGTATCGTAACACCCAAGTCCCTTTCCTCCAGTACTGGGTTTAGTTGAACTCCACCAAGTGAATACGTTTTTTTGGGATTACTGTTTCCCAGGTGTAATACCTTACACTTTGTTGGATTAAAGCACAGCTGCCATTTTTCTGACCATTCTTGAAGTCTATCTAGGTCTCTCTGAAGAAGCTCAGCTTTTTTTTTTTTTTTTTTGATTTGGTAGTTGTTGGCGCATCGGCTTCTGTGGCCATATTGCACCTCCCAAGGTTTTTGCAGTACTTTGATCCAAGCCCGAGGCGAGAATCGAACCCGCGACCTTTGGGTTGCCGGGCAGGTACTTTACCCACTCGGCTAGCCCGGTCGGCGAAGCTCAGCTTGACAGTGATCATTAACTACTCTACCAATTTTAACATCATCTGCAAATTTAGACATCACGCCCTCTATCCCTTCATCAATGTCGTTTATGAAAATTAAAAACAACAGTGGTCCTAATACTGATCCTTGGGGAACCCCACTTCTTACATCAACCCAATCTGAGGAATAGCCATTTATCACAACCCTCTGCCTCCTGCCCTGAAGCCATCCTTCTATCCATCTAAGGATTTTCCCAGTGATTCCAACCTGTTCCACCTTATAAAGCAACCGCTCATGTGGGACTGAGTCAAAAGCTTTGCTGAAATCTAAATAAACAATGTCGAAATTATTCCCTAAATTCAGCTCGTGAGTGACCCTTTCGAAACAGCGAACCAGATTTGTTAAACATGATTTTCCCTTTACAAAACCATGCTGAGTATCCTTGATAATTTCGATTCGATCCAAATGATCCTGAATTCCACCCTTGATCATTGCCTCCATGATTTTCCCTACTACTGAAGTCAGACTGACAGGTCGATAATTTCCAACTTCACTTTTAGAGCCACCCTTATGTATGGGAGATACATTTGCACTTTTCCAATCCAAGGAATCTCCCCAGAGTCTAGTGATGCTCGCATAATTAGCCTCAATGGTTCTATGCACTTGCTTGCCGCCTCTCTTAAGATTATAGGGTATATTCCATCAACTCCAGGAGCCTTACTGGTCTGTAGACTCGAAAGTTTTTTCATTAAATAATCTTGCGAAATTTCAATATCATTAATTACATATTTTTTAACATCGCTCCCACAATTTCCCATTGCCACAAAAGGCTTTTCATTTGTAAATATCGATGCAAAATAACTGTTGAGTTCATCTGCAACGGCAACTTGTGTATTTTATACTATCCCCTTATGTAAAGGTCCGATCTTCTTGGCATTTATATATGTGAAGAATTCCTTATCCCCCCCTCTTTGCTCTGTTTGCCAGTGATTTCTCATAAACTGCCTTTGTCTGTCGAACCTTTTCTGTGGCTCTATTACAGATCATCTTGTAGCTGTTATAGGCTTCAGTATTTTTTATTGCTCTATAACCTTTCCATGCCACCTTTTTCTGCTCAAGTAATGTGGCAACTTCACTATTCATCCAACTTGGAACCCTCCTCGTGGAGTATTTTTTTTAATGGTAAATACGCATTTAAGGCATCTGTGATTAATGATTTAAAAGAATACCACAGTTCAAATGTATTCATTCTCTGTGCGATATATACTCAGTTTATAGAGGCCATGTAGTACCTTAAGGCATCGTAATTTCCTTTTCTGAAATTAAAACCCATTCCTTTGCCTTTTACTGCTGCTACCTCTCTCATCATCATCCACCGTAGAACTCCGTGATCACTTCCTGCTACTGGTTCCTCTACTGTCAGCCCTGTTATGTCATCTGATTCATGGGTGATGATGAGGAGGTCTAGGATATTATTTTCTCTAGTACTTTCCCTGATATGTTGATACAAATAACAGTCATCTAGGTAATTTAAAAATTTTGTTTCCCATGTCGAGTTTCCTTCCCATTTACTCCAATCAATTAGAGGCAAATTGAAATCACCCATAATAAGGCAAGACGCTTACTTGCCTATTCCATTTGCATGTAGAGGCTTTTGTCATAATCTTCACAATCACCTGGTCTGTAGATTACTCCTACTCGCATTATTCCTTTGTTTCCAACTATCTCACACCATACAGACTCTATACTAGCATGTGAAATGTCTGAATCCGGGAAAGCTATCGTCGCACTCAGTCTGCTTCTGATAAGAAGCATTACCCCACCACCCCTTCTATCTACTCTATCCTTCCTAAATACATTATACAAGCCGTACTGAAACTCATCATCCCCAATTTCCGGGTGGCACCACGTCTCTGTAAGCCCTATTATGTCCGCGTTACTTGTTTTAACCAGCAGTTCGAATTCGCTCATTTTATTGACGACACTTCTAACTTTACTGTATAAACAATTAAGATTTACTGTTCTTGTATATTTAACAACCCTAACACAACCCTTGAAGTTTTTTAGGCTCTCTTCCCTGATATTAGCTACCCGCTCACGTGAAACGTCTTTGCCCCCAGAACATCTAGATAATATGTCCAGTTGGCGTAACAGATAAGAACTCTTAAGGTATGTGCAAGAGTTACATTGACCAATATTATCAGATAAACGCGTGTCAGCATTACCCACATCCCCCCCAACTAGCAGTTTCCCTGAACCTTTAAGGTATCCTCAATAATACTGGCAAAAACGTTTGCACTACCTTTGTTTAAGTGTATCCCGTCTCTACAAAACAAATTCCTTCTACCTACATGTTGGAGTATGATTGATTTGTTCTTACAACAAACGGCCGATCGGTAAGGTATTCTGCAAGGAGAAGGTTAATTTTCTCTCTCAAGCCAAGGTTATTGAGTTTATCAAGTAGAATAGTATGGTTTATGCAATCAAAAGCTTTAGATAAGTCAAGAAACAGTGCTATAGCATAGTGACCCTTTTCAAGACTATCAATTATCCTTGAGTAGAAGTCAACAATTGCAAGATCAGTGGATCTTTTAGAGCGATAAGCATACTGTTGTTGATGGATGAGCTGATTTTCTTCAAGAAAACCCATGAGTCTGCTATGAATAATTTTTTCGAATAATTTTGCAAAAGCTGAGAGTAGAGCTATTGGACGAAAGGTGTTGATGGAATTACAACGGTTTCCCTTTGGAACAGGGATGATTATTGCTTTTTTTTTAATTGAGAAGGGAATTTACCAGATTGAAAGGAGAGATTGAATATATACTTCAGTGGCGTAAGAATTTAGCTAAGGACCTTTTTCAGCAGAGACGGAGATATTTCATCAAAGCCCGGGGCTCCCTTTTCTTTCAATTGATTCTCTGCCTCTAAAATCTCTTGATCGGAGAAAGGAGCGAGAAAAAAAAAGAGTTTCTGATTGAGTATTTGGCAGATTCTCTCATTTCATTGTCTCTGGAGTCAAGTTCGTTTTGAAAGAGGTTATTCACACTTGAAATAAAGTGGTTACTGAAGGCAATAGCTTTTAGCTCGTCATCTGAAATGAGTACCTCGTTTTCAACTACATCTCCAACGTAGCTCCGTGATTTCAGTGTCCTTCCCTGTAATAGTTTGTTCAAAACTGTCCACTTTTCCTTGCTTGTTATGATACCTGTAAGTTGAGAACTATAGTATTTTCTTTTCTCTGACGGAATGCATTCAGTGACTTTGTTTCTGTACGTACGTTGTGTATTTAATTTTATCTGCCTCGATTCCTGTTGCTCCTACAATTCTTGCAAGGTTGTCTCTGTTCTTTAACATATTACAAATCTTGTTTGAGATGAACGGGCATATTTCCCTCTTGTCCTGGTGGCCTTTTTATTCCCTAGCCTCCTGATATATGATACGTATTTTTCATAGCATATTTAGGATATGCTTAAAAAGCAGTTAGTTGCGATTTCAGGATCACTTGTAGCAAGCACTCCATCCCACGTTGACTGCTGCAGGTCGCGACAAAGCTGATTGAGAGAGTCTGGAGTGACAGATTTGAAAGTGCGCATGATCTCTGCTTCATTTATTTCATTTTCGATTACCATTAAGATGGGACGATGATCCGAAATAGTTGTAATAAGTATTGCATACGTGAGAGAGCATTTCCCAATTGCGAAATCAAAAAGGGAATTGTGGGACTCTCCCAGTCCCGGGCATTTGTGGTTTCTGATCCTGGCAGCTGCGCAGAGTTCGTCATGGGTGAAGGGGGGGGGGCTCGAGCGCAGGGGTGATATATTTTTCATTTTCTTCGCAGATTTTATGTTGTTCTTGCAGAGTTAAGGTCGCGGATTCCTCGAAAATTGTGTCCAGTATGTTACCCATCAATTGCTCCCAAGTGGTTGTATAGTCTCCTACTGGGATCCTGTGGTGCTGATCACATCCCCTCTGGGCAGTTTGTTTGTAGTCACCTTGTAAACTAAACCCCAGGGATCGGTGCTTCCTGTCGTGGATACCAGACAATCCCCAGGAATGCTTCTTTCTTTTCTGTATCGTGTCTGTACAGTCATTTCTGGCTTCTCGGTAGCGCTGTCTTAAGGCCTCCACGTCCTGTGAGGGCTCGCCCTACGGGATCTTTGGAAATCTTTCCTAGCTTTTTGCATTTGGTGTCAAAGCACAGCTATTTCTGGGGTTCACCAGGGAACTTCACCATGTTTTTGTTTTTATCTTTTGATTGTTCGATCACTAATGGTTTGTATTAGGTCTGCGGTTCCTCTCAGCAGGTCATCCGGCTCCTGTGGGGTTATACTGGCTGGGTTGCTTTCTATGGCCGGGATGAGCAATTTTTGAATAACATTCAGTCTGCTTTGGCAACTGCATATCTGTTTTTCTCTTCATTCGTTAGTGTTACTCTTGTCCAGTTGTCAGTTGTCTGATTATTTTAAAGGTGATTGCAAGGTGGTCAATGCCTCCTCCACCCTCCAGTTGGTTACAAATCCCACAAAGTTCCTAGTGGCTAGGGATACATCAATTGTGGCATGTATCGCGGCTGCCCTCCGAAGGTGTTGCAAAAAGGTTGGCAAGTGGTGAGGTTGATTTAGCGCTGTCAACTCTGATCCTGCCAAGTAATCCTTGAGGAGTTGGGCACCTCCGTAGCCAGATGGGCAGGAGCGGCAGTGCGTAGCACACGCTTCTTGATTAGACCGAGGTTCAAGCCCGTGACCACCAAATACGGAGGATACGGAAAGGTCAGGGAATGACCGTCGCATATCCTCGCAGCAATATGGCCTTAGTTGCTAATGCTCCTAAAAACCAAATAACAACAACATTGAGAAGTTGACCATTCCAGGTTAGGTAGGTGGTAGATGTCAGTGTCTGGCACATGGATGACCATACACTGGGTATCTCAGCAGAACATCGCCCAAAGCATGACACAGCCGCCACCGGCTTGTTTTCGTCCCACAGTGAATCCAAGCGCCATCATTTCCCCAGGTAAACGATGCACACGTACCCAGCCGTCCACATGGTGCAATAGGAAACGTGATTCATCGGACCAGACAACCTTCTTCCAATTACTCAAGGTCTAGTTTCGATGCTCGCTTGCCCATTGTAGGCGCTGTCGCCGGTGAACCGTGGTTAGCATGGGCACTCGGAGCGGCCTGTGGCCACGCAGCCCCATTTTCAGCAGGGTTCGATGTACTGTGTGTTGTGACACATTACTCCCGTCACCAGCACATTCGCCCATTTGTTGCCACGTACCATCCGGGAGAGCCTTCGCTTACCTCGAGAATCGATGAGCCGTAGTCATCCAACACCTTGCCGGTGGTTCGTGGGTTTTCCCACCTCAGACCACTTTATGTAGGCACTAACCATGACGACCATGAGCATTCCACTAGCCGTGCGGTTTCGGATATGCTCTTACCCAGTCGTCTAGCCATTACAATTTGGCCTTTGTCAAACTCGTGTAAGTCCACTACTGCCTTTCCCATATGAAGAACAAGAGTAACACTGATTAACGGAGCTCAGTATCAGGTGTTTTTTATACCGTGTCCCGACCCGCGCACGCGGCGTATTTCACCTGCAGTTGCTTCGATTTGCATAACGACTCGCTGGTCATAATGTTTTGGCTCATCGGTGTATAATCACCATCCTGCACACACCTAAGGGGAAATGGTCCGATTTCGAACCGTGTCAGTGACGCGAAGAACTTTTGTGGGCATTTTTTTTTCACTATCTGGCTGAGTTTGTCGGTCTGAGGAGTGGATAACAATGTTTTTTTTTTTTCTACCGGTCTATTCTGTTTTTTTTTTTGTCTAAAATTCAGGGAAATCGACGAGAGAACACATGTCATTTGTGGACATATTACATATGGGCATTTGCCATTTGAGTGAGCTTTCATCCAAAGTCACCACCCGGGTTTTCACCCATATGCGACTTGGTTCTCATTCGTGTTTCTTCTTCTACCGGGCATGTAGGTTATTCAAAAAACACAAGACCAACTGGTCAACTCAAATAAACAAAAACAATATATTTTAACAGCGATTTCAACCATTTGGTCTCTTGGCAGGGACGGGCCTATCATACTCCACACCACGAGTTACCGTCTCATCCACGAGGAGGTAGGTCGCTACTACTAGCTGGGCATCGCTCTACTTCGTTAATAAGCGACTTTAACAAACTCAAGAAAGTAACAAAAACTGTTATACCAGTAAAAAAATTCCTTTAAGTTAGAGGAAATGAGAGTTAGTCAGACAAGTTGGTTCTCGGGTGGCCACCCTTCATGGTGACTGTCTTCCCGGATGGCACAGCTGTGTTACAGAAGGATATTGATCGAGAGAAGTTTGTGGAACACGAGAGTGACTTCCAGGTGCTACCTTGGCCGCCTCTGGAATGATAATGATATGGAATGATATGGAATGATAATGATATGCAATCCTGATGACATGCCATTTTTCCAAACGGAAGAACAGCATCAATTGTTGCTGCATGCAGTGATAATTCATGTCCAAAATTCATGTTCTCCTTCTATCGGCAAAAACGTTTGTCGGTTGTATTCGTGTGAATGGTGCTAATAACTTCTCCAGTCAAAACATTATGACCATCTACCTGAGAGTGTGTTGTCCCCCTCTTGTCTCCGATGCATCTCTGTTAAGGCCTCTGACAAATTCAGGAAGTAGGTTGTTCTTCCGTTTCATTCTTTTTAAATTTGAAGACAAAAGAACAAGGAAAAGAGTTCAGAAGAACGAATTTCGTTCGTTAGAATTTGTTCTTTGAAACGCTTGAAATTGCCTTCACAAACACAAGTGCAGAAGTGAGGTGAGGGGGGAGTTGTAGCTATTTCGCTAGTCCCCATCTTCCAGTCCAATGTTGAAGGAATTTTTTATCTGGCTATCTGACTTTACGGCTGTAATGCGTAAGTGCGCCATCTTGTTGGAACTATTTCGGATATTCACTCTATTCATTGCGAATGCTTTAAAACGCTACATTCTGCAAGATATGAAGATGTATTTGCTGTGTTTTGGAAGAAGAATGGGCCAATTATTCTGTCCTTCCAAAAATCGCACCATATCGTAACACATCTACCACGTTGTGCTTCAGAGGGTCTAATCCAGTTAGGGTTATGTTTTGATTAGTAATGTGTGTTAGGCATTGTGTTTTGGGTTGGGGTGCCACCGATGGTTTTCCACATCTGCGCCGCGGTATTTTATGAAGAAGTACAGAACCTCTGTAAAAGCCAGAAAAGTGTGGTGTCTGGTTTTTGTCAGAGTAGCGTTATGTTCTGTTGTTGTGTCTCTGTCTTCTTGGCCGCAGGGCCCCTAGTGGAACCTCGCGTTGCCCGCCACCACCACTGGGAGGTGAGCCAGGCTGCCCATCATACTGCCAGGGTCACCTAAGCTTAATCACAGAGGCCAAAAAAAAAAAGAGAGGTCAGAATGAGTGACAAAGGAGTGGGTGGGCGAATATGGGAAATTATCCGCCCTATATTAGGCGAAATTTGGGTTTGGGGATGCGATTATAAAGTTACAGGGGACAGGTGTCCCTGTAAGGGGAAAGGGAAGATATAAAAGGCGCAGGGACTGGCGTCCCTGTGTGATAGCCAGAGGCCAATGGCACCATGTAATCCCGTGCTCCAGGGAGCGTTAGCATCCCACACCAGAAGGTGCCAGCAGAATCCTACTCAGACGGGTTAGCGTAGCATCCCGCCACACGGATGCGCTGTAGCAGACGATTGGTACGAATACTGCCTTATAAATGAGTGTTAGGGCTTTATGTTTAAGCCCCCAATCCTTTCTGGTGACTCGTCTGATCATTGCTGCATATTTTTGTACTTTAGTAGAGAGGTATTTTAGATGAGGGTGCAAGGTGACCCCCGAGTTAATGTGAATTCCTAGGTATTTGATATTAGTATATAGCCTGATAGGAATATTGTTGAGCTTGTTGGTTGGTGGTCTTCTGATCTGTAATTTTCCCTTTAGGAGTATGGATTTGGTCTTTTCTTCAGATAAACTTAGGTTATGAGTGGCTGCCCACCCTTGTAGTTTGTCTGGGGCCGTTTATGCTACAAGGTGACCCTAGTGTCTGCCCACCATAAGGATGAGGTCATCTGCGAAGGCCAAGGGTTTGGCTCTGCCCAGATCCATCCGCAGGAACTCGTCAAGAACGATCGACCAGAGGAAAGGTCCCAGAACCGAGCCCTGGGGAAAGCCCCGTTGAACATGCCTGGAGATGATCTGGAATTTATTCACTACCTGTATCTTCCTGTCTTTGAGGTATGATTTTAAAATATTATACAGATTCATTGTGACTTTTTCTAATCGGCGCCTTCGTAGGACACTGGGAAAACACAAGTGGTCGATTGCACCTGCAAAGTCGATCATTATGTCTAGGAAGTACTTTTCTGTTGAGCTGGTAGCTTGTGATATCAGGCTGTGAATGGCATCTTCAATACTGTGACCAGCTTTGAAACCAAACTGACGTGGAGATGCCAGTTGCTCCTCTACCTATTGCGCGGTGAATCGAAACAGCACCAGACGTTCCAGCACTTTTGCCAACACTGAGAGTAGTACAATTTGCCTATATGAAGCATGGATTT
The DNA here is from genome assembly GCF_048544385.1 of Mastigoproctus giganteus. NCBI lineage: Eukaryota > Metazoa > Arthropoda > Arachnida > Uropygi > Thelyphonidae > Mastigoproctus > Mastigoproctus giganteus. The sequence goes on from NC_143582.1 coordinate 81,409,842, forward strand.
GGGGCGGCTTTTCGTGGTTTTTTAATATCAATTTTAGCGCGGCCGTTTTCCAGGGTGTTGGAAATGTTCCAGCAGCAAGGCACTTGTTAAATAGGCTTAGCAGGGTTGTAGGGTGGCTCTTAGCCAATCTCTTGACAACATCCACTTCAAGGAGGTCTGCTCCCCGGGTTTTGCCTTCTTTTGTTTTAGCAAACGCCGGATTCATTTCTGCTGCAGTGAAAGGTAGTTCAGTGGTATGTGTTTAGTAAGCTTGGTTATCATCAACAATTTTCTGCTGCTCTTTTGTGAGGGCTCTAAGTTTTGCAGGGTAGATGTGGTCAAGCACGTTGTTTATGGAGTCAGTCCAGGTGTACGTGGATGAACTGTCTGGTTTGAGCTAGTTTCTTGAATCTCTCCTCTAGGTAGTCTGTTTGTAATAATGCAAAAAACAACACTCCGAAGATCCTCGTTTCCAGCAGAGGTGACCAATGTTTGCCAAGATTCCTTCTTAGTTTTCCACTGATCCACAAAAGGTTTATCCACATGAAGATTGCTCAATGTCTTGTAGTAGTTCATCCCTCTCATCGCTGTTAACTGGAGTTTTCGCAAACCCTTCTTAATCGTTGTTTCCGTCACATCTTCACTCCACACTTTCGTCAACTCTGATATGCACATCCGTAAATCTATAAGAGAAACAATGGGTTGGTTGGTTGGTTTCTGTTCTCAGTGTAATTTTTTTCGCTATGCGCATTCGGTAGAGCATTTTCAGATTCTTGATAATGCCTTGATCCATTGGCTGCAGTTTAGAAGAGGTCTTCGGAGGGAAGAAACAAGCTTCACACTTGTAGGTTTCTAAATTACCGAGTGAAGGTTGGCGGGGCAGTTGTCGACAGTTATGGCGATTTTTCTTTTTTCATCTTTCTATCGAAATTTAACATCTACTGTTCAAAAATGTCTTGTCATCCAAGATGTTTTTGTTGTAGTTGTAGTCCAACTGTAACGGCTTTACTCCTTTGAAACATCGGGGTTGTTTACTTTTGCCTATTATCAAAAGCTTCAGTTTTTTATTACTAGCCATATTTCATTCTATTCTGTTGTATACCATCTGGCGTCTGTCGTATTGTGAAGTTGTCCTTCATAACTAGGTTGTCACTTACTGCAACATCACAGTACCTATCCACCACCGATGAGAGGCCAACAACCAAGACTAATTCTCTCCTTACTAATTTTACCATTTACACATTTATCACCTTCAAAAGTCGGTGTCTTGTTCGGCAGACATTTAAAAAATAGACCTGTTTCATCAATGTTGAATGAGTCTTTGGGCTAGTAGTCCTCTATAATTTTTTTTTAAAAACTTTCTTTTCAATGGGCGCAGTCTTCTTCGATTACAACTCCACTTTCACCAGAAATAACTTTTTAAAGTAAGCCACAGCGCTATTTGAATTTGTCCAGCCAACAGAACTGGCTTGGAATGTTTTATGCCCCAGAAAAGATGCTTACTCCATGCAGCCTTTTCTTTTATTAATGGCTCTGATATCGGCATGTTTTGGTCTCGAATTAACTTCACCGCTTAAAATCGGCTTCATCTACATCTTCATACAGGCTAATTTCGCACGCTTCCGATTGGGTCCCGTTTCCTCAAACAGTTAGAGATTCGAAACACAGTTTTTCAGAATGGTTCACACACTACTGGCAGGGATACCAAATTTTAAAGCGATTTATTTATTTATTTATTATATATTTTTTAACGCAAGATCTACACTATTAAGCACTTCCGCTTTTGTCACCACGTCCAAGGATTTCCTCTTAGACATTGTAAGGTTACTTGCACAAAATCTAAAACAACACTGATTTAGGGACCACTTGTACCTACCACGGCCTCCGTAGCTGAGTGGTCAGGAGCGGGAGTGCAATAGCTCACGCCCTTTGAGTAGATGACCAAGGGAAAATCAAAAAAAATTCGCTATATGGAAGTTCGTTAAAGAGAGGTTCAACTGTATATTCAAAATTGAATTTTGACCCTCTGAAGAGAATTTTCATGTTAGTTCGAGCTGTGTTGTAGACTTTTGCTACTAACGAGAGACGTGGTCATTTTTAAAATATTCTTAATGGAGTGCTTGCTTATTTAATGCATATATTACGTTAAATAAGCAATGTGTGTGTGAGTGTGCGAGGTTGTTCAGTAAAAACGAAGTACTGTATTAAATTATAGACTGAAAGAATTTGGAAGGGCTATGGCCTCAACCTGCGGGGAATTCCTTTGACGTAATTGTTAGTGCAATAGCATCATTGTTATACTTAAGTGAATTACCGAAATGGTGAAAATAGCATCGATTTTGTCATATTTTATATTGTGAATACCTTCACAACAAGTTGCCTGCTTTTGCACTATCTCGAATAAGCAACGCTTCACCAGTGAAGAAGACTATTGTTACTTATTCTCAATGAATACAGCCACCCAGACGGCTCTTCGCCTCTCATCGGTGGGTGGGTAGGTACCCTGGTGTAGGTAAACTTGGTTGTCACTTATTGCAACGCCAGTACCTACCCACCCACCGATGATAGGCTGATGATATGAGATATGATAAAACGATGCCATTTTCACTATTTCCGTGATTTACTTACGTATAACAATGATGCTATTACACTAACCATTACATCAAATGAATTCCTTGTAGGTTGAGGCCATAGCCTTCCAAATTCTTTTAGTCTATACTGTTGTATACAATCTGGCGTCTGTCATATTGTTGTCATAACTAGGTTGTCACTTACTGCAACATCAGGGTACCTATCCACCAACCGATGAGAGGCCAAACAGCCTTGAAACGGCCGTCTGGATGGTGATATCTACCAAGAATAAGTAACAATAGTTTTCTCCATTAGTGAATCGTTGCTTATTCGAGGTAGTGTAAAATCAGGTACCTCGTTGGGTAGGTATTCATGATATGATAAAAACGATGCCATTTTCACTATTTCGGTGATTCACTTACGAATAACAACGATGCCATTGCACTACCATTACGTGAAACGTATTACAAATTATATAACGATAGAAAAAAAAGCGACTGTCGATAACCTCTCATTCTGAAGTCCAGCGATGGTCTGGCTACGAAAGTGCCGGATTTGATGGTCTGTGCTCTGTTTATTTATTAATTATCACGTTCTTTTTTTCTTTTTATTTTTATTGTTTTTTTTTTTTTTTTTTTTACATTTCTTTGTTGCAGTATCATTACTTTACCGGTATTTTTTAAAGTATTTCATTCTATGCGTGATACTCTCAAAAGATCACATCTCTTGTAGAGTTTCTTGAGTTGAGTAAAAGTTCATAAGATCAAACTTCGAGTTCCTAAGGTGTCAAAAATTCTTGTTCGTAAGATGGAATATTCGTGTAATGTGAGATCCCTGAGTACCATCCAAACAATGACTAGCAGTCCGAGTAATGGGATGTGTATGAGCACAGACTGCGTGTTGTTAAAGAATTCCATCTCATGCATTTCTCAGTGGCATAATTAAAATTTTCATCGCTTCAGTTTCTCCTTTTTACCTTAAAGAATCAAAAAATTCAAACTAATAAAATAATCATATTTTCAAAAATAATGAAACGTCACAAAATTGAAAAGAGAGAAAAATTCGTTCCCGATTTCCTTTTTTTTTTTTTTTAGTTTCTTTAAATACATCTTTTTTTTACGCACTTTAGTTTTCTCATTCGGAACGAATTTCGTCTTTAACCGAAACTCCCTATATCTGAAAGTAAGGATTTTAGATAATAGTAATCTAAAAACACAGTAAAAATGTTTTTAGATGACTAAAAAGCCTTACAACATTCAATTTTTCTGTAACACCAAAATTTAACAATTAAGTAAATGTGATCAATTAAAGGAGCTTATTTTTCCGAGCATTTTTTTCGTCCCCGTTTTCCTCTTTTTCAGTTTCTTTAAATACATTTTTTTTTTACCCAGTTTAGGTTTCTCATTCGGAACGAATTTCGCTTTTAACCGAAACCCTCTATATCTGAAAGTAACGGATTCTAAGGGATTTTAGATAATAGTAATCTAAAAACACAGGGAAAAAAAGCCTTAAAACATTCAATATATTTTTTTTGTAACTCCAAAAATTAACCATTTAGTAAACGTGATCAATTAAAGGAGTTTATTTTCCGAACACCATGTTTCTGAAATATTCTCTTCTGACGTCACGAACTATGTTTAATATTTCGGATCCAGATGTGATGAATATTAAAACCTTTAATTTGTAATATCTTGAAAATGCAAATATGATTTTTCCATTTCACCCATTGCATATAAAGTTTTACATTTTCAGAATTTATGCAACTCTAGGTAAAGAACTATGGCCGATTTAAAATAATAAGACGATAACCATGCTTTAGGAAATTGAACTGTCGTGATCATGACGTTCATATATGAGCGTCATAGATATTGCGAGTTTCAGTGTAAGTCGAAAATGAAGCTAGGGATTTTATCACAAACCGGACTGCCCATATGTTTTTTTCGTTTGTCTGGTCCCCTTAGCCATCGCAGAGGTGCACAATTGGATAGTGAATGAGGCGACTACTGTAGTAAGATTTACTGTCGACGTACATTTCTTTCAGTGAAATTTCAGTAAAAAAGAACTGTCTGATTTCACATCTTCACTTCACTTTGTTTCTTAAGTTGAATAACTTACTTTATAGGTGTGCATTGCTATCTTTGATGAAAAAAAAAAAAAAAAAAGATATATTTATTTTGTTAAATAATGCAGACCCTTTGTTGTTTAAAATTTCAGGCGTTTCAAAGTACTATTTAAATTTCTCATCATGGATTTTTTAACATAGCTTCGTCTGGAACACAGTCATCAATCGATACCTCTGGCTGAAAGAGAGACGACTTATTTTAAAAACATTAATCAATTACACTCACAGCTGCTTCATTTAATTATAATCTGTCAAAGACACCGTTTGTAGTGGTTCATATTATTAAATTACACAAATGAGCTGCTCTTTATCCGGTTTCATTTGCAATGCCTGACTTGTTTCCTGCGTGAATATTAGTCACCAAAAGACAGCAGAAAGTATAATCGTTTTTTTTTTTTTAAAGCGAAGAAAATATAATTGCGAATAAGTTTCGCCAAAAATAAATTTTTAAATCAAAAAGTTGAATAATTAAATCACCCTATAAAAATATTTATTTTAAATTTATAAAATCCGGATGTCATTGAATAAGAGCAAAAACGTGTTTGCATTATAAGTGTATTAATGGTCTAGAAACTAAATCCTGAATTAATAATTTCTCTTTTCTTCTAGTGCATGATCATGATATTTTTAATCATGTACCCAAAATATTTCAATAGATGATCGTGGTGGTTTGATATGATTATTATTATTGCTCTTATACATATTCTCCCTGATTGGGGGTTCCACCTCGTGACGGGTATTGCTACCAAGTACACAGGGTGGTTGTTGTTATGTCTGGTGTTATTGTTGGTCAAGGAACTCTCTGACTATCCTACAAGTGTTCAGGATTGATACTTTTTGTAGGTCCTTGTCGGTGTACGCAGGGAGACCAGCGAACTATTATTATTATTATTATATTATTTTCTCCCTGATTGGGCGTTCCACCTCGTGACAAGTATTGCTTCCAAGTACACAGGGTGGTTATTGTTGTGTCCGGTGTTACTGTTGGTCGAGGAACTCTGACTATCCTACAGGTGTTCAGGATTGAGACTTTCTGGAGTTCCTTGTAGGTGTTCGCTGGGAGACCTTGTAGGGTTCGCTGCTAGGCTGTTATATAGGGTCTTTAGCACCATACCCGTGGTTGACACGATGATTGGGATGGTCGTTACTTGTTGCATTTGCCACATCACTTTGATCTCCTGTCTCAGGTTCGTATACTGCCTGAGTTTTTCCCCATGGGTTTTCTGCAGATTGCCAGTGTTGGGTACCGCTATGTTAATCAGAAGGGTAGCCTTTTCCTTCTTGTCCACAAGGGTTATGTCCTGTCTGTTGTGTGGAATTGTCTTATCCGTTATTATGGCGCGGTCCCAGTACAGCTTGTGGGTTGGAGTCTCCACTACTGCCTGTGGTTCTTACTTGTAGTACGGTACACTCTCAACTGGTGTTTCCTTGCTGAAATATCAACTGGTATTTCCTTGCTAGCTTCTGATGTATTATCCTGGCTACTTGGTCCTGGTCTATGAATGTACTCAGTCTGGGTGATCGCCTTGCATCCAGCGGTGATGTGTTGGATCGTTTGAGGCCATGTGGCATCGTTGACATGTGTCGTCGGACACTCCGGGCTTACCTGGTCTTGGATGGCCAGCATGAATCCTTCAGTCTCAGGGAACACCGTCCCACTTGTGAGCCATGCATTGGAAGCAATTTTATCGATGTGATCTTGATGGAGGTGATTGTAGTGTCTGCCCTGGAGTGTCTTCTTTGCCCATCTTTTTAACTTCGTTTCTTGTACCGTCTGGGCGGGAGGGGGTTCCTCGCTTAGGTTGAGTGGGGTATACCACTTATCTACCTTCTTTATGGCCTGGTGGAATGGTGCTGCGTTTTTCTCAAAGTAATTCTTCAAGTTAACTATCGCTGTTTTCTGTTGCTTTATCAGGCCCCTTCCTCCGTCTTTCCGAGGTATTGTTAGTACCTCCGCAGCTCACTTTGGGTGGTGTTGGCGACTTTTGGTCATCATTGTCCTTATCTTTCTCATGATATCTTCTAGCTCGGTGTTAGTCCAATCTATGACCCCCGAATGTGTATGTTAGTACTGGAGCTGCATGGGTGTTTATGGCTCTAACTGTGTTCCTCTGTTCAGTTTTGATTTCAGCAGGCTTCTGAGTCTCTGTTGATATTTTTCAGTCAGGCACTTCTTGATTTCCTTGTGTTCTATATGCTGGGCCTGCATCACCCCTAGGTATTTGTAGGTCTCTCCGTCTTCCATAGTTTCGATCTCTTTACCAGTCAACAGCTGGTAGTTTCGGCCAACTAATTTTCCCTGGTGCAGTGTGTGGGTCTTGCATTTGTCTAGACCAAATTCCATTCTTATGTCCTTGCTGAATTCTTCGGTGATCCGGAGTAGTTGCTGGAGTTGCTTCTCGGTTGCCGCGTAGAGCTTGATGTCATCCATATACATCAGGTGGGTGAGTGTGTACAGGTTTTTTCTTCCTTCTTTGAGGTTATATCCATACTTGCTGCCGTTGAGCATGGTGGATAGAGAGTTGAGTGCTAGACAGAACCATAGTGGACTCAGAGCATCTTCCTGAAAGATTCCTCTTCTAATTGGGATTGGCTGTTGTGATGTTCTCGTTCTTAATGGTGGTACTCCATTTCGCCCTGGCGCATTCGTAGCCATGTGGGAAGGAGCAGCAGTGTGTAGCACACGCTTCTTGATTAGACTGTGGTTCGAACCGGTCACCACCAAATACGGAGGATGCGGAAAGGTCAGGGAACGACCACCGCATATCCCCGGAGCAATATGGCCTTAGTTGCTAATGCTCCTAAAAACCAAATAACAAACAAAGAAACCATTTCGCCATTGTTGCTCCTAGGAAGCTTGTCACTATTGGATTGACCTTGTAGATCTTCAAGGTCTCTATTAACCAGCTATGAGGTACGGAGTCGAAGACCTTACGGTAATCGATGTAGGCCGTGTATGGATTGCGGTGCTTCTTGAAGGCTTGCTCCATAACTGCAATGTCTTCAGGGTCTCTATTAACCAGCTATGAGGTACGGAGTCGAAGACCTTGCGGTAATCGATGCAATCCGTGTATGGATTGCGGTGCTTCTTGAAGGCTTGCTACATAACTGCAATTTCTGTGGTTAATTGCTCCTTGCATCCTTTGCCCCTCCGCTTGCATTTTTTTTGCTGTTCAGCCATTATGTTCTGACTCTCTAAGTGGTCTGATATCTTCTTGATTATGCAGCTGGTCAGGATCTTGTACAACCTTGGAAGGCATGTGATTGGCCTGTATTTCGCCGGGTTTCTTGTATCTTCATCTTTAGGCTTCAGATATGTAACCCCTTCAGTGAGAAACTGCGGGATTGTCTCCGAGTGCTTTATCATTCGAGTGAACTGCGCTGCTAGGTCCTTGATGTGTGTGTGTGCAGGTGAGCTCTTGTACCAGTATTTGTGAATGTTATAAGTTCCCGGAGTTTGCCAGTTGTGGGTGTTGCTGATCGACTGTTTTACTACTTCTCGAATCTCCCACTCTTTCATCTCTTGTATGTCCTTCGTTTTCTTCCGTTCTACTTCTATCCAGGGTGCTGCGCTGTTATGTCTTGCTTCACTGCTCTAGATATTTTCCCAGAACTCTTCGATCGTCTTCTTCTCGGGTGGTCAGTTTCCTGTAGAAGGATCTTTGATCCTCATTGAAGATTCGGTTGTTTATTTTCCTTTGTGAGCTCTCTTTGTATCGGTGTAGTCTCTTGCTGAGTGTGTGGAGGTTCTGCTTCAGTGTGTCTGAATATTCTCCTATTCTCTGATTTCTGGTCTCATGTTTGTTGTGGACGCTGTCTCTCTTGAGGATGCTCTTCACCCTTCCAATCAATTTTTTACTTCTATTGCCCTGATGGTACTGGGTCAACTGACCTATCTTGACTCTTAATTCTTCTGTCTTCTGCCGAAGTCTTCTTTCCCATGCTGGTGGTTCCTTCTGTTTTCGGTTCTTCTCCTGCTTGTCTCTCGTTTCTTTTCCATTAATCGTAGGGGCTGCTATGCAGCACAGTATACGGCTGTGCGGGTTGCACCATTGTTGTCAAGGTAATGTGGCATTATTTGCCGATTGAGGTGGTCTGTTGCTCTCCACAGGATTTTATTTGGCCTCTGCTTAGGTATCACGTGGGTTCTTGTGGGTTCCCATTCCTTTGACTTCTTTTCCACTCGTCTTCTATTCTGGATAGCATGACTTCTTCTCTTTCCACTTCAGCTACTCTGGATTGTATTTCTTCTTGCTGTTCCTCCTCTGATTCCATGGTATTCTGTTCCTCCTCTGGTTCCATATTGACCATATTCTTTGTGCTTTATAGTTGATCGCTGACATCCTGCTTGATTTTTTCCAAGATGGCAGGAGCTATTAGGTTCTTCGTGACGATGGTCTTTCTATGGTCTGCTAATCGCTGTTCGGTGACCTGAATATCTGGGTATCGTTCCAACCACTTGGTATGTAGTCGTGATCTGTACATTGTCATATCGGTCTCTAGCCGTGTTATTTCATAGTATGCTCGCATGATCTACGTATTCATTTCAATGCTCCACTTCATGCGTTGGCGTTTTCTTCCTTCCTGGGTGGTCAATAGCACAGTTGTGCATGAAACACTTCCAGTTGGTGAGGCTGATTGGTCTTGCCCTTCCCTTTTGATAGCCTTATGAGGGACAGCGCCACTTACTCCACTGTCTTGCTCGGGAGACTGTCTCCAACTTTTCGAACCCACTCCTCTGCCTAAGGCCTGAACGGGAATGACTTTATCCTGCGCCCCACTCGATGCAGTATGAATAATATTTCTCTGCGACATCATCCATCCATCCATCTATGGAGGTGGACTTGTTTAGCTTCGGCTTATGTCCAATGGTTTATTATTATTATTTTTTAAAATTAGTTCTCGTATTATTATTATCCGTTTATTCATCAAAACCCCTGTACAGATAATATCTAGGAGGGTGGCTCATACATACATCCAACATACAAATTAAATGGTAACATAGAATAAAATATCAGAAAATAACAAAAGTAAATAACAAGGAAATATTACATACATTGGTGTTCAACGAAAGTGCATCACCCCTTAAATTTTTTTTTTTTTTTTATGAAAACCCCAAACACGAAAGGTATCAAAACCTGTAGTACTTAGTACTATGCATGGGTTGAAAAAGTATGGGGGGGGGGAGATGCCAGAAACTTTGCTCTATAGACTAAACATGGGTTTCACCACTTCAAGCCTCCAATAAGCAAATTGTAATTGTCGTCCGAACAACGTAAGTATATGGCAATATTTCTAACAGATCGCATCAGATAAGATAGACAGGCGTAGATAATGCGTAATATTGCATCAGCTGTTACTTTCAGCTGTATAAGCACGCTCTGCAAGAGCTGCAGTCATTCCTTGCCTGTGTCAGGTTGGCGAGTTACGTGCAGTTGACGCTACGAAGAAAGAGTGCAGTTGACGCTACGAAGAAAGAGTGCTATTTTTGCTTTATGTGAGGAATGATGTTCTTCCGGTCATACTGCTTATAGAGTGTCTTGTAATCAGTCAACAGTGAGTAGATTTCTTTCCAAACTCAAGAATACTGGTTCTGCTGATTTGTAGGAAAAAAGGAACAGGACACAAACGAGTCTCTACGCAGAAGAGGACCGCGTTTTGAAGCACTTATGCCTTAAAAACCATAAAGCTTCTTTGTCTGGGCTGAAAAGAGAATGGGAAGAACATACAGGACTGGTAGCAAGTGCAGTAACAGTCAGAAGACGCCTCTTCAAAAATGCACTTGTACCCGTCGTCCTAAGAAGTCCCTCCTCACACAAAAAATGGAAAAGGCCCGATTAATTTGGTATAGGGAGCATATCAAATGGACCCCCGAACAGTGTAAAATTCAGTTATTTCCTCGGATGAAAACAAATTCAACCTGCATGGCTCTGATGGGAGACAAACGATTCGGGGTATACGTGGTGAAGAATACCATCCAGACTGTCTGGTGTTTATGGTGTCTTCCCTACCAGCCAAATGATATGGGGATACGTTTCGTATGGCGGAGTAGGTCACCTGCAGTTTATAAAAGGTTCCATAAATGCCATTGGAAATGGCATTTACGGAACTGGCTATATTGGAAGGCAAATTGTGCCAACCATTAGAGACCATTTTAACCTGCCAAGTAACTGCATCTTTCAGGACGACTCTGCTCCTTGTCATCGGGCGAGAAGTGTAAGTAGGCACTTCTCTAGTTACTTTAATTTCATTTATGCATTAGAGGTTCGACAGTAATGTGTTTACATTTGTTACAGGTGAAAAAATGTTGAAAGAATGGTCCATTACAACTGTTAGCTGGCCAGGAAACAGCCTGGACCTGAATCCTATAGAGAACTGTTGGCATCGTGTAAAATCTGCAGTTGCCAGAAAGAAACCAAAGATCCTTCGTGAACTTCAAGAAGTAATACTTCGTGTTTGGAACCACCAACAATCAGTTGATTTATCTTCAGAAATTGATCTTGTCAATGCCTCGACGGTGTGCTGCTGTCATCGGGGCCAGAGGCTGTTCAACTAAATATTATTTTGCACCTGGTGAACTTTCCATTTTGTTTTCCATTTAAAATGATAAACTGAAGCAAATTTGAGGGCTTCTGATAACATGTCAGCCATAATTATCGTGTTTACCAAAACTGTTGTATAAAGGTTGCAAATGCTCAATTTGGAATATTTTGAGAGCACCTGTCAAATATTACTTAGCTTTGCCTTAACTATTAATAAATATCTTTTGTTTATATTTCTATTTGTGATGCTAATCATTAATGTAACATGCCGTCGCGAAAAAGGGTTAGAAATGTGAAATTTCTACGTGATGCAGTTTCTTTGAACACCAGTGTAGATAGTCATTAACACTACGAATTGAGTCTCTTAGTAATTCTGTTGAACTATATTTGTCTGTCCTTTTAGAATCTTTTGAAGACACTGTTTAGCGTTCTATACAGATTATTTGGAGTTCATAGATACTCAGTCTCTTTTTATGACATATATATATATATATATATCATCATCATCATCAGCCATTTTCAATCCACTGCAGGATGAAGGACTCTCCAGCAACTTTCCAGTTCCTTCTGTTTTGAGCACTGGCCATCCATTTATTACCCACAAACTCATGAATTTCATCTATCCATCTCCGCCTTTGTCTTCCAGGTTTTCTTCTAGCTCCTCTTGGATACCATTCTGTTATTTTCTTAGTCCATCTGTCATCATGTCTTCGAGCTATGTGTCCTGCCCAAGACCATTTTAGTTCTTTAGTTTTGATCAGAATGTCCTTTACTTGAGTTTGTTGCCTAATCCATGTGTTTCTCTTCTTATCTAACAGTCTGATTCCCAATATGATTCGTTTCATTCTTCGCTGTGTAGTTCTCAGCTTCTCTTCCATTCTTTTGGTGAGTGCCCAAGTTTCACTTCCATAAGTCATGGTGGGGAGTATACATTGATTCATTATTTTACGTTTCAGACAAACTGGGATATTGCTCTTCAGTATGTGACTATATTTCCTGAATGCTATCCATCCAAAATTTATTCTTCTCTTGACTTCCAGCCATTTATCATTATTACAGCTAATGACTTGTCCCAGATAAGTATATGACTCCACCTTTTCAATTACTGCTCCTTCAATCATTATTTCCCTTTCTGTGGCATACTTGTTCATCATTACTTTTGTTTTAGCCATATTCAACTTTAGTCCAAAATCCTTACTAGCTGTGCATAACTGAGTAAGATTTTCCTCTAATTCGTTGGGATCGTAGCTAATGACCACAATGTCATCTGCAAATCGTAAATGGTTTAGGTACTCTCCGTTCACATTGACTCCTTTCTGCGACCAGTCTAATCTTCTGAGAGCTTCCTCAAGGGCAGCAGTAAACAGCTTCGGAGATATTGTCTCCTTGTCGAACTCCTTTCTCAATTTTAAATTTCCTACTGTCTTTGTCTAGTCTAATAAAGGAGGCAGCACTCTCATATATTTTCTTCAAAATCATAATATATGGGGTATCAATGCCTTGTCTTTCCAGTGCCCGAAACATTGCCTTATGCTGTATGGAGTCAAATGCCTTTTCATAATCCACAAATGCCAGGCATAATGGTGTTTTATATTCATTTGCTTTCTCCATTAGCCGTGATATTGCATGAAGGTGATCCATAGTTGAGAATCCTGTCCTAAAGCCAGCTTGCTCTTTAGGTTGATTCTCATCAAGTATTCTTTCTAATCTGTTAGTAATGACCCTTGTGAACAACTTGTAGATGTGGGATAGCAAGCTAATTGGTCAATAATTTCCAATTTCTGATTTATCTCCTTTCTTATGCAGCAAAACTATGATTGCATTATTCCACTGCTTAGGTGTCACACCTTTTCTAATGCACTTTGTGATGAGCCTTGCCAGTTTTTGTGTTATGTCTCTTCCTCCCAATTTTAACAACTCTACAGTAACTTCATCTTCCCCCGGAGCTTTCTGATTCTTCATTTTCTTCAATGCATGTTCTACCTCATCAGGAAGAATATTGGGTATGTCGTATGTGTTGGTGCAATCCATCTTCCCCACTGCTGGCATCATTCTCCTGCTCCTTGTATAATTCTCTATAGTAGTCTTCTGCTATTTGAATTATGCCTTCTCTGCTGTTTATAAGTACACCATCGCTATTCTTCAGTTTCAGTATCATTTGTCTTTCTGTATTAGTGCTCATGGCTGCTGATTTAATTCCTTTGTTTTCCCTTAATGCTTGTTCTACTTTTCTTGTGTTAAATTTTCTTATGTCCTCTCTGAGTCTCTTTCTAATGGCTTTGGATAACTCAGTATACTCAATTTTCTCCCTGTCAGTGTTTTTCTTGCTTTTCATTTGTCGTCTTCGGTTCATCATGACAAGTGTTTCTTGACTAATTTTTTCTTCTTTGGATTTCTTTTTCCCTATAGGTTTCTTGGGCTTTATCACTTTCAAAAAGTTGTAATATTCCTCGTCGATATCTTGGTCCTCAGCAGTCTGCAGAAGCTCATACTTGTTCTTAAGTTCCAGTACATACTGCTTTTTCTCCTCTTCTGTTATCTCAAAGACCTTTGTATTATTTACTCGAGTCAGTTTTTTCCTTTCCTTTCCTACATCTATATCAAGTGTACATCTTACCATTCTGTGATCACTTCCAACATTTACCTTATTCAGGACAGTAACATCATTCACAATATATCTTCTGTTAGTGAGGATGAAGTCGATTTCATTAGTAGTGAATCCATTTGGACTCTTCCATGTTCACTTTCTGTTCACCCTTTTCTTGAAAAAAGTGTTCATTACTGACAATTCTTGAGATTCTGCAAATTCCACAAGTCTTTCACCTCTTTCATTTCTTTCACCAATTCCAAAATTTCCTATTGTTCCCCTTTCTGCGCTGTTTTGTCTTTTTCCAACCTTAGCATTGAAGTCTCCCATAATAATAGTGTGGTGGGTTTTATGCTCATCTAGAAGACTCTCAATTTCGGTATACATTTCTTCAACCTCTTCATTATCATGGCTCGATGTTGGTGCATAAATCATTATAATCTTTAGCTTGTATCTCTTAGAAATCTTGAGTATTAGTCTTGACACTCTTGGTGATGTACTTTTGAATTCCAAAATGTTGTTTTTAAAATCTTTATGGACCAGAAACCCGACTCTACCTTCACTCCTTTCACTGTTTCCATTGGTGTACAGCAGATTTCCACTTGATAAACTTATAAGTGATTCATTTCTTTTTCTTCTTTCAGCCAAATCGATGATATTCCAATTCACATTTTCCAATTCCTTTTCCAGCTCTAATATCCAAGAATATATATATAGGTATATATATATATATATATATATATATATATATATTCTTGGTTAGGTTGACTAGAACACTGTACTGTACTTGCAAAATTGCAATTATAATCATTTCGTTTAACACGCATACCCACTAAAAATGAACAGAAAAACTTCTTATTAAAATTTTAATAGTTATAAATTACTAAAGAATCATACCTGTTTCATGGGTATGCTTTTTATAATTCGTTTTTATAATACAGTTTAAAACTGAACATATATCGAATGAGAAATTAAAAAATCCACTTCGATATGCCCAATTTTAATTGTATGACGACAAACCTTGTAACGTTACTTCTATGGAAATTTATAATTTTTAGTGATTTGACTTTTTAAACCAGTCCATATAAATTATAGTAGTTAGGGAAGTAAGTTATAATAAGAAAGAAAAAAGTTCAGCCAATTTTTAGTAATTTCGCCATATATCTGGGGGTGTCGTGATAAATAATTATACGTATATAGCAAATGAAGCTCCAATGTACAATATACCTGTATATAACTTAATAAAATTGAAGCTAGATTTTGACCGAGAATCGAAGCTGAAAATAGTTCCTGCATATTTCCTTCATCAGGGGTGGGGATTTTGCGTACATACATCACTATGATTCTTCACTTGTACTTGTATTTTTTTTTTTTTTTTGTTTTTTTTTTTAAATCAAATAATACCGAGTGTCAAGAAAAAAGAACATTGTAGCTGATAGAAAGTATCTTAAAATATCACAGTGCACAGTGACAAAAATGCTAAAAATTATAGTATCTAGATAATTCAATAATGCAAGTCAAGAAATTTTAGGGCTTGGAGATAGTTTAATTTCATGCCTTTTGATAATTTTTAGGAACCTATGATAGATCAAGTCTACAGTGTTTCGAATCACTGAAGATATTGCTTTTTTTATGAAGAAAATGTCTAGGGGTTATGTTACTGGGGGAAATTTCACGAATTTCCTGCAAAGTTCTCTCTTGAGAATGAAAGCGCGAATTGGTAATCTTATTACTTGTGACGTCACATAAAATATCTTCAATGTGGGAATAGTAAACGTAAATCTATCGCAACAAAAACTGAGAGAACTCGTCCCGCGGGTCGTTTTGTATCGCAACATTTCTTTCTTCTTGCTGTCAGCTGTGAAATCGCGTTAAACCTTGCACGTAGTCTTTTGAATTGCTTGGTCTGACATTGGATTCTAAAATGGTGTGAAGAAAATCAAATGCCAGCTTGCACTATTGAAGAAACGTGAACTGAATACAAATAACTCGCACAGTGTCATCTCTCAGCCTTTTCAGACATCTGTAGTTTTCAGCTTTATGTTTCCAAAAATGCAACCACAGGTGAAAATCTGTTCTAAATTATATTTAGATATCCTTTCTTAAAGGAAATATGATGTTAAGCGATACGTATATTATTTCAAGTTGCGAAAGATATTACAGTACATATCATTTTTCAAATTCGAAGAAATTTTAAAAATATTTCTGCATTCATTTTTGCATAATTGTTGAAATATATTTCTATATTGCTAACAGTTCAATAGATATATATAATGAGGACCACTGAACGATGTGATGACAAGCACACATTTTATTCAGTATACCAGAAAGGAAATGGCTCGAAATAGTTTCATCTAATTTCCATAGTTGGCATTCTAAATTACAAGCCTATACCATATCTACAACATTGAGCATACCTTCCACATCTGGTATTTTCTATAGTAATAATGAAAACAATGTCTTTTACAAATAAACATACATCCATAACAAAATTTATTGTAATTATTAAATATGGAAAACGTGACTGAGGGTGTCCACCTTGAGTAGTTTACACACTGGCATACATAAGAATAACATTTTCCAGTAGAGGGATCAAGCTTAACGCTTTATGACATTAATTTCCATCCTTATTTACTGTATCTTTTAGATCCTCTGGTGTTGATGGCATATACCCTATAATTTTAAGGTAGGCGGCAAGTGAATTCATTAAACCATTTAGGCTAATTATGAGAGCATCACTGGACTCAGGAGAAATTCCGTTGGATTAGAAAAATGCCAATGTATCGCCAATACATAAATCTAAGAGTGTAGTGGGAAAGGGTGGAATTCAAGATCATTTGGATAGAAATGGAATGCTAAAGGATACTTAGCATGGTTTTGTAAAGGGAAAACCATGTTTAACAAATCTGGTTAGCTATTTTGACAGGATCACTTGTGAGTTGGATTTAGGGAATAATTTCAACATTGTTTATTTGGATTTCAGCAAATCATTTGACTCAGTCCCACATGAGCGGTTACTTTATAAGCTGTAACAGGTTGGAATCACAGGGAAAATCCTTAGATGGATAGCAGAATGGCTTCGGGGCAGGAGGCAGAGGGTTGTGATAAATGGTTATTCCTCTGAATGGGTTAATGTAAGAAGTGGGGTTCCCCAAGGATCAGTATTGGGACTATTGTTGTTTTTGATTTTCCTAAATAACATCGATGAAGGGATAGAGGGGGGGGCGATGTCTAAGTTTTCAGATGATGTAAAGATTTGCAGAGTAGTTAATGATCACCGCCAGGCAGAGCTTCTTCAGAGTGACTTAGATAGACTTCAGGGATGGTCAGAAAAGTGGCAGCTATGCTTTAATCCAGCAAAGTACAAGGGCTTACCCCTTGAGAACAGTGACCACAAAATAACTTACACAGTTGGTGGAGTTGAACTAAAGTCAGTAGTGGAAGAAAGGGACTTGGGAGTTACGATACTGTCAGAGAAGTTCTCCGAGCATTATAAAAAGGTTTCAAGGACGGCCCGTGGTGTCCTATCGATGATTTATCGAACATTTTGTAGTGGAGATAAGGGCGTCATAATTCCATTATATAAGGCTATTGTTAGACAACGCTTGGAATACTGCGTTCAAGTGTGGAGACCGCACCTAAAAAAGGACATCGAGCTCCTTGACGGGGTCAAGAGAGGGGTAACTCTCGCCTGGTAAGATCGGCAAAAGGACGTCCTTATGAGGAAAGACTTCGAATATTTGGGTTGCACAGCTTGGAAAATTGGCACCTTAAAGGCGACTTTATTGAGGTATTTAAAGCTCTGAGAGGCAATAGTAAAATGAATGAGGACGAAATTTTCACGGTTATAAATGATTCTAGATCCAGGGGCTATAAATTCAAGTTACGGCGAGAGATGTTTATAATGGATTGCAGGAAGTTTTATTTTAGCCAGCGAGTTATAAATAAATGGAATAAGTTACCTACATGGGTGCTAGAGGCTGACAGTTTGGGGAAACTCAGAGGTCAGTCGGATAGTTAACTACAGGAGATGAGAAATGCATAGGTTGTCTATGTCCTTTTCTCTTATTATTATTGAAGGTGCAGTGTAGGCTGGTGCACAACACGTGGATTTTTTGAAGTTCATATCCTATGGCTGTGTTTATTAATGAAACTTTTCAAATAAAAGTGTGCTCCTTCTCTCATTATCAAGTAAAAAATCAAGCTTTCATCAGCATATTCCAGTATTTTATTTAAATAATATCATTGGAGTTTGTCTGAATTTATTGGAAGAACTTTACATTGGATGGACAGTACTCCAAATATTTTATAAAAATGCATCATAAAGAGGGTTCAACAATTTAAAGCTTCATGAAACAGTTTTAATCGATATCTGCGGGTCTGTGAAAGCAATCAAATAGCTTAATGCGATTGATATGATTAAGGAAACATATTCTTAATGTTTACTTATGTTCTTCATATATAACATTGTATTTCCTGATCAGTGGTTTTCACTTACCTTTCCGTCCCATTTGATATCTTTAAAAAATAAATAAAAAATAACATGTATTGATGCTCGTTCAGAAGGATTAATGTTAACACGAAGTTCTTGACCGCATATTGTTTGAATTGAATGATAGAATGCCCTTGTTCTTAAGAAAAGTTCAACGATAAATAGAGAATGCTCTTGGACTGTCTATCATGTAAATTCTGATAAAACTACAATTCTGTAGTTTTAACTAATAAAAGCAGTTTTGCTGTTTTAGCTGCTAAAAGTTAAAACTTCGAGACAGTTTTAATCTATTTTAAGCGCGGTAAATATAGTTGATTGCCATTGTTTGTTGTTTTGGAATTTAAAACTTTTAGCTGAAGTAGGGGATGCGGAAAAAATAATTCTTGGTTCCGTCTTGGCTTGAGGACCAAAAGATTCCCATGTATAATCTCCAGATTTGCGAACATTTTATTTGCTATCTATTTTACGAACGAACAGTAATTTCTGACGCTATTACTGACAAATATTATGTTTTTTATTATTTTTTTCCCACTTTCATAGTGAAAAATTTATTAAATAGTGGTTTTTCGTCCAGCAGAACAGTCAAACAATTTAGACGTAATACACACGAGTAGATTAGATAATTCTCAGGTGGCCTTAATATGGCAGGTTTTGTGTTTTGGTAGTACGAACACGATGCTTTTACTGAAGGAGCATTTAAATTCATGAAAAGGATAGGTGTATCTGATAAAGTGATCACTCTGTGTATGTATGGTAAATTTTTCCCCCAATTTACAAACAACTAAAGGAACTGAAGTTATCGTAAATGAAGCAGTTATTGTATGCTGTTATTTGCTGTGTTTATTTAGCTTGAAGATGAGCTAATTATTCTTTAGTTATTAAACTTTCTAAATGGGAAGAAACTGTTTCCGTTAATAAATTATTGCAAACTCATTCAAATTAAATTGTAAGATAATTGATTAAACCCTAGTTTACCTTTAGACAATTTCATTTGTTAGACTTATATAAATTTTGGATAAATTAACTGCGTTTACATTTCTGCCTGTGATAACTGTGTAATAAGAGAAACATAGTAATGTTTTCAAATAAATTATTCGACTTCTTCATGTGCTAATCGATCTTATTTATTCAGCTTAATATTCATTTCATTGAAATTGAATTTGCTGTTAGTATGTCCTAAATGAGCAGCCATTGGCCATACCAATTTACTATTTCGTATAAATTTCTATATGTTTTTCTTGAACAGAAATATCTAAAATCGACATATATAGAATTAAAATATAATGAAGACTGAAAGAAATTTGAAGGGCTATAGCCTCAACCTACGGAAAATTCACGTGACGTAAAGGTTAGTGCAATAGCATCATGTTTTTACGTAAGTGAATCACCGAATTGATGAAAATTGCTTCGTTTTTATCATATCTCTTATTGTGAATGCCTTCACAACGAGTTGCCTGATGTTGCACTACTTCGAATAAGCAATGCTTCACCAGTGGAGAAGACTATTGTTACTTATTTTCAGTGGATACCACCACTCAGACGGCCGTTCCAAGGCTATTTGGCCTATCATCGGTGGCCGAGTAGGTACCCTGGTGTTGCAATAAGTGACAAGCCAGTTATGAAATATAATTTAACAATACGAGAGACGCCAGACGGTATATAACAGTACAGTGTAAACTGTAGACTGAAAGAAGTTTGAAGGGTTATAAGTGCTGGTGTGGCAATAAAAAACATGCTGCTACTGCACTAACCTTTATATCAAGGTATAATGACGAGAAATGTTTGCTAATCATGTTTTTGGTTTCTCCCTGAATGCCATTTTATTCTGTACGTTTGAAAAGGTAAAGGCAGAAATGATGAACGTTCAGGAATTAAATAATAAATAAATTTTCTGTTTATCCCTTGGGCAGCCACATAGGGTCAGAGGAGTTTACGAGACAGAGAATCATCATTACTATCATGATCATCATCAGCCATTTTCAATCCACTGCAGGATGAAGGCCTCTCCAGCAACTTTCCTTCTGTTTTGTGCAATGGCCATTCGTTTACTGCCCCTGAACTATTGAATTTCATGTGCCCATCTTCGTTGTTGTCTTCCAAATTTTATTTTAGCGCCTCTTGGGTACCATTCTGTTTTATTTTCTGAGTTCATCTGTCATCATCATGTCTTCGAGCTATGTGTCCTGCCCAAGTCGATTTCAGTTCTTTAGTTTTGAAAAGAATGTCTTTTAATTGAGTTTGCTGCCTAATCCATGTGTTTCTCTTCTTAACCAACGGTCTGATTTCTAATATAATTCGTTCCATTCTTCTCTATGTAGTTTTCAGCTTCTCTTCCATTCTTTTGGTGAATGCCCAAATTTCACTTCCATAAGTCAATGTTGGGGGAGTATACATTGGTTCATTATTTTACGTTTCAGACAAATTGGGATATTGCTGCTCAGTATGTGACTATATTTTCTGAGTGCTATCAATCTGAAATTTATTCTTTTTGTGACTTTCAGCCATTCTGTCCAAGATAAGTATATAAATCCACCTTTTCAATTTCTGCTCTTTCAATGATTATATCCCTTCCCGTGGCATACTTGTTCATCATTACTTTTGTATTAACAACATTCATCTTTAGTCCGAAATCCTTACTAACTTTGCATATCTGATTAAGATTGTCCTCTAATTCTTCGGGATTATGGTTTATGATCATGTCATCTGCAAATTGTAAACAGTTTAGGTACTTTCCATTCATATTGACTCCTTTCTGCGACCAGTCCTCTGAAAGCTTCTTCAAGAGCAGCAGTAAATTTCGGAGATATTGTCTCTCCTGTTCGAACTCCTTTTTCAATTTTAAATTTGCTACTGTCTTTGTCTAGTCTAATAAAGGAGGTAGCGTTCTCATATATTTTCTTCAGGATCATAATGTATAGGATGTCTTGTCTTTCCAGTGCCCGAAACATTGACTTATGCTGTCTGGAGACAAATGCCTTTTCAAAAAGTTCACAGATTCCAGGCATAATGGCGTTTTATATTCATTTGCTTTCTCCATTAGCTGTCATATTACGTGAAGGTGATAGATAGCTGAGAATCCTGTCCTAAATCCAGCTTGCTCTTTCGGTTGATTATCATCAAGTACTCTTTCTAATCGGTTTAGTAATGACCCTTGTGAACAACTTTTAGATGTGGGACAACAAGCTAACTGGTCTATAATTTCCAATTTCTGATTTATCTCCTTTCTTATGCAGCAGCGAGACAGGGAATAGAAGAATATAACCATATTTAGTATAAAAAAAAAAACTAAAAAACAAATTATTGTATTAGGACACCTGTAATTGATTACATATACCCATATATGTATTATGTCTATAAATTGTGTATGTTCTCTGGTCGAGTTTACTGTTTTGCCGGACTTAATGTCCAATTTCTGGGGAGAAAATCTTGATATCTACAGCTGAGACCGACTAACTCAGCAAGAGGGAGAAAAGCCCATTAAAGTTCCTCGCGTCCTCGACGGGATTCGAACCCGGGCCTTTTCCACCTGGTGGAGGGAGGACGGTGACGATTCCACTGCTCTTTTCGCGGAGACCCGTAACAACTCAGAGGTGCCGAGAATAGATCCTCGAACCGTATATGCAACTTTTTAGGTGTACGTTTGGCCCAGATTTTCTTCTCATTCACGACAACGCCACTGCACATAGAGCTCAAGTGGTGGAGGAATATCTTGAAACTGAAGATATCCAACGACTGTCGTGGCCAATACGATCACCAGACTTAAATAAATAATTAATCTTTATTTGTCCTACCGTACTAAAGTGTTACAATGGTGAGTGACAAATTCACTTCACGGCAGTAAATGCCAGTGGATTTACATATAATACAATATAAACAAATAGAAAATAAATTTACACTTCATTTCTGATTAGAATCCTGCCAGTTAACGTGCAAGTTGCTCAGTATAACAACAAAATATAGACAACTGAAAATACTACAGACACTTGTTCACATAAGCGCATCATTGAGTAAATACACATTAAAAACGCGCAGAACTGTTAGGCGACAATAGCCTCAGTGAACCACATCGCGGTTTTTTTTTTCTGTACTTCGGATCTTCTATTACCCTTTCGAGGTCAATTCCAATTCGAGATAAGCAGCAGACTGATTACAACGCCCTGGCTGGTACGAACCTGTCAGCCATCGTCAGTCTATTTGCTTTCATCCTCAGAGATTTAGTGCCTCTTAAGGCAGATGGTGGGATGTGCCACTCGCAAATCTGCCAGAAGCACGGTGAGGATATCACGTCCGTCATCTTTATTGTAGTTATGAGTCGTTTACAGGCAATGATGTTTGGCAAACGCTGTAGTTTCAGTTGTTCCGCAAGCTGCGTGGTCCTTAATTGATGGGGGAGATGGTGGTTATTGTTGGCCCACTTCAGCAGCCGAAATTCAGTCCCATATATTCTCCTAATATGAGTAGGGGTGGCGGATGCCCACAATTCAGCACTGTACAATATGGCCGAATACACTGTTGTTCTTATGTGTTGCAGGTTGTCTCACATGCAAAAGGTGTTGCTTGGATGTCCAACGTAGATAGTTCATCTTCTTTACAAGTAAATCAATATGCGATGTGAACGTAAGTTTGGTGTCAAAAATTATCCCCAGATCTCTATGACTTGTGACAATTGGGACAGACATTCCATTTATTTTTGGATGTACGAGCGTTGGTGATTTTTTTTGAGAGAGTACACCAGCCGACCGAACATGTGTAGGACGCCCTTTGGCGTCACATTGCTTGCCGATAGCCAACTCCTCGACCACTTTGAGCTAAAGTCTGTGCTGGTGGAGGAATTGGATTTGTTGCCACGGAATCTTATAGATACCCTTATATCGAGCATGGTTCACTGCTGTTAGGCCTATTTAGCTGTTGGAAGAATCATTAGCTGTACTGATGTCATGTGACCATATTTTCGAGCATCGTGATTCGACTTCTGTAATGTGACCTTTTTGATATTTTTTTTTTTTTTGTTAATTGTTGGCGTTTCGGCTTCAGTGGCCATATTGCATTGCACCTTCCAAGGATTTTGTATTTTCTACTCTGATCCAAGCCCGAGGTGAGATTCGAACCTGCTACCTTTGGGTTGCCAGGCAGGCACTTTACCCACCCGGCTAGCCCGGTCGGCGAGTAATACCACGTTTGCTATGTGTTCTGTTGCTCTCGTGGGTAGCACAGTTGGTAGGATCGCCGTCCTCACCACACCGGGTGGAACAGATCTGAGTTCGAATCGTCGATGACGGGAGGAATTTTATGGGTCTTTTTTCACAATGTGAAAAAAAACCCATAGAGTTAGTCGGTCTCAGGCGAGGGTAGCATGGTTTTTCCTCCCGGAAACTCGGTTTTTCTTCCAGCAAAAGAGAAAATCGACCTTAGAACACACGCAATTTACAGACAATATACTCGGAGCAACATGGCCTTAGTCGCGATGCTCCTAAAACCCAACATCAACCAACCGACGTGTTCTGTTAATTTTGTTGAGCAGTGTATAGTTGCACCGTCGATGTCGATGCTTTCAAGATCGCGTATAAAAATTCTGAAACATGAAGGTACAGGAGTAGCTCGGGAGAACTCCAAATGGTGAACTCGTATGAGCTGATTCTGTGGCAGATTTTTTATGATTTTGTTGGCATTACTTTCTGTTTTTATATAGCTAATTAGCCACAATGAAGTAGTTTATTAATTTGTTGGCAAGAAATTTGTGCGAAAAACTATACCTTTAGGGCAATATCTACTTGCAATGCTTTTCACCGTATTCGTTATGAATTGCCACGAGAAGCATGGTTTGTAACTGATTTGCCTCTTGTAAAGCCATATTAAGCAGGAGTGGTGAGCGAAGTGAAGTCTGAAATATGATTTTGGATAATTATGTCGAAATTTTTATAGTTCATTTGATGGGATGGATGGACTTGTAATTCTTAATTTTTTTCTTTAGTGATTTCTTGATTTTTTAGTGTTGGTTTTGAAGGTTGAAATAACATCAACTTTCTTGAAGTGCTCCTGATAAATTCCAATTTGAATGGCGAGACCGAATTAAAGAATGTTAGTTATTAAGACAATAGTAAAATGAATAGAGACCTGAGCAGCCTAGAAGAAGGTTGGGTTTCAACCCCAGCAGGAATCTAGGCCAGGTGCAGACGAGAGAAGGAAGGATATGTAAGGTAATTCGAAGTTTTGGTGGCGAAGGAACCTAAACAGGTAACGGCAGCAAACGCAGCTTCTGTTAGAGGAAGCTACTACCAATAGGGAAAGCAAAGGGAAACTACCCTGTAAAGTAAACATATCCTAAGAAATGAAATGATGAGAGAGCAAGAGAAGACTGAATGAACTGGAAAAGGCAAAGGTGGAGACAGCTCAACAGAAGAAGTGACCAGTCACAAGACTGAATTACTGGATGATGATGAGTAATTAAGGGTGGCTTCTTCCACAGGAAAATGTGCAATGTCATAAGGCCATAATTGTGTGGTTCCAGTAACGTCATTGTAAATTCAGCCTACCACAACGTTCACCAGATATCAGTCTAGTTTAGCTTCTGTGGGAGGGTGGAACGAGCTCTTCGAAGCAGTAATCCCTAACTGTCCAATTTGCAATATGGGAAGCAGTTGAGCTAGCATGGACTAGCTTCTCTGCGGCATGCTTTCCCAACCTCTTTTGCCCATGGCAAGACGATCCAGACTGTTTGTTCTAAAGGTTAAAGGGAGACCTGCTCCCTATTGGATAGCGTACCTATTAAAGTGGGTCACTCAGTGTATAAATAGGGAGAGTAGTAAAAAGCGGTTCATGACCAAAAATTTATTTACGATACAATCAGATATGAAATTCACCATCCAATGTAAACAGACACGGCCAGAAAGGTACATGGTGTCCTGTCTGTGATTTTTGCGATTTTCTCAAGGAAAGAAATGCATCTCATTGTTCTCCTTTATAAGACGATGGTGAACTGGCATTTAGAATATCGTTTTCTTGGCTGAATCGCGCACACTTGACGAAAAGACGTGGCTCTTTTAGAGAGAGAGAGAGAGAGAGAGAGATTGATGAGAAAGCACTAATCGGCATCCACATGAACAGTTTAGAATGTGTGTTCTGCTTAGCTTACCAACTAGACATCTTGGTGGGGGGCCACCTAATTGAAGTACAGTGTAAACCTGCTTAACCTACTCTCCCCACCTTCTTTAAAACATACTACTTAACGCCTACGTCACACTGCAATGTGGCGCCTCCGTAGCCAGGTGGGCAGGAGCGGCAGTGCGTAGCACACGCTTCTTGATTAGACCGGGATTGAACCCGTGACCACGAAATACGTAGGATGCAGAAAGGTCAGGGAATGACCACCGCATATCCTCGGAGCAATATGGCCTTAGTTGCTAATGCTCCTAAAAACCAAGTAACGACACTGCCGTGTGCTTGCGTTTAGTGTAGTACACCACGCTCGCCTGTTGAATTGTATGATTCTCGAGAAGTCAGTTGTGCATTAATTCTAATCTGTGTTTGCACCAGTAAAATGATTTGTTATTGTAATTACGGTGCATACTTTAATTAAATATTACGCAAACTAATGAAATGTGGATGAGAAAAGAGAATTGTTGTTTCTATCACAACTTAGTTGGAAGCTCTCGAAGGATTCGATAAAGCTGAGTCTCTAAAAAACGTTGCTGTTGATTTAGGTGTGAACCAGACAACTGCAAAAGACTGGAAATAATAAAAAGAAAAATTGGATGTTTTGCACTCAGTTTGTTTCATAAGGGTCGTTAAGTTCTAGTTCCGCTTTAAAGAAACCAAAATTAGAGATAGTAGGCAATGCATTATGGCTGCGGTTTATCCAAAAAAGACAACCAGAACTTCTTGGGCTTCCATCAAAATATTGATGGTACAGAAAGTTTTATAGCAAGTGACAAGATGGCTTGGACGTTAAAAAAAAATCATGGTATTAATGTATTGTTAAGTATTATCAGGGAGGATGGATTATATGCGGATTAGCCTGCTGCTAAAAATTTTATTGAAGATTGAAGGTCATTTATAAACAGAAAAATTTATTGGAGAACAACTATTTAATATGAGCGAAACAAGTCTAAATTTTAATATTCTACCTACCTCCAAAAAACGATGGAAAAAAGTGACGCCTGCCACACCAGATTAAAAAAAAAACATCAACAAAAGAATGAACGGTAGCAGTCTGCAGTAATGCAACTGAAACTCACAAACTGCCGCTTTTTGTTGTTGAAAAATCAACTAATCCTAGAGATTTTCAAAAATATAAATATATTCATTTTTATCTGTTTACTGCCATCACAAAAATCAGCACAGATGAACTCTGCATTATTCAAAGGCCTTGTATTTTTTTAACCATTAACTTGTGCCTCCTGTAGAGAAACACTTGAGGAAAATAAACTTACTTGCAAAGGCTGCTCTATTTCTAGATAACACTCTTTTACATATGAATTGTGAACAAGTTAAAGAGGGGGCATAAAGGTCATGTTCCTACCACTGAATGTGACATCCTTGATCCAGCCTATGGATCGACGCGATTCTAGAATATCTACGGATACGACATAGTCAGTTCAGTTTTGGAAAAATAGAAGCACAACGAATATAGGTCTAATAGAATCGTTATTTTATCATCGTCGAAGATGTGCTTACAATATAGCATGGAAGGAAATTCCAAGTTCAACATTTAATAAATCTTGAACAAAACTTTGGCTGGAGATTGTCAACGCTAACAAAAGTCATGAACTACAAGAAGATAATGAAAAACAGTTTAAAGTTGATTAATTGATTTCAGGCAAATTGAAAGTTCCGAAGATTTATAGCAAGAAGGCAAACTACAGTGGATTAAACAGTGTTTTCTAAATTGATGGCAGTTTGTTGAAAATTAAATTATGGATATGATCTAAATATGAAAAAGAAAATATTGCAACTGCCAAATTCCCTAGATATAACTCTGCATTATGTTGAATAATAACCTGATTAAACAATGTGATGGTTATAAATACTATCTTTCCATATATCCAAAGACTCACTATCAACTTGTTCATCCAATTCAGCTTTTGATTTACGTAATTTCTGATGCTCATGTGGCCATACCGTTGGCACGTATTCAATCACTCTTGAATACTCGGACATTGGGTATAGTAATAAATACCAAGCTGCCTCTTGTGAACTCATCTCCATAGAATTCAATACATCCACACTTAATGCTCGTGTTAGATCAGTTATACCCATATCAGGATAATCTTCTTGTAGCTCTATAATTTTCCTTTGCAGGTTGTTTATTCCTCTATTAGTTTTATTCACATATTCAACTACATATGCTGCACATGAATATTCTTCTATGATCAATTGTAAATCCGAATTAGACGAGCACTCCTAAAATCCAAGGATTGTAATTATTCATAAATTTCTCTTCTATCTTGCGTTTAAGAAATACACGTGGTCGTTTGATACCAGCCCTCAAAATATTTAGACATTCTTCTGATTGACATTGATTTGATTTAAGGAATTCTTCGAAATTAACATGATTATCCAATTCTAATGAGTCGCGCATTTTACGATATATTTTGCGATAAGCTAATCTTCGATTGTCATCTGTGGCCATCGGTATCAATATACGAGTTTGAGACATTGGCCAAAAAGGTGCTTCAAATCGATATTCGCGTCGGTTTGCGTTATTATTTTTATAATAGGTAAAAGTATGTTTATGTGGCTGTAAATTTGAATAATCTGAAGTTTTTTCTACAGAACATAATGCATCTATCATTTGGATTGCTTCTTCTATCCCACCTTCTTTTTCTTCTACTGTTGTAGTGGGTGCATTGTTCATCCATAATAATATATGTGCATGTGGACTTCCTCGATGTTGAAATTAATTGCGTTTAAAGAAATTCACAATATAATATTTCCTAAAAGGACTATAGGTTTTCGATTTTAAAAATTTTAGTATACTCTCAACAATTTTATTAAAGTATATGGCACACTTTACGGGGTCTTCATTTATTAATGTAGCTCTTTCCATCTAAGGTAGATCCATAACTTCATTAGTTGTAATTTCTCGCTTATATCTGAATTTGTATAACATGCATAGTATACGGACCATGTTGGTTCACACGCACTCAACGTCAAGAACATTGCAGGTTTTCCTAATTGACGAATCATGGCAAACACATCTCGTTTACGTTGACTCCAATAATATGCTGAATTGGGAATTGATTTTAGAAATGCCAAGTTAGACTCTAATGACTTGTTTATAAATTCTTTAGATTCAAATATAGAACGAGTTATGTTAGCTGTTATTCCTACTGATTTAAATGCAATTTGCAAATTTTCTGCGGTACGCATTCTCATAATTTTCATTGCCAATATATAACAAATGTTGGGGAGTTACTCCACGACGATCAGATCTACGAATTTCACTGGATGCCATCATAAAGGGAGTAATTTTCAATCCATTTTTAAATTTTCGTGCATGTCCCAAATATATAGTTGGAAAAGAAAGTTCTTCTGCATGTACATCAAATATGACACTTGTTGGAGATGATTTCTGACCCGGTGCTAAATATTTATCTTCAGACCATAATAATGTTTGTTATTGAATTATCAATAGTTCATCATCATTGTTGACAGGTTCCACAATTTCATCTGAATGTTCGTGTTCACTATCATCATTTATCCCCAAGAAATCGTCACTAACTTTTATGCCATAAAATTTATGCAAAGGTGAATTTATCAAATACCGTAACCATATTTTCACTATTTTCTTCTACACGCATCCTTGTAGATATTATGATTTATGTATGAGAATTTGTTTTATATGTACATTAAT
The DNA here is from genome assembly GCF_048544385.1 of Mastigoproctus giganteus. Taxonomy (NCBI): domain Eukaryota; kingdom Metazoa; phylum Arthropoda; class Arachnida; order Uropygi; family Thelyphonidae; genus Mastigoproctus; species Mastigoproctus giganteus. The sequence continues at coordinate 81,438,987 of NC_143582.1, forward strand.
GGCATAATCGTCATCTAATTGTCTAGGTAATTGTTGAACCATCGTTTTACGTAAACTGGTATATATATGGGCCCAATGATCCCATATTGTCCATGTTCATAACGTAAACGACGAATTTGCATAAAGGGTAATCTTAGTGATATCAAACGCTGTTACAACATCCAGTGGAGGCAAATGAGTAGGATAGGTTTGATATATAAATCCATTTGACGTGGCCATAGTTGGTATCCATCTCTCTTTTAATGAAGTATGACATGTATTACACGTCATGAAAGTACTTACTTCTTGTAAATGAAATTCATTTTGAAGTAATTCATATGAAGATGTTGGAAATGGTTTCAAATCTAATTGAAACCATAAACGATGATATTGATAAAGGTATATCAATATCATTGATATACCTTTATCAATGATATTGATGAAGGTATATCAGGCTTAGTGTCGAAGTTTGCAGATGATACAAAGGTTGGCAGGGTTGTTAATGACAGTAATGGCAATGTGCTACTGCAACAGGATCTAGATAATTTGGGCAGATGGGCTAAGAAGTGGCAACTGAAGTTTAACCTTGACAAATGCAAAGTACTGCATATGGGTAGAAGTAACCCCAGAGAAACGTACCAACTGTGTGGTACTACACTTAAGGTGGTAGAAAATGAAAAAGACCTGGGAGTAATTGTGCAGTCAGATATGAAGTTTTCTGAGCAATGTAGACAGGCTGCTAGGGCAGGTCATGGGGTTTTGTCAATGATATACAGGAATTTTGCTAGCAGGGAAAAGGAGGTGATTGTCCCTCTGTATAAGGCAATGGTCAGGCCACGCCTTGAGTACTGCGTACAGGTCTGGAGGCCTCATTTTAGGAAGGATGTAGATTTGCTTGAGTGTGTACAGAGAAGAGCAACACGATTGGTGAGGGGAATGAAGGGATCCTCTTACCAAGAGAGGCTTAAGTTCTGCAAATTGCAGTGGCTGGAGACTAGGCACCTGCGCGGTGATCTGATTGAGGTGTATAAGGCCTTGAATGGGTTCAGCGCGCTGAATTCTGATGGGATCCTTCCACTTGTTCAGATTACGAACCTAAGGGGGCATAAATTCAAATTAAGAAAGGACAGATGTAGAATAGATGTGCAGAAATTTGCCTTTAGCCAGCGGGTGGTTAATTGCTGGAACAAACTTCCATCTGTCGTTGTGGAAGTTCATAGGTTGAATAAATTTAAGGAGGAACTGGACAGGCATTTGGAGGGAATGGTGTGATTTTTTTTTTTTTTTTTTTTTTTAGCTGATGCTGCATAAGCTCATACATTTGCTTTCTTGCATCACATGCCACTACTAATACTACGATCACAAACATTCAAACATTACAACTAAATCCAAATGGGATTTTGTACATAGTTTTCAAACTCACTGTCAGCTCGTGTAGACACTATAGGGATGTAATCAGGAATATCATTATTAGCCATTTCTAATTTCGCTTTTTTTTTTTTTCGTGCACGATATTCCTTCATTCGTTCTGCGGGAGTTTTAGATTCCTAATAAGTATCATGCATAGTAGACTCTGTGGTTGACAAGTATCAGGCATAGTTGAACTCTATGGTTGAATTTCATTATTATTCGGAATAGCTTGAATTTCTAATTTCCTTTTCTTCCGTTCACGGTATGCCTTCATTATTTCAATTCGAGTTTTTTTTTTTTTTTTGGGGGTGCAGTTTGAGAACTCCCAGGAATAACGAAACACTCTTGTTGAATTTCATCTGGATTCACATTTCTGTCCAACTTCCCTAACTTTTTTTCACGATATTCCTTCGAACGCTGGGCTGTAGATTTTGGCACAGTCACTCGCGTATTTATCATTATGCTGATATAACGGTCTAACGTAGCACGTCACTGCTCAATTGTACTTGTGTCACTGCAACTTGTTGCGTACAATTGAGTTTTCTTGGGCGCATGCGTTGTACTTGTTGAGTCACTGCACCCAACAAGTACAACACATGCGCATCGGGTTTCGTGACGATTTCTAGGTAACATAACGTTTTTTTCCAAATAACGCCGGTAAAAACGTTTTTAATTTCAAAAAAATGGAAGGACTGTGTACAGAATGTCACATTTCAACATAATTTTTTAAACAGATGAAAATTACTGGTTTTATGTAAATAAATGTATCACTTTTAAAGTGAAAATAAAATTCCTAAGATAGGTATATAATACTTTTTTTTAATGATTCCTCGCTTTAAAAACTCTGTTAGTCTGTAATCAAATCACAAAGGAGGTTAGGCAGATTACGAGAAATCTTTGGCAAAGGATGCAAAGAAAAACAGCAAACACTTCTTTACTTATATAAACTCTAAAAGAAAGGGGTGAATCAGATTGGTCCCTTGATATCAATGGTTTGACTGTAGATGGTCATTCTCAGATAGCTGCTATACTAAATGAATATTTTCCATCTACATTCACACATGAGGAGTTATTCAAGTAGGAGAGGGCCAGATGTTTATCAAACTTTAACAGGGAGCTAAGTGATTTTGTAATAACTGAGAGCAAAGTGGAGGAGAAATTGTTGAAGTTAAACATAAGGAAGGCACCTGGGTTTGATGGGATCTATCCAGTTATATTAACGGAGGCAGCAAAGGAAGTAAGCAAACCCCATAATTATGAAAGCTTCCTTGGACTCGGGGGAGGTCCCCGTGGACTGGAGATGTGAAAATGTGTCCCCAATTCACAAAAGGGGATAAAAGAGTGACACGAGTAATTACCGATCTGTTAGTCTAACTTCTGTTCCAGGGGAAAATAATGGAGTCACTGATTAAGGAAGCGATGCACGATCATCTAGACAAGGCTGTAGTTATAGTTCAGATAAAATGGGTTTGTTAAGGGATAGTCTTGTCGGACAAATTTGATTGGATACTATGATGTGGTTACAAAAGAATTGGATGCAAAGAATAATTTTGATATCATATACTTAGATTTTAGGAAAGCTTTTGATACTGTGGCACATGGAAGACTATTGAACAAATTGAAGCAGTATTGCATTAAAGGCAATTTACTGCAGTGGATAAAAGGATGGTTGAGTGGGCGAAGACAGAGAGTAGTTAACAATGGACACTGCACTTGGTTGTCTAATGCTATTAGTGAAGTCTCCCAGGGTTCGGTGTTGGGCCCATTGTTATTTTCGGTATTTATCAATGATATTGATGAAGGTATATCAGAGTTAATGCCTAAGTTTGCAGATGATACTAAGGTTGGCAGAATTGTTAATGGCAGTAATGGTAGTACGCTACTGCAACAGGATCTGGAAAAATTGAGCAAATGGGAGAGGCGGCAACTGAAGTTTAACATTGACAAATGAAAGTACTGTGTATGGGTAGCAGTAACTCCAGAGTAACGTATCAAATGGGTGGTACTGCACTCAGGGTAGTGGAGAATGAAAAGGTCCTTGGGGGTAATTCTGCAGTCAGATATGAAGTGTTCTGAGTAGTGCAAAAAGGCTGCAAGAGTAGCTCATGGTGTCTTGTGAATGATATACAGGAATTTTGCTAGCAGCGATAAGGGATGATTGTCCCCTTGTATAAGGCAATGATCAGGCATCACATTGAGTACTGTATACATGTCTGGAAGCCTCATTTTAGAAAAGATGTAGAGCTGCTGGATCGAGAACAGAGAAGGACAACGAGATCGGTGAGTGGAATAAAGGGTTGGTGTTACCAAGAAAGCTTAAGTTCTGGAGACTAGGTACCTGCGAGCGGATCTGATTGAGGTGTATAAGGTCTTAAATGGTTTGAGTAAGCTCAGTGCTAATGGGATTCTTCCTCTTGCTTAGATTACTCACCTGAGGGGGCATAAATTCAAATTGAGGAAAGACAATTGTAGAATAGATGCACCGAAATTCGCCTTTAGCCAGCGGGTGGTTGATAGTTGGAACAAACTTCCCTCTGTTGTACTGGAGGTCAGCAACTTAAATAAGTTCAAGGTAAACTAGACAAACATTTGGAGTGAATGAATGGTAAAATGGAAAGGGTCTTTTTTTTTTTTTTTAATTTTTTTTTTTTTAAATTTTTTTTTTTTTTTTTTTTTTTTTTTTTTGGCTGATGCTATATAAGCTTGCTTTCCTGCATCATATGCCTACTATTATTAACGGCTTTTTTGATTAACTGACTAACTACCAGTCCCAATCATGTATGATAAGAGGGCTTCTACAGTATGTAAGTTTCTCCATAGGATTAGTAAAGTGAACGCGGCAGACCACCCACGGTAACAAAAAGCTGTATCCCGTGAAGTCTGCTTTTAGGTATTATGTTATAGACCACTAGAATAAATTATCTTTCACGGTGGTCGAGACGAAGAGTTGGGTTAAGTCACTTTGGCTTCTACTGTATATAAGTCTCTCTAGTAAAGTGAACGCGGTACCCACAGTAATGCAAAGCTGTATGTCGTCAAGTCTAACCTTTGGGCAGCATTTTATAAACCACTACAATAAATTATTTTTCATGGTGGTTGAGATGAAGAGTTGGGGTAAGTTCAAAGCGGAATTGGGTAATCACTTTTTAGCGATGGCAAAAATATGATTGGGGAATTTTTTTTTCTTCTTTTTTTGCCAAAAAAAAAAAAAAAATAAATTAAAAAAAAAAAAAAAAAAATATATATATATATATATATATATATATATATATATATTTTTTTTTTTTTTTTTTTTTTCAGCCTTACAAGAGATTCATATCTGCATTTCTCATACAGTATATATTTACTAAACTATTGCTTTCATTCAGCAAAAGTATTCCTCTTTCAATATTCAGGAGGGGGAGAATTAACGAAATCTTAAGATTTACTTTTCACGAATGCTCGGTATTTTCCTTCATGTAAGGAATTTAAAATGGGAAAGTATTTCCCATTAAGAATTTTCAGTAGTCAACAACAAACTAATTTCTAATTAAGGTAATCCTTTCTATAAGAAATGCAGAAATTAACTGCCTAAAGTGCATACATGGTAGAAAAGGAATAAGTGAAGACAACGCCCCTTGATCTATCGAACCAAAGACTAATCATGGATGCTTTCCACCAAATATTGGTCTGCATATCGTTACAGATTGTTATATATCATTATCTTTACATTCTCAACAAAGTTTTATATATCCTAGTTATGTCAATATAATCTGATTGGGTGATCTTAACCGGAAAACGATTCTAGACTCTTCAGGATAAAATGAAGAAAAGTAACCGTGTACGAAACATGTAGACATGTATAGTGTCTTATGTAAGGCGGCTCCCAAACGCTAGTTCAACTCCGCCGTGTTACACTGTGATGTTACAAAAACTCTGCAGAAAGGCCAGAAATGTGTGTAATGCTATGTTTTGCCGTGTATGTGTTTGTTATGTTGTTTAGTTGTTTCTGGCCGCTTTGCTATCAGGAAGCAACAAGCACCAGGGTGGTGCGTCCTGATACCCGTCTACGCCGCGAGGAAGCGGGCCACAACTGAGCGCGAACCCCAGCAAACCTCGAGTGTCACGTACTGAATGTCAAAATTATTCAAAGTATGAGCAAATAAAGTTCATTTTAATGAACTTTATTTGCTCATACTTTGAATAATTAAATATTTAATAATTAAAAATTTAATAATCAAAATAAAGTTCATAAAGTTCATGTATATTTGCATGATTATCCAGCATCAGACTTAGCCTCAAAAGAACTAATGGAACGCGTATTCATCACGTTTTTGAACATGTGATGCTGCGTGAAGAAGACTAGATGTATTTTATCTCTCTCTCTCTCTCTCTCTCTCTCTCTCTCTCTCTCTCTCTCTCTCTCTCCTCCCATTCTATGGTCACATTGGGAGTTCCCAAATCATTTCGTACTGAGCATAATATTATTCTTTCCGTCCCCTTACGTGTCCTTTTTCTTTCTTTTTTTTTTTTTTTTTTTTTTTTTTTTTTAACCTTTCCTGCTTTTAAACATTTTTCTTTTAAAACCTTCGATTTTACGAACATAGACTCATGGAGACGTTCGACTCTGTTGTGTCCCTTTCTCGCATCTGTGAGAAAGATGGCCTGAAAATACAAACTGTATCAGCTGTTGTTAAAAATAATAAAATAATCAGAAAAATTAACGATAAAAATAATTTAAAAAAAATAAATAAAATAAAAATAGAAATAAAATTCAGTAAAAATAAAGATAAAAATAAGTTAATAAAATGGAAAAAAATAAAAATAATAATTAAAAATCATCCGACACCAGTCAGTGTAAGCAGTAGTTTTCAACCGGGGTGCCGCAACAACATTCCAGGGGTGCCATGTAAATTGGCATTAAGTTATTTAAACTTATTATTATTTTTTAATTTATATCTTTATTTCATTATAAAAAGGCGATCAGTATCTTTTTAATTTTGTGGTGATCTATAATTGATGTTTACTTAGTACCTCTATATAAAGAATAAAATTTTATATATATAATTTGTATTAGGAAATGTAATTTTTATAATTATATTATTGTAATAAATATCGTATAACATATATATTTTTTAATATTTTATACACACACACACGCACGCACACACACACACACACACACACACACACACACACACACACACACACACACACACACACACACACACACACACACACACACACACAATTGGATCTAACAGGCAAAAAATTGAATAGGGGTGCCGCAAAATAAAATAAATTACTTAGGGGTGCCGTTATTAAAAAAAATGTTGAAAATACTGAGTGTAAGGATGCAGACCCCGCTTCAGGACCAGCCTGAGGTTAGCAGGAAATAGAAGTCAAGAAGACAGTGATGTCACTCGGCGTCATGCACGTTTGTTAACCAACTGTCCAAGTCGAAGATGGTGGTGAATATGGTACCCGTGTACGAAACAGGCGCAACAATAAATTCATATTGAGGGGAGTTAATATTAAAGGGGTGCAGTGTGTATATTTGCTATATTAATTTTTTTATTACGCATACAAAAATCATCTTTTATTTTAACTTCGAAAACTAAGTCTAGTTTCCTTTACTTTTTGACCTTATAGTGGATAGTAATAAAACTAGTAGTAATAAGTTAAACTGATAATAGTAAAATACGCGTTTATGAATTTCTTGGGGGGAGGTACAAATATTGTATTTCACCCCTTCCCCGGTTATACCACTGATATATGAAAGTTAACAGAGGACATGCCCCACAACTCAAAGAAAGACTGCTAAACTGCTTCTCTGTTTAATGGAGCGACAGACAGACAAAACTTTTAATGGAAAATAAATCAGTAGCCAACGCACACGTTCAAGCGATCTACCGACTACGCACTGAATTCCAACTGCGAACTCGATAACTCCAAATTAGGAGTTATACAGTTTCAATAATAACTGTTACGAAGGAATCGTCCCTATAAGTAGAATTTGTACCTCGAAAGCAGTCGAACGTAACTAAACTATTTGTAAAATATTTAGCAGAAATATAAGTCAGTTTATCTTGTATGTTCACTACTTTATCTCAAAAAAAATATTGCCAGTACCTTTGGATATTATTTATTTTATTTTTGAAAACAGTGTTCTGAATATGAAATAATTTAGTACTTAGGTATACCTAGAAAAAAAAAAAGAAGTTAAAAAGCGTTCTTGCACAATGCAGTGAAAAACGTTTACTCCACTGTTTAGTATTGAGCAACAAATTGAGATGAAATGATCAAAACATTTCCAAGAAACATCTGCAAGCTGTCAGAGGCACACTGCTGCGATGCTCTTCCAGTTTAGGAATCATTTATTCTCCGTTATGTCTTTGCAAACGCATACGTATTTTGTGTCTAGTCTTCTGTGATTTTATTGTATTTATTGCAGAATTGTTATAACTGATTATGATGCTGTTCATTCAGGATGCCCGTAATTATGGAATGGCACGTGTTCTAGTTCTTGGAATGAGCGCATATTGATTTTTCAATCTTCTTGTCTCACGACGGGAAAAAGGAAAGAAACGCTGGTTGAAAAGTATACATACTTTGACGGAAGGTTTTCTTTGCGCTTACCTCCTGTTCTTCTCGTAATGAAGTGATAACATTCATTGTCGTTTTTTGTAGCGTTCATCGCTTGGCTTACGCAATCAGCTGACTATTGTGCCCTTCTTTTCATTTCCGAAACAAACCGAGAAACGGTTTTGTTAAAAATTTGGCTACAGAATTTTAAAACCATTGTTTTAATAAATACAGTAAAACCGAATATAAAAACAGCAATGGTGTCATAGAAATTTATATGTAAAAGATACTTCTACTTTACATGTCGTATTTTGCTTTTCATACAATAATTTGATGCAAACACGATTTGTTCGTATGATTGTCACGATGCAGTGTGTATTATATTATATTACAGCTGGAAGATTTTGAAACGATCGAAAAATGTGAGCAGGTGTTTCAAAGAGGCGTATATCTAATATAATCATTTGATATTCTGAGCATAACCAGCACGCAAGAAAATCCACGGAGTGTTCTTACAGTATTCAGCACGATTTCTTATATAAAAGTTGACTGAAGACTTAAAATATTCAGGGTGGCATTTGTATAAAGAATTGTAATTTTTTTCTTTCTTTCTTTCTTTGTATTCAGTAATCGTCAGCTTTGTATTCAGCTTGAGCTTACTTAGTCTTTGTAACTCACAGCAGAGGAGTCGGAGTCAATTTCAAAACTTCAGATTTCCCTCCTGTTCTAATTGTTAAGCAGCCAAGAGTTGTTTGAGCACTGCATCATCATTATATCGCGATTTATGGAACTGAAGAATTTCGCTTTCTGTTACGAGGTGTGTGTAACGTGTTTTTTGGAACAAAGTAAAATTTTATTTTATTTAAAATTTTTTATGAATAAATCTTTGTTTGGGGGGAGAGAGGGGGGGAATTAATATGAGAAATTATACGACTTTAATATAGACTTTATTTTAAGAAATAAATTTATTCGAAGGATCATAACAGAGGACCAAGTAAACACATATTACATTTTATTGTATTCCAGATAAAGACATTACACTTAACTCTGGCAGTTGGCTTTATCTTGTGGTTTTTCACCTGATTTTTTTTTTTTTTTTTTTTTTTTTTTTGCCCAATTTCCTAAAAGGAATTTGCAAATATACATGTTACAGTGCTGCAAAATCCAGGCTACTCCCTTTGAAGATATCTATCCCAGTGAGACAGAGAAACAGTGTCATTAACAGTGTGCCATGTAGGGATTGCAGCACAAGCTATATCAGAGAAGCTATTCGTTGTCTGGGGGACCGCCTGAAAGAGCCCTACAAATCTATTAAGAATGCCGATTATGACCATTCAGCGGTTGCCGCTGACTGGGCAGAATTACAGGAGGAACAACATCTTACCAAATGATGCTCAAATTATCGATTACGACATTTAGAACTCGCCATAGGTTGGAGTCTGCGTATATGTATATTTGCATGATTATCCAGCATCAGACTTAGCCTCAAAAGAACTAATGGAACGCGTATTCATCACGTTTTTGAACATGTGATGCTGCGTGAAGAAGACTAGATGTATTTTACCTCTCTCTCTCTCTCTCTCTCCATTCTATGGTCACATTGGGAGTTCCCAAATCATTTCGTACTGAGCATAATATTATTCTTTCCGTCCCCCCTTACGTGTCCTTTTTCTTTCTTTTTTTTTTTTTTTTTTTTTTTTTTTTTTTTTTTTTTTGAACCTTTCCTGCTTTTAAACATTTTTTCTTTTAAAACCTTCGATTTTACGAACATAGACTCATGGAGACGTTCGACTCTGTTTCCCTTTCTTGCATCTGTGAGAAAGATGGCGTGAAAAAACAAACTGTATCAGCTGTTGTTAAAAGCAAGGCTAAGTTTTATTAACTATAGGCAGTCCGTTCTACTATTCTTTATGCTTACAACAAGTTTGCCTTCACAACGAGTTGCACTGGTATTGCGCTCCTTTCAAAAGTAAATGACATCTCTAGAAAGTTAATTTCGCTTTTATTAAATATTTTTTTTTAAATGAAACCCCCAAACACGAAACGTTTTAGAACCTAATAGCACTTAGTACCATGTATGGGTTGAGAGCTGGTAAGACATAAGATATCACCATTAGACTTGAATTACTGTAACTGTAATTTTTCAGGAAATACATGTAAAGGAAAGAGTTCAAAAGAACAGAAGTAGAAAGTATAAATGAGAAAAAGTTGGTTCTATGAGTTTGGAGTTGGAGAGTGAAGGGATAACGACAACTTGCAGCACGTATTCGGACTGGTTTGGAAGAAACTGGGAAAATTTCAGATGCCAATTCAGAAGAACAGTGCCCATGGAAGTATCTACAGAAAAGTCATGCAAGCAACAGAAACAGAAATCGCCTCCTGGAAACAGTAAAATGAACTGTCAAGGTTTTATTTTGTACTATATTTTTATTATATTGTATCACTGTTCCACCTGAAGTTTTGTTGTTTCGTGTTGTACGCTGTTGTGCTGTAAATATTTGTGCTTATGTAGATATGATGAACCTCCCACTACTGTGGATCAGTTCAGAAGTTATCTTTAAATGTTGCAGTATAAAGTTTTAAAATCAGATAACAAGTATTACATGTGTATTTTAAAATTGTATGTACAGCAGTCTAATATTCTGTAGCATAATATAGAGGGATGAGAAGTAAAGAACTAGCTGAGGGCTACAAATTAATATACTACGGCATGGAGAATAGGAGGAATGGAGTAGGAGTTGTGGTTGAAGATAACCTAAAGGATGCAGTAATGGAAGTGTACAGGAAAAGTGACCGGCAAATTTAAATTAAACTGTTATTGACTGACAAATGTGTGCTGAATATTATTAGCGTTTATGCCCCACAGGCAGGATGTAGAAGAGAAGGATGCCTTTTATGAGGATCTGGATGAGGTGATCAACAGCCTGACGAGGAAGGAATAATCATCGGAGGAGACCTCAACGGACATGTAGGCTAGAGAACCCAAGACTACCCTGGAGACCATGGCAGCTTTGGACGGGATGAGCGCAATGCAGATGGAGAAAGGATTCTGGAGATGACTATGGCTCATGGTTGAGGATAGCAAATACCCAGTACAAGAAGAGAGAGACCAATCCCTTATTACATACTATAGAGGTGGGTAGAGTACTCAGGTCAACTACATAATTTTGAGAGCCAAAAATAAGATGATTTTGCTGCCAAGACAGCAAAGTCAACCCAGGAGAAAGCTTATTAAATCAACACAGTTTCCTGGTTTGTGATCTCATTACGCTGTTCAAAAAAAAAAAAAATTCTTTGAATTTGTTTCCTTTCTTAAAATAGGCAAACTTTACTAATTTTGGGTAGAGAAAAACGAATATGACTTCAGAAATTTTTTATTAGCTCTAGTTTTTGAAATACAGTACTTTCGCTGTTGTCTAAGAATATAGTAATTAAAGTAGTAGCCGGAGTGAAAAGTAATATAAAAACAATCTCATATTTACATTTTTTTCATACAACATAAATCACAGTTGTTTCTAATTAAAAACGTTAAAAAAAAGAACACAAGTAAACTGCACAGGAAACGAAAGTACTTTCTCGAAATTTGGCCTATTTATGACAGCGCCTTCTTTTCGCTTATCGCTTGTATTCCACTTCCCGGGCATCTCTTGTTACTGTCCAACAGCAGTCAGCCAGCATAGAAGTGTTCCAAGCATTCCACTTACCCTGATATCTTCTTTCCATTGCTGAAATGTCTTGGTGGAATCACTCACCGTGCTTGTCACTGTCTGCACCACAGTTGTCAGGAAAGAAGTCCAGATGAGAGTCGAGAAAGTGGCTTTTCAGTGACATGTTGCAGCCTAATTGATGATACTTTTCTAGAAGGTTGTTTACAGTCTCAACATGGTTTCCAGCTCTTCGGTTTCCCAGGAAGTCTTGCACAACACTTTTATAGGCTTCCCAAGCTGGGTTCTCATTACCCTGGAGGACTCGCTCAAAGTTTTCATCCTTTAAAAGTTTACGAATTTGCGGACCAAGAAAGATTCCTTCCTTAACCTTAGCATCACTCAATGGAAATTGTCCTCTCAGGTACTTGAAAGCTTCTGCATCCTAGTTCATCCCCCTTAACAAAGTTCTTCATGTGTCCCAATTTGATGTGTAAAGGGGGCAGAAGAATTTTGCTTCGATCAACCAAAAGATTGTGCTGGACATTTTTTCCCGGGGCACAAAATTTCCCTTAGAAGCCAGACTTCATTGCTTCCAGAATTAATTTCATATTCTCATATGCCTCCTTCATGTGAACATGTGTGTGTGGCTCCCAGGCAGTAGCCCATCTCCACCTTTGTTCTCTGTGTTAGAGTAGAAACTCTAGACCACTTCGCCACCAGGGAGCAGCAAACACCTGGGCAGCTGCCGCCTGGTGCCTATCTCCAGGCAAGTTGTCTGCGAGGTAGCACAGTCGTATCGTCTCCGCCTCCCCACACCAGGTGGAAAAGGCCAGAATTTTTTTTTTTTTTTTTTTTTTTTAACTCAGTGGCTGAGTTAGTCGGTCTCAGGCGTAGATAGCAAGGCCCCCCCCCCGGGACACTCTGGTTTTTCTTCCAGCAAAACAGGAAAATCGACCAGAGAACACACGCAATTCACAGGCACAATACACAAGGGTAGTTGAAATAACTTTCCAGGTGACCCTAAAAAAATAATAAAGAGTTGAGATTCAGAAGTATAAGACGTTGCTGCCTATGATCGAAATATATGGGATAATTGCAAATTATATGGTCCTAGTCTTCGATATCCCCACAAGAATACAGCTTGTCTTAGGAGAAAGGCTGAGCACATTGTTTCTACTTAATGGAATCATGTACCCTGAATAAAAAGGTTGCCTCCAGATTGGATGAGAACCTTATGATCAGTTTTTATAACAGATAGAATAAATTTCATGGTAATCTTTCTTTTAGCTGAGTTTGTCCACCAGAATTACCATATATATTCTAGTTCACGAAACATGCGCAGATTTTGTACTTTGATATCACTTGTGTATAGTAAGGATACTAAAAAAGTTTGTTTCCTGGATTTTCCTGACGAAATGCATAAATCCTTGGAAGGAAGCGTGAAGGGCGTCCTCTCATTCAGGACTTGGAAAGCTGTAGTCGATGTACAACACACTCTGGTCATTTGCAGGAGAAGTAATCTTTGTCTGTTCTAAGCAGTTGTGAATAAATTGCTTACAGTTGCATCTGAACCACATTGGTGCACCATAAGTCATGATCTCATGAAAATTGCAGTATACGTTATATGGAGAGATCTTTCTTTCAGGCCCACAATCGCTGTTGATCACCTGAGATAGCATGGCAATGAATGCTAAATATACAACATAATATTTATTATTATTTTTTTTTCATTATCCATATTACATTTTTAAACAATCGCACTGGATGTTGGGCATCCAATGCCAATACTTACAGCAAAGTCCCATACAGAATTGCAGTAAAAGTATAAAAATAAGATATTACGTTTTTAGGTAGCTAGACTGCACGATGCCAATTCTTAAAACAAAAAAAAAAAAAAAAAAAAAAAAAAAACCAATTTAACAATAACGCTGCAATGCTTTGGATTATTAAGTACACCACGATACTGTTCCTGGGTTAATAGTAACGAATTTTATAATCATAGTTTTAATTGCTGTATTTCATGTAAATTCGGCCTGTATGGTAATTGAAAATGTTAACTAGTCATTTATTGAAATTTATAATTCAGCCAACTTATGGCTGAATGACTACAATTCTAGAAGTCAATAGAAAATGCTCTAAATTTATGATAAAAAATAAACTTGCGTTTGTATAAGATGTCCTGATTTGGATAAATATGTTGGATGTTTTCATTAAAAAAGAGAAGTGCATTCGTTTTCCGACAGATTTCTTTAAAAGAACTATAACAAATAAATTTACTTTGTCGCAGTTTCTTAAAAATGTGGTAAGGTATGAATATGAGAATATCTCACTCGTAAAATTTTAAGCATCTAAACACGCTAACAAATATAATACACAGTAACCCCCTTGCAAGGTAATGAATGGTCTACAAGTTGAGTTTTAAAAGGTAGGAATGACCTGTGGAAAGTGCAAACTCGTACAAGTGATTTTATTTTGTTTTCCCTATCGGATATAAAAAGATTATAAAGCCCTTTGTTAAGGATGAGATAATGACACTGCTTAAAATATCTACCTCAGTGCATCAATTTACGAGAAATTCCTCGTTTATAATCTTTGAATAAGTCTTGTTAAAAATAAGAAAACAAGAAAATGTATTGCCCAACGATTCCTTCCTGGCGCTATCGCCATTGTCGTGCAAATGGTATGGTAATGATCTGAATTATTACTGACACAAAAATCACAGTAATGGATCACAACTAAGCTACGAAAGGATTTTTCTAGGGCAATAGAAATTTTTGCTCCTAAAAAGAATCCTGGAAATTATTTCTTGTTATGAAGAAATTTTCTTCCCTGGCTTCGCAAACATTAGAAATGAATAAAATTAAAAAAAAAAAAAAAAAAAAAATATATATATATATATATATATATACACACACACACACACACACACACACACACACACAGGGTGTCTCAAAAATATTGGTACAAACGTTTAGGGGAGGTAGGTAACATTTTAAAGAAATGTGAATCGCATAGGAACCCATAACCGGAAACGACACCGTAAGTCGTTACACGGCGCTGTTCATCAGTTCGAGAGAGGGAAAATTTGTGGTTTATTCATTCAAGCAGTAGTCGCCGCCCGAAGAGCATGCATCGATATACGAACTGTAAGCTGGCAGACATGCACCTAGTGTATAGATTAACAGGGGGCCCACATGGTGTGCGCTCCCATGCGGCACAACATCGCTTCGCAATAAATGTGTGGGCAGGTATGGTCGGTGACTGCTTAGTCGGCACCTGTTACCATCCCGCATGAACTCCGCTAAATATCGGATCTTTCTTGAACAAGTTTTACCAGGGTTACTTGACGATGTTCCAGCAAATGTGAGACGCAACATTTGGTTTCAACTTGACGGGGCGCTTCAACATGACTGTGATAAGAAGTCTCAATTCAGATGGACTCTATGCAAGAAGTCAGTGGGTTTTATCCCATTAACACCAAACCACTGCGCGGAGCTCATCGAACGTGGCACCATGAACATATGACTTGGAGCCTTGACAAACCAGGGACAGTTCTGTTCTCTGATGAGTCCCATTTTAGCCTATAAACAGATTCTAGACGTTATTTCATCTAGAGACAACGACGAATGCAGTACCATCCCTCCAACATCAGAGAAAGGGATACTTACGGTGGAGGCAGTGTTTTCGTGTGAGGCAGAATTATGATTAACGGCCGCACCCTTCTTCATGCTTTTGATAGATTTCTGTAACTGCGCGGAGATATCGAGAACAGATTCTCGAACCCTATGTGCGACTTTTTAGGGGTGCGTTTGGCGCAGATTTTCTTTTCATGCACGACAATCCTACTGTACGTTGAGCTCGAGTGGTGGTGGAGGAATATCTTGAAACTGAAGATATCCAGCTGTCCGTGGCCAGCACGATCACCAGACTTAATCCGATCGAACATGACGCCCTTGGGCGTTGCATTTCACGCTGAGAGCCAACTCCTCGGTCACTTGGTGAGCTAAGGTCTGGGCTTGTGGAAGAATGGAATTTGTTGCCACAGAATATTAGACACTTTTATATGGAGCATGGTTCACTGCTGTCAGGCCTCTTTAGCGGTTGGAGGGGATCATACGCTGTACTGATGTCATGTGACCATATTTTCGAGCATCTTGTATCGACTTTTGTAATATGATCTTTCTGGAAATTCTTATGCAACCCCTATAAATGTCCCTTATACTTGGCCAGAGTTTCTCGCTGTCTCCTCATTTCATTGCTATTCTATCGTGCATCACCATACCAAATTTTGTCAGGCTTCATGGGAAGCTGCACGAGTTGCATCACGTTTTCTGTTAATTTTGTCGACCGGTATAATTATAATGGTATCACGAAACTTACCTATCTTTCTTATTACGTACTTGAGAGATATTAAATTTCTCCAAAATGCATTAGTAAAATAAAAATGTCATGTAAATCGATAAAGATTGCGCTACTTCGTTGTTAGTATTACTATTAGCAATGGCCACGTGGTGCAAGGAAGCCTATGACTTATGCTGCACCAGCCAATAATAAATAAATAATAATAATAAAATAAAACAACAAAAAATAAATAAAATAATAATAAGAAGAAGAAATTGAGTGCTGAACTGATCGAGACGTTTAAGGCTTTGAATGGATTGAGCAAGCTCAATGCTCTTACTCAGACTACACGCATGAGAGGGCATAAATTCACATTGAGGAAGAATGGTTTCAGAATAAAGGTTCGAAGTTTGTCTTCAGCCAGCGGGTGCTTGATTGCTGGAACAAATTTCCATTTGATATTGTAGAAGTGGGCTTTGACTAAATTCAAAGAACTAGACAAGTTATTGGATGGCATGGAAAGGTGTTGTGTGAGAAGTGTTTTTTTTTTTTTTTTGGCCGACATTGTAAGCCTGCTTGCATCATTTGTCACTACTAATACTGATACTAAAAACGTTTACTGATGCAAACGCGTTCAGTTGTTAATTCACAATGTTCAAAATGTGGTTCACCAAAATTGCCCAACCACTAAGTATATCTATTGGGGATTGGGTAGTACTAGATTTTAAAGTGTTTACTTTATTATTATTTTATTTATTTATTTTAATGTTTGTTTTACTTTTATTACTCACCCCAAACTCTTTATCATCCTTTCATACTCCGATTTTATTCACTATGTGTACAGTATTAATATTCATCTGCATAAATGCTATGTTTAAAAGTCAAAGATATCATGTTGCTGATATCATAGTTTCATTCTTTTAATCACATATCTCTTATACTGCCCTTAAATTTCCCATCTTGTTCGTTATATAAATGTGAGCAGCTAGCAATTTATTCGGCATAATTAGCCATCTACGCAAACCTAAACTGTGATGGGTCAAATTTGTTTCTTTGTATTTTAACAAACCAGCAAATAAATATTTTGATATACGTATACTATTACTTGTTTTTTAATTAATGATCGTGAAAATTTTAAGCTTGTAGTAATACCAATACGAAAATAAATACAATGTATTAATATTCATTTTTAAGCTACTAAATATAAAGATTTTAGTACGATATGTTTGATACGCCATGCAGCAAAGAAACCGTTGAAGATAGATATTAAGTAGAAATGATGCAAAAGAAGTGGGAGAGAAGCAGATTTTTTATTTTTTTAAATTTATTATTATTATTATTATTATTATTATTATTACTGTTTTTTTTTTTTTTTTTTTTTGGGTGAAGCGGAGCAGTAGAGAAGCATGAGATGCACTAGGAATCATTACAATGTTGACAGAAATCTGGGTCAAATATCCGTTTTACCCAGATTTCTTCAGTGCGTGTCTGCTATTGATTTGAAGAAAGAGAACTGGGTCAGATTATCGAATATATTGGAAAGGATAAGAGTGAGTGAAGGCTATAGGAATGAGAAGGGCGAAGGAATCGTTTAAGAATGATGAAGAAAATGGTGACCAAATAAATGCGCACATTAAAAAAGCCCGCACGAAAATTCCGCACAGAAAAAACTTCACTGTCATAAAATGCTCACATGAAAAATATCCACACGGAAAATTGCTCACATAGAAAAATGCTCACAATGCTCACAAAAACTTGCTACCTGGGAGTCTAAAACGCTGATGGAACTGATATTCGGGTGACATCCAAGTCAAGTGGACCCAATTTCGGCGATGACCGGACGGTCTGTGACAGCCAAATCCTCTGCTTGCCCCTTCACGATTGTGAGACTTAGTAATCCTGGATATAACCTCCAGGCACAAGCACACTGTGGGTGACCACCCAGATGTTAACCAACGTAAGCAGGGGTCGAGGTGTGGCGCCCACACCACACCACATGGAGCAATGATGCCCCTATGTGTTACCAGGCAATACTAAGTGGTAGATGATTCTCATTAACCGGTGCAATACCACCACTTTACTTATAAATTGGAGGCTTGAAGTGGTGGAACCCATGTTTAGTCTCCAGAGCTGAATTCCGGTCAACCCTTCCCCATCTCTTCCATAATGCAGTATGATTGATGACTTTTGAGGTTATGATGAACATCACGGCGAGATCCAATCTTCCTTACATTTCGAGGGTACAGCTCTAAAGCGGTGTTCGCAGGCCGGTCGCTAGTTAGTATACCGGACCGAACCTATTGGTAACTCTTTAGGAGGTTTCCGGAACAGCTAGTGTATAATCTTGCTACCTTTACTCTGCCAGATAGTGACTGGAGGGAGTCCGAGTAGTGTGTATGCGGGGAGCATTGTCGAGGCCACGTTATGTCAAGGATCTGGGTATATTCTTACCATGCGTACGCCATATCCAAATATTTCATTACTTCATACGACATGTTTTCCCCCCTCACTTTTTTCTTACTATTGAATACACCATGAATTGTCAAACTAATAGAGTAAGGTTATCTGCGAAAAGATCTAAACCTCCCAAACACTTCCTAGTTCATTTCACAAATATACGTGGTCTCAATTGTAATCTCAACGATGTCCATTTCCACCTGCAGTCTGCCAAACCCCATGTACTTTTTCTGACAGAATTTCAGTTATCGGTTAATTCAACTACTGCTCATCTCAGTTGCCCAAATTATTCGCTGTATAATTTCTTTCGCCTCAAAGGTGGTACTTGTGCATATGTCCGTTCCGATACTCCGTGTCAGAGACTTGGTAATTTGGAATCAACTCTTTTCGATCTTCTCTGGCTTAAAATCTCTCTACCTCATTGTGCCAAATTCATCTGTTGTCTCTACCGTTCTCCCAATTCTACTAATCACTTGGAGCTCTTTGAATTCCTGCCTTTGCAACCTGACTTTCTTCAGTCCAACTTTCCTAACAGTGAGGTAATTTTCCTTGGTGATTTTAACGTTCACAACTCCAGCTGACTTCCGTTTTCTTGCCACACCGACCCAGCTGGTCGAGATACTCAGGCTTTTGCAATTACTAATGACCTTGCACAGATTGTTCATTTACCTACAAGAATACCGGACAATCCTAATCATACAGCCAATACGCTTGATCTTTTTCTCACAAACACTTCTAAGTACATGGTAGAAGTGAGTGGTCCTTCAGGCACCTCAGATCACAACTTGGTGATTGTCTCTTCTCCAATGGAGCCGTTATCTCATGGCTATTCCCAACCTCGTATTGTTGGCATTACAAGAATGCAAAATGGGATGACCTGCGAGATTTCTTTTCTTCTTTTACTTGGTCGGATTACTGTTTCAAAACTTCTGATGTCAACGTTTGCTCAGATTGTGGCAGGGAAATTATTCTTGTAAGAATGGAATCCTTTATTTCACACTCCACTTTAAGATCTCGTCCTTTATCTAAACCTTGGTTTTCCAATAAATGTGCTAAGGCTGTTCAAGAGAAGAATGTTGCATATCGTAATTGGCTTGTTTCCAATTCTTCAGTTTCATTTTCTGGTTTACACCAAAGTTCGCAACAATTGTAAAGCAGTTATTAATCAGGTCAAACTAGATTTTAAACAGACTAAGAGTGCAAAACTTGCTTCTTACCCTAATGGTAACCGAGCATTCTGATCTCTTGCCAAAGCTATTGGCTGGCCGCAACTTTTTCACATCTCTGCTCCCACCTCTGTCAAACCCAGATGGTTCTGTTGTCACTTCAGCCAAGGATAAAGCTGACCTGCTAGCAGCACTTTCTTCCAGCTCATCTATGATCTTGGTAAAACACCTCCCACCATTCCCATTACGCTCCATTCAGTGCCTCCTGTGGTCTTCCGTCAAAAGGATGATGAAGGATTTTGACGAATCTTGATGATAAGAAAGCTGACCTGATCGTATTTCTCCACTTGTTCTCAAAACCTGCGCCCCTGAACTTACTCCTGTTCTTTGCGCGCATATTTTCACTTTCTTATTCCAAGGGTTTTTTTTTTTTTTCTTTCTGCTTGGAAATTTGCTCATATCTAGCCAGTTACGAAAAAGGGTGATAAATCCGTCTCATTACAATTATTTCTACTCTTTCTAAAGTAATGGAGAGATCTGTTAACTGCCAACTCTTACACTACCAAGAAACCTTCTGTCTGATCACCGATCGCCAGTATGGATTCCGTCAAGTCGATCCACTGGTCATATTCTGGCTTATGTTACCCATTTATGGACAAATTCAATGGAAACGTTCTGTAAAACACAAGCAGTCGCTCTTGACAACTGAAAGGCTTTCAATCGTGTTTGGCGTAAAGGTCTTTTAAACAAGCTTCCATCTTATATGGTTTGCCAACTGTGTTTTGTAATTGGTTATCGTGTGTTCTCTCTGATTGCTCACTGATGGTGATGGTAGATGGCTTTCTGTCTTCTAACTTCTCCACTAATGCTGGTGTCCCTCAAGGTTCAGTTCTTTCCCCCACTCTTTTCTTCTTGTATATTGGCGCCTCCTTACCCAGGTGGGCAGGAGCAGCAGTGCGTAGCATACGCTTCTTGATTAGACCGGGGTTCGAGCCCGTGACCACCAAATACGGAGGATGCAGAAAGGTCAGGGAATGACCACCGCATATCCCCGGAGCAATATGGCCTTAGTTGCTAATGCTCCTAAAAACCAAACAACTCTTGTATATTAATGACCTTCTTCCATTGACTGGAAATCCTATTCATAGTTTTGCCGATGATAGCACATTGCATTCCACTTTTCATTTTGAGAGACCTTGCCCTGCTCAATCACTTCAACTTCTCGAATATCCGCTAACAATTCCTTAAATGCCGATCTCCGGGTAATTCTCCAGTGGAACAAAGACAGCTTAGTTGATTTTAATCCTTCTAAAACTTGGTCTTGTCTTATATTTCGCAAAATGGATTCTTCTGCTCCTATGCTTATCTTTGGCGACACTCCGATTTTTAGGCAAAATGATATATCTCTTTTGGGGATTACCCTGACTTCTAATCTCTCTTGGCTCAAGCACATTACAAATATTGCTTCCTCTGCATCTAAAAAACTTGATTTTCTCTTTCGCTCTCGGCGTTACTTTTCTCTCAAACAGCTGTTCACTCTGTACAAATCACAAATCCGCCCTACCATGGATTATTGTCCCCACATCTGGTGCGGTGCTCCCAAAACCTCTCTCAGGCTTCTAGATTCCATTCCGTAGAGGGCAGTTCGGTTAATTAATGACTCCTCTCTAACAGAGTCTCTCCACTCGCTGTCTCATAGACGTACTGTTTCTGCTGCATGCCTTTTCTACAGATACTTCCAAGGGCACTGTTCTTCTGAATTGACTTCTACAATTCCCGCTCTCTCTTTCAAAACAGTCCGAACACTTGCTGCCACCAGCCAACATCCATATACTGTCCAACTTCAAACTCACAGAACCAACTTTTCATCTTCCTCGTTTATTCATTGCTGCAGTCTTGTCTAGATGATCCTGCAATGCATCTTTAACCAGTGACTCCATTATTTTACCCGGAACAGAAGTTAAACTAACTGGTCTGTAATTATTCGTGTCACCCTTCGAACCTCCTTTGTGAATTGGGGATACATTTGCACATCTCCAGTCCGTGGGGACCTCCCATGAGTCCAAGGATGCTCTCATAATTATGGCTAAGGGTTTGCTTAGTTGCTTTGCCGCCTCCTTTAATATAACTGGATAGATCCCATCCACCCCAGGTGCCTTTCTTATGTTTAACTTCAACAATTTCTCCTCCACTTTGCTCTCAGTTATTACAAAATCATTAAGCACACTGCTACAATTTGATAACCTTCTTCCATTTTCAAACTGTAATGATTCCTCACGTGTGAATGTAGATGCAAAATACTCATTCAGTTTGTTTGCTATCTGAGCAGGATCATCAACAGTCGAACCATCGATGTCAAGTGGACCAATCATATTCAGCCCCTTCCTTTTAGAGTTTATATAAGTAAAGAAATCCTTGCTGTTTTTCTTAGCATCTTTTGCCAAAGATTTCTCGTAATCCGCCTTTGCCTGCCGAACCTCCTTTGTGACCTGATTACAGACTAGCTTATATCTGCTACAGGCTTCTGCGTCGCCTGATAATTTATATGCATCCCATGCATTTTTCTTCTCTGTCACGAGTCTCATTAGTTCATTTGATAACCATTTAGGCCTAAACCTTGAACAATATTTCTTCATCGGTATGAAAAGTCTAGTAGCTTCCACGATTAATTCCTTGAATGCTTCCCACTTAGAATTTACTGTTTGGAACATCGTCAGTCGATCCCACTGTACAGAATTTAAAAACTGTCTGAGACCACTGTACTCCCCTTTACGGAAGCAAAAACCCTTTCCTTTACCCCTGACGGTAGTTACCTCTTTGAGTAAATCCCACTTCAGCACACTGTGATCACTGCCACCTAGTGGTTCCTTTATCTGCAAATTCTTAATACACGAATGATCACTGCTGATAACCAGATCAAGAGTATTACTTTCTCTGGTTGCCTCTCGAACATGCTGCTGCAGAAAACAATCATCCAATAAATCCACAAAAGTCTGACTAGTGTGTGAGTGACCAACCCACAAGTCCCAATCAATATCTGGGAAGTTAAAATCCCCCATTATAAGACATTCTGATTTACTGGCCCACTCTATTTCTCTGTACAATTGTTCATTGTACTCATTCGAGTCATTAGGCCTATAACACACTCCTACTCTTATTTTTGCTTTTGCAGTGCTTATGTCACACCAAACTGACTCAACAGTGCACTGTCCATCTATATCAACTGGATGCACTTCTCTTGATTTTATGTTTTTCTTAATTAACAGCATAACACCTCCTCCCTTTCTGTCCTGTCTATCCTTTCTGTACACATTGTACTCCCCAAATTCCAGTTCTGCATTCCTTATATCTTTGTGACACCACGTCTCTGCTATCCCAACAATATCCGCCTTTGATGTCTTGACCAACACTTCAAATTCATCAAATTTATTTACTATACTTCTAGCATTGGTATACATGCAAGCATACATGCTCCTATGCCTATTCCTCGTTACCCTAACACATCCCATATACCCAACTATTCCAGGATGACTGCCATCCGTCCCTGAAACCCCCAACACCCCTCGCTCCAGGTCGCTTCTTATTCTAATAGAAGTTGTGCAAGAATCACCTTCACCTCTGCCTGCGGTTACTGTTAAACTATTAGTCTTTGTATCCCCCCAAACTAGCAGTTTTCCGACCCACCTAACACTGCCTCGATAGCATCAGCAAATATTCTTGCACCCTTTCTATTTAAGTGTATCCCATCCCTGTAGAAGCAATCTCTCCTGTTAACAAGTACAGTCCAGGCTGAAAAAAATTCTACCCCTTGAGCCTTGCACAATCTTTCCAGGGCCGAATTGATCGACAAGGCTCTCATCATATACTCCCTCCTATCGTGTCTGGGCAGAATTGCAGACACTTTTAAATTCAACCCTAATTCTCGGCTTTTTTTCAACAGTGACCTGTACTTGTTGAGTAATTCTGCCGGTCTCCTACTCTTAATATCATTAGTGCCAACGTGTACAACTATATCACCTTTTGTGCCCTTGAAAGATGATATCCGCTCTACAACGTCATCAACCTTTGCCCCTGGCAGACATACCCTGGTCCTGTTCCACCTATCCATTTTACATAGCATGTTCCCCGTTTCCCTGACAATAGAGTCACCAACAACTAATAGTTCCTGTGGGACCAGCGCATTCTACCTTGGGGGTTGCCGCTGTGTTGCGTGATGACCAAGTGCACGCTCTGGCGTTGATGTGGGCAGCTGAGAGCTTGATGGGCCCCTCAATTTATTTCCTTCGAGGGCATCCACCCTGTCCTTCAAACTCTCATATAGGCCCATAACAACGCTGAGTTGTCGCCTGATTTCCTTACACTCCTTACATCGCGCACACACAAAGACATCCCCCATGGCAATATCATGTTCCGTTCCAGAGAGTTCGGCAAACATTTCACAAGTTGTACATTTTTTTAGGCTGTGACGCGTTGGAGAATCGCCCCCCTCAGTTCTCCCCCGAGTCACAACACTCCTGCCACTTTGTGCCCGTTGCTTTGCTGCTCTAGTTCGGGGCATGGTAGTTTAAATTAATAAAATCAATAAATTAAATGTCAGTAGTATTTGAATAGAAACTATGAAATAGAAACAGTGAAGCGTATTACTATATAATTATGCGTTAGAGCTACCTAGCTACCTCAATTAAAAACTTTGAATTCCCTACAAAAACTTTGAATTCCCTATATACAAAAACAATGGCTACAAAAATCGAACAAAAATAACGGTTTTACCTATCGTAAGTAAAATCCACAAAAACTCTTTATCTAAATTAAAATAAAAAATAACCAGCGTAACTATAACTATATGACTACGTATTAAGTACAATATAAAACAACAATCATGTAAATAAAAGGCAAACACTTATCGTTTTTGCGGAGCCTGTAACTGTCAGCTGTAACTTTTAAATAGAGTCCTTTTAAATATGTCTGAATTAGTCGTTTTTTGATAAAAAAAAAAAAAAAAAAAAACCCAAAAAGTGTTGACTCTTCACTTTGTAAGACAGAGAAAAAAAATTATTTTCATAAATGAAATGAAAGGCTTTAGTGTGTTTTTTTTTTTTTTTTTTTTTTTGGAGCATTAGAAACTAAGGCCATATTGCTCCGAGGATATGCGGTGGTCATTCTCTGACCTTTCCGCATCCTCCGTATTTGGTGGTAGGGGTTCGAACCCCGAGTCTAAATATCAAGAAGCGTGTGCTATGCACTGCTGCTCCTGCCCACCTAGCTACGGAGGCGCCAACTTCAGTTGCAATAAAACCAGAGCATTTTATTTCCTGTAATTTTCCTTACAAACATTTACATCCAAATATTCTATTTTATATTAAAATCAAAAGTTTTATATCCAAAATTATATTAAAATACATCGTGTAGAAATAAAATATAAATTCAACATTTTGTTGCGTTTTGAAATATGAAATAATTTGTTTTTTGTAAACTAAAAGTAATGTAAAGCATTTATCCGTGTGGGCATTTTTCTTGTGAGCATTTATGGCAGTGTGGTTTTTTTTTCTGTGCAGAATTTTCGTGTGGGATTTTCTCAGGGAACCGAAGAAAATATGTTTGAAAGCGGTAGGGTGAAGATGGGTGGAAATTAATATTAGTGTTACATTTCTAATGATGGTGTCAGATTCTCAGGAAGATAAGTAATGGGTACAAAGCTTCTGTGAAAAGAAGAACATTATGTGAGAGTTTAGTAATTGATTTAAGGAAAAGATTTGTGTAATTTCCGGTTTGGAGTGTGGTACTTTATGGCGCAGAGACATGGGCACTTTAAATGAAAGATATTAAAAGATTGGTGAGTTTTTGAGATGTTTAAATGGAAGGTAATGGAAAACATAAAATAATATTACTATAAAAATAAATCTGTTTATGTCTCCAAGACTACAAAAAAGAATTCAAATTATCATGAAACAAACGCAGTAAATTAATGTTACAGACCACCCCTTGGTTTCTTCATTATGTTTTAACTTATCCTTTCATTTGGTTAACTCGATTCGAATCAGTTATTTTAATTGACTGATTCGAATTTATTTATTTATGTTAATTCTGTTTATTATGATTTAGTCTTTAACATCAGTTGGCGTATTTATCGCTTGTTTTGTTGATTTGCTAAGACAACGTTCAAATTCACATTTTATGTGTTTATTTGATCATAAAGTACGTCATGACCCCACCCCTTTTGGAACCTATAGACATTTTACCGGATAGCGGTCAACGACTGAAATGGTTCTTTTCGGGGGTGAGTGTTGCTTTGGCTTTTTCTAATTTTATGATTTAATTTTATTTTGAACATTAAGGTATCCTGGTACTCAGGTAGGATAATCGCACCTTGTTAAGTATCGTCCAAGTTGTAGCATTAATTTGCTACTTTTCATTTTTGCTGATTAGTGTTATTTTTATAGCTAGTCTTGAAAGATAAGATAGATTAATAAAGAAAGAAATGAGGAGAATGTTAAAAAAAAAGTTTGAGGAGAGCTGTCTGACGGAAGTAATTGGAAGACAGAAGAGAAATTGAATTGCATATTGAGAGTCGAAGGATTGTTGAAGAATGTATGTAGGATAAGACAGGGGATAGCATAGTGTGCATAGTATTAGGGTCAGGCACCACCTGTGGTTTCCCACATCTGCGCCATATGTTCGCTGTGAAAGAATACAGTACTACTGTAAATGCCAGAAAAGTGTTGTGTGTTGTATATGACATATTGCGTTAGGTTCTGTTGTGTGTCCTGGCATTTGGCCGCAGGGCCCCTAGTGGGACTCCACGTTGCCCGCACACACCACTAGGAGGTAGCCAGTCTGCCCATTATTCTCTGGCTTGTCTCCGCCAGGGTCGCCAGAGCTTCCTGGACGGAGACAAAAAAAAAAAAAAAAAAAAAGGTAGAGTCGGGGAAGTACAGAGTGTACGCAAGAAAGGAGGGGATAGCTAGAAATATGGAGGATGTAGGCGAAGGTATCCTCCAGGTTATCAATGGAGCAATAAACGCCATCAGTTGAAAGGGGAACCCGGGAAGGACGATAGATAAGACAGCAAGAGAGCCGTGTGCAAGTTGCCACTGAAGAATGAGGTGGTCCATACGCCAGTTGATCCTATCCAGGTTAAGATCGGTTTTGCCAGTTAGGTTAGGATCAGATGTTGGTGTTGTTCCTATTTTGTGTTGGCAATAGGGTGCTCCGTCTTGTGAAGAGGGCTTGTGCAAACTTGGTAAACTCATAGTAGTAGTTTTCTTCTGTGATGAATAAGTGTTCATTTCCTTGAGGGTTATCTTGTATACGAGTAAACAGGATGCTGCGGAGGTCCTCATAGTGTTGACAGGTATATACTAGATGGTTCCAGTCTTCTATTTCACCACATGCACAGTAGGGGTTGTCAATGATTCCCATGGATGTTAATTTATGGTTTATTGATCCGTGTCCAGTGATGAGGTAGGTGGTATAAAGACCAGGAGAAAACCAAGTTGGAGATTTAGGAAATACGGCATTCACATACGGTATAAATTTCTTGGTGATTGGGCCCTTGTCGGTAGCAGTCCATCTGTTCTGCCAGGTCTGAAGTAGTAGGATGGCAATTTTTTTCTTTTCCTGCCTGATTTCATTCAGGTTATTGATGGAGTGTCCAAGGATAGTTGCTGGTATACCCCTGGATAGACAGTAGTGGAGGCCCCCTTCGAATAACCTCCAGATCAAGCGGAAGGACGCCCGCAAGAACCCGAAGGGCTGGGTTGCTAACTGTGCAGCATGCCCTTGTAATAGTAAGAAGGATGGTGCGCTGGATGGTTCCCAGTTTACGTTTGTTGTTGTAAAGAGTTGCCCTGTGAAACCAGACCCCTGATCCATACGTTATTAAGGGAAGGAAGATTGATTTATACAGACAGGGGATAAGAGGCCTAGAGGGAGAATGAGGGAAAAACTTTAATTGACGAATTTGAAAGCAAATTTTACATTCCATAACAGCGATAAAAATGCAGATACTCTTTGTTATTTCTGCTTTTCTTCGTTTTTCTCTCATTTTACCCAATCATGTGCATAATTTTTTTTTCACAGAATAATGCAAAAAGGAATCATTTTTAAAGTTTTATTTTACTAGCATTACTTAACTGATACACGAAACAGGTATGTTAGAATAGATTAACTAAATCCATCTAAATCAAATAATATTAATAATAAGAAGAGGAAGAATTGAACACACACAAGCACCTAACAGAGCAGTTCACTCGGATGATAAGTTACTCAGAGACAATACCAGAGTTTCTTATTCAAGGAATCACATATCTGAAGGACAAGGACCAAGATACAAGAAACCCGGTGAAATACAGGCCCATCACCTGCCTCCCAGGAATGTACAAAATCCTGACCAGCTGCATAACCAAAAAGATATAGGACCACTTGGAGAGCGAGAACATCATGACCGAACAGCAGAAGGGATATAAGCTGATGAGCAAAGGATGGAAGGTGCGATTAAACATTGATGCGGTAGTTATGGAACAACCCTACATCGACTACCGCAAGGCCTTCGACTCCGTGCGCCATATCATTTGTCTAGGCCGTTTGGCCTAGACAAATGATACAGACACTGAAGATCTGTAAAGTCAACCCGACACTGACACACTTCCTAGAAGCAACGATGGCAAAATGGGGACCATCATCAAGGTCGAAAACAACACGACCAGATCGATTCTGATCACAAGAGGAATCTTCCAGGAAGATGCTATGAGCCCACTATGTTTCTGTCTAGCATTCAACCTATTGCTCACCATGCTTAATAACAGCAAGTACGGATATACCCTAAAAGAAGGGAGAAAGAACCTGTACATCCTCTCTCACCTGACGTAAATGGATGACATCAAACTCAAGCTCTATGCCGCAACTGAGAATCAGCTTCAACAGCTATTCTGCATCACCGAAGTGTTCAGCACTAACATGGATTCAGTTTGGCCTAGATAAAGGCAAGACCCATAAGTTATATCGAGGACATCAAGTCGGACCAAACTACCAATTGAAGGCTGGTGAAGAGATTGAAGCCATAATAGAGGGAAAGACATCCAAATATCTGGGGATGATGCAGGCCCACCAGTTAAAGCCAAGGAGATCAAGACCACCTGACTGAGAAATACCATTAGAGGCTGAGAAACCTGTTAAAATCAAAGCTGAATGGTGGGAACGTGGTCACAGCTATAAATATTAACGCAGTCCCAGTACTAATGTACTCCTTTGCGATCATAGATTGGACCAACACTGAGGTAGAGGAGATTATGGGATTGACCAGGATAATGATGACCAACAACCGCCAAAACCACCCGAAGTCGGCCATCGAGAGATTGACCATAGCTGGTAAAGGAGGGAGGGGATTCAATGACCTTATTGAACAAGAGAAGGCGGCGTTTAAGAACCTGCGGATTACTTGCAGGAAAACATAACACGAATCTACCAAGCCAGAAGAAAGATACACAACACTCAACCTCAACAAGAAGACCATATTCACACAAACAGAAGAAACAAAGACAGCAATATGGGCGAAGAAGACCCTCCGAGGCAAACACTACAGTGACCTCCATCAAGACAACATAGTTAAGATGGCTTCCAGCGCTTGGTTCACGAAAGGAAAGCTCTTCTCCGAGACAGGAGGATTCATGCTCGCCTTCCAAAATCAGGCCACCAACACCAGGAACTACAGGAAATATTTCGCTAAGTATCAAAGAGTAACAGATGACACGTCGTCGATACCACCTGGCTCCAGAAACAATCCAGTACATCATCGCAGAATGCAGGTAGATCAGTCTGACATAATACATTCACAGACACGATCAGGTCGCCAGTATAAAACATCAGTTGCGCAAAAATAGCAGCTGATCAAAGAAAATTTACCATATTACAAGTACGAGCCTAGGCCATACTGAGACCTCTACTCACAGACTATACTGGGACCGTGCCATAATAATGGACAAGCCGATCCCCACAACAGGTAGGCATCCATTTCCGTCGACCAGACGGAAATGGATGCCTACCTGATCGACATAGTGGTACCCAACACCAACAACCTCCAGAAAACCTACGAGGAAAACATCAGGAAGTACTCAGACCTAAGACAGGAAGTCAAAGATATGTGGCATATGTAAGAAATAATAACCATCCCGATCATTGTGTCAACCTCCGGCACGGTGCCAAAGAGATTTCATAAGAACCTAGCAGCAATAGGCCTCCTAGAGAACACTTACATGGAACTTCAGAAACTGCAATCCTGAACACCTGTAGGATGGTAAGAGAGTTTCCCGACCAACAGTAATAATAACCGGACACAACCAATCATCCCATGCACTTTGGTACCAGTACCTGTCACGGTACAAAAACTATTAAATTCAAACTATTTTATTAGGGCGACCCATAATTTCTTATAAATACCCATATATGTATTATGTCTGAAAATTGCGTGTGTTCTCTGGTCGATTTGCTTGTTTTGCTGGACGAAAAAAATCCCAGTTTCTGAGGGGGTAAACCTTACTATTTACGCCTGAGATCGACTAACCCAGCAACGGAGTGAAATTGTTGTTGTTGTAGTTCGGTTTAACGACACGGAGTGAAAAAAAGCCCACTAAAGTTCCTCTCGTCATCGACTGGATTGGAATCCGGGCCTCCACTCGGTGTAGGGAGGACTCTGACAATGCCACTGTGCTACACGCCCAGACCCTGTCATGGGGCAGGAAAAAAAATCCCATGAAGGAGAATTTTTTTTTAAAAATAAAATTCTAATTTGGTTACTTTGCTTTGATTACCGATCTGCGCTATTTACGCTACACTAGTACGAGACAGAGACAAATTATTTTGTGAAGTATGTACAAAAGTATATTAGCATGTACACTGATGTAGCCCAGTGATGTAGCTCAGGTGCGAGAGTGCATAGCACGCGTTCCTTGAGTGGACCGGGGTTCAAGCCCGTGACTACTAAATACGATAAATATTTGTATTGACGATTTATTGTAAACTCTACTGACTTGGTTGTCGTGCGGAGTTATTTTAAACAGAAAGTTTAAAATAACTCCGGCACGATAATCGGTTGGCACTTTTCATCTTTCTCTACAAAATCTTTGTTAGGCCAGCCCTAGAATTTGCCTCACAGGTCTGGTCCCCACATGTTGCTTACCAAAAATTAGAAATTGAAAATATTCAAAAAAGAGCAATCCAGTACGTTTGCTTTAAAAGTGGCCTTGAATACAATGAGAAATCCTACCAAGAGTAGTGTATTCTTTGGACTCGAAACGCTGGAAAAAAGAAGAGATAAAGCCGACTTACTCCTTCTTAACCAGCTGTCAAATGGTACCCTGAATTGCCCTCATCTCGTCTCACAAATAAATTTCAACGCACCGACTAGAGCGTTAAGAAGCCATCCACTGCTGAAACCATCCTATGCGAGAACAAATTATGGATACTACAACTTCTACAACAGGACTGCAAGATCAATGAACAAAGCAAATGTGGAGATATTTGACACCCCCGGACACTTCAAGAGACAACTGAAATTGCTAACCTCATCCGTTACCTGACCTTAGAATGGACTCTTCTTGCAAGTTCTAAGACTCTTGATTGTGTAATGTGTGTGAAGAAATACTAGTGCTCTGCCTTTCTCCTACCTGTTCACTTAAATAGGACGGATGAGTCCTACTTTTATTTATTTAGTTTTATTTTTATCTGTACATTTCAGTTCACTAGTCTTCTTATGTACATTTATTTCTTTTTACTTTGGAAATGTATACTCCAAGCTTCTGCTTTGAAGCTGTGTAATAATGCTTTGTAGCTGCCCTCAGGCACGTTTGATTGCTGTTTTGTATCTGTTAACAACGACAACAACAACAACAATAATAATAATAATAATAATAAGGACCCTCAGTGCTAAAAAAATTATTTTTTGTTTGAATTTCAGTGCCGTGTAGTGTAAATTGAGTTAGAAACCACTTTTAAGTATAAATAAGTAAATAATTCAGAAACGCCATGACTAACTTAATTGAAAAAACAAGAAAGTCGTGAGTCCTCCACATAAAAAAGAGCGTTCACGTAAATAAATTAATATTAGATAAATTTCATATGAAGTACATGGTTGTTAAAACTAAAGTATCCCTATGGAGAGGGCTCTAGAGCGAGTTCTAAGGCTCGTACTGAACAGAAATCTGGACATTAGGTTTAATAAAGAATGCGGTCGCCATTTATTTGGGAAAAAAAAAAAAAAAAATGTTACAAAATTTGTCACTATATGGCGCTGTGGCAATACAAATTACTTGAAGAGCGCTACAATTGTTCAATGTGTCCTCCATTTTGGTCAACAAAGGTTTCCATTCGAAGAACAGCATTTTCTACAGCAGAACGTAATACTGTATGTCAACTGGAATAGTCAGCACATGACGTCTAATGCTGTCCTTCAGATCTGCCAGAGTTCGACATTCTTCCCGATACACTTGGTTCTTCAAAAAACCCCGCAACCAGAAGTCGCATGGAGTGAGGTTCGGTGGCCAAGATGTCTGAAAACAACGGCTGATGACCCGTTCGTTTGTAAAGTGCCGCCTTAGCAATCTTTGGACACAACGGTGGACGCGAGGTGGTGCACCATCTTGTATGAATATGGTATCCTGAAGGCATCCACGTTGTTGCAGCTCTAGTACTGCGAAATTTGCCAACATTTCATAATGTCGCTGTCCAGTGACGGAACAGGTGCCGGGGTTCAGTCGGTGTTACCTGTTCAAAAAAAATATGGTCCAATCATGAATATGGCCGTAAATTCACACCACACTATCACTTTTGGAGTATGCAACGGGACCTCTTGGATAACTCGAGAGTTTTCTGTAGCCAAAATGGGACAGTTGTGCGTGTTCACTTGTCCATTTAAGCAGAAGTGGGTTCATCACTCCAAAGGATGTTCCATGGCCAAGTGATATCCACTGTCATTTGCGCCAGAAACTCAAGTGCGTATGTGAAACGAATATCTGCATCATCACCATGCTTAACATGTGCATCTTGTAAGGATAGTACCGCAACACCTGACGCATTACTAGCCTTACAGTGAAATACGGCATGCCCACTTCACGAGAAACAGCTGGCACACTTGCGCTACCACACGGAGATTGACTTGATAAATCCACGACAGCCATAGCCACATTTTCAACAAGAGAGGAGTCCACTCGTTTTCGACCTCTACCTGATTAAACACCAAGATGTCTTCAAATTTCGCAATCATTTTGCGGACAGCACAAACAGTCATAGATCCATGTGGGCCTTATGCGCTTCTGACGCCGGAATTCTCTGACAGCCTCAGCTGCATTGTTGTTGTGATAGTACAGTTTCACTAATAGCGCCTTTTCATGCAACGTTGTTGGCATTGCTGCTGTAATTCAGGCAAACATCTACTGTGTGATTTTGAAGAGACTGCTTTGCTTTTATACAGTATAGTAGAGCTGAGTAGTGGGGGCTGTGACAATAACTTACGTTATTTGCATAATCGTAACTAAGATGGTTACGCGTCATACAGTGACACAGCGCCATACAGTGACAAATTTTTTAATTAATTTTTTTTCACAATAAATGGCGAGCGCATTCTTTATTGTACCTGTTGTCCAAATTGCTCTTCAGTACGAGCCTTAGAACTCGCTCCAGAGCCCTCTACATAGGGATACTTTAATTTTAATAACCCTGTACAATTCCTCACTGTATTCTTCTAGAAAGGGTCTTAAGAAAATAATAAAATATGATATAAAAATATATCTCATTGTACATCTCTCGGCCTTTAATAGATACTTTAGGATACAAGCCTGTATTCATTTACATCGCACTACATGAAGAGCACCATGATGTCACCAAAAGAAGAAATGTCATCGCTAAGTCCCGTTCATAAAGATGAAAGTGTTCGTGCTTATTAACCGTGAAAGAAATTGTAGCAGCTGTTGACTATAATCTGTTACTGCTAACTTTAGAATATGAAACATCGTATTTCCAGCTCGTTGAGTGGAAATATCCTATCTACAACAACGTGGAGCTTGGTTAGAGAGTTGCGTGGCGACTTCATGAATACTGCGACATCACAAACAATTGCCTAAGATAATAAACGGGCGAGATGTTAGCTCTTCTCTTCTTCTTTGCGCTGTATAAATTTGTTACTACTTAATTACTGTCTTATATTTTGCTTCTTTAAATATTTAAAATGGTTTCCACAAATGTACTTTAGATACTCTTTTTGTCCTGACATGAGTAGAAACTGCTGAAAAACTAATCGTATGTGTTAATTTACTACTGCTGGTCTGTTGTTTAAAACTACAAAGACATGAGTAAGTAAATTAGATGCCTTTCATCACCTAGGCAACAAGGTAGTCATGATCACAGGATAGTTCGCACAAAACTAATTCGGGAAAGAAGTGGGGAGGGTCGCATTAGTCATTCAGTGCTAACAGTGATTCATATTAGTGCAAATGAGCTTGAACATTTTTATGTTCAATGACGTGTGTGATGATTAGAATATTAGTACTTTTTTTTTTCTTATTCCTATAATTTGTGTCATTTCTTTTATTGGCTGTTAGATTTCTAAACGTTTTTCTACAAGTAATAGCTAAGCTAAAATAAAAACTGATAAATTTATCGATTTATATTTTTGGAAAGCCAATAATCATATCAGTTTATTAGATATGTTATTCCGCATATAATAGTACTAAACGTGTTTAGTGTTATATGTGGAATAGCATTATAACACTAATAAATATATTTGGTATTGCTATACCTAAATGTATTTCATATTTCACTCGATCATTTAACAAACCGAAAATGGTAATAGCAAGGCAACCCGTATTGTAATCCTAGTATTTTTTTCTGAGAATATAAAATCATGTTCAATTGATTGCTGGAACGTACTTCCATCGGTCGTTGTGGAAGTTGATAGCTTAAATAAATTCAAGGAAGAACTGGACAAAAGTTTTGGAGGGAATGGATGAGTGAAACGGGAAGTTTGTTTTGACTGATGCTGTATAATTATTTATTATTTTTAACATATAACATATACAACAGGCATGCGCCCAGATAAAGTGTATAACAAAGCAGAAAAAAAGATAACAGAACAAAAATTGTACAAAACATAAAAATAAATAGTAGAATAATACACTTTGTACAATGAAAGTTCTTTGAAACGGGAAAAGTCCAAATTACCGAAATAAAACAAGTATTCATGACGTCATGAAAGGTAGGCCAGCACCATGAAAAATCGTAGAGAGCAGGTTGCTGCAGGATATATCATCACATACACACGAATTAATGAGGACATCTTTAGCCCAGAACTCATCCGTCAACCAGTCAACCTACTGTAAATAGTTCTGTGAAACTGTTTCTTGTTTACAGCCATATCCAAGTCAAACTTGTTCATTAGTGCCAATGTTCTTTTGAAGAAGGAGTTCCTGGATATCTCTAATCTAGAGTTACCGATGTGGAATGTAGTCTTCTGTCTAGTAACCGCCACTGGAGCGTGAAGATCAATATGACATAGATCGGGCAGGTAGGTTGAACCAGCGAAGATATGATACAACAGTTTTAGATCAAGAACAGTTCTCCGAGTTTCCAAAGATTTAAGCTTGAAGAGGAACAGAGATTCTGGTAGAAGATTCTGTGGTAAAACATGGGATTACGTCTGGAAAGATAGTGGATAAATTTTATCTGGAGCGATTCTATTTGCTGTATCGAGTATGCACAGTGTGGGTTCCATATAGGAGAAGCAAACTCCAGTATAGGGAGTACAGTTGTTTTGAATAGAAGCACAGAGAACTGAGGATCTTGAAATCTGTGCGTCTGCCGTTTAATGAAGCCAATTTATTTTCTCGCTTGGTTTAATATATTTCTAGCATGTTTATCAAACCCACATGCAGCAGTAAAAGTAACTCCCAGATCTTTAACTTCGTCAACTCTGGAAGTCGGTATCTCCTTAATGTAATATTGATTAACTAAAGCCCTAGTTTTCCTCGAAGCTGCAAAGGAGCTGCATTTCTTAGGATTAACCACCTGACCATTCAAAGAAACCCAATCATCGAAAAAGTTGAGAGCAGCCTGAAGGTTAACTGCATAAGCTTGCTTTCTTGCATCATATGCTTCTGCTAATGTTAATGCTAAATCATCATAATAAATATATGTCTATATACTGTATGTCATTTATCTCCTGGCCACTGACCATGGTGGGAATATTGCGATGCATGACTTTTACTTCTTATATGTCTTAAGTGATTTTATAGTATAGTGGGTTGGCCACGACTTCACATTCCTTTAGAGAGGACCCAGTTCGAATAATTTCGTTAAGTTTAAACGTGCCTTCAGTCGGCTGTAGTGTTAGTTGGTCTCAGGCGGAAGGAGTATGGTTTGCCCCTGAGTTATTCTGAGTTTTTTTAGGACGTGTAACATTCATATTAGGCTGTGAACACACACACACACACACACACACACACACACACACACACACACACACTTATATAGACATAATATGCTTAAAGATCACACGTAGTACCATGTGATCGGCGAACTATGACCAGAGGGATGTTCCAAGAACTCACCCCCTCAAATAATTAACCAGTAAATATTCAGTTTTAATAAAGATTTACATGCAGTATCTTCTCATCAAACAAAAATGGCCTTAGGATTATATAAATTTAAAAATGTGCTCTTTTTATTGCCAAAAGTTTGCTATTATTATTATTATGAAAGTAAATTTTGCTGAACTTGAAGCCTGCATATTGATCCCTCATTCCCCGCTCATTTGAACAGCCTTATCTTCAAGATATGATACATCTACATTTCGAAATTAATTTAGCAAATGTTAGATTCCGATAATTTTCTGGAGGTTGCGAGACTACAGCCATAGTTCTAAGTTTAGCATTATAGATGGATCTGAATATGATAGGTGGTTTATGAGTTGTTTCAGTTAAGCCATTTAAATGTGTAGTCTTCTCCATTTGTCATTTTCTGTTTGCGAATTGTAGGTGCTAATGAATAGATGATTGCATTTTGCTGTACACTACTTTATCAGGCGCCTCCATAGCCAGGTGGGAAGGAGCAGCAGTGCGTAGCACATGCTTCTTGATAAGACCGGGGTTCAAGCCCGTCACCACCAAATACGGAGGATGCGGAAAGGTCAGGGAATGAGCACCGCATATCCCGGAGCAATATGGCCTTAGTTGCTAATGCTCCTAAAAAAAAAAAAAAAAAAAAAAAACTACTTTATCAAAAATATACGCCCACCTTTGGCCGTAATGAGAGCATCATCCCGCCCTGAAACACGTTCAACCAGTTCGTTCTAGCCTATGGTGCCATCGTGGGTAGCAAGCGGATATAACCACTGTCCTCTTCACTCTAGGTGTAAAAGACCTGCATTCGAATCCCGTCAATCATGCGAGGAATTTTTTTGGGGTTTTCACAAAGTGGCTGGTCTGGTCTGTCCCAGGCAAGGTTGCACGGCATTTTCTCTCCAAAACTCAGTTTTTCGTCCAGCAAACTGACCATAGGATACACGTAGTTTACATACACTATATATTGACGCCCCATAATCGTAATTCTTTTGGCGTTTAACACGCACACACTAGCATATTGCGGGAAATTGCGTCCTGTTTATCCGAAAGCTGTTTGATCGGATTTAGAGTTAGACTGGGCTGGCCTGGCGAGTTGTTGAGCTTTATTTTCCTCAAACAAGATTTTTACACTGCTCGCTGTATGGAATATAGAAAATGGAGCATATGATGGAACATGGGAGACCATTTTTCATGGAACAGTCAGAGTGTAGACGCCACGGAATGTCGCTAGATCGACTTTGTGCGAATCGGCATTAATAAATTTTAGCACTGCAAAAACGGTGTGAGTCCGAATAACGATAAACAACCCTACGCTGATTTCGTGTTTTCCATATTTCATTGCGAATACAATACCAAACATAGGTGACGTTTCCAGACATTTTCTACACTCAACTAATATGAACACTGAGTAGCGAGAATATGTTCATATCGTCGCTTTTCTGGACCCGTTTCCACTATTCTATAGTCCCAGAACGATTGGCAAGTCTATATATAATCTTTATTGTGTACAAAAGGATGTATACAATGTACCCTTCACGGCAGGAATGCCAGGGGCTTCACATTGGCTGGTGGACAAAGGCCTTGAGGACGGGGCCCACATCGAAGTTCGGGTTCATCCCCCAGGGCCAACAATATAATAAGTTTCAGTTAAATTATTCACAATATATTCATAAAGATATTATACAGTATTTTTGACATTATATACAATATTATACAGACATCCTTTTTAAATTTATTATACTGCGATATTATTGTGCAGTTTGCCTGGTTGAGTTTAGGTCATCAAGGATCTCTCTCCGGTATTTGCGATCCTTGGCAAATTTGTAGAGGTCGCCGTCGATTGCTTGGACTGTAGTGAGCATCTTCCTGGGGAGAAAACGTTCGCTAAGGGCTAGTCTATTATGGTTGGCTGTAAGTGTTGGAGCTGACCTCAGTCCGGGTTGAGGGATTCTCCAGCTGCACAGTTCCCATATGTCCCCACTGTAAACGATGGCTGGTATTCGTTAGTTTGATATTAGGCTTGTGAGCATGCTCTGTTACGAGAACATATTCCATGTTGCTCCTTGCAGATGGTGGACAACTCATAGTTGTTATCAGGAGCTCCAACCAAACGTTTTCTAAGATCAACGATTTCTAAAATTAAGTTTTTTTTTTTTTCGACCTACCTGACAACTTGCGCACAAAGTGGCATAGTACGCTGCTCGACAAAATTAACAGAACACGTAGTGTAACTCGTGCAGTTGGCGATGTAGCGGGACAAAATTGGGTATGGTGGTGTAGAATAACGACGAAATGAGGAGACAGTAAGAAACTTCGAACAGGTATAAGGAATATTTATATGGGTTGTATAAGAATTACCAAAAAATTCACATTACATAAAGCTATACATGATGCTCGAAAGTATGGTCACATAACATCAATATGTTATGATCTCCTCCAATGGTTAAACAGGCCTGACAGCGGTGAACCATGCTCGATGTAACAGTGTCTATAATATTCTGTGGCAACAAATCGCATTCTTCCACCAGCGTAGACTTTATCTCACCATGCGACCGAGGAGTTGGCTGTCGGCGTGCCCCACACGTATTCGATCGGATTTAAGTCTGGTGATCGTGCTGCCACGGCATTCGTTGGATATCTTCAGTTTCAAGGTATTCCTCCACCACTATATGAGCTATATGTGCAATGGCGTTGTTGTGCATGTAAAGAAAAACTGGACCAACCGTACCCCTAAGAAGTCGCACATAGGGTTCGAGGATCTGTTCTCGGTACCTCTGCGCAATTATGATCCACTATTAAAAAACATGAAGAGGAGTACGGCCGTTGATCATTATTCCGTCCCACACGAGAACACCGCCTCCACTGTAAGTGCCCCTTTCTTTGACGTCGGAGAGATAGTACCGCATTCCTCGTTCTCTGCAGATGAAATAATGTCTAGAATGTGTTTGTAGGCTAAAACGGGACTCATTAAAGAACAGAACTGTATCCCATTTGTCAGGGCTCCAAGTCACATGTTCATGGCACCAGTTTCAACGAGCTCTGTGGTGGTTTGGGGTTAATGGGATACAAACCATTGGTTTCCTTGCGTAGAGTCCACTTGAATTGAGCTTTCTTAACGCAGTCGGTTGGAAATGTTTTCTCTTCTGGCCGTAGCAACCTCAAGAGATCGGACGTCGTAGTGTTCCGTCTTGCTGTTAGGGCCATATAGCGGTCGGTTCTGGTTTACGTAGCCCTGCGGCGGCCTTGGCCAGCTCTCCTTGTAATGGTTTCTCTCTCCCGAAACTGCTTCCAGGTAGACATGTATAGGCGGCTCCCAAAACGCTAGTTCAACTTCGCCATGGTACCCTGTGATGTTACAGAAATTCTGCAGAAAGGCCAGAAATGTGTATGTGTATAATTCCGTGTAGTATGTGTTATGTTGTTTCTGGCCACTATGCTATCCAGGAAGCAACAAGCACCAGGGAGGTGCGTCCTGATACCCGTCTTTACCGCGAGGAAGCTTGCCACAATTGAGCGCGAACCTCAGCAAACCCCGGGTGTCACGTACTGAATGTCCAAACCATTCAAAATATGAGCAAATAAAATAAAACAGTAAAGAATTAAAAATTATAAAAATAAAAGGAATTAAAAATTTAAAGTAAAAGCTCCACAGATTTTTGAATATTGTCCAATTTTGAAAGAAAAAATAATAAATAAATAAAAATTTAAATAATCAGAAAAAATAAAGATAAAAATAAGTTAATAAAATAAATAAAAATCTGCCAGCAGATGTTCCCGCCTCAGGACCAGCCTGAAGTCAGGAAAATACAGCGATATCGTTTGGTGTCGTACAAATATGATTACCGACTGTCCAAGTCGAATGTGGTGGTGAAGTTGGTACTTGAGCTAAAAATGGTGGTAGTGACGATGGTGGTGGTATCACGAGATGACGACGATGGAGATGCTGATCTGGACTGGAGTTAGAGCTGGAATAGGAGTAGTTCCTGAAATTGGGGCACTGCTGATGGTTGTCTACGTCTGTCAAAGGCTTCATGTGCAGAATCTTGCAGAAGATGAAATTTTTCTTTGGAGTCCAAGAGAGAGACGACTCATTGCCTGGAGAAAATGGTTGATACACAGTAGATAGAGGCTGACGAAGATCCAAGTAGTATGGACAGGTGAAAAGAACATGCTGCCAGTCTTCTGGGCTGCCACATTTACAGAGGGGATAATCAGACAGGTTAAACATAGCAAGTTTAGCACGAAGGGAACCATGGCCAGTTAGGAAAAAAAAAAAAAAAAGTGTGTGGAGACTCTGACTGAACCATTTTAGAATAGACTTTTGTAAGGCAAAGGACACAGTTTGAATAAACTGTCTTGTGACCATACCTTTGGAAGAAGAAAACTACCGATCTTGCCAGAGTTGAACCAAGTGGTTCAACTCTGGCAAGATCGGTGTCTGAATTAGTTGTTTGTTGATAAAAAAAAAAAAAACCCAAAAAGTGTTGACTCTTCACTTTGTAAGACGGAGAAAAAAAATGTATTTTTATAAATAAAATAAAAGGCTTTCGTTGCAATAAAACCAGAGCATTTTATTTCCTTCACAAACACAGAGAGACAGAGACAGAGAGAGAGAGAGAGAGAGAGAGAGAGAGAGAGAGAGAGAGAGAGAGAGAGAGAATCTTTATTTTAGACTATAGATACAATAATGTGCACAGCTAGGAGGCCAGGGGCTTGACAAAGATATAGGGTAATATGATAATATGTACAGTATAACAAAAAAATAACATAACATTAAATTAACTTAAAAACGTAGCATTAACCATTCAATAGATATGAGTATAAGGCAGATATACACCAAGTATGTACACGTTCATAATATTCACACAAGTCAGAATATTTCACAGTGCCAAATTGATTTTCGGTTTAGAATTTTCTTGTGAAACAGTTCATCGATTTGCCTGTGACGTGCCGTTCTGCGCTTCATAGGAGATAGCAAGTGGAGATATCAGTAACAGTCGACATCAGGGGCCAAACAAAAGGGGAACAAGTTCGGCCAACGAGCGCCTGTAATTGCGATCCGAAGCGAATTTCTGGAGGTCAACTCCGATCATTAGCAGGGCTTGTATTGTAGGAAGTACTTGGCCAGGTAAGGTAGGAATCTGTCACTGATCTTCAGCCTGTTCCGTTGTAGCTGAAGAAGAGGGGCGGCTCGTAAGGAAGGAAGTGGAACATGCCACTGACATATATCCCAGAAGTCAGGGTAGTTGATTTTGCCAACCAGCATTTTGACTGCGGTCACAGTTCTCCTCATGCCGATTATTTGAGGCAGCCGCGGGATTTGAAGTTGGTCGGCCATGCTGGTGGTCCTCGGTTGGGATGGGGAGTCGATGTTTGTGGGTTGCCCACTTCAGTATCCAGTATTCACTGGCGAGGATGGACTTCATGAGAGAAGGTACTGCCGAGGCCCATATTTCAGAGGCATACAGAAAGGTAGGATACACAATGGTTTCCAGATATTTGATTGTGGTTCTTGCGTCTGAGTTATGAAGATGTTGACGGGCAATCCAGCGCATTCGGCTGATCTTGCGTAGAACACATTCAATGTGACAGTTGAACCTAAGGTTTGGGTCAAAGGTTACACCGAGACCTTTGTGTTTAGTGTATGAAGAAGATGTTAACCTGAAAAAAAAAATTAGTTGTTAATGCTCCTAAAACCCAAATAATAACAAGAACACACAGTTATCCCTTTCATAACAGTACACTGAATAGGACGTAGAACACGCGCTTTACAATTTTTTTTCCAGGTTAAGTGGACGTATTTCTCACCCAGCAAGCTACACAAATTCTAGGGAGACCGCGCGCGCGCGCACGCACGCACGCACGCACGCACACACACACACACACACACACACACACTTACATACAATGAGCAACCATGCACATACACACATACAGTGAGCAAATACACACACACACTCACACACACACACTACAATAAGCAACCATGTATTCATTTTCATCTTTTTTAATTAACACACTTTTCTTATACAGTTATCCGTTTCTGCAGGGAGACCCCTGGTTATAAAACCATCTCATACAAATCCATAAATATCAATGAAACACTCAAAGACAAGAAAAAACATGTATACATGCAACTTTTCAGTGTATCGGCGGTATCTGGAAGAGAGTTCAACTCCGCAAGTTATCGTATTATTTATGGAATGCTGAAGTTTTGCCAAATGTAAATCACATGTGATTTGTATGTGCCAACTTAATCGGGCAGCAACAAAGCGGCACCCATTCTCTGCACGAGGAAGTGGGCTTGTATTAATTTAATTGCTCAAAAAGGGGCAAGTCACGCACCCGTCGAAGGCAGTGCAAAATCGGTGGGTGCAGCAGATTTATCTAGTTGCCCAAACCAGAGAGAGAAAAAAAAAAGAAAGAAAGAAAGAAGTGACTGAAAGCTTCGTTAATTCTGATAATCCTGAAAGGCAAGCAGGATGCGAGAAGAAAGCATCCATTCATAATGATGCAACGTTGGAACTCGTCGTGGAAGTTGTCTGTAACTTCCTTCTTCTGTGGAAAACTTCAACAGAAAACTGTTGAAATTGGAGACAGTTTCAATCAAAACTTTTAGAAGAAGAAGAAAAACTATCTATTGTATACCGAATGCATATTGCTGTACACAACACAGCTTCAAGCCAGGGTTTTACATTGCCAGGCGAGAACTGCAGAACTTTTTCTAGTAGGGAATTTCTAAAGTCACAATAATAAGGACAGTGGAAGACAATATGCGCCAAGTCTTCTTGCTTCTGACAAAAGCAAGTGTCGTTATTTTCGAAACCCAACTGAACAAGTTTCGATTTGATGGAATCGCGCCCAATGATGAGAAAAGATGTGTAGATATTTGGAGAGAACAGAGATGAAATTTTCCGATTAGAAGCAAACCGTACTTTATCGATAAACTTGTATGTGATTCTGCCTTTGACTGATGTGGTCCAACGATCTTGCCAGTAACCACACACACACACAAGCGTGTACTGTATATACACCTTACATATGTGTGTTGTGTATTATGTAAATCAGCCCCTAAACGTTAAACTCGGCCATGGTTCTCTGTGTTGATATACAAAACTCTGTATGATGGCCAGAAATGAGTGTAGTGCTATGCTTGTGTAGTGAACGGTAAATACAAACATACATACAGTTGTACATATCTACAGATTCATCTACACCAAAACATACATTCACGCATTTAAACATACTGGAAATGTAATTTCAACTACCCCTGTGCATTGTGTCTGTAAATTGCATGTGTCCACTGGTCGATTTGCCTGCTTTGCTGGATAAAAAACCTCGGATTC
Source organism: Mastigoproctus giganteus (assembly GCF_048544385.1). Taxonomy (NCBI): domain Eukaryota; kingdom Metazoa; phylum Arthropoda; class Arachnida; order Uropygi; family Thelyphonidae; genus Mastigoproctus; species Mastigoproctus giganteus. The sequence continues at coordinate 81,482,501 of NC_143582.1, forward strand.
CTGAGGGGGGGGGGGGGAACCTGCTATCTACACCTGAGACGGACTAACAGAGCCACAGACTTAAAAAAAAAGCCCGAAAAAGTTCCTTGCGTTATCGAGAGGATTCGAACCCGGGCCTTCTCACGCGGTGCAAAGAAGACGGTGACGATACCTCTGTGCTACTCGCGCAGACGTTAAACATACCTTCTATCATACAAACATGCACATCTACATTTACTCCCAGTCATTCAATCTACCAGTATACTTATAGTCATTCTCTGTTATTCACTGATATAATTTCCTTAGTAAATTGGTATTTATATAACACATTCGTTTTAACATATCTTTGGAATCTAATACAGTAGAATACTAGTAAAATATGGACATTGTATTACGCATAACTAACTAATAATTGAATGGAATTATAATAGTAAATTTGAATTACCATAAAATTTTCACTGAGTGGGAGACTTGTTCTGGTAGGCCAGTCACACTGGGGTTATGTCAAGTTCTAGAGGATGTCACAGTTTGAGTGCTCACAGCAGGGATGATTCTCCTAGTCTCAAATACTTTTTGCGCAAGTTTGGAGAAGGCCATGAAATGCATCTCATCGGAGATGAAATCTATTCATCTCCCCGGTGTATTGGTCCTAGTTCTGTCATAAGTGCACAACTGCGGGGATGGTAATTGGGCCAGTCATATAACATATGAGCCCAATCCTCATCAACACCACAGGTACATTCAGCATCCTGTATAAAGTCGAGGTAACAATGTTGGCATTTAGGGGGCCATGCCCTTCAATGAAAAGGTAGCAAAACTCCTGGTGCAAACTAGAGTGCTGGTTGCGGGGAAACCAGGGTAACCTTCGGGAGGAATTTCCTGGTGATGTCTCCTTTTGTCTTATCTTGCCAAATCTGGTATAGGCAGGTTAGAATCCTTTTCTTTTCTTTTTTCAAATCATTTTAATCTCTAATTGAGGCCTTTATTGATAACCTCTAAAAATAGTGGCAGCACACCAGGTGGTACCTGCAATGCAGGGGTACTGACTGTGCAGCATGCCCTCGTTATTGTTAATAAAGTAGCCCGCTGGATGGATCCTGTTTTTAACAAGGAGCGAGACACCTGCTCCGTAAGTAATGACTGGGAGGAAAACTGCCTTATAAATAAGGGCTAGTGTTTTCCTTTTGAGACCCCAATCTGTTTGACTAATTCTGGCTATCATGCCAGCATAACTTCTTACTTTCCAAGCACACGCTTCTTGATTAGACCGAGGTTCGAGCCCGTGACCACCAAATACGGAGGATGCGGAAAGGTCAGAGAAGGACCACCGCATATCCCCGGAGCAATATGGCCTTAGTTGCTAATGCTCCTTAAAAAAAAAAAAAAAAAAAAAAACAAATAACAATAATAACTTACTTTCCAACTAATATGTGTGAGGTGAGGATGGAATGTTAGTTTGGCATTGAAAATAACACTAAGTACTTAATTTCGGTTGCCAGTCTTATAGTTTTCCCTGTGATTTTAACTTGAGGTGGCCTTCTAATATCTAATTTCCCTTTTAGTAATATGGACTTGGTTTTGTTATTAGAGGTAACTAATTTGTTGGTATTGGTCCAATTCTGTAAGAGGTTCAGAGCACACTTGGCTTGGGCGCCTCCGTAGCCAGGTGGGAAGAAGCAGCAGTGCGTAGCACACGCTTCTTGATTAGACCGGGGTTCGAGCCCGTCACCACCAAATACGGAGGATGCGGAAAGGTCAGGGAATGAGCACCGCATATCCCGGAGCAATATGGCCTTAGTTGCTAATGCTCCTAAAAAAACCAAATAACAAATAACAACAGTTGGCTTGATCTTCTAGGGCTTTCCTAGAGTTCCCTTTTACCAGGAGGACAAGATCATTCGCGAATGCGAGATTGTCAACCTGGCCGGTGTCAGTCTCCAGGAACTGGTTCAACATTAGGTTCCGAAAACAGAGACCCACTACTGAACCTTGTGGGCAACCACGGGCAACTCTACGCGTTATGTATTAGTGTCTGGTCTGGACTGCTATTTTTCTTTTACTAAGGCAATTTTTTATACAGTTATAGAGGTTCTGTGGAATACCAGCATGACGTACTTCCCTGAGAATGCTGGGCCACCATAAGGTATCAAAGGCCCCAGCAAAGCCAACTGAGATGGCCAGCATATAGGTTTCCTGAGTGGTTCATCTGTTCATCTTCATTGCGTCCTTCGAGCAACCAGGTTTGAAGACAAACTGTTTGTCCGACTGAAGGTCTGCATTCAGATAATGTCTTTGTAGGATACGCGACATAGGATAAGCCTTGCCCATAACTGTAACAGGGCTATTGGCCTGTATGATTTGGGGTCATCTGGAGGTTTCTCTAGGTTCTTCAGAATAAGTCTTAGGTTTGCTAGTTTCCATATAGCAGGAAATATGCCTTTGTTTAAATTATTGAAAGGTTGAGAAGGTGGTGAGGATGACTTTTTACCAGTATTCGAACCATTTCTGGTTCAATTAGGTTATGCCCAGGGCATTTTCTATCTTTTGTTCTGTGGAGTGCATTCATTAATTCCTAAAAAAAAAAACATTTAATTCCTTAATGTTTTTTTTTTAGGAATTTTAGGAGTGCATTCATTAATTCCTAAAAATAGAACCCTTTTACATTGGCATGGTAAGAGGGTTCTATTTCAGCAGAAACATAGGCCTCATTTTCACAACATATATTGGTCTGATCAGGAGTGAGAGCTTAGTTGTCAACAGGAAACATGAAATCAAGGATGTTATTTACAGTCCCATCCCATGTATATGTTGATTGTCCAGTTGTGGTATGGACAACATGTCCTTTTGGCAGTTTGTTGGTATACTACACTCCAGGGGTCTGCATATTACCAGAAGTACCAACAAGGGTCTACCATGATTCCTTTTTGTGTTCTCTTATCATTTGGGTTTATGTATTTCTCAGGGTGCGGTATATTTCTCTCCGGGCATTTCTGCAAGGGCTAGCCAGACCTCTACCTTTGAAAATGCCTTCTAGCCTGATGCATCCTTTGTCGGAGGTTCTCCCGTTCAGGACACTACCAAGGGACTTTTCGCGGAAGATGACCAGCGCCGACCCCTCAGAAATATTACATTCTCTGGCAATCCAACAGTTTAATTAGGTCTATTTTACACAAGCAGGTCTTCAGATTTTGGACACCTTTCTGGATTTATGACTTCCGTTGGTCATTTAGTTGGTTTAAGCCAAAATTTTATTTTGTATTTAGAAGGGGCAGAATCGCCATGTACAACTTTCATGCGTTCACAAATAACTTTTGATCCATTCTCTTTTGTAAAAAAAAATTGATAATGGCTCAATGCTTCAATTGGACATGCATGTTTTCCTTTGCATTGGCCACTTTAAATCTCTCTTCTTCCGTACTTCACTGTATTGAGCTTAATCTGCACATATAAGATAAAGATATTTATGAAACTATGATTAATTTACGGTTTTTTTTTTTTTTTTTTATGTATCCGCATGTTTAAAGTCAAGGCAGATAACTTATTCAACGCCTTCTCATATTTTCTTAGGCATAAATTGAAATGGTTTTACATTATTTAAAATTATGTTAAAGTAATAAATTAATTATTACCATTGGTCAAATTATTGCGAATAGTCGAACGCGAGGAGTATGCCGTACTGCATGTGTTATTATAGATAATTTAACAGACATCGCACAGTAATCTCTCTCTCTTCATAAGAATTACAAAGTAAGGGCCTTGAACTGGGAGTTTTGTCCGTATATCATAACTGTTTCAAATTCTATGCAGTGTTTTTCTTGCAGCTTTTCCTTTGTTTCTTAAAATAAAGAAAAAAAAAAAAAGAGAGAAACCTGTAATACGTAGTTCCTTGCATGGATTGAAGGTTGAGAAGAATTGCAGGCATCATCCGATATTGGATTGTATTGGAACAATGCTACAATCCTACGTCCTGTTTAGGCTTTCTATATAACAGGCCTGACGTAACGAAATGGTCAAAATAGAGCGTATGCAATAGTACATGAGTTTGAGTTGACTGTGATTTTAACTCACCTGACTGCTAAAATGCGGTAATGTTCTTGTATTCTCTCTCTCGCAAACTCCTCTAATTCTACCGTATTCGTAGTTCTAGACTATAAACAGAAAATTTATTACTACGTTGAATCCGAGTTGTCCGAAATCCTCCCTGTAATTTCTTTTCTTCGATGGGAGAAGATGACAAGATTATTAATGTTGAATATGTTGTTCTGTCTATTAATAGTTGAGCGAGGGTAGTAGTAATAGTTCTTTCTTTTACTGTCATATCCCGGTTCTATTATTCTATGTTCAGGTAGCTTTTGAGCTGTGTTTTGGAGCGAGTAGAGGGCCATATAGGGGAAGCGCAAGTGCTATTAGTGTAATACATCGCCGGAAGTATTCTTTTATAAGATTTGGGCCATTAATCCCTGTGAGTCTGCGCCTGTAGAACAGTGGTATCGTCACCGCCCTTCCCACACTCGGTGGAAAAGGCCCGGGTTCGAATCCCGTCGATGACGCGAGGAACTTTAATGGGCTTTTTTCACTCCGTGGCTGAGTTAGTCGGTCTCAGGCGTAGATAGCAAGTTTTTTCCCCAGAAACTGGGGGTTTTTGTCCAGCAAAACAGGCAAATCGACCAGAGAACACACGCAATTTACAGACACAAAACAAATGGTAGATGTAATCAATTACGGTTGACCCTAATAAATAATTAAATAATTTGATTTTTGATTTGAATCCCTGTGAGCTCCTGTTCGGCAATCCACAGCTAGTCTTTCTTCCTGTTCCAGCGAAATGCTGCAAAGAGAGTGGGGTTTGAGTTGACCGTGGTTCGAGTCTATGTGACCGTTAAAACAAGATCTTGTTGTTGTTGTTGTTATTTGGTTTTTAGGAGCATTAGCAACTAAGGCCATATTGCTCCGGGATATGCGGTGGTCATTCCCTGAATGACCTTTCCGCATCCTCCGTATTTGGTGGTGACGGGCTCGAACCCCGGTCTAATCAAGAAGCGTGTGCTACGCACTGCTGCTCCTTCCCACCTGGCTACGTAGGCGCCAAAGATCTTGTTGTCTCTTTTTTGTAGACTCCTTTGATCCTATGAGGCCTACAGGGGCTCTTGACATTTTTTGATTTTCCTGATGTATCACACATGCACAGTACTCGAGTTAAGTAGCGGCTGCAAGAAATAATCAGAAAAAATAGTTTGGCACCTTATTCAAGTGAATTATATATCTTTATTGCAGGCCGTGATTGGTTACATGATTGCCTGATGCAATAATACCCACAACAGCGACAATGCTAAGGGTTTAACATTAAATAACTTATACAGGAAAAATTACTTAAAACATATATTAGGACATAAAACGTATAATTACATATTTTACATATAAAATTAATATTAACGTGTGAAATGAAGACACATGAAAAGCGATGAAAAGAGGATGGCAGTCACTCATTTGAAGACGAAAGCTGGTCCCTGATGATGCGTCTTCTGTACGATTTGTCCTCTATGAACTTTTTGTAGTCCACATCCATCTCCTGGACATTGTGGAGCATCTCCATGGGTAGGAATCTATCCCCTATTCTGAGCCTCCACGCCACAGACTGCAGAGCGGGGAGGGCTCTTAAAGGTTTTGGGGGGATCCTCCAATTGCACATCTGCCAAAAATTTGGCGTATTGACTTCACCCGCTATCATTTTAATTGACACAAGCAAGCGGAGGGCAAATATCCGTTTGGAGACTTTTCTGTAATTTAGAAGTTGGGTGATATCTGAAGTATGTCTGAGTGGTGGCAGTTTATGCTTGAAGAGGATCCACCGAAGAAGCCAGTACTCATCAGATGCAATGGTTTTTAGCGTGGTTTTCGTTGCCGACGCCCATATTTCTGACCCGTAGGTGATGGCTGGCTGCAGAAACCGATATATGTATTGGAGCGTGTACTCAGGCTCTGTGACATGAAGGAGGTGTTGTTTGGCAAGCCATCTTGCTCTGCAGACCTTGTTGTGAATGTCTGCAACATGGTGTTTGAAACTGAGTTTAGGGTCGAATATAACACCGAGATCTTTGTGCTTGATGACTGGGGTGATGGGGGTTCCGTGCATTTCCAAGTTTAGTTGCGTTGGGTTTGATTTGAGGGAAAATACCATTTGTGCAGATTTTTTTGGATTTATCTTAAGAGAGAACTGTGCCAAGTATGTAATCAGATTCTTGAGGCTGTTGATAATGTTTCCAGAAACAGAATCAGGTCGGGCGGTCCCGTTGATCCGATAGAGGAGCTTCAGGTCGTCTGCATAACTGATAAATTCTGTTTGCTGACACAGGAATGGGTGGATGGCAGCCGTAAAGAGGAGCCCTGAGAGGACTCCGCCCTGGGGTTCACCTACACAAACTTTCCTTGTGTAAGATTTTTTATTCACAGTCAAGTGAAGGACCCTGGTCGTAAGTAGCGACTTCAAGAATTCTAGTATGTTGCCTTTTATCTGGTATCCATCCTCACAAAGTTGCAGGAGGGGCTGGATGTCTATGCTGTCGAATGCAGACTGGATATCCAGATAAACAATTGCCATCTCAGCCCTATCTTGTAGAGCCCCCAGAATGGTGTTGGTGGTTTGTAATAGGTTTGTTATGGTGGACCTGCGTTTCAAGGCATAGTGAATTTATGGTGATTCACATGGCAGAACCTGGTTGGTTAGGATAGGAAGAAGGCATTTCTCCATGACTTTGAGGAGACATGAGGCTTTCATTATTGGCCTGAATTGTGAAATTGATGTCGCTCCTTGTGTTTTGGGGATTGGTCGGACAATATATTGATACCAGGCTGTTGGGAAACTTTGCGTTGTGAGGATTCCATGAAGATACTTAGGAGTGCATCAGTGATGTATACACTAACGCTCTTAAGGATGAATTGTGGGACCCCATCATATCCAGTGCAAGACGTTGGTGGGATATCATTGATGGCCTGGATAAGCTCTGTTTTTGCGATGATGATGGAAGCGAGGACATCTCGCTGACAACTGTTGTGTATGCTCTTAAAGTCTGATGCTGACTTTGGATTAAATCTTGTGATGTAGTCTAGCCATTCAATTGGATTAAGTTGTTGAGGGAATTCATCATGCCTTGCCTTAAACGGTGCTTTCCCGATCTTGATTGTTTTGTCGATATAGGCTTTAATGGCTTCAGATTTGCTTCTATTGAACTGGGCGCGGGCTCTTGAGTATGCCATTCTGTCTAGTGGGTCTAATTTTGCTTTCCATTTTGCATGTAGTCTTTGTTTATTCCGAAATTTAAGGCTGAGATCTTGGGTCCACCATGCTTTGCTTCGACAGGAGATTGAAACTGTTTTTGACGCTGCAGTTCGAGCAATAGACTGCAGCCAGCAGGTAAGAAAGTGCAGCCCGAGCTGTGGATGACATTGGTTTAGGGCTTCCCAAGGAAAAATAGATGCTGCGAAGCAGCATTTCTCTGGATTGAGAAGAGAAGGGCTAATCACTGTCTTCTTAACTGGTGCCTGATGTTGCCAGGATGTCCTGGGAGTGATTGGAAGAATGAGGCCTACTGGTAGATGGTCTGACATGAAGGCTGTTTCCTGTTGGCTGTCAACGGTGAGGGTGTCTGTTGCAAATATTAGGTCTAACATGTTAGAGCCTCTGGTAGGGGAAAAATTCTGGAGGGTCAGACCTACTGATGCCAGATTAGAAGATAACAATTTACGAAGACTGTGTTGGCCTGAGCTAATATTAAAGTCTCCACACACTAGTAATGTTGCTTTAGGGTGGCATTGATTAATGATCCAGTTGGAGATCTCTTGTAAAGTGTTCTTTACTGTGGGAGGGGGATGTAGACTGTGCACACGTCAAGTCTGTGGCCTTGAATGCTGAGTGAGGCTCTTGCAGCTTCAAACAGTTCTGTTTTTAGTGTTGCTGAGCTTGTCAGTGAGAATTTTTTTGTGTTGAAGAGAATGCCTACACCACCACCAGTTGTCCGTTCCCTGGAGGCAAAAATACCCGAGAAGCAAGTGGCTTGAGAAAATGCGAGGTCTTCTTCATTGGGGGACAGCCATGTCTCTGTGATACAAATGACGTCATACCACCTTGACAAAAGAAGAATTTCCATTGTCTGAAGTTTATTTCTCAGACTTCTAGTATTCTGATAGAAAATTGTGCACATTAAAGAAGTTTGGATGTATGCCCTTGTTGGAGCTCTGATGGCCTTCATCAATCGTCTATGGTTCCTTCTGGAGGTAGTTCTCACCTCAATCTTCATATGTCTTCCCTCAGGCATTTGTGGTGGGTGATCATGTTGCTGGCAAGCTTCTGTGAGAGTGTTTGAACCTTTAAGAAGGTCCTGCTCAGTATAACCGGAATGTTCCTCCCCAAACTTAGACTTAATGGCGGGTCTGAGTCAGGTTTTCCTTTCATTATTTGTGGTTTCGATACGTTGGGGATACCGCATCCAGGTAGAGGTACGCTTTGTAGTGTAGAAGTGTTTCACTAGTGCCCCTGCAGGCCAAGAAGATGCAAGGCTGAGTAGATTGATTTTGAACGTATTCGGAATTTTTAAATCGAATATCCTTAAAAAGACGCTGCGTTGTGTATAGTTATGTAAATGACATCAACTTTACGTGAACAACTGATTTCCTTCATTTTTACTTCTATATAGTTTATTGAGTATCGTTTGGTACATAAATAAATAAACGTTTTTTTTAATGTATACCTATGCATATTAATGCTTCTTTAGCTTACTCATTCAAATTAGATATTATATGAATTAATTACAGTTAATCACAGTTTAATCCAAAAAATTCCATAAAACTGGCACCGAATCGGACCTGAATTTGTGCTGTAGAACTGTAACTGTAACTGTATTTCAAACTGATATACATATTTTTATAATGAATTAGTGTTGAAAATATTAATATAATAGTATTTCGGGATATACCTTCCTGGCTCTTAGGCCCGAAAGGTTTGCTTTATAAAAGTTATAATCTGTAATTGGTGGCGAAACGGTATCCATATGATGTCGCCTTTTTATCATTGAAAGTAAACTGAATCATCCGTTTCAGTGGAACCGACTGGCATGACTTTAAAAAAATATATATATAGTGTTGTTTTTCTGGACATGGCGTTTGTGGAATTTGTCACGCTTCTTCTAGGGACTGCTTCAATTTTAATCAGTAGTGAAGTATCCCAAAGTTCCCCTCCCTATTCTAAACATTTCCACAGATTACAATTTATAAAGATATTTGAGAACCACCCCGAGATACTGTTTTTTTTATATTAAAAAAATAAACAAATGCTGATCGTTTTCAGTATTATGTGAATGCTTTAGAACCGCGTACTGCAAACAAATTACGTGTTCCTTGACAGAATTGATCTCTTGAAGCAGGAATGTTTGTATATCTCGGGGGATTTTTCACTGTGCGAGTAATTATAGTTTGTTTGCATTTCTTGTGATAGAATTAACTTGCACATAGTACAAATGCCGTCATGTAACGATCGATGGTAAGTTTCATTACGAAAGATTGATACTCACTTATGACAGTAATTAATTTGTTAAGGTGGAATTTAATGTATTCAGTTTAAACTGAAACAAATGCAATCAAATGATTTTGATTATACATTTCGTTCCATGTTAATTCAGTTTATGTGAAATTTGATTTCTTGTTTTTGAAGTGCAAGATGTATAATCAGTGACCAGAATAGGTTATTCTAGTGAATTGGAATAATTTATTTTGAAAATGAGAATAGCATGTTGAATGAAATGTCTTAAGGGATAGAGAAATGTGTACACATTTCTCTATCCTTTAAGGAAAACATTTATTTATGAAGGACCAACCCCTGATATATATATTGTATAAGCAGTGCTTTTTTTGGGACGGTACGCAACGGTACGGCGTACCGGCACCTTTATTAACAGTGACGTGTGACATTTGGATGCAATGCACTTCGAAATTTGTAATATTCTGTAATTTTTTTTTTCACATGTTTACATACTATTCAAATAGGCTTCAAATTATTTAACTCAATTTGCATTTTTCACTGTCTATTGTTAAGATATTTTCTACATAAAACTGTATAACCATTTTCATAATTCTAAATTACTCAGTCGGACCTTTATTTAACGAAGTCCTTTTATAGCGAATTATTTTGAATTCCCCTTGGAAGTAACGTTTAAAATAGTTTCCGTTGAGCGAAGAAAATTTTCATATAGCGAACGGATTAGGAGAGAATTAACTCGGTACGCAGTGTTCGCATTTCTGGCCTTTAGGCAATTTAGGCAATTAGTGCTGCTGCGCGAATTAAGAGAGCTAAAGTGATTACCATTCTGCAACTTAGTGGTACCTGGTAAAACCTATCCAACCACCTGTCCCACATACGGAGAATTCGCGCTGGTCAACAATGAGCAGATCAAGGGGTATTCCCAATGGGCTCTGGTCCACCTTCTATTGCAGTGGTGTTCAAACTTTTCCCGTACTGGGGCCATATTAAAAAAAAATTCAAAGATAGATTTCTTTATGCTGATTCAGTTGACTTTCCGGGCGGGCCGTAGGTTGGACACCGCTGTGAACGCTGTGAATCAATTGTAAGTGCCTCGTTCGAGAATTAGGAGAGAGCGATTTTCTTTTACCCCCAAAAATAATCACCTGTTCTTTGTGGATGTGCATTATCGATATTTTTCCCTATCTCTGTTTACATGATCACAGTACCTGAATATCGAATGACACTAACATTTTGGACAGTTTCAAAAAAGAAAAAAGAAAAAATTCAAATTTAGGAACTAATGACAACATAGATGACGAGAGAAGGAAAACGAGGGCAACGAAGGTTTAAACCTTCTAAACAAGAATTGTTGCCATTTGATAAAAATGAAGGTAGAAAATTGTCAATTAGGTTACAATTAAATGAAAGACATACAATTCGTGGATTTCGGGAATACCAATTTGCATTTGATGGACGCTCTGAGTATGATACCAATTTCATCGAGTTAATGTGAACGAGGATTTTCACAAATGAATCTTATCGCCAGCCTAACAAGAGCTTCGTTGATGACAAAAATAGTTTCTTCACTACTGTTTCTTAAATTTGCAGGCCCCCGCTGACCCGCTTCGATCCAGCAAAATATGTCGATTCGTGGCTACTTCGGAAACGTCATTCAACAACCGACACACAAAGAGGAAGAAGGCGCCTCCGTAGCCAGGTGGGAAGGAGCAGCAGTGCGTAGCACACGCTTCTTGATTAGTCCGGGGTTCGAGCTCGTCACTACCAAATACGGAGCATGCGGAAAGGTCAGGGAATGACGACCGCACCGGAGCAATATGGCCTTAGTTGCTAATGCGCCTAAAAACCAAATAACAACAACAAAGAGGAAGAAAAGAAGTCGGCAAAGGGTGTCGGATGAGAACTTAATAAAACTTTTGAATATTCTACAAAAATTTTATGAAATTAATTTTAATTATGTTATTTATTTTTACTTATTTTTAGGGTCTGTAGTCTATCGAAAGACCCTTATAATGTCACTCGGTTCTGTCCTTCCGTCCGTCTGTCGCAGCATTGTATCTCTGGAACCACTCTACCTACTGACTCGACATTTTGCATGGGTTTGTACATCATGTGGGCCAACATAATGCCATATTGAACGTTGTTGACAAAAAATTGTCTGAGAAATGGATGGGCAAAATGTGGGAGGACAAAAAATGTTGTCGACAACCTATAGCTTATTATACATCGTTGGAAAGAGCTCAGAGAGTAGGTTTAAAATATAATTTTAAAATATTTTTAAAATTAAAAATGGCGGCGCCAGATAGGAAAATGTGAATAATTTTCGTGTCTCCCCCTATTTCCGCCGCTAGTGGAGCTAAAAATTTAAAAATCACATTAGCTATGCGTTATTCGATGCTTATCAAGGGAAAACTAAACTATTCCAATTGAAATCAATCATTTACTTTTATGTTAAAAAAAAAAAAAAAAAAAAAAACAATTATTGCACTTCAATAGCGAGTTTCCTTGTACTAAGTAACTCTCCTTTTGATGTCAAAAAGGTTGCTAAATAGTTAGTTAATAATTCTATAAAGGTCATTTATAAATTTTGAGACGAAAAGTATTTTTTAAAAATTTTCAAAGCCGGAGTTGTCCCGACAAGGAGGTACTCAGAGCCAGTTTTGAGGTGCCTACTGCACCTCAAAAGTTTTGAGGTGGGTAGGCACCTGCGCGGAACCTTGCACCGCCCTCACCTGCCAGTCGCTTCTCCCCCAAGAGTTTAATCGCTTCTCCATGAAGAAATCTGAGTCGCTTCTCCCACCCTTGTCATTCACAAAAACTGGAAACACTCTGACAACGTTTTCGTTAGTTCCTTGGTTTTAGGCCAAGTCTGGGTACGTTTTTCAGTTACCATAAAGCTCTCGATTTAAGATTACAGGCAGGACTCGCATAACGTGAGTTCGATTAACGCGATTTTCAGTTAACGCTATTTGAAAAATTATACCACTTTTCACTTTACATGATGCAAATTTCAAGTTAACGAGATCTTTATTATTATTTTTTATGCGATAGTTTAAAAAGATCAATTAACAAACGTTTGTCTTGTGCCCGCCTCGCTGTGTTCCATCAACCATCGGAAGAAGACGTGTTACTTGTTTGTCTCCTGCTAATAAAGTAAATGCACACTTGCATAAAAATTCAAATTTTTAAATGAGCCAGATGAATATGTTACCGCGAAGGAGATAACGGTAAAAGAATTAGATGAAATCTTTCGTATCGCAGAGAACTTCAAACCTTTTGTTTGAGGTTCTCTGCGATATTCATTTCACCAGAGCCCAGAGAAGATTGTTGTCGGCTATCGGAAATTGATTGATGAAAAGAGAAAGTCAACACTCTTCAAATATTTCCGCAACAGTCATTTCTTCACTGTGTATTTTATGTCAGAGGTTCCCAAACTTCTCGGTTCACGGCGCCCTTAGTGTCTCAGTAATTTTTTCAAGGCGCACCCAGACCAAAAGAAATACCTAACAGTTTCGTTTAGTAGTTAGGTCCAAACAACTTAATAAGAAATGTTGAAACTGAACTACCTCGAGCTAGTAGTTCGCGCGGTGTCCAACAGATGTCGAGTATCGCTGTGTTTCCCTCGAAAATTTAAAATATTCCGCGGCGCACAGTTTGGGAACCGCTGTTTTATGCAATAAACATTTAATTCTATAATTATTTTCATTATCTTTTACATTGTATACAATTAAAAATTTATTTAAAGGATATTTTTAAAATTCTTTATGGACATTCCAGAAGGTCAAGGACCAATTATAATTTTTCCTATTGATTATTATATTCGATTAACGCGTTTCTGTTTTGCGCGATGCGCTTGCGGGACGAATTAATCGCGTTAATCGAGGCCAGTCTGTACTACACTAACGACCATTCGTGACTACGGACCCTTTCATCCGGAGTGCCCGGCACTGAGTAGTTGACTTATTTATTTATTTTACTCACATTTAATTATTTTTTTATATACTTGAATAATACATTTATGCTTAATAAACTGTTAATATTCTAAATTTGTTGTTCTTAATCCAAAAACAGTACTACTAAAGTAATAATATCAGGAAAAAACTTTTTTTCAGAAAACTTTTCATATCCTTTTTAATTTTCAATTTTTCTTCATAGCAAAGAATGAATACCGGCACCTTTTTTTTTTTTTTTTTTTTTTTTTACAAAAAAAGCACTGTGTGAGAGAGAGAGAGAGAGAGAGAGAGAGAGAGAGAACCCATGTCTTGCATAGGATGCAAAGTTCATCGATAATGCGGAATCCGGGATAACAAATGTCCAATTCAGAATTATCATTAAAGTGAAAACCTAATTCGAGTGGTAGAAAGAATGAAAATTTTAAATTCCTTTTTTAGACGCGATCGGATTTCTTCAATTTTATGTAACAAATCAACTCCCGGTGGACTCATTTTCATGAAATTTTATATTCAGTTCTTTTAGAAAGATTTGTCTCGCCTTACCAAATTTTATTAAAATCTAAGAATTAAAAGTCCAGCAATTATTATTTCTTTCTCCTTTTTTTCATACAATTTGTATGGAAAAAAAAATTTCGCAGATTGAATGTAGTTTTAATGCAGTATTGTTAGTTTTACAGTCATTGTACGCTTTACGTGTGTACGTATGTAACGCTCATGAATGCGATGTCGCATTCATGAAGTTTTTTGTGTATTTCTTCATGAATGCGATGTCACATTCATGAAGAGATACACATGAGAGAGAGAGAGAGAGAGTGAGAGAGAGAGAAGACTTAAAAAGTATATGGGAACTTAATTACACATCCCCTCCCCAGGGGCTCACATCTGGTGAGTATGGGCTTGGCACACCCAGTTTCCTGAGCTGGATATCATTATTCTTCTCTTTCTTGTTGATTCCCTTTTACTTCTGACTCTCTCTCTCTCTATATATATATATATTTTTTTTTTTGCTGGTGCAGCATAAGCCTCAGGCTTCCATGCACCATATGATTAATAATAATAATAACTAATAATAACTGTATAATATTTGTTATACAGTTGTAATTAAACTGCTGAACTGTATGATTAAGTTTAGAGAACGTAAAACTATAGAGTGTTCTATACAATTATAATATTAGTAATTAATTATATTAACTAGAATTATATTTACTTTTCCCTTTTATTAATCGCAGAAAATGAAAAAAAAAAAAAAAAAAAAATCGAATGTGCGCAGCAATTTAACCCCCTGCGTACATTAACTAACTTGTTTTGTAAAGTTTCCGGTGAACTAATTTTACTTAAATCAGTGAGCTCTATTTTTCCCATTCACCTGCATTATGTCCATTAAATAATAACTTAATTAGAAGATATAGAGATGATTCAAAATATAACCACAGTTTATTTATATTTAAAATTTTTGTCCTTAAGATTTTGCAGATAAAGGTACCAAAGTGTGGCAGTGCACTGATCACAGTGTACGAATGTGGGATTTACTTAAAGATGTAATTAACATCAGGGGTAAAGGTGACTACAGTGGTCTCAGATAGTTTTTAAATTCTGTACAGTGGGACCAACTGATAATGTTACCAACAGCAAATTCTAAGTGGGAAGCATTCAAGGAATTAATCGTGGATGCAACTAGGCTTGGAATTTGCTGTTGGGCCTAAATGGTTTTCAAATGAACTAATGAGAATCGTGGTAGAGAACAAAAATTCATGGGTTGCATATAAATTATCAGGCGACACAAAAGCCTATGGCAGATATAAGCTAGTCTATAATCAAGTCACAAAGGAGATTAGGCAAGCGAAGGCAGATTACGATAAATCTTTGGCAAAGGATGCTAAGAAAAACAGCAAGGATTTCTTTACTTATATAAACTCTAAAAGGAAGGGGATGAATCACATTGGTCCACTTGATATCGATGGTTCGACTGTTGATGATCCTGCTCAGATAGTAAACAAAATGAATGAGTATTTTGCATCTACATTCACACACGATGAGTTATTATGGAAGGAAAATGCCAGAGGTTCATCAAATTGTAATAGGGTGCTTAATGATTTTGTAATAGGTGAGAGAAAAGTGGAGGAGAAATTGTTGAAGTTAAACATAAGAAAGGCATCTGGGGTGGATGGAATCTATCCAGTTATATTAAAGGAGGCAGCAAAGGAACAAAGCAAACCAATGATAATTATGAGAGCATCCTTGGACTCAGGGGAAGTCCCCTGAGTCCAAGGAGATGTACTGGGGATGTGCAAATATATCCCCAATTCACAAAGGGGGATCAAAGGGTGACACGAGTAATTACAGACCAGTTAGTTTGACTTCTGTTCCGGGTAAAATAATAGTCACTGGTTAAAGATGCATTGGAGGATCGTCTAGACAAGACTGCAGCAATAATACAGACACAGCATGGAAAATCTTGTCTGACAAATTTGATTGGATACTTTGATGTGGTTACAAAGGAACTCGATGAATAAAATAATTTTGATGTCATATACTTAGATTTCAGGAGAGCTTTTAACACTGTTACACCTAGAAGATTACTGTACTAATTGGAGTAGAATAGTATTAAGCTTATGTTGCTACAACGGATAAAAGGATGGTTGAGTGGGAGAAGGCAGAGAGTGGTAATCAGTGGACGCTGATCTTCGTGGACTAATGTTATTAGTGGAGTCCCACAGGGTTCGGTGTTGGGCCCACTGTTGTTTTGTATATTTATCAATGATATTGATGAAGGCATATCAGCTTTAGTGTCGAAGTTGCAGATGATACAAATGTTGGCAGGATTGTTAATGCCAGTAATGGCATTGTGCTACTGCAAAAGGATCTAGAAAGTTTGGACAGATGTGCTGAGAAGTGGCAACTGAAGTTTAACATTGACAAATGCAAAGTACTGCATATGGATAGAAATAACTCCAGAGGAACCTACCAACTGTGTGGTACTACACTTAAGGTGGTAGAAAATGAAAAAGACCTAGGAGTAATTTTGTAGTCAGATACGAAGTTTTCTGAGCAATGAAGATAGGCTGCAAGAGCAGATCATGGGATTTTGTCAATGATATACAAGAATTTTGCTAGCAGCGAAAAGGAGGTGTTTATTCCTTTGTATAAGGCAGTGGTCAGGTCACGCCTTGAGTGCTGCATACAGGTCTCGAGGCCTCATTTTAGGAAGGATGTAGATTTGCTTTAGCGTGTACAGAGAAGGGCAACAAGATTGGTGAAGGGGCCTCTTACCAAGAGAGGCTTAAGTTCTGCAAATTGCAGCGGCTGGAGACTAGGCCCCTGCGAGGTGATATGATTGAGGTGTGTAAGGCCTTGAATGGGTTGAGCACGCTGAATTCTGATGGGATTCTTCCTCTTGCTCAGATTACGAACCTAAGGGAGAATAAATTTAAATTGAGGAACGACAGTTGTAAAATAGATGTGCGGAAATTTGTCTTTAGTCAGCGGGTGATTAATTGGTGGAACAAACTTCCATCTGTCGTTGTGGAAGTTGATAGCCTAAATAAATTCAAGGAAGAATTGGACAAACATTTAGAGGTAATGGTTGTGTGATTTTTTTCTCTTTTGGCTGATGCTACATAAGCTCATACGCTTTTTTTTGTTATTTTTATGAAAACCCCAAACACGAAAGGTATCAAAACCTATAGTACTTAGTACCGTGCATGGGTTGAAGGAGAAGTATGGGGCAAGGGGATGCCGGAAACTTTGCTGTAGAAACTAAACATGGGTTTCACCACTTCAAACCTCCAATAAGCAAAGTGGTGGTATTTCACTGGTTGATGAAATCATCTACATGCCTCTATTACTATTTAAAGTTAAATCTTTTTTTAGGGTGCATCTGATAAGCACTATTTTGTACAAAATTACTCATTGGGATACCGCAGAAATACGGTATTCTTGTACTCTCCAACTTGTAAACGGTAACTGGGGGGGGGGGGGGCTGAGACTGAAAATAACTGTCAACGTCGAATATTTTTGAAATTATTGTTTCTTCCCTTTTCGGATTATTATCTAACAGTCTTATAGTCTTTTCGTGGACTAATGTTTTAGTGGAGTCGCATAGGTTCGGTACTGGGCCCGTTGTTGTTTTCTGTATTTATTAATGATATTATCAGAGGAAGCAAACAAGGCAATCATGAAGCTAGAAGAATATCTGCACTACATTGGCCTGAAACTTAATGAAAAGAAAACTGCCCAAATGACCTTCACCAACAAAAAGAAGGAAAATGAAATTACGATTTTTGTGAACAATACCAGAGTCCAAAAATCTCCCGCACATGTCGACCTTGGCCTTAAGTGGGATGAAGGATTAAACTTCATACCTCACTTCGAACACATTAGGAAAAAGACATACGCAGCACCCTGGAGCACTAGACAAGAACTCACCGGTCTCCGAAGCCCTCATCTTATGATCCAATACATCTTTAAATGCGTTACACCGATTCCGTTGTACGCATCGACTATATGGTCATCGGCCCCATTAGAGCAACATCAAGGCCTTCTTAGGAGTAGAATACTGGCTCCTGAGATGGCTTAACAAGATCGCCGGGAAACCGTTTACCATCTCAAGAGCGGTCTTGTTTGCCAATCTGGACATCACACCCTGGAAGTATATCATCATAACTAGAAACATCTTAACTCTGGCAAAGCTGCTAACGGAGAGAACAGATGCGCCGAAAGTGGGAAACGTGATCACTCGCCCTCTGATGATACAACCGAGAATAAACAGGGAAGAACCAAGTCTCAAGTGCCAATTGACTCAACTGGATTCTCTGGGGAGATTTTTCCACACAAATACTGTGAATTATTTTAATAATTTAAATATAGATCCAGAGAAACTATGTACAGACAAAATGTATAGGACAGAAATCTTTGGTAATGTGTACCGGCAGGTACAAATATAATAAGAAGACTAATTTCATAATTTATATAATAATATTTAGCATTTAACAATCATTTAGTAATTAATTAAACCAACTTAACAATTAATTCATTAACCACATGATCTGTGTTTTTTCACCTCCAAATTTTGTAAATAAGTTCATGTAAATACTGATGTAATGTAACCACGCCCTCTACACATGTGCTGTTTATGGGTGTCTCGAAAGAGAAATAAACAGATAATAATAATAATAATAATAATAATATTGATGAGGGTTTATCAGACTTAGTGTCTAAGTTTGCAGATGACAGAAAGGTTGGTAGGCACCTCCGTAGCCAGGTGGGAAGGAGCAGCAGTGCATAGCACACGCTTCTTGATTAGACCGGGGTTCGAGCCCGTCACCACCAAATACGGAGGATGCGGAAAGGTCAGGGAATGAGCACCGCATATCCCGGAGCAATATGGCCTTAGTTGCTAATGCTCCTAAAAACCAAATAACAAACAAACAAACAAAGGTTGGTAGGGTGATAATAATGCCAGTAATAAAGGTATGGTACTGCTGCGATCAGATCTAAAAATGTTACGCAGATGCATGGAGAAATGGCAATTGAAATTGAGCATTGATAAATGCAAAGTACTTCATATGGCTAGCAGTAATCTCAGTTACGTACCAACTCGATGGTACTTCGCTCAGGGTAATGAAATATGAAAAGGAACTAGGGGTAATTGTGCAGTCAAATATGAAGTTTTCCGATCACTGCAGATAGCTGGTGGGATTTTGTCAATGATATACAAGAATTTTGCTAGCATGAATAAAACGATGATCGTCCCATTGTATAAGGCACTGATCAAGTCTCATCTTCAGTATTGCATGCAGGTCTGAAGCCTTATTTTAGGAAAGATATATAGCTGCTGGAATGGGTACAGAGAAGGGTAACGAGACTGATGATTGGAACAAAGAGATGCTGTTACCACGAACGGTTTCATTTCCGCAAATTGCAGCGCCTAGAGAATAGGCACCTGCGAGGTGACAAAGCTCCAGGCGCTGCTTGAGGTATTTAAGGCTCTGAATACGGCTCTGAGCAAACTCAGTTCTGATGGGAGTCTTCCTCTTGCTCGTGACTATGCACATGAGAGGGGCATAAATTCAAATTGAAGGATGGTTGCAGGACAGATGATAGATGTGCGGAAATTTACCTTCAGCTAACAGATGGTTGATTGTTGGAAAAACTTCCATCTACGGTTGTGGAAGTGGATAGTTTAAATAAATTCAAGGAAGAAGTAAAGAAACTGTTATAAAGTTAGAAACTGTTATATGGATGGGTTAAATGGGATTTTTTTTTTTTTTTTTTGATTGCTGTATAAGCTTGCTTTCTTTCGTCATTTGCCACTGTTAATACTAATATTAACTTCTTTGTGGTAATGTGGCGGAGCACCGTCACATTACCACAAAGGAAATTCTATAATGTCTAAATATACGATGCCTGTGATAGGTCTGCGCGGTTAGCACAGTAGTAGCATCACATTCTTCCCACACCTGGTGGAAAAGGCCCGGGTTCGAATCCCGTCGATGATGCGAGGAACTTTAGTGGGCTTTTTTGACTCCGTGTCTGAGTTAGTCGGTCTCAGGCTTAGATAGCAAGGTTTCGCCCCCAGAAACTGGGGTTTTTCGTCCAGCAAAAGAGACAAATCGACCATAGAACACACGCAACTAACAGACATAAGACACAGCACAACAGATGATTCGGGTGGCCTAAATATAATAGTTTTTAGATTCCCGTGATAGTAGCTTCTCCAGAAAAAAAAAATTCTAATCTCATCGCGCAAAAGGAAAAATTCCAACGTGATTAATTTGTGCTGCCATCTACTGCAGCGCGTGCGTTTTCCGGTTGATGAATAAAAACTTGAATATATCTTTCGTCACTGGAAGTGGTTTCAGGTTTGTGTTATCTACTCTATTCACACAATAAAGTTATAGTTTTGTACAAGACGTTTGTGTTCGCTTTGTATATATAGGGTGTCTCAAAAAATATTGGTACAAACGTTTAGGGGAGGTAGGTAACATCTAAAGGAATGTGAATCGCAAAGGAACCCATAACCGGAAACGTCACGGGAAAGTAGTAGCAGAGGCACAAGAAGCAGAAATGACACAAGACAGTAATTAGTGGCTAACATTTATTTTATATAATATTAACAATGGAGTACTAGATGGATGCATTTCATGGTGTTACGACAGATGCTCGAAGGTTCCACCATGAGACGCGATGCATGCGTGACATCGACGCAGCATGAATTGGCGGACAGGGTCGAACACACCTGGAGTTTCTTTGACAGTAGCAGCAACGCAGACGAGTCCCGCCACGAGATCCATTTCCGTCTCCACAGGCGATTCGTACACGATAGATTTGAGGGCCCCCCCACAGAAAGAAATGAAGCCTCGATAAATCAGTTGAGCGTGGGGGCCAGGCAATGGATCCACCACGGCCAATCCATCGACGCCCAAAACGCCTGTTCAAATGGTCACGAACACACCTTCCATAATGGACAGGCGCCCCGTCATGTTGAAACCAAATGTTGCGTCTCACATTTGCTGGAACATCGTCAAGTAGAACTTGTTCAAGTTCTACCAAGTTCTACTTGACAAGTTCAAGAAAGATCCGATATTTAGCCGAGTTCATGCGGGATGGTAACAGGTATGGGCCGACTAAGCAGTCACCGACCATATCTGCCCACACATTTATTGCGAAGCGATGTTGTGCAGCATGGGGGCGCACACCGTGTGGGTTGTCGTGAGCCCACATATTAGCATTGTGCTGATTGAATAAGCCTTCCCGAGTGAAATAAGCCTCATCCGTGACCAAAACATAGGCTGGAAAATTCAAGTCTTGAACACTTTCTTGGAGAAACCACTGCGCAAAAGCCACACGTACAAGGTGATCTTGAGGGAGCAGTAACTGAACTCTTTGCATGCATCAGTAACTGATGCATGCTCTTCGTGCGGTGACTACTACTTGAATGAGTAAATCAGAAATATTCCCTCTCGCGAACTGATGAACAGCGCCGTGTACCGACTTACGGTGACGTTTCTGGTTATGGGTTCCTATGCGATTCACATTCCTTTAGATGTTACCTACCTCCCCTAAACGTTTGTACCAATATTTTTGAGACACCCTGTATATTGGAATTTTAGTAATTGCAATTTTTGGAATTTTAGTACATATATTTCCATATTAGGTGTTGTTGTGTTATTCAACACCTTCACTGTTTGAATACGAGGAAGTTTTTTTTTTTTCAACTATTTTCGCTGATCTAGTTAAAACCTTCCTGTTTCAGGCAGTTGTACTCCATTTTACTTTATGCTATTGAATCTTTCATTTCACATTAGAGATATATTTCTGTCCAATTCTCCACATTGCCCTGATATTGTTAAAATGATTATTCCCTGATGAAATTTTGATGTATTGACCCTCTAGCTAGGTGTAATATAAAATGAAACATTTTAATTAAATAGTATCTTCGTTTAAAATGAGGATTTGTACATTATATATTGGTTACTTCAGTGTTTATGATTCAATGTCTGTGTAATGTGTTTATTAACTAAATATGTTTGGTGTGCACAGTGGATTATTTTGGAATTTAGCCTATACGTTCAACGAGCATTTGGTTATGGCTTTTGTTTTTAGTTAAGGTATGGGAAATACTTTCGGTTTTCATTCATGGTTTACTTTACTAACTTGACATGTGAAACTTTCCTTCTTATTGAACATAGTCATATTACTCTCTGTTTTGAAGTTACATGTGTTATCTACCTGTGTAACCCCTAGCATGTCTCTATTGCGGTTTGTTACATACTGTTTAATACTACAATAAAGATTATTTATTTTATTGTACGCGGTTTATTCTCTATTAACAATATTGGTTATATATGTATCTATGATACAGTGTATTAATGTTTTCAGCAGTAGAGGCAAATATATATTTGCCACTACTGATATATTTCATAGGGTGTTTTAAAAAAAAAAAAAAAAAAAAACTACGAAAAATATCACAACCAATTTTGTTTTTCGATTTGCATCACTTTTGCCATATAAGCACCCAATATATTCTTTTATATAAACTTTAGTTCGTTGTCATAGCAGTCCATTAAGTTGCAAACACCGTGTAATAAAATGTTTTCTATGAAAAAGCTCTTTAAAGGTAATCTTCCTTTCGGTTGATAAGGTACGATGATTTACTCTCGTTTGTGTTTAACAAAGCTTACTTGTGATTTATTGTCTGCAAGGATTTGATCTTTTACTGAAGAATGAAAAGGGAAGGCAGACACGCTCAGTGTTTTCATGATATTATCGACCTAAAGCCGTGGACTTCCTCGATATTACTAGTTCTCTAGTGAAGCTGAAGGTCAAGAAAAAAAAATCTGAAAAAAAAGGCGTCCACAACGATCGTGTGTAGCTCGATATTTCAATAAATATTATTAGGTAGCTTAACGTCTAAATTAAGAATTGTGTGGAAAACATTATAAGAGCAATGCGTGATGCGAAATTAAATGGTCGTCTTCTAGAAATTTCCGTGAGATGGCATCATAACTAAAACAGTTGTCGGTCTCTTTGTAAATTACTGCGTCGTTTAAGAGCAGGTGATAATGCCAAACGCTACAGGAAGGTTTGAAAGACTGAGTTTCGGCATATAACAGGGTGTAAATTATAGTATATTATCTATTCAGCTGTAAACCATGGTTTCGCCCTGTGGACAGATTTGTCTTCTGTATCAGTAACAAGCAAGTCAGTTTTGGGGTAACATTTATGAAGTTGCAGTACTCACAGGATAACAGTAAGTGTTATCCTGTGAGTACTTTGGTTTAACCTTAAACCTTAAACTTTGGTTTTAAGTTTAAGAAAACTTGTACCACAATAAAATAACAAGAAAAGTAGTAAAATAAATAAATAAATAAAATAAAATAAAACTTCAAAAACAGTTTCTTGGAGAGTATCCTTGAATGAAATTCTGAGCGACAAACAAAATCCAAGAAAGAAGAAGAAAACGATAGTTTATTTTGATTAGATTAGATTAGCCTTCCTGTAGACGTGAGGTTCTCGGCTAGGAAAACGTCTCATTTGCTGATATGTCTTCAGCATCAGAATTAGTGAATTAGAAGTGGAAGGTGTCTGATAAGGTTTAAGTTGTTAATTCTTTTCAACACAACTTATGCAGGTCTGTGTTCAGGGTATTGCAGATAAACATGTGTGAGAACATATTAGATATCTTGCGTCTATAACTGGTTGTATGTGGAATTAAGACATCTTCTTCTCTTCCTGTTGTATAAAATGTTGTTTCTAACATTGGGAGCACCTAGCATGCGAGTGAAGAGCATAAGGTTATGCTATTCAAGAATATACCCTATTCAAGAATCGCAGATACTAGTATTTCAGTGGAAACTGGCGTTTTAAATGTTATGGTCCATGAACTGAAAGATCTTGATAAGAGCATGAATTTTTGCCATTGGTTTGGAAGGAAGTTTCAGTTTAATTGAAAATTTATTCAAGGGGTGTTATATTCAGACTGATCAGCAGTGCCATTTATCTGAATATGTACTTAATTCATTGTCAACAATATCGACATCAGAAAACTCTAAGTTCAGATTATTATCATATTACAACCACTCGTATACCACGTGAAAATTAATACTTTAGTTTATTAGGCTGTTCGCCTACATTACTATATATTAATATGACGTTTCGGGTATCTTTCCGAACCCATCATCAGACAAAGACATCAGACAAAACTCTAGTTACTTTCAGAAGATCGCTCACTATACTGAATTGAGGTTCAGCGAAGTGTTCAATGTTACCTATATCGATCACTTGGTTAATTTTCTTCAAAACAACAGTTCTACAGTGAATGATGTTATCGCCGGTAAAAGAGGAGATTTATTGTCCTGCCGTTTATCTGTTGCCAGTCAATGGTACAGAAATCACTGCAGATCCTAAGAGTGTAAATATAATTAAGCATTTAAATGAAATATTAAAAAGTGGTCGTGGTGGGCCGCCCTCCGCTGTAATTTCTGCATTACTGTTATAAACCATATACTTTTCAGCCCTTCCCCAAAACTGATGCTGATAAGGTTTGCCTTTATTGGATTGGTTGTAGATACAGGGTATCTTCTGCTCCGGAACAGTAGAACCAGAGATTCTGCTGTTCGGAGCCGAAGAGTTCCATTATAAAATAACATGCCTTAGAGGATTAAAAACATGTACAGTATACTATACTCAAGATGTTGGGATGAAGCAGTGCTCCTATTTATGTTCGTGGCATTCCTTAGCACACATTAGCATTTTATAAAATGTCGTTCACAGCTACATTAATTAATAAGATAATGAGGTTTCTTTAGGCTTTATGATTAAATTCTACAGAAAATATGGAAACTTCGTTAAATTAGTTAAGTCGGGTTTTGTTAAGTCGGAATTAGTGATATCTGAATGCATTATGTTGTAGTTTCTAAATATTCACCAAATATTTAGCTCAATCAATTGGACTTATCACTACGTGAAAAGTCGAATGACGTAGCGTGCCTTCCTTTATATCAATCACGGAGTATGTCTTCCGTAGTGTCAATCACGTAGTGTCTTTCCGTTTATTTTTTTCTTTAAACCCTTGTACCTTATTATAGTATCCATGGAGATTGTATCCTAAAAAGAAATTCTACAACAAAATATAATCTATCAATTAACGAATCAAGTGTAAGAATTTTTTTTTTTTCAAAAAATTAGAGCTTTTCCCCTTACTGAACGAATGAAAAAATTTAAGGAAAGTTAAAAAAAAAAAAAAAAAACACCATAGCGGGATGGGAAGTGCTTTGAAAATTTGAAAAGGTTGGAAGCCAAGGGTGTCCATGGGGTATCCTTGGCTTCCAACATTTTTATGGAGGGGAAGTATTAAGGATCAATTATTTATTACCATTTTTCATTAGTATTTAGCGATAACAACAGTCTTTTAACTTTAAAATAAGAAAGAAAAAAATGGATGTGGAATTTTTCGTTTACGCCTTAACAGATGATGCCGTCGGAAATTGTTTTAAAATTAACAATTACACTATTGTTCTTTCAAAGTTTCTCACTTTTGAAATTTATCAGTAGTAAAAATCATTTCGCTGGAATTAATTTCTGTAAGGAATTCAATTTAGAGTAGACGGTGTGAGTAGCTTTTAATACGATTTCCTTATGTTTGATAGGTGATATTCAAAACATCTTGCCGAAATCGAATTGATCTTTTTATAAGATGAATTCTTGATGTCAAAACATCGTCTCATTGGAAGCACCTACAGCGAAAGTCATCATCCATTTCAGTGTTTGAAAGGCGTTAATGATAAACGATAGAAATTCTTGTGATAAATGAGAATCAGTAGAAATTCGAAAAAGTAATTTCACGCAAGGCGCGCATGAAAAAGGCGAAATCAAATTCCTCTTCTAACTTTCTCCCTCAGTAACGAAGAAAACTGTAGCAAAGTGTTATGTACTTCTACTATATATATTTCTCTTTACTACGGTGTCAGATTTTCGTCTCCTCCTTCTGAACTTAACGAAGAATAAGATCAATTAATTTTTTCCTTCTCATTTCCATCCTAAGTTATTACGTCTCTCGATCTCAGTATTTCTTCATTAAAATATTTATATAAACATTTCTTATGCATTTTAACTCTATAATTACGACCGATTTGTAAGTCGATGATCTCCCATTATATGTAAAATTTATTTAATGGGAGATTTATTCTTCTAACATTGTTCTGCAATGCAGATTGCACTGTACAAAGAAATATTAAAAGTTCCACACTGGTCAGATATGAAAAAAAATTAATACGATAGGACAAAAGTCCTTTTATCTTTTTTTTTTTTTTTTTTATCATATAACTTCCATATTTTTAAAGCTGCATTTGAAATTTGCATCCCTGTGGTCATAATTTAACATATTGTGATTATGTTTTAGCCACGTATTGTAGTTCCATTGATTTTTGCCTTGTTTCGTTTAAAATGCCCAGTTTAAAATTTCCAGTTTCATAAGAAAATCTTATGTACCTTAATTCTCTGTGGTTTGCCTAAACACGCAAAATCACTCGGTACCCAAGTCACTGCGAGATATAAGAAACTGCGACCTGCTTGTGCACTTCAGCACCAACACTGGATCATCCACACGTAGATCTCTGTCGCCTAGTCTGATATATCCAGTTTCTAACTCTATCACGCTGATGGGCGTATCTGCATTTGGAGAACGCTGCATGAGGCCATGATATCTGGTGCACCGTTAGTGTTCGGCAGACTGGGAGCGGTGGTGTTATGGTATGAGGTATACTGAGGGTCTAGCGGCTCCTGGGATTTCTCCCATCTCCGCGAATGTTCTATGTATCAGTGACAGTACCCTGTCAAAGCCAGAGATTTAGAAGTGTGTGGGTCATGAGTAGTGTTATATGTTGTGCTCATTGTTTATCCGGTTTATTGGCCGCCGGGCCCCTAATGGGACCCAATGTTGCCCATACCTCGCCACTTGGAGGCTAGCCGGGTGTTACCAGTGAGTCAATTATACTCTGGCAGGTCCTGCCAGTTACTTTCCTGGGATTTTAGTGGCTAGGACCTAAAATAAAATTGGAACGAGCGCGGTTGATTTTAGTTCAGTTACATTAAAGCGCTAATAAAGGGTTTGACGCTGAAGGCCTGTTTCTGAGGTGCCTAAAAGGTTGAGCGAAATTTTTTTGGTGTATATTTTAAATTTGGATGTGTAGGGCTATACGCTGTGCAAGAGAAAGTGCTGGGAGGGAAGAATGAAGGCTGGGGGATGAAATAGGAAGAAGAGGGTCGATAGGGTAGGTAACCCCCAATTATTCAGTGAGGCATGCCCATGCCCCACCAGAGGGAAGTAATTGTGTGGTAGGGTAGAGAGGGGACAGCGAGCCGTCACCTTCTCCCTGCTGGGTGTGGGAGAAAAAGGGTTGCACCGCACAAGCGAGTGCAGATCCTTGAGCCAATATGGCTCCGTCAAGGCGGAAACTTGGAGTTTCTATATCTTCGTCGCTTTTCTGTCATCAGTAGTCTTTAGTATCCAGGTTTGTCCTCCTCAGCTATGAAAACTGGTCAGGTCCGTTATCGATGGCTGTGGTTCTCTTCATCATGGGATGATCCGCATCTCCTTGAGGTTATTCTTGCGTTCGCTAGGTAATAGATTATTAGTAGTGAGCAGGTTCCTGAGGGAGGTTCTCCATGAGTCCTCTCCACGCGTGTTCTGTGTCTCCTTTTTTTTTTTTTTTTTATCTGTTTCTTCTGTAGATGGCTATCAGTGTTTTACGCCTTGCAAATAGTTTTTTTTTTTTTTGCATATTCCTTTAGCGCCCTATATTCCTCTAGTGAGTCCAGCAGATGTGATTCCAGGTTCTTGGGGAGGTAGTGTATCGCGGTGATCAGTCTGCACCTGAGGTCCTCATAATGTGTGCAATTGTACGTAATGTGCTCCCAGAACTCAAGCTCCCCACAGGGCAGCTCGGATCCTCCTCAATTCCAAGCGCTGTCAGCTTGACTTTAAAGGGCCCCATGTCCAACCAGTAAATAGGCGGTGTATAAGGCGGGGTTGAAACCAAGTTGGGGGACTGGGGTACATCCTGTCGATGTTCGGAATGAATTTCCTGGTGATATTTCCCTTATTTGAGTTGGCCCAGCGCTCCTGCCAGACATACATCAGGTGTTTTTGCAGTTTTATCATTTCATTTTTGCGTGGTGCATTAACATCGACAGTATAGCCATGGTATATACAGGGTTTTCCTTTCTCTCAGGGGAATGAACTACTACAAAAGCAAAGTCAGTGGGGAGAGCCCAGGCCAAGACCCGCAGCGCGTGGGTACTGGTTGTTCTACAAGCACGTGTAACTGTCAGTAGGATGGTTCTTTGCGTTGCATCAAGGATGTGTCGGTTTACTAAAGTTGCTGTTTTGGGAAACCATATTGCTGAGGCGCAAGTGATGATCGGTAGAAAGGTTTTTTATAAAACAATGACAGGTTGCGTTGGTTTAACCCCCAGTCCCTCCTGGCGATCCTAGCCACCAATCCAGAGTATCTTTTTAATTTTGGCTCTGATATAAGTTAGATGGTGTTTAAAGGAAAGATTACCATCCAGTATAACCTCTAAATATTTTAACTGGGTCACTAGTTTTATTGTGGCAGGTCCCACCTTTATTTATGGCGGCCTACGTATATCAAGCTTGCCTTTTAACAGGATGGAGGCCGTCTTTGTTGTTGATATCGTCAGGCAGTGTGTTCTGATCCAGTTTTGCAATATCAGCATTGCCTGGTTGGCCTTTTCCTCTAGCTGGGCCCTGCTGTCCGCAGCAGTGGTGAGGACCAAATCATCGGCAAAGGCCTGGGAGCGCACATCGCGGAGGTCCAAAGCCAAGAACCGATCCAGAACCATGTTCCACATGAGTTGCCCCAGAACAGGAACCTGGGGGCAGCCCCTGCGGACACCACGATCCACGAAGGTGCTTCCACGATGATGATCTAATTATGGAGTATAGGTTGATCGGCACATGTGCCTGCCTTAGTCTTGCCAGGACGTTCGGCCACCAACTGGTGTCAAACGCCCCGGTGAAGTCAACGGAGATGACTAGTAGAAATTAATTATTACAGTTTGCTGCGGATTCCGATAGGCTACGCAAAGCCTCCATAGTAGACGAACCCTGCTTGAATCCGTATTGCGATGTGTCTGTAAATTTCGCTGTGTGGTAATGCTGGTTTATCCTTGTGTAGAGTAGTCTTTCTAACAGTTTGCTTGCAATCGGCAGTAGGGCTATTGGCCGACAGGAGTTTGTCAGGTGGGGTGGTTTGTTCGAATTTTTGGGGATTAATTTTACCTTTGCTGTCGTCCATTTTTTGGGGAAAATGCCCTTAGCCAAGCAGCTGTTATAGGGTGTAAGAGGTGGTCTGGAACGATTGTTTGCTACTTGCCATGCAAACGCCATGTTGGTGATTCACAAGAAAGACAAACCGCCTCTGAATCTGTAAACAGCTACCTAAATACATTCTGTAAGTATGCTAAATTTTTTGGCCTGTCAGTCAATCCAGAGAAGTCAAACTATCTCATCTTTACGCCAAGTCGAATGACTTCTACTGATACTGCATCTTCTCTACTTCTGGAATTGGCAGGAAATGTTCTGACTCCCACAGACAGTGTCAGATTCCTAGGAGTAATCCTTGATGCCAACCTTACCTATAAAAAAAAACAAATCCAAGCTCAGTACTCCAAAGCCCTGAGAGCGTTCTGGGGCATGAAAATTGATCTGTGCAAAACGCACAATAAGCAGATAATCAAGAAATACCTTGTATCTTACTTCTGTAGTGTACTCTCCTATGCCGTGGAAGTTTGGTCTGCGGCACCACCCACCAGCCTCAGGAAACTATGGGGCCTCGAATTCTGGGTGCTGAAGTGGGCCAACTTGTGGTCGCACCAGATCTACACAACATCTAAATCAAACTCTCTGCTGCAACCTGCAATACACGCCCGTAGTCCACAGAGCCCATGTGCTAAAAATAAAGTCATTCCTTCATCTGTGCTCAGCTAAGCAGGATCACATCAACATCTGGAACACGGTTGGTTGGCGTTTGCCAGGCAGACTCTGTAGTACCCCCTCCTTGTCCTCAAGGCTCCAGCGGTTACAGAATTTCAAAAGACACTTCCCTAATGTGACTCTGGACACTCAACTCGATCGACATCGACCTGTGGACTATAGACAAGGCATATCGCGATGGCATCTTGTCCTATCTTGCTATTTGTAAAGGACATTTACGTAAGTGCCGATCTTAGGTAGTTACCCGATGTCGTTTCATGTACTACTCAACTTGTAGTCCTTTTTCGTTGTAATTACTACTTCATTTTTACATTTTGATTATCATCTTTGCTTTGATCTATTAATTATTATTTAGTTAATATTTTTATTATTATTATTTTTTTTTTTATAAAACAAAATCACTTAAACAACAAATTGTAAGATTTCTCTGGCTTTCTGTGTAAGGAATCAATATTGTATAAAATTTCTGTTAATAAAGAATCTTATTATTATTATTATCTCCACAGTCTTCTCTTAATAATTTCGGGTTCTAAGCAGTCCAGGCCTGGACATTTGTTTCTTATCTGGGTTGCCATTTGTTGTAGTTCATCCTCTGTGAAGGGTGGCTCCTGAGTGTCTGTTGAGTAAGCTTCATTATCATTATCTTGACAGATGATAAGTTTCTCTGGCAGTGTTGGCTCTATTGGTTCCGGAAAGATGGCATCCAATATATTGCTTATAGATTGTTGCCACGTGGTGGTATAATCACCTTGTGTTGTCTTGGTGGTTGAAATGACTTCCCCACCCTGGGAAGTTTATTCTTGACTATCTTGTATACCACTCCCCAGGGTTCGGTGTTCCCTGTTGTGCTGACAAAAGTCTCCAAGCCTTGCGTTTGCTGCTCTTAACTATCGCATTTGTGTAGCTGTTTCTGGCTTCTCTATATCTTTTCCTTAAAGCTTCAACCTCATGGGCCGGCCATGTGCGCCTTGCCTGTTGGAATTGTTTTCTTCTTTTAATTGTTTCCCGTCTGAGCTGTTGAATTTCCAGGGTCCACCAGGGACAGCCCCCATATCGGGCTTCTTCTTTTTATTTCTGCATTGCTGGCTTCTGTTATTATCTTGGTTACTTTATTTTGGGTTTTATTTGGTTCCTCGAGCTGATTTGTCTCAGTTAGGTGTTGAGCCGTTGCTAGTATTAGGATTACCTTAAAGCCTTCCCAATTTGCTTTGCGAATGGCATAGCGGCTTTGTATTTGCTTGGATATTGGGGCTCTATCAAGTGACCTTGCTATCTGATAGGTAACCACTCTGTGGTCGGACGTTGTCCACGAATCCCGAACAAGCCAGTCCTTATATAGCCTGCGACGTTCCTAGTGGACAGCGTGACGTCGATCGTGGTCTCCCACAGTGTGTTACAGAACGTGGGCAGTTGGCGCGGCCTATTTAGCACCACTATCGGGGCATATATAAAATCCACACACTTTTAAATCTCTGGCCTTCCCAGTGAACTGGTACACCTACAATGAAAGCGACTCGGAGATGGGGGTAATACGTAGCAAGGAAGGACCATGGTGGCCCATGGATGATTTATCGAACATTTGTTTCAAAAGATGTGGAGGTCAAAATATCACTGTATAAGGCAATTGTAATATCGCACTTGGAACACTGCGTCCAATTGTGCAGACGACATTTTAAAAAAAGGACATCGCGATTCTAGAGAGGGTCCAAAGACGGTCAGCCACCGCTTGGTTAGATCTGCTCAAGGCCATCCTTATGATAGGTAGCATTTCTTCTTTCTGTAACTCTTAATTACAAAGGTTCGTGTTTTTTGGCCAGTATGGACATTATAGAACAAAATTCTCTAGGCAGGTGAACGTAATTCGTTATCTGACCCTCAACCTCCTCTTCTCTCTCTCTCATTCCGTATACGTTTTACCCATACAGCTTAACGGAAGTGGTGTTGATGAAAGGTATACGAAACGACTGACTGATTATGTAAGAAGTACGTTTCTTAGACCAACAGTTTGCTGATGAGAAGAGGTGAAATTGATGCGTAAATGTGTAGCAGAATAGCTAGGGAATGATCATAACTCGTTTATAAGAATTCTCTCGACTATAGAAGTAATTATTAACTGCTTATCGTCTGACAGTGATGTTACCCTGTTTTCTTGCTGGCACCAGGTGACAAGCATTGTAGTGTGATCGCACCGATTTTTTTGAGCAATAATTCCACCGTTCTTTTGTTATTTAATGTTAATAGGTATATGAAAGACAAATACAAAATCCCGAAACAAGTTCAGTTAAATTTTCTTCTGTTATCGTTCGTACCAGCTTAATTAATTTAAACTCTGGTCACTTACTACTGGTTGTTACTCTCTAGTTGTTACCACTCTAGTTGTTACTCTAGTTGTTACCACCGTTCATGTAGTGGCGCCGGGAACCTGGACAAGAAGAGGAACTCTCTCAGAGCTGCCCTCGTGGGTAGTATATTGATTATAATCATCACCCTCCCACACTGGGCGGAAAAGTTCGAATCCTGTCAATGATACAAGGAATTTTTATGGGCATTTTTGACAATGTGGCTGAGTTAGTCGGTCTCAGGATGATGTTTCATGGGTTTTTCCTGCCGAAAGCTCGGGAGGATGTTTGTCCAGGAAAACTACGATCCAGCCGAAAAATATACTCAAATATAGAACGACACAATATGGTGACATCTAATGGTCTTAGTTGGTTTAGCGCTTAACACACGCCGACCGGGCTAGCCGAGTGGGTAAAGTACCTACCCGGCAACCCAAAGGTCGCGGGTTCGATTCCCGCCTCTGGCTTGGATCAAAGTACTGCAAAAACCTTGGGAGGTGCAATATGGCCACAGAAGCCGATGCGCCAACAACTACCAAATCAAATCAAATCAAGCTTAACACACACACACGCCTAACCTCACCTTTCAGAGCTAAAAGCGCAGGAAGATGATTAACACAAATCCATCATATCCGGAAGCTTTTGCGCTGATGACCTATCTTGACCATTAAACCGATGACAGAACTCATCTGAGCCAATAGACAAAAATCAGAAATTAGTCCACAGGCAGAGTACCACTGCTTCTTATTTATCAGGAACGGGAGAACAGGCTTTTGGGAAAATGCCAATTTTATTCATATAGGAAGGCCGATCATAATAAGCTAATTTCTATAAAATTTATATAATTTGTGATACTGGATACACTACTTCTCAGAAGCTAACTATTACGAATATTTAGAATTTTTAATTATCATTATCCTTTGTATTTATTAAGTTCGAATAAGAGATTGATTTTACATAAAATGATGATTGAGAGAAAAGCATGAAAAGGGCTACTTTAGGGTTTCCATTTTTTTATTTTAAATTTTAATGCAATCTCTCCCTAGAATGCCAGCTGTGTATCCTTTTGCTCCTTTCGTTGCTGCCAAAAATGTGAAGTATTATAAAAACAAACCGATAATGTACTCTGTTTTAAATGAAATTAAATATAGTAAATTTAATAATAAAAAAAAAATAGATTTTTACCTTTGTTCATCGGTTTATGAATTTTTAAAATACTTCAGTAGGTGTGCGTAATTTCAATTGATAACCACTGATTTCAGGGATGGCACAGAAATAAAATTGCAATAAAAGTGAACGTAATGTAGAAAAGTGAAAATTAAGGCCCTCAACCTGCTTAGAGGCAACAGATTATTTCAAGAACAACTTAGAACGTAACATTTCTAAGTTTTTATATATATACAGTATTCTACTACATTAGAAGGAAACTAAATTACATTGTGTGGCTGTTCTCGAAAATAACATGACATATTTTGAACAAAATTGTGTTTGAATTAGTATTAATTTTTATTTTTGCTGGAAGCTGATTCAAGTCTTTGCTGCCTATCTTAAATAAAAGACGAATAAATTCGGCTACTAAGAAATTTGTCCATATGTGATCCCCCCCCCCCCCCCACTCTCTCTCTCTCTCTCTCTCTCTCTCTCTCTCTCTCTCTCTCTCTCTCTCTCTTTCTTTCTCTTTCTGAATAAGGATTTACCCACCCTCCCAACTCATATCAGGAACTGCAGACGTGATGCGTTACCTATTACATTTTATTGTCGCCTGTATGAAACGGCGAACTGGGAATTGCTACCCTGATGAAAAGTCGAACTGGGCGTAGGGAAGGGAAGTGATCTTTGTGAGAGCACTACAAATCGTGCTGCTACCTTATTCTGTCAGCATTCCTATGAGCGTCGCTCAGACATGAACCTTGTTTTGGGATGATTGGCTCCGTGTTCGACCCTCAGAAGTCATTGAATTCCCCTCGACAGTAGTTCGGTAATTGACATCAACCCCATTTCACGGTATCCGAGCTTAATTGAAAGTGGCCTAATCTTGCTGGCAAGTGGCCGACGAATCATGTGCTATGAGTATCGATCTAATTTAGCGGTTTGTGTCTGATGGTAGGGGGAGACATCATTGCACTGTGATAATAAGCCGAAGTGTCCATTCACTTTTCAAGGATGACTTTGTTGAAATTCCTCACCATTGCCTGTCTTATTATGTTGATTGTTAAACTGATTCGGAAACCGACCCTCGAAATCAATAAAATATGTACAAATGAATTTTTTTTTTTGTCCTAGCATTATTCTGTATATATAACAAGAGAAAGAAATTCGTTTATTGGTTCAGAAAATGCTATCTACAGATTGGTGTATAATTAGAAATATTTGTTTCTTTGGTTGACCAGAAAATTGGGCATTGAAAAGCAATATGCAAAATGAGTGAGAATTTTTATTATCAAAATACTGAAATATTACCGTTAAGTACTATTAAATTACAAATGACATTTAAACATTTTTCGCGTTCCCCAGCCTAACAGCATTGTTATACAAAATAAAAAAGGAAACTCTACATCGCGATCTCTTTGTATGTATTATATATGTATATATATTATTTTATAATTGTATAATAATTATTATTGTTATTTTATCGTTGTTAGATAGAGGCAATTAAAAAATGTTTTGAAGTGCTTTTATATTTATTAACTGATTACTATACAGAGCTTGCAGCAGTAATAGTTATTACTGCTGCAAGCAGCCCAACAACGTTGGAGCCTGTGCTTAACGGCTCCTCAGTTCCAAGTGTTGAAACACACAAAGATCTGGGGGTCGTTTTCGACTCCAAACTATCTTTCAATGATCACAAACCTCATACAGTCGAGGCTGAATTCACTACGCTGGGTCGCCAAACAACAGCTGCTCCACACCACCGATCCACAACTGGTAAAAAGATACATCGTATCAATCCTTTACCCGACAATACTGTATGCTTCAGAGATATGGGCCTCGGCCGCCGAATCCAACATTAAAAGAATATTCTCTGCCGAATTCTGGCTTCTAAAATGAGCCAACAGCAAACTCCATCTTCCCCCAGCTCTCAGATCAACGCAGTTAGCAGAAGCTCTTCAACTACGCAGGCTCCGGTCCTACATCGGAGAAAGAAGGCTGCTGTTCACCATCAAGATGGTCAACGGTAAAATTACAGAGCCGAACTTCTGGGATCACTGCTCTTGGCGCATTCCTCCCCCTTATCTCCGGTCTTCAGCACAGCTGCTAGCAAGCCGTAACCGACTAGTACTAACCGACAGATTCCTGCCAAAGCAAATGCTGCCCTCACTGCAAGCCATCGACGGGGATCTCCAAGAAGTGGTCAATAATAAAAAATACAGGAAGGGTATCCTCGTCGAACTGAAAATGTAAAACTGTGCTTTGTTAATAATCTGATGTAACTTATGTTTTTCTTATGTATCTTTTGTAAATATGTTTTGTAAACCCCTGGCACCACCATGCCGTGATGGGAACTAATTGTATGTCTATCATTGCTGCAGTTAAAGATTCTATTCTATTATAATGTACAATAATAAATTGTACATTGCTTTTAAAAATTGTACATTACTACTTAATTGTATTAGATAGTATGATGGTTGGTTGGTTTTTGGGTTTTATTTGCGCATTAGCAACTAAGGCTATAATGCGCCGGATAGTATGAATCAGAGTTGTAATACTCAATACGTGCTACGTTGATATTAATATTTGTAAAATAATAAGAGGAGTTTACCCCAATACGTACTATATTGAGGTAAACTCCTCTTATTATTTTTAAAATAATTAATTGTATATAATAAATTACAATAATAATTCATTGAGTATACTGAATGTTAATGGTATTCTTACACTTTCTGAGACTACACTCATGAGGGGGTGCATAAATTCAAGTCGAGGAAGGATGGTCGTAGGATAGATGTGCGGAAGTTTGCTTTCAGGCAGCGGGTGGTTGATTGTTGGAACTGGCTTTCATGTGTCGTTTTGGAAGTGGAGGGGTTGAATGAATTTATGGGAGAACTAGACAAATTCTTAAATTCTTGGAAGGTACGGAGGGGTGAACTGTATTGTGTGTATGTGTGTTTTTTTTTTTTTTTTTGGCTGATGCTATATCAGCTTGCTTTCTTGCATTATTTGTCATTACTACTGCTACATTTTAAATATAAGTAAACCGTTTATTAACAAAATTTAGCCTCCCTCCTAAACAGCTAATCTAAGTGGGTGTACAGAAAAATAATATATTCAGTGACAGGATTATCTTACGCAAGGTTATATTAAAATGTAAAAAAATAAATGAAATACCATACGAGAAGTAAATACTGTACAGATAGTATTTAAAACAATAAAAATATAAATATTTCACGGTTCTCTATTTTAGAAAAATATTTGGAGATAACAGAGGGTCTAAGATAGGAATCCAAGTTAACTTCCCTTCAGGACTGCATTTTCTATTTGTTTCTTTTCGGCCGACCTGTTGACACAGTAAAGGTCCCATAGCCAGAGTGGAGGCGCTTCATTTTTGGCAATGATACTGTCAGAACTGGATCATTGGTTGCGTTTCTCTCAGGATCTGTGTTCTGTATGATTTCTCATGACAGAATTTTCATGGATCTATTCCCAATGCATTTAAGAACTCCATTGTGTGTTCTTAGAGAATATGTTCCGTGGGCTGATTGTTGTTTAGAGTATAATGGAGTGGCAGATGTGGGTTGACGTGATTTATCCCAGCTATCCTTGGGTTAGAGACGACGTTCACAAGACTGGATTGATCAATTCTCTCAGTGGGAAGTTGTGCAGGCATATGAATGTTCCTTGATACAATTTGCTGTTTCCAAGGGTTGAGACCTAAGTTAGTACATGGAATTGCTCTGGACATGGTAAAGGGCTTTCCAACTACTCTTTTCATTTATCTGAAAGACACTGGGAGACAGTATTCAAGACCTTTAAGCTTCTTTTGATATGTAGAAAATGCAGATGACCAAATCACAAGATGCTACAACAAGATTGGAATAAGGCATTTCTGTATATAAGATAACGTGAGTTTAGGATATATTATTCGCACGAGCCATTGCCAACATGGCTGCATATGTTTTAAATATAGTGTTGGCGAAGTGGTACTAGAAAGTGCGGCCATCATCATCCCAACTCCGCGTTGCTTTCATTGTAGGTGTACCAGTTCACTGGGAAGGCCAGAGATTTAAAAGTGTGTAGATTTTGTATATGTGTAGTGTTGTGTATCGTTGTTCATCTAGCCGTTTAGCCGCTGGACCCCTACTGAAGCCCAACGTTATCCACACTTGGCCTCGTGGAGGCAGACCAGGTACACAGAATGAAATTTTACTCTGGCAGGCTCTGCCACCTAGTTTCCTTAGATTTCAGTGACTAAGGCCTAAAAAAAAAAAAAAAAAAAAAAGGTAGGGGTGAGCGCTGGAATTAGAAAAGCCAATTGAGGTTTTGCGGTTTAATTTGGACGAAGTTAAGTTTTTGCAGTTTGTGTGCTGTTATACGCTGGCGTATTAGGCAGAGTAGGGGGGGAGGAGAGACTGAAGGCTGGGGGGAAAAGACAGAAGTATGGGGACAATAGAGAAGGCGACCCCAGAATTTTCAGTGAGGCAGGCCCAAGCCCAACCAGGAGAAGAATAAGGGTTGGCAGGGGTGGAGAGGAGACAAGACTGTCTTCTCTCCACCCCTGCATGAGATGTTTCCATGTCTCCTCGCGGCCACAGAGGCAACGGGGATTCTCAGTGATTCGGAAGCTAGATAGTTTTGCATTAAATGGCCCGTGCCCTGTGAGCAGAAAGGTGACGTGGAGCCCCGGTTGGAACAAACTCGGGGGTTTTGGAAAGACTGTTTACGCTAGGGAGGAACTTCTTGGTAATTTCCCCTTTAGTGGATTCTGTCCACCAATCCTGCCATTCCTGTCGGAGGTGGTCGAGCAGTCTGGTTTTTTCAAGCTTCCTGTTGTTGACGAGATCCAAAGTGAAGTTCAGGATAGTACACGGTATTTCTTTTGCCATATTATATGTCAAGGCGCAATGGATGATTTCCAAGTCCAGCGGGAGGACTCCGGCCAGAACCTGGAGTGCGTGCGTCCTGACTGTGGAGACAGCTCGTGTGATTGTCAGAATTATTGAACGCTGGATGCTGTCCAAGGTTCTTCTATTTACCACTGTGGTTACCTTTTTGTACCAAACTGGTGAAGCATATATGATGACCGGAATGAAGGTAGATTTGTAGTAGAGGGACAAGGTCCGCTTGTTTAGCCCCCAGTCCCTCCTGGTCACTCTTGCGACCAATGCAGAATATTTCCATATCTTTTGTTTAATATACTTTAGATGGGGCTGAAAAGACAGATTTTTGTCAATGATGATTCCGAGATATTTGATTTCTGTAGCAAGTTTTATTGTGGTGCCTTTGATTTTCACTGGCGATGGTCTGGCAAAGTCGAGTCTGCCCTTCAGGAGTACCGAGCAGGTCTTACTTGGAGAAATCCGCAGGCAATGGATTGTAGCCCAGGTTTGCAAAAATACCTATCGCGTGGTTGGCTTTTTCTTCGATCTGCGCTCGTGAGTCAGCAGCAACAGTTATTATCAAGTCATCGACGAAGGCCTGGGCGCCGATTTCGCCAATATCAAGGGCCAGGAATTCATCTAAAATCATATTCCGTAACAGGGGGTCCTAGGACAGAGCCCTGCGGGCATCCCCTGTGGATTTGTCTGGTTAGCTTCCTATACGGTGCATGTACTTCGATCGTTCTCTGTGTTAGGTAACTCCTGATTGTTTTATACAGGTTTAGAGGCACCCCAACCCGCCTAAGTCTCGCGAGGACGCTCGGCCACCAGATGGCGTCAAACGCCCCCGCGAAGTCAATACTGATAACAAGAAAATATTTGGTAGTACAGGCTTCTGCTTTATCCAGCAGTGTCTTGAGAGCTTCGATCGTGGATAGGCCAGGTTTGAATCCAAATTGCATTGTGTGTGTGTTAGGTTTGCCCCTTCGTAATAGTGGAGTAGCCTCTTGTGTAGCATTCTTTCGAATAGTTTGCTTACAACTGGGAGTAAGGCGATCGGACGGTAAGACTAGTTTTTCTGGTTCCTTTGATGGATTTTTCAATTTAAGTTTAATGTTGGCAATTTTCCAGTCATTAGGAAAGGTTCCTTTTTGGAGGCATGTGTCATATAGCGTGAGTAACAGAGCTGGGGTGTATTCCACCGTTTTCTTCACAATTTCCGGTTCAATTAGGTCTGGGCCAGGGCAGTTTTTGCTTCTGATTTGCATGGCGACCGCATACAGCTCATCCACAGTGAAGGGTGTTTCTTGTTGGTCAGTGAAGCATGAATCATTTTCTTGGCAGATCCGCAGTTGTTCCGGGAGGGTAGGAGTTACCTGGTCCAGGAAGATGGTGTTTAGGATATTGGTCACAGAGTCATCCCACGTAGTGGTCAGGGTACCCAGCGGGATCATTGTTACTTCTGCGACGTCTCCTCTGGGGTGTCTGTTAGTGGCTACTTATTAAACCACTCCCCAGGGGTTAGCGTTCCCTGCTGTGGAAACAAGATTTTCCAAAGTTTTGCTCTTGGTGTCCTTTATTAATTTTGTGTATCGATTCCTTGCGTCTTTATACCTGTCCCTCATGGCCGCGACCTCAGCGACAGACCAAGATCGCCAGGCCCGTTGGAAGTCCTTTCGTCGCCTCATTACTTCATTTCTCAGGTTTTTAATGTCGGGGGTCCACCAGGGCATGGCGCCTGGCTTTGGGATTTTCCTTTTCATTGCCTGTTCGCTAGCTTTTATGATGATTTCAGTTACTTTTCTTTGCAGGTCATTTGCCTCTCTGGGTCGGCTCGCAGTCTGGTAGTGCTCCCCAACCTCAGCAGTGTTTTTCCTTGAAAGTTTCCCAATTTGCCTTATTAACTGCGAAGCGGTTTAGTGATGTTTTTGTCATCGGGGTTCTACTGAGTTGGTTCTGTATCTGGTATGTAATCACTCTGTGGTCGGTCGTGGTCCAGGAGTCTTGGACCGTCCAGTGTTTAATGTATCGGGCGACGTTCGCAGTTGCGAGTGATACATCTATTGTGGCCTCCCACAGAGTGTTACAGAAAGTTGGCAGTTGATATGGCAAGTTGAGGATCTCAAATGTAGTGTTTGCCAGGCGATCTTCCAGGATCTGGCCATTTCTCGTGGCTCTCCTGTCTGGGGTCATGCTGTGCCAGGCCAGGGAACGGCAGTTTACGTCTGCCCCTATGATGATTCTCTGATTAGGCAATGTGTCCAAGAGGGGCTGGAGATATCTAGTTGCGAGGGTTATATCCTCCCCTGGCCTGCAGTACAGGGACACCACAAAGAAAGCCCCCAATGGGGAGATAATATGGGCACAAGCAGCCCAGGCCGTGCATAGTTCAGACATTCGCGTTATTGTAATGGCTGGGTTTCGGATAATGATGGCTGCCCAGGAGGTATCTTCGTCAGTTTGGACGATCTTGTAATTGGCTGGATAACCTCGTACTTTTTTAACATGCGTGTATGGTTCCTGAAGGCTTTCTTTCGAAGTTGCTCGACCACTGCTCGAGCTCGTTGTGCATTGACTTGCATGATTTTTAGCAGAGCTGTATTGTAGTGTTTAGGCCTAGTCCCCATAATTTATTCTTTGTTGGTAAAGACTCTTTGTTTTGAGATATGTAGGGCATTTGGGGGTCTCTGATTGAGTAGCTATGCTCCAGTCTGAGTGCTTTGCAGTTTACGTAGGTCGGTGGTTTAGCCCTATTCGGACAGTTGTTATATTCATGCCCTTTTTCTGAGCAGTGGCCACAGGTGGTAGCACCCACCTGGGTGCATTTATGGGAGGAGTGGCCATACAGATAGCATTTGGGCACGGCCACGCGCTCTTGGAAGCTATGACTTCCCCATTCTATGTAGATCCTGGATTGATGTTTCAGTGTTTGCCAGGCGGCCGGCGCAATCTCTACAACCCAGTTTTTGTTAGTACCGGTCTTGGCCCAAGTCAGTGTAAGTGTGTTTAGGGTCAAACGGCACAAGGGGTTCCCCCCATCTCCGCGTAGTTTACATTGTGGGTGAACCAGTTGACTGGAAAAGCCAGAGATTTAAAAGTGTATGGACTTTGTATATGTGTGATGCCTTGTACCGTTGTTCATCTGGTCATTTAGCCGCTGGGCCCCTATTGAGGCCCAACGTTGCCCCACTTACGCCCCGTGGAGGCAGACCAGGAACCCAGTAGTCTGTTTCACTCTGGCAGGTCCTGCCACTTAATTTCCTGAGATTTCGGCGGCTAGGACCTTAAAAAAATAAATAAATAAATAAATAAAAAAATAAAAAAATAAAAAAAGAAAGACAGAAACGCGTCGACGTAGGGGTAGAATCGCTTAGTTTTGCTAGGCCAAGTTATGGGCGTAAGGTAATTTAGATATGTTAAGTTTTTGGGTAAGGCTTTCGCTAGCGTATAGATAGAGAGGGAGAGGCAGAAGGCTGGGGGGAGAAAGACAGAAATATGGGGCCAATAGAGTAGGTAGCCCCAGTTTTCAGTGGGACATGCCCATGTCCCACCAGAGTAGAAGATATAGGGTGGAGAGGAGAGGAGGACGAAAATGTCCCCCCTCCCCCCAAGGAAGTAGGTTTAAAGGTGAAGGGGGCTAGAGTGCCCTCTTCAGATCGCCATATGGCTATTGGCAGCTATTGTTTCAAGTTTCTTTACTCATGGGGCAAGCTCCGTCCTTGTGCTTGTGTCACTCATCTTTAGTTGCAGCCTTTACATTGTGCTGGATGGTGTCTCAATAGTAGTACTTGATGTCAGTCATTGTAGATGGTGATTAATGTCCTTCTCCTGATGAAGAGGTCTTGTGCGAACTGGGATAATGCTCTATATTCATCCTCAGTATCTATGAAATGGGATTCCAATCCTTTTGGTAGGTATCTTATTTTTGTTATAAGTACCCCTCTGAGGTCTTCATATTGTGGGCACTCGTACACTATGTGATTCCAGCTTTCTGTCTCCCCGCACGTACAGTTTGGGTCCTCAGTGAGTCCGACCCAAGTCAGTGTGGGAGTTAACCTTTTTTCACTCGTGACCTATGCATGAAAACCTTAATGTTATTTTTTGCCTACTTGTCGGTGCATGTATTTCAGCCGTTTTCCATAAGTTTAGTTTCAAACCGATGCTATCCAGGTATTCTTACAATTACTGCATTGGAGGTTGATTTGCTAGTTAATCACGAGTGTGCGTCTTGCTCATTCATTTGAGACTATGAATAATTTCAGGTCGTCTGTATATGGCAAAAAAATGTCATATTATGGTTACCGGCGAATAACGTCATCCACCTATGTGCATTATGACTATAAATTACACGTGTTGTCTGGCCGCTTTGCCTGTTTTGCTGGATAAAAAAAAAAAAAACTGAGTTTACGGGAGAGGAGAGAAAAAAAAAACTTTGTCATTCTCGCATGAGACCGATTAACTCAGCTATGTTGTGAAAACAGCCCTTAAAAATTCCTCACATCATTGAGAGGATTCG
The DNA here is from genome assembly GCF_048544385.1 of Mastigoproctus giganteus. Lineage (NCBI taxonomy): Eukaryota > Metazoa > Arthropoda > Arachnida > Uropygi > Thelyphonidae > Mastigoproctus > Mastigoproctus giganteus. The sequence continues at coordinate 81,525,371 of NC_143582.1, forward strand.
AACCCTGGCCTTTTCCACCTGGAAAATTATGATATTTAAAGCATATAATGTTATATATCTACAACATTCCAAAAACATTACAAATTCCTTTGTACATAGTTAGTGATTACTGCAGACAACAAAATGAACACACAACCCAATACAACACAGAAACACATACCTGACAATTTGCACATTACTCATAACCATAGTCCATAATAGGACCATACTATCTAGAACTCCAGAGAACCATATAGTTTCTGCTTTTCATATATTGAATTACATTTTTAACAGTACAAATATAATATACAAGTGCAAGACATAAAATCATCCTGTGACAAATTATCCGTCCTACCTGATCAACATATTGATTACGCAATTTAGAATCACCAATTCTTAGAAAAATATTAACTATTGTTAAAGCCATTCTAAAATCAAGACCATCTAATATGTCATCAAGACCTTAACTACAATTACAGAGTTACATGCGGCACACCTCAGGAGTGTCCTGTTGGCTATATTCTTTGCCGCTGCCCTTGAGCCAATTTTGGCTTACAACTCGAAACCTGTCTGTCGTATGCAGACAGGCTATCGCGGGTTGACAGTGGTAAAAATCACCGCCCACTCTGCATCACGTAGAAAATGCCAGGTTTCGAATTCCGTAAGTGAACAGAGGAATTCTTTTTATGGGTTTTTCTCTACGTGGCTGAATTAATCGGTCTTAGGCGGGGTAGCAGTAGCGGTGGGTTTTTTTAGAAGTATCAGCGACTAAGGTCATATTACTCCGTATATATTTTCTGTAAATTGCATGTATTCTGAGTTCGATTTTCTGTTTGCTGGATGTAAAACCCGAGTTTCCGGGAGAAAAAAAACCATGCTACCCTTGTCTAAGACCGAATGGCTCAGCCAAATAGTGAAAAAGGGCCATAAAATTCCTCCCATCATCGTCCGGACTCGTACTTAGGCCTTTTCCACCCAATGTATGGAGCCAGGCGATTCTACCAACTGTGCTACCCACGAAGACCTCAGTCGAGGATGGCAAGGTTTATTTCTCCCTGAAATCTGGGTTTTTCAACCAGAAAAACAGATTACTCAACCAGCGAACACATGCAGTTTATGGACATAATACACATGGGTAGATGAGGTTATTCTCTGGTCGAAGCTGTCGTAATTAAAAGTCCGAACGACTTTTAATTTAATTAATCCTTGAGGTTGTCGCAGATATTCTCTCAGATATGCCAGACAAGCTGTGCTTGCCACCTGGGAGTCTAAAATGCTGATGGAACTGATATTCGGATGACACTCAAGTCAAGTAGACCCAATTTCGGCGACGTCCGGACGGTCTGTGACAATATTCCCTGTTAGAGACCTTCAGGATGGTGGGACTGTTAGTAATCCTGGATATATAACCTCCATGCGCAAGCACACTGTGGGTGACTGCCCAGGTGGGAACCAACGTAAGCAGGGGTCGAGGTGTGGTGTCCACACCACAAGGAGAAATGCTCCTCTGTGTTCCCAGGCAATGCTAGGTAGTAGATGACTCTCATCAACCTGTGCAATACCACCACTTTGCTTATTGGAGGCTTGAAGTGGTGGAACCCATGTTTAGTCTCCAAGCTCATTTCCGGTCAACCCTTCCCCATCTCTGCCATCATACAGTATGACTGATATCATTTGAGGTTATGATGAACACCATGGCGAGATCCAAATTTCCTTACATTTCAACGGTACACCTCTAAAACGGTGTTCGCAGGCCGGAGGCTAGTTAGTACACCAGACCGAACCTATTGGTAACTCTTTAGGAGGCTTCCGGATCAGCTAGTGTATAATCTTTCTACCTCTACTCTGCCAGATAGTGACTGGGGGAGTCCGAGTAGTCTGGATGAAAGGGGCATTGTCGATGCCACATTATGTCATGGATCTCTGTATATTTTCTTACGATGTATACGCCATATCCAGAAATTTCATTCATTACTTCATAGAGCATGTCCCCTCCCCACTCTTTCTTACTATTCAATAAACCATGAATTGTCAAACTAATAAAGCAAGCTTATCTGCGAAAAGATCTAAACCTCCCAAACACATCTTAGTTCATTTCAAAAATATACGTGGTCTCAATTCTAATCTCAATGATGTTATTTCCACTTACAGTCTGCCAAATCCCATGTAATTTTTCTGACAGAATTTCAGTTATCGGTTGATTCAACCACTGCTCATCTCAGTTGCCCAAATTATTCACTGTATAATTCCTTTCGCCTCAAAGACAGTACTATGCTCGTTCCGATATTCCCTGTCAGAGACTTGGTAATTTGGAATCTCCTCTTTTCGATCTTCTTTCGTTAAAATCTCTCTACCTCATTGTGTCAGATTCATCTGTTGTCTCTACCGTTCTCCCAACTCCACTAATCACTTGGAGCTCTTTGACTTCCTCTCTTTGCAACTTGACTTTCTCCAGTCCAACTTTCCTAACAGTGAGGTAATTTTCTTTGGCGATTTTAATGTCCACAACTCCAGCTGGCTTGCGTTTTCTAGTCGCACAGACCCAGCTGGTCGAGATGCTGAGTCCTTTGTAATTACAATTACTAATGACCTTGCACAAATTGATCATTTACTTACAAGAATACCGGACAATCCTAACCATACAGCCAACGTGCTTCATCTTTTTTGTTACAATCAACCCTTCTAAGTACACAGTCGAAGTGAGTGGTCCTTTAGGCACCTCAGATCACAACTTGGTGATTATCTCTTCTCCGATGGAGCCTTTATCTAATGGCTTTACGCAACCTCGTGTTGTTTGGCCTTACAAGAATAAAAATGGGATAATCTGCGAGATTTCATTTCTTCTTTTCCTTGGTCGGATTATTGTTTCAAAACTTCTGATGTCACCTTTTGCTCAGATCGTGTCAGTGAAATTATCCTTGTAGGAATGGAATGGAATGGAATCCACACTTGATTCCACACTCCACGTTAAAATCTCGTCCTTTATCCAAACCTTGGTTCTCCAATAAATATACTAAGGCTGTTCAAGAGAAGAATGTTGCATATCGTAATTGGCTTGTTTCAAATTCTTCAGTTTCATTTTCTGCCTACGCCGAAGCTCGCAACAATTGTAAAGAAGTTATTAATCAGTCCAAACTAGATTTTGAACAGGCTAATTGTAGAAAACTTGCTTCTTGCCCTAATGGTAGCCGAGCATTCTGGTCTCTTGCCAAAGCTATTGACCGCAACTTTTGAACATCTCTGCTCCCACCTCTGTCAGAACGAGGTGGTTCTATTGTCACTTCAGCCAAGGATAAAACTGACCTGCTAGCATCCCATTTTTTTTCCAACTCATCTATTAATGATCTTTGTAAAACATCTCCCACCTTTCTCAACACGCTCCATTCAATGCCTCCCATGGTCTTCCGTCCAAAAGATATCAGAAGGATTTTGACGAATCTTGATGCTAAGAAAGTTCCCGGTCCTGATGGTATTTCTCCACTTGTTCTCAAAACCTGTGCTCCTGAACTTACTCCTGTTCTTTGCGGCCTTTTTTCACTTTCTTATTCCAAAGATGTTTTTCCTTGTGTTTGGAAATTTGTTCATATCCAGCTAGTTCCTAAAAAGAGTGACAAATCCCTCCGATCCAATTATCGTCCCATTGCAAGTACTTCTACACTTTCTAAAGTGGTGGAGAAATCAATTAACCGCCAACTCTTAAACTATCTAGAAACCTTCTGTGTGATCAAAGATCGCCAGTATGGAGTCCATAAGCCAGAATATCACCGGTGGATCGTCATTGTCTATCCACTGGTGATTCCACACCAGTGGATAGACAATTCTGGCTTATGGACAAATTCAATGGAAAAGTCGGGTGAAACACAAGCAGTTGCTCTTGTCATCTCAAAAGCTTTCGATCGTGTTTGGCACAAAGGTCTTCTAAACAAGCTTCCATCTTATGGTTTGCCAACTGTCTTTTGTGATTGGTTATCCAGTTTTCTCTCTCTCTGACTGCTCACTGAGGGTGATGGTAGATGGCTTTGTCTTCTAACTTCTTCACTAATTCTGGTTTCCCCCAACCTTCAATTCTTTTCCTCACTCTTTTCCTCTTATATATTAATGACCTTCTATTGACCAGAAATCCTATCCATAGTTTAGCTAATGATAGCACATTGCCTTGAACTTTCCAGTTTGAGAAACCTTGCCCTGTTAAATCAGCTTCAACTTCTCGAATCTCCGCTGCCAATTCCTTAAATGCCAACCTTCAGGTAATTCTCCAGTGGGGCAAATGCCAACTTAGTTGATTTCAATCCCCCTAAAACTCAGTCCTGTCTTATATCTCGCAAAAAGGATTCTTCTGCTCCTATGCTTATTTTTGGTGACACTCAATATATCATCTAGGCAAGATGTACTGCAAAGTCAGCAGAAACAGTACGTTTCTGCTGCATGCCTTTTCTACAGATACTTCCATGGGCACTGTTCTTTTGAATTGGCTTCTGTAATTCCCGCTCTCTCTCTTTCAAAACAGTCCGAACACGTGCCGCCACCAGCCAACATCCATTTACTGTCCAACTTCAAACTCACAGAACCAACTTTTCATCTTCCTCGTTTATTCATTCAACTCAAGTCTAATGTCAACAAATATCTTCTTTCCTCTTCTCAACCTCCAACCCAAGCACGGTACTAAGTACTAAGGTTCTAATACCTCTCGTGTTTGGGGTTTCATAATAAAAATATATATACTGTATATATATCTGCCGACCTAGTTGCTTTGGCACTTAAGACACACATCATATTAATATAGGTCTATTTATGAATTATTTCCTTAAGAGTATAATAATTTTCTATTTATCCATTTTATTCTGACAAAAACATAAAAGACGTAGTAGGAAAATATGTCTTTTCATTGTTAATAACATACTGAGCGTTAAATGAATCATCATATGCTCCTCTGATATTAAATATATTCAATATTCTTTTACAAAATAAACGGCAGTAAATGTGTGATAGCCATTCCATGATTCTTTTTTATAAAAATGTATTTTAACTTAAGTCTGCAAGTTAAAATGAATTAATGCTCGAAAAGAATTAGTTTATCCAATTTTTCTTGTTGTTGCAATAAGATGAATTATCTTCAAAGGACTAATTCTTTCCAGATTTCATCGTTAAGGTCTGTTTATAAAGTCTGAGATCAATATCTTTTTCCACAATAATTACTGGACATAATATTCTCTCTCTCTCTCTCTCTCTCTCTCTCTCTGTGATATAGTTAAATAGCAAATACTGTAAGCCAATGTATTATTAGACGATGTTTTTTTCGTTCTTTTTCGTGGTTTACACCTACTAATAGTTATATAATTAACTGTGCTTGTAACTGTGCAGGGCAGTCGCAAAACTATACCAAGCAATACTGAAGACTGCACTGCTGTTTTCATTTTGCCTTTCCTGGATTAGGATTAGCATTATGATGATTAGTAGTGGGAAAATTTCCGAATAGGGGTGAGTAGTGGCATATAATGCAAGAAAGCAGGCATATACAGCATCAGCCAAAAAAAATAATAATAAAATAAAATAAATAATATAGTATGAACCAGAGCTGTAAGGCTCAATACGTTCTACGTTGATATCAATATTTGTAAAATAATAAGAGAAGTTTACCTCAGTATAATACGTAGAACACTTCCGTATGATACTCTCCAGAAATTAAAACGAAAAAATCGAAAAACTTACATTAGAGTAAAAAATAATTAAAAATCAATTTAACACAATAAAACTCCATTTAACACAATTAAAAATCAATTTAACGCGAATAAAAATAAAAAATAAGAAAATTAATTAAAAGAATTTAACGAAAAAAATTGCAAAACGATTTTCCTTCCTGCAGCTGCCAACGCTTTTCGACCGTATGTCGTGATCACAGGAATGAAAATTTCCGAATAGGGGTGAGTATGAAACTTAAATAGGGATTATTTATCTTCGCGCATGCGCGTAAAAGACCAAGAATCGGAGATGAGATATGGCCGACGAACATTAACAGAATTTTCGTGTAATTTAATTTTTACGGTTTCTGCAATTAATAGTCGCGTATAATTACGTTGGACACTTTAGTATTTTGGTCTCGTTAAATAAAAAAGTATGTTTTTCGTTAACGGCGTGAAAGGCTAATTCTGACGCTGCTGAACGAGAAGCACGAACTGAGGCCGCATGTTGATTAACACGAATATTCAAAGAAAACTTCGTCGAACCCTGGTAAGACGATTTGCAATCACAGCAAGAAATGCTGCGATTGCGAACGAGGAAAGGACTGAGTGATTTTTCAGTATAGTGTGTAATTTCCGTATTGGCCTGGCCAAAATTTTAAATTTGGTGTCTTTAAAGAATCTGTTAAGCTGTTTGTGCCACTGTTCAACATTTCATGTTGAACAGTGGCACAAGTAAAGTATTTTTTGATATTAATATTGTTGGTTGGTGTAGTATTTTGCATCCTATCCGTAACTTGTACCGTATTCGGTTTATTGTAGCAAGGGGATAACCCCTGCTTAATAATCTGCTGGTTAATATTTGTATTTCTGAGCCCAAAGCAGATTCCGTCGTTGAATATATTTGTAGGCATTTAGAAATTGATTAAAGATATCGATATTTTGTAAGTGAACGGGTGATAGCTGTTATAATGTAGAACCGGTGTTTGTTACTTTTGTTAATTCTTTGTGACTCTAATGTAAGTTTTTTGATTTTTTTCGTTTTAATTTCTGGAGAGTATCATACAGAAGTGTTCTACGTACTATATTGAGGTAAACTTCTCTTAATATTTTACAAATAAATAAATAAATAAAATTCACATTTCACACAACCATTCGCTCTAAACATTTGTCCAGTTCTTCCTTGAATTCATTTAAGCTAGGACAGATGTCTTCTTTCGTCTTCACAACCTCCAACCCAAGCATGGAACTAAGTATTATAGGTTGTAATACCTCTTGTTTGGGATTTTCATAAAAAAAAAAAAAAAAAAAAGTTTGTTCCAGCAATCAAATTTCCACACTTATATTCTACAACTGTCTTTCCTCAATTTGAATTTATGTCTCCTCAGGCGAGTAATCTGGGCAAGAGGAAGAATCCCATCAGGATGGAACGTACTCAACGCATTCAAGGCCATATACACCTCAATTAGCTCACCTCGCCAGTGCTTAGTCTCCAAATGCTGCAATTTACAGAATTTAAGCCTTTCTTGGTAAGAGCACCCCTTTCATTCCCCTCACCAATCTTGTTTCCCTTCTCTGTTCTGGCAACTGTACATCTTCCTAAAACGAGGCCTGAAGATCTGTACGCAGTACTCAAGGCGTGACCTCACCATTGCCTTATACAAAGGAATACTCACCTCCTTCTTTCTACTAGCAAAATTCCTGTATATCATTCACAAGACACCATGACCTGCTCTGGTAGCCTGTCTACACTGCTCAGAACACTTTATATCTGACTGCACAATTACCTCAGGTCTTTTTCATTCTCTACCACCATGAATGTACCACAGAGTTGATACGTTTCTCTGGGGTACGTTTATAGCCATATGTAGTACTTGTCATTTGTCAATGACAAACTTCAGTTGCCATTTCTCAGCTCATCTGCCCAACATTTCTATATCCTGTTGCAGTAGTATACTATCATTACTGTCATTAACAACTCTGCCAACCTTTGTATCATCTGCAAACTTGGACATTAAGCCTGATATACCTTCATCAATATCATTGATAAATATACAAAACAGCAATGGGCCCAAAACCGAACCCTGGGGAACTCCATTAATAACATTAGTCCACAAAGACCAGTGTCCATTAATTACAACTCTGTCTTTTCCCAATCAACCACCCTTTTATTCATTATAGCAACTTTCCCTTAATGCCATACTGCTCCAATTTGTACAGTAGTCTTCTGTGTGCAACAGCGCTTTCCGGAAATCCAAGTATTCGATATCAAAATTCTTTTTGCATCCAAGTTCCCTTGTAACCATATCATAGTATCCAATCAAATTTGTCAGACAAGACTTCCCCTTAACAAACCCATACTGTGCAAATTATTGCTGCAGTCTTGTCTAGATGATCCTGCAATGCTTCTTTAACTAGTGACTCCATTATTTTCCTCGGAACAGAAGGCCTATTCGGATACATTTGCACATCTCCGGTCCGTGGAGACCTCCCCTGAATTCAGTAAGACCCCCCCCCCGAGTCCTCATAACTGTGGCTAAGGATTTGTCGCCTCCTTTAATATAACTTGATAGATCTCATCCACCCCCAGGTGCTTTTCTTATATTAACTTCAACATTTTTCCTCCACTTTGCTCTCAGTTATTACAAAATCATTAAGCTCCCTGTTACAGTTTAATAAACTTCTATCCTCCACTTCCCTGATTAATCCCCATCCTTCAAGTTTTTGTATAAGTAAAGAAGTCTTTGCTGTTCTTCTTCGGATCCTATGCCAAAGATTTCTCGTAATCTGACCTCGCTTGCCTAACCTCCTTTGTGACTTGATTACAGACTAGCTTATATCTACCATAGGCTTCTGTGTCGCCTGATAATTTATATGCATCCCATGCATTTTCTTCTCTGGCACGAGTGTCATTAGTTCATCTGACATCCATTTAGCCTAAACCTTGAACACTATTTCTTAGTTGGGACAAAAAGCCTAGTAGCTTCCAAGATTACTTCCTTGCATGCTTCCAATTTAGAATTTGCTGTTGGTAACATCATCAGTTGGTCCCACTGTATAGAATTGAAAAACTGTCTCAGACCACTGTAGTCTCCTTTACGAAAGCAAAAACCCCCTTCCCTTTACCCCTTATGTTAGTTACGTCTTTAAATGAATCCCACATCAGTTCCCTGCGATCACTGTCATCTAGTGGTACCTTCATCTGTAAATTCTGAATGCACGAATATTTATTTATTTATTAAATCCGTTTATTAAAAATAGTAAGTGTTTGCTTTCACCCCTTATACACAGCCGAACGGCTAGAAGGGACAAAATGCAAGAATTGCAATTATATACAACATAAGAAGGGTGTAAAAAAAAGCAAGAATTACAATTATTTACAGTATTTACAATATAAGGGTGTACAAAAATGCACGATTACAATTATTTACAATATTTACACAAGTGCGTATATTTACAGTAATGTTTACAAAATTCACTCATTGACAATATAGAGAGACTTTGTTGAAGTAAGCTGTGCGCTTCTGAGAGGCTCTTCACTCTGTACTGCTTGCTTTCGGAATATTTCACAGGGTCTATTGCCAATGAATTGAAAAGGTTGACTGCGTTCTTTGGGAAGAAATTCTTCAGATAGCACAGTATAGAATGCAACGGTAGGTAAGGGCTGTCATTACTTCGTCCAGCACGTGGAGTAGAGATAAGTCCTCGAAGACTGGGGGCGTCAATCACACCGGTAAGCATCTGAGAAAGAAGAAGAATATTCTTGGATGCAATGTGAACTCTCCAGGGAGTGATATTTAAGTTGGTATATAAAACAGCCCTGGAGATGGTGAATGCATTGTCCATGACGCTGTTCATCCATAGCATTGCCGAGTACTCGACTGCGAGGAATCTATTTATGTACGACGTTGGGGCAGAAGACCAAATTAGTGTCGCATATAGTGCGATAGGTTGTAGGCACCGCTGGACGTATCCTCCGACTACAATGACGTGAAGTAACCCCGTCAGCTCTTGTCGAAATACCCACATCACCGAGAAAGTCTTTTTTTTTTTTTTTTTTTTTTCTTTATGTGAACCCCAAACACGAGAGGTATTAGAACCTATAGTACTTAGTACGATGCTTGAGTTGGAGGTTGTGAAGAAGATATTTGTTGACATTGGACTTGAACTTCTGTAGATTGTAATTTTCAGGAAATACATATGAAGGAAGCTTGTTCCAGAAAACGGCAGTTGAATGAATAAATGAGGAAGATGAAAAGTTGGTTCTGTGGGTTTGACGTTGGACAGCAAATAGATGTTGGCTGGTGGCGGCACGTGTTCGGACTGTTTTGAAAGAGAGAGCGGGAATTATAGAAGCTAATTCAGAAGAACAGTGTCCATGGAAGTATCTGTAGAAGAGGCATGCAGCAGAAACAGTGCGTCTATGAGACAGCGAGTGGAGAGACTGTTAGAGATGAATCATTAATTAACCTAACTTCCCTCTTCTGAATGGAATCAAGAAGCCTGAGAGAGGTTTTGGGGGCACCACCCCAGGTGTGGGAACAATATTCCATGGCAGGGCGGATTTGCGATTTATACAGAGTGAGCAGCTGTTTGGAAGAGAAAACCAAGTTTTTTAGATGTAGAGGAAGCAATATTTGTAATGTGCTTGTGCCAAGAGAAATTAGAAGTCGGTTTAATCCCCAAAAGAGATATATCCTTTTGCCTAGAAATTGGAGTGTCACTGAAGATAAGCATAGGAGCAGAAGAATCCTTTTTGCGAGATATGAGACAAGACTGAGTTTTAGAAGGGTTAAAATCAACTAAGTTGTCTTTGCGCCCCACTGGAGAATTAATTACCTGATGATCGGCATTTAAGGAATTGGTAGCAGATTTTCGAGAAGTTGAAGCTGATTGAGCAGGACAAGGTTTCTCAAAATGGAAAGTTGAATGCAATGCTATGGATAGGATTTCCAATCAATGGAAGAAGGTCATTGATATACAAGAGGAAAAGAGTGGGGGAAAGAACTGAACCTTGAGGGACACTGGCATTAGTGGAGAGGTTAGAAGATAGAGAGCCATCTACCATCATACTCAGTGAACGATCAGAGAGAAAACTGGATAACCAATTACTAAAAACAGTTGGCAAACCATAAGATGGAAGCTTGTTTAGAAGACCTTTATGCCAAACACGATCAAAAGCCTTTGAGATCTCAAGAGCAACTACTTGTGTTTCACCGAACCGTTCCATTGAATTAGTACATAAATGGGTAACATAAGCCAGAATATCACCGGTGGATCGACACTGACGGAATCCATACTGGTAATCGTTGATCATACGGAAGGTTTCTAGGTAGTTTAAGAGTTGGCGGTTAATTGATTTCTCCATTACTTTAGAAAGAGTAGAAGTAATTGCAATGGGACGATAATTGGATGGGAGGGATTTGTCACCCTTTTTAGGAACTGGCTGGATATGAGCAAATTTCCAAGCAGAAGAAAAAAACACCTTTAGAATAAGAAAGTGAAAAAAGGCGGCAAAGAATAGGAGTAAGTTCAGGAGCACAGGTCCTGATGGTATTTCTCCACAAGTGGAGAAATACCATCAGGACCTGGAGCTTTCTTAGCATCAAGATTCATCAAAATCCTTCTGATATCCTTTTGACGGAAGACCACAGGAGGCATTGAATGGAGCGTGTTGGGAATGGTGGGAGGTGTTTTACCAAGATCATTAATACATGAGTTTGAAGAAAAATGGGATGCTAGCAGGTCAGCTTTATCCTTGGCTGAAGTGACAGCAGAGCCATCTGGTTTGGACAGAGGTGGGAGCAGAGATTGGCAAAAGTTGCGGCCAATAGCTTTGGCAAGAGACCAGAATGCTCGGATACCATTAGGGCAAGAAGCAAGTTTTCTACTCTTAGCCTGTTCAAACTCTAGTTTGGACTGATTAATAACTGCTTTACAATTGTTGCGAGCTTTGGTGAAGGCAGAAAATGAAACTGAAGAATTAGAAACAAGCCAATTACGATATGCAGCATTCTTCTCTTCAGTTTTCATGATCGAGAAATGGTTCTGAAGAAAAGTGAGGCCCTCGTCCCAAGTCAAGCCGAGGTCGGTGTGAGACTTCTTTCCTTAGCTGCACTCCGTTGTGATAGGCTGTGATGTCATTTTTTATTCTCTTTTTTGTAAATGTTATTTGGTCTGATTTAGATATGTTTAGCTCCAGACCTGTCTGCAGTAGATAGGCTACAAGACTGTTGATCAGGACGGCGTCTCGCTGATTTATCAGTTGAGTTTGTTCAGGGTCTTTTGATTTTATTTATAATTTGAGGTCATCTGCATATGGCGAGGAAGGGTTCAGGGGCAGCGGCGAACAGTACACAGGATGGGACACCTCCCTGTGGTACTCCTCTCGTTATAATGCACTCCTGTTAGAAGGATTTATAGCTGATGATGAGTTGTCTTGGTGTTTTTATCAGGTTTCCAGTAATGCCAAAGTACTTTTCTAGAATGTAGATGAGAGCGGGAATTGAAAGCTTGTCATAAACAGATGAAATATCAAGTAAGATGACGTCCAGCTGAGATTTATTGTTGAGAGCAGTTTGAATTTTAAATAGGGTATCCAGTAGTTTTGTATATGTAGATTTTTTGGCGATCACAGTATGCAGATGTTTGGGTCTATGAGAGAAGCATTGGTCGATCAGTGCTGATAAGATAGCTTTCTCAAACACTTTTAATAGAGAGCAGCCCACTGAGATCGGTCTCAAATCCTTAGGTTCCTTTGGGTTTCTTCTTTTGGGTATGGGTTGTATCCTGTAGTGATTCCACATTGTCGGGATTGATCCGGACTTCAATATGCGATTAAAGATTACAAGAAGCGGCTCCACAATGAAGGCACTACACACTTTAACCATGAATAGAGGGAAGCCGTGAGGACAAATTGTAGATTTATTAAGAAGTCTATTTATGGTATTTATAAGGAGTTTTGTTAGCGCTATAGCTGAAAGGAGCTGTCTGGAGTGCATGGCGAAATCACTTAGGTTGGGGGTTTTTGCATCTAATGGCATCTCGTTGAAAGTCAAAGATACCCATTCCTGAAATTCCTTCTCATCGATATGGAAATCTTTGTTGCATTTGGATGTAATACGTTTGGAGCGGTTTATTCTGTTGAGTAACAGCTGCCGGATTGCATTTCGTGTACATTTGAGGAAGGTTGCCCGCCCTTTCTTGTACTTCTGGTAGTCAGCTGAGTTACGGTACTTTTTCCATATTCTGAATGCTTATTTGTTTCCTCTTGAATGCTTCTCGGACTTCGGCATTCAACCATGTATTGGATCTATCAGACAGTTTTAATTGTTTTGGAAGATCCTTGGGAGGCAATTTCAAGTAGCTGGTTAGCCAGGTTAGATATAGCAATGTCTATTGATTCTTGCTGTAGATCCTTCCAGTTTATTTATGTGAGACGTGCAAGGATGATCTCTGGGTTTAAGTATTGAAGGAGAATACTGTTTTGGTAATCTTCTCGTTCCTGAGATTTTCACCAGCGTTTGAGTTTACAGTGACGTTGAACTCAAACGTCATGGGAGAGTGATCAAAGGGGAAGCTGTGGTGTTCAGTGATCAGACCAAGGTGTGTGGGAGATTGTGGAATAATAGATCCAGCATCTGGTTTCCCCTGGTAGGAGGTGTGGTTTGGTGAAATAAGCCAAATGTGCCAATGACTGATATGAGATCCTCAGTGGCCTCATCATGTCTAGGCGTAGGCATGTTGAAATCGCCTATAATGAAGGTGGCGATATTGGATGCCAGGTTGGCTGCTATCCATGCTACCAGTTTACTTCGTGAATCTTCTGTGTGGTCAGGGGGGTAGATATACAAGACAAATTTGGAGTTGTATGGCATCCTTTCTTAATGTGGCACATAGGGCTTCGAATTTATCTGATTTGGTCACCTGAAATCTGGACTGCTCGAAACTGAACGAGTACATTAACGCAACACCTCCATCGCGTCTGCTCTCCCTGGAATTATGGAGGCTGAGGTAATCAAGAGGCTGACCTATGACATCCAGTTGCCATCCGTAAGATAACTAGGTTTCAGTCAAGCAGATGAATTGATATTCAGATAGTAACATGATGGTTTGTAGGGGGTGTAGTTTATTGCTGATACTGCATACATTCTGGTAGAAGCATTTAAGGAGAGTTATTGAGACAGGTCGGCATGAGGCTGACATTGGTTGCTGTCCCTGTGTTATTGCAGATCTCATGCGGTAGAATCACTGCTGATAATCAAATTAAGAGTATTACTCTTTTTGGTTGCCTCTCGAACATGCTGCTGTAGAAAACAGTCATCCTCATTCAGTAAATTCACAAAGGCCTCGGTATTGTGCGAGTTACCAACCCACAAGAGGCAGTGTTATGTGGGTCGGAAAACTGCTAGCTTCGGCGGATACACGGACTGATGGATTAACAATAGCCGCTGGTAGAGGTGAAAGTGATTCTTGTGATGATTCTATTGGAATGAGCAGCAACAGTCAGGAAACCAAGTTGCTGGGAGTCATCGCATAACAAGTAAATACATGAGCTGTGGGGTAGCTAGGAATAAAAACGGGGGCATGTATACTTGCGTGTACACCAATACTAGGAGTTTAGAAAATAAATTTGTGAATTTGAGTTGCTGGTCAAAACATCAAAGGCAGATATTGTTGGGATATCAGAGACGTAGTGTTACACAGATATAAGGAATGCAGAATTAAAATTTCGGGAGTACAACGTGTACAGGAAGGATAGATTGGATAGGAGGAGAGCAGGGGTTATGCTGTTAGTTAAGAAACACATAAAATCAAGGGAAGTGCATCCAGTTGACATGGGTGGACAGTGCAATGTTGAGTCAGTTTGTGTGACATAAGCACTGGCAGTGCGAAATTAAGAGTAGGAGCGTGTTATATGCCTAATAATTCTGATGAGTATAATGAAAAATTATATAGAGAAAAGAATGGACCAGTAAATCAGATTGTCTTATTATGAGGGATTTTAACTTCCCAGATATTGGCTGGTACTTCTGGGTTGGTCACTCGTACACGGGTAACTCTTTGTTTTCGGATTTATTGGATGATTGTTTTCTACAGCAGCATGTTTGAAAGGCAACCAGAGGGAGTTATACTCTTGATCTGATTATCAATAGTGATTCTTCATGCATTAAGAATCTGCAGATAAAGAACCACTAGGTGTGGGAGTGATCACACTGTGCCGATGTGGGATTTACTTAAAGAGGTGACTACCGTCAGGGGTAAAGAGAAGGGTTTTTGCTTTCGTAAAGGTGACTAAAATGGTCTCAGACAGAATTTAAAGGTGGGACCAACTGATGATGTTACCAACAGCAAATTCTAAATGGGAAGCATTCAAGGAAGTAATCTTGGAAGAAGCTACTTATCTTTTTATTCCAACTAAGAAATATTGTACAAGGTTTAGGCCTAAATGGATGTCAGATGAACAAACGATAGTCGTGGCAGAGAAGAATATTGCATGGGATGCATGTAAATTTTCCGTTGTCTCAGAAGCCTGTGGTAGATATAAGCTGGTGTCTAATCAAGTCACAAAGGAGGTTAGGCAGGCGAAGGTAGATTACGACAAATCTTTGGCAAAGGTTTCAAAGAAAATCAGCAGTTATTTATTTATGTAAACTCTAGAAGGAAGTGGATGAATCAGATTTGTCCAATTGATATCGATGGTTCGACTGTTGAGGACCCTACTCAGGTTAGCTGACAAACTGAATGAGTATTTTACATCTGCATTCACACATGAGTTATTCGGAGAGGGGATAACAGAAGTTTATCAAACTCTCTCAGGAGCTAAATGATTTTGTAGCAACTGAGAGAAAACTGGAGGAGAAATTGTTGAAGTTAAACATATGAAAGGCACCTGAGGTGGATTGGATCTATCCAGTTATATTAAAGGAGGAAGCAAAGGAAGTAAGCAAGCCCTTAGCCCTAATTACGAGAGCTTCCTGGGACTCAGGGAGGTCCCCATGGACTGGAGACATGTAAATGTGACGCCATTCCAGAAAGGGGGATCAAAGGGTGACACAAGTAGTTAACAGGCCTGTTAGTTTAATTTCTGTTCTGAGTAAATTAATGTGAGGCACTGGTTAAAGAAGCACTACAGGATAATCTAGACAAGACTGCAGTTCTAGTTCAGACACAGCATGGGTTTATTAAAGGGAAGCGTTGTCTGACCAATTTGATTGAATACTGCAAAGAGGTCACAAAGGAAATGGATGCAAAAAATAATTTTGTCATTATATACTTGGATTTCTGGAAAGCTTTTGCTACTGTTCCACATGGAAAACTATTGTACAAGTTGGAGCAGTATGACATTAAAGGCAAGTTGCTGCTATAGATAAAGGGATGGTTGAGTGGGAGAAGACAGAGAGTGGTAATCAATGCACACTGCTCTTCGTGGACTAATGTTTTTAGTCGTGTCCTTCAGGGGTCCGTTTTGGGCCCATTGTTATTTTCTGTATTTATCAATGATATTGATGAAGGTATAGCAGGATTAATGTCCAAGTTTGCAGACGATACGAAGGTTGGCAGGGTTGTTAATGACACTACGCTACTGCAACAGGATCTAGAAAGTTGAACAGATAGACTGAGAGGTGACAATTGATGTTTAACATTGACAAATGTAAAGTACTGAATATGAGTAGCAGTAACCCCAGAGTAACGTATAAATTGTGCGGCACTACTCTCAGGGTGGTAGAGAATGAAAAAGACTTGGGGGTAATTGTGCAGTCAGATATAAAGTTTTCTGAGCAGTGCAGGTAGTCTGCAAAAATAGTTCATGGTGTCTTGTCAATTCTATACACGAAATTTGCCAGCAGGGATAAGGAGGTGATTATCCCCTTGTATAAGGCAATGGTCAGCCCACAATTTGAGTACTGCATACAGGTCTGGACGCTTCATTTAAAGAAGGATGTAGAATGGCTCGAACTAGTACACAGAAGGGCAACGAGATTGGTGAATGGAACAAAGGTTGCTCTTACAAAGAAAGACTTAAGTTCTGCAAATTACAGTATCCTGAGACTTGACACCTGCGAGGTGATCTGATTGGCGTGTATATGGGCTTGAATAGGTTGAGCAAGCTCAATGCTGACGGGATTCTTCCTCTTGCCCAGGGTACTTAATTCAAATTGATGAAAGCCAATTGTAGAATAGATATGTGGAAATTTGCCTTTAGCCAGCGAGTGGTTGATTGCTGGAACAAACGTTCATCTGTCGTTGTAGAAGTGGACAGCTTAAATAAATTAAAGGCAGAGCTAGAGAAACATTTGGAGTTAATGGATAGGTGAAATGGGAAGTGTTTTTTTTTTTGCTGATTTTACTTGCTTTCTTGAATCATATGACTCTTCAAGTGCTAATGCTCAGTTCCAGTCAATATCTGAGAAGTTAATTTCTAATTATAAGACATTCTGTTTCGGGTTGTGAGTATTAAATGGAGAATAAAAAAATAAAGTAAATGAAGAAAAATCGAGATGTTTACCGTCTCATCATTCTTCTGACGTAGACGATTGGTGATCTTGGTAAAACACCTCCCACCATTCCCAACATGCTCCATTCAATGTCTCCTGTGGTCTTCAGTCAAAAGGATGTTAGAAGGATTTTGACGAATCTTGATGCTAAGAAAGCTCCACATCCTGACCCATGAGTTCCAAAGACGCGTGTGAGTTTATTATGGTTCGAATTTGTGACCGCTAGTAACTGTTAATGAACGCTCCGGCACGACCACGTAGATCAGAAGACTTTACAAAGTCTTTTGATCTACTTGTTCGTGCGGAGTATAAAAAGAACATTGCTTTCGATAGTTTCGTTGTTATATAAGAAATACCTTATTATATTTGCTCGTTATTACATGTGAAATTGCTTATTATTATGCGTGTTTATTGCATAATGTATTTTAAAGTGGTGTAGAAATATAAAAATTTAGATGCCCGTACGCATTCTGATTGTTTGCGGGTTTTGCGCGTCATCCATTTGAATATTAGAATTTGTTTATTTTTTTAATTTAATTGAGAATTCAAAGATTTCGTATATACAGAACAGTAATAATATATAATGGCGGAGGTGAATGTATAAACAATGGCAAAAAAAAAAAAATTCCAATCTACAGCAAAACTGTATAATAAACACTGGCACGTTCAATTCACTTCTCGTGATGAAAATTCACTGTCACGTGCATTAACCAGTTGCACGAATCATAATGAAGCACGAGGCAGAGTAGTTAACTCAAAAGTAAGGAAAGTGAAAAGGATACTTGCTGTTTAGAAATCGGATGGGAAACACGAATGGTATTCTGTGGGACACAAACTGAAAAATCAGTGTGTTGATGAGCAAGCTGTCAACGAATGGAAATTACATGTTTGCATTAGAGAAAAAAAAAATACAAATTTCTTAGTATGAATCAAGAAGGGACAATTTTATGGCATTTTTGCTGTTGTTATTGTTGGTATTGAGCTTAACGACAATTTTTGATGTCCCATGTGACGAAAACCATTTCAGAAGTATTCTTTTATGGGAACAATTTTTCAAAATAATAATGATACTAGAATAAATAAACGGTGGAAAAGGTCTAACAGCCGGATGCAAACTGTTGAACTGATAGGAATCATTAGTTTCACGATAATCTAGGATTGTAGAATTTAAAAATGAACTTCTGTTGTGCTTGTGACTCAGTGAGCTTACTGTTCCTTTTCAAAGGCGTCAGTGAGGCAGAGCCTCGGTAATGATGCCATTGCCATTTTGACTACAATGCACAAGCGCCTTCCCCGATAAAACGACAGCATAGCTCTGAACAGAACTCCTAAACTTCTGTTACGTGGCATGAATTTGAACTTTAGTTTAAAGAGAATGAAAACTTCCGAATGAAGTTTCCGCGACTAAATGCGAGTTTTAACTTTTTTTGTAGAAAAACAATATAATATCGGTAATATTCTTAATATTTCTCATATTAATAATATATATTATTAACAAAGATAAACTGAAAATACCAGGAAGTGAAGGCTAATGTCGAAAGAAGAACTGAATTTGTAAGAGTGAAATTGAAATTGTAAATTTAGAGGGAATGGAAGTAAAAGTGGACCAGAATGAAAAACACTCTTGCAGAGAAATTTGGAAAACGTACTAAAAGTTTTGTTTATCTGAAATAAGAATTAGAAATTCAGTTAACGAATAGTTGAATTCATTGATAGTATTCTTTGCTACGAAGGAGATTGTAATTATAATTAAAGAAAATTAAACACTTCTCCTCGCATATATTAACGCACTGCTGGTTAAGAACCATTAAAAAATAGTAATAAATAAAATGTTCACACAAATGTGGCGCCACGTGTTATGTATCGACCTTCTAGTGATTATATAGAATAATATTCAGGAATAAAAATGATGCAATGCCAACAAAATGAAATGGAACCACTCTCCCAACATATTTAAGAACTTTCATTACTCCCTCTCATGTAACACCCTAACACAAATCATCGGCAGTTCCATATGATTTTCGAGAGCCAAATATTACACATTGCAGAGTTTTTCAAAAGTGTGGTATGCCATTGAAGATAGCAGCAGCGAGTGCGCGCACGCACACACACACCGTATGTCTGTCTGTCCAGTTCTGCTTTTGGGTTATCGTATTGAATCCTGTCATTACCTATGTTTTAATTAGCCATTAAATGTTCACTTATTGCCAGGGGAAAATTACTGCTGTAACTTATACTGTTGTTAACGCCACACCCATTAATTATTTGTCATCTATCGACCTAGTAATTTGACGTTTGTATATCTCAACCTACCGATCATCACCGACAGCTATAATCCTTGCCTGAATAAGTGAGCCGTACAGTCGAAATGGTGATATGTGAGTTCCTGACAAACCTAGAATTGATTTGGCAGTCTAATATGAATTATTAATCATACAAATGAATTAATAATGTCAATTACAGCTTGAAAGAAATGGAAACACCCTTACCAGTTATAATCCCCTCACCGACTATGTTGCTGAATGCTTTTAATCCTTTAAACTGGTCGTGAATCCTATACAGTATTATATTAAAGTAGTGTATTCTTTTTAAACTTTACACTGAATTCTTTTTTCTTTTCTTTTTCTTTTTTTCGCTTCGTGAAGTAAAATAGATTCACAAAAGGATTGCTTTAAGTACGGTTGAAGTATTCCAATTTTTTTCCAAATCGACTTTTGTTTTAGAACGAGAATCCTATTTTTTTCCCCCTCTCAAACTGAAAAAGCTTCTGTATACAGGGAAGGGGAAAAAAACCACTTCTAAAACGTGTTTGATATTATACTACAGCATTGCTATAAACTGAAGTGCAACAACGATACTTGTATCGTCCGGCGAAGCTTTCGTCATAGAGAGCTTATTAAATCAAAAGATGCAATTTTTCAACAGATATTAAATACAAGATAGAAGTATGCATAAAATATAAAACTAATGAGGAGAGAAGTTTCCTTGTTCGTATTTTAAAGGAAGTTCGTGTACAAGTGTTGAGTGTTATCTGCAGGGTAAAAGATTGCTTCAAGTGTTCGCCATGGAATGGCGTGATACTCAGCATGAATACCGATGAAGTCCAGGTTATTAAGACAAGTGTAACAGAGTGGAGTGATTTTCAAGAGACAACACTTGACCTAAACAAGAAAGTTAGCTTCTGTGACTGAGTCACGTGAAGCATACTCAGCATGCTGAAACAGTGGAATATTTCTGTATCATTTAGTTGAATAAAGACAAAGAAATTTCAACCCCTGACATTTACCATTAGGTTAAATCCTGCGTACATCATGGAAAGGGAGCAACAACAGTGTTTTTATAGCCTGGAAAAAAATTTAAGGTGTACAGAGCTAGATTTACGTAAAGCATTATTTTATTGTTTGTTATTTGGTTTTTAGGAGCATTTAGCAACTAAGGCCATATTGCTCCGGGGATATGCGGTGGTCATTCCCTGACCTTTCTGCAGGTGGTAAATGACTTCCATCAACCGGTGAAATACCACCACTTTGCTTATTGGAGTCTTGAAGTGGTGAAACCCATGTTTAGTCTCTAGAGCAAAGTTTCCGGCATCCCCCTCCCCCCATACTTCTCCTTCAACCCGTGCACGGTACTAAGTACTATAGGTTTTGATACCTTTCGTGTTTGGGGTTTCATAAAAAAAAAAAAAATCTGGTGGTTACGGGCTCGAACCCCGGTCTAATCAAGAAGAGTGTGCTACGCCCTGCTGCTCCTGCCCACCCGGAGGCGCCTGTTATTTTATTGAAGCACAAACTAATAAAAACATTTTTTGTTCTGTATCATTTGATATCAGAGTATTGTATTTAAAAACAAATTGTTGTATTGTTAGAAGAAATGAAAGAAGGAAGGAATCTTCATAGTACGAGACCACTGACAGTAAAGGGGGATACGAAGGGTCTTACATGAACACGATTAGGATTCCTACATTTCGGGAAGCCAAAAATTAAAAAAAAAAAAAGTTTTTTGTTTCTTTTTACATTCCAGCACAACTACCTAAGTCAGAGGAGTTTACAACTATTAATTTTAACGATGAATGCCGTATTTAGAAATTGCATGAGCTTGAACCATGGTCACCCTAAACTAGTGTACTGTTGTGCTAACCACTTGGCTGTTTCAGGCATAGCTCAAGTAACAATGACTACCACCACCTGTATCGCCATTTCTTGAGTTATTGCACCTATATCATCCGTAAATACAGAATTTAACAACCCAGTGACAATTTAATTCGCAGTTATCCAGATCTGCCATCCATCCCGAAATAAGATGTTCACTGTCCTGTTCAGAGGAGATATAAAATACGTAATAAATTAGTAGCATGTTGGGGCTGCCTTTCAGGCATAGTGCTAGGTTCATTCTTGGAGTTGGTGGGTGGGGTCTCGATTGTCGGGTTTAGTCTGGCTTCTTTGGTGACAGCGGTGAATATTTGAAATTGGGGAGGAGGGGTCTGCGTGCATAGAAACTAGCTAATGTTATTTTGTAAAATAGAATGTATACAGGATAAGTAGGAATTTTTTTAAAATACATTTAGAAAAATCCTCACTTAGATATGATCTGTGTGTTTTCATTACAATTTAATTTAGCTTAAAAGCTTAAAAAAGCAATATTTTCCAAAACATTACTGTCAGGCGATGAGATCATTCTAGCTTTATTGAAGATTTTTTCACTCATTTTCTAGAATTTACAAAGGATTTTTGTGACAAGTGCTGGTTAATTCTCAAACAATGCTTGACTACACTTTAGTTATAAAAAGGGAATTCGTGTAAAAGTGGAGAGATGTCAATGGAGCAACTCAGTTTTACTTGCAGCCAGTGCAAATTGGCCAAAACTTTAACCACTGATAATAGGAAAATCTCAAAACTCAAATATTTCACACACTTACAAATGGACACGTTACCAGTATTGGGGAGAGCGCTGATGACTCGGAACTGTGTGATAAATGACTGTTAAACATTAATAATAAAATAAGAAAGCAGAATAGGCACATTATAACGACAGTTCGAGAACCGTCCTGTCCTGTCCTGTCCTGTCCTGTCCATTTAGTTGCTTATTTAATTTGTTAAATACAACACTAAATGGACTATCCATGTTACTTACACTGAATGCCAAAGACATTCCAGGTAGTAACCCCATTTTTGAGATCCACTTGAACAGAAGGAACACCAAATATCCAGGCCATTACAAGATGACTATTTATCAAAATATGTAAATTTCCCGATTTCCTAGGTTGCCATTTTGGTGATTAGTTGTTCTCCATCAATAGGAAGCCACACATTTAAAACAATGGAATCCTATGATTAAAGAGGCCTGTGCGCTCTGGATTAATTAATTATTATTAATTTCCATAATTATTATTATGGATTATTGTGTGACACAGGGCCGTTTCACTCTGTGTCACACAATAATCCACAATAATAATCGGAATCCTGATCTATTAACCAACTTAAAGCTCTCGTGTTTATCCCGTGTAGAAAATACTATTCTAATGGTAGAGTTGAAATATTTAGAAAGGGAAGAAAATATAAACTTAACTTTATATTAAGTTCAGTAAAAAATAAAAAAGAAGTATGGAAAAAAAAACGAAATAATAATTGCCGTATTTCTATTTGTTTGATTTTAATATTAGTAAATTAATAAGAGGAGTTTACCTCAATATAGTACGTGGAACACTTCCGTATGATACCCTCCAGAAATTAAAACGGAAAAAACGAAAAAATCGACAACTTACCGGTACATTAAAGTAAAATATAAATTGTCATAAAGCATTGTCAGCTTCAGGAAGGAAAATCGTTTTGAATATTTTCGTTAGATTCTTTTAATTGCGTTAATTTGAATTTTAATTGTTTTGAATTGATTTTGAATTGTGTTAAATTGATTATTTAATTATTTATATTTTACTTTAATTATTTAATTATTTATATTTTACTTTAATTATTTAATTATTTATATTTTACTTTAATGTACCGGTAAGTTGTCGATTTTTCGTTTTTTCCGTTTTAATTTCTGGAGGGTATCATACGGAAGTGTTCCACGTACTATATTGAGGTAAACTCCTCTTATTAATTTACTAATATTATTATCAACGTAGAACATATTGAGTATTACAGCTCTGATTCATACTATCTAATTAAGTTTGATTTTAATGAAATTTGGGATGGCTTGACAAATCTTTCTACATGAACCAATTATGAACGTTTATGATATTATTGATAGTCTCTCTGTACCGCTCATTGATAGTCCCTCTGTACACATGCGGACGGACAGACTAGCAGACATGGTGAAGACAGTAGGCACTTATGCATATATACTAACTCGCCTAAACAGTGATTACTAAATTTTGTGTGTCTTCAACTGAATTTCACATGACATCTAGTAAGTAACTTTTTGTCAGAAGCAGTCATTAAATTTAAATAAATGCTTTTGAAAACTTATGGGTCTATTTTATTTTCATGTGCCTGTGCTTCATAGACCTATTCATTGCAAGGCACTTATTTGCGTTTTTTATCGAAAAATATATATCATTTGCAACGCAGCCAGCTCCTCAGTGGTTTTAAGTTGAACACTGGGCTATGTAATTAATTCGGAAATTGCAGCAAATACGCTCGAAGTATTACAAGCCTTTATATTAGAATGTATTAGAAGCTGTTTGTATTAGAATGTATTACAAGATGTTTGAATCAGAATTTATTAAAAGCTGTTGAAGTTCTACGGGTTCTCCTCAGTCTAGATTGCAGTTAGCCTATCTCAGGAGTTTTTCCGAGTTTTTCAGCCCGCATAACATGAAAATCCGACAGTGTACAAATATAATACACGATGGCACAATACGGTATAAATTGTTGATGCGCCTAAAACCCGACATCAAGCTGTTTGAATTAAAAATAGCTATTTGTATTAGAATGTACACTGAGTGGACAGAAATTATGGGATACCTACCTAGTAATGGGTAGGCCCACCTTCCGCCCGGATAAGGGCAGTCACACGACGAGGCATTGAGTCCACTAGTTCACGAAAGCGTACCACAGGTATTTCCATCCATGCTTGCTGCACTGCTGTCCATAATTGCTTCACATTCCCGGGTGGAAGATCCAAAGCTCGAACGGACCTTTCCGCCGCATCCCAAAAAATGCTCCACAGGGTTCATGTCCGGTGAACGGCGAGGCCATTCCATTTTGGTCAAATCTGCGGAATGCTCTTCGAACTATGTTCTAGTCACCCCGCGGCTCTGTGGAGAGGCGCATTGTCCTGCTGAAAGAGTCCATTGCCCTGTGGGTGCACGATGACCATGAACGGCTGCAGATGGCCTGCAAGGATGGACGCGTAACCTAGTTTCCCCCCCCACAGAAACTGGGTGTTCAGAGATGCATCTAGACGTACCAGAGGTCCCAACGTGTGCCAGTTGAACACGTCCCAGACCATTACCGACCGTTCACTTGCCTGAACAGTTCCTTGTTGACATGACGTGTGCTTAGCTTCGTGGGGTTTCCGCCAGATACGCATCCTCCCGTCCGCTCGAAATAGCTGGAAACGGGACTCATCGGACCAGGAGACCCGTCTCCAGTCATCCAAGATCCAATGCCGATGTTCTTTCGCCCAGTTGAGGCTTAAGCGTCATGTGTCGTGGTGTTAGCAATGAGACTCTGGTGGGTTGCTGCTCCCATAACCTATTGTGGCTAATGATTGCCTGATGGTCTTGGTGGAAATGTTTCTGGCACCTCCGTCGTTGAAGTCGGCAATGATTTGTGGTATTGTCGCTCTCCAGTTGGCTCTCTCCGCGGTAGCACAGTGATATCGTCACGATCTTCCCCACACTGGGTGGAAAAGGCCCGGGTTCGAATTCCGTCGATGAGGCGAGGAACTTTAGTGAGCTCTTTTCACTCCATGGCTGAGTTAATCGGTCTCAGGCGTAGATAGCAAGGTTTTCATCCCAGAAACTGGGTGTTTTTTTGTCACTTTTTGGCACTCAAAAAAAGGCAAAGCAACCTTGAGAACACACGCAGTTCACAGACGCAAATACGGGTTTATGTAATTAATGACGGGTAACCCTAATATAAAAATATAATAATCTCCGGTTGGCTAAAACAATGCGAGACAGACCTCGACAGCGACGTTCCACCACCTTACTCCACCCATAGCGCTGTCCACAATGAGATGTTATTCTCATTGTGGAAATGGCATATTCCCGATACACCCTTGATACTGTCTAACGGGGTTAGTGCAATTTCTGTACTACATCCACGATAGAGTGACCCTTGCGTCGGGCACCCGCTGTCATCCCTCTTTCAAAGTCGATTAACTCACATTTATCCATACTGACATCGAATTATGGTCTACGTGAATGCAGTGTACCTATATACCTGCCAAGCGGTGGTTCGTCTATTAGCGTGAAGGGTGACAGCGTCGCGTTGCCCAGGAACCAGGTATCTCATTAATTCTGTCCTTTCAGTGTATTAGAAGCTGAGCTGTTTGAATTAAATTTATTAGAAGCTATTTGTATTAGAACACATTAGAAGCTATTTGTATTTGAATTCATTAAAACGTGCACTGTATATAGAAAAAAAGTTTCCGGATCCTCTCTTCACCCATCGTATTTGGAAAAATAAAGTATAACGTATCGGGAATTGGTATAAAAACCACGTTTAAATTAAGTGAGTCGACTAGATAGGTCGAGGCGTTGAGCTTAGCTATTTCCAATAGACGTCATCATTAGACGCAGTATTAGCAATCAATCTGTTCGTGCCATTGTTGTTAAACTAAAACACTTTTGTGCAACGATGGCTGACATATTCACCATCGGAAACATCTAATACTACAGCTGGAAAATATTCGGGTAGATCTCAGAAATGTGGTCAGAAAAGTGGTATATACAAGTATATTGTGTCAGTCCTCGTCGAATATTGTTAACCAGAAGTTCGTGGAGGTCATAGGAACCGATAATTTATTATTGCTTTTATTTTAACGGTTCCCGAACATTACCCTAAATCCGTATGTGTGTGCCGTTGTGTTCACGGGCAGATTTGCGTATGGTGTGAGCTGAAAAACCCTCCTCCTCAGAAACTGAAAAGCTTCCTCCGACTGAGATCGGCTAGCTACGAGCTCGATTGAAGAGGACTTTAAAAATTCCTTCACTAATCGGCGGAACTCATACTCAGACCTTTCCAAATGAGTAACAAGTGACGAAACCGCAATACTGTGACGAAGGATTACAGGAACCAATAGTAGTACAAGGATAGATAGTAGTGTAGGGAACTGCACGGCATTGAATTTTAGAGATCTGCTGTACACAAACCTAACATCACAGTATGCAAAACACAGCGTTGACTTGCCTGTCGCAGAACCCATCATAATTTTTCTGTGGAATGATTGAAAGATATGTTGTGGTGTGATGAATCACGGTGCACGATATTCCGATGTTGATTGCTGTGTTTGGTCTGGCTGGCCTGGAGAATTCATCAGAGTGTTTTCTTGCTAACTGTTAAGTTTAGAGGAATGCTGTAACTGTTTAAGGGCGTCTCTCATAGTTTGGGCATTCAATTTTCCAGGATCAATAACCAGCACAGCTGTGCTGGTTATCGATCCTGGAAAATTAATGCCATGCGGTATAGGGTGTAGAGTGTGTTTAGTGTCAAACGGCACCAGTGGTTCCTCCCAACCCCCATCTCCGCGTAGTATACATTGTGGGTGTGAAACAGAACACTGTCAATGCCAGATGTTTAAAGGTGTATGGATTTTGTACACATGTGTAGTACTGTCTTGTACCCTGGTCATTTAGCCGCTGGGCCCTTAATGGGACCCAACGTTGTCCCACTTCGCTCTGTGGAGACAGACCGGGTACACCAGTATTATGATTATTTACTCTGGCAGGTCCAGCCACCTAATTTCCTGAGATTTCAGTGGCAAGGACTTAAAAAAACCGCTATAGATAGGGGTCAGCCAAAAGGAGTACTAGTTATGTGATTTGATGTTATTAAGATTTTGGGTGTAGGGCTCAAGCAATTTAGAGATGATTCAGATGCTAGTTGTAAGTTAGAGAAGGGGAGGGAGACTGAAGACTGGTGGGAAAAGACAGATACGGGTTCCATAGAGAAGATGACCCCCAAATCAGTGGAGCAGGCCCATGCTCCACCAGAAGGTAAAGAGGGGATGTGACCTCTGGAGGAGTCCTGAGGTCACCTCCCACCCGCCCAGTGAATGGATGCAAAGGACCACGCAAGGGAGCATGGCTAGGAAGGCCTAATGGCAGCAGCTGAGCTGTGCTAGTGGTTCTGTCCCTCTTGGGACAAACCAAGGAAGTAGATTTTTTTTTCCCTCTCTGAGAGGTAGAGTAGAGTAGAGTGTAGAGTGTGTTTAGTGTCAAACGGCACCAGGTGTTTCCCCCCCATCTCCGCGTAGTATACATTGTAGGTGTGAAACAGAACACTGTCAATGCCAGAGGTTTAAAAGTGTATGGATTTTATATAAGTGTAGTGTCGTGTACCGTTGTTCTTCTGGTCATTTAGCCTCTGGGCCCCCAACATTGCCCCACTCCGCCCCGTGGTGGCAGACCAGGTACACCATCATTATAGTTATTTACTCTGGCAGGTCTGCCACCTAATTTCCTGAGATTTCAGTGCCAAGGACCTTAAAAAAAAAAAAAAAAAAAAAAAAGCGTATGGGAACGCTGAAGTTGGAAAAGCCAAAAACTGGAGATCGCGGTTAATTTGACATGTTTAAATTTAGATGTGTGGGGCATTCGCTTGCGTATAGATAGAGTGGAGAGGTAGACTGAAGACTGGGGGAAAAAGACAGAAATATGGGGACGTTAGGGAAGGCGAGCCCAATCAGTCAGTGAGACAGGCCCATGCCTCCACCAGAAGAAGAGAGGGGAGGAGGGGAGACAAACCTCCCTCCTCCCCTTCCCTCGCCAGGGGTGAGGGGTTACAGGTACCACGCAAGTGAGCATGATACAAATCGCCAGATGGCGCTGGCAGCAGAGCTGCAGGTTGTCAAGGTCGGTACAGAGTCCAGATTACGTAGTGTTGTATCGGTGAAGACATCGTTCCTAGCACACAGGTCGCGTCCAGGTTGTACTATCAGTTTTATTGCCAGGCTTGGCTTGGTCGTGGATGGATGTATACCATTTGACGTCAGAATTATGTTTTAGTTGAGCGGGAAGGTTTTTCGTCTTTCGAAGAGATCATGGGCAAATATCTTTGTAGTGCATTGTAGTGCCTTTCATCACTCAGTGTGATGTTCCTGGTCTGGCGGCAGGTAATATATTTTTGTTATTAGCTGGCATCTGAGAGCTTCATATAGTTCACATCTGTACATTAGGTGCTCCTAACTTTCAGGAAGTCCACAGTGACATCGTGGATTGTTAGTGATGCCTAGGATGGAGAGTTTCTCCCTAATGGGTCTGTGTCCTGTTAGCAGGAAGGTAGCCTGGGAAAAATGAATATGGCGACTTCGGGTAGATCCTTTCGACATAAGATATGAATTTCCTAGTGTTGTTTCCCTTCGTGGAATTGGTCCAGCAGTCCTGCCGTATCCGCATTAGGTGAGTATCAAGTCGTCTTTTCTCCATCGTGAGGGTGTTTGTTGGGTCCGTGGGCAAGGCAGGTTACTGTTCTGACTTTTTTTGAGGTTATACATTAGGCCTGTCCGGACAATCTCCAAGTCAAGGGGTAGGGCACCGGCCAGCATTTGTAGGGCATGGGTGCTGACCGTGCAGTATCCCCTAGATATAGTCAGCAGTGTGGAGCGCTGTATCGTGCCAAGTTTCTTTCTATTCGTCGCCGTTATTGCTTTGTAAGTGTAAGTGTGTGTTGTTGTCTTACGGCACCAGGGGTTTTCCCCATCTCCGCGTTGCTTTCATTGTGGTGAACCAGTTCACTGGGAAATGCCAGAGATTTAAAAGTGTGTGGGAATTGTTCATGTGTTGTGTTCTGTACCGTTGTTCATCTGGTCATTTAGCCGTTGGACCCCTATTGAGGCCCAACGTTGTCCCACTTACGCCCCGTGGGGGCAGACCGGGAACCCAGTAGCTGTAGATTCACTCTGGCAGGTCTTGCCGCTTAATTTCCTGGGATTTCGGCGGCTAGGACCTTTAAAAAAAAAAAAAAAAAAAATATATATATATATATATATATAAAAATAAAAATAAATGAAAAAAAAAAAAAAAAATATATATATATATATATATATATATATATAAAATAATAATAAAATAAATAAAATAAAAATAAAAACAAATAAAAAAAAAATAAATAAAAAAAAAAAAAAAATATATATATATATATATATATATATAAATAAAGAAAAAATATGAATAAGTGAAAATCTTCGCTATCGTAGGGGTAATATCGCTTTGGTTTGCTAGGCCGAGTTTTGGGCATAAGGTAATTTTATCATATTAAGGTTTTGACGTATGGGGCTTTTGCTATGATGAAGGTAGAGAGGGGAGGAAGACTGGAGATTGGGGGAAAAGACAGAAATATGGGGCCAATAGAGTAGATAGCCCCAGTTTTCAGTGGGGCATGCCCATGCCCCACCAGAGTAGAAGTTTGGGAGTGGAGGAGAGGGAACAAAAAACGTCCCCTCCCCCCAAGGATTTTTTTTTTTTTTTTTTTTTTTTTTGATTTGGTAGTTGTTGGCGCATCGGCTTCTGTGGCCATATTGCACCTCCCAAGGTTTTTGCAGTACTTTGATCCAAGCCCGAGGCGAGAATCGAACCCGCGACCTTTGGGTTGCCGGGCAGGTACTTTACCCACTCGGCTAGCCCGGTCGGCCCCCCCCAAGGAAGTGGGAATAATAGGTGAAGAGGGCTAGGGTGTCTTCTTCAGATCACCATCAGGCTGTTTGCAGCTGTGCTGCGTTCTGTTCTGCTTTGTCACACATGGGGCGACCCCCGTCCTTGCTTTTCTTTTCCGTGTGATCAGCACTCTTCTTGTCCAAGTGCTGGTCCTCTGCATGGTTTAAATTTTTTATCACATTTGGCGCCGATTTTTTTCAATCTCTGTGTACATTGCTGTAGATAGCTATTAGTGTTTTTCTCCTGGTGAATAGGTCTTGCGCATACTGGGAGAGTGCCCTATATTCATCCTCAGCGTCCAGGAAGTGGTTCTCCAGTCCTTTTGGGAAGTATCTCAATCTTGTTATTAGTAGCCCTCTGAGGTCTTCATAGTGTTGACAATCATAGACTATGTGGCTCCAGCTTTCACTTTCCCCACATATGCAGTTGGGGTCCTCAACGAGTCCGAAGCCAAACAGCTTCTCCTTGTAGGGTCCATGTCCGGTTAATAGTGTTGTCATATGGTACCCTGGGAAGTACCACGGTGGCTGCTTTGGGTATATTTTCCGGAGGTCTGGCAGAAATCTTTTTATGTCACTCCGCCTTTTGTAGTCTCTGTCCACCTTCTCTGCCAAAGATCTAGGAGGTGGGTCTGTAGCCTAATTTTTTCGTGTTTTAGGTTGCCCGCCGGGTAAGTCGTGTATCCTTGGTGGGTAGCGGCCACTCCCCTGGCCAGCAAAAACAGTAGCCCCCCCCCCCCGAACTGCCTCCAGGTCCAGAGGGAGTGCTCCAGCAAGTACCTGCAATGCTGGAGTACTTACCGTGCTGCAAGCGCGCGTTGTTGATAGCAGTATGGTCCTTTGGGTCATTTCTAGTGTTCTTTTGTTAACTACCAGTGTCGTTTTTGGATACCACAACGCTGCTGCGTAGGTGATTGCTGGCAGGAAGGTTGTTTTATAGTAAAGCATCAGTGTTTTTTTTCTTGAGTCCCCAATCTTTCCTTGTGATTCTGGCTACCAGTCCACAGTATCCTCTGATTTTTCTTCTGCTGTATTTCAGATGCGGCTGGAACGTCAGGTTTTTATCTAGGATAACGCCCAGATACTTCAGTTGGCTCACAAATTTGATTGTTGCATTGTTGATTTTAATTTGCGGGGGTCGTCGTAGTTGTAGAGTCCCCTTTAGGAGGATCGATGAGGTCTTGTCTGACGATATTTTTAGCTGGTTCTTTGATGCCCATTGCTGCAGCCGCTGCAGTGCCTCATTTGCCAGCGTCTCCAGTTGGGCCCCTGGAGTCCGCCTCTACTGTCAATGTCAAGTCGTCCGCGAAGGCGTGTGCTGCCACAGAACCCAGGTCCATCGTCAGGAATTCATCGAAGACCATTGTCCACAGGAGCGGCCCGAGCACCGACCCCTGAGGACATCCTCTGTGCACCTCTCTTGTTATTTTTTGATAGTGTACGTTGATTTCCACTCTTCTTTGCGTTAAATAGCTTTCAATTACTTTGTAGAGGTTAAGAGGCACTTCAGCCTCCCTCAACCTTGCCAGGACGCTTGGCCACCAAAGTGAATCAAATGCCCCACCAAAGTCAGAGATGAGCAGCAGATACTTTCGTCTACAATCCTGGAATATCCTTAACAAGTTTCCCAGTGCGTCCACAGTTGAGGATCCTGGTCTGAAGCCATACTGATTTCTGGCATGTAGGCCTGCCGCTTCATAGTGTTTTTTTAACTCTCACATGGAGTAATCTTTCAAACAATTTGCTTGCCACTGGGAGCAGTGCGATGGGTCGATATGAATCCGGGAATTCTGGATTTTTGGTAGGATTTTTCAGTATTAGTTTTAAATTTGCTGTTTTCCATGCAGTTGGGAAATGTCCTGTTTCCAAGCATCTATTGTATAATGTGAGGAGTAGGTGCGGCTTGTATTCCACGGTTTTCTTGAGTATTTCAGGCTCAATAAGATCGAGGCCTGGGCATTTTCTATTTCTGATCCTACTAGCGGCCACGCTGAGTTCATCCAGGGTGAAGGGGGGCTCAATCGCCTGGTTTCTGTAGTTATCGTTTCTGTCGCATGTCTGTTGCTGAGCTGGCATAGTTAGCATATCTGGTTTTTGATATATTGTATCGAGTATGTTATTCATCGACTGCTCCCAGGTTGTGGTGAGATCTCCCTGCCGAGTCCTAGTGGTAGCAATCATCTCCCCCCCCCCCTAGGCAGTCTATTGGTTGTTACCTTGTAGACAATGCCCCAGGGGTCATTGTTCCCTGCTGTGGAGACCAAGGACTCCTAAGAGCCTCTTTTACTTGTCTTTATGGCGTCAGTGTACCGGTTTCTTATTTGTCTATATCTTTGCCTCAGGCCCTCTGGAAGTCCTTCCTACTCTTGTTCATTTGTCGCCGGAGCATGGCAATGTCCCGGGTCCACCAGGGGACTGCGCCCAGCCGGGGGTGTTTCTTCCTGATAGTTTGGTTGCTGATGTCTATCATCAATTCAGTAGTTGCCTTCTGCAGTTCGTTCGGATTATTTTGTGGATCTAGGGACGGAGGTTTGTTGTTAACCGCTGTAGTTAATTGCTCTTTGTATTGGGGCCAATCTGCCTTGGCAACTGCGTATCTGTGGGGTGTTTGTATATTTGCTGTTATTCTTGGCAGCGTTCTTGTTACTTTGCAGGTGATTACCCGATGGTCCGAGGTGGTCCAAGCGCCTTCCACCCTCCAGTCGGTCACGTGGTTCGCCAGGTTCCTAGTTGCTAGGGTGATATCGATGGTGGCCTCCCAGAGGGTGTTGCAGAATGTTGGCAGCTGGTGCGGTTAGTTCAGTACAACAAATTGGGATCTAATCAGATAGTTTTCGAGTTGCTGCCCATTTGTTGTTCCTCTTCTGTCAGCAGTAACGCTGTGCCATAGTGGAGATCGACAGTTTACATCCGCTCCTATAATTATTTTTTCATTCGGTAGAGTGTTTTGAAGACGGCGCAGGTAGTTGATTGTGGTCTCAATTTCCTGACCTGGGCTGCTGTAAAGGGCCACTACATATAGGGAGCCTAGTGCTGTAATGAGCTGGGCACAGGCAGCCCAGGTCATGCACAGTTGAGTTACTTTTGTTGCAGTGATTTTGGTGTTCCTGACTAGGACCGCTGCCCATGGGGTGTCCTCCTCCGTGTGGACGGCCTTATATTGCAGTGGATACCCCAGCACCCGCTTTGCGTGAACGTATGGCTCCTGCAATATGATTATGTCGGTGTCTCCCTCATCGGCCCTGACCCGGATTTGGTCTGCCACTGTTTTGGCTCGTTGCGCGTTAGTCTGGATTATCTTAATCATTGCTATATTATACTCTTTATTTCTTGTCCCCATAATCGATTCTATTTTGGTATATGCTTTTGGCTTTAAGGTAGACTGGACACTTCGGGTCCTTGATTGAATGCGCGTGTTCTATTTTCATTGCCTTACAGTTTGCGCAGGTGGCTTCCTTGTCTTTGTGTGGACAGTCTTTAAAGGCGTGTCCCTTCTCTGTGCAGTGTCCACAAGTTGGAACTGTCTGGGTGGCAGACATGCGTAGTGTGTCCGAACTTGCAGCATCTAAAGCATTTCGGAACCACCACTCGCTCCCGGAATCGGTAGCTGCCCCACTCAATATATACCCTTGTTCTGTCCTTTAAGACTTGCCACGCATCCGGTATAAGCTCCACGCTCCAGTTGTTGTTTATTCCTCCTCTCTCCTTTATATGAAACTATGTGGTTATTACTTCGTGTGTTTTTTTGTCTGGTATTTCCTTTTGCAGATTCCTGAGGTAGAGCTCTTCAGCCAGCTGGGCGGCTGTGACTTCTGGATTGACGTCATAGATTATTATTGACGGTCCCTTCCTTTTGGGCGACTGGGCCGTTAATCCTAGAGCGTCTATTTTGGGGTTTTCTATGATAGTTTGTATTTCTTGTCTAGTTTCGGTTTCAATTACTAGTCCTACGTCTCTCATCTTCCGTATTCCTTTTATTCTTGTATTTTTAAGGTCCTCCCTCATATTACTAATTACTTTTGTTTTTAATTCCTCACTAGAGGGGATCTTGCCAGTCTTCTTGGGTCGGTGTATCACCAGGTTTGGTGTTGGTAACAGTGTTTTCCTCTTCAGGTGCGTCTCTGTGGTTGGTTGGGTTTTCTGTTTCTATTGGGATCCTCAGCGCTTCCGAATATGTCGGGGCGCGCTGTGGCGTTTGTTTTGCCCCGCATTCTTTATATGCTTGTAGCCGTGCGTTAGCTTTCTGGCTTTCTACATACGTGTCATGGAGGATCGTCTCCATTTTGTGAAATATGGTCACTATTTGCGACCTCAGTCCTGTGGATACCCGATCGGGATTGTCCCTAAAGATATGTTCTAGGGCCGTTTTCAATACGAGGGTTTTCTCATAGACTGTACCTTCGGGCAGCGTGTGGTCCAGGAGCGGCTCCTGCTGTTTATCATCATGAAGGGTTTTGCAGGGACAGGAGGAGGCAGGGGTGTCCCCGGCGGGGGACACCCCTGCAAAACCCACTTTCCCTCTGGTGTGGCATGGGCATACCCACTGAACATTTGGGGGCCAACTT
This sequence comes from Mastigoproctus giganteus, assembly GCF_048544385.1. NCBI lineage: Eukaryota > Metazoa > Arthropoda > Arachnida > Uropygi > Thelyphonidae > Mastigoproctus > Mastigoproctus giganteus. The sequence goes on from NC_143582.1 coordinate 81,559,913, forward strand.
CTCTATCGGTCCCTTTCTTCTTTTTCTACCCTCCAGCCTTCCTTCTCCCCACCCAAATCTGTCTACCTTCACAGCGCACAGCCCCACATGTCAAAATTGTAACTACACCAAAATTGCTTGCCCGACCCTTTTCGACCAAAAATAAAACTCATTCAGTGTGCAATCCATTCTCGCTCTTAAGGCAAATCTCTATGACCAAGCACCAACAGCGATTAAAGCAATGTTTTTTTTATAGGTCCTAGCCATTGAAATCTGAGGAAAGTAGGTGGCAGTACCTGCCAGAGTACTGATTCCTTACTGGTAACATCTGGCTAGCCTCCACGTGGCGTGGTATGGGCAACGTCGGGTCCCATCAGGGGCCTGATGGCCAATAAGCCAGATGAACAATGGGCACAACAGACTACACTATACACGATCCACACACTTTAAATCTCTGGCTTGACAGGGTACTGTCCCTCGATACAGAGAACACCGCTGAGATGGGAGAAATCCCAGGAGCAGCAAGACCCTCATCATACCAATGCCGGGGACTATTTTGGATTTTAGTGGCAAACCTTAGCCTGAACGCGTCATATTCAAGGCAGTCGTAAATTACGTGATCCCAAGTTTCTTCAACTCCACAGTGACACAGTGGATCACCTTCTATGCCTAGGGATGTTAGCTTTCCTTTAAAGGGTCTATGACCTGTCAATAGAAATGTAGTATGGAAGCCTGGTGAGTACCAGGGAGGAGGCTTTGGACTGATGAGGTTCACAGAGGGAATTGAACTTTTTGGTTATGAGTCCTTTGTTGGTGTTGTCCCATTTCTCTTGCCAGGTCCTGTACATAATTTCAGTGATTCTCTTCCTTTCCTGGTTGGGGTTGTTATCAAGGCTAAGAGTGATGCCTGCTGTTTCGGTTGGAATACTCTTCTTCAACTGTTCATACAATCCTCTTCTTATTACTTCTGGGTGTATGGGGCATATATCCAGCTAGCACCTGTAGAGCTGGGGTGCTAACTGAACGGCATGCCTAGTTACAGCAAGGAGAATAGAACGCTGTATGGAGTCCAGTCTACGGCGATTTCGGTCGAGGGAAGCCCTAGTACACCATAATGAGGCTCCATAGCAAACTATTGCCTTGCAGTACATTGACATTTTGGACAGATCGGCTGTTCTTACAGTGCAGAGCAGTATTGTGGGTACCTGCCTTTTATGTTTCGGTATGACAATGTGCTATGCCATACTGCACAGCCAATAGTGATTTGGTTTGAAGCCATGAGCGTGCAAAAGCTTCATTGACCTGCCCATAGTTCCGACTTTAACCATGTCGAGCACCTTTGGAATAAATGGAGCGTTGGCCTACGGCCAGACCAACACACCCGCTGTCAGTAGTTGGACTGACCGCTGTGTTGAATGAGGAATGGACGAAAAGATTCCGAACCAAAATTGGTTCGGAATCTGCCAAAGAGGATAATTCAGTTGTAATTAAAACCACTGCTGAACCGAAATGTTGTTAAATATTGTCTCAATAAAATATTCCTTGAAATATGCGGGTGTATGTTTACTTTTGGCAGTATAGCGTATTAGTTGTTTTGTGGCTGACAGATGCAGTAAAAGGGCGATGATACTTTTTATCCTTGACAATACTAAAACCTCATACTATAAAATGCCTTCGTAAATCTTTTTTTTTTTTTTTTTTTTTTGTGCAGGGTTTTAAACACATCAGCAACTTTAGACCATATTGCTCCGTGTATAATATGTCTGAAAATTGCATGTGTTCCATTGTCAATTTGCTGTTTGTCGGAGGTAAAACCTGTGTTTCCGAGAGAAAAGGCGCCTCCGTAGCCAGGTGGAAAGGAGCAGCAGTGCGTAGTACACGCTTCTTGATTAGACCGGGGTTCGAGCCCGTCACCACCAAATACGGAGGATGTGGAAAGGCTTTAGTTGCTAATGCTCCTAAAAACCAAACAACAACAACATCCGAGAGAAAAACAAACCTTGCTACTATCATCGCCTTAGACCGACTAATTCAGCCACGTTGTGAAAAAGACCTATAAAAATTTTTCGCGTCATTGACGGGATTCGAACTTAGGCCTTTTCTGCTCGCAGGACGACAATTATACCAACGGTACTACCATGATGGCTTTCCCCCCACCCCACCTTGTTTTTTAGGGAATAGACATGAGTTTTTCTCAGAAATACCGTTGAAGAAATTTTATGCGTGATGATTTCCGTTACTGTGATAGAATTACTAATATTTTTATTTTTCGGTGCCATTAAAAGAAACAACAAACTTCCGTAATGCTGGAAGCAGTATGGCATGTTTGATAAAATGTTAGTTCCTGAATTTGCAACAAAAAAGGGTTGAGAGAAATTAGTGAAAATATACAAAGTTAAAGGCATAATACCTGATATAGTTTACAAAAGGCGACAAAACTACATCTAAAATAAAATGAACAGATTCCTGATGAAATAAAGGAAAAAATAAAAACTGATTTCAATATTTTTTTTATTTTCTTTCATTATTCCAGTAGAAATACATATAATTTGAAGCTTTCATTTTTTTAAGATTTATTATTCTTTTATATTTATATATAAATTAAAAATTCACTTTTGTCACACACTTTTATGTTACGTAAATTTTATACAAAATTCTGCAATCTCCAAAGAAAAGTCAGCACATAACGTGAATGAACTAAAACCAACTTGTGTGCATTATTCATTTATCAGAATGGTGCATATGCTAGGTTCTTTTTTTATACCGGATTCAAGTGGCTCATGAGTTATAACCCTGACAAGAAAAAGAGGGAATTGTACTTCTAAAACATTTGGCTTCCTAATGAATGTCAGTTGCAGCTACCTCGGTGCATTAACAAATAATACATTTAATAGGATTCCATCGGCCAGATGAACTGTCGGAGACAATCACACAGCGAATGTGTGACAAATGGTGTGTCATTTCCAGTCCACGGATAATTTGTCCCTACGTTATTGAGGATGCCCTAGTTGACAGTAACAAGCATCCTGTTACTCTCAAGTAGAAGCATTATTGCAACATCACTGTGATCAGATTCATTGATGAACTGCCACGATTTTTTCTCTCCAGGAAGTTTCAAAAGGCACTGGATTCAACAGACTGAATATCCTTTGAAGTATTCGTGGTCTGAGTTTGAAATGGCAATGATACAATGTTAAAAATTTCTGCACTTAATGTATAATGCTGCTGTTGTTTGGTTTTCAGGAGCATTAGCAACTAAGGCCATATTGCTCCGGGATATGCGGTGGTCATTCCCTGTCCTTTCCGCATCCTCCGTATTTGATGGTTAGTTGTTAGTTATTTGGTTTTTAGGAGCATTAGCAACTAAGGCCATATTGCTCTGGGATATGCGGCGGTCATTCCCTGACCTTTCCGCATCCTCCATATTTGGTGGTGACGGGCTCGAACCCCGGTCTAATCAAGAAGCGTGTGCTACGCAGTGCTGCTCCTTCCCACCTGGCTACGGAGGCGGCGTATTTGGTGGTGACGGGCTCGAACCCCGGTCTAATCAAGAAGCGTGTGGTATTCACTGCTGCTCCTTCCCACCTGGCTTCAGGGGCGCCAACTATATATATATATATATAATGCTGCAATAGTAACCCAGCAAGTTTCAATAAAATCGCAATTTCAATTTCTTTTTTAATTACAGGTCCCGAAGTCAAAAAGTTGTGTAAATTAGGAAAGATGGACAAAGCAAACACTGCATTCATACAATATTTGGGGAAAAGGGGACTAACGCCGAGCACAATTCATGGGGATGTGGTTACAGCTCTGGCGGAGGGATACCCCCCCCCCCTCATATTCCATGGTTAGGAAGCGAGCAGCAGAATTTAAACGAGGGAGGGAGAGAGAGACTGGAAGATGATCCACGCCGTGGAAGACCTGCAACGTCCATCACTCTAAAAGTTGTTGGCAGTCTGCATGATCTGGTGATGAGTGATCGAGGAGTGACAGTTCGGTACATTGCCAGCGTGTTGGGCATCACACCTGAACGCGTGTGCCTACTAGAAAATAACAGAAGTTTGCGCTATGAAAACGTTGCTGGCACGATAGATCCCAAAGTTGTTGACAGCAGATCAAAATCGCTCAAGAGTTGTTAGAAACGGAACATTTGCATATTTTCAAGCAGATCCAGCATTTCCTTGCAAGGTTTATGACCATAGATGAGACTTGGATTCATCGCTTTCAGTCACATTCAAAGAATCGGCCCAAACAGTGGAAGCACAGTTCTTTCAACGCATTGCGGCATTGGTGACAAAAGTGTATTGCCTCCAAAAGGGACTATGCTGAAAAGTAACATGTTACCAGACTCCTTAAAAAAAAACTCTTCATACTCAGACCACGCACTTTTCAAACGCCCTTTGTATATGACGACGAATGTTGCAACATGTGGACATGTGTTTTTGTAATGGGCGACACCTAGAACGTCAGTTCATCTCCTCCTCTTATCTCTGTGAAGAACAGTACCACTGTAGAAGGGCTAGAAATAAGTAGTGTATGTTTGTGTGTATTCTTTGTGTGTTCTGTTGTTGTGTCTGACAGCTTGGCTACCCAGAATCATCAGTCACCTGGACAGATGATTCTGGGTACTCATCCACACCACGGGAAGGTGGGCCAGTCTCAATGGAGCTCGCACTGTCTCAATTCGAGACTCTGACCCACCTGATGTTGGCAAAAGATGGGCCAGATTCCTCTGGGGGCCCACTCCAGAGGAGAGGGGGAAAAAAAAAAGAATTTCCCCGTGGTGTTAAAAAAAAAAAAAAAAAATATATATATATATATATATATATATATATATAAATATAAAAATATAATAAATAAATAATAAAAAATAATAAATAAATAATAATAAATAAAATAATATAAAATAATAATAATAATAAAAAAATAAAAATAAATAAATAAAATTTAGGCAATGTTGCTCCCTATTGAGCAGCTCCACCAGCCAAAGGAGTAGAATTATTCGTAGCCGTATAACTAATTCTCTTCTTGTGAAAACATCAGATGCAAACTGCTGAAGAGCAACATAAGAATTCTTGTCTCCCACCAGCAAAGTTTCATGACCATGAGAGAGTGTAGAAACTGATGAACGAAGAACATCTTTAAAGTCATTATACAGCGGATATTCAAATAAAATGTGGCTCCAATTTTCATTTTCCCCGCATTGACACGCTTCCGTTCTAGAAAGACCAAAACGATATAGTTTTTCGTTAAGAGATCCATGAAATCTGTTGCAACGAATGTTGCAACAGATTTCAGGAACCGTCGAGATAAAGTGACTACCTCTATCCAGCTCACGCATCTGATCCAACACTATCAGATGCTTACTTGCTGGGCGCCTCCGTAGCCAGGTGGGCAGGAGCAGCAGTGCATAGTACAGGCTTCTTGATTAGACCTGGGTTCGAGCCCCTGACCACCAAATACGGAGGATGCGGAAAGGTCAGGAAATGACCACCGTATATTCCCGGAGCAATATGGCCTTAGTTGCTAATGCTCCTAAAACCCAAATAACAACAAGCTTACTTGCGGGGATTGGCAAGATAAAAGTTTTTTTGTGAACCCACTGCAATAACCTTAGAAAATTGTGTATAATGTCAAAGTTTCTGCAAATTGAAGTGTTTTACTTGCCCTTTATTTGCGAAATCCACTCTGTGACGAGCTGCCGGTGTTTCCTGCTAAAGTGTAAGTTGAGAGTTACGAGAGTTCAGTGAAAATTCACAGTTACAATACAGTGAAAATTCACAGTTACAATACAGCGAAAATTCACAGTTACTCACGATAGTTCAGTGACAGTCCACAGTTACTCACACACCGTGTTCGAATGTACCTGTGCCACGGAATATGCTAATATACTTGTATTCTCATTTTGAAAACCCTTTTGACCCTATTTGAAAGTCCCGGAGTATGAAAATAAGATTTATTAATTTAAAGAAAATGCTTGTTTTACACAGCAGGCTAGCAGCAACCGATCGACAGATGTTATTATTATTAGCCATATAGTGCAAGGAAGCCTGAGGCTTATGCTACACCAGGCAAAAAAAAAAAAAAAAAAAAAAAAAAAATCTGAATTACCCTGAGAGAGAAGGGAATCACCAAGAAAGAGAAGAATGATGATATCCAGCTCAGGACCCTGGGTGTGCCAAGCTCATACTCACCAGATGTGAGCCCCTGGGGTTGTTTCCAGAACTTGGGAAAAAAAGAACTATAACACTGTCTTGAACTTAAGACTCTCATCTTGAACATTGCCTTGGACAAAATGCATCGTAATGTTAATATCAATCGAAATAAAACTATTTCTGGGTAGTTATTTTGGCAGATGCTTTTTTTTGTTTGTTTGTTTGTTTGTTTTTCAGGAAGTTCGTAGTTTTCATCCCGAAAAACAAGCCGAATCCACAAAATACACGTTATATATTGTCGGCTTCTTATGGCCTTAGTGACAAATAAAATATCTGCGCGCGCGCACACACACAAACTCAATAAACAAAATAAATAATCTTTATTACACCTAGCAGTGTAATATATCACATGTTTCGGTGATGACTGTCGGTCTCCTCTTCTGAAAAAAATACTACGTTAGTAAGAAGAGAGCAGTAACCGTTGCAGAGAACAGTTATAATACAGGGTATTTCAAAAATGATGGTCAATAATTTAAAGATGAAAAGTACAAACTAAAATAAGCAAAAAAATTCCAGTCAACGTCAGGCTGCAAATGAACCGTTTTCGAGATAATGTACATTTTCTGTTAAGATCCGCTACTGACTATGGGAGTACTCTGGACGGGTAGTCTGTATTGCTGAGATCTTGTACGCAGTGAATATGGTAGGGGTACAGTAATTGGCAATGTAAAATTCGCCACACACTGAGGCGCCTCCGTAGCCAGGTGGGAAGGAGCAACAGTGCGTAGCACACTCTTCTTGATTAGACCGGGGTTCTAGCCCGTCACCATCAAATACGGAGGATGCGGAAAGGTCAGGGAATAACCACCGCATATTCCCGGAGCAATATGGCCTTAGTTGCTAATGCTCCTAAAAACCAAACAACAACAACAACAACAGCAAGCCAGACACTGCTATGACTCAGTACACGCTCATGCAGAGCAACCCTCCTTGTCGAAATTCCTGGATTTTGTTCTGTTCTTTCTAACACCCTTTCCTCAACATCAGGTGCTATGCTTCTGGGCCTACCTGCTCGTACTCCATATGCGAAGCGCCCATGTTCTCTAAGGTGTTGATATACCCTGATGAATGATATACCCTGATGAATGGCTCATAGAACAGATACAAAAGTTACATCCTCATCATACATCAGCCCTAGATCCAAATCAGAGGTTACCCTCGAAAATGAAGCACCCCTGTCATAATTGAGGTGTTATTTTTAATTTTCTTATTAGAGATCGTGAGTTGGCTTGATTCCTTAGGAATTTTCTTATTATAAATTGTTGCAACAACTTAGAATAAGAAAAATCGCTGTTATTTATGTATTTATTTTTGCTTTCAGTAATAGGATTCATCCCCCCCCCCAAGTCATGTACCTGTTATGCCTATTGGGTTAAACCGGCACTGGATGTAAATAAGCTGATAGTGCTTAATTAACAAAACTACCACGTTACCTCTCTAAAATCAGGAAAATTTTAAAATCAAGAACCTCTCAATCCGTAAGGGTGCCAGGTTTTTAGTTTACTGCACAACAGAATGCACTGAATACATCGTCACAATCTTAGTTGCTTGAGGAGTCTGTGGAACACAGACTCCTCAAGCAGCTAAGACTGAGTAACAACTCAGTTTATAATTAACTGAGTGAGAGTTAAGTACTTGTGTGGTCTGTAAATTAGCGTATCTGTAAACCAGTATGTGGTCTGTAACTTCTAATTCATCTTAATATGTGAAATATAAAATGTAAATAACTATGATATGTAAATAACGATGATAAAATGTAAATAACGATAAGATGATATTAATCTAAATGCATGTGTGAATCTCCCAGACGTGAATGCATCTTAAGAAATTGATGTCATGTCGGGAATAAATTTCGTCCATGCCCTGTCGAGAGTATACCTTATGGTTGAATAAACATATGTCGATAATAATAATCGGAGGTTTTTTCCTCCTTTTCTTAAGTTATTGGAAATGCACACGCATATTTCAGTTATCGAATGAAAATTTACACTACACAACAGTCAAACTTTCAATATATAGGCAGAATGCATAGCAAAACTTTTTATATATGTCTTCGGACTCCCTTTCGTCCTTCTAGAGAATGCTCTAGAAGGACGAAAACGAATGATCGTTATTCAATACTCATCAATCACACAGCGATAAAAAGTGACATGTTAATAACATGCTCAGTTGTGCTGGCAACAAAGTTCATTTTTTAGAGTAGCGTATTTCGATGGTAGGAACTGGATGGAAGGTAATTTTTATTTCCTCTAGGCACAGTGTGAACAAAGCCTAAACACATGACTTGAAAGGGCTTTGCAGAACTTGTCATAGTTGCTATCTAATCAGAATTTCACCGAAACGATGAGCTTCATTATTATAAATAGTATTCTTTTAATAAAATACTGAATGTTTGTTAATTTCATAACTATCGGCACAGTGATTGAAATATTTTATTTTGAAGCAGCGGTGAAACAAGCTCATCAGAGAACACAATTGTACCCCATTTTTCAGGGCTTCAAGTCACATGACACCCGTTTCGACGAGCTCTGCGGTGGTTGGAGTTAATGAGGTTCAAAATATTATATTAGGGTCACCGGGTAATTTCTTCCATATACCCATATTTGTATATGTAAATTGCGTGTGTTCTGGCGCCACCGTAGCCAGGTGGGAAGGAGCAGCAGTGCATAGCACACACTTCTTGATTAGACTGGGGTTCGAGCCCGTCACCACCAAATACGGAGGATGCGGAAAGGTCAGGGAATGACCACCGTATATCCCGGAGGTCAGGCCGCCGTAGCCTAATATATATATGGTAGGAACTGGATGGAAGGTAATTTTTATTTATATAGGTAATTATATATATATATTAGGCTACGGCGGCCTGACCAGCAGGCCGCCGTAGCCTAGTGGTCAGGCGCGCTGGTGCCTAAGTACACGTGCTTTGAGTGACCGGGGTTCAAGCCCGTGACTACTGAATACGGTGCTGTTTCTTGTATTCAGTCTATCATGCGAACTCCTCTGACCGTTTGGTTGTCCCGGAGTATGAACAGAAAATTTATTTTATTTTATATCTAAATTAGCACTCTTATACCACGTGGAGTTTTAATATATTTTATTTAGACGTTACCTAAACTAATATACATTGAGTAAAGTTTCAGATATCTTGCCGACACCCATCATCGGACCTTGTTGCTGACCGAATCCTCATGCCAGAATTACTGGTACAAAGGTTCTATGAATATTAAGCTGTAACTTTTGAAATGCTTAGATAAATACAAAATAAACTAAACCTACGTGAGATTGTAATATTATTTACACTACCATTTATAATCAGTTAAATCTACTATTTATAATTATACAGAGAAATGTTTACTACTACACTGGGTTTTGGCTCCAAATAATCAACGCTAGCAATAGCTATTAATTTAAACAAGTGTATTTTCTGAAATACTTTCTTTATTTACGTAATAAGTCCCCTACCATGTGATCAACGAGCTAAGCACTATAAGATGAAATAAATTTAGGTCGCAAATAAATGAAGGAAAAAAAAAAAAAAAAAAAAAAAAATCAGCAAAAGCTCACCAGCTTCATCGGAACTGAAAAGAATTTACGGCCGAAAACCCGATACAAAATTTCCAGTGTGGGATGATTCTTTATTTATTCAAAAATGACAATTAATTTAATTAGCAAGTAAAACTGCTAGATAGTCGAATTTATGTCTGTTTTACCTTTTTTTTTTTTTTTTGAGAATTGTAGATTTTTCCATAACGTTATATTCAAGATGAGATTGTTGGATTAAAAGAAAATGTTGCAGGTTAGGAAAATAAATTGCCAGACTTTCATCTACTTAGACGGTGCATTAAATTTGACAAGCCTATATTTCAAAGAATAATAAATGATAATAGCGAGTGATCCTGTTTTCATTAAAGTGTTATATGATTCTATTTATATGATAATTCACATTATACGCCATCATTTTTATACCACGAGCAACAGCAACATAGTCTTACAGCAGCAGCCATTGTGCTAAAAAAGCTGTAAGAATTTTAAAGCTAATATATCATGAGATAAGCAAATCTTGCGGTCTGTACAGACATTCAGCCTTAAACAACCACCTTCCATAAAATGGAACGTTCTTATGTGAAGTGAGTCAGAACAGGCTACAGGAAACCATCAACTCTGTGGACCTCTTACAGAGCCAAACGCTAGACCAAATAATGCTACTTTCCCTGCACCTACGTGAGCCTTTAATCACTGTCACCATATAAAGAACATCGAACAACAGGCACTAGCTATATTAACTCAGTAGGCGGTATGATCTAGCTGTTCGACACCCCGCTTGAAAGTTGGGATTTTTCCTTTATCCTTGATTAGTATCACGAGATTCACAGTGAAGTATGGAGCCAGATTAAACTGGTAAACCCACTCTACATATAAGAGCGGGGTAGCAAATTAAACACTTTTATATGTAATCGGAATTAATGAAAGAGCAATAATTATTTTTTATTCTAGTTTTATGCCCGTATGGAAACTTACGAGAAAACGCACAGGCATGAAACTATATATTGGAGAGTTTCTAATGTAGAGCAAGAAATAGTTTAATTTTCGATGAACATTTGGCATATTAACCACGTCAATGAGGGAAGCAAAAGTCTAACTATTATAAATGGCAGTTACACAGTTCAACTAGTGTATTTCGAGCCAAACATTTGGGTTGTAAATTCGTAAAAATAAAGACACCACAACATGCGCACGAGATACAGGGATTTAATTTTTTAATTTAGCACAAAAACAAAGTCAATGAGAGAATAGTATAATATATAATCGAAGTTCAAACTGGGAATTTACCTCTTTCAAAGAAAGAAAAAATTACCGGGAAATACACTTCCAAAACTCACCTACCAGAGGTTAAAGAATGATTGCTGCTGAGTTCTGTAGAAATAGTTCTTTAATGCGATGCCTTTCACTTCCGACACGTCGTGGCCACCGAAGAGTGGACTGCATTGTACAGCGACGTGTGGGAAGTTACTTTTTCAAATTTGCAAGGATAAGAATGTCAGCACTGTAGACCCCTCTTCAAGTATCTTTGGTCAAAAGTAACAGGAGATCAAATTGGGAACGAACCAGCCACAGTATTCGAAGCAGCCGAAGACTGAGCTGTCAGTTCTTGGTGAAGTTTGCTTAATCACTAATAGGGTGCTATTTTCGATTATGCAAACTTCTTTACCAGTAGTATGAAAACTGTTACACATGGGCATATGTGCGCCCATCTTAGGTTTCTCAGGATTCTGTGGACTTCTTTTTGTTCTCACTATATATTTTTTCATATAGTTCATTTCATAGAATGAAATAAATTAAAATATTATTATTATTATTAATATCAATTTATTTCCGAAGAAATGCCCCTTTACAGCTATGCAGCTAGAGGACATGAGTTACATTATTATATGAAATATTACTTTGTTCTGAAATAAAATTATTCTTCATTTCAAAACGAAAGAATATGAAAATATACACTGAGTTACTAAAATCTTTTCGTTATTGCTGATTTTCCTACAAAAATATTAAATATTACTGTACTTGTACTATCGAATACATAGTATGCGCTAGGACATTGATAGGATTAGTACAACTATTGATTCATTATGTAACTTCTTAGTCTGAAAATAGGATTCAGTATGGAATCCAGAAACGTAGCCATTTAAACATTTCGACACCTAGCAACAATATCCTTGCTAGGTGGCTGAATCTGTATTCCCTCCTTTGGTAATCAAGATGTATCATGTGAGCTCAGTGTACATATTTCCTTAAGTAAAAACGAAATGTTTGAAAAACGTTTTTCATTTTGGTAATCGATATGAAACAAAAAAAAAAAGTTAAATATAATTCTTTTATATTTTGAAATGTTATAAAAGCTCGTAAAATATAAATAAAAAAACACGCTCATTGGCCAAAAATCATAAACCTTTATTCAATATCTAGTAGCGCCGCTTTTTGCCCAAGTTACAGCCCGTGCATGTCATGGCATGGATTCCGCTAGGTGTCTGTATTACCTTTCTTTCATCAGGATATTTGTCAGCTGCTGTCTTGTGATCGTTAGAGAAGTGCCAGTTGGTTGGTTTTGTTTTTATTGGCGCATTAGCTACTAAGGCTATAATGCGCCAAGACCAGGTTATATATAAAAAAAATTTTAAACTTTCAGTGACCTAATTAGTTAGGTCACTATGTCAAAGAGAAGTGCGAAGCCGAATCTAATAGAAAACTGCCAAGAAAAACTGCCCTTTCCAAATCCCAGACATTCTCAGTTGGATTCAGATCTGGAGAATTAGGCGGCCAGGGTAGATGTTGGAAATCTTGGGAATGTTCCTTGAGCCATTTAGATACAATTTTTGCACTGTGAATAGTTAAGTTTTCGTTTTGAAAGAATGCATCATAAGCTGGGTAAAAATGATGCAGTGCAGGGTGAAGGTGGTCCAATACTACAGGAACATATTCATTGAAGATAACACGACCTTCTAATGGTATGAACGAACCTAGTCCATACCAATAGAAAATACACACCATATTATGATATCACCTCCAGCCGCTAGAGTGGTGGGCAAGCGACAGTCTGAATCCATGGCTTCGTGAGATTTAGGCCACACTTCGTGAGATTCAGGTCACATCCTACCATTGGTAGGGGAAAAAAAAAAAAAGTGTAAATCAAACTAAATGATCTTTTTCCACTGTTCCGCAGTCCAGTGTTGTCGTTGGCAACATCACTCCAGTCGAATTTTGATTTTTTTACAAAAAGAAGTTCTTTCGTATAGATACACAACTAGCAAATCTCGAATTCTTCAACTCCCGCTGCAATGCTCGTTGTAAATGGGTCTTTCTTTTCCTAAGTTCATTTCTGTCATTTGCTACGGACCTTCTATTCTCGTGCACAATTCGTTTTAAATTCCTGTTGACCCATTCTTGAATTACCAATTTTAGATCTGCATTCTCGTTTAGATCTGCATTCTCCTTTCTTCTTACACTCATTGTATACTTTTGAGATGATTGGTCTCGAAACAGAGATTTTCTTTTTTTTTTTTCCCTCAATTGTAGCTCCTGCTAAACGTGCTTCAACATAACACTTTTATGAAAAGCGGAAAATCACCTGTCTTCCCCATGATTGGACCGACTAAGAAGCCTCAGGAAAGTGTACTGTATTTATCTGATACCAAGGAACGTGTGACTGTACCATATGACAATTTATATTTATATACCGTACAGTTTGGTTATCTGTTCACACTAATTTAAAAAGGGTTCTAATTGTGTGGCCAGGAACTATACAGGGTGTCTCAAAAATACACGACAAAACTTCAGGAATGAGTTCCTCATATGTAGACAATAAAAATATTTTATATCAACATAGTTCCGGAAATGCTTGGTTCCCGAGTTATTAACCGGAATGTCTTATCTCCCGCAGATGATTTCCTTCATCACAAGGTACTGACAGAATCTGGTAGTTTTCCATTCCGACCATGTACTCAAATCAGGAGCAAGCGGATATGCACTTTATGTACGGTTTGGCAGTCGGCAATGCTCTGTAGGCGCGTCGTTTGTACCACGAAAGGTTCCCAGAACGAAGATGTCCAGACAGGAAAACGTTTGAAGGTATCCATCGACGCCTTTGTGAACATGGGACCTTTACACCTCGTTCTGCCAACAGAGGACGACCAAGATCTACGACTTCTGAAGTAGAGGGTGGACCAACTGCCTGGCCTCCACGCTCACTGATTTAAATCCACTAGATTTTTTCTTGTGGGGCCATTTAAAGTCATTGATGTATTCGACTCCGGTAGCTGATGTGGAAACTCTCCACAATCGAATTGTGGAAGGCTGTGAGACAATACGAAACATGCCAGGAATTTGGCATCGTCTTCGCGAGTCCATGAGACGTCGATGTTAGGCCTGTATTCAGGCAGAAGGTGGACATTTTTAACAATGACTATAAGGTGATGTGAACAGTTGAGTGTCATAGACAGACCTTCAAAACTCTGAAACCAAGCATTTCCTGAACTATGTTGATATAAAATATTTTTATTGTCTACATATGAGGAACTCATTCCTGAAGTTATTCCGTGTATTTTTGAGACACCCTGTATATTAATTATATGTTATGCTTAGTACGTGTGCCCGCTGTTGATTTTGACCTGCAAATTCACTCTTACTTTTATGAGCATGAACTTTGTCTATCGCTGCATTCCGTTGTGTGTGCTATTCCGAAGGACCACCGCCATGCATACTCATAATCACAACATTTAGCAATGACCGACCAGTCCTGTTGCATGAACACCGCTCTCCCGAAAAAAAAGTGGAAGTAATGATAAACTTAGCTGTCAAATCGTACCATTCATTTTTAATAAATAAAATAAATTTTCTGTTTATACTCCGGGACGACCAAATGATCAGAGGAGTTCACAAGATAGACAGAATACAAGAAACAGCACCATATTCAGCAGTCACGGGCTTGAAATCCGGTCACTCAAGGCACGTGTACTTATGCACCCGCGAGCTTGACCACTAGGCTACGGCGGCCTTACTCACATGTAATTAATTTGCTAACTAGTAGCTACTAATACACAGCAATAAATTATTTACAGTAATGTACAAGCTGAAGTGAGCCGAATAATTACATTTCTTAGCACTTTATGCGTGGATAACTCCCCAGTCTGTCTCTAAAATCCAGATTCCTATGTATTCAGATTTGGCCATCTTTCTAAGGCTCTTTTTGATGTCAGTGGACCGAGGTTCAGTCTTTTTTTTTTCCCCACTCTTTCAGGTGCTACAACTAATATTCTTGTTGAACACTTTTGCTATTAACAGTGGTGTTCCATCTAACGAGACATGTTTTCATCGGCGAAATAGTGATAGCATTTCATAAATATAAAAGGAAGCCGAATTTTATTGCCGAATTTTATTGCCGAAATCTACCCACAACTATACAAAATGCACGTGGCACGTGCATTTTGTATAGTTGTGGGTAGATACGACCAAACTCAAAATATTTGAGTTTGGTCGTATCTCTGCCCATTGGTGGTTAATTCTTTGTTTTTCTGGTAACGGTATTCTGTTTCGTTTGAAATATGTACATTTTAAATTTGAGTACCATCTGCCAATTTCTTAGGTTGGTGGTGGCCCCATACTTCAATAACTTTAATTTGGCCTCCATTGAAATGATGCTCAATATTTTTTTATAGCCAGATAAAAACTAGACCCTTTTTTACAATTAAGGGAATTTATAGTTACGGAAAAAAATCTTCCTCAGTTACTGGCTCTTTTAATGGCTATGCGCATAAGTTTCTTACGTTACAAAATGGAAGCAACTATTTTAGACTGTTATGATGACTTGAGATTTGCTAATTTACATATTACTCATAACAAAGTAATACATAGTAATTAGTGCAATTAAATCTGAACGATTCAGTGGGGACTAATGTTATTTCTACGTTTTAACTACATTTGTTGGGTTTTTTTTTTATTTCGTGCGCTTTGGAACCTCTCTGTAGCACCTTTTTAGCATCTGTTTTTCTTTTAAGGCCTGGAAAAGGTGTAATATTCTTCCAACTCATAAAAAATCTTCCATACAGGTAGCCTTTAACCGTGTTGCTCTGAACTTAACTTCACTAGTGGTGAACTGTTATATGAGACGTTACTTACGACAGTCCTATCCATAATCAATTATTGTTATTGTATTATTTCTTCCGGATTGGGGAGTACCAGTGAAGAGTACTGGTACCACGTGCACAGGGTGGTTGTATTTAAGGATTACTGTTGGTCGAGGAACTCTGACTATCCTATAGGTATTCAGGATTGCAACTCTCTGGAGTTGCTTGTACTTGCTCTCTGGCAGATCTATTGCTCTGGTTTTGTGTATGGTCTTTGGCACCACACCAGTGGTTGACATAATGGTCGTTACTTGTTTCATATGCCACATCTCTTTGATCTCCTGCCTTATTATTATTATAAATGTTTTCACCTGTATGGGTTTTTTCCGCGCAGTGATGGGTACTGGTACCAAGTGCATGGGGTGAGTAGCTGTGTTCGGTTACTATTATTATTGTTGAACGAGGAATTCTCTTACTATCCGACAGGTGTTCAGGATCACGGCTTTGTGGAGTTCCATGTAAGTGTACTCTGGGAGACCTATTACCGCTAGGTTCTTATGGAGGCTCTTTGGCACCATGCCGGTCAGAATGATCATTACTGTACTTGTTCCATATGCCACGTGATCTTGAATTCCTGTCTGAGTACTTCCTGATCTTTTGCTCATATATTTTCTGGAGGTTGCCGGTGATGGGCACTGCTATGTGGATCAGGTAGGTAGACATTTTCTTCTTGTCGATGATGGTTATGACTGGTCTGTTGTGCGGGTTGCTGTTCTTGTTGTAGCAAGATTTTAGGAGCATCATCTACTAAGGCCATATTGTCTATACGTGTATACTGCCTGTAAATTGCATGTATTCTTAGGTTTATTTTCTGTTTGCTGGACGAAAAACTCGAGTTTCCGGGAGAAAAACCATGCTACCTTCGCCTGATACAGACTAACTCATCCACCACGTTGGGAAAAAGGCTCATAAAAATTCCTCCTGTCGTTGACGGCACTCGAACTGTGGCTTTTCCACCCAGTGTAGGGGTACGGCTATTCTGCCAACTGTGCTACCCACGAGGGCCTGTTGTGCGTGACCGTCTTGTCCGTTATTATGTTACAGTCCCAGTGTAGTCTGTGACTAGGGATCTCTAGTATGGTCTGAAGCTCGTACTGTAATACTGTAAACTTTCTTTGATCAGCTGGCATTTTTGCGTTAACCTCTGATGTATTATCCTAGCCACCTGGTCATATCTGTGAGTGTACTCGGTCTGGGTGTTCATCCTACAGTGATGTGCTGGATTATAGCTGGGGCAAGGTGCATCGATGACATGTGGCATCTGTTACGCCTGGGTGCTTGGCTTGTATTTCCTCTAGTTCCTGGTGTTGATTACCTGATTATGGACGGCCAGCATGGATCCTCCGGTCTCGGGGAAGAGCTTTCCTTTCGTTTCCCCCCCTTAATTATTTTATTTCTTTTTCTTTTATAATATTTATTGTCTTGCGGAGATGGGAGAAATCTCAGGAGCCATTAGACTCAACATATTTATTATATATATACAGGGTGATTCACTACCAGTGCGACAAACTTGCAGGAGGTGTAGGGGGCGCAAAGATGAATCGGAATCAAATAGCATTGCAGATTACGAAATGCCTTCGTCATGGGGTAGAGGACGTTGAATGGGAAGTCGCGTGAACAGCCATCCCGCTGGAAGTCAGCATTTGTGAACCGTTTCTGTTGAAGAAACCAAGTAGCAAAAGTCCTCCGAAGTGGATAATCCGCAGGCTCCAATGATTGGACTCGTTGCAGATGGTATGAATTCATTTTGGTTTGTTGACAATATCCTCCATACAGTGGATTGGGAAATACCCAATCGTTGGCCTGTCGCTCGAGTACTCGTACTCGGATTACCTTCTGCAAGACGTAGGACATTCTCCTCATTGTCTGGCGTCCTCGTCGTTCGCTCTCGATTCATGGTACCTCTCGTGAAACAACCAGTCTCAAGTAATCTTCTGTGCACACGTGCGAAAATCGTATGATGAGGAGCACGCCTGTGCGGGAAACGTTCCTGGTACAAGCGCAGCGCGGCGCGCCCGTTACAGTCCGCAGCTCCATACGCGAGGTGCATGTCGGCCAGTTCAACATTTGAATACTCGTCCATCCTACTGCCTCGGAAACCGGTTAGCAAATGCTGACTTCCAGCGGGATCGCTGTTCACGCGACCTTCCGTTCAACGTCCTCTACCGCATGACGAAGGCATTTCGGAACCTGCAATGCTATGTGATTCCGATTCGTCTTTGTGCCCCCTACACCTCCTGCAAGTTTGTCGCACTGGTAGGGAATCACCCTGTATAATGGATATATATATATATATATATAGCCATTATACCCAATATTTATTGTCTGCATGGTAGCACAGTGGTATCGTCACCGTCCTCCCCACACCGGTGGAAAAGGCCCGGATTCGAATCCCGTTGATGACGCGAGAAACTTTAATGGGTTTTTTTCACTCCGTGGCTGAGTTAGTCGGTCTCAGGTGTAGATAGCAAGGTTTTTTCCCCAGAAACTGAGGTTTTTCGTCCAGCAAACAGACAAATCGACCATAGAACACACGCAATTAACAGACATAAGACAGCACGGCAGATGAATTTAATTATTCAGGTGGCCTAAATATAATAGTTTTTTTTATAATATTTATTTATATTTTTTTCTTTTTGAAACTTAAATAATATTTTGTCCATTTAAATATTTTTATTCTAAAATTGTTAATTATGCTAGTCATTTTGAGAACAGGTGTTTTTTTTTTTTTTTTTTTTTTTATACTAGCCCCTATGGGGACAGGATTCGATGGTCTCCAGTGTAGTACAGACGGGATTTTCACCTGCTTGTAGATTTAGGTTTCCTGGGTACAGGAACTGCTGGCATCCAATTCTATTACACTTTCTCCAGTGGATGCTGGATTCTTTGTTGTATTCACCACCGTACGTAATTATAGGAGACTGCTGCACCCATAGGACTTGAGCTTCTTCGCATGGGCACTGGAAATATTACATTTAGTTTAGTAGGTGTATAGTTGGGCCTGCCTCCTCGTGGCGTGGACGGGTACTGGGAAGAAGCCCTCCTGGTGATTGCTGCTTCCTGGTAGCTAAGCGGCCAGAAACAAACAACAAGACACACACTACGCAAACATAACACTACACTCATTTCTGACCATTGTACAGAGTTTTGTATATCATCACAGTGGACCATGGCAGAGATGAACTAACATTAAAGTGCTGCCTTACATAAGACACAACACGTGGTCCATTCGTGAGCCAAGGGTTGAAAACCATCTTATCTATGTAGTCTTGATGGTCTACGCTGATAGCACAGTGGTATCGTCACCGTCCTCCCCACACCGAGTGGAAAAGTCCCTGGTTCGAATCCCGTCGATGACGTGAGGAACTTTAACAGAATTTGCACTCCGTGGCTGAGTTAGTCGGTTTCAGGCGTAGATAGCAAGGTTTTTTTCTTAGAAACTGGGGTGATTTTTCGTCCAGTAAAACAGACAAATACACCGTAGAACAGATGCAATTAACAGACATAAGACACACAGTACGGCAGATGAATTAATTATTCAGGTGGCCTAAAAATAATAGTTTGGTTTTTATGTAGTCTTGATTGAGGTCATTGTAGTGTCTGCCGTGGAGTTTTCTTCACCCATCTTTCTGTTCTTCTATCTTTGCGAATGTAGTCTCCATGTTGAGGTTGTTGTGTGCTGTTTGTCTAACTTTATTATGGCTTGGTAGATAGGTGCTATGTTTTCCTGTAAAATGTCCCGCAGATTATGATCAATCTCTCGATAGCCTACTTTGGGCGTTGTTGGTGGCTATTAGTCATCATTATCCTGGTCGATCTCCTAATCTCCTCCAATCGGTGTTCATCCAATCTACATTGCTGAAAGAGTACATTAGTACTGGACCGTAAGTATTTATGGCCCTGGCCGTGTTACCACCATTCAGCTTTGATTTTACAATCTTCTCAGTCTCTGAAAGTATTTCTCGATCAAGGACTAGATCTCCTTGATGTATTCCATAGGTCTTCCATTTGTTTAGGCCAAATTGCATCTTGATGTCAGTGCTGAACTTTTTTTTATTGATTCCGAGTAGCCGTTGGGGGACGGCTGATTCTCAGTTGCGGCTATTTTGAGTGCTAGACAGAAACATAGTAGACGCGGCATCTCCCTGGAAAATTCCTCTTGTGATGAGTATCGGTCTGGTCGGGATCTTTTCGACCTTGATGGGGGTCCTCCATTTTACCATGCTTGCTTCTATAAAGTGTGTCAGTGTCATGTTGACTTTGTAGATCTTCATTGTCTCTATCAGCCAGCTATGGGACATGGAGTCCAAGGACTTACGGTAGCTGATGTAGACCATGTACAGATTGCGGTACTTCTCGTAAGCTTGCCCCATAACTGCAGCGTCATGCTCAATTGCTTTGCATCCTTTGCTCATCTGCTTACATCCCTTTTGCTACTCGGCCATGATGTTCTGGCTCTCCAAGTGGTCTGATATCTTCTTAGTTATGCAGCTAGTCAGGATCTTGTACATTTTATATCGGCAAAGTCCCTTGCTGGGTGCCAGGGATTTCTCCTTGAAGATATCTAGGTATTCTTCGATTCTCTGATTATAGGTCTCGTGTTTGCTGTGGATGTTGTTTTTCTTGAGAATGGTCTGCACTTTTCGATCAACTTTTTTACTTTTGTTACCCCGTTGGTACTGGGTCAGTTGGCTTATCTCTTCTATCTTCTGCTGTAGCCATCTTTCCCAGGCTAGTAGTTCCTTGCCTTTGCATTTTGTGTTATATTATTCTTTAGTTTCCCTTGCCTGCTTCCTCGTGGCTGCTACAGCGGCACACTAAATGGCTGTGATTATGGCGTGTAGTGTTCCTCTGTTGTTGAGATAATCCGGTATTATTCGCCTATTGAGGTGGTCTCTGACTTGCCCCAGATTCTGTTGGGTCTCCGCTCCGTTATAGTGTGGATATTTGTGAGGGCAATTCTCTGGAATTCTGGTAGGGCTTTCTTTCACTCTTATTCTATTCTGGATATCGCGAATTTGTCTGTTTCCACTTCCGCTGCTTCGAGTTGTAGTTCTTATACTTGCTCTTCCTCTTCTAGTTCTATTTCCGCTGTTGTTTGTAGTTGGTCGCTCACATCCTGCTTGTTTTTTTTTTTTTTTTTAAAAAAGATTACTGGCGCTGTTAGGTCTTCTTGACGGTGGTCCGTCTGCTATTCGCTGTTCGGTGACCTGAACAGTCGGGAACCGTTCCAACCACTTGGTGTGTAGTTTCGTCCTGTACATTGCCATGTCTGTCTCTAGTTTATATATTTCGTAGTATTCTCGCATGATGAATGCATTCATTTCGATGCTCCACTTCATGCGTCTTCTTTCATGGGTGGTCACTAGCTCAGTTTCGCAGGAAGCACTTACAGATGGTTAGGCTGGGTGGTCTTGACCTTCATTCGTGGTAGCCATACGGGAGACAGCGACACTCGCTCCACTGTCGTCCGTGGTAGACTGTCTGCGACTTTTCGAACCGACTCATCTGCCTAAGGTTTGAACGCGAATGACTTTATCCTGCGCCACACTCGACGCAGTATGTTCAATATTTCTACTTCTCATCTTCATCTAGCTCTGGAGGTGGACCTGTTTCAGCTTTCGCTTTTACTTCCAGTGGTAGGCGGTAGGGACACCAGATGACCCCACACTCTGCCTCAGCCTTAACTTCGACCTTGGGGAAGGTAGTTCTGATGAAGCGATTTTTGCACTTTATTCTCTTTCTTGTTCTTCTTTTTTTTTTTTTTTTTTTTTTTTTTTTTTGTCACGGTGGGTTCGAATGCGGGTTCATTATATTGCTGTCCGGCGTTATAACCACTGGGCTAATCGTGCTCCTTCTTGCTATTATTATTCCCTCTCTTTCTTCTAATGGGTTTTGATTCCGGTCCGGGTACAGGTATAAGGTGCTTGGGGTAGCTGTTGTGTCTGGTTACTATTATTGGTCGAGGAACTCTCTAACTACCCTACACGTGTTCAGGATAGTGGCTTTCTGGAGTTTCTTTGTAAGTGTTTCTTAGAGGCCTCTTATCGCTAGGTTCTTATTTAGGCTTTATGGCACCCAGACTGTTGTTGACACGGTGATCGGGATGTTCGTTTACTTTTTCCATATGCTATACCTGTTTTAAGGTCTGTATACTTTCTGATTCTTCGTAGAATTTCTGGAGGTCGTTGGTGTGTTATTCACCTATTTTATTATTATTGTTATTATTATTCATGTAACATTTTTTTTTTCAGTTAATTTCTTGCCAATGGTATCCCAATAATTCTGATTCCGTCTGTTAACTATACTTGTCGAAATTGTACATCACAAAATCAACGACAATCACTGACATTTATAAGAAAGTGTATCGTGCTTATAGTAATACAGGCATGTGATGCAAGAAAGCAAGCGTATGAGCTTATGTAGCATCAGCCAAAAAAAACTTACACAACCATTCCCCCTAAATGTTTGTCCAGTTCCTCCTTGAATTTTTTTAAGCTGTCAACTTCCACAACGACAAATGGAAGTTTGTTCCAGCAATTAACCACCCGCTGGCTAAAGGCAAATTTCCGCACATCTATTCTACAACTGTCTTTCCTCAATTTAAATTTATGCCCCTTTAGTTTCTTAACCGGAGCAAGTGAAAGAATCCCATCAGAATTCAGCGTACTCAACCCATTCAAGGCCTTATACATTTCAATCAGATCACCTCGCAGGTGCCTGGAGAGTAGGCACCTGGCAAGTGCCTAGTCTCCAGCCTCTGCAATTTGCAGAACTTAAGCCTATCTTGGTAAGAGGATCCCTTCATTCCCCTCACCAATCTTGTTGCCCTTCTCTGTACATGTTCAAGCAAATATACATCCTTCCTAAAATGAGACCTCTAGACCTCTACGCAGTACTCAAGGCTGGCCTGACCATTGCCTTATAAAAAAGGATAATCACATCCTTTTTCCTGCTAGCAAAATTCCTGTATATCATTGACAAAACCCTACGACCTGTTCTTGCAGCCCGTCTGCATTGCTCAGAAAACTTCATATCTGACTGCACAATTACTCCCAGGTCTTTTTTATTTTCTACAACCCCAAGTGTAGAACCACACGGTTGGTGCGTTCCTCTGGGGTTACTTCTACCCATATGCAGTAGTTTGCATTTGTCAATGTTAAATTTCAGTTGCCACTTCTCAACCCATCTGCCCACATTTTCTAGATCCTGTTGCAGTAACACACTGCCATTACTGTCATTAACAACCCTGCCAACCTTTGTATCATCTGCAGACTTCGACACTATGCCTGATATACCTTCATCAATATCGTTGATAAATATACAAAACAACAGTGGGCCCAACACCGAACCCTGTGAAACTCCACTAATAACATTAGTCCACGAAGAGCAGCGTCCATTGATTACCACTCTCTGTCCTCTCCCACTCAACCACTGTTTTATCCATTGTAGCAACTTACCCTTAATACCATTCTGCTCCAATTTGTACAGTAGTCTTCCATGTGCAACAGTGTCAAAAGCTTTCCTGAAATCCAAGTATATGATATGAAAATTATTTTTTGCATCCAGTTCCTTTGTAATCACATCATAGTATCCAATAAAACTTGTCAGACAAGACTTTCCCTTAACAAACCCATGCTGTGTCTGAATTATTGTTGCATTCTTGTCTAGATGATCCTGCAATGCATCGTTAACCAGTGACTCCTTTATTTTACCCGGAACAGAAGTTAAACTAACTGGTCTGTAATTAGTCTTGTCTCCCTTCGATCCCCTTTTGTGAATTTGGGATACATTTGCACATCTACAGTACGTGAGGACCTCCCCTGAGTTCAAGGATGCTCTCATAATTGTGGCTAAGGGTTTGCTTAGTTGCTTTACCGCCTCCTTTAATATAACTGGATAGATCCCATCCTCCTCAGGAGTTGCTAACTGATCAAGATAAATCGCATTATGTTTGCCGTCTTATGGGGAAAATTTTCACCATACTTATGGGGAAAATGTGAGACAGTAAGTTAATGAAAGAAGAAGAAAATGTCTCGTATTTTAGCATGCAATTGGTTTGGCATGAACCTAGAGCTCGCACATTTGTTTCTGTTTTGCATGTACAGTATTACACAGGATACAGCACTAAGAACAAAGGTGCAACACAATATGCAGATCTCCTGTCAGCTATCCGTTCTGTACCCCCCCCTTCCCCCACAGTAAAGATATCAATTACAGCTAAGTCTCAGAACTTTTCAAAAAAGTAATAAAGCACTTCAAACTACGTTAGAATATTTGTTTATTTCCAGTTTGAAATTATATATGAATTGGAATCAAACGTTCGTGGTATATTCTTACCACTTTTTCTCTCCTTGCAAAATAACATAATTTAATATATTATCAATTGAGGTTCTATTTTTTAAAATATATATCTGCATTAAATTCTACTAATTATATTAAGATGATTTGCATAAAATTTTACAAAGGATAAGAATTAAATGTGGGAAAACGTATACTTACGAGTATTTGCTGTCGTTGCTACTTCGTCATAAGTTTCTTTTATGTGTGTGGAATAGAATAGATTACCAGAATTGATGGTGACATGGCTAACAGAACTTTTAAACTCATCATCGAGCCTTCAGTGAGGAGTTGCCATTCCATGGATCGTAAGCAATACTATTGCATTTATTAAACCACTTACATCAGTACAGAACTTATGGTATCCTTCCTTGGAGTAGTAGAGAATGAATTCTTTTAGACTGTTATGATGACTAGAATTTGTTAATTTTCATATTACTCAAGACATAGTAATCAGTGAAATTAAATCTGAATCACTTCATTAATCAAGGATAGACAGGATTGGAAGGGAGGATGGGTTACGCTGTTAATTAATAAAAACATAAAAAAGAAAAAAGAAAAACACTAAATAAAGTATTTATTTAATAAGATAACTGAGTACCGCTGTGTAAATCATTATTTGTTCTTAATACACTGTGCTGAAAACTGGCTGCTGAATGTTCTAAGTATAGCGCATGAATACTTTGTTATAAGTAATATATGTTTTTTTTTAATTTTGTACAAAAAATTGACATCAAAAAGCAAAATCAATTACAGATTCAATTTGAAATCAGCACCTAAATATTGTACAGGTTCACTACTTGCATTTAAAACCAGAAAACTCTTCTTTTTTATTTTATTTTAAATATATTATTTGTTGAATTCTATATTTATATTTAACAGCAACAACAAAATTTACAGGATGTTTACAGTGTTGTAAATTTTTCGTTGCTGATATACCAATTTTTCTGATATCCCAATAATATCTGCCTGTAATTTTTGTTTCTTAGCCTTTTATTCTGTAATTTTGTTTAGTCTTACTCTTTTTTTTTTTCTTTCTGTTTTTCCTAGGTAGGTGATTTCTCTTGTATTAGATCAACTGGAATAGTAATGGTGAGATTAAATATTGTCCAGCTTGGAGTAAATACTTATAATTTTATTTTTCACTAGAAGTGCTGTATTTTGAGCAGTGTTGTTTGACTTACGTGCGTTGAATAATATTTGTCTACTGTGAGTTCTGGTTGCTCTGCTACCCATTTGGCACACCACTTAATTTTAACCATTTAAATTATGATTATTATAATAACAGTGATATAGATGGACACTATAACAATGATCTAGTTACGTCCGATAATCCTTATTTAATCCTTTTACCTGAAACTGGGTGAGCAAGAAAATCTAGTTTCGTCCCGACGCAATTTTTTACCCAGGTCTATAAGAAAGGCGGGGTTGAGTGACATTTTCTGTTAACGGGTAATTTTTTTACCATACCCGGTAATACCTTTTTGACCACAGTATATATAATTTTAAATACTACGCTAAATGCAGTATGGTTTTCATAGATATATTAACTTTTATCTGCTGTTAACTGCGGATGGCAAACCTTCCTTAACAGATACAAAATAAATAAGAATATTGAATGACGGTTAGCAATGATTTTTTCGTTCTTGTAATAATATATATTGCATATTTAAACACCATAGCAATTTTATATAAAAAGCAACAGAGTCAGAAACTCAAAAAAAAAAAAAAAATTAAAGTATATACACAAAAATTAATAAAATCTAAAATTTAATGAAATATAAACCTAAAAACTACAATAATGTGGTGTTAATTTTACATATTCAAACATTTCAAACATTGGGGCTTGGGGGGGGGAGGGACAGGTATTCTGAGTGTTATCAGACACTCGGTCTAAAACACTGATGGATCCAATATCTTTCTATTACAGAAGATTTAGGAAAAGTCCGGTTGGCTTGTTTCCCTGAAATCCACTCATGCACACCTGGATGGTAAGCCCTGTTACGTCACTTAGGTGGCAGCGAACGTGTAGAGTGGTTCTCTTCAAGACGCCTGGTCAGCGTGAAGAGGAAAAGACAAAACCCTCCAGCATATGAGAGCACGACAAAACAAATGGCCTTCAGACCCCAGCGGCTTTCACTCCCCCCTCTTAAGGCAGCGAGAGGATCAGAGTGGAAGCAGAGGGTGCTAAGAATCTCTGGGTACGACCAGGCTGCCATGCACGGAAACTGAACCTGGCCTGTTATAACGTAAGAACACTCATTGGTGAAGACAGGATATTAGAGCTGGAAAAGGAATTGGAAAATGTGAATTGGAATATCATCGGTTTGGCTGAAATAAAAAGAAGAAGAAATGAATCACTTATAAGTTTATCAAGTGGAAATCTGCTGTACACCAACGGAAACAGTGAAAGGGGTGAAGGTGGAGTTGGGTTTCTGGTCCATAAAGATTTTAAAAACAACATTTTGGAATTCAAAAGTACATCATCAAGGGTGTCAAGACTAATACTCAAGATTTCTAAGAGGTACAAGCTAAAGGTTATAATGATTTATGCACCAACATCGAGCCATGATAATGAAGAGGTTGAAGAAATGTACACCGAAATTGAGTCTTCTAGATGAGCAGAAAACCCACTACACTATTATTATGGGGGACTTCAATGCTAAGGTTGGAAAAAGACAAAACAGCACAGAAAGGGGAACTATGGGGAATTCTGGAATTGGTGAAAGAAATGAAAGAGGTGAAAGACTTGTGGAATTTACAGAATTTCAAGGATTGTCAGTAATGAACACTTTTTTTTTTTTTTTTTTTTTTTTTCAGAAAAGGGTGAACAGAAAGTGTACATGGAAGAGTCCAAATGGATTAGCAACTAATGAAATCGACTTCATCCTCATTAACAGAAGATATATCGTGAATGACGTTACCGTCCTGAATAAGGTAAATGTTGGAAGTGATTACAGAATGGTAAGATGTACACTTGATATAGATGTAGGAAAGGAAAAAACTGACTGGAGTAAATAATACAAAGGTCTTTGAGATAACAGAGGAGAAAAAGCAGTATGTACTGGACCTTAAGAACAAGTTTGAGCTTCTGGAGACTCCTCAGGACCAAGATATCGACGAGGAATATTACAACTTTCTGAAAGTGATAAAGCCCAAGAAACCTATAGGGGAAAAAAATCCAAAGAAGAAACAATTAGTCAAGAAACACTTATGATGAACCGAAGGCGACAAATGAAGAGCAAGATAAACACTGACAAGGAGAAAATTGAATATACTGAGTTATGCAAAGCCATTAGAAAGAGACTCAGAGAGGACATAAGAAGATTTAACACAAGAAAAGTAGAACAAGCTTTAACAAGCTATGTCAATCAGATAGGTAGCCTTTTCCTTCTTGTCCACAAGAGTTATGTCCGATCTGTTGTGCGGGATTGCCCTATCCGTTATTATGGCGCGGTCCCAGTACAGCTTGTGGGTTGGGGTTTCTAGTACTGCCTGGGGTTCGTAATTTTAGTACAGTACACTTTCTTCGCCCAACTGGTATTTCCTTGCTAGCTTCTGATGTATTATCGTGCTACCTGGTCGTGTCTATGGGTGTACTCAGACTGAGTGATGACCTTGCATCCCGCAGTGATGTGTTGGATCGTTTCTGAGGCCAGGTGGCATCGTCGACATGTGTCATCGGACACTTTGGGTTCCTTGGCGATGTATTTTCTATAGTTCCTTGTGTTGATTACCTGGTCTTGGATGGCGAGCATGAATTCTTCAGTCTCGGGGAAGAGCTTCCCGCTCTTGAGCCATGCTCTTATTATTATTATTGTTAACAGCTACAAAACAGCAATCAAACGTGCCTGAGGGTGCAGGTACAAAGCATTATTACACAGCTTCAAAGCAGAAGCTTGGAGTATACGTATATGGGTATATGTAAGAAATTACGGGTGGCTTTAATGTAATAGTTTTGCGTATGAAAATTTCCATTATTTAAAAAATTCCTTCCCTGACTTAACGATGACTAAGATCGTCGGCATTCCAGCTGACATGGAGAAATAATTGTTAATAAAAATTACTTTACAAAGCGTACAAATATTTCACTTTCAGTCTCTTTCCTAGGGGTATTACACTGGTGTGTGCCAAACTTAAGGTTTTTACCTGTAGCTTTTCATAGGAGTGGCGTGGATATGGCAAAAGCATACCAAAGGAACCTCGTGAGGTACAGAAATGATGAAGGAAACAAAACGGTACAGACGGACTTTATTCAAATATGGCAACATAGCACTGGCTGCCATGGTACAGATGCATCACTGCCAAAGATGGAACAAAGGGAAGAGGTGGTCCTCAGTAGGAGATATGGCCACCCCTAATTCGATGCAGGCTTTGCACCCCCTGTCCATACTTAGAACAATGTTCTTGATAAGTTCTTGCGGTAACATCGTCCGTTCCTCTGTGAACATTTTCTGGTTGGTGTGGACGTTTGTTTGTTTGTTTGTTTCGGGATTTATTAGGCGCATCGGCAATTATGGCCATAGCGCGCCAAGGGTGTGGACGTGCCGCTAGGCGTTTTCCCCCCAGAGCGTCCCATATGTGTTCGATGGGATTTAGATCGTTGGAACGGGCAGGCCAATCCATACGAACAATGGTCTCACTTTCCAAAAACATATCAACAGCTGCAGTGCGATGAGGCGTGATGTTATTATCCATAAACACGAGCTCGGGCCAATGGCACCCCGGAACAAACGCACATGCGAAAGGATTACCTCAGTACAGTAGCGGCACCGGTTACAGTACCGCCTTCCAGTATCTGTAGTTGTGTACGTCCTTCCAAGATAACGCTTCCCCCAGACGAGAATACCTCGACCTCCGTATCGATCCCTTTCAGTGATGTTTGTGGAGTGATACCGTGTGCAAACCTCTCGCCAGATTAGCTGACATCCAGAATGGCTGCTGAGACTGAATCTACTCTCATCAGTAAAGAGTACCTTACCCCCATTGCGCTGCTGTCTAGTCCTTGTGTTCGATGCACCACTATAAACGGTGTCTCCGATGGGCAGGTGTTAAAGGGACACAGTGTACTGGCCGTCGAGCAAACAGTCCCCCTTTGTGGAGTCGCCTGGCCACAGTAAACCGTGATATCCTGCGTCCTGTGCAGCTGGTTTGCAATGGATCCCGCTGTCTGGTGTCGGTCCCTCTTGGGCTGTCGAAGTATAGAGCCATCATCATTGGGCGTTGTTTTTCGTGGACGACCACCACTGGTCCTTCGAACAGGTGTAGTCGTTCTGAAGGTCGACGACGCACGTGAGACGATGCTATGGGTGATACCGAACCCTGCAACCACACTCCCTCACACCTCTAACTTCCGGATAAAGTCATCCAGTTTTTGTCTACTGGCCATTTCTTTGTCTGTAGCACTGTATGAAACCAATCGAACGTCTGTAACTTTCGTTGTCACCATTCGGTAATTTGCACATAACTGCTGCTTTTATCTGTTTATGTGAGCTCTCTCATCACGATTCAAATTTTTGCATGTGCACTAGCTTTTTACTGAACGGCCAAAGTTATGCAAATCGTTACAGGCTGTTTCGTTTGATTTTTGGTTGTAACCTTTAGAAATAGTGTTGATCCTTCAGTTTTGCACACCAGTGTAGTTTTGAGTTATGGATTCCTACAAATTGGGTAACTTCCTATATAAAAGTGCACGGTATGAATGTAATATGTTTAATTGATAACCTGTTTCCAAGCATCTGATGTAATAAAGCAGGGTTGCTTGCCTGTGAATTTTACTTTCACATGAATAAAACGAACTAAAATAATTAAAATGCTTGCAACTTTTCAAAGTAGATGGCTTTATTAGGAAAATTTTGATTATTATTGCAAAATAGAATTTGCCAATATAATAAACAGAATATTATAGAGGTTTATCAGCTATCATTTAGTTAAAGCAGTTTTGTCTAGTTAAACTGCAAATTGTTCATTTTGAATAACTTGACTTTAAATACCTGTGAATGCAAAGGAAATCATACTTGATTGGTTTTTAGACCGGGTTAGTCATTCATACATGTTTAACAATCGTGATCACGTATTATAAGTTGCTCTTATTCTTCCTGAGTTGTTGTCTGTGTCTTAATTCTCTCATGCCTATTATTTGTGAGTCATTAGTGTCCTCCTACATACCGTTATCTGTGTTATTTATTTATAGGGAATAATAGCTGTTCGACAGCAAAGTACAGTGAGCTGATTAATGAGAATGGAATTATTATGTCCTCATAACGTTGTATCTGGCAGTGTAATTAGGAAAGAAGCCTGCGATAATGAAGGATTCCTTGAAATTTGATAACGAGAGAAGGGATATTCGCTAACATAAAATCGCTCAGGGAGGTCATTAAAAGTTCGTGAAGCCTTAATTATAAATGTTCGTTGCAACCCCTGTAATTTAGAGTGCTTAATACAGTCTTCAAGTTCTTGTAGTTTGGGAATACCTTTGGGTGGAGCTGAACTTTAAATGTGTTACCTCAGGCAATTATCAGATGTAATTATTTATCAGATTTCTGAATTAAAATAAAGCAGAATATTTATAAAAAGGAGTTTAATATGCACACTGTAAATTTAATGCACAAAAGAAATGCATTTTTAGGGTGAAATTATTAAACATATTAGCTAACTATTAAGATAATATTAGACCTTTTTCAATTCTTTTTAGAGATGATTCTTGATTTCCCTGGGAACTTGTTATTAGCAGTATTTCACAGGCATTGGAGACACTTTTATGTACACATATAAATAAATACTCATTTATTACATATTTGCAGAAAAAACCCTTGTAATATGGCTAGGAAGGTAGTACACTGAAAGGACAGAATTCATGGGATACCTGGTTCCTGGGCAACGCGACGCTGTCACCCCTCTCGCTAGTGTACAAACTTAACCCTTAACAAGTATATAGGTACACTGCATTCACGTAGACGGTAATTCGCTGTCATTATGGATAAACGTAGTGAGTTAACCGACGTTGAAAGAAGGATGATAGTGGGTGATCGACGCATGGGTCACTCTATCTCGGAGGTGGTACAGAAATTGGCCTATCCCCGTTCGACAATATGAGTGTATTGGAAATATGCTATTTCCGGAATATGATCTCATCGTGGACAGCGCTGTGCACAAAAAACCAAACAAAGCTATTATTTTTAACCCACCCGAATAATTAAATTCATCTGCCGTGTATTGTATAATATGTCCGTAAATGCGTGTGTTCTCAGGTCGATTTTCTTGTTTTGGTTGAAAAAAACCGAGTTTCTGGGGGAAGAAACCTTTCTGTCTACGCCTGAGATCGACTAACTTAGCCACGGAGTGAAAAAAGACCATCAAAGTTCCTCGCGTCATCGATGGGATTCGTACACAGGCCTTTTCCACCCGGGTGTGGGGATGACGGTAACGATACCACTGTGATATGCGCTCAGACAGCGCTGTGGGCAGAGAAAGGTGGTAGAGGATGAATGTCGACATCTGTCTCACAATTGTTTCAGCAAACCGGAGAGCGAAAGGGACACAAATCACCGCTGTCTTCAACGAGGGAGGTGCCAGAAACGTCTTCACCAAGACAATTAGGCGATCATTACATACATTAGATTATGGGAGCCGCTGACCCACCAGAGTCCCATTTGCTAACACCACAACACAGGGCTCTACGCCTTAACTGGGCGAAAGAACATAGGCAGTGGACCTTGGATGATTGGAGACGGTCTCTTGGTCCAGTGAGTCCCGTTTCCAGTTACTTCGAGCGAATGGAAGGGTGCGTATGCGTCGGAAACTGCACGACGCTGTGTACCCGTCATGTCAACAAGGAACTGTTCAGGCAAGTGGACGGTCGGTAATGGTCTGGAGCGTGTTCAGCTGGCACACATTGACGCATCTCTGAACACCCCAGGTTACTTAACCATCCTTGCAGACTTTTTGCATTGCGTCATCGACCATCTTCATGGTCATCTTGCTCTCACAGGGCAATGGACTCTTCCGGCAGGACAATGCACCTCCCCACAGAGCTGTGGTGACTAGAACATGATTCGAAGAGCATTCCGCAGATTTTACCACCATGGAATGGCCTCTCCGTTCACTGGACATGAACCCTGTGGAGCATCTTCGGGATGTTGTGGAAGGGTTTGTTCGAACTTTGGATCCTCCACCCAGGAATGCAACGGATTTATGGACAGTTGTGCAGCAAGTATGGATGGAAATGCCTATGTAACGCTTTCGTGAACTAGTAGACTCAATGCCTCGCCGTGTGTGTGTAACCTTCTCCGGGCGACGGGTGTGCCTACCTGTTACTAAGAAGGCATCCCATGATTTCTGTCCACTCAGTGTACATTCATGAAATAAAAACTAACTGTTATGAATAAAAAAAAGTATTTGTTAGGAAGTCGATTAATGAATTAATCAACATGATTTTTCAGCATGTTTTTTACATGTTTACGAAACATGATATGATGTATTAGTCCTAATGGGTTGTTTCCCTATCCCGCGATAGATACTGGTACAAGGTACCTGGGGATGGTTATTATGTGTGGTTGTTATTATTGGTCAGGGATTATTCTATCTTATTATATTAAGGTCACCAGTAATTTCTTACATAAACCTGTATTTGTGTCTGTAAATTGCGTGTTCTCTGGTCGATTTGCCTGTTTTGCTGGACGAAAAAACCCCAGGGGGGAGGGAAACCTTGCCATCTAGGCCTGAGACCCGCTAACTCAGCCACGGATTGATAAAAGCCCATTAAAGTTCCCCGCGTCATCGACGAGATTCGAACCTAGACCTTTTCCACCCCGTGTGGCGAGGACGTTGACGATGCCACTGTGCTACATACCCGCACAGACTGACTATCCTACAGGTGTTTGGAACAATACCGTATCTGATTATCTTTCAACGTCGTGGCTTTCTGGACTTCCATGTTATCGTTCCTGGGAGAGCTATCGCTGGTAGGTTCTTATACACACTCTTTGGCACCATACTGGTGATTGGCACTTGATTGGGCTGGTAATTATTTGTTCCATAATCCACATTTATTTTACTTCCTGTCTTAGGTCTGTGTACTTACAGATCTTTGTGTACCTCCTAAATTTCCTGTAGGTTGCTAGTGTTGGTCGTCGCCGTGTCGATCAGGTAGGTAGCCATTTCCCTCTTCTCGATTAGGGTTATGTTTGGTCTGTTGTGCGGGATCGTCTTGTCCGTTATTATAGCTCGGTCTCAGTGTAGTTTGTGAGTAGGGTTATGCGATGTGCTGGATTGTTTTGGGGCCAGGTAGTATCGTCGACATGTGTCATCTGTACTCCGGATTCCTTGGTGATTTATTTCCTGGTGTTTATTACCTGGTCTTGGATGTAGAACATGAATCCTTCAGTCTCTGGAAAGAGCCTGCCTCTCGAGAGCCATGTTTTCGAACCCATCTTATGTATGTAGTCTTGATGATCATTGTAGTGTATGCCGTGGAGTTCCATTTTTACCAATCTTTCTGTCTTGTCAATCTAACTGAGACACACTTCTAAGAAGTGTGTCTCAATTAGGTTGATTTTGTAGATCTTCAGTGTCTTTATCAGTCAGCTATGGGGCACGGAGGCGAAAGCCTCGCGATAATCGATGTAGGTCATGTACAGGTTGTTGTGTTCCTTTTAGGCTTGCTCCATGACTGCAGGTCAGTTGCTCCTTGCATCCTTTGTTCACCTGCTTACATCTGTTCTGTTGCTTGGCCATGATGTTCTGGCTCTTCAAGTGTCTGATATTTTCTTGATTATGAAGCTGGTCAGGAATTTGTAAATTGTTGGGAGACAGGTGAACGGTTTGTCGCCGGGTTTGGGGGTGTCTTTGGCCTTAGCCTTCAGGTAAGTGATTCCTTGAGTCAGAGAATCATGGGTTATGTTAGGATGCTTATCATCTGGGTGAAATGCTGGGCTGTGTGCCTGTGTTTACAGCTGTATTTCTTGTTCCAGTAGTTGTGGATGCTGTTGGACTACCTTACAGACTGTGTGTGTGTGTGTGTGGTATCGCTGGTGGCTCCTTGGCATTTGCCCATCTCCACCTTGCTCATCTGTGGTGGTGATGGCACGCACATCAGAGCGTGCCAGAAAAAAAGTGTTGGCGCTCGTGTGTCAGCCTAATGTGCTGGTCTGGGTCCATTATCACCTGTACTGCTAAAACGCTCAAAATCCCGCACCCACCGGAGATAGTGCAATGCCGGTGGGTGCCATCAATTCCGCTCCCAGGTTCCACAAACTAGGAGTCAGAAAAAAAAAATGTGTAAATTAACCTAGTAATTATTTTATTCAGAAATTTTGATAATACACCTTACTTGAATTTAACTTTTAGATATTATAACGCAAAGAAATTTAAACTTTCACTATATACAAAAGCATTTAAATGGACAGTCGGTGCCAAGTAGTCACGATGAGACTACTGCAAAAGGAAGCATGTTGATATTCGCCACTTCCGCTCCAAGTTATACAGCAATGAAATACATTTTTACCCTCTTTCACGAGAAGAGGCGTACTTGAAGCAGATGATATAAAGTCAACAAGGAAACAACAGATGCAATGAGACTTTCTTTAGAAAACATTGATTGCCACGCAGACAAATTCAGGAAATGATCAAAAATGTAATGCTCTACCGTGGAGGGGATGGGACGGCCTTTATGGCTAACTTCGCTGCTGCACAGATTGTCCGATAAATTCTCTAATGCCTTTTTGTTTGGGGGAGGGGTCCGTTGCCTTACTTCTCCTCTTATCTGCTCGGGTAGCACGGTGATATCGTCACCGTTCTCCCCGCACCGAGTGGAAAAGGCCCGTGTTCGAATCCCGTCAATGATGCGAAGAACTTTAATGGACCTTTTTCACTCCGTGGCTGAGTTAGTCGGTTTCAGGTGTGGACAGCAAGGTTCCCCCCCCCCCTCAGAAACTGGTGTTTTTCGTCCAGAAAAACAAGCAACTCGTCCAGAGAACACATGCAATTTACAGGCACCATATACATGGGTAGTTGAATTAACATTCTGGGTGACCGTAATAAATAGTTTTAAATACATTTTTCCTTCTTCTCTTGTCAATTGTTCCTGTAACAGGGTTCTTTAGGAGCATTAGCGACTAAGGCCATTTTGCTCCGTATAAACTCAGGACCGAGATTTTACCAGCTGTGCTATCCTCGACCACAGAATACACGCAATTTACAGACACAATACACATGGGTATATGTAATAACTTACTGGCTGACTCTAATATAATAGTTTCGGGGTTTTTTTAGAGGGACCTTCAATTTAACGTTATAGTGAAAAAGCTGTGTGTTTTTGTGCTCCCGGAATTGGTTTGAAAACGTCGAATTTTCAAGACAGATTTCGTAAAATCGGATATAATCAGACACGGCATGTCTTCAATCATCTGCCACATAAGTTCTGTCTCCATCGATTAAGTGGTTTAGGAATAATTTATTATAAGTTTATGTAGATCTATGGTATACAACAGCACTGTGCCATGACATTAGCATGGCATTCCAGACATTTTTAGGCTTTCCGCACAAATTGCTTCTCCTTCTTTGATTGAGGAAAAGGCCTTCCGTATTTAACTTTTGATGAGCGTTCCAGTGATGTGTTGGTCTTGGCGCATTATAGCCTTAGATGCTAATGCGCCAATAAAATCTAAATCAACCAACCAATCCAGTGATGTGTTTATTTCCCACTTTTATCAAACTGATCCCGAGACCAGTTTACAATCATTTTCCGCCATCTTGTTTTTTCCTGTGTTGAATTTGACTAGTGACGTCATGTCAACAAACATTTGTCAGAGGAAGATAAAATAACTCACATTTGCCTAATGGCACCTGATATGCTTTCCCTATGGCTTCTTCCTACCACTTACTGTTATTTCTGTAAGTTCCTTCCAGACTTGGCGCATTATACCCTTAGATGCTAGTGCGCCATAAAATCCTAAAGCAACCAAACAACCAAATCCAACCTACTCATACGTTACTGTTCCTGTACATTTTGGCGCAAGCTTCAACACGAGAAGTACAATTGGGCTAATGGAGGAAACTCTGGGGTCCGCCACAACACATGAAAGTCCCTGTACATTTCATCCCACCAAAGAATTTGATTTAGTTAATAGAACAGGCCAATTCTGGTGTCATCACACTCGACTCTAAATCGAACTCAAATACACCTGTATTGTGGACTTTACAACACTTTGATCTCTTATCTTCACCGAAGGGGAACTCCTGCACTGAAGGATTTCGGTGCACTTACAACACCGAAGGGTAACTCCTGCCGCTCACGAAGAAGAAACCATTCTCACAACTTACAGAGATTGAGCAGATTGTTTAATTCATAGGCGTAGAATGGAGCGCTGCTTGGGTAATGAAGCCAGTAGGATCGCTAAAGCTGCTTCCCTTAAGATCACTCCTGTTTTCACTCCTTTGGTTATGGTCATATTGCCTCTAGGTGCCTAAAAACCCAACCTGTGTGTGGCCACAGTGGCTATTCTGGTCACTTATTTAAGAATTGTCCTGTGAAGGATCAGCCACCTAGATGTGCCAATTGCAAGAACATCAATAAGCTTGCTGACCATTCTATCCGCTATGGTGCTTGTCCATTCTAACAACGAGCAGCTGCTAACAACAGAAACAAAACCAACTATGGATCATAAACTCAACACTAATCAATACAAGCTGAAATTTACACAAAAGGCTATTTCAGTCGCCATTAAGCTGCATCAACATCTTGAAGAACAGGATATTGATGTCCTTCGCCTTCAAGAGCCATACAGCATTTGTGGAAAGGTCTCAGGATACTGAATTTCATATCGCAAAATACAAACCTCGGCTTCCACATGTTTTGCGGCCATCATCATCAGACACCCAGACATTGTTGTCATTCGAATCCAATCTCTTAATACCACACTCATGTCTGCAGCAACTTTGGAAAGTGACTTTGGATGCACCACAGTTATTACTGCTTACTTCCAATACTCCCATGATATAGTGCCACACGTTGCAGAAATCGAGCGTGAACTTGATTTCCTTGACCGCTTCAAGGCACTGCATAGACAATATACAAATCTAATCTACCATGAAAAGCAAAATGCTTGGATGAATCTGGTCCAAATGGATGGACAAAACAATTTCTGGGGCATTATTCATATGATCGTCCGTAACAAGATCCCTACTGCGGATGTCATTGATTCTATGACAATTCAAGGCTCTCTTGAAACCACTACCTAGGCCGCTACCATGGATAAGATTCTTGATGCCGTAGTTATTCAGGATCATCCGGACCTTAATAGTGAAGACCAAAGAGATATCATCAATCCGAATAACAGTTACTTTTCTCCACTTATGGATAAAGACTTCTCCCATGCTGAAATTGATAATGCCAACTCCAAAATCAAACCTGGTGAAATCGCAGGTCTAGATCTCATTGAGGGTGAAGCTGTTCAACGTCTGTGGCTAACTTGCTAATCCAACTACAGTAGAACGTCGGTTATCCGGAATAATTTGAAAGCTGATCTTTCTTCTTTTTTTATTAACAGTAGTACAGTAAGCTCCGGTTATAGCGATCACGTTTGCAAATTGAATTTTGATTATAATAAGCGAAAGATCGAGTTTACTACCTGTTTATAACAGATTGTACAAACAAAAAGCCCAATAAACCGAAAACTGCAAATTGTTTTTATTGTTTTTTGGTTGTGTGCTTTAGAAAAATATCGCAGAGACTATTGGATTTTCTTGGAAATGATGAGTGAATTTCAAATTCGTTTAGTTTAGCTCCAGTTTAAAGTTGAACTGGATAGTTACCTATGTAAGAAGGAAAGCAAATAGTCTGTATTTACTTATCTACTCTTTTTTTCCTCCGGCGAATGCAGCAAAAGCCTGTGGCTTCCTTGCACTATGCGGCTATCATTATTACAACTTGAATTGCCTTAATTGATATTACGGCATGCAATAACCTTTTCAGTTGAAAGACAACTAACAAGAATAACTCAAACAAACCAACCACAAATGAGATATGCAGTCGCAAATGCAGACTGGACACTATATAGAGAGTTGCTCACCACGGCAATTAAACACAATCTGGAAAACATAAACCCCCGGAGCGACCCGGATGACCTTCAGAGGGAAACTACAAAATTATTACTAAACATCAGTGATCGAGTGATAAAAAAAAAAAAAAACCCAAAACCTGGCACAGTACCCTGGTGGACACCAGAAATTGCAGTACTACGACGACAAATGCAAAAAACAAGAAAAGACTTCCAGAGAGCTCGCAGAACCTGGCCCGAAGATGAGGTGGAGGTCTTGAGACAACATTACAGAGAAGCTAGGAACCGTTACACAACACCATAAAAAAAAGTAAGAAGGGTTCTTGGGAGCGCCTAGTGTCTACTTCTGGAAACACCGACCCCTGGGGCATAGTCTACAAGGTGATAACCAATAAGCTTCCCAGGGGCGAGGTCATTAGTACTACCAGGACACCGGAGGGAAACCTAACGACCACTTGGGAGCAGTCAATGGGCAACATACTGGACAAAATCTTCAAGGAACCAGCAATATTAACCATGCAAGAACAACACGAAATTTGCAAGGAGAACGCAATCTATAACACCTCGACAATTGAACCCCCCTTCACCCTGGAAGAGCTCAGTGAGGCTGCCACCAAGATCAGAAATCGCAAATGCCCAGGACTGGACATGATCGAACCAGAGATCTTGAAGAAAACTGCAGAATTTGCACCGCACTTACTACTTACTCTCTACAACAGGTGCCTGGAAACAGGCAAATTCCCCACAGCATGGAAAACAGCAAACACCAAGTTGTTACTTAAAAATCCTAACAAAAAACCGGACTGCCCAGAGTCATATAGACCTATTGCACTGCTCTCAGTGGTCAGCAAACTATATGAAAGACTGCTGCACAAGCGAATCAAAAACCACTATGAGAGGACAAACCTGGCGGCTAGGAATCAGTTCGGATTTAAGCCGGGTTCCTCCACAGTGGATGCACTTGGAAACCTGCTTCGGAAGGCACAGGAATGCAGAAAAAAATACCTGCTAGTCATTTCAATTGATTTTGCTGGGGCGTTCGACTCACTTTGGTGGCCGAGCGTCCTAGCCAGACTAAGGGTGGCTGCAGTCCCTATCAACCTATACAAGGTAATGGAGGACTACCTATCTTGCAGGAAAGTAGAAATAAATGCCAACTACCAAAAAGTCACAAGATCTGTATACAGGGGCTGCCCGCAGGGGTCTGTCTTGGGGCCACTCCTTTGGAATATGGTTCTCGATGAGCTCCTGAACCTGGACCTGGGGCTGATCGGAGCCCAGGCCTTTGCAGACGACCTTCTTCTTACCATTGAGGCTGACTCAAGAGCCCAACTGGAAACTACCGCAAACCAAGCTCTGCAGAAAATACAAAATTGGGCTACAAGAAACCAGTTAAAAATTTCACCGACGAAAACCACATCTATTCTACTAAAAGGAACCCTGCAAATACGGCGCCCACCCCAAATTAAAATAGAAGGTGTGACCATTAAACTTGCCAACCAAATGAAATATCTAGGAGTTATCCTAGACAAAAACTTATCCTTTCAACCTCACCTACAATATATAAGGACGAAGATAAGACGTTACTCGGCACTGGTGGCGAGGGTTACGAGAAAAGACTGGGGATTAAAAAAAACAGCACTAATGTTGTATTATAAGGCAACCTTCATCCCTGCGATAACTTATGCTGCTGCAGTGTGGTACAGCAAAACGACGCTTGGTCAATAGGAGAACTCTGGATACGATACAAAGGACCATTTTACTAACAACCACGCGAGCATGCAGAACAGTAAG
Organism: Mastigoproctus giganteus; assembly: GCF_048544385.1. Lineage (NCBI taxonomy): Eukaryota > Metazoa > Arthropoda > Arachnida > Uropygi > Thelyphonidae > Mastigoproctus > Mastigoproctus giganteus. Next base: position 81,599,975 of record NC_143582.1, read on the forward strand.
CACACCAGCGTTGCAGGTGCTTGCTGGAGCGCTCCCCCTCGATTTGGAGACTGTAAAAGCTGGCTTGCTCTTCCTGCATGCCAGGGGGGTTGCTGCCACCTTCCAGGATTTCATAATTGACCCAGCGAGTAGTACAAAAACAGAAAAAGTCCGATTACAGGCTTACCTACTTCGGGAGTGGCAACAAAGATGGACCGATACAACAAAAGGAGAAATCACAAGAAAATTCCTTCCCAACCTCAGCAAAATATATCCCAAGCAACCAGCCTGGTACTTTCCGGGGAAGCATTTGACTTCGCTCCTTACTGGTCACGGTCCCTTTAAGGAGAAGCTGCTCGGGTTCTGCCTTGTTGAGGACCCCAACTGCACATGTGGGGAGATCGAGAACTGGAACCACTTGGTCTACGACTGCCCAGAATACGAAGATCTCAGAGGCATCCTGATCACAAAGATACACTACCTTCCGAAAGGACTGGAATCCCACTTCATTGACACAGAAGAGGAATACAGAGCACTTTCTCAATATGCGCAGGACCTCTTCGAGAGGAGAAAACTGCTAATTACCATAAATCGTGTCTGAAGAAATATCACCACAAGTTAAACTGTACAAGACCATAAAATACTATCCAACAGAGTTACTACAGAGAAAAACCTTGAGACAAGTGAGTGAAAAACACAAGGACGGCGCTTACCCCATGAGCGACTGGACTGAAACCGGCTCAATATTGAAGAAAAGAGACTTAACGCAGCACAGCTGCCAAACGCCATTTGGCGAATTGAAGAGGGCACCCTAGCCTCCTTCATCTTTAATACCCATATCCACGGTGGGGGGGGGGAGAAGGTCTTACTGTCTCACCCCCCTCTCACCATTCCCACTTTCCCTTCTGGTGGGGCATGGGCATGCCCCACTGTGACTTGGAGTTGCCTCCTCTCTCGACTCCATACTTCTGTCTTTTCCCCCCCCCAGACTTCAGTCTCCCCACCCACTCTACCTGCACATACGCAAGCGAATGCCCTACACATCGGAATTGATTTAATCATCTCCAAATTACGTTTTTCGCCCATACACTCGGCGTTTCAAAAATTTAGCGTTATTCCCCATAGAATTTACCAAAATAAAAAAAAATAAAAATAAAATATATATATATATATATATATATATATATATATATATATATATATCTTAGTTTATTTTTTAACTTTCATTTCCTCTTTTTATTTTATTATTTTTTTATTTTTTATTTTTATATATATATATATATATATATATATTTTTTTTTTAGGTCCTAGCCGCCGAAATCTCAGGAAATTAAGCGGCAGGACCTGCCAGAGTAAATCTTAGTCTACTGGTGTTTCCTGGTCTGCCTCCACGGGGCGAAAGTGGGGCAACGTTGGGCCTCAGTAGGGGTCCAGCGGCTAAACGACCAGATGAACAACGGTACATGACATTACACATATACAATATCCATACACTTTTAAATCTCTGGCATTTCCCAGCGAACTGGTTCACTCACAATGAAAGCAACGCGGAGATGGGGGAAACCCCTGGTGCCGTTTGACCCTAAACACACTTTACACTTTACACTTTACCATATAATAGATTTAAGAGAATTGTTCGTTGAATCGAAAGCGATTTCCTACTGTTTCTTTTCCGAATCTCTTCAAATCCAAGCAAAGACACCATAAGATACAATCGGAAAAGAAGATACAGTCATTCGACAAGTCCACTGCTTTTCCCCTTTATCCCTAAATCCTTCCTTGTTACCCTTGCCATATTACCAACAAACCTTTTAATATTCATGTGCGAAACGAATTTCAAGCCCCTGTCTAACTGAATAACCAAGTATTTCAGTGCGTCTTGGGGCCAGGTGAGAACAGCCGGAAAGTTATGCAGACTTTGGTCAGAGGAGTTCACAAGATAACGAGAATACAATAAACAGCACTGTATTTAGCATTCACGAGCTGGAACCCCGGTCACTCAAGGCACACGTGTACTTATGCATCCTTTGCTTAACCACTCGGCTACAGCGGCCATGATGGTGTTCTAGTGAACAAAATTAACTATTCCCGAGGACTTCTAGCATGAAGGTTGGGTGAGGAGTTCTTGGTATGATGCACCATTCATGGAACACTTTACGGGATCATATGGGTGAGGCCCCCCTCACAGAAGAAGGATCCTATAATGAATATAGCAGTCACCACACTGCACAGTGTGAAATATCACTGATGACAACTTTTGGAAGTTGTTATCGACGGACTATTACAGTTACTTGCACTGTTTACCTCCAAGATTGCTGAACGGAACGAAGGAATCTTCTTACCAAGAAAGGCTTAAGTTCTGCAAATTGCAGCGGCTGGAGACTAGGCACCTACGAGGTGATCTGATTGAGGTGCATAAGGCCTTGAATGGGTTGGGCATGCTGAATTCTGATGGGATTCTTCGGCTTTCTCAGATTATGAATCTGAGGGGGCATAAATTCAAATTGGGAGAGAATTGTAGCATAGTTGTGCGGAAATTGCCTTTAGTCAGCGGGCAGTTATTTCTGGAACAAACGTCCATCAGTCATTGTGGAAGTTGATAGCTTAAATTAATTCAAGGAAAAACTGGACAAACTTTTTGGAGCTAACGAATAGGTGAAATGGGAATTTTTTTTTGGCTGATGCTACATAATCTCATGCGCTTGCTTTCTTGCATCACATGTCTACATTACTACTACTACTATTCTAGCGAGAAATGATGAGCAAAATCCAAACTTTTCCTACGATCATTTGGAGTCACCAGTGCAGTGTTTATATGGATACCAGTGCAGCACTCTTCTCAGGGGCATTTGATTATGCATGATCTTCAGTTGCTTTCCTTTTAATTATGCTAAGAGAGTACATCACACGAGGAACAATATAATTACATTAATATGGGTGATAACATTGAGATCAGCGGAAAATAGAGTGACAACCAATCAAACTCTCTGACCAGGGGAGGGGAGGGAAGTAAAAGCAATGCCGAAATTTGTTCACATTAAACGTATATATGTTTTTAGATTACATATTTTGTAACTAAAAATTAACAAGAACCTCTTCCTTGGTAACTATTTACTTGTACAAATTTCAGATTTTCAGTTTAGTACCTTATCCAAGAAATAGTCAGGTGCTCGCAGAAGTTCCAGAGAGACCTGACCACTGCCTGCTTTTGAGGCTCTTAGTCATAATAAAAAAGAAGGTACGTGAACAGAAAGTAGGGCGCAAAAAAAGTATGACCTAATTTGAATGCATTTTTTATTTAACAGATGATTTTCTAGTGTTTCCGAAATTGCAGCAGTTATTGCAGGAAAAGTCTGTTTGAAACAGCCGTTAAAGTTCAGGCCAAATCACCCCATAGCTCCTCCCTTATATAGGCATTGGCCATAGTTTAAAACATTGTGATGCATGACACGAGTATTAAATAGTTTTGTAAGTTACGTTCTAAACACAATATAATAATATTCAACATACACTCAGTGATCACTGAATTATGACTACCCATCCAATACCGCGTTGGGCCACCTTTCTCACGGATAAGAGCCGCTATTCGCCTAGACATTGATTCCACTAGATGTCTGAACACGTCCATAGGGATCTGCAGCCATGTTGCCTGCTAGGCTTTTCACAATTTCGGAAAATAAGATGGTTGCATGTCATATGCCTCACTTCCCTTTCCAGAACATTCACAGATTGTTCAATTGGATCGAGAGCAGGCGAATTTGGTGGCCAATCAAGATGGGTGATATCTTCATTGTGTTGCTCGAACCACTCGTGCACAGTGCGGGCCCAATGACACGGTGTATTATCGTTTTGGAAGATCCCGTTTCTGTCCAAAAAAAATGCAACATGGCAGAGTGCACATGGTATCCTTAGTGCTGCCTATAGATCTCACAAGTAAAACTTAGTCCACACTCACCGGGGTCCTAGTTTTTGCCAGAAAACATGTACTCCTGTGATTTATTTCTGTATCTTTTAATTTAACGCTCCATTACCATTTTTTCTAAGATTTATCTAATAACTGACAAAAGAGCGACTGTACGATAAGACCTAGGGTCTTGTATATCTTTATCTTTACTTTTCAGCAAAATTTTAATATTAGTTCGCTTCTATCTCTGAGGAAAATTTCCTACTCTTTGGCATTGATTATAAAATGATACTCAGACGTCTGGGATTCACAACAGTTGACCAAAAAGACACCCTGATCATCACCGCTGATCATCGTCGACGGAGAATGCTGTCGGGTCAATAATACGCTGGTTGGACACTGCAGAACTGGAAACGAGTGTGCTGGTCGGATGAGTCCAAATACTTGGAGCAACGTGCCGACGGATGCCGTCGTGTGTGGTGCAAGCAACACGAGTCAATGGACTCATCCTACGTGGTATCCACTATCCAGGCAGGTGGCTGTTGTTGTTGTTTGTTTGGTTTTTAGGAGCATTAGCAACTAAGGCCATATTGCACCGGGATATGCGATGGTCATTCCCTGACCTTTCCGCATCCTCTGTATTTGGTGGTGACGGGCAGGTAGCGGTAGTTGCTTAATACAGGACATGTTTTGTTGGCAAAAACTAGGACCTCAGGTGGGTGTAGACTAAGTTTCACTTGTGAGATATAGTAGTATTTTAGTACGCTGTTTGTAAGTAATATTTTAGTATGCTATCTGATTTGCAGCAAATCAGGCAGGGCAAACAACATAACACAAAATTAATAAATAGCAACTAGAAAGAAATACATAATAACTTTGTTATTACACGAGTAGACAAAGCGGCATGTAATTACGCAATTATTTGTAAAGCTTATTACATAGTAATTATTAAGAATGAACTACAATCTAGCAACATATAAAAATACACGCATCCTCCCCTAATGTAATAAGCAAAAAACTGATAGCGTTACATAAAAAATTAAAATTAAACTACAATAACCTAAAATATTCATTTATATACTGTAAATCTAAATTTCATAAATCACCTATTGCATTGAACTTCATAACACCATGTAGAGACAGCTATGCTAAAGCTCCAGGTAACACCCTAGAAAAATTACTGAAAACAATACTAAATAGCATAAATGAAAGTATTATCATAAATAACAGCGTACCTATTGTAAATGCCATAAAAATAACCATATAACACAAATAAAAACATTTGACTTTAATAGCTTATTCGCAAGTATCAATCTTAGCAATTTAAAAGTTCTCAACAAACTATACATGGAACACAAAAATGCCATAAACCTTGAATCAATCTACTGGAATACCCTTACCCCTATCAACATATGTATTTTTAATAATTATGTATAGGACAGAACCTTATTATACCTGCAAGTGAAAGACATCCCTATAACCTATTAATGTTCAGATATAGATGATTTATGTGAATTTAACTGTCCACATTTCATTCCTGATTACAGCAGACAATGTCCAAAAGAACTTACACTGGAAAAAACTAATATCTCAGATACCATGGAAAATTACTTGAATCTCAGAAATATTCTACAATATTACAGAAATGTATACAGGGTGTTTCAAAAGTGATTATCAATAATTTAAATGTGAACTGTAAAGACCCAATATGCAAAACAGCCTAGTAAAAATCGGTCCTTAAGTGAATCGTTTTCGAGATATTGCACTTTTCTAGTTGGGATCCCCACTGACTTGTTTGTTTAGGTTAGGTTATGCTCATTCTCTCCCTTTCCCCTCTCTCAGCTCTGAGACGTAGCAGCCATACTAGTACTTATCAAAGGATAGTCAACATGGAAAGAGGTTACAGGAACGAAGAGTATGTGGACGTGCACTACATGTATGGTAAAGCCAACGGCAGTGCACTCGAGACTGCACGTTTGTATCAAGAAGCATTTCCCCGCCGAAGAAGGCAGCCCACATTCATCAGGGTACATCAACGCCTTAGAGAACATGGGCGCTGCTCACATGGAGTACGAGTAGGTAGGCCCAGAAGCATAACACTTGATGTTGAGGAAAGAGTGTTAGAAAGAACATCCTGTAACATGTAATATCTGTAAATTCCTGTGGTGTTGAAGTCAAAAATTAAAAATGTATTATCTTATGTGTAATAAAACTACCCTTATCAAAGGATTCACAGCTTTTTGCTAAACTAGTGCGCCCATAATCAGTGGCATATCTTTTCAGAAAATGTGCATTATCTCGAAAACGGTTCAATTGCGGCCCGATATTCACTGGGACTTTTTTACTTATTTTAGTTTGTACTTTTCACCTTTAAATTATTGACCATTATTTTTAAACATCCTGTATAATAAAAGAGACGCATTTAACTTCAACGTGGTCTACCTTAAAAACTGGGAATCCAACATATCTAAATTACATGCAAATATCATTCTATCCCAATACCTCAAGATCGCTTCCATTTGCAACAAAAGTACAAATTGTGCAGCAAACATTAAAGCATTGTACAATAAACTGGTTCACAGTAATTTCCCTATCTTACCTGAAATACCACTTTAGGAAAGCTATAAATATAATAAATTTCAAAAAACTCCTTCCAGAATCCAGTTCACCAATTTAACAACTATAAAACAAAAATTACGGTTTCAGATCCAATGGTCCTAGAGCTATGTATATTATGTATTTAGGATACACGTTGCTTTCTTGGTGTTTTACGGCCTGGAAAACAAAGTGCCGACATTATACCCACCGGCTAGCAAACTATAGTGTATTAATTATTATTTTTTTTTTTTAATTTTTATTTTAATTTTAATTTTTATTATAACATTGCATATATACCAAAAACCACTTAACTTCACGCAAAAGAGACATGCAAATTCAGCTCAGGGTCCTACTATAGGAACGAGCCTGCGATCCCGAGCTTACCCGAGCCACACCTTATATCTTGCATCAGACTTTGAGCTGTCCTATACTCTTCGTTCTTATTTCTCCGAAATTATTAGGGCAATCCGAGGATGTAGGAGAAACTATTTCTAAACGTACTCTATAATTTCGCTTTCGTGGAGTTCAGGTACTATTACTCCGATTCCATTAGCCATTCATCCCACCTTGCTATCGGCATGTTTCTTTTTGCTTTAACTTAATGATTTAACTTAATTATTAGCTAATTGGCTATTTATAGGCGTTTCTACTTACATTTTACTGCGTCCAACACACAGGGGTCACCACATGGTAATTCTCAGTAGAGGACTATACATTACACATAATACCATTTCCTTTTTGACTACAGTTTGCGCTACACGTTGGCGCCTCCGTAGCCAGGTGGGAAGGAGCAGCAGTGCGTAGCACACGCGTCTTGATTAGACCGGGGTTCGAGCCCGTAACCACCAAATACGGAGGATGCGGAAAGGTCAGGGAATGACCACCGCATATCCGGGAGCAATATGGCCTTAGTTGCTAATGCTCCTAAAAACCAAACAACAACAACAACAGCGCTACACTTGGTTCGTCGGCTTGGACACGGTAAATATGCCTTTGCCTTATTCCTACTTTAATTTATAAACTTACATACTTCGTTCTCTGTCGGGTCAACGTTGATCAATGAGTGCTTTTCAGTATTATTAAAAAAGGTCTTTCTTATTGTATTATGGTTTATATTCAAATTATATATGTAGTCTCTAAATTTATTACATATTATATTATATTTTTGGTTATTCAAGCTCAAAATTGATTTCGCCTTAACGCATATTGATCATCACAGAAACAGAACCCCTTATCACTGTTTTACTTTCAGTTTTGGTGGTTGAAACCAGACGAAGTCACCTGAATTGCGGGTAAACAACGATAAGTTTTGTATACTAACTTTTTTACATTATTTTATCCTATGCATTTTCTATATATCTATCGAAGTATATACCTTAATATGATTACCTTTACATGATTATCTTACTATAATCCTCCCAGTAATATTATAAAAATACTATATATATATATATATATATATATATATATATATATATATATATATATATACAGGAACTCCACGACTTACGTAATATTCCACTTACGGAAATTCAACTTTATGTAAGTTTTTACCGGCCGGTGCAAACTTAAAAAAACTTGTGGAAAAGTATTTTGCAGATCGTAGGAATAAATAGAGGTACCGTGAAAATATCGTAATGTGAACCCAATAACACTGTTTTTTTTTTTTTTTTTTTTTTTTTTTTCGTAATTCGTTCCAAGATCTTGAAAGTTGAAATTTTCGCTATATAACTAAGCTATTTATCTCTCTAAAACGTAATTTTTATAATAGAAATTGCGCTACACTTTCATCGTTATCATATATTCCCGTTATAGAATCAGTTTTGAACGCCTTTGTGATATTTTTCTAAAACACATTTCTGGAGGTCACTGCCTTTGGAATTTTGTGGTTTTTACGTTATTATGGTGAAATAAGTTCCCTTTCACTAAAATCTTCAATCACATAAAAAAATTTTCAGAATCTTCTCTTCATCCCTATTTACTTATTACAATGATTAAGGGAAAGCGACCAACGGAAAGTGCAAGTGCTGAGAGTGCTAGGAAACGAACCGAAACAAAGTTGATTTAGAAATGAAGATGATTAATTAAGAAGTACGAAGCAGGAAAAAGTTTGTCATCTATTGCACGGAATTAGGTCTCGCTGCTTCTACAGTGAATACTATTTTAAGAGACAGTGCGCGTATAAAACAACATGTTCAAGGATTTTACACTGGAGCCAGTGGGCCCCAACAGTGATCACAAAATAGTGTTCAGGTGCTATATCGAAGATCGAAAAGCTATTAATAATATGGATGGAAAATCAGATAAAGAAGCAAGTGCCCCTAAATCTAACGGCCATTCAAGCAAGAAGTATTTATGAAGATAACAATAAGTACTGCAAACCCCAAGCCAAGTTCGTGGCAAGCAACGGGTGGTTTAATAAGTTCAAGAATCGCGCTGGTTTCCAAAACATTAAAGTATGCGGTGAAGTCGCCAGTGCTAATTCTGCAGCTGCAGAGAAATCTTGCGATATGTTGGGAAAAAACCCCTTCTAAATCAGCACAGCGGCGTGCTTATCAGCTGGAGAGTTAATTCTGGCAACAATGCTCGAAAGGTAAAACTTGCTGATGTTATGCCAGTCTCCTCTCTCTTTTTATAATTTTGAAATTTTTGTAATTTTGTACACTTTTGTAATTTTTCCTGCGCATGAGATAAAAAAAATTGTATAAATAATTCTGTTTACATGTTCGTCGAACATTTCTTTATTTTTTTCTATCAAATTCAGTGCGCATAGTTGCGAGTGTGGAATTCCCCTAAATGCTTATTTAGGGAAATTCCGACTTACGTAAAATCGAACTAACGTAGCGTTCCGCGGAACACAGCGCAGTTATAGTATGTCTAATGCTCCAAAACGCGCAGTGCAGCAGTAAAGGAAGCAAAAGGATATAAATAATGAGTGGTTTGTAGAATAAATAAAGTGTCTGTGAAAATGAAAATGAAAAGTACACATGGTGACTGAACTAAGAGAAATTTAACGGATAGTAGAAAGTGGAAGTGAAGTAGTGGTTAAACAGATGAAAGAATTTGAAAAACCTAGTACAAAAGTGAACTGGGTCTGAGGGGAAAAAAGGGAATATATAAGTAAATAACACTATATTCAGATCATCATCATCAGCCATTTTCAATCCACTGCAGGATGAAGGCCTCTCCAGCAACTTTCCAGTTCCTTCTGTTTTTGCAATGGCCATCCATATACTACCCACAACTCAATTCACGAATTTCATCTATCCATCTCCGCTGTTGTCTTCCAGGTTTTCTTCTAGCTCCTCTTGCGTACCATTCTGTTATTTTCTTAGTCCATCTGTCATCATGTCTTCGAGCTGTGTGTCCTGCCCAAGACCATTTTAATTCTTTAGTTTTGATCAGAATGTCCTTTACTTGAGTTTGCTGCCTAATCCATGTGTTTCTCTTCTTATCTAACAGTCTGATTCCCAATATAATTCGTTCCATTCTTCGCTGTGTAGTTCTCAGCTTCTCTTCCATTCTTTTAGTGAGTGCTCAAGTTTCACTTCCATAAGTCATGGCGGGGAGTGTACATTGATTCATTATTTTACGTTTCAGACAAACTGGGATATTGCTCTTTAGTATGTGACTATATTTCCTGAATGCTATCCATCCAAAATTTATTCTTCTCTTGACTTCCAGCCATTTATCATTATTACAGCTAACATAGTCATTATTACAGCTAACATAGTCCCGGATAAGTATATGACTCCTTTTCAATTACTGTTCCTTCAATCATTATGTCCCTTTCTGTGGCATACTGGTTTATCATTACTTTTGTTTTAGCCATATTCATCTTTAGTCCAAAATGCATAACTGATTAAGATTTCCCTCTAATTTTTTGGAATCGTGGCTTTATGACCATAATGCCATCTGCAAATCGTAAATGGGTCAGGTACTCTCCATTCACATTGACTCCTTTCTGCGACCAGTCTAATCTTCTGAAAACTTCCTCAAGGGTAGCAGTAAACAGTTTCGGAGATATTGCGTCTCCTTGTCGAACTCCTTTCTCGATTTTAAATTTGCTGCTATTATATTCTTTGTCATATTCTTTGTCTAATCTAATAAAGGAGGTAGCGTGCTCATATATTTTCTTCAAAATCATAATATATGAAGTATCTATGCCTTGTCTTTCCAGTGCCTGACATATTGCCTTATTCTGTATGGAGTCAAATGCCTTTTCATAATCCACAAATGCCAGGCATAATGGTGTTTTATATTCATTTGCTTTCTCCATTAGCTGTGACAATATGTGAAGGTGATCCATAGTTTAGAATCTTGTCCTAAAGCCAGCTTGCTCTTTCGGTTGATTCTCATCAAGTATTCTTTCTAATCTGTTAGTAATGACCCTTGTGAACAACTTGTAGATGTGGGATAACAAGCTAATTGGTCTATAATTTCCAATTTCTGATTTATCTCCTTTCTTATGCAGCAAAACTATGATTGCATTATTCCACTGCTTGGGCGTCACACCTTTTCTAATGCATTTTGTGAAGAGCCTTGCCAGTTTTTGAGTTATGTCTCTTCCTCCCAATTTTAACAACTCTACAGTAACTTCATCTTCCCCTGGGGCTTTCTGATTCTTCATTTTCTTCAACGCCTGTTCTACCTCATCAGGAAGAATATCGGGTATGTCGTATTGGAGGCAAATTGCTGCTATGGATAAAGGGGTGGTTGAGGGGGAGAAGACAGAGAGTGGTAATCAATGGACACTGCTCATCGTGGACTAATGTTATTAGTGGAGTCCCTCAGGGCTCAGTGTTGGGTCCATTATTGTTTTCTGTATTTATAAATGATATTGATGATGGTATATCAAGCTTAATGTCCAAGTTTGCAGACGATACAAAAATTGGCAGGGTTGTCAAGGACACTACTGACACTATGCTGCTGCAACAGGATCTGGAAAGGTTGAGCAGATGGGCTGAGAGGTGGCAAATGAAGTTTAACATTGACAAATGTAAAGTACTACACATGGGAAACAGCAACCCCAGAGCAACGTATCAACTCGGTGGTACTACAATGACAGTGGTAGAGAATGAAGGGGACTTGGGGGTGGTTGTGCAGGCAGATATGAAGTTCTCTGAGCAGTGCAGACGGGCTGCAAGAGTAGCTCATGGAGTATTGTCAATGATATATAGGAATTTTTCTAGCAGGGATAAGGAGGTGATTATTCCATTGTATAAGGCAATGGTCAGGCCACACCTAGAGTACTGTATACAGGTCTGGAGGCCTCATTTCAAGAAGGGTGTAGAGCTGCTGGAACGAGTACAGAGAAGGGCAACAAGATTAGTGAATGGAACAAAGGGGTGCTCTTACGAAGAAAGGCTTAAGTTTTGCAAATTACAGTGTCTGGAGACTAGGCACCAGCGAGGTGATCTGATAGAGGTGTATAAAGCCTTGAATGGTTTAAGCATGCTCAATGCTGATGGGATTCTTCCTCTAGCTCAGAAAAATCACCTGAGAGGGCATAAATTCAAATTGAGGAAAGACAGATGTAGGATAGACGTGCGGAAATTTGCCTTTAGCCAGCGGGTGGTTGGTTGGTGGAACAGACTTCCATCCCTTGTGGTGGAGGTTGATAGCCTAAATAAGTTTAAGGCTCAGCTGGACAGGTATTTTGAACGAACAGAGGGGTGAAGTGGAAGTGGGTTTTTTTTTTTTTTTTTTTTTGGCTGATGCTGCATAAGCTTGCTTTCTTGCATCAAATGCCTCTACTAATGCTAATAATGCTAATGCTAATGTGTTGCTAATTTGCGATCCATCTTCCGCACTGCTGGCATCCTTCCCTCGCTCCTTGTATAATTCTCTATCATCTGCCATTTGAATTATGCCTTCTGTGCTATTTATAAGTACACCATCGCTATTCTTCAGTTTCAGTATCATTTGTCTTTCTGTATTACTGCTCATGGCTGCTAATTTAAATCCTTTGTTTTCCCTTAATGCTTGTTCTACTTTTCTTGTGTTAAATCTTCTTATGTCCTCTCTGAGCCTCTTTCTAATGGTTTTGCATAACTCAGTATACTCAATTTTCACCTTGTCAGTGTTAAAACTTATCTTTCTGTTCATTTGTTGCCTTCGGTTCATCATAACAAGTGTTTCTTGACTAATTTTTCTTCTTTGGATTTCTTTTTCCCTATGGGTTTCTTGGGCTTTATCACTTTCAGAAAGTTGTAATATTCCTGATCGATATCTTGGTCCTGAGCAGTCTGCAGAAGCTCAAACATGTTATGGGAGGCCAATTTTAGCAAGATGTCGAATCAGGGGATGGCAAATATGCAAAATCTGAATATAGTAGATGAAAATATGATACATAGCCAGGAAATTCATCAGGTGACTACTCCTGACCATATATCAGGCACTGCGTTTCCAAACTTGTCTGTAGTATTAGAAAAAAAGGGGGGGGGGGTGGATATATGCCGCCTTTTATCGTAATACTAGTAGACAAGGTAGTCCATAAGCAGTGTAAAAAATGTAAATTAAAATAAATACAAATTTACAAAAGTGTAATGTGAAGTATAATTCAAATGTATGTGAAGTGCGGAAGAGCTGAAAGGTAATGAAAAAGTGTAGACAAGCAAATGGTAAATTCTTGGGGAGGGGAAAGGGAGAAAAAGATGTTCAAAAGAAGGCGAAAATAGCGATAGGATTGAGGATAGACGGAGCGTTCGTATCACCCTCGTATTGCACTAATAGTTTTACGAACGGGAAAAAAAATAGAAAAAAAAATATATATTTTTTCTTTATACTGTCTTTTTCAATTTTTTTCACTGTAATATATGCGTAGCTTCATTTGCATCTCATATTCGTTACAAATCGTTACTTCAGTCCGAAATATTTAATATGAACGATGTAACATTTTATGCTCACGCTCGCTACTTACTCTACTGGATCAACGTTAGTGAGTGAGTTAGTGTCATTTAAAAAAAGAAAAAAAAAAAAAAAACTATTATTTTTAGGCCATCCGAATAATTAAATTCATCTGCCGTGCTGTGTCTTATGTCTGTTAATTGCGTGTTTCTATGGTCGATTTGTCTCTTTTGCTGGACGAAAAATCCCAGATGATTCTGGGGGGGGGGGGACCTTACTATCTACGCCTGATAACGACTAACTGAGCCACAGAGTGAAAAAAACCCATTAAACTTCCTCGCGTCATCGACGGGATTCGAACCTGGGCCTTTTCCACCCGTTGTGGGGAAGACGGTGACGATACCTCTGTGCTACCGCGCATCCATTAGCGTCATTTAGAAGTGACGCCATTTGCGTCATATTCATGTCGCATTTTCCTTACCAATTGGTTTTACTTCAGTCGGAAAAATTTAGTAGGTGCCACCAAAGGTGTTTTCCCAATAAAAAGAAAAATTGTCTCTTCATAATTTTAGCCATAACTTTTATTTTATTTTCGTACAAATTGCTTGGAAAAAATAAATAATAACTGCCGGATTTTTATTTTTTTAATTACCCCGCTGGGAGTCGAGTTGCAGATGGACGAACATGATGAAAACAATAAGTGCTTTTGCATATATGCTAACGAGTCTAAAAAAAAATCTAAAACATCAATTTATTCTTTGGGAATCGTCCACTGATGAGAAGGGTGTTGTTTTGGGTTTTGCGGCGCATCAGCATCTGGTCTGATCTGGTCTTTAAAAGCGTGTATTTGTTCAACGGTTGATTTGAATGTTTGTTCTCTATAAGAAAAAACGAAATAATTAACTGGAAGAAACTTTTAAATCGTCTGAAATAGACTAACTATAGTCACGATTGAAGAGGTCCTAGCGAATTCTTCCTGTTCGAAAGAGGAGAGACAGGTGCGGGAACGGTCTATTGACAAAAATGTGGTAGCATAAATTAAAATATACGATGGGTCCTTTCAAAAAAAAAAAATAAATATATAATAATAATATATATTTTCTTGTGTTCTAGTTTTGTTGGTGAGTTGAAGCGTTCTAAGAGAGCCGACACTATTTTAGTTAATGCTTTAAATGCCATGTTTTCTAGGCGCTCTGCAGTTGTTTTCTTGTTTGTATTGGCGATGGTATACAGTTTAGTAAAAATAATAATAAAAATAATGTTACGGATCTGAATAGTTTCCTAAAAAAAGTGAAATTTGGCGATTTAGGTACAGCGAAGTTAAACACGTCACTCATACATAAGAATCGCAATTAGGTTTTGCGAAAACAATGCTCATTAATATCATAAATTTCTTCAAGAAAGTAGTAGTATATTCTACAGCTTTTAATACTGCACTTTTACCTCCCCCATCTTCAGTTTGTTTCAGGGTTCGAAATTGAAAATTTTATGAAACAGAGCACTCAATAAAGTGCCTTATTTCTAATATTGATAATAATAATAATAATAAAAAAAAGTATGTACATGACATTATCAATACATGTGAAGAGCAGCGTTCCGGCATGTTCCAATCCATTCCAAGCCCAGTTTTGGTTATCGTTACCCCAGAGTATAACTGTCGACATCCTAGAAGACTTGACGACAATTCGTTAAAATAAATTTTCTGTTACACTCCCTGACGGTCACATGTGGCCAGAACAACACCATAGTTAATAGTCACGTGAGCTAGAAGCCAACTCATACTGGTGTAATACTGTACACTACCAAAAATCCTGGAAATGTGGTAATCCAAATCAACCAGAAGCTTGATGATTTGGCTAAATATTTAAAAAGGTTTAATCTCTTTCTTAACTTGGATAAAACCAGTGATGATAATTTTTTCTTTTAAGCTAAGCTCAGCTCATCTTATCTTACGAGAAGGTAATCTCGCTAATAGCTGAAATAATTTTTACGTGTCAAAAAGAGTTTGGTACCGGATTCAACTTTGCCTAACATATACAAATGCTTCTTAACGAAAGTCAGTAGTTTGCACAGTGCAAATAGCACCTCTTATAAGATAAAGATCCAAAAACCCGAGTTGGGTATCTTAAGATGGCCGCCTATTCATCGGTATACTATAGAAGTTTTGTTGGGCTTCTCTTACTTCAGTCCAATAACACCAATTTTTGCTGCCGAATACTGGATGTTGAAATGGGCAAACAACGAATACCATTTGACAAACATAAATATTCTGCATAAAAATATTCTGTAATACTTGCCAGCCAAGTGAAAATCTGTAGATTAGCCAACTTGATGAGGTTTATATTATCTCGTCACTACATTGAAAAACGATAATAGGAATTATATAACCACGCCGTCCTTCTGGAATCTGTGTACATGACATGTGCCACTTCCTGCCTTGCAGTGAATAATTGCAATCGGTTTGAAAATCTATGATATGTTAATACCAGCGAAAGCCTTCCTTCGATTCAGCTACCCTGCAAACTTTATATTGATCGCGAGAGATCTCTTTAGCAACTGACATTCGCTAACAGTGGATCTGTTGCAAGATGATTAACAGAAGTCAATGATTTACAGAAGATTAACAGATAATTAACAGAAGTCAGATACCATACTGTATCACCAATAATTCTAAGGGATGATTAATACAACTGTTGTCCATCCCCAGAAATATCCATCGAAAAAGGCTTTAAAAAAAAATTCTAGTACAGTGTATACTGATCTAAGATGCCGCCTCCTGTAGTTTCTCGGACAGGTAATAGGGAAATTCCAAGATTTGTGTGTTATTACTCGTGCTGGTACAATTATGCTTCATTCACAGTTACCTTTATGAACAATGAATGGGTTGAGCACGCTGAATTCTGATGGGATCCTTCCACTTGTTCAGATTACGAACCTAAGGGGGCATAAATTCGAATTAAGAAAAGACAATTGTAGAATAGATGTGCGGAAATTTGCCTTTAGCCAGCGGGTGGTTAATTGCTGGAACAAACTTCCATCTGTCGTTGTGGAAGTTGATAGGTTAAATAAATTTAAGGAGGAACTGGACAGGCATTTAGAGGCAATGGTGTGATATTTTTTTTTTTTTTTTTTGCTGACGCTGCATAAGCTCATACACTTACTTTCTTGCATCACATGCCACTACTACTACTACTACAATAATCTACACTAGATTGTTGCTTGTTGACATGTTTTAAAGTTATTACTTTGTTACATTAATCAGTGATCGGTTAATGTAACTAATTGTGTTTAATAACTAATCACTGGTTAATGTAATGATAAAATATATATAAATACGCTGTACAAGCTAATCCACGTGTGTGTGTGTGTGTATATATATATATATATATATGTTTTATTTATTTACTTCCCCGCACGTTTGATCATTTGGTTGCAGCTACCATGAGTCGATAATTAATTCTCGCATGACCGTTTATGTACCCAACTTTCTCCTTCTTAATGAACATAGTTCATAAGTTAATTTTAATAGATTATATTGTAATTCTCATAGAATAATAATTCTGCGACTGAGTTTCTTTTTGTGATTTGACTTGAACAAAGGATTACTTAGATAAAAAGTATTAACTTGGAATGGTCATTAGATATCAATTTTACTTCCTTAAAATTTCATGAGGTTACTTCAGAATAAAAGCTTCTATTAGGACTTAGGTTAGAACGAAATGAATGCTGTTCTGATTCAGCAGCGTTCTGAGTGACAGCTTCTTGGAACTGTCGGCCCAAGCCTATGCTTTAATATAGCTCAGACATCACGGCTTGTTACCTCTTATCTGCCTTTCAGCAGCTATTCGATTTTGAAGCTCCATCGAGCGCAAGCAGCGAGGCACGTGATTCCTGCCTTCTCACATGCTTCGTCAGCATGGAACTGAATGGCGTGGTATGACATTTCATATCAGAAAAAAGACCAGAGTAAAATGAAACTTGTACGATATGATGAATTACTTTTCTTCAGAAATCTCATTTATCGATACTATACCAAAAGCGCTGGAAGCTGTGAAGCTTTTTCATTTTCAAAAAAAAAAAAAAAAAAAATATATATATATATATATATATGTGTGTGTGTGTGTGTGTGTGTGTGTATGACTGCTGAATACGGTGCTGTTTCTTGTATTCTGGCTATCTTGTGAACTTCTCTGACCGTTTGGTCGTCCCGGAGTATAAACAGAAAATTTATATATATATATAAATTTATGTTACAATGCGTATCAGTATTTGGCGAAGAGCAGTGAAAAAAGGAAGACATACTTAGATAAATGTATGGAAAACGCGTAGGCAAAAGTTAGATTGTCAAAGAATACAAATATATATGATAATAAACAAAAAACTCATCGTTGTTGTCTACAGTTTGGGTGACTTCATCCGGGGTTAACCACCTAAACAGAAAGCTAAAAATAACGATAAGGGATTCTCGGTTTCTGTGAAGATCAATATGCAGTATTGCAATACCAATTTTAATAGGGTCTTAGGATTATATAAAACGGTCCAATTTTATAGTTAATAGATTTTAAAAAATTATAAAATGTATGTATAGTGCACATGGGTCATCATTTACTCGATAGAGAACGAAAGAGATAAACTAAAATCTAAATTAAGAGTTATAAGCAGACTTACCATGTCCAAGACAAATTATCCCTGTGTGGACCTTAATGTAGCCGAAAAAGAAATGGAGGAATAAATAAAGTGTCGACCTCTAGGGAGAATTGAAAACCTGAAAAGTGGCAATCCGTCTGTGTTGGACATGTTAAAATATGTATTAATGTGCATGAAATTAGCCAATATGTAAATTATTAAGTACGGCATAATGAACTTAGCGAAAGCAAAATTGTGCAAAAGGCTGATGAAGTGGGGTAGACAGAACCTGAACCTGATGATTTTTATAAATGCCGAACAAATGAAAGTCAGAAAACAGCAAGGTCTGCACTTTGTAACGGATGAAAAAAGTACATCCCATTCGTAAAGCTATAACTACTATCTGTGGACGACAGTGTGAGCTATTGCGTTATTTGTCTAAAGAAACGTTCTTTCAGTTTATGATGAATTTCCGTGGTCTTATTCGGTTTATCATGCAGAAATCGTATAGATTTTTTAACCACATTTAAAATGGTGATCTGAGCACTTGTCTAATAAATGATCTTCTGAAATTTCAATTATCCCGTTGAGGATATTAATGGGATCATCATTGGACTACAGCACGATCCGCCTGGACGGAAAAACGCTAACGTTTCCCCAAACAAAGATGGTGCTAAGCAATTATTAGACCAATGATAAGCAATTATTAGACCAATGATAAGCAATTATTAGACCAATGAGTTTGATTTTAGTGCTGGGTAAGATAATTGAGAACCTAAGTCAAATGCCCTCAGGCCTGCTAAAATGGCGAAGTTGTTCCCGACATCCATCTTATGAGTAACTGTGCTAAAAGTGCTTACCAGGTTAGTTAAATATGATTTTTCTCATAACAAAACCGTGTGTGTCATTCAGATTAGCATTTCTCCGTAAGTATCCCTGGATTGCCGGTTTGCATTTACCCACTTACTCTTAAAATCATATTTATGTGTTGGTATATTGGGACTTCTCCAAACCAGAAGAATCTCTCTGTATTCAACGATGTCCACATAATTAACCTTAATGGTACTTTCTTTTGCCGCCTCCTTCGAGATTACTGGATATATGCCGTCAACTTCAGGAGCCTTACTTGCCTTTAGACTCGAATGTTTTTCTGATACATTACACAAGAGTCCAATCTGATTCGTTTTTTCTTCTTTGTATTATGAAAAACTCCTTGCCCCCGTTCTTTGCTCTCTTTAGCCAATGCTTTCCCGTACACAGCCGCCCTAACCTGCTGTGTGTGTGTTAGACTGGCCAGTTCCGTATTTATCCATCTTGACATCCTCCTCGTACTTTATTTTCTTAATGGATGTATGCATTCATGGCTTGATCGCTGTATTATTGTTTTAAAGTATTCCATAATTCTAATATATTCATTTTCTCTCTCTCTCTGTAATCCACCCAATTTACAGATACCATGTAGCGTCTTAAACTGTTATAGTCTCCTTTTCTGAAATGAAAACCGTGCCTCTATCTTTAATTACATTTTTCTTTATCTTCCAACTAACGACTGTATGATCACTATCAGCCAATGGTTCCTGTACTGTAAGCCCTGTGATGTCATCTGAATCGTGAGTAATGATGAGGTCTAGAATATTCTTACCCCTAGTATTTTCTATAACATGCTGATATAAATAGTAATAATAATCTAATTTAAAAATTTTGTTCCCCATGGTGAGTTTCTTTCCCACTTATGTCAATCAATTAGGAGCAAATTGAAATCACCAATAATAAGACATTCACATTTTCTCTCCCATTCAATCCGTATGTGCAGACTCTAGTCATACTCTTCATAATCTTCTGGTCTATAGTTTACTCCCACTCTCATTGTACCTTTGCTTCCATCTAACTCATGCCTGCAGGCATAATTTCTGACTCAGCAAAAGCTCTTTTTTATGCTGAGGTCGCATTTGATAACAAGCATGACCTAACCACCCCTTCTGTTTTCCCTGTCTCTCCTAAATACACTGTACGTACCATAGTGGAACTCGTCTTTAAAATATGATACAAGCAATTTAAAGTCTAGGATATCCGCCGTATTTCCAGAGATTGCAGATTGAAGTAGAAGAATAAATTCGAATAAAAAAATTCAGTGCTAGAACATCGTCTAGAAAGATAGTGGATGAATTTCATTTGCAATGATTCTATTTTTTGTTGTATAAAATTTGTACGGCGAGAGTTCCATACCGGAGCAGCAATGCCCCATATAGGAAGTCCAGCTGCTTTAAATAGAAGCACATAGAACCAAGGAACTTTGAATATGTATGTTTGACGTCTTGATGAAGGCATTTTTTTATGCTTGGTTCAACATATTTTGGATATGTTTGTCAAATTCGCATCCCACAGCAAATGTCGACTCCCAGATCTTTAGCTTAATAACCTCTGGGAATCGCAATGCCATTGATTTTCTAAAAACTTAGCTCTTTCTCTGCGAAAGTAACTGAACAGTACTTCCTAAGGTTGATGTCAAGACCATTTAAAGCAGTCCAGTCAGCGAAAGTGTTGATGAGAGCCTTGAAGGTTATTTGCATCGATTTCACTATTGATCGGTGAGTCACGTTTTACACCAGCAAACATTAATGCCACCACCTTTCTCACCAAAGTGTGGTAGTCCCTTACAAAAATCGTGAATAAAAGTGGCCCAAAAAATGATCTTGGGCCTCCTTTATTCACAAGTTCTTCCCGTCGAAAAGAGTTCCAAAAACTTGTGGAACTCTTTTTGACGGGAAAAACCCACTTAATATTTCCCATACACTGATTATCTTATGTTTGCAATACGAGATATAGCTCATCAACTAGGAAATTATGAAGGATCTTGTATTCTGTAATGACAGTTTTTTTACCGAGAGTATAATGCTCGATGTTGTCAAATGAAGAAGAACTCTTTATTGTATACAGAAGGCACATTGCTGTATACAACTCCCTTTACGGCTGCAAGCCAGGGGTTTACTTAAAAGAAATCACACAACATAATAAACACAAAAAAAAAAAAAAAAAAAGCATTATGACTCCTGAAAGGTTTGAACACTGAGATGATGGATTCAAGGCAGTGATGAATAGGTCTCCGGGAGCAGGTTCTAGTGTCCTCTGACGTGGTCCTGGGAAGGAAGTCGATCGAGTACTTTCTGCCTATATTCCTTGTCGACTGCCAATTTGTAGAGGTCCTCGTCCAAGGACTGTATGCCCTGCAGCATTTGCACAGGTAGGAACCGATCAGATAGCTTTAACCGGTTTGGAATGGCCTGTAGGATTGGATTAGCCCTAAGGCTTGGGACTTAGTTAGCCCAGACGCAGTTAGCCCAGAAATCTGGTACTAAATAATGCCGACCATCATTTTGATGGCAAAGACGAGTCTTCTCTCGTGAATGATGGCAGGAAGACGTCTGATGTTGAGAGCTGCCGCCTTCTGGGTGGTCCTTGGTGCAGGGGGAAGCCGAAATTTCCATATGGCCCACTTCGGTAGCCAAACCTCCCCGCGAAAATCCGTCTTAGATGGGTCGTAGCAGTTGAAGTCCAGACTTCGGCACCATAGAGTATGATCGGATAAACACATGTCCGACCGTGGTTAGCATGAGCACTCAGAGCGGACTGCGACCATGCAGCCCCATTTTCAGCAGTGTTCGATGTACTGTGTGTGTTGTGACACATTACTCCCGTCAGCAGCATTCCAATTACCGGCGAGTTGCGCCACGGTCGCCCTTCTGTTGCCATGTGCCATCCGGCAGAGCCTTTGCTCACTTCGAACATTGATGAGCCGTGGTCGTCCAACACTTCGTCGGCGGTTCGTGGATTTTCCTTCCTCGGACCACTTTCGGTAGGTACTGACCACGGCGGGCCGTGAGTATCCCACCAGCCGTGCCGTTTCGGATATGCTTTGACCCAGTCGTCTGGCCATTACAATTTGGCCTTTATCAAATTCGTTTAAGTTCGCTACCCTTCCCATCTGAAGAACAAGAGTAACACTGGTTAACGGAGTTTAGTGTCAGGAGTTCTTTATACCGTGTCCCGACCAGGGCAGGCGCCGTAGTTCACCTGCAGTTGCTTTGATTTACCTAACGACTCGTTGGTCATGATGTTTTGGCTCATCGGTGTACATGCATGTGTTCTTACTCTTAGTTACCATAACACAGCCCATGTGTTTACTTGTTCCTTGATGACCCACAGCAGGCCTTGAAATCCCCAGTACCTTGTTTTCTTCTGGCTGCTGCATGTTCCGATAGAAGCAATGCAAGAATCACTCTCACTTCTGCCTGTGGATATGCCCCCCAAGCTAGAAATTTTCGGGCAAACCTAACACTGCCTCGATAGCATCAGCAAATATTCTTGCACCTCTTGTATTTAAGTGTGTCCTATCCCTGTAAAAAGTTTCTTCGTTAACAAGCACAGACCGAGCTGCGAAAAATTCTACTTCATGAGCCTTGCAAATTCTCTCAAGGGGCAAATTGATTGACAAGGCTCACAACAGTACTCCCTCCTATCGTGTCTGGCGAGAACTGCACACTTTTAAATTCAATCCTAACTTGCGACTTTTTCCGAAAATTGCCTTATACTTGTTAGTCAGCCCTCAGAACTGCTACTCTTAATATCATTAGTGCCAATCTCTACTACCACATTATCAAATTTTGTGCTCTTAAAAGATGATATCTGCTCGACAACTCTCTGATTATCCTACGGTTGTTCGGGGCTGCGACTTTTTGGAGTTTCTTGTAGGCATGCAACAGGAAGTTGTCAATTATTATGGCTCGGTCCCAGTACAACTTGTTTGTTGTTATTGTTATGTTTTATAAATAAATAAATTCTTTATTGCTAATAAGTACAGGACATGTACTAGAGACAATAATACTCAACACGGCGACATGGCCAGGAGTTTTACATTATAAATGAAATTAATTGGCAAAAAGGAAAAAAATTACCGTTACATGGAAATTAAGAGTTACAAACATGTAAATTATGAGTTACAAACATGTAAATTGTAATAATGAAAAATGAGGACTAAGCGTCATATGGAGGAAATTATCCCAGTTCCACAGATGGAATCCACTCGAGGAGCATGTGACGGTATTTGTAGTCGGTAGCTAATTTCTGAAGGTCGACTCCAAGACGGAGCAGTGCCTGAATTTTGGGGAGTGCCTGGGCAGGTAGGAACCGACTACACAGTTTCAACCGGTTGTATTTGAGGATTAGTGTGGGCTCTGACCTCAAGGATGGCGTAGGATTGTGCCACTGACAGAAATCCCAGATGTTTGGGGCGTTTATTACTCCTGTGTACATTTTTACTGAAGTCATTAAACGCCTGCTGTCAATTAACCTCGGGATCCTGGGTACATTTAGCTGCTCAGCCATGTCAGGTGTTCTCAATTGAGGGGTCGGCGATGCTTATTTATGGCCCATTTCAGGGTCCAGTATTCACACGAGAACACCGGTTTTTGAAGTGAAGGCGACGCAGATGCCCAAATTTCAGCAGCATATAAAATAGCCGGATAAACAGTGGCTTGAAGATATCTGGTAGTGGTTGCGGCATCGTTGGAATGAAGTAAGTGTTGTTTCGCGCTCCAGCGTAGGGTGTTAAAACGCTTCCGGAGGTATTCTGTGTGATCATTAAATTTCAGCTTCGGATCAAAATATACCCCGAGATCTTTATGGCAGGTAACCACTGGAATTAGAGTACCTAAAACTGAAGGTTGAATTATTGTTGGTTGCTGTTTCAATGAGTAAGTCATTATTGCAGATTTTGACGGGTTAAGGTTTAATCCAAACATCTTCAAGTAAGTTGAAAGAGTGGTCAAGTTCTCTGTGACGGAAGACGTAATTTCCATTGGGTTTGCAGACGGTGGGATTAAGGTAAGAAACTTTATATCGTCGGCATATATTAGAGCATCATCACGATGACTCATGAAAGGAATCAGCATCGCTGAGAAGAGAAGGCCAGACAGGACACCACCTTGAGGGACTCCTGCATTAATTTTTCTTGTAAAGTGGGTTTTCTTCAAAGTGAGGTGGACACTTCTATTTTTCAATAAGGCGGTGAGGAAAGCTAGTAGGTCTCCATTAATCCTGAAGAAGAATTGCAGGAGTCTGAGAAGGGCTGTGACGTCTAGGCTGTCAAAAGCAGCTTCAATGTCAGCGTACACTATAGCTAATTCAGATTTTGTTTCAAAGGCTTGAAGAATTGATGTCTGTGCGGCCATGAGGTTTGTTATGGTGGATCTATTTTCAACTGCGAAATGGAACTGTTTCGGCTTCTGTGGCATCAACTGTTTGTTTAATGCCGGAAGGAGTACCTTTTCTAGAAGTTTGAGGAGTGTGGAAGAAGTTGAGATTGGTCTGAAATCTTTTAGGCTTGTTGGTGCTTTAACCTTAGGCAGTGGCCTCACAGAGTATTCATTCCACTGAGCAGGGAAAACTCGTGTGGAAAGAATAGAGTTGTAGATTGAGAGTAATGCATCTAGAATATAGGGGCTAAGGCATTTAATTATGAAATGAGGTATCTTATCACGGCCTGCGGTACTAGATGGTCGCAGGGAGTTAATAGCATATATCAGTTGCTGTCTTGTGATGGAAATTATGGAAAGGTCATCAGTAGGAGCAAATTGGAAGTTTGGGAGAGGAATTTCAGCAGAGGCGGAATTGGTATTGAATCTTGAAATGTAGTCCATCCAGTTATCTAGATCAAGATTTGAATTAATGCGACTGTGTCTTGATGAATATGGCGCTTTTCCTTTAGACAAGGTAGCATCAGTGTATCTCTTTAATGCTGATGCCTTGAGTCTGTTGAACATAGCTCTTGCTCTGGAGTATAGGATTCGATCTTGGGTTGTGCCAGAGATTTTCCACTGCCTGTGAAGATACTGTTTGTTGTGGAAACTGCACGCTAGATCTTTGGTCCACCAAGCTCTAGTTCTTGGAGAAATGTGTACAGTTTTAGCTGACGCGTAGAGGGTGACTGTATTTATCCATTTAGTGATTAGATCAACTGCGAGGATTGGGTCACATCCATCAAGCACATGCCGTGGAATAGACTGCGCTGCTTCGAGGCACTTTTTTGGATCCAGAAAATTCGGAGAGAATATGATTTTCTTTTCAACAGTATTATGGCAATTGAAGTTGGGCATAGGCAGAACAAGAAGTAATGCAATTGGGTCGTGATCTGAATTGAAGGACGTTTCTGGTGGAATGTCGACTCTGCAAATTCCAGAACATAGAATCAAGTCAAGGCGATTGGTGCCTCTCGTTGGCTCCTCATTGATAATCGTCAACTTTAATGGAGAGAGATTGTTCATTAGTCGTTGAAAGAGAGGGCTCAGGTGGGGTGGAAGATTAAAATCGCCGCACAGTATGTGCGTAGCTGAAGGGTGTAACTTACTCATTATCCAGCCGGTAGCATCGTCAACTGTTGCAGTATCTGGAGCTGGGGGTATGTAGATTGCCGTTAAATCGATTAAACAGGCATTAAGCTTCACAGTCACGATTATTGCTTCATAAAATAAGGAGTTGCTAGATGTGACGTGCACAAATTTCAGGGTTGGAATCTTTGACGAAGATGGCAACACCGCCACCTCTAGATTGAGATCTTGACGTGAAGAACGATGAAAATCCAGCGGCCGGAGCATAGGCTATTGACTCCTGGTCAGGTTGAAGCCATGTTTCTGATAGACAGATTATATCCATGCTGTTGGACAACAAGAGTTGTTCGAGGGTTTCAAGCTTATTTCGGAGACTCCGGACATTTTGGTAGAAAATTCTCAGGGTGAGTTGAAAGGGAATTTTTATAAGTGCTGATCTATTTGTAGATTGTTTTGAACACCTCAACAGATTAGGCTTTGTGGAAATTATCCTGTTAATTGAAAGTGATCGAAAAGCAGGGTTATGTGGTGTCATATCGGTATGTTTATAAGCAGTAGCTGGGGCAAGAAAGTGATTGGAGCTGGACATGTGGTGCAGTGGTTTTCGACTGTCGAGAGACACTAGTGTAGTTTCACAATTTGTTAGTCATGCAGGGGGAGCTGTGTCGTCTTTCGGTTTTGCTCATAAGATGAAGTGGAAATGGATGGTTTTGGGTCTTTCGGTTCATAAAAAGGTCTGATTAAAGTGCCAACCGAACGCCCGACTTTCGCAAACTACTCTAAAGGACGAGTAATTTTGCGTTTTCTTGAGTAAATTTGCAGATACTTTGGTATGCAGTTCTTTACTCATTGCAGCCTCAATTTCCAGCAGTTGTCAGTGGCCCCAGTCGGGAAATAAAGACTTCTGTGATGGGAGGTGGAAGGCATGCTCATCGATTTCAGAATAGAGGACGTGGAGGTACCAATCCTAACCTGACACTTTTCCTTGATATTGGCAGGGTGGCTCTTAAATTGAAAGGGTGTCCTGGGGAAATGAGGGTTTTGATTAGCTGTTAATTGAGATGAAATAGAACGGGTAGTAGCGATTTTTGCCCAAGATTGTTTGTTCATGACAGGTGAGCAATGGTTGCTTTCAGACAGCAGCACAGATGGTGAGACTGAGGTCAATTTTGGAGGTAGGATGCTAATTTGGTGGGCTTCCACTTGTGGATCGCACCTCTGTTCAGCTGCTTGACACGAATTCATGACCGGGACTTCGCTGCTTGCTACATTAGGGAATTGAGGTTCCTCTGAAAGGTGATTGTCTCCCTGAGTATTTGGGCAACATTCCAATTCGGCGGGATTGTGTGAGGTCAAAATATCTTTCTCTGCGGATTGGGCGGTGATTTGAGTATTGGTTCTGTTAGCTGGTTCATTTTGTTTGGAAAACTTATGAATTTTGAAACATCCGGTTTTGATTTGCATATTGGTATACAGATCATTAAGAGCAGACATCAGTTTATCTATTAGCACAGGTATGAAATTTCTTTGCAACTCATCTGCTACAGACTTGCTTATTGACTCGTTCTGGATTTCTGGCCTTGGGTTGTCCTTTATGGACAGTGCGGCCGTTGACACTGTTCCTGGCAAAGAGATATCGGTTTGTATTAATGCATTATTATTGCTCCGGGCCTGAGAAACAGTTAATTTGTCATTGTTGCACGACGGTTGCAACAAGCATTGCGACGAGAAACTTATCTCACCCCTGATACACCCCGGCGTTTTGCAACTGATTAACTTGGGTGCTTCGTTATGACAGTTATTGAGGGTATCCGCAGGGGGGATCGGTTTATCGGTATTACGATTCTTTGAAATTACATCAGATGGAACATCTCGCGACAAAAGTTGTATACTGACCATGTTATTCATATCAGAATTTTCATTCATGTTGTTATGTTCAGATGGTCTGCTCTTGACTGCATCTACCCCTTTTGATTTAAGTTCCATTCCATGCATATTGCAAAATGAAGCATGGTTGTTCCTTGACGTGCGCATCATATTATAGATGGTGGTAACTTGTTCGCCGAGTTTTTTGTTCCGTTGTTCTTCTTTTTCAGAACTCATTATGAGTTCTTGTTGAGTTGTTAATATCGTGCGGATTTGCTGTTTTAAAAGGTCCTGGTTGGTAATGACCGTATCTAGTCTGATTTTTAACTCATCTATATGGGATTTCAAGTCATGACGATTTGTGTTGCTTCGATTTATTGACGAGTTTTGCTCTGAACAAATTTGATTAATTAACTGTAGAGTGTCTGTACAATTGGTGTCTTGTAGAGTGAATTTGGATCCAAGGGTTTTTATCTCTGAATTCTCAAAAGAGACTTCATCATCTGATAATTCATCAATAATCTTAGAGAGCGCTTCTTTTCGTTTTTTATCAGATATTTTCCCGGTTCGGTTTATCTCTGTTGCAGTACAGCCAGCACAAATCCATTCATGTTTTTTTTTGCTTCATTTTCTTAAATGTCCTATGCGCCACTGAGGCACATTTGAGACAATATTCCATTTTGCAGCTTATACAGAAAAGTGTATTTTTTACCTGATTCTTGCAAATCAGGCATGTCTCTGTTCTCCTCATCCTCGGTTATGAAAAAAGCTTGCTTTTTCCCCGAGAAAACTTAAAACACGCCGAGTTCAGTTTTCGTTGCTCTTCTAAGCCGATTTCTGCGTGACAATCACAAAAGGCCTGGTCTCCGAGTTTCTATAGCTTTAACGTTGTTATACGTGGCAGTCAAATTTGTTGAAGCAGGGAAACAATTGTCTACTTACAATTATGATTATGGTTCAAATCTCTGTGGGAGTTAACTTTTCCAAAACTACCTTGGAGTAGGTACCAAACGACTCCGATCAAGGTCTTAGTTATTGCTTTGTTATAAACTTATAAGAATACATCACGTACGTTAAAAGTTGATGTAGCCAGCATTAAAATTATAAAATATAATTAAAAAGTTACCTTTTAACTTCATTGCAGAAACAACATGTTCATCCAAGAGCTTATTAAATTCTGAGAACTGCCGTACAAAAATTTATCATACTTTGACAACTAAACACACAAATTTTTGATTAAACATAGAGCACTAAAAATACACAGCAGCGTGGTTACGGGGCCACGGTGGCATATTCACCGCTTCGATTCTAATTAAATTAAACACACTAAAACTGTCCAACTTCCTGTTTTCTTAGCAGGGTCGTGAAAACTCCGCAGACACTAAAAACGGTTCATACTTAATGTTCAAACTAAGAAGCAAACTCCCAGTGGGAACGAGCCAATTTAGCTGATGTGCAGAAAAATTCTGCTTACTTGCATCGTTTGATCTTACTAATACTAATTCGGACAAAAATACCCCCAGGGGCTCACATCTGGTGAGTATGGGCTTGGCACACCCAGGGTCCTGAGCTGGATATCATCATTCTTCTCTTTCTTGGTGATTCCTTTCTACTCTCTCTCTCTCTCTCTCTCTCTCTCTCTCTCTCTCTCTCTCTCTCTCTCTCTCTGTCAGGGTAATAGGGAAATTTTTTTTTTTTTTTTTTTTTTTGCTGGTGCAGTATAAGCCTCAGGCTTCCTTGCACCATATGGCTAATAATAATAATAATAATAATAAATAATAATTACTTTTCCCCTATTAGTCTTGAATTATTGATGTTGTGCTACATATTGGTTTACTATTTATCTTGACAACAGACTGGTATAGAAAGCTAGTATCGGAATGGACTAGAGCTGATGTCGTTACTAATAGGTTCAACACATATTACTAATGTCACACTTAACCATTAAAAAATAAGAAATATGTTAGAGTGTCCTGTTTCGTTGATTTTTTTCAATTTGATCCAAAATCCAACAATACGATCACGTGATTCGGAATGAGCTCTGAAAGCACACTCGTGGTTGCATTTATGAAACAATCCGTAAATCAAAGTCTCTGTGGTAATATTTTAATCACAGACTTTACTTACTAGAGGGAAAAATCAGGGAGTGGGGAGGAAGACATTACAAATCTAATTTTAATAATTAAAATTTTTAAATTTTGAAAATTAAAAATTTTATCGAGGCAATGTTAGGTGGGTCTGAAAACTGCTAGCGTGGGGGATACACAGACTAAAAGGTTAACAGTGGCCGCAGGCAGAGGCAAAAGTGATTCTTGCATTGCTTCTGTTAGAATGAGCAGCAGCCTGCAAAGCAAGGTAATGGAGATTTCCAGGACTGCTGGAAATCATAGTGGAACAAGTAAATACATGGGCTGTGTTAGGGTAACTAACAATAGGAACAGGTGCACGTATACTTGCATGTACACTAATGCTAGGAGTATAGTTAATAAATTTGATGAGCTTGAAGTACTAGTCAAGATATCCAAGGCAGATATTGTTGGGATATCAGAGACGTGGTATCATACAGATATAAGCAGTGCAGAATTGGAATTTGGAGAGTACAATGTGTATAGGAAGGAGAGACAGGACACGAAGGGAGGTGGGGTTATGCTGTTAGTTAGGAAGTACATAAAATCTAAGGAAGTGCATCCAATTTATGTTGGTGGACAATACAGTGTTGAGTCTGTTTGGTGTGAAATAAGCACTGGGAAAGGAAAAATGAGAGTAGGTGTGTATTATAGAACTAATGAATCTGATAATTATAATGAGCAGTTTTGCAGAGAAATAGAGTGGGCCAGTAAATCAGTATGTCTTATAATGGGGGATTTTAACTTTCCAGATATTGACTAGAACTTGTGGATTGGTCAGTCGCACACTAGCAAGACGTTTGTGGATTTATTGGACGACTGTTTTCTACAGCAACATGTTCGAGAGGCAACCAGAGGGAGTAATACTCTTGATCTGCTTAACAGCAGTGATTATTCATGCATTAAGAATTTGCAGATAAAGGAACCACTGGGTAACAGTGATCGGAATGTATCGATGTGGGAATTACTTAAATTCCCACATCGATACAATTACTTGCTTTTGTTTTGGCTTTTGCTTTTGTACAGAATTGAAAATCTGTCTGAGACCCCTACAGTGGTCTCAGACAGATTTTCAATTCTGTTCAGTGAGATCAACTGATGATGTTACCAACGTTGAATTCTAAATGGGAAGCCTTCAAGGTCTTAATTTTGGAGGCTACTAGGCTTTTCATTCCAACTAAGAAATACTGTTCAAGGTTTAGGCCTAAATGGATGTCAGATGAATTAATGAGACTCGTGGCAGAGAAGACTGTATGGGATGCATATATAGTATCAGGTGACACAGAAGCCTATGGCACGAATAAATTAGTCTGTAATCAAGTCACAAAAGAGATTAGGCAGGCGAAGGCAGATCATGAGAAATCTATGGCAAAGGATGCAAAGAAAAACACCAAAGAGTTCTTTATTTAAGTAAACTCTAGAAGGAAAGGGATGAATTGAATCAGATTGGAACACTTAACATAGATGGGTTGACTACTGATGTTCATGCTCAGGTAGCTGATAAACTGAATGAGTGTTCTGCATCTACATTCACACATGAGGAGTTATTCAATGAGAGGAATGCCAGAAGTTTGACAAACGCTAACAGGGAGCTAAGTGATTTTGTAATAACTGAGAGCAAAGTGGAGGAGAAATTGTTGAAGTTAAACATAAGGAAGGCACCTTGAGTTGACGGGATCTATTCAGTTATATTAAAGGAGGCAGCAAAGGAAGTAAGCAAACCCTTAGCCATAATTATGAGAGCTTCCATGGACTAAGGAGTGGTCCCCATTGATTGGAGGTGTGCAAATGTTTCACCAATTCACAAAGTGGGTTGAAAAGGTGACACAAGTAACTACAGAACTGTTTAACTTGTGTTCCGGGAAAAATAATGGAACCACTCGTTAAAGAAGCGTTGCAGGAACATCTAGACAAGACTGCAGTAATAGTTAAGACACAACATGGGTTTGCTAAAGAGAGGTCTTGTCTGACCAATTTGAATGGATACTATGATGTGGTCACAAAGGAACTGAATGCTAAAAATAATTTTTATATCATATACAGTATTTGGATTTCAGGAAAGCTTTTGATACTGTTGCACATGGAAAACTGCTGTGCAAATTGGAGAGGTATGGCATTAAGGGTAATTTGCTACAATGGATAAAGGGATGGTTGAGTGGGAGACGACAGAGAGTAATAATCAATGGACACTGCTCTTCGTGGACAAATGTTATTAGTGGAGTTGCCCAGGGTTCGGTGTTGGGCCCATTGTTGTTTTCTTTATTTATCAGTGATATTGATGAAGATATATCATGTTTAATGTCGAAGTTTCCAGATGATACAAAGGTTGGCAGGGTTGTTAACGACAGTAAAGGCAGTATGTTACTGCAACTGGATCTAGGTAAGTTGGGAAAATGGGTTTAGAAGTGGCAACTGAAGTTTACAACATTGACATATGCAAAGTACTGCATATGGGTAGCAATAACCCAAGAGAAACGTACCAACTGTGTGGTACTACACTGAAGGAAGTGGAAAGTGAAACTTGGAGGGTAATTGTGCAGTCAAATATGAAGGTCGCTGACAGTGCAGACGGGCTGCCAGGGCAGGTTATGGAGTCTTGTCAATAATATGTGGACATGTGTATATGTAAAGGGCGGCGCCTAGAACGTTTGTTCAACTTCGCCTCGTATCTCTGTGAAGAACAGTATCACTACAAATGGGCCAGATATGTGTGTGTAACGTCGGATTGTGTGTATTATGTGTGTGTTCTGACCTCTTGGCTACCCAGAAGCATCAGTCACCTGGACAGATGATTCTGGGTACTCGTCCACACCACGGAAAGGTGGGCCAGTCCAGGTAAAGCACGTACTGTCTCAAGAGAGACTCTGACCCACCTGATGTTGTCAGAAGGTAGGCCACTATCCTCTGCGGCCCCATTCCAGAGGGAAAAAAAAAAAAAAAAAAAAACGATCACCTATGGTGCTGGATATGGAACCGAAATTAATAAAATAAAACATTTATAAAAATAAATAAAAAAATAATAAAATAAATAATAATAATAAAAAAAAAAATATATATATATATATATAAATAAATAATAATAATAAAAAATATATATATATATAAATAAAAAATAAAATTTAAAACAATAATAATAAATAAAATAAATAAATAAATAAATAAAAAAAAATATATATATATATAAGAAGTAAAATGTAAGAAGGTAGTGGCGCAGGGAAATAAAGTATAAAAGAAAGAAAGTGATGCTACTAAAAAAAAAAAATAAATTATAATAATAAATAAATACATAAAAGAAGGAAGGTGATGCTACTAAAAAGAGAAAGAAAGCACTTAATTTTGTCTGCAGGCCGAGGATAATTTTCACTTCTTGAGGATTTCAGTTTATATATTATTAAAGTAGATCTAACCAGCTATGCATTAGCAGGACCATTGTGCTGCATTACGTTAAGATCTGTCGACACTGAACGCCTTCGAAGAAATACGCCTTGAGCGAAAGCCTGAAGAATCTGATATGACTCAGAGCTCTGAAGCAGAGACGACTCCTGTCCTGGTTGAAAATTAGTAAGTGCATGAAGAGGAAGTCTGAGATGGTCATACAGAGAGCAATGAAACGATGTGATCCCAACTCTCTGGGGATCCACACGAAGAGGTCTGTTTGTGATAAATTGAACCTAAAAAGACTCTGGTTCATCGATCCATGTCCTGTCAAGTCAACAGGTTAGGACGTGAATATGTCCATGCAGAACCACAATCGAACTCGTTTATCAAGGAGAAATGAAACTTGTGGTATAAATTTTCTGGTTGTTGCACCAACGGGTGCTGTATCCCATCGAGACTGCCAGATGTTAACTTACTCGTTCCACAGTCTCCTTTCTCTTTTTAGCATCATCTTGAAGGTTGATGGTCATTCCAAGAAATTCGGTCTCAATCTGCTTTTTCAGTCTGTATAAAAATCTTCTATAAGTAACTTGCAAGTCTAAAGGTAATGTTCCGGCTAGTACTTGCAGAGCTTGCGTCGAGACTGTCCTGCATGCCTTAACTAAACACCGCAAGATGGTTCTCTGCAATGAGGCGAGTTTTGATTTGAAGTGTTTGACCCGTGCCCTGTAAAACCATGCACCGGCAGCAAACGTGATTAGAGGGAGGAAAACCGCATTGTAATAGATCCTTAAAGTTTTTCTGGAGAGCCCCCATTCAACACGGGACACCCTAACAATTGCACCAGTAAATCTACGTATTTTAGATGATAAGTTTGTCAAGTGAGGAATAAAATTGAGACTGGAATCAATTACCACTCTTAGAATCTTGTACTCTTTAACTATGGGGAGACGAATGTTGTTGATCTTGACCAACGGAGGACGAGAGATGTCCAACTTTTATCCAAGAATCATCATCTTTGTTTTTGACAAGCTGATTTTAAGCTTATTGGCCACAGTCCAATCGTAGAGATCCCGGAGAACAAAATTTGCGGTAGTTTCAAGATCGGCCCTAGAGTTACCATTTACCAAGATGGTGAGATCGTCTGCATACGCTATTATTTTGACGTTATCGAAAGATCGGGAGAGTCACTGCTGTAGCACCATGTTCCATGTAAAAGACCCAATATAGAGCCCTGTGGGCACCCTCTAGATACTGATCTTGATACTTGGCTATGTTTAGCCTTGACTATTATGGTTCTATTGGCATGATATAGTAAGTGTAAGTGTTTTTAGGGTCAAGCGACACCAGGGGTTCCCCCCATCTCCGCGTAGTTTACGTTGTGGTGTATTACAGTACGCTGTAAATGCCAGAGATTTAAGTGTATGGATCTTGGATCGTGTAATATCGTGTACCGTTGTTCTTCTGGCCATTTAGCCACTGTACCCCTGTTGGGATCCAACGTTGCCCCACTTACTCCCCGTGGAGGTAGGCCAGGAACTCCGTAGACTTAGTTTACTCTGGCAGGTCCTGCCGCTTAGTTTCCTGAGATTTCGGCGGCTAGGACCGAAAAAAAAAAAAAAAAAAACTTTGGGTTTCATATTCCAATGGTCATCAAGAAAATAAAATACAGTGATTTTTATTATTTGCGTTGACGTGGGGATATCATCGCTTTAATTTTTTTAGGCCGAATGCTGGGCGTATGGCGGTTTTGATGTGTGGGACTTTCGCTAGCGTGAAGATAGAGGGGAGGGAGGCAGAAGACTGGGAGGGAAAAGGCAGAAGTATGGAGCCAATAGAGAAGGTGGCCCCAGTTTCAGTGGGGCATGCCCATGCCCCACCATAGAGGAAACAGGGGATGGCGAGAAGGGGGGACTGTGTGGCCGTCCCCTCCTCCCGGGGAGTTAAGAATTATAGGTGAAGAGGGCTAGAGTGCCCTCTTCAGGTCTCCAATATGGCCTTTGTCTCACGTCTGTTTCTCTTCATTGTCACTCATGGGGCAAGCCGCATCCTTGTGTTCCTCTTTCTTTGGTTCAGCCTCCTTCTCTGATTGTGTGATAGCTTTTTTTTTTTTTTTTTTTTTTACACTTTCCTATCAGGTGGGTTCTGTTATCTTAAACGGGTGGCGTTCCGTTCTCAACTTTGGGTGGCATATTCCAATGGCCATCAATCATTGGTTGATATCCCCATCCTTAGTTTCTCGTATTCCTTGGTGTCCATATTTGGTTTCATTACTCCTGTTGGCCTTGGTGGATGGCTATTTGTAGTTTTCTTCTGGAGAAGACGTCCTGGGCAAAGCGACTAAAGGCCGCAAATTCTTCTGGTGCGTTCAGGAGATGGTGTTCCTGGGTGTTAGAGATGTATTTAATTCTCGTGATCATTTGACATCTGATGTCTTCGTATATTTCACACTGATGCATAACGTGATGCCATGTTTCTAGTTCGCCGCAGAGACAGTGTGATTCTTCGATTATGCCCAAGGCATTTAATTTGGCCTTGAAAGGCCCGTCGCCGGTGAGTAGAAAAGTAGTGTTTAGGCATGGGTACAGTCATGCGGGAGCCTTGGGATACAGCTTGGCTACTTGGGGAATAAATTTTTTTGTTATCGCTTCTTTTTCTACGTCTGTCCATCTTCTCTGCCAAATTTGTACAAGGTGGTCCACTATTTTTTGTTTCTCGTTTTTTCCTGTTATTGGTGATGTTAATGAAAAC
The DNA here is from genome assembly GCF_048544385.1 of Mastigoproctus giganteus. Lineage (NCBI taxonomy): Eukaryota > Metazoa > Arthropoda > Arachnida > Uropygi > Thelyphonidae > Mastigoproctus > Mastigoproctus giganteus. Next base: position 81,635,434 of record NC_143582.1, read on the forward strand.
ACTGTTGTAGGTGGTTTGGGTTCCTTTGGCTAGTAGATACATACTGTTGTAGGTGGTTTGAAAACACTGTTGTAGGTAGTTTGGGTTCCTTTGGCTAGTAGATACGGGTTACCTCTAAATCCAAGGGTAGGGTCCCCGCAAGGCCCAGTAGGGCACTCGTACTAACCGTGTTACATGCTCTTGTTATTGTTAATAATATGTTGCTTTGGATCGTGTTTCTTGTATTCTGTGTATCTTGTAAACTCCTCTGACCGTTTGGTCGTCCCGGAGTATAAACAGAAAATTTATTTATTTATTATCCTTTTATTCACTGCTGTTCCTGCTTTCTTGTACCATATGGGAGATCCATATGTTATTATCGGGATGAAGATGGCTTTATAATACAGGGACAGGGTTCTCCTGTTTAGCCCCCAGTCCCTGCGTGTAACTCTGGCAACGAGCGCTGTGTATTTCCGCAGTTTCTCTTTTAGATAGATTAGGTGCGGTTTAAATGATAAGTTCTGATCGATGATCAGTCCCAGATATTTAATTTGCGTTGACAGTTTGATTGTTTGTCCTGCCAGCTTGATTTGTGGTGGTCTTCTAAGGTTTAACCTCCCTCTCAGTAGTACTGAGTCCGTCTTCGTTGGCGAGATTGTTAAGGTGTGTAGTGTTGCCCAATCCTGCAAGGTTTCAAGGGCTTGGTTTGCAAGCGTTTCAAGGTTCTGTCTGGAATCCGCCGTGACCGTCAGTACGAGGTCGTCTGCGAAGCCCTGGCCTCCACCTCCCCCAGGTCCATGGTGAGGAACTCGTCAAACACTATGTTCCACATGATATATAGGAATTTTGCTAACCGGGGCAGGGAGGTGATTATACCGTTATACAAGGCAGTGGTCAGACCACACCTACAGTCAGGGCGTCCGCAGAGGGGGGGCAAACGGGGCACTTGCCCCTCCCTGGGATCGAGTAAAAAATTCCACAAATTATAATCGTAAAGGTGATTGAGATATGTAACCTTACACCCTCGACCATGGGACGCTTTGTCTGCCTTAAACTTTTATTACGGGTTGGCCGGTTTCGGCCCTCGGCGGGGTAACCTTAGAACACGTGTTTCATCTATTGCAGCAATAAAACAGAGTTCCTGTTTTTGGTTCATCGACTGATATTCCCCAAACTTTACCAGAAGTTTTGGAACATTGCGACTATTTCCCTTCTATTAATTCGGCAATAACTATTGGTATGACATTACCTGTTACGACCTGTACCATTGAAAGAAGTTTCAGCACCTTGAGACATGTGAAAACATGGTTAAGGTGTCTACTATCTCATAAACTCGCCTATAAAGTTTATGTATGATTAGTGTGCACAGGAAGAAACTAGAAGAGGAAGCGGTAAAGAAGAAATTTATTGCAAATGTCATCAATAGGTTTGCAAGCGATTGACGGAGAATTCAATTCTTATACGATACGTGATTATTGAAATTATTATTATCTATATATATATGAAGTTATGTAAAAGAATATAAGGCTCTAATGCATTAAGGGCTTAAGCCTCAAGCTGCGAAAGAGATTAGACTATGTGTATTTTAGTGCAATTGCATCATTTATACACAGCTAATTATAGATTAGCTGTGTATAAATGATGCAATTGCACTAAAATACACATAGTAAAAGAATATAAGAAATAGAAAAGGAGAAAGAGTGACAGAACAGATTAATGCCATCAAATTTATGATTGTACATTACATCTTTCTGTATATAACAATTTTTTAGTTAATTGTAATACCAACTAGATAAATTGGCGAATTTATCATAAATGTATTAGGGGTGCAAACTATACTCATTAGTTCAAAGGGCCAAGTTTAGGTAACCTAAGTTGGACTTCTTTGTTGTACCCTATAAATAAACACATAAAATAAAATAATATAAAATAGTAAAATTAAAATGATAATTATAGATATATGGATACATTGAATGGAACGTTAAGGCTAGCTCCACTCAATATATCCCATCAATAATTAGCTGAAGCTATCTGTTTCTGTTTGCCATTTGCCAGATGGCAAACAGAAATGAGTATAGTTTGCATCCCTAATACTTTTATGCTAAATTCTCCAATTTATCTAGTTAGTATTATAATTAACTGAAAAAAACTGTTATATATATATATTAATTCTTGTTTCCTTTATATTGTAAATTTATATACATTATGTATATGTTTTTGTATTGATGCAATACTGTATTCTACAATCCACTTGTTTAATTAAATAATTATTTAAAAAATTAAATAACAATTTATTGATGTAATTATTTGTCTCCAAGCTTCCCCCCCCCCCTTGCAAAATTTTCTGTGGACGCTCATGCCTATAGTACTGTGTACAGGTCTGGAGGCCTCATTGGGAAGGATGTAGAGTTGCTAGAACGAGTACAGAGAAGGGCAACAAGATGAGGGAACAAAGGGTCGCTCTTACCTTGCAAAATTTTCTGTGGACGCCCATGCCTACAGTACTGTGTACAGGTCTGGAGGCTTCATTGGGAAGGATGTAGAGTTGCTAGAACGAGTAAAGAGAAGGGCAGCAAGGTGAGGGAACAAAGGGTCGCTCTTACCAAGAAAGGCTTGATAACTGCAAATTGCAGCGCCTCGAGAGTAGGCACCTGCGAGGTGATCTGATTGAGGTGTATAAGGCCTTGAATGGGTTGAGCAAGCTGAATGCTGATGGGATTCTTCCTCTTGCTCAGACTAAGAACCTGAGGCACAATTTAAAATTGAGGAAAGATAGTTGTAGAATAGATGTGCGGAAAATTGCCTTTAGCCAGCGGGTAGTTGATTGGTGGAACAGGCTTCCATCTTTTGTTGTGGAAGCTAATAGCCTAAATAAATTTAAGGCTGAGCTGGACAGGCATTTGAAATGAAGGGAGGGGGAGGGGTTTTTTTTTTTTTTTTGGCTGCTGCTGCATAAGCTCGCTTTCTTGCATCGTATGCCCTCTGCTAATGCTAATCCATGATTTTTTTATTTTTTTTTTTCTTTCTTTTTTTTTTTTTATTTATTTATTTTATTTTTTTTTTTTTCTCTGCCTTTGAACTCCTAATGGTTATTCCATACCCGGATAATGATTTACTCTTTTTTTTTTTTTTTTCCTTTTGTGTTGTGGCAATAAAGAGACGCTGCTTGCTTCTACATTTGAGAAATTTGACAATTCGTAGTGGCGCCATCTCTTGATAACAGTATTACTTTCACACTATGATTGTCATTCCCATGGTAACAGCAGTGTTAATTAAAACTGCTGAAAAGATTAGTTATTTATTTTTTTTTCCATCACAGTTTACAAAGGCGGAGTTGAACTGACGTTCAGGTGCCGTCCCACATAAGATACTATACATACTACTATTAAAAAAAAAAAAAAAACCTATACATTAATTGTTATAGTTTTCGTTATCGACTCAGTTAGCCGTATAATTTTGCATAAATTCATATAATTTATGAAATTTCAGTTGTTGTTATTATTTGGTTTTTAGGAGCATTAGCAACTAAGGCCATATTGCTCCGGGGTTGTGCGATGGTCATTCCCTGATCTTTCCGCATCCTCCGTATTTGGTGGTCACGGGCTCGAAACCGGGTCTAATCAAGAAGCGTGTGCTACGCACTGCTGCTCTTGGCTACGGAGGCGCCGAATTATTAAAACTATGATATAAAATGTTATCTCTTCAGTATCGCTATTTTCCATTACTTTCATATAGAATTAGCACTATAGAAACAGTGAACCCTATGAACTTGTAGAAATTGACAACAATTTGCCAATAAGAAAAAAATGCTTTAGGGCAGGCCCCCAGGTTGGTCACCTTCAATATTATATTGCACTTGGCACATTTATTTCACTATGAAATAACAACAAAACAATAAACTTATTTATTTCACTATTGAAGTAAATAAGTTTACTGTTTATTCTCCGGGACGGCCATATAGAGGACTTTACAAGATGGAGAATACAAGCACCATTGCATTTAGTGGGTACGTAGAACCAGCTTAGATTCAACAAATAGAAAAAAATGAGAGACTACAAACTTAAGGGGAAAGAGCAAGGCAACCTCCATTATGCTATGCTCGTAGCTTTATTAATTCCATCGAATTAAAACATGCATTTGATAATTCGGTAACTACAAACCTATGCTTATCAGACGAGATAATTATTATCTTGTCTGATAAAAGAGAAGTGGGTAACTCTTCAACCCAGAGATGGATAGAGCAGGAACCCCCCCCCCCCCTTCAAATACTCCTTTAAGAGCAAATGGATGAAGGAAGCCTAGTAAATTGCGCAATCACACGTGTCATAAGTGTCATAAATTTTCAGGCAGTCTATTGCGATAATTAGGTAGAAATTGATGAACAAAGGGGTCGGCGGAATTCATGGTGTTTCTGCAGAATTGGAACGCCAAGTTAGGAAGACCAACAGTGAAAACCAACTAACAAAACGCCATCCAAAGAAAATTCCACTGATCACGATCCCCCATACCCACACCTACGAGAACATCACTGCTATGTGTACGCTTAAGGACCTGCACCCAGAAAGTGAACAATTAAAAACATGCCTCAGCAGATATCAGTAAAATAGGCGAGACCAACAGACCAATCAATAAGATAAGTAGAAAATCACAGTAGTAGACGAAATAAGTAGAAAATCATAGTAGACGAAATTGGGATTCCCAGCTAGGCAGGCAAAGGTGGCTAATAACAAGCCTGAGCGATCGCAAACTTGTACCTAACCCAATCACCAACTCCTCTCAACCATGAGTGAAAAACGAAAATAAGGATTTTTGTATCTAGGCTGGCTTGGTTCCATGACACAGACTGTGAACATCAAACATGTGTTTGAGAAAGAACATGTTGTTATTATTATTATTATTATTATTAGCTATATGGTGCAAGGAAGCCTGAGGCTTATGCTGCACCAGCCAAAGAAAAAAAATTCCTGAGCCACCCTGAGAGAGAGAGAGAGAGAGAGAGAGAGAGAGAGAGAGAGAGAGAGAGAGAGAGAAGGGAATCACCAAGAAAGAGAAGAATAATGATATCCAGCTCAGGACCCTGGGTGTGCCATGCCCATACTCACCAGATGTGAACCCCTCTTAAAAACAAAGTACCCGGTATACACATCGTTCGTAATGACCTTCCCAGCGGCTGTGATGCATAATGTGCTGATAGTTTTGTACTCTGCATCAAAATCTTTGACAATAGAAGTATCTCACCCCAAATTAAATCCTCCAACAGGATGCAGGGCTTGCGCAATAGAATTCACGATTCTTGTAGATCCTAAAAATGTAAAACATAAAGGAACTGATGACTTTGTCAAGAAATTAGCATTAGCATTAGTTGAGGCATATTACTCAAGAAGCCAAGCTTATACAGCATTAGCCCAAAAAAAAAAAAAAAAACCCTTCCCATTTCATCGATCCAGTCACTCCAAGGGTTGTCTAGTTCAGCCTTAAATTTATTTAAGCTATCAACTTCCACAACAACAGATGGAAGTCTGTTTCAGTTGTCTTTCCTCAATTTGAATATATGTTCCCTCAGGTGCTTAATCTGCACATGCGGAAGTATCCCGTCAGCATTGAGCTTTCTCAAACCATTCAGGGCCTTATACACCTCGATTAGATCACCTCGCAGATGCATAATCTCCTGATGCTGCAACTTGCAGAACTTAAACCTTTCTTCGTAAGCGCACCCCATTGTTTCTCTCACCAATCTTGTTGCCCTTCTCTGTACTCATTCTAACAACTCTACATCCTTCCTAAAATGAGACTTCCAGACCTGTATACAGTACTCAAGGTGTAGCCTGACCATTGCCTTATACAAAGGGATAATCACCTCCTTGTCTCTACTAGCGAAATTCCTTTATATATCATTGACAAGACTCCATGACCTGTTCTGGCAGCCCATCTGCACTGCAGCTCAGAGAACTTCATATCTGACTGCACAATAACCCTCAGTCCTTTATCATTCTCCACCTACCTGAGGGTAGTACCACACAGTTGGTACATTTCTCTTGGGTTACTGCTACCCATATGCAGTACTTTGCATTTGTCAATGTTAAACTTCAGTTGCCACTTCTCAGCCCATCTGCCTAACTTTTCTGTATCCTGTTGCAGTAGCATCCTGTCTCTAGTGTCATTAACAAACCTGCCAACCTTTGTATCATCTGCAAATTTGGACATTAAGCCTGATATACTTTCATCGATATCATTGATAAATACACAAAACAACAATAGGTCCAGCACTGAACCCTGGGAGAATTCCGCTGATAGCATTAGTCCATGTAGAGCAGTGTCCATTTATTACCACTCTCTGCCGTCTCCAACTCAACATCCCTTTATCCATTGCAGTAACTTACCTTATTTACAATATTTCTTAATACTTCTTAATATTGGTCAAGGTTTAGACCTAAATGGTTATCAAATAAACTAATCAGACTCGTGACAGAGAAGAAAAATGCATGGGATGCATATAAATTATCAAGGACTCAGAAGCCTATGGCAGATATAAGCTAGTCTATAATCAGGTCAAAAAGGAGATTAGGCAGGCGAGATTACGAGAAATCTTTGGCAAAAGATGCTAAGAAAAACAGCAAGGATTTCTTTACTTATATAAACGCTAAAAGGAAGGGATGAATCTGATTGGTCCACTTGATACCGATGGTTCGACTGTTGATGATCCTGTTCAGATAGCAATCAAACTGAAAGAGTATTTTGCATGTAAATTCACACATGAGGAGTTATTGAGGTTTGAAAATGGCAGAAGGTTATCAAATTGTAGTAGGGTGCTTAATGATTTTGTAATAACTGAGAGCAAAGTGGTGGAGAAATTGTTGAAGTTAAACATAAGAAAGGCACCTGGGGTGGATGGGATCTATCCAGTTATATTAAAGGAGGCGGCAAAGCAACTAAGCAAACCCTTAGCCATAATTATGAGAGCATCCTTGGACTCAGTGGAGGTCCCCACGGACTGCAGATGTGCAAATGTATCCCCAATTCACAAAGGGGGATCGAAGGGTGACACGAGTAATTACAGACCAGTTAGTTTAACTTCTGTTTATGGGTAAAATAATGGAGTCACTGGTTAAAGATGCATTGCAGGATCATCTAGACAAGACTGCAGCAATAATTCAGACACAGCATGGGTTTGTTAAGGGAAAGTCTTGTCTGACAAATTTGACAGGATATTATAATGTGGTTACAAAGGAACTGGATGCAAAAAATAATTTTGATGTTATATATTTGGATTTCAGGAAAGCTTTTGACACTGTTGCGCATGGAAGACTATTGTACAAATTGGAGCAGAATGTTATTAAGGGTTAGTTGCTACAATGGATAAAAGGATTATTGAGTGGGAGAAGACAGAGGGTGGTAATTAATGGGTGCTGCTCTTCGTGGACTAATGTTATTAGTGAAGTCCCACAGGGTTCGGTGTTGGATACTCTGTTCTTTTGTATATTTATCAATGATATTGGTGAAGGTATATCAGGCTTAGTGTCGAAGTTTGCAGATGATACAAAGGTTGGCAGGGTTGTTAATGACAGTAATGGCATTGTGTTACTGCAACAGGATCTAGATAATTTGTGCAGATAGGCTAAGAAGTGGCAACTGAAGTTTAACCTTGACAAATGCAAAGTACTGCATATGGGTAGAAGTAACCCCAGAGAATCGTACCAACTGTGTGGTACTACACTTAAGGTGGTAGAAAATGAAAAAGACCTGGGAGTAATTGTGCAGTCAGATATGAAGTTTTCTTAGCTATGCAGACAGGCTGCCAGGGCAGGTCATGGGGTTTTGTCAATGATATATAGGAATTTTGCTAGCAGGGAAAGGGAGGTAATTATCCTTCTGTATAAGGCAATGGTCAGGCCACACCTGGAGTATTGCGTACAGGTCAGAAGGCCTCATTTTAGGAAGGATGTAGATTTGCTGGAGCGTGTACAGAGAAGGGCAACAAGATTGGTGATGGGAATGAAGGGATCCTCTTACCAAGAGAGGCTTAAATTCTGCAAATTGCAGTGGCTGGAGACTAGGCCCCTGCGCGGTGATCTGATTGAGGTGTATTAGGCCTTGAATGGGTTGAGCACGCTGAATTCTGATGGGATTCTTCCATTTGTTCAGATTACGAACCTAAGGGGGCATAAATTCAAATTAAGAAAAGACAGTTGTAGAATAGATGTGCGGAAATTTGCCTTTAGCCAGCGGGTGGTTAATTGCTGGAACAAACTTCCATTTTTCGTTGTGGAAGTTGATAGTTTAAATAAATTTAAGGAGGAACTGGACAGGCATTTGGAGGGAATTGTGGGTTTTTTTTTTTTTTTTTTGGCTGATTTTGCATAAGCTCATACACTGTCTTTATTTCATCACATGCCACTACTACTACTACTTTCCCTTAATGTCATACCGCTCCAGTTTGTACAGCAGTCTTCCATGTGCAACAGTATCAAAAGCTTTCCTGAAATCCAAGAATATGATATCAAAATTTATTTTTACATCCAGTTCCTTTGTGACCACATCGTAGTATTCAATCAAATTGGTCAGACAAGACTTCCCCTTTACAAAGCCATGCTGTGTCTGAACTATTACTAGTGTCTTGTTTAGGTGAATATGTATCACCTCCTTAAACAATGACTCCATTATTTCCGCCGAAACAGAAGTATACTAACATGTCTATAATTATTTGTGTCACCCTTTGAGCCCCTTTGTGAATTGGAGATACATTTGCACATCTCCAGTCCGTGGGGACCCCTGTCTCTAAGGATGCTCTCATAATTATGACTAAGGATTTGCTTACTTCCTTTGCTGCCTCCTTCATTATAACTGGACAGATTCCATATGCCCCAGGTGCCTTTTTTATGTTTAACTTCAACAATTTCTCCTCTACTTTGCTCTCAGTTATTACAAAATCACTTATCTCCCTGTTAGAGTTTGATAAACTTCTGACATTCCCCTCCTTGATAACTCCTCATGTTTGAATGTAGATGCAAAATACTCATTTAGTTTATCAGCTACTTGAGCAGGATCATCACTAGTCGAACCATCTACGTTAAGTGGACCAATCTGATTCATCCCCTTCCTTCCAGAGTTTACTTAAGTAAAGAACTCTTTGCTGTTTTTCTTTCCGTCCTTTGCCAAAGATTTCTCGTCATCTGCCTTCGCCTGTCTAACCTCCTTTGTGACATGATTACAGACTAGCTTATATGTGCCGTAGGCTTCTGTGTCACCTGATAATTTATATGCATCCCATGCATTTTTCTTTTCTCATTAATTCATCCGACATCCATTTAGGCCTGAACCTTGAACAGAAATCTAAGGTCATGCTAAAAAAAATTTTGCTTGAAAGGAAAAATCTTTCAATTCTGCCCAGATTTGAAAGGGAGATAGGGAGCGGATATAGAATGAAAGCCTTGTGGATTAACTGTAGATTTGAGGGCCTGCGAATAGCTTATGGAGTGAAATTTCTCTCAGGTTAACCTGCCCTAGTTAATACACTGCTCGACAAAATTAACAGAACACGTAGAAAACGTGGTGTAACCCTTGCAGCTTGCGATGAAGCTGGGAAAAATTAGTTATAGTGATGTACTGTAGAATGACGATTAAATAAGGAGATAGCGAGAAACTTCGGATAAGTATAAAAGACATTTATAGGGGTTGTATTAGAATTACCAAAAATGTCACATTACTGAAGTCGATACAAGATACTCGAAAATATTTTCACATGACATTAGTGCAGCTTAAGGATCCCCTCCAACAGTCATGCTCAATATAAGAGTGGTTATAAGATTGTGGGACTTAAGGATCCCCTCCAACAGTCATGCTCGATATAAGGGTGTTTATAAGATTGTGTAGCAACAAATCCTATTCTTCCACCAGCGCAGACATTAGCTCACCAAGCGACAGAGGAGTTGGCTATCGCCGTGTCATGCGACTCCGAAGGGCGTCCCACACACGTTCGATCGGATTTAAGTCTGGTGATCATGCTTGCCACGGCAGTCGTTGGATATCTTAGTTTCAAAATATTCCTTCACTACTTGAGCTCTGCGTGCAGTGGCGTTGTCCTGCATGAAAAGAAAATCTCGGCCAATCGCACGATTATAAAGTAACACATAAGGTTCGAGGATCTGTTCTCGGTACCTCTACGGAATTACGGTACCCGGTACCCCTATCAAAAACATAAATGGTGCTGTCGTTATTACCGCATTGTTTCTAGATGAAATAACGTGTAGAATCTATTTGTAGGCTAAAATGGGACTTTTTTAGAGAACATAACTGTGCCCCATTTGTCAGTCTGCGGGTGTAACACAGTGGTATCGTCACCGTCCTCCCCACACCAGGTGATAAAGGCCTTTTGTTTTTGATAGGGGTACCCGGTACCCCTATCAAAAACATAAATGGTGCTGTCGTTATTACCGCATTGTTTCTAGATGAAATAACGTGTAGAATCTATTTGTAGGCTAAAATGGGACTTTTTTAGAGAACATAACTGTGCCCCATTTGTCAGTCTGCGGGTGTAACACAGTGGTATCGTCACCGTCCTCCCCACACCAGGTGATAAAGGCCTGGGTTCGAATCCCGTCGATGATGCGAGGAACTTTAGTGGGCCTTTTTTCACTCCGTAGCTGAGTTAGTCGGTCTCAGGCGTAGATAGTAAGGTTCCCCCCCAAAAACTGGGGTTTTCTCGTCCAACAAACAGGCAAATCGACCAGAGAACACACGCAATTTACGGAAAAAAATAAATATATCAATAGATGTAATCATTTAGGGAGACCCTAATATCATAATTTTTTTGTACTCTACTTGTTAGGGCTCCAAAACACATAGCACCAGTTTCAACCGCTCTGCTGTGGTTTGGGGTTAATGGTATTTAAGGTATTTGTGTTTGTATGGCGGTGTCCAGGATTTTCCCTATACATGGGGGGGGGTCCGGGGGTTAATGGAATTCAAAGTATTATTGTATAACCAGGAGAACCTGGTTAACAGATGCTGCACTTCTCTGACTCATCCTTTATCAAGACTCTCTTCAACTAAACCTCTGCTCAGTGATACCGTCATCTACCAGAGACTTCTGACACCACTCCAGTTTAACAGAATTCAGAATTATATCTAGAATTTGTTCCTGCCGATCATGATTGAATGACATTACTACTTCTGTTTGACAATACACCTTTTCTCTTTGTGGACCACTTTGTTTCTTCTTATATATATAAATATATATATATATATATATATATATATATATATATATATATATATATATATATATATATATATATATATTTTTTTTTTTTTTTATTATTATTTTTTCTTTTTTTTATTATTATTATTATTTATTTTTATTTTATTTTATATTTTTTTATTTTTACTTTATGCTATTCTCATCCTTATTTCTTCGTCTTCTGCTGTCCTGTCTCCTGTGTGTGTGTGTGTGTGCGCGCGCGCGCGCGCGCTGTTGCCGGCTTGCTGGCACGGGGTTCTTTTGAATGGCTCCAAACCCTCTTTGGACATTCAATACATGACTGTTGAGGTTGGCCATGGTTCTTGCGCAGTTGTGGCCTACCTCCCCGTGGTGTAGACGGACACTGGGCAGGCTTTCCAGGTGATCGCCTGCCTGGTGACAAAACGGCCAGAAACAACTAAACAACACAACAACACACACACTGCACGAACATAACGTTACACACATTTCTGGCCTGTTACAGTGCTCTGTAACCATCACAGTGTACAAGGACGGAGTTGAACTTTCGTTCAGGTGCCGTCCTACATAAGATACTATACATGTCTACATGTGTACACATGGTTATACAATAATACTTTGATAACAATAATACAATGCGATAACCAGGTTCTCCTAATCGCCGCTGGTGCGTCTGTAAGGGCATAGCGCCAAGACCGGCAAGTGTGTGTGTATATGCGGGTGTGTTAGAGTATGTGTCGATGACGCGAGGAACTTTAATGGGCCTTTTTTACTCCGTGGCTGAGTCAGTCGGTCTCATGCGTAGATAGCAAGGAATTTTTTCCCAAAAACTGGGAAAAAATAACAGCAAACCAGCAAATTGGCTATATAATAATTTGAATTATTTTTTGTTAGGGTATATGTGTGTGTTCTGATGATTGTTGTGTGCCGGTGTCCGGCATTTCGCAGCCAGGGTGCAGGGAAAAACCTTACTGAGGTGTCCAGACAAGCTGGAAACCTCAAGGTAAATAAGGAAAGGAAAATTTATAGGAGAAATAAAAGTGTAAAGTGTGTTAGTTGCCTGATGGCATCAGAGATTTGCCCCATCTCCATATTGTATTCTTTGTATGTGTGACACAGAACTCAGTGGAGGCCAGAGATTTAAAAAGTGTGTGGGGAGTGGTTTGTTGTGTAGTGTTATGTTCTGTTATTTCTCTGGCCATTTAGCCGTTGGGCCCCTATTGGGACCCACCCTTGCCCACACTTTGTCAAGAGGAGACAGGTCAGGCATCTAGAAGATTATTTAAGTATTCTGGTAGGTCCCGCCACCAAATTTCCGAGGATTTCAGTGGCGAGGCCAGTATATATATATATATATATATATATATATGCACTGTGCTGCCACTTTATTAGGTACACCCGTGCTCTGCACACAAATGGTTTGGTCCCACAACGTTGCAAGTCACATGACTCACAGTTATGGATATAAATGCAGCAGAACAACCTTTCTAATATCAGTTAAGCGTAAAAGACGTGCTGGAGTCGTGCACATCTCTGAAACGGCAGTTCTCTTTAACTTTTCACGCACCACAGTTTCAAGGGTATATCGAGAATGGGACAACAAACAGAAAATATCTCCTCAACGGCACTCCTGTGGAAGAAAATCGGTTGTTGATGAATAGGTCAGAGGAGGATGGCTAAAATTGTGCAAGCAAATAGACGGGCCACAATGTCGCACCTCACGTCAGAATACACCCTTGGTGCGCAGAGGCGCCTCCGTAGCCAGGTGGGCAGGAGCGGCAGTGCGTAGCACACGCTTCTTGATTAGACCGGGGTTCTAACCCGTGACCACCAAATACGAAGGATGCGGAAAGGTCAGGGAATGACCACCACATATCCCCGGAGCAATATGGCTTTAGTTGCTAATGCTCCTAAAAACCAAATAACAACAACAATGGTGCGCAGAACAATATTTGCTTTGTCACGAATGGACTATAACAACCGACGGCCGTATCGCGTAACTTTGTTATCAGCGAAAAACAAGAGAGTATGCCTCCTGTGGGCACAGCAACACCAGCACTGGACTATCGAGGATTGGGAAACGGTTGCTTAGTCTGACGAGTCGAAGTTCCTGATGCTGTTTGTTTGTTATTATTTGATTTTTAGGAGCATTAGCAACTAAGGCCATATTGCTCCGGGATATGCGGTGGTCATTCCCTGACCTTTCCGCATTCTCCGTATTTGGTGGTGACGGGCTCGAACCCCGGTCTAATCAAGAAGCGTGTGCTATGCACTGCTGCTCCTTCCCACCTGGCTACGGAGGCGCCATTGTTCCTGATGCATCATGTTGATGGAATGCTCAGAATTTGGCGCAAACAACATGAATCCATGGACCCGTCATGTCTGACGACTACTGTGCAAGGTGGTGGGGGTAGTGTTATGGTGTGGGGAATGTTTTCTTGGCACACGTTGGGTCCATTGATACCCATAAATTCACGTCTGTATGCCACATCGTACCTAAACACCGTTCCTGACCAAGTGCATCGTTCATGTTGACAGTTTATCTTCAGTCAGATGTTACTTCCAGCAGGATAATCAGCCGGTGCACAAAGCCCGAATCACTATTGAATGGTTCCAGGAACATGTCAGTGACTTTTCTTTGCTGCAGTGGCCCGGTTGGTCCACGGATCTCAATCCTATTGGATGTCTTTGGGATGAGCTGGAAAGGGCTGTTCCTTGCAGGCCTACACCTCCCTAGAATCTCAAGGAACTGCGTGACACACTCATGTCTGCATGGTACTCCATTCCTGCACAAGGTTTTTAGAACCTTGTTCAATCCATGCCTAGACGAATTCAGGCTGTTTTGAAGGCTAAAGGAGGTTCAACACGCTACTAGGTAGGTGTACCTAATAAAGTGGCAGCACAGTGTATATATATATCCGTATATAAAAAAAAAAGAAAAAATCGGTGAACACTATAATTTGGAAAGGCCAAAAGAGGTTTACGAGAAAGCGGTTAGATTTAGAAGTTGATTAGAATTTGGCGGCATTGTTAGGTGCCTGTTCGGTCGGTTTAGTTAGAATTGGGGGGAGATTGAAGGTTGGGAAAAAACAGATAGATGGATGGGGACGATAGAGAAGACATCCCCCAAAGAGGTCAGTGGGGTCAAGCCCCACCAGACGAAGTATGAGGAGGCTGGGGGGAAATAGCGACCCATCTCCTCCCCCTGCCTGGGGATGGGATATTAAAGGGAACCAGGTTTGAGTACCCGGTTCAGATCGCCAAATGGCTTGTCGGCAGCGGAGCTGCAGTATGTCTCCGTCTGTGATCGTTGTCAGGTCCATATACCGTATTTCCCCATGTATAAAACGCACCTTTTTTCCAAAAATAATTTGGGGGTCTAAAAACTGGGTGCGTCTTATACAGTGGTTGTAGATTTTTTTACTTGCATTTCCCGCTTTTTCGCGCTTGTTGTCTTTTTGCTCATTGTTTCGCACTTGTTACCGGTATATTAGGTTACGTTTTGCCACGTTCTGCCCAGAAATGGCTCAGAAAAGATTTTCGAACAGTGCTGAATTCAAGTTAAAAGTGATGCAGTTTGCAAAAGTGAATGGAAATCGTGCTGCTGAATGTAAGTTTGGTCCTCCTCCAACTGAGAAAACAATCTGAGACCGGCTACGGGAAGAAACCCTATTGAAAACGCCACGGCAGAAGAAAGCCATTAGAGGCATGTCAGCAAAATGGTCTGATTTAGAGGGAATTGAAGATATGGATTGAGGAGCAAAGGGCAATTGGAATTCCTGTGTCCACAAAGATGGTTCAGCATGAGGCAAGAAGAATTACTGATGAAAAATAAGTTACTGATTTCAAAGGAGGACACAATTGGTGCTTCAAGTTCAAGAAACGAAATGGACTAAGCACCAAACTTGCCCAAAAGATGCCTGAAAGCTATGAGCAGAAGGTTTTTCAATTTCATCGTTTTGTCATTCAATGTCGGAAGACACATCAGTTTGAGTTGGGACAGACTACAAATATGGACAAAGTCCTCCTTCAATTTGATGTCCCAAGTAACAGAACTGTTGATAAGAAGGGGGTGAAAACTGTAACTGTGAAGACAAGTGGACATGAAAAGAGCCATTATACAGTTGTTCTAGCTTGTTGTGCCGACTGAACCAAGCTGCCTCCTATGCTGATTTTCAAACGGAAAACAATGCCAAAAGAAGACATTCCTCGTTCCTGATTGTCCACGTTCATGACAAGGGTTGGATGGATCAGGATTGGATGAAGATCTGGTTTGAGAAAGTTTGGAGCAGGAGAACAGGTGGGCTCTTGCACAAACCTGCCCTATTGGTGCTTGATCAGTTCAGGGCACACATAACAAAAAAAAAAAAAAAACAAAGAAGATTGCTGCAGAGCAAAAAACAAAACTTGCCGTCATACCTGGAGGCTTGACATCCCAGCTCCAACCACTTGATGTCAGCATTAACAAACCCTTCAAAGCTGCCATGAGAGACGAATGGAACCAATGGATGAAGTCTTCTGGGGACAAATTGACACCAGCAGGAAGAGTGAAGAAACCAACTATAGGAGAGGTTTGTACCTGTGTGAAAATATCCTTGGATAATATCAAAATTGAGATCGTTGTCAAGTCATTTAAGAAGTGTGGCATTTCAAATGCCATAGATGGAACTGAGGACGAGGCAATATATTAAGACAGTGATTCGTCATCAGACACAGATGAGGACAAGCTAATGGATGGGAGTTTTGACAGTGATGAGGAGTTGTATGAATTTTATGATGAATAAAACTTGAGTTCAATAACTTTATGTAATACATTTTTTTTTCAAATTTCGAGCCCCAAAATTAAGGTGCGTCTTATACATGGGGAAATACGGTAAGTGTTGAATCTAGTAGGATGGTCAAACTGCCCATCCTGCCCTGGGGGGTAGGATATATTAGCTGGCAGTGGAAACAGTAATCTCTCCCACCTGCCAGAGGGGTGGGAGAGGCACACATTTATTTCATTCGTAATCTGCATTCTCACTCTACTTGCATTCTATTTTTATACTCTTTTCTTATTTTTTTTTTAACTATTTTTTTTCTGTTTGGTTATACACCGATGAGCCAAAACATTATGACTAGAGAGTCGTTATGCAAATCGAAGCAACTGCGGGTAAACTACAGCGCGTGTGCGCGTCGGGACACTGTATAAAAACAGCTGATACTGAGCGCCGTTAATCAGTGTTACTCTTGTTCTTCAGATGGGAAAAGCAGCTTATCACTAGGGGCTGCTCTCAGTGATCCGTTCTCGGCCTTGTTTGCTGGAACGTGGTCCTCTCTGTGGACCGGGATAAAGTTCTAAAAATTGCTTACGCCGATGATCTTATGTTAATTTTTGGAGAATCAAGGCCAGAATTAGAAAACAGAGCTAATGATATATTGGATGACTTAAATTGTTGGTGTTTAATACATAAATTAAAAATTTCAATCCCTAAAACTATTCAGATGTTGTTAAAAGGCTAGTTAAATTTACATCGACCCCCACCAATATTAAGCTTAATGTGAAGAAATTAAATTACTCGTACTTATAAATATTTGGGAATTATGTTGGATGACCGCTTTAATTTTGTTAATCATGCTAAATATGTATTACATAAGAGCAAGGTGTTGACAGGTAAAATTTTGAAAATCACCAAAAATGTCTGCTGCCTTAAGTCCGCTACTTTCAAGTTGTATTATACTTGTTTATTTTTACCAATAACTTGTTATGCTGTGGTTCCTGTGGCTCCAGAGTTCAGTTAGAAAGTACCTTTTGCAGGCGCGGCGCTTTTTTCTTTTGGCTGCATCTAGGGCCTGCAGAACGGTTTCGACCGTGGCTCTGCAGGTTCTCTGTTGTAGGATACTAGTAAAATATGAGGTAATTTTTCAGTACCTGGAGTATCATCGTAGGAAACATCTACCGGCTGGTGTGTGGAATTACTTTCTGAATCGCGATTTACCAGAAAAATTTGATATGAGTATCTAGCTTAGTGTGAATTTTTAAGGGATTGGCAACAAGACTGGAGTGAAGCAGAGCTGGGTAGAATTACAAATAAATTCATTCCTCATGTCTCAGAATATAATAAACAGGTGAACTGGTTTAATCCTGGTCTTAATATTACGTTTTTGTTGACAGGACACGAGAACCTTAACAACAAGTTATTCTCTTTTGGTTTGGTCAACTCTCCTCTCCGTTATTGCGGTGCTCCTGAGACTGTGGACCATATGTAATTTGACTGCAACCTATATTTGGATATTAGACGTGAGTTCAAATCTTAACTGGGATATTTGATTCGTTCAATTGGACTCAGTTCTTAGAGAACAAGGATAATTTTATGGCTTTATCTGAATATGCAGATAGGCTGTTTAACAGAAGAAAATCTATAATGAATAGAGAGAAACTTGAAGTGACTAATGATTGTGGTGCATGACTTTATTAGTATGTATTTGGATTCTAAGATTTATAGAAGACAATGATTGGATATGAGCTGGTTGTTTCATGAATGGAACATTGTACATAGTTGTAAATAATCTTTGCACTGAAATTAAGGGTCCATGTTTCTGACCAGATTAATGATTCTGGATTAAAACATGGAAAGATTATTAAATGTATTTATTAAAGAGTATTAAATGTATTTTTGCTGTGTTACAAAGCGTTAAACTATAGTTTAAATCCAACCAAGAGAAATCCAACTATAGTCCTAGTATTATTAGGACTGAATCAGACAGATGATTGGTTTTATTATTTTTGAAAGTGATATGTTATTGAGTATTATGTTTATTGAACTTGGGATGCACTGCTGATACTTATTTACTCTGTATGAGACTTGGTTTGTACATAGTTGGATTTCTCTTCCATGTATGCGACTTTGGCTCACAGAAGTTTTGTGGGAACTCATGATTTGTTTGTCCAAGCTGTAGATACGACAGTTGTGGATGAGACAAGATCCTTAGGTCTCTGTATCTGGCTTAGTGTGAGTAATAGATGTTTTTTTCTGTTTTGGCCTTGAGTTGATTGTAAGGACCAAACTTAGGATAAGGTTTGCTTTGTTTGTGTTTATTGTTGTTTTGTTATTCAGTATGTGAAACTTGATGATTTCAGCATGGAAAAGATACATGCTGTATGTTTATGTTCTCTTTTAGGTTTGTATTGGTTAACCTACTTGATAGGGTTAATGAAAGTTTATCCTCTAAAATGGATGGAGTTTACATGCTAAAGCTGATTTCATCATTATTATTACTTTGTTGTAGAATGTTAGAGTTCCTTTACTGTCTTATTATGAGTATTCTGATTTCTTCATATAAGTGCAGGAGTGAAAGAACCTTTCATACAAGGGTTAAATTAAATTAATCTCCAAAAGTGATTGTAGTTTTAATAACCAAATTTTGTATTTATTTATTGGAAAATAGTGATTTGTCTATTCTTCTCTCGTTGAGAGAAATGTTAAATTGTTGGCTTTAAAAATAATGTGTATACAGTATTAGTTTTACTTTTATTTGAATGGAGAAGATGAGAGTTCTATAAAACTGCAGGAGGAAAAGCTACCATCAGGTTCGAAATTTAAGTATCTGGGATCGAACGTTGAGAGAGAGATGGAGGATTGAGTACAGAAATACAGCATAGAGTGCAATGTGGATGGTTGAATTGGAGAAAGATGGGTGGGGTGCTGTGTGATAAGAAAGTAAATTGTAGAATGAAGGGAAGGGTGTATAAAACTGTGGTTAGACCCGCATTGATGTACGGTGCTGAGTCATGGGCGATTACAAGGGCCCAGGAGAAGAAGATGAAAGTGGCGGAGATGAGGATGCTAAGATGGATGGTGGTGTGACGAGGAAGGACAGGATAAGAAATGACTACATCAGAGGTACGGTTAAGGTGGGGCCTCTGAGTAAAAAAATGCAGGAATCTAGGTTGAGGTGGCTTGGACATGTGGAACGAAGAAGTGAGGAGTACGTGGGGAAGAGGTGTGAAAAGTTGGAGGTGATAGGGAAGAGGGGGAGACCTAAGCTGAGAAGGAAGGACAAGGTGGCAGAGGATTTAAAAGAGAGAGGATGGAGGAGAGAGGAAGCCCAGGATAGAGAGGAATGGAGGAAAAGTATTAAGGACGGGAATGCCGACCCCATATAAACGTGGGAAGAAGGTGAAGATAAAGAAGAAGTAGAAGAATTAGTTTTACTTTTATTTGGCTGTGTGACCTTACCGAACTCTGTAAGCTTTATCCACTAGTATCTTTTAATCTTTAATCTCTTGCTGACTTCCTCTTCTGGGGATGCCTATTTCTTTCATCCCCTTGCTCTCCTTTTCTTTCCCATCCAACCCCTACTTCTCACGCTATGTTCCTTTATTTTCATTTTTCATTATTTATTGGGATAACAAGTTTTCTTGTTATCCCACTAAGAGTCTTTACTTGTTTGTGGTCCCTGGCACGCCTCCACGTGGCATATGATGGGAGTCAGGGGGCAGCGGACCAGGTGTTCACTTTTGCTCTTATATTATTTCTCCCTAATTGGGGATTCCACCTCTTGACGGGTATTGGTACCAAGTACATAGGACGGTTGTTATGTCTGGTGTTACTGTTGGTCGAGGAACTCTCTGATTACAGGTGTTCAGGATTGCGACTTTCTGGAGTTCCTAGTAGGTGTTCTCAGGGAGGCCTATTGCCGCTAGGCTGTTATGTAGAGTTTTTGGCACCAGGTGGTTCACACGATGATTGTGATGGTCGTTACTTTTTGCATATGCCACATTTATTATTATTTAATGCATATTATTATTATTTAATGCGTATTATTTATATTATTATATAGATTATTATTATTATTGTTTAATGCGTATTATTATTTAATGCGTATTATTTATATTGTTATATAAATTATTATTACATGCATAACATCTGCAATCAATATTTGGTAAAACAACATAAAAAAGAACAGAGCGAGAATGTGACATAGGAAAGTCATTTGTGCGCGTATGCTTATGACAGCTGTATAGAACAAATATTCAAAACGAAAAATTATTGTTGATTGGAACATATTTGTTATAAAGCAGAGATAAAAGATAAATCACACAGATTTCACGATTAGGGATAGAACACATGCTGCGACTATTTTTCACGATCGGCGAGGTAGTCAATGTGTCCCTTGAGTATCATAGCCATGCACCTTTATAACAGAAATCGAAGTGTGTAATTTATCCGGATATCCTCTTTATTTCTACGCAACCATTACTGTGATTTATTGGCGATTTGTTGAGCCATGCATTCGGAATTTTAAAGAGCAACTATGACTCAGTGAACTGACTAACTAAACAAACTTAGGCAACGACTAAACAAACTTGAATTTAGATGAGCAAAATTAAAACTAAAAGGCTGTTATTAAAACCGATTCCTGACAAACACCATAATGTTTTCTAGTTCTTCCACATATTTTTTTCAAATGTAGTTGCTTTACAAAAGGAATCAAAGAATTGCTATTGCCAATAAAATATTAAATTATAATGACAAAATCTTTTGGTAAAAATGTTTCATCGCATTTTTCAGCAGGCATCAAAGAGAGAGGAGCTATTTAGCTTCTTGAAAGTTTTGTGATTAAGATTTTATAACTGTTTATAATATTCTACTGGGCTCGCATCCAAATTTGATCCGTAGCTAACGGTGCAAACGAGTTGTATAAGGTCATGGGCGAACAGCTTCTCCGAACCGAGAATCAGTCGCCCCACCTCAAGATGTAAAGTGGACCAGCCTAAGGTGGACCACCTTACCTGACTGGCTATTTTCCTCAGGGTCAATGCAGGAAGAAGTAGATATGCAGAGCGGGAAGAGGTTTAAAAAAAGGCTGCAGGCAAAAACAGATACAGTTAGCTTCCGATTTAACATTATGCGTACCTGAAAATTAGTTCGTAAAACAGGAGCAATTTTCATATATATAATGGTATGATGAGATAATGTTCCAAAAAATAAAACGTTCACTCCCAGAAATGCAAGACATCTGATACAACCATAAGATTTATGCATGATATGTCTTAACAATAAGATTTATAAAATAATACAGTAACAGTAGATTGCATTTGAGGAACCACAGCACAACAATTAGAATGAATCGGTCATTTAAAGCTAATGAAGAGAAAGCACATATGTTTGGTATGAGCGGAAACATTACACCTTACAGTTTGTGTATAATACACTAAAAGGACAGAATTCATACGATACCTGGTTACTGGGCAACGCAACGCTGTCACCCCTTTCTCTTGTCTGCGCTTGTAGCACAGTAGTATCGTCACCCTCCTCCCCACACCGGGAGGAAAAGTCCCGGGTTCGAATTCCGTCGATGACGCGAGAAACTTTAGTGGACTTTTTTTCACTCCGTGGCTGTGTTAGTCGGTCTCAGGCGTAGATAGCAAGGGTTTTCCCACTGAATCTGGGGTTTTTTTGTCCAGCAAACAGGCAAATCGACCAGAGAACACACGCAATTTACAGACAAAATAAATATATGAGTAGATGTAATCATTTACAGGGAACCCTAATATCATAATTTGGTTGTCACCCCTCTCGTTCTGTGGAATCGTTCTGAAAGGCTTTGCTTTGGCGGATGCCATGAGCTTGCTATATCCATTGCAACTCCAGCTCCTTGTGCTGGCTGGCGCACTATGGTCATAGACGCCCATGCGCCAAAAAAAAAAAATCCACAAACAAACAAACAAACTCCTTGTGCTGGCATTTCTATTCTCTGCAGTACCTTGATTCCCAATCGGGCGGTGAGTGTGTCAGTCTAGTGATTTTGTGCTCTTACATTTCCTTTAATTTCAAGTGCAATTATGCAACCAAGTGTAGATTATTTCGGATATCCTGAAAGCTAAAGATGTCATCTATACAAAAGTTCCAACTATCGGCCCCGAATTTTTGAGGTAAACTTACTTTTGATAATTTTAGATAGACATAATTATATGCTTTAGCAGTAGTGACCGGATGCACGTGTATCATAGCACTTAGAGCGAATGCCACCCTGCTGCACGTACTCGCAATTAGGCTAATCCCTGCCTCGAGCAACAAGGCTCCAACCCTCTGCCTTTTGTTTCTCAGGAAATAGAAAGTAGCTAATAGTGCACCGTGTTTGTTGTTTACTTGTTTGAACTTAAGAAGGGCAAGCTATACAATAAGGTAATTTATCTACAGAGCTTACAAATTTACCCTACTTGATCATTTATTTTCAATGTATGTAAATATATTTTTCTAAAACATTGAAGTCAGCCTCCAAAAAATCGCCAACTTAGTTCAGCCCCTATTTGACCACTTACTTGTGGTTTTTTGGCAATTACAACGAGCTCTGCTTCAACTTACTACGAGTAGAAAATCGTTTATCCGTATTCCTCTCGTTAATCCAGATACCCACTAAAACAACATGAGCGACGCTGAAGTTGAACTGATAGTTAAGGGACAGACGGATTACCCAATCCGCTCAAGGAATGAGGCCCCGGCAACTGGGGAAGGTATGAATAAACCTACAAAGACCAAGACCAAGAAGAAAGAGAAGGGTAGAAGAAGGTCTGCTACAGACGTCCCAACAACGAAGGAAGTCTCTGAAGAGGCTGCCACTGAATCATTCAGCGAATCTGACCATGAAGAACAAAAGAGTCAGGAAACTGAGCATGAAGGAAAAAAGAGTCAGGAACCCCCGTTGACTGGGACTCCAGTGGAACAGATTATTGCCGTTAGAGGAACCCTAGAAAAATACATGGCTAGGCAATCAAGTAGAATTACTGCTGCCATTAGAACTGACGTGATAGAGATCTTCTGTAAAATGGAGACAGTGGTCCAAAAATTGCACGTCGACCACGAGAGGCTGAAAGCAAAAATCGAAGTTCTCACACAGGAGGGGGAAAAACAAATGCAACAACGCCCCCGCTCCTTTTCAGAGGCGTTGAGGAATGCAGCTCAATATGTGCCTAACCAACCAGGAAAAGTACAAAACCGAAAGGCGGTAAGAAAGCCTGAATCACATGTTATTTTGGTTAAACCAGTGGAAGACGCACATTTAGATACCAGTGAAGCGGTCAAGGAAGCACTCACAAAAAACTTCAAGGAGCAGATGAAAACTGTAAAAATAAAGAGTATTAGAAAGACCAGGCATCCAGGAGTCTTAATAGAAACAGACACCAGGGAGGAGGCACAAACCATCCTGAATAATGCCGACATGACAAATTTCGGGCTTAGGGCAGAAGCCCCAAAGAAAAAAGGGCCTTCAGTTGTGATCTTTGATGTGGACGAGAGCTTAACACCAGAGGAGCTCAAAGCCGAGATCTTTAATAAAAATCTGAGTATATACCTGCAAGATGAGGCTAGCGTGGATGATATTATTCCGAAATACAAAACGAAGACCAAGTCACCTACAAACGTAAACTGGGTAATCGAACTATCAACCAGAGCATGGCAAATTCTGGGAGCTCAAAACAGAATATTCATTGGATGGGGCAGCCATAGATTCAAAGAATATATTCCTGTCCGCAGATGTTACAGGTGTCTCCGCTTTGGCCATACCTCACATACTTGCAATCAGCGTGAATCCACATGTGGCCACTGTGCCCAAAAGGGACACGGCTATAAGGATTGTCCTGTCAGAGATCAGCCGCCAAGCTGCGCAAATTGCAAGGCTGCAAAGGCTCCACACCAACATTCCATCCGAGATACCAACTGCCCTGTCTATCTAAAAGTAAAGAGTCTTTACCAAATGCGAATAAATTATGGATAGAATTCTTTCTCCCAATTACCAACTAGAGATAAGAATTGTACAATTAAATGCACAGAGAGCAAGAGTTGTTGCAGACCAGCTGAAGATAAAGGCTGAGGAAAAACAAATAGATCTAATCCTGCTCCAGGAGCCCTATGTTCGCTCTGGGGTGGTTATGGGCTACCCCTCATCATATAAAATTATCCACTGTACAAATGACCAACCATGGGCTGCGATTGTCATCAGAAACCCTGATATCACAGCAACCAAGATCACACCACTATGCACTTCTATCAGTGCCTGTGCCCAAATCATGACATCTCTTGGATCACTGTTCATCCTCTCTCTCTACAGCCATCCAGGTGAAGACATCACTGCTGCTATCTCTCTGATTGAAATGGCACTCCAGCTCCTCCCGGGTGGGCATCTACTGATAGGCATGGACTCAAACTGTCGCTCGCCACTCTGGCACAGTCAGGCACCAGATAGGAATGCCCTAGGAAATGGCTCAAGACTGGAGGACCTTATCCTCACATCAGGCTTACAAATCTTAAACCGCCCAGGACATCTACCCACTTACAGTGGCCCACTCTGGGAGAGCGAAATTGATATCACAATGGCTACGCCTGACTTAGCCAACAAACTTTCCGGCTGGACGGTCCAGGAGTCCTGGACCACTTCAGACCACAGAGCGATCACATTCTCCCTTGTTCGCTCGGTGGAACGCGTCGCATCGATTCCAAAGGACATTGTGCGTTATAACACCAAAAAAGCGGATTGGCAACGCTTCTTTGTGGAACTGTCCAGAAGGCTACCGGATGATGTTCCTCTACCGGCTTCACTCTCCCCAGATCACTGTGTACGCAATATTACTGCCATCATCAAAAGTGCCTGTGATCTGTCCATTCCGCGTAGGAGGCCATACCGCTATGCTGTCCCCTGGTGGAATACAGACCTTCGGGACTTAAGAAAGAGGGCACAACAAGCCAGGAAAACTTACCAACGTGCACGTGCCCATCTTCCCCCACATGAGGTTGAAGCTGCCCGGGAGGCATATCGGGTAGTTAGAAACATGTACACCAAGGAAATTCGTAAGTGTAAGAAGGAATCATGGCACACCCTGGTCTCTACTATTGGCAATGAAGACCCATGGGGCATCGTGTTCCGTATCGTCACCAATAGGCTGCCTAGAGGTGAGGTTCTTAGTACAACTCTCAAACCGGATGGCTCTTCAACCTTTACCTGGTCTGACTCAATAAACAATATTCTTGATTCCATTTACCCTACTGAATTTACAGCGATGTCACTGGAGCAACAGCAGTTCATCGACAGTAATCAAGCTTATCAGCCAGTGGCTACGGAACCGCCCTTCACTATGTTAGAGATGAATATGGCTCTGGCTAAAATGAAAGATGGCAAAACGCCAGGTGCTGACTTACTCGAAGTCGACGTAGTTAAGAAATTCGCTGAAGTCTATCCCACCACACTCTTGAGCCTCCTCAACAGGTGCCTTGCTGAAGGAACTTTCCCTGTACCCTGGAAGACTGCTACTCTCAAGCTGATCCTGAAAAATCCAGATAAACCGCCCCAACTTCCTGCTTCCTACCGACCAATTGCACTGCTCTCCGTTTTGGCCAAGCTTCTAGAACGACTTCTGCTGTATCGCCTTTCCATCTGCTATACCGATAAGCAACTCACCTCACCATGTCAGTTTGGATTCAAGACAGGCTCCAGCACTGAAGACGCTATACATAACTTGATTACCCAGGCCACACATACAACTTCAAAGTATACTCTAGCCATCATGGTGGACTTTGCTGGTGCCTTCGATCGACTGTGGTGGCCCAGTGTCCTTCGGAGGCTTCGGCAGGCAAACACGTCCAAAAACCTATACAATAGTCTAAAATCCTATCTCAGCAATAGAAAATTACAAGTTGTAAACAAATACCAGACTATGACAAGATGCGTTCACCGGGGTTGCCCCCAGGGCTCTGTGCTTGGGCCATTCCTCTGGTCCATTGTTCTGGACGAGTTCCTGGGGTTTGACCTGGGTGGAGCCAGACCCTTAGCCTTCGCTGATGATCTTGTTCTGGTGGTGCAAGGTGACACAAGAGCGGCACTGGAAGCAAAAGCAAATACAGCTCTAGAAAAGCTCCAAAACTGGGCAGCACTCCACAACCTCTCAATTTCTGGTGAGAAAACAAAATCGATTCTCCTCAAAGGAAAGCTACAAATACGCAGGCCTCCAACAATGAAGTTAAATAACATCCCTATACGTCTCTACACAGAAGTCAAATACCTGGGAATCTACATTGACACCGGTCTTACCTTTCACTCTCATCTGAAGTACTTATCCACAAAAATCCGAAAGTATACGGCTATGATAAGAAGAGTCAGCAGAGCGGACTGGGGTTTGAAGCATAAAGCTTTGTCTCTCATCTATAAAGTGGCGTTTCTCCCAATTGTGTGTTATGGAGCCTCAGTTTGGTGTACAAAGGCTATCCTGGAAAAGAACAAGCGTAAACTTGACTCAATACAAAGATTCATGATGTTATCTATCTGCAGGGCATGTCGCACTGTCAGCACCCCTGCCCTACAGGTTATTACTGGATGCTTGCCACTCTATCTTGAGGTGATTAAAAGGGGACTTTACCATCGATTAAAGAAGGGAATTCCGACACAGTTGTTAAATCTTCAACTGCAGCTTACCAATGACCTGAAACAAGAAAGAAAACGTATCTTCACACACCTTCAAGGAATTTGGCAGCATTCATGGGAAACCACGCCCAAAGGAGAAATTACCAGAAGATTCCTCCCATCCATTGACATGACTTTCCCGAAGTCTCCTTCCTGGTTTTCACCTGGTCTGCAAGTTACATTCCTGATCACAGGACATGGGCCCTTTCAACAAAAATTGACAGCAATGGGAATTGAAAGCAATCCATTCTGCCACTGTGGCGAAGAGGAGTCATGGGGGCATCTCATGTATGAGTGCCCTGCTTACGATGATTGTAGGCTCAAATTTTTTACTGAAATCCAGGAGAACCCTCGTAACCATGAAACATACCTGCTTCAGAATGAAACAACATACAAAGCCTTAACGAGTTACGCACAAGCTGTCTTTACCATCAGACGGGCAAAGTTTGCTGAACTTAGAGCTGCTCAGAACAACGACCCTCATGTACAAACACAAACTGGGGTCGGATAGCATTTTCCCAACTGATAAAAGAGTAAGACTGAAGATTAAAATACTATGCTGGCATCATCATGGTTGGCACTACTTGAAAAGCTGACTCCCAGAGAGTGCTTGGCCTTTGGCACTCGCACAGTGGCGCCTGCCCCTGTGACTTTTGATCCCTCTACCCATCCCCTATTTCTCCTTACTCGGGTGGACTGCCTTCTCTATCTGTCCACTTTAGCTTGTTCCTCACATTCAGACCCCCCTTCCTCTTGTTCCCCAGGCCTTCTCTTCTCTTCTCTTTCTCTCTTTTTTTTTTTTTTTTTTTTTTTTTTTTTAACTTGGTCTTCGTCCAGGACGCTCAGGCGACCCTGGCGGAGACTAGCCAGAGAATAATGGGCAGCCTGGCTACCTCCTAGCGGTGTGTGCGGGCAACGTGAGGTCCCACCAGGGGCCCTGCGGCCAAATGCCAGGACACCCAACAGAACCTAACGCAATATGTCATATACAACAGACAACACTTTTCTGGCATTTACAGTAGTTCTGTATTCTTCACAGTGTACATATGGCGCAGATGTGAGAAATCACAGGTGGCGCCTGACCCTAACACTATGCACACTATGCACACTATATGCAGTACCTTGTGCTGAAATTAACGGAGCTTTAATTAGCACGTGCACACTGAACGGCAGCCATATTGGCGATACTCTCTTGGAAAGTCAGCAGCACAAAATACTGTAGTGGCATAGTATTTAGGTTCATATGTGGGAAACCACCGGTGGCGCCTGAACTTAAATACTATGCCACTACAGTATCTTGTGCTGCTGACTTTCCAAGAGACTATCGCCAATATGGCTGCCATTCAGTGTGCACGTGCTAATTAACGCTCCGTTAATTTCAGTATAAATTAGTGATTTTAACTTGTGTTACAGCTTGGATTTTCTATATAACAAGGTTCTTAAGGACGAAGAATAACATGGTGAGGTTTGTTTCTTGATATTATGGATACATTCGTGTGTGTAAAGGCGTTAATTATTCACACCAGCGATAATGTGTCTGCTCAATATGGCCGTGACGGATGATCGCCAAGATGACCGCTACAGGAATTTTTCTAGCAGGGATAAGGAGGTGATTATTCCCTTGTATAAGGCAATGCTCAGGCCACACCTTGAGTACTGTATACAGGTCTGGAGACCTCATTTCAAGAAGGATGTAGAGCTGCTGGAACGAGTACAGAGAAGGGTAACAAGATTAGTGAATGGAACAAAGGGTTGCTCTTACGAAGAAAGGCTTAAGTTTTGCAAATTACAATGTCTGATTACAGGCACCGGCGAGGTGATCTGATAGAGGTGTATAAAGCTTTGAATAGTTTGAGCATGCTCAAATGCTGATGGGATTCTTCCTCTTGCTCAGAATAATCACCTGAGAGGGCATAAATTAAAATTGAGGAAAGACAGATGTAGGATAGATGTGCGGGTAGTTGGTTGGTGGAACAGACTTTCATCCCTTGTGGAAGTTGATAACCTAAATAAATTTAAGGCTCAGCTGGACAGGTATTTCGAACGAACGGAGGGGTGAAGTGGAAGTGTTTTTTTTTTTTTTTTTTTTTTTTTTGGCTGATGCTGCATAAGCTTGCTTTCTTGTATCATATTCCTCTGCTAATGCTAATATGGCTGCCTTACTGCTCTGACGTGTTGATTATCTCTGTGATTTCTGTATAAAATGTGTTTCTACTACTCTACCTCAGTTAAAAATTTTTGGTTCTAGTTTAAAGAATAACTTACAGTGGGTTTATTAGGTGAGATCTTTTTAACTTTCTTGGGATATTTAACCAGATTTTTACGTTCTCTATCTATTTGCTTTGTTGTGAGACAGGCACCATGCCGCTGACGACGAGGTAATGGAGAGTGCTCCGATATAAAGCTGCTACCACGTTCAAATCTGGTTCTTGACCAGAGAGGATCCTCTCAATAGTGATGCCCTGGGCTGCAAGAGTGCCCTACCACTTTGTAATATTTTAAAATAGTGCGGAACCTATATTACCATGTGCTCAGTGCTCTCCCCCCATCCATAGACAGTCCATGGATGTGGCTGACCCCGTTAACTATTGTACTTGGAGTAAATTCGGCATTGCCAGCGTTTTCAGCACCTCTGAAAACTAAAGGGGAAAGTAACCCCATCTCTCTAGGAGAACTTTTGTGCGTAGGCCTCCCCTCCACTCTATTCTAAGTGGGGACACCCATGTACAATAGTTTCCAGAGTTCACTGTGTGCATCCAGATACACCCACAAACTTGTGGTTGGCATCAATTGGTATCATTTTAAGCAAACTATCTGATCCCAACTTTGTGAACCCGATTAACCGAACAGTCCCGCTTATCCGGAATCGACGGAAATGGAGGGGAAATTAGATAAGCATAAAGTTTACAAGAAACCCTGATTGAGACACAAAATGACGACCCCGTCATTATTGACCAACCAGAGGAAATAGAGGATACCCGATCTGGGATCCCCTCAACCAAGCAGAAAACCCACAAGCAAGTGGTTCCCGAACCTGAACGGGAAACATGATCTCGGGCTGAAACGATGACAAATGATGACAAACAACAAAGAACCATTCGTGGACCATACCATACCTGAGGGCTCCATATATGAGAAAACTCTCTTTCTGAAAACGGCCCTCGAAACCATCTTCAGGGAGAATCCCAATAGGATATCCACTGCCCTGAGATCGCAGATTGTCACCATCTTTCACAAGATGGAGACAATTCTACATAATTCACATGTGTAAAATGAGAGAGCTGTCACATGGCTACATACCTAGATGGAATGCGGGGCAAGTCAGGGTGTGCCACAGCACACCCTGACATTTTCTGAAGCGCTGAGGACAAATGCAAAGGAACCACCAGCAATACCAACCCAAACCGTTACCAAACGTAAAACACTTCTGCCCACTTCACCCATGGTCTTTCTCCGACCAACATCATCGGAAGAACATGGCACAAGTGAAGCTGTGATAAACACAATAATTACAAAACGGGCACATGTCTTCAAGACAACGAGAATCAAGTCCGTACGGAAAATAAGGAACACGGGCGTAATTATAGAAACCCAAACCAAAGAAGAAGCCCAAAGGATAATCAGAAACCCTAAGATACAGACCCTTGGACTGAAAGCTGCGCCCCAATAAAGAGAGGATCCAGCATAATCATCTACAACACAGATAAAGATCTGACACTAGAGACACTACGAGAAGAACTTTATGCAAGAAACTTACAACAAGATCATCCAGGAGCAGACCCAGCGCTGCTAGTAACACCAAGATACCAGACGAAGTCCAGATCTAGTAGCGCCACAAACTGGGTGGTGGAGCATTCGCCGGCTGCATGGGGAACCATAAATCAACAAAACAGGGTATTCGTAAACTGGGGCGGTCACCGATACAACAAACACGTAACCTTCCTCAAATGTTTTATATGTGGCCGATTCGGACACACAACGCATACTTACGCCCAAACCGTGCCCATTGTGCCGAAAAGGGCCATGAATACAAGGACTCCCAAAAAAGAGGAACCTCCGACATGTGCGAACTGCAAGTCGCAGCAACTACAGGTGGACCACTCGATCAGGGATAACAAGTGCCCTATCTACAGCAAGGCAAAGAGAATATGTGGACATGTGTATATGTAAAGGGCGGCACCTGGAACATTCGTTCAACTCCGCCTCGTATCTCTGTGAAGAACAGTATCACTACAGATGGGCCAGATGTGTGCGACGTAGGTTTGTGTGTATTATGTGTGTTCTGTTCTTACCTCTTGGCTACCCAGAAGCATCAGTCACCTGGACAGATTATTCTGGGTACTCGTCCACACCACGGGAAGGTGAGCCAGTCCCAGTATATCACGTAACGTCTCAAAGGAGACTCTGATCCACCTGGTGTTGCCAGCAGGTGGGCCAGGATCCTCTGGGGGCCCATTCCAGAGGGACTTCAGCAAAAAAAAATAATAATAATTTAAAAAAATTCACCCGTGGTGCAGGTTTTGAGAGAAGAAAAAAAAATTTAAAAAAAAAGAAAAAAAAAAGAACGAAGATGGAAGGAAAAAAAGAGGTGAGGAAAGGAAAAATTATAAATAAAAAATAAAAATAAAATAGAAAATGCCTGAAAAGGTCAATACATTGATCTTTGATAGGTGCTTGAGGTTATGTTGGTACTGCATTAGTTGTAAGCATATCTTTCCTTCTGGAAAAGGCAGCAGCTGCAAAAGCCTGGAGTGCAGACAAGTGATGTGGGGTCAGAACAAGTTGGTCAACTTGATTTATGCTGAAGGATGGGACTTCATTTCGCAGCTCATTCCTAATGTCTTCATAGCAGGCACATTCGTGGAGAAGATGTTGCCAATTTTCTTTTGCTCCACAGGAAACAGAGGTCATTGTTTAACAGGCCTAGCTGGTGGAGTTTTTCGTTAAGGGATCCATGCCCAGTAATAAGATACGATGTTTCTAGACTAATTGTAAACCATGCGCTAACCTTCGTCGACATCACAAAGGAGACATCCGGTAGGAAATTTCTGGTTACAGTGCCAACAGTTGAATTGTCTCACCTTGTTTGCCAGACATTTATTAGCTCTTTAAAGCATCGTGCTTTTTCCCTTTTGTTGTCATCATTCAGCGATAGGTCTATATCCATGATGGAGGTAGGTATTCCTCTTTTGAGCCTGAAGCATAATTCTCTAAATATTACATATAGGTCTAAAGGCAGAGTCCCAGCAATAACCGGGATTGCGGCAGTGGACACCGTTCGGCAGATGCGATGTGTTGCTAGTAGCATAGCCCTTTGGATTCAGTTGAGTTTTAGCTTCATTTTGACAATTACCACTCTGTGGAAACAAGCTCCGGCCGCGAATGAGACTATGGGAAGGAAAACCACTTTATAGTAAAGTAGCAGGGTCCCATAGACAGGCCCCACTCATTTCTTGAAATTCTATTGATGGAGGCTGTAAACTTCCTGTTTTTTTCACGAAGGTGTTGTAGGTGAGGTAGGAATTAAAGCCTGTGGTCTATGATCACGCCCAAGACCCTGGCCTGCATGACCAGCCGTAGTTGGATACCATTAATTTTGACCTGGGGGGGGCCTTCTTATGTCAAGTTTGGTTTTGAAAATCATCATCTTTGTTTTGGTGGGATTAATCTGAAGTTTGTTGGTTTCCACCCAGGAGGTGAGACTATCAAGGACTTTCTACTCTCAGTTCAAGGACCGATCTTGAATGACCTGAGATGATGACAGTCAAATCATCGGCAAATGCAGTGACTTTAGTATGTTCAAGTGGGACTCATATCTGGTGAGTATGGGCTTGGCACACCCAGGGTCCCGAGCTGGATATCATCATTCTTCTCTCTTTCTTGGTGATTCCTTTCTACCTCTCTCTCTCTCTCTCTCTCTCTCTCTCTCTCTCAGGGTAACTCGGGAATTTTTTTTGCTGGTGGCATAAGCCTTAGACTTTCTTGCACCATAGGGCTAATAATAATAATAATAATTTGTGTAGCCAGTTTTGAAGCACCATATTCCAGACCAGGGGTCCCAGAACTAACCCCTGCGGACACCCTCGGTAAACAGGCCTATGGATCTGTTGGTATTTAGATTTTACGATGATCAATCGCTCTGAAAAGTAGCTTCGGATTAGCCAATAGAGATTGTGAGGGCATTCTGCCGATCTCAAATGTTCCAGGGCGCTTACCCACCACACATTGTCGAAGCCCCCCCTCGAAATCAATGAAGAGGGCCATTTCGTATTTGTAATTAGACATCTCCAGATGCAGGACCAGGTCTGAGAGGGCCTCCTCACAGGACCTACCTGGGGTAATCCATATTGTGCAGGCAAGATCAGATTCCGAGAAAGAAACAGATTTGTAATGTGCAGAGCTGTTAACCGTTCTAGGATTTTTTCCATGTTGGCCAGAAGTGCTATGGGTCTGAAGGATCTCGGCTCTGTAATTGGTTTATTGGGCTTGGCGATGAGATGGAATAGTGCAGTCTTCCAGATTTGTGGGAAACAATAGTGAGAGAGACATTTGTTGTATAACACCAGCAGGAGCTCAGGTTTAATTTTATGTAGTGTGATGATAAAAGCATATTCCGCCATGTCCAGTCCTGGGCATTTTTTGATGTTAATCTTCTTAAGAACTACTTCAAGTTCCAGTTTTGTGAATGGGTCAGTTTGCACTGACGTTTGGTATTTTTCATTGTCTCTTCTGATTGTACTGTGTTCTGGAAGGTCTTCCAGGGGGTTATCATCAGGAAAGAGTTTGTTGAGAATCGCGTTGATTGAGTCAGCCCAGTTAGAGGGTTCCTGCTGACCAGATTTGATTGTTCCAAAGACGTCAGTTGCGAGAGCCTTGTCTCATGCTAACTTGTATAGTAAACCCCATGGATTTGTTTTACCTGATTCATTTACAAAGTTGTACCAGGTCTCTTTCTTTCTTTTTGCTATTTCCCTGGTATATGTATTTTTCTTATTTATGTAGTCTCTATAGAGCCGGGTGACATCAGGAGCTGGCCAGTCTCTGTGGGTCTGATATTGTTTTCGCACTCTGTGGGTCTGATATTGTTTTCGCACTCTGTGGACATCTCTTCTTAGACTGGTCAGTTCTGTTATCCACAAAGCATAGGGTCTGGTGTAGACTCCCTTCTTACTTGCCGACCTATAAGATGCCTTGGTTATGGCGATTTGGATGGTTTCTGCCAGTTCTTCAGGCGAAAGCGCTGTGAGATGGGAGGAGTCTGATTCGGGAAAGTCCTGTTTAATGGATTCTTCAAATGTTGCCCAATCTACCTTTTTCATGGAGAATCGGACAAAACCAGGCTGTTGTTCATGGAGAGGTACTGGCAGTTGGTCATTAGTAATGTGGAAATATATAACCCTGTGGTCACTAAGCATCCAGTCTGGGATGGTTGTCCAGTTCTGTATGTGTGTTCGGAGATCATTGGTAGTAATGGTTGCATCAATATTTGACTGTCCTATTGAACGGCAATATATAGGTAGTTGGCTTAGTAGATTCTGGATGGTTAGATTCCTGGTGAGGATAAGATCTTCCAGCAGCAGTTTTCGGGGGTCGGGAATTCGGCAGTGCCAGAAATGGGACTTCGCATTAAGGTCAGCCGTGATTAGGATGTTCTTTGAGCCTAAAAAGTCTAATGTATGGTCCAGATAGTTAAGAGATTCCTCGACCTGTCCAGAGGGCAGACAGTAGAGGGATATTAAGTAGGACATTGAGTGGTGCCTGATTTGAATGCAGGTTGCAAACCTCGTGCAGAGCCCACGAACCACCAGGACATCTAGTTTCTTGTTTGGAACAATTAATACAAGTTTTTGGGTCTGGCTGTATGATTATTGGTTGGCTGTATGATTCTTGCTTGGGTTGAGTACCCTGCGATTTTATGGGTATTGCTAGTGGGGATTTTGGTTGCATATGGCTCCTGAATTGCAATAATATCAATCTTGTTATCTTCAGTTGCTTTTCGGATTTCATCTGCCACCACACGTGATCATTGTCCATTAATTTGCATGACCCTAAGTGTTTGGGATATTCTGCTTAGATGGTTAGTTGGTTGATTGGTGAGCAGAATATCTAGAGTTGATGGTCAGCCGACTGGGGACTAGGAAAGAGGGTTTCAGCCATCTGCGGTCCTAAGTCGTGACAGTTCTAGTGCTTTTTGGTATTCCGGGCAGGCTGCATCTCTAACAGAATGATTGTTGTCACGTTGTTTTTGCAATTAATGCA
Organism: Mastigoproctus giganteus; assembly: GCF_048544385.1. NCBI lineage: Eukaryota > Metazoa > Arthropoda > Arachnida > Uropygi > Thelyphonidae > Mastigoproctus > Mastigoproctus giganteus. The sequence continues at coordinate 81,670,322 of NC_143582.1, forward strand.
GCTGGGCTGCTCATCCTTGCTCGGGCATTCAGCATGCACGTGACCGCTTCGGGCACAGTGACCACATGTGGGTGCAATGCATTGAAGTATGTCCAAACCCCAGGCAAAGGAAACATTTTGTCACCACAGTGAAGGGCCTAAATTTATGGGAGCTGCATCCAAGGAAAATTCTGTCAAGGAACATCAGGCTCCGGAACAGGTTTGGTGGCAGTGTGATGACTCGATGCGTTTCTGATCCCTTTGATATTAAACCTAACTGTGATTTCACTCCGAACCTCTTCAATGGTGTATCCTAAATCGGCAAGATTCTTGAAGAACAGATCCTCGAACATTTCTTCATTGGTGAGGTCTCTTGGTATACCATATAAAACAACGGATGGGTTAGCTAGTTTTGGGGGAGTCAATGAAATTCCTGTAGATTGCAGGCTGCTGGCTGCTGAGATTGCCACTAAATCATCTTTGGAGGTCGTCTCCAGTAAGACTCCACGGTTACAGATGGCCCTAAGTGCTTTGACATTCACAGTCTTAAAATCTGTCTTCAGAGTTTGTTGTACTAGATCTTTGATTTCTCCACTGGTCTTGAGTTCACATCCCTCTGAGGCTTGTAGGAGAAGAATGTGCTGTGGTTTCGAGTTTTCTCCTTTTGTTAATTGCATTTGGTCGATGGGCCTAGGCTGTGGGATCGATTTTTGGAGTCTTGCAAAACTTGCATAGGTTTTAACAGGAGCTGGGCTGGGACCAGCATATTTCACCAGTTCTGCGTTTTCTTCCTGCGGTAGAGGAAACCTAGAAAGCTTGTCCAGAACTTTCTCAAGTATTGTCGTCCTTGACTTTAGCTCTTCATTTACTGCCTCGAGCTTCTCATTATCAATAAGGAGGGCAGTTGTGATCGTTTGTAGGCTGGCCCATAGCTTTTGTATATAATTTCCTGCGGCTTTGGTGAATCTGTTATTATCATTGTTAAGAAATGTGCTGAAATAATCTGATGGATTGAAGTTGATTTGGTCTCATTCCCTTGCATATTGGAGCCCGGAAGAGCTGGAATTGCCAGTCTGCAAGTAGCAGGAATTCCTGAGGCAATGGTTTGATCAAGTGAGGATGGTGGTGTAGGGTAAGTTGGGTGCATTGGAAGCAGATGTTAAAGTCTGTATTTCCATGGGGGGGGCAGGACATCAGCCTGGGCAAATGAGGAGGGAAAGAAAACAGTTGTATGTGGAGGATCTGGGGGTGGTGAGGAGGCAGCACGGGCAAGTGATTCCAGGATGGAGGCTGCTACAGGGGTTGATATGCTGAAATCTAGTTTGGAGGAAATTGACTTGTCAGGATCTCTGGATCGCGACTTGTTATGTTCACCAACTGAGGATGGAGAGTAGCGTAGAAGACGGTTCTTAGTTCTTCTCTTACTCTTCTTTTTTCTGGGTGAAGTTCTGCTGATTGATTTGAGAGGGGGAAGGTTAGGATCCTCCGTTTCCTCCTCTGGAGAGGAACTGCAATCTTCTCTCGAGCTCAGAGTTCGCACCTGTATTATGTAATGTCTGATGAAAAAAAACATTAATTTTAGAGACAGAAAAATTCTGCAGGTCTCCAGAATCTGGTCTACCAAAAAAAAAAAAAAAAAAAGTCTACTGAAAAGTTAAGTTACAACTGCAGCTGGTATGTTTCAAAGTTCTGCCTCCAGGGGGTGCTGAAGGGATGAATTTGCACGTAGTGTTCTTGGGCATCAGTAATTCTGTGGCGTCGCAAGTCGTCATGTGTATTTATGCACAGTAAAGAAAAAAACAAGTTCACTACACAAATTAATTATTCAAATTGGAAGTCAGTAATTAATAGCTGCATATATTAATTAGTCTAATTAACCCACTATCATAAATTGGTGACATCAGAGTCATTAGTTCAAACTTCCGGCTTTGAGTATAGCTTGTTCAGGTCTTAGTAAGTTGACCAGTGGCTGTTCTCCTTTACAGTCACGTGATTTGCTGTTGTTTGAGAAAGAGGGCTTTCTCCCACCCGGGGAAGAAGCAATGGCCTTAATTAAGTAACTGAACTGAATTTTCCGTGCGAAAAGGGAACGTGTCCCAAAATCACTAAAAGCATTGACAGCTCAACATGCAAAATAAATCAGCATGTAGCAAATAAACTAATCCATTCATTTGCGCACAATCAGTCAAAAATAACACTCCATTTTCAGTGAAATAAAGTTCTAAATTTAGAATAAAAACAATGGCAAGTCTTATATAGCGTCGCCACTATGAATGATCCGAGAGAAGCAAGACAAAGCGGGAAAATTTAAAAGGATCATATTTCTCGACAGTGCCGAAGTAGTTTTCTGTAAAAATCAACTCAGAATAGACTATGACAGCATACCATGGTAGATGACTTTCTCAGGTGGTAGATGACTTTCATCAACTGATGAAATACCACCACTTTGCTTATTGGAGGCTTGAAGTGGTGAAACCCATGTTTAGTCTCTAGAGCAAAGTTTCCGGCATTCCCCTCCCCCATACTTCTCCTTCAACCCTAAACCCAAGCACGGTACTAAGTACTATAGGTACTAATACCTCTCGTGTTTGGGGTTCACATAAAAAAAAAAAAAAAAAAATATATATATATAACAACAATAGGATACAATTCGCACAGCTGAATGCACATAGGTCAAAGGCAGTAGTCACACAGCTTACAAAGAAAGCTGATGAGGGAAATCTTTATCAGGATCCCTACACCCATTGTAAGGAGGTCAGGGTACACCCACTGTATTACAAAGTTGTTCAAACAGATGGAGAAACCCCCTGGGCAGCAATCCTAATCAGAAACCCCAACTACACTGTAACCAAGCTGACAAATTACTGCCTCCCCTGGGCCATATTCACCCACATAGTCATAGCCCTAGGGGAATTCTACATGATGTCACTCTACAACAGACAGGGGGGATGACATCCAACCAACCATAACCTACCTGCAGAGCATACACTAACCTCCCAAATGCAAGAAATCTGAGAAGATTCCTGTGGACTGGAGAAGTGCTAATGGCTCCACAAGGTAGGTAACTAGGGGCCCAATGAGTATGGCTTCTGTGATAGGGAAGACCTTGGAGTCTGTAGTTACCAATGCCATTCAGGGCCATTTCAATAAGAATGGTATCTTGACCAGATCACAGCATGGGTTCGTTAAAGGGAGGTCATGCCTGACCAGTCAGGTAAATTACTATGATGCAGCTAACATTTTTGACATTATATACACTGAGTGATCATTAAATTATGACCACCCCTATGAAAACTGATTATGATCCATTGACCACGTGACATACGAGAGTGCAGAGTCAGTTGACCTAGTAGCATAGATAAGGTGTCAGTGGTTCAGAAGGTAGTAAAATTCCATGCATGATGGTAAAAGGAAGGATTTATCAGACTTTGATAAAGGACAGATTTTGGGTGCTCGACCAGCTAGTGCCTTGATTTCCCAAACGGCTGAACTGGTGTGGTGTTCCAGAGCCGCTGTAGTTAAAGGGTACCAGGACTGGCATCAAAATGGTCAAACAATGACCCGACGGCAAAACTGCAAGGTCAGCAAAAGATTGATGTTAGAGGTGAGTGCCGGGTTCAATGACTCATACAGGCGAACAGGTGCAGCAGTGTTGAAGAGTTGACTCCCAAATATAACATGGGCCAACCCAGAACAATATCTGGCATGACCATGCGTCACATGCTTGCATGTGTGGGCTATACCAGCAGACAACCCCTACAGCATCCTCTCCTAACCAAGGTTCATCGGCGTAAAAGACTCTCCTGGAGCAAAGAGCAGGTAAGTTGGACAATAGAAAACTGGAAGAAGGTGTGCTGGTCGGATGAGTCACGTTATTTACTCCACACTGTGGATGGTCATGTACGGATTTGTAATCAACAACTTGAGGCTCTTCATCTAACATTAATGTTATCAAAACTGCAGGCCGGTGGAGGCGGTTGTATGGTGTAGGGCATGTTTCACTGGCAGGAACTTGGACCCCTGGTGCATGTGGAACAATGTATCGGTGGTCTCCGTTATCGTCAACTGCTTGCTGACTGTGTACACCCCGCTATGTTACATTTTTTCCCAAATGCCAATGGTGTCTTCAAAGATGACAATGCTCGAGCCATCAGGCACTTGTTGTGCAGGAATGGTTTGAGAAACACAGTTCTGACTTCCAGCATATTAATTGGCTTCTGAACTACTCCCCCGATAATCCCATAGAGCACTTATGGGACACTATGGAAAGGTATATTAGGCATCTGGATACACCAATCACCTCCATACCTGCATTGCTGACAACATAGCATTACACACAGCTTCGTTGGCCATACCTCCCGAACAATTCCGACATCTTGTTGAATCAATGCCAGGTCGGATAGCTGCTGTACTGAGGGTAAAAGGAGGACCTACGATGTATTAGGTAGGTGGTCATAATTCAGTGATCACTCAGTGTATCTAGACTTTAGCAAAGCTTTTGATATGGTCCCTCATGAAGGTCCGCTACATAAACTAGAAGAAGGTAGTGTTACCGGTAAGACCTACAGTGGATTGACAGCTGCCTAAAACATAGGAAACAAAGGATTGTTAGAAATGTTCAGTCTTCAGGGCGACAGTTGCACTCCTCTTTGATCAGTGCTGGATCGCTCTCCTAATTATAATTTTCATAAATTATATTGACGAGGGTGTATACAAAGGAAACTGGCAAAGATTGCTCATGTTTTGAAGATGGGAAGGATGGTTAAGAACCCAAAGCGGGTCATGTTATTCAGAAAAACTCGGATAGGTTGAATGGTCCGAAAAATGGCAACTAAAATTTAATGCTTCTAAATGTAAGGTTATCCATTTGAGGAACAGAAATCCTAGAGTTACATATAAGCCAGGGGGATAGGAGTTAGAAGTGCTTCAGGATGAAAAAGACTCGGGTGTTATGATTCAATATAACACGAAATTTTCCATGCAGCATAAACGGACGGCTAGCAACCCATATGATGTGTATTGTCTATGATTTATAGGGCATATGCTTGTAGGGAAATGGATTCATTACCCCACCCCCCTTTACAAGGCGACTGTGAGACTTCATTTGGAATACCGTATTCAGGTCTAGATACCAAACTTAAAAAAGAACATAGAACTTCTAGAGAGGGTTTAGAGAAGGACGACAAGGATTTGTAATGATTGCAAAGCAAGGCACACAAGAAGAACAGCTTAGAAGGTGTGGACTGGAAAGTTTGACAAATATACATCCAAAGGAGAATCTAATTGAGGTGTATAAAGGGAATGAGTAAAATGAATGAGGAAAGTTGTTGTTGTTGTTATTGGGTTTTATGCGCATCAGCAACTGAGACCATACTACACCGTATATAATATGTCTGTAAATTACATGTATTCTGTGGTTTGTTATGTTTGTTATTTGCTTTTTAGGAGCATTAGCAACTAAGGCCATATTGCTCCGGGATATGCGGTGGTCATTCCCTGACCTTTCCGCATCCTCCGTATTTGGTGGTGACGGGCTCGAACCCCGGTCTAATCAAGAAGCGTGTGCTACGCACTGCTGCTCCTTCCCACCTGGCTACGGAGGCGCCGTATTCTGTGGTATATTTGCTGTTTGCTTGGCAATAAACCATGTAACCCTCGCCTGAGACAGACTAACTCAGCCAAGTTGAGAAAAGGACGCATAAAATTTCCTCACATCAATAACCGGATTCGAACTCAGGTCTTTTTTTACCCGGTGTGGGGAGTATGGTGATTATACCAACTGTATAATCACCATACTCCCCTCAAGGGCAATGAGGAAGATCCATTCTCCATTGTGTGAGAGAGGAACCATGGAACACAAATAAAATCTCAAGGAAAACAGAAGATTGGATTCCATGAAGTTCAGTATGGGTTGCTGGTTGTTGAACATTGAAATAAGTTGCCTCCCAATGTGGTGGAAATAGTTGTTGTTCTGTAGGGTTTTAGGCACATCAGAGATTTAGACCATGTTGTGCTGTATATATTATACATGTGCGTGCATGCATGTGTGTGTTTGTGTGCACGTGCGCTTGTTTGATGGACGAAAGTTTCTAGTTAATGGGAGGAAAAAAAACCATGCTAACCTCACCCGAGACTGACTAACTCAGCCACACCGTGAAAACGGTCCATAAAAATTCCTCACTTCATTCACGGTGTTCGAACTCGGGCCTTTTCCACTCAGTGTGTGAAGGCCGGTAAGTGTAAGTTGAAAACAGAATTATATGATTAAAAATAACTTTCCTTTTTATAATCCGGGACCAACCTCAAAAGGTCATAGGAGTTCCCAAAATAGAGAGAAAAAATGTTCTACCATATTTAGTAGTCGTGTGGCTTGACCCATGGTCTCTTAGAGTGCGTACATTCAGAGGCTGTCTCGTGCCAATTTAATAATGCAGTCACGTCTCCACCTTGTGCCTGGGTTGTACCATCCGTGCATCCCTCTCGATCCCAATGTCAAAATCCCAAACAGCATGGGGTGATTGTGGTGGACCGCAGGCAGTGCAGATCAGCGTCTCTTAGAACCTAGCAGCACTGATCTTTAGGTGCCACTTCGCATGACAAATTACTGATGATCACTTTGTGGGGAGGGGAACAGCATAATATTCTATTTTATTTTAATTATTATTATTATTTTATTTTATAATTTTTGACTGATGCAGTAAAAGTTCGCCTTCTTGCATTATTTGGTCTTACTAATACAGCCCAAATTGGATTTGTCATTTACCAGATTTTAGTGAACTTGAACTTTCTTTTGGAGTGACAAGGTTTTTTTTTTTAAGAAGAGACTACCTCTTAATCTTGTGTTATCTATTTTTTTGTATTTTCCTTCTCTTCCTGTTTCACTTTATATATACTGTGTATATATATATATACACATACACACACTCACTTAATTATGACCACCCCAACCGTAATAGACTATGCCGCATACATTGCAGTATAAAAAGACGAACAGTGTCCTATGCTACAGCAGTGGCAATTTGCATCTGGTCGTGCAAGATAAAGTATCGGTTATGAGAGGTAGTAAACATATCAAGGAGTTTAAAAAGGGCATGATTGCAGGAACTCGTGCATCGGGTTATTCTATATTGGCGCATTGACTTTTGGGATATTGTTCTTGGAATGCAAGAACAATATCCCAAATGATGATGCGCCACAGACTCACATGTATGAGGTTCTACAGCAGACAACCCAAGAAACACCCTCTTCTCATCGCTAATCATTGTCGACGGTGAATGCTGTGGTGTCAACAACATACTGGTTGGACACTAGAGGATTGGAAATGTGTGCTGGCAAAATCAGTGCAAATACCTGGTGCAACATGCCAAAAGATGCCTTCATGTGTGGCGCAAGCAACATGAGTCCATCATGAGTGTTCCCAAAAATGTTCCCAAAAAAAGCATTAGCCCTTTCAATTTTGAGTTTAAATGAATATATACTTTTAATTCAACAACATGCCATATTCATCTTTAATTTAAAAAAAAATAAGAACAGCGAAAGCAGTGTCATAGTAAGATTAAAACTCGTTTATTGATAAATTTGATTCCAATTCCAGAACTATCTCTACTCAAAAACACGAAATAGTCTTTACGATTTAAGTAAAAAATCGCTATTTGAAATTCATTGTGGGTTTAGTTCGTTTAGTCTGTAATTCGTATGTGATGTCAATGTAAACATATCCTTACTATCTGAATACAATGAATTCTGTTAACAAAGTGTAACTTTCAGTCCATAAACAGCAACTTTGCTTTTTTAGTGATAGTTTTAAAAGATAATGAAAAGAAGATATTTTTCTGTTGCTTATTTTAATGTTTAAACGTATTTTCAGAGCAATAAAATACAAAAATCAGATTTTCAAGCCCGTTGTACACAGTTTTTCTTTTCCCCACCTCTATTCATTTCCCCCTCTATAGGTTGGTGTTGACAGGGAGCGGTTTTATTATGGCAGATTGCTATTCTTGGCAAGGAAGTCACACGATTTTTTTTTTGTTCTTTTAAAAAAACAAAGGATACTTACAGTTAGCAATGCAGAACACATTACTTCTTCTTTAAATCTGTTGAAGGTGACAATCTATATTTGAGTTTGTGTGCACTCCCGAAAGCAGCAGGCACCTCCATAGTCAGGTGGGCAGTGCGTAGCACACGCTTCTTGATTAGACTGGGGTTCGAGCCCGTGACCACCAAATACAGAGGATGCGGAAAGGTCAGGGAATGACCACCGCATATCCCAGGAGTAATATGGCCTTAGTTGCTAATGCTCCTAAAAACCAAATAACATAACATAACAGAAAGCAGCACACAAAGATTATTTTATGTTAGCAGAATGCAAAGTACAGTCCACAACCCTCCAGGACACAACCAGAACAGTTAAACTTAATGCCCACAACTGTTTATTTCCAGAGACATAACACTTAGTTGAATGGGCTAATGCTTTTTTTTTTTTAGCTTAATAAAATTGATATTTTTCTATGAAAAAATGAAGTTGAGTAAAACTGGCTTTTTGACTGACAAAAGATGTGCGTTTATAAAATGTGGGAAAATATACCACTAAAAAGGGCAGAATATTAAAAAGTACGATAAAGTCACCTTTCACTTTAAAAACTCAAACATAACTTTTTTAGAAAACAGTTGTGTTCAAAATGAATAGTTATTTTTCAGTCACACATTTTAATTTCTTGAAAGTTAATGTCTTTGTCGATCGTCTCATTGTCACTGTCAGTTCAATAGTACAAGCACTCTTTCAAAGCATTAAGCAAAATGTGTCCATCGTCCCTCATCACATAAAAAATGAACAGGGCCCGATTCATCTGTAAGGAGCATGTCAAATGGACCCCCCGAGCAGTGGAAGTCAGTTATTTTCTCGGATGACAAGAAATTCAACCTGCATGGCTCTGATGGGAGACAAACGATTCGGCATAGATGCTGTGAAGAAATACCATCCAGACTGTATGGTGTCTACAGTGAAATTCCCTACTAGTCAAATGATATGGGGGAGGTGCATTTCATATCACGGAGTAGGTCACCTGCAGTTTATAAAAGGTTCCATAAATGCCGATAGATATCTTGCTATATTGGAAGGCAAATTGCTGCCAACCATTAGAGACCATTTCAAACTGTGAATTAACTGCATCTTTCAGGATGACTCTGCTCCCTGTCATCGGGCAAAAAGTGTAAGTACGCCCTTCTGTAGTTACTTTAGCGTCATTTCTGCATTAGAGGTTGGACAGTATTGTGTTTACATTTGTTGCAGGTGGGGGGGGAAGGTTGGCAGAACGGTCCATTACAACTCTTAGCTGGCCAGAAACAGCTCGGGCCTGAATCCTATAGAGAGCTGTTGTTATCGTGTAGAATCTGCAGTTGCCAGAAAGAAACCAAAGACCCTTTGTGAACTTCAGGATGCCATAATTCGTGTTTGGAACCACAACCTATCAGTTGATCTTGTCAATGCCTCGATGGTGTGCTGCTGTCATCAGGGCCAGAGATGGTTTAACTAAATATTAGTTTGCATCTGGTGAACTTTTCATTTTGTTTTCCATTTAAAATGATAAACTGAAGCAAATTGAGAGCTTCTGATAATATTTCAGCCATAATTGTCGTGTTTACCAAGACTGTTGTATAAAGGTTGCAAATGCTAATTTTGGAATATTTTCAGACCACCTGTCAAATATCACTTAACTTTGCCTTAACTATTAATAAATATCTTTTGTTTATACTTCTATTTGTGATGCTAGTCATTAATGTAACGTACCATCACTAAAAAGGGTTGGAAATGTAAAATTCCTAGGTGATTCACTTTCTTTGAACATCAGTGTATCAACAACTTGCGAAATCGAAATATTTTTTTTCTTCTTGTGAATACTTACTGACTATGTTTATCGTCTTTAAAATAGTACATCAGACAAGGGTACAGTCCACAAGCAAATAAAATGGAAATTTAAAAGAGAAATTCAGGTATGCATTAGTTTCAGGTCTGTGACTGAGAATTTTTTTTTGAGAACAGTAATGATTCGGGCTACCAGACTACAGTTCAAAACATTTTGACAAACTACATGATGTTGGGCTGCAATGTGATTGTCACGGTACATTTTTATACTTCTACATCTGGAAGTGTAAGCGAGAAGAACAGGGTGAGATGTTTAAACAGAACATTAAACACATGGAGACGAGGTACCAGGGGAGTTGAAATGTCACTATCAGGGCTGATATTTGCTAGATACTGAAGAGGTATTGTACAAGAGAAAGAAAACAAAAGACTAATAATGAAAGTTTGACTGAGTTTTTAAAGTGAAAGGTGAGCCCAGCCAATCCAGCGATGGGAATGTTTATTGTTAACTTTAGCATTAGCATTATTTGAGGCATATGATGCAAGCTTATACAGCATCAGCCAAAAAAAAACAAAAACTTCCCATTTCACCCATCTGGTCACTCCAAATGTTTGTCTAGTTTAGCCTTAAATTTATTTAAGATATCCACTTCCACAACGATAGATGAAAGTCTGTTCCAGCAATCAACTACCCGCAGGCTAAAGGCAAACTTCCGCACATCTATTCTACACCTGTCTTTCCTCAATTTGAATCCTTTCCAACTTAAGTTCTTAGTCTGAGCAATTATCCCATCAGCATTGAGTTTGCTCAAACCATTCAAAGCCTTATACACCTCAATCAGATCACCTCACAGGTGCCTAGTCTGCAGATGCTGTAACTTTCAGAACTTAAGCCTTTCTTCATAAGTACACCCCTTTGTTCCTCTCATGAATCTTGTTGTCCTTCTTTCTCCTCATTCTAGCAAATGTACATACTTCCTAAAATGAGGCCTCCAGACCTCATTTGGAACTCAAGGTTTGGCCTGACCATTGCCTTATACAAAGGGATATTCACCTCCTTGTCTCTGCTACCAAAATTCCTATATATCATTGACAAAACTCCATGACCTGCTCTGGCAGCCCATCTGCCCTACTCAGAGAACTTCATATCTGACTACAGTTACCTCCAGGTCTTTTTTATTCTCCGCCTCCCTGAGTGTAGTACCACATGGTACATTTCCCTAGGTTACTGCTACCCATATGCAGTACTTAGCATTTGTCAATGTTAAACTTCAGTTGCCACTTTGCAGCCTATCTACCTAACTTTTCCAGACCTTGTTGCAGTAGCATACTGTCTTCAGTGTCATTAACAACCCTGCCAACCTTTGTATCATCTGCAAACTTGGACATTAAGCCTGATATACCTTCATCAATATCATCGATAAATGCACAAATTAACAATGGGCCCAGCACTGAACCCTAGGGAACTTCACTAATAACATTAGTCAACCTAGAGCAGAGTCCATTTATTACCACTCTTTGCCGTCTCCCCCTCAACTCTTCCTTTATACATTGGAGCAACTTGCCCTTAATGCCATACTGTGCCAATTTGTACAGCAGTTTTCCATGTGCAACAGTATCAAAAGCTTTCCTTAAATCCAAATATATGATATCAAAATTATTTTTGCATCCAGTTCATTTGTGACCACATCGTAGTATCCAATTAAATTTGTCAGACAAAACTTCCCCTTAACAAACCCATGCTGTCTGTGTCTGAACTATTATTGCAGTCTTGTCTAGCTGATCCTGTATCACCTCTTTAACAAGTGACTCCATTATTTTCCCCGGAACAGAAGTTAAACTAACTGGCCTATAATTATTTGTGTCACACTTTGAAACCCCTTTGTGAAGTGGGGGATACATTTTCACATCTCTAGTCCATGAGGACCTCCCCTGAATCTAATGATGCTTTCATAATTATCGCTAAGGGTTTCCTAACTTCTCTCCCTGCCTCCTTCAATATAACTGGATAGATTCCATCCACCCCAGGTGCCTTTTTTATGTTTAACTTCAACAATTTCTCCTCCACTTTGCTCTCAGTTATTACAAAATCACTTAGCTCCCTGTTAGAGTTTCATTAACTTCTGGCATTCCCCTCCTTGAATAACTCCTCATGTGTGAATGTAGATGAAAAATACTCATTCAGTTTATCAGCTTCTTGAGCAGGATCATCAATAGTCAAACCATCTATGTTAAGTGGAACAATCTGATTCATCCCCTTCATTCTAGTGTTTACATAAGTAAAGAACTCTTAGCTGTTTTTCATTGCATCCTTTGCCAAAGATTTCTCATAATCTGCCTTTGCCTGCCTCACCTCCTTTGTGACTTGGGTTACAGACTAGTTTATATGTGCCGTAGGCTTCTGTGTCGCCTGAAAATTTACATGCATCCTATGCATTTTTGTTCCCTGCCATGAGCCTCATTAGTCATCTGACATCCATTTATGTCTGAAATCTTGAACAGTATTTCTTAGTTAGTATGAAATGCCTGGTAGCCTCCAAGATTAAGGCCCTGAAGGCTTTTCATTTAAAATTCACCATTGGTAACATCATCAGTTGATCCCACTGTATAGAATTTTAAAACTGTCTGCGAACATTGTAGTCACCTTTACGGAAGCAAGGACCCTTCCTTTTACCCTTGATGGTTGTTACATCTTTGTGTAAATCCCACATCAGTACAGTGTGATCACTGTCACCTAGTTGTTCCTTTATCTGCAAATTCTTAATGCACTTATCTTGGAAGCTACTAGGTTTTACCTACCAACTAAGAAATATTTTTCAAGGTTTCAGCCTAAATGGATGTCAGATGAACTAATGAGACATATGGCAGAGAAGAAAAATGCATGGGATACATATAAATTAATGGGTGACATGGAAGCCTATGATAGATATAAGCTGGTCTGTAACCAAGTCACACAGTAGATTAGGCAGGCAAAGGCAGATTATGAGAAATCTTTGGAAAAGGATGCAAAGAAAAACAGCAAGGAGTTCTTTACTTATGTAAACCCTATAAGGAAGGGGATGAATCAGATTGGTTCACTTGATATTGATGGTTCAACTGTTGATGATCCTGCTCAGGTAGCTAACAAACTAAATGAATATTTTGCATCGACATTCACACATGAGGAATTATTCAGCAAGGGGAATGCCAGAGGTGTATTCGACTCTGGAAGTAAGCTAGATAATCTTGTAATAACTGAGAGTAAAGTGCAGGAGAAATTGTTGAAGATAAACACAAGAAAGGCACCTCGGGTGGATAGGATCTATCCAGTTATATTAAAGGAGGCAGCAAAGGAAGTAAGCAAACCCTTAGACATAATTATGAGAGCTTCCTTGGACTCAGGGGAGGTACCCATAGACTGGAGATGTGCAAATATGACCCCAAAGGAGGATCAAAGATGACACAAGTAATTATAGACCTGTGAGTTTAACTTCTGTTCCAGGAAAATTAATGGAGGCACTGGTTAAAGAAGCACTGCAGGATCATCTAGACAAGATTTCAGTTATAGCTCGGACACAGCATAGTTTTGTTAAGGGAAAGTCTTGCCTGACCAATTTGATTGGATACTATGATGCAGTCACAAAAGAACTGGATGCAGGGAATAACTTTGATATTATATACTTGGATCTTAGAAAGGCTTTTGATACTGTTGCACATGGAAGACTGCTGCACAAATTGGAGCAGTGTGGCATTGGAGGAAAACTGCTGCTACGGATAAAGGGGTCGTTGAGGGGGAGAAAACAGAGAGTGGTAATCAATGGACACTGCTCATCGTGGACTAATGTTATTAGTGGAGTCCCTCAGGGTTCAGTGTTGCGTCCATTATTGTTTACTGTATTTATAAATAATATTGATGATGGTATATCAAGCTTAATGTCCAACTTTGCAGACGATGCCAAGGTTAGCAGGGTTGTTAAGAACACTAATGACAGTACGCTGCTGCAACAGGATCTAGAAAGGTTGAGCAGATGGGCTGAGAGGTGGCAAATGAAGTTTAACATTGACAAATGAAAAGTACTACATATGGGACGCAGTAACCCCAGAGTGATGTATAAACTCTGTGGTACTACACTGACAGTGGTAGAGAACGAAAAAGACCTGGGGGTAATTGTACAGGCAGATATGAAGTTCTCTGAGCAGTGCAGGTGGTCTGCAAAAGTAGCTTATAGTGTCTCGGCAATGATATACAGGAATTTTTCTAGCAGGGATAAGGAGGTGATTATTCCCTTGTATAAGGCAATGGTCAGGCCACACCTTGAGTACTGTATGCAGGTCTGGAGGCCTCATTTCAAGAAGGATGTAGAGCTGTTGGAACGAGTACAGAGAAGGGCAACAAGATTAGTGAATGGAACAAAGGGTTGCTCTTACGAAGAAAGGCTTAAGTTTTGCAAATTACAGTATCTGGAGACTAGGCACCTGCGAGGTGATCTGATTGAGGTGTATAAAGCCTTGAATGGTTTGAGCATGCTCAATGCTGATGGGATTCTTCCTCTCGCTCAGAATAATCACCTGAGAGGGCATAAATTCAAATGAAGAAAGACAGATGTGCGGAAATTTGCCTTTAGCCAGCAGGTAGTTGGTTGGTGGAACTGACTTCCATCCCTTGTTGTGGAAGTTGATAGCCTAAATAAATTTAAGGCTCAGCTGGACAGGTATTTCGAATGAACGGAGGTGTGAAGTGTTTTTTTTTTTTTGTTTTTTTTTTCCTGATGCTGCATAAGCTTGCTTTCTTTCATCATATGCCTCTACTAATGCTTATGCTAATGAATAATCACTGCTGATAATCAGATCAAGAGTATTACTCCCTCTGGTTGCTCCTCGAACATGTTGCTCTAGAAAACAATCCTCCAATAAATCTACAAAAGTCTTGCTAGCCTGCGACTGACCATTCCACAAGTTCCAGTCAATATCTGGAAAGTTGAAATCCCGATTACAAGACATTCTGATTTACTGGCCCACTCTATTTTTCTGCACGACTGTTCGTTGTACTCATCAGAGGCATTAGGCCTATAACATATTCCGTCTCATTTTCCCTTTCCCAGTTTTTATGTCACGCCAAATAGACTCAACTGTGCACTGTCCACCCATGTCAACTGAATGCACTTCCTTAAATTTTATGTGTTTCTTAACTACAGCATGAAACCTCCTCCCTTCCTACTTTGTCTATCCTTTCTATACACATTGTACTTCCCAAATTTCAATTCTGCATTGCTTCTATCTGTGTGACGCCATGTCTTTGATATCCCAACAATACAGTCAGTCCTCGTATAGCAGGATAGTTGTGTTCCTAGAAACCCTCGTGCAATATAAACAACAAGCCCTATGGGAAGAATAGGGTTAGGTGCTGACCACCCAAGATTGAACACACATTTGTAACCAAAACATTACTAAACACAATAAGTAATCGTAATAAAATAGGTAAGTATTTTATTACGTAATAAAATATTGCTAATTCTTTTGCTTCTATCATAAGCAACTTGTTTTTTGTTTGATTTTCTATCCAAACATGACAGCCGTTCTATCTCTTCCAGTTCTTTGTGTCTTGATCTAATGGATTTTAATCACACTTTGAGTTGTTCCTGCTATGAAAGTTGTTTTTATTTTCTCTGCATTCTTTCTAATTCTCAGTGTTGCCTCATTTAGGCATGTAGCATGTGCAATATCACATGATCTTTCATTTCGCTCAAAGCGTTTCACAATTTCATATTTTTTCTCTATCGACTGAGGCAGACTGGGCATAAGCCTTACTGGGGAAACCCCTGTGGGCCGGAGGCCAGTGTGATTTTGGCCATAAACGCTAGTATGAGGCCACTACAAATTTTCACAGGTAAGAATTTTTGACCCAGTCTGCCTCTCTGTTTATCAATATTTCTTTTCTTTTTTCTCTCTGAATCTGTAGTGTCTTCACCAGGATGCTTCCTTTTCATACCAAATATTTTACTCATTTTTAGGGAATAAAGCACAATTACAAAATGAAGAGGCATGATACATATAAACAAAGCTGTGCGCATGTAGCAACTGTATAAGCGTAAAGGCAGAGACACACTGTTAACACCTCACTAGCTCACATTTTACTAAAGCACATTTTTGGGGGTTACTACCATAAAACAATAAAAACAATTTCCAGTTGAGTTTCTGCTAGTGGAATCTGTTATAAATTGGTAGTAAACTCGATCTAATTGCATTTGCGATAATACCAATACCTGGAATTGTGTGAGTTTTTATGTTATTATGGTGAAATGTGTTTCCCCTTCACTGATATAAAAAAAATAAATAAATACATTTTCAGAATCTTCTCTTCATTCCTATTGTGTTGCGTTCAGTTGTGGTGATTCCACGTTCGACTGCTATTTCTTGTAAACACAAAGGCGAATCATGCATCAGCGAATTCAGTTCATGTTATATACGATATCATTCCACTATTAATAAATCATGTATGATTGAATTTGTGTGAATTTGATTGAATTTATACGAGGACTGACTGTATCTGTCTTTGATGCCTTGTTCCCTTCAAATTTATCAAATTTATTTTCTATACTTCTGGCATTGGTGTTCATACAAGTATATATGCACCTGTTCTTACTCTTAGTTACCCTAACAGCCCATGTATTTACTTGTTCCATGATGACTCCCAGCAGCTCTTGAAATCCCCAGCAACTTTCTCTCTAGGCTGCTGCTCATTACAATAGAAGCAGTGCAAGAATCACTTTCGCATCTGCTTGCGGTTGCTGTTAATCTTTAAGTCTGTGAATCTCCCCCCCCCCCCAAGCTTGCAGTTTTCCTACCCACCTAACAATACCTCGATAGCATCAGCATATATTCTTGCACCCTTTCTATTTAAGTGTATCTCATCCCTGTGGAAGCAGTCTCTCCTGTTAGCAAGCACAGACCACTCTGAATAAAATTCTACCCCATGTGCCTTGCACAATCTCTCCAGTGCCAAATTGATTGACAAGGCTCTCATCATTTATTCCCTTTTATGGTATTTGGACAGAATTGCAAACATTTTCAAATTTTACCCTAACTCGCGACTTTGTTTTTTCAGCACTGAGCTGTACATGTTAATTGATCTGTACTTGTAAAACTTGTAGTGAGCAATAGAAGCATTCATAGTAACTAAACTGGCATACTGTGTGTCACCTAGTGTTATGTGTAGTGTGAATTAGACATAGTGAACAAGGTTGTTGTTGTTTGGTTTTTAGGAGCATTAGCAACTAAGGCCATATTGCTCCGGAATATGCGGTGGTCATTCCCTGACCTTTCCGCATCTTCCATATTTGGTGGTGACGGGCTCGAACCCCGGTCTAATGAAGAAGCGTGTGGTATGCACTGCTGCTCCTTCCCACCTGGCTACGGAGGCGCCTAGTGAACAAGGTATTAGCACTATGTATTAGCATTAGGATTAGTACAGGCACATGATGCAAGAAAGCAAACTTATATAGCATCACCCAAAAAAAAAAAAAAAAAAAAAAAACAACTCTTCTTATTTGACCAATCCATTTTCTCCAAATATTTGATTAGTTTTGCCTTAAATCTGTTTAAGCTATCAATTCCTACAATGACCGGTGGAATTTTGTTCCAGCAATAAATGACCCGCTGGCTAAAGGCAAACTTCCACACATCTATCCTACAACTGTCTTTCCTCAATTTGAATTTTTGCCTCCTCAAGAATCCCATCAGAATTAAGCATGCTCAAACCATTCAAGTCTTTATACACCTTAATCAGATCACCTCGCAGGTGCCTAGTCTTCAGACACTAATTTGAAAAACTTAAGCCTTTCTTTGTAAGAGCAACCCTTTGTTCCATTCACTAATCTTGTTACCCTTCTCTGTACTTGTTTCGGCAGCTCTACATCCTTCTTAAAATGAGGCCTCCAGACCTGTATACAATAATCAAGGTTTGGCCTGACCATTGCCTTATACAAGGGGATAATCACCTCCTTATGCCTTCTAGAAAAATTCCTGTATATCATTGACAATACACCATGAGCTCTTGGAGACCGTCTGCACTGCTCAGAAAAATTCATATGTGCCTGCAGAATTTCCGCCCAGGTCCTTTTCATTCTCTACCACTGTCAGTGTAGTACCACACAGTTGATACATTACTCTAGGGTCACTGCTTCCCATATGCAGTACTTTACATTTGTCATTGTTAAACTTCAGCTGCCACCTCTCAGCCGATCTGCTCAACTTTTCTAGATTCTGTTGTACCAGCAGAATACTGTCATTAGTGTCATTAACGACCCTGCCGATCTTCATATTGTCTGCAAACTTGAACATTAAGTCTGATATACCATCATCAATATCATTAATAAATACAGAAATGGGCAATGGACCCAACACTGAATCCTGGGGCACTCCACTAATAAGATTAGTCCATGAAGAGCAGTGTCATTGATTACCACTCTCTGTCTTCTCCCACTCAACCATCCCTTCATCCATAGCAGCAATTTGCCTCCAATGCCACACTGCTCCAATTTGTGCAGCAGTCTTCCATGTGCAACAGTATCAAAAGCCTTTCTAAGATCCAAATATATGATATCAAAATTATTCTTTGCATCCAGTTCCTTTGTGAACATATCATAGTATCCAATTGAAATTGGCCAGACAAGACTTCCCCTTAACAAAACGATGCTGTGTCAGAACTATAACTGAAGTCTTGTCTAGATGATCTTGCACTGTTTCTTTAAATAGTGCTTCCATTAATTTCCTTGGAACAGAAGTTAAACTAACAGATCTTTAATTACTTGTGTTGCCCTTTGAACCTCCTTTGTGAACTGGGTTCACATTTGCACATCTCCAGTCCATGGGTACCTCCCCTGAGTCCAAGAAAGCTCTAATAATTATGGTTAAGGGTTTACTTACTGCCTTTGCTGCCTCCTTTAATATTACTGGATAGATCCCTTCCACTGTAGGTGCCTTTCTTATATTTATCTTCAACAATTTCTCCCCAACTTTTCTCTCAGTTATTACAAAATCATCTAGCTCACTGCCAGAGTTTAATTCACTTCTGGCAT
This sequence comes from Mastigoproctus giganteus, assembly GCF_048544385.1. Classification (NCBI taxonomy): domain Eukaryota; kingdom Metazoa; phylum Arthropoda; class Arachnida; order Uropygi; family Thelyphonidae; genus Mastigoproctus; species Mastigoproctus giganteus. Next base: position 81,689,219 of record NC_143582.1, read on the forward strand.
TCCGCTCCCTGAATAATTCCTCATGTGTGAATGTAGATGCAAAATACTCATCAGCAAATATTCTTGCACCCTTTCTATTTATGTGTATCCCATACCTGTAGAAGCAGTCTCTCCTGTTAACAAGCACAGACCAGACTGAAAAAAAGTCTACCCCTTGAGCATTACACAATCTCTCCAAGGCTGAATTGATCGACATGGCTCTTATCCTATACTCCCTCCTATCGTGTTTGAGCAGAATTGCAGACACTTTCAAATTCAACCCTAACTCGTGGCTTTTTTCAATATTGACCTGTACTTATGTTGTTCCACCAGTCTCCTACTCTTAATATTATTAGTTCCAATGTGTACAACAATTTTGTGCTCTTAATGCTATCTGCTCTACAATGTCATCAACCTTTGCCCTTGACAGACATTGATAAACTTGCCTTATCCATTGAGTCTTTACTTTCTGGACATGTATCAAATCATGTTTTGCCCTCCATCTTTTTTAAGATTTAAAGAACTTATACCTTAAATAAAATTTAATTACAATCTGCACTAATTTTGTAGTTTGACTATTTACTCATATCTTTTATATTAGCATTAGCATTAGTAGAGGTATGTGATGAAAGAAAGCAAGTTTATATAGCAGAAGTCAAAAAAAAAAAAAAAAAACCCTTCTCATTTCACCCATCCATGTGTTTGTCTAGTTCTGCCTTGAACTTATTTAAGTTGTTGACCTCCACTACAGCAGACGGAAGTTTGTTCCAACTATGAACCACCCACTGGTTAAAATAAAATTTCCGCACATCTATTCTACAATTGTCTTTCCTCAATTTGAATTTCCTCAGGCCCTCTCAGGTGATTTTTCTGAGCTAGAGGAAGAATCCCATCAGCATTGAGCATGCTTAAACCATTCAAGGCTTTATACACCTCTATCAGATCACCTCGCTGGTGCCTAGTCTCCAGACACTGTAATTTGCAAAACTTAAGCCTTTCTTCGTAAGAGCACCCCTTTGTTCCATTCACTAATCTTGTTGCCCTTCTCTGTAATTTTTCCAGCAGCTCTACATCCTTCTTGAAATGAGGCCTCCAGACCTGTATACAGTACTCTAGGTGTGGCCTGACCATTGCCTTATACAATGGAATAATCACCTCCTTATCCCTGCTGGAAAAATTCCTGTATATCATTGACAATACTCCATGAGCTACTCTTGCAGCCCGTCTGCACTGCTCAGAGAACTTCATATCTGCCTGCACAACCACCCCCAAGTCCCTTTCATTCTCTACCACTGTCAGTGTAGTACCACAGAGTTGATACGTTGCTTTGGGTTTGCTGTTTCCCATGTGTAGTACTTTACATTTGTCAATGTTAAACTTCATTTGCCACCTCTCAGCCCATCTGCTCAACCTTTCCAGATCCTGTTGCAGCAGCATAGTGTCAGTAGTGTCCTTGACAACCCTGCCAACCTTTGTATCATCTGCAAACTTGGACATTAAGCTTGATATACCATCATCAATATCATTTATAAATACAGAAAACAATAATGGACCCAACACTGAGCCCTGAGGGACTCCACTAATAACATTAGTCCACGATGAGCAGTGTCCATTGATTACCACTCTCTGTCTTCTTCCCCTCAACCACCCCTTTATCCATAGCAGCAATTTGCCTCCAATGTCACACTGCTCCAATTTGTGTAGCAGTCTTCCATGTGCAACAGTATCAAAAGCCTTTCTAAGATCCAAGTATATAATATCAAAGTTATTCCCTGCATCCAGTTCTTTTGTGACTGCATCATAGTATCCAATCAAGTTGGTCAGGCAAAACTTCCCCTTAACAAAACCATGCTGTGTCTGAGCTATAACTGAAGTCTTGTCTAAATGATCCTGCAGTGCTTCTTTAACCAGTGCCTCCATTAATTTTCCTGCCACAGAAGTTAAGCTCACAGGTTTATAATTACTTGTGTCAGCCTTTGATCCTCCTTTGTGAATTGGGGTCACATTTGCACATTTCCAGTCTATGGGTACCTCCCCTGAGTCCAAGGAAGCTCTCATAATTATGGCTAAGGGTTTCCTTACTTCCTTTGCTGCCTCCTTTAATATAACTGGATAGATCCCATCCACCCCGGGTGCCTTTCTTGTGTTAATCTTCAACAGTTTCTCCTCCACTTTACTCCAAGTTATTTCAAGATTCTGTAGCTTACTGCTAGAGTTGAATGCACCTCTGGCATTCCCCTTGCTGAATAACTCCTCATGTGTGAATGTCGATGCAAAATATTCATTTAGTTTGTTAGCTACCTGAGCAGGATCATCAACAGTTGACCCATCAATATCAAGTGGACCAATCTGATTCATCCCCTTCCTTCTAGAGTTTACATAAGTAAAGAACTCTTTGCTGTTTTTCTTTGCATCCCTTGCCAAGGATTTCTCGTAATCTGCCTTCGCCTGCCTAACCTCCTTTGTAACTTGGTTGCATATCAACTTGTATCTATCATAGGCTTCTGTGTCATGTGTTAATTTGTAAGTATCCCATGCATTTTTCTTCTCTGCCATATGCCTCATTAGTTCATCTGACATCCATTTTGGCCTAAACCTTGAACAATATTTCTTAGTTGGTATGTAAAGCCTAGTAGCTTCCAAGATAAGTTCTTTGAATGCTTCCCATTTTGAATTTGCTGTTGGTAACATCATCAGTTGGTCCCACTGTATAGAATTTAAATACTGTCTCAGTCCATTGTAGTCGCCTTTACGGAAGCAATAACCCTTCCCTTTACCCCTAATGGTAGTTACCTCTTTGAGTAAATCCCACTTCAGCACACTGTGATCACTGCCACCTAGTGGTTCATTTATCTGCAGATTCTTAATGCATGAAGAATCACTGCTGATAATCAAATCAAGAGTATTACTCCCTCTAGTTGCCTCACGAACATGCTGATGTAGAAAACAATCATCCAATAAATCCACAAAAGCCCTGCTAGTGTGTGAGTAACCAGCCCCCAAATTCCAGTCAATATCTGGGAAATTAAAATCTCCCATTATAAGACTCTCTGATTTACTGGCCCACTCTATTTCCCTGTACAGTTCCTTATTATACTCATCAGAGTCATTAGGCCTATAGCACACTCCTACTCTCAATTTTGATCTCCCAATGCTTATGTCACACCAAACTGACTCAACACTGCACTGTCCAGCGATGTCGACTGGCTTCACTTCCTTGGTTTTTATGTGTTTCTTAACTAATAGCATAACCCCTCCCCCCTTCCTATCCTGTCTATCCTTTCTGTAGACGTTGTACTCCCCAAATTGCAGTTCTGCATCCCTTATATCTGTGTGACACCACGTCTCTGATATCCCAACAATATCTGCCTTTGATGTTTTGAGCAATACCTCAAATTCATCAAATTTGTTTACTAAACTCCTAGTATTGGTGTACACGCAAGTATACCTGCACCTGTTTCTATTCTTAGCTACCCTAACACAACCCATGTGTTTACTTGTACCGCAATGGCTCCCAGCAGTCTCTGAAATACCATGCATCTTGTTTTTCAGGCTTCTGCTCATTCTAATAGAAGCAGTGTAAGAATCTCTTTCACCTCTGCCAATGGCTACTGTCAATCTATTGGTCTTTGTCTTCCCCCAAGCTAGCAGTTTTCCGATCCACCTAACCCTGCCTCGATAGCATCAGCCCGATAGCTTACCATTCTTGTTGCCCTTCTTTGTACTCGTTCCAGCAGCTCTACATCATATATTAAGTTTTATTTGATTTATTTTAAATGCATAATTGTACTGCTTTTCCTCTTCCTCCTTTTTATTATGTGGGTAATTTATGTATTATTAAATATGATATTGAAAACTAATAACTTTCTCACAACTACTTATTCCTTAAAAAGTTATAACTACAAATGTAATAACTTGTATTGAAGGATTGAGGATTATTTGATCGTATTATTATTGTTTAGGTCCAAGAGGAAAGAGAGGAAAAAAAGGAGAAGCTGGAGATTCAGGTCCGCCTGTAGGTATTTTATAAGTTGATGATTATGAATGTATGAATTGCCATTATTTCATGCACTTTTGTTATAAGTGATAAAACAAAAATCTGTTACAATTTATTTAGTGCTGCAATTGGAGAAATCTTACTGGAGAGACTCTTAGGGAAAAATCTTACAAAAGCTCCTTCTATCTTAATGGGAGGAACTTGTGAACTGTTTTCACAATATGGATAAGTTACTTGGTCATGGATATGGGTTGTATGATTTTTCAACCTCCAAAATGGGAAGACCAACCACAAACAAGTGTTTTGGCACAAAAAGCACTTAAACTATAAACATTAACACTTTAGCTGCTGGAAAGCAAACTTGTGTCAAAACGGACTACAGTTTTTGTACCTTAATGCACATATGCATCCATTCAATTGCAATCAATAATTTATTTCTGTAAAAGGAAAGGTTCCTGAAATGAACAACTGAGTGATGTCAGCACATTGATTGAAGCGTTAGCATTAGTAGAGACATATGATGCAAGAAAGCAAACTTATATAGCGTCAGCCAAAAAAAAAAAAAAAAACCCTTCCCATTTCACCCATCCATTCACTCCAAATGTTTGTCTAGTTCAGCCTTGATCTTATTTCAGCTGCTGTCCTCCACTACAACACATGGAAGTTTGTTTCATCTATTGACCATCCGCTGACTAAAGGCAAATTTCAGCATAACTATTCTACAATTGTCTTTCTTCATTGAATTTATGTTCCCTCAGGTGAGTATTCTGAGCAAGAGGAAGAATTCGATCAGCTGTGAGCTTGCTCAATCCATTCAAGACCTTATACACTTCAAGTAAATCACCTTGCAGGTGCTTAGTTACTAGAAGCTGCAATTTGCAGAACTTAAGCCTTTCTTGGTAACACCAACCCATTGTTCCATTCACCAAGCTCTACATCGTTCCTAAAATGAAGCCTCCAGACCTGTACAGGGCCGCCGTGACCCTATGTGCCGCCAGTAAGCAAAATCAAATTTGCAGCCCCAAAATATTTGGATTAAAAAATAAAATAAGGCATAAATAATTATCATTCATTTATTGAAAAAGAAAAGAATTACAACATATCTCATATATAATATAAGGAAACATTATTTATCAAGAGAGCTATTTAGATGTCGTAATGTCAAAACAACAAACAAATATAACAAAATCATTCTGAAAATAAACTTTAAATTCTAAATCACAGTAATTGTACAATAATAAAATAAAAGGAAAATTATACAAATTTATGTTTCAAGGAAACATAAAATGTGCAAAATTATTAATTATTTCATTTATGTTTATTTTTTAAAAAATATCATTTTCTATTGAAATTATTATAAATTAGAGTCGTTGAGACATTTTCGATCATAAATAATTTTTGATTAATTTTAATTTTTAAAAATTCCGTTCACCTGAGGCAACTGAAGCTGGTAAAGCTAGAAAAACTCTTAATACAATTGCTACATTTGGAAAAGTATCTATAATATTGTTTTAAAAAATATTGTAACACTTCAAATGGAGTATATAAATTTATATTCAATATAAATTTGAAGTACTTTAAGTTCTTCAGATAATGCTAAACCATCAATGTTGGACTCATTATGAGCAATGTAAATCTTTGCAATGATTTAATAATTCTGGGAGGGAATCCATTTACCATCTCCAAATCTATTCTAGTCAATCTAGTCATGAACCCCTGGAAGCTCACCATTCTTAAAAAAAATCTGTCCACATTCTCTAAGCTGCTAACCCATCAGATTGATGCCCCGTCAATAGAGGATATTATTTCACTTCCCAAAGCAATCAATAGAAACCACCAGAGCAGGAAACGTCCACTTAGGATGAAGTTCACTATCCTGTACTTCCTAAAAGGAATGTTCCCGTGTAACATGATTCAACACCTTCTCCATAGATCCAAATAAGTTTGGAGAAAACTGAACATACAGAAGCCAAATTATGGATGAAATCTGGACCAAATCACCAGAACTACAATAAAATCTGAGCTTTATTTATATCAGAAATGTAAATAATTTAATGCAAAAATATATTGTAAAAGATAATCAAATTGTAATGACAGAAAAAATGATACGTAGGGCAACCTGTATTTGTAATTACAATATTAATTTAATATCAACTTTATTTTAAAGTTCATCATTACTGCTATTAAGTAAATATAATTTTCTAAACAATGTCATTATTTAAAATATCAAAAATTTGTATAAAATTGTATGCTGTATTTGTACACCCTCCTAGCCCACTGGCTGTTCAGGAGGTTAACCTAAGGTTAATAAACAGATGATAATAATAATAATATTTGCCGTATTCAGAAATTTGAATCAAAAATTATCGTGCATTATTTGGGTGATCAAATACAAAATGAAATTATTGGAATAATTTCACAAACTAGTATAGATAAAATACTAAAAATGACTAGAGAAGCTAGTCATTTCTAGTATTTTGCTATAATCACTGAAGATGAAAATAAAAATATGGATAAAAAAAAATAAAAATCATCTGAAGAATTATTAAATTATTTTCATTTTTGTTTTAATTAAGAAATATTATAAAATTTTTCTACATGTTCTTTCATTTTTGTAAACCTTTTAGTTGAGAAAATTGTTGTGTTCATAATTTGAAAGAAAAAAATTAATTTTGAAATTTAGTTGCAGGTCCTGAATAGCTTCCTCTCTAATTTCATAATTGAAATGACGCTTTTTCAATGCCAATTGGAATATTTTTGACTTCTTCCTCTATTCCATTTTCATTAAAATATTCCGCGATATTTTGTAGATATTCAAGAACTTCATATACTTATCAGAATCCTTTTTCTTTTTGAGCATTTTACTTATTTAATTAATTTTATTTAAAATATCATGCCTAAATATAATTGAATAAAGAAACTTATGAGATATTATTTTTAAGGCTATTGATTTAGTATGATTCCTTGTATCCATATTTTTATTTTCATCTTCAGTGATTATAGCAAAATACTAGAAATTACTAGCTTCTCTAGTCATTTCTAGTATTTTATCTGTAATATTTTGTGAAATTATTCCAATAATTTCATTTTGTATTTGTTCACCCAAATAATGCGCGATATTTTTCGATTCAGATTTCTGAATACGGCGAATATTATTATTATTATCATCTGTTTATTAACCTTAGGTTCACCTCCTGAACAGCCAGTGGACTAGGAGGGTGTACAAATATATATATTTTAAATACAGCATACAATTTTATACAAATTTTTGATATTTTAAATACAGCATACAATTTTATACAAATTTTTGATATTTTAAATAATGCATTGTTTAGAAAATTATATTTACTTAATTGCAGTAATGATGAACTTTAAAATAAAATTGATATTAAATTAATATTGTAATTACAAATACAGGTTGCCTATGTATCATTTTTTCTGTCATTACAATTTGCTTTTCTTTTACAATATATTTTTGCATTAAATTATTTACATTTCTGATATAAATAAAGCTCAGATTTTATTGTAGTTCTGGTGATTTGATCCAGATTTCATCCATAATTTGGCTTCTGTATGTTCTGTTTTCTCCAAACTTATTTGGATCTATGGAGAAGGTGTTGAAGTATTGAATCATGTTACACAGGAACATTCCTTTTAGGGAGTCCAGGATAGTGAACTTCATCCTAAGTGTACATTGCCTGCTCTGGTGGTTTCTATTGCTTGCTTTGGGAAGTGAGATAATATCCTCTATTGATGGGGCATCCATCTGATGGGTTAGCAGCTTAGAAAATGTGGACAGATTTTTTTTAAGAACAGTGAGCTTCCAGGGGTTCATGCCTAGATTGACTAGAAGAATAGATTTGGAGATGTTGAATGGGTTCCCTCCAGTGGTGGGATTCAAATAATTTAACAACCGGTTCGCTGCCCTAATGACCGTTCTAAGTATAAAAAAACTATATACCAAAAGATAGTTTATTATTTCATGCAGTTGATACTTAAATAAGAACAATAAAAGAGGTCTACAAAACTAGATTATGTTATAAGAAAGAGTTTTAAAATATTAATGAAAAAATATTAAATAATACCTGACAAAAAACAATAAAACTGTTATTTAAAATATTTCCATATTGTTTCTTGATTGGCGTCCTTGCTTGCAATTTTCTTCGCTTTTATCCGAGCATCATCGGCTGAGTGATTTATCCTTAACCACTGTAGGAGTAGGATCCCATTCCTTTAGAGGTAGATCGATTAGACTAATAGTCATTGTGTTTGATATATTAGAAACAGTTAGGCGACTTCTCTTCTCTGAACATATTATGTTCATCTTTGAAAATCCCCTTTCCGCTTCTGCTGAGCTTACAGCAATTGTTCTGACAATATTTTTAGCTCTTTGAACACTTTCAGGATAATTCTGAAATTGCATAATTCTGGGAATTTTTTAAAACGTTTTCCAAGAAATCTCGATAATCATTAATATCAATTTGGTAATTAAAATGTCATTAAATACGAGCAATTGTTCTTCAGCTGCTTTCCATGGAACTATTACTTCTTCAATATTCCAGTAATCTGGCGCCAAAAAAATTGAGAAATTGTAATTTATTCCTATCTTGAAATTAGCTACAACTTGCTTTTAAATGTTTACAATCCATTAGTCTTTTTTTTTTTCAAATTCGTTACGATGTTTTCTAAGTCTTTCCCGAGGAAGCCCGAGACAAATTGATGATTTTCTACAAATTTTATATTTTTGAAGGTTTCTGAAGTAATTAATTCATCAACTTTTTTTTTTTATGGACCCTTTTCCTTTCCAAGCATTTGAAATGCTTTAGTAGATCTTATCACAAGTTTTTCAGCCTTTATTATGTCTATATTTCTTGCTTGCAGTGCATTTGAAAGAAGAGAAATTTTGTTTAATATATCAATCATCAGTGCCAAATCAGTTATAAAATATATATTTTCAAGACGGGCAGCCATACCTAAGTACTTTTTATTTGAATAAAAATAGTGATGTAGCGCTGGATAAGCGGGCCACACAGCTAGGGTTGACCTTAAACCACAGGCAGCCCATCTTGGTCCCAAAACTCTACCAATCTTTATAATTTCAATTCCAAGTTGTTCGGATATTTTGGAAAGTTCAATTTGGTTCTTATTGGATTGATGAAAAATAGTATATATCTTATCAATAAATATTTTAAAATGATTTACTTGCTTTGTTTCCTTTATCGAATCATCTAAAACAAGATGGAGGCGATGATTTAAACAGTGCCATATTATTATGTTTGGAAACTCTTTTGCAATCCTAGTGCTCACTCAAGATTTTCTTCCCAGCATAACGTTGGCACCATCGGACCAAAATCCTATTAAATTTTTTTCTAGGTAGTTCTTAGTAAGCCCAACATTATTTAAACTTTCCATAACTGGAGAACGTATTGTCTCTGCATCTTGTTTTTCCAATTCAACTAGTTCAACGAAAATTGTTGCTGATGTAACTGAATCCAAGGCCAATTCTAATACAACAAATTCTGATTTTGGTTTCTTATTGAAAAAAATCTGTCAAACTCTGCCTTTTCATCCTTTTAAGGGCTACTGCAAAAAAATTTTAAAAATGTTTTATTTTAATATATTATAGAGCAGGAGCGGATATGTGCCAATATATTTGAATAATTTTACTGGTTCTGTCCACGTGTGGTCATATCATAAACTTTTATAAACAAAGCACTATGCTTATACCATTGATAAACATCAGTCAGAACATACATTTTATCGATATTAAACGAAAACTTCTTGCTGAATTAATAAATGGCATAGAATACCAGGCGCCCACCTTAGAGAGAACCCTGATCACAAGTGCTATTTTAACAACCGGTTTGCCGAACTCAACAAAAAATTAGGTATCGGTTCTGCCGAACCGGTGCAAACCGGCTGAATCCCACCACTGGTTCCCTCCATGACGGTTCAGCAACCACAGAATACAGTATTCCATCGCCAAGAATCTGTTACGCAGAGAGGCAGATTTCAGATGCATATAATGGTATAGGAGTGAGACACCGTTCAATGTATTGGCAAATAAAATTGATGTTATGGCAGCCTATAAGCTCCTGGCAGATAGCCCAGAGAATGCAGCATAGGTTTTCTTCTTTGTCTTGCGGAAGTGATCTTTGAAATTTAAATCTTCATCTCACGTTAGCCCCAGGTCAGTATGCAATGATACTTTTGGAATCGTCTCGCCATTAACTACAACTCGGATGTCATTCTTGATCTTCCTCTTCGTGATTGTCATGTGGGCTGACTTCACATTGTTTAAGTTGAAGTCCAGTCCAGCTAGCTGTAAATAATCTATTAATTGTTGAATTTGATTGCAGGTTTGATTATTAATTTCTTGAATCTGTTTGGGGTCTTTTGAAATAATAAAAAAATTTAAATCATCTGCGAAGGGGCAGAAATTTGGATGTGCAGCAAGGAATGGTTCAAGTAAAATTGCAAAGAGGGTGGTCGAGATCACCCTACCCCGAGGCACCCCCTTGTTGCATAGATAGTTTTTTGGTGAGATCCATTTTCTATAATTAACTCTCTCCAGTGTAGTAAAGACTCCAGAATGCTGACTATTTGGTTTGATGCCTTGAAATATTCTTTTAAGATGCATAAAAGGGTAAGAATTGACACAGTATCATAAGCAGATATGATACTGTGTCTATTTATATGATAAGCATTTTTTTATTTCAAAAAAGGTAATGTCCAGTTGAGCCCTGTCATTCAGGGCCTTTTGTGCTCTGAAAAGAGTATCGAGGAGATTTGAGGTAGTGAACCTGTGGAGGTAAGGTGGTTGGCGAGAAAAACAGTGTTGGATAATTACTGGGTGTATTAATTTTTCAAAAATTTTTAATAAAGTACATCCTATGGATGCGCGCCTCCGTAGCCAGGTGGGAAGGAGCAGCAGTGCGTAGCACACGCTTCTTGATTAGACCGGGGTTCGAGCCCGTCACCACCAAATATGGAGGATGCGGAAAGGTCATGGAATGACCACCGCATATCCCGGAGCAATATGGCCTTAGTTGCTAATGCTCCTAAAAAAAAAAAACCAAATAACAAACATCCTATGGAAATTGGATGTACTTTATTAAAAGTCTTTAGTAGTCTTGGGTTTTCCAATTTTAGGGACTGGTTTGACATAATAAGATTTCCAGAGTTCATGTATGGCACCTGTCTTTAGAATCTTCCAGAAGATGTTAAGGAGGAGGAGATCCACAATGTATACAGAGCACACCTTGACCATCAACAGTGGAAAGTCGTCAAGTCCAGTTGTAGCCTTGTTGGGTAGTCCATTTATCACGTCAATGAGTTGCTTAGTAACTACAGGCTGGCCTTGATTAATGCGATTAATTCGTCCTGCGAGCACATCACACAAAACGGAAACGTGTTAATCAAATATAATAATCAATAGGAAAAATTATAATTGGTCCTTCTGGAATGTCCATAAAGAATTTTAAAAATACCTTTTAATTAACTTTTTAACTGTATACAATGTAAAAGATAATGAAAATAATTATGGAAGAATTAAATGTTTATTGCATAAAACAGCAGTTCCCAAACTGTGCGCCACGGAATATTTTAAATTTTCGAGGGAAACACAGTGATACTCGACATCTGTCGGACACCGCGTGAACTACTAGCTCGAGGTAGTTCACAGTTTCAACATTTCTTATTAAGTTGTTTGGACCTAACTACTAAACGGAACTGTTAGGTATTTCTTTTGGTCTGGGTGCAACTTGAAAAAATTACTGAGACACTAAGAGCACCGTGACCCGAGAAAGTTTGGGAACCTCTGACATAAAATACACAATGAAGAAATGACTGTTGCGGAAATATTTGAAGAGTGTTGAGTTTCTCTTTTCATCAATCAATTTCCGATAGCCGACAACAATCTTCTCTGGGCCCTGGCGAAATAAATATCGCAGAGAACCTCAAACCTTTTGTTTGAGGTTCTCTGCGATATGAAAGATTTCATCTAATTCTTTTACCATTATCTCCTTCGCGGTAACATTTTCATCTGGCTCATTTAAAAATTTGAATTTTTATGCAAGTGTGCATTGACTTTATTAGCAGGAGACAAACAAGTAACACGTCTTCTTCTGATGGTTTATGGAACACACTGAGGCGGACAGCAGGCAAACATGTTTATTGACTGTACGACTCGCGGTAAGCTTAACGCACGATTCAAATCTTTTTCAACTATTGCATAAAAAAAAAAAAGATCGCGTTAACTGGAAATTTGCATCGTGTAAAGTGAAAAGTGGTATAATTTTTCAAATAGCGTTAACTGAAAATTGCGTTAATCGAACTCGCGTTATGCGAGGCCTGGCTGTATTATATCATCCATAGCATTTAGGGTTTTCCCAGTTAGACTACGCAGGATTATGGTTTCATCTGGATGATCAAAAGATATGCACGTCCACTCCTCAAATAGTTTTCTTTCCATGTTAAAGTGATTGTTGTATTTTGAGGAAATTCTCCGGGCCTTCTTAATTTGGGACAAAATGTACTGTTGATGTGCTCCTCTCCTGAGGCGCAAGCAGTGAGCTCTCTCCCTTTTAAAGGTTTCGTGGTCTGTACTGTTTCTGGATCTTTTCCACTTTCTGTATGCCCTCTGCTTACATCTAAAGGCGGTTTTCATGTCCAGATGAAACCATGGCTGGATTCTCTCGCTAATTCTGACTTGTTTGGATGCACCAATCATGGCCATATGTCTCAACTACTCAGCTAAGGATTGGATTGCCTCTTCAGTAGATAATGAAAATAAATTATTCCAATTAATGGCGTATTTGCACATTATGGTTGATGACTTTCAGGTTTCAAGAATTTTGTAGAAAATATCAGTTGAGAGTGAGTATCTGAATTATAATTTCTAACTTGAATTCCTGATACTGTTGATAATGAGAAGGCACAGGTAATAGGTGAGTGATCTGAAGAGAATGCGAAAGAGTTGGGCAGGTTATTACAGTTGGAAAATTTGTGAAAAACAAGGTCTAAAGCTTGACTTGCTCTCGTTGGCGGTGTGATATGTCTTCTGAGGTCCAAAGAGTTCATGTTTAATGTTAAGTCTTGCAGAGCTATAACATTGCTCTTGGAACAGGCATATTGAAGTCTCCTCCCACAACTGTTTGTTGAGCAGGGGCTAGGCCAGCAACTAGCCAGGTCTGAAGTTCAATCCATGTTTCTTCAGTGTGGCCAGGAAGGAGGTAGACCAAACAGAGTTGCCGGTTCACCAGTGTTACACATAAAGCTTCAAAGTTGTTAGATTGGCTTAGTATAACTCTTGTTGCCTGCCGTTTTATTGGGAAGAATATTTGAACACCCCCCTCTGCCTCTCAGTCCCTACAGTTTCCGATACTTTTGTAAGGGATACCTTGAAGAAGTATATTGATTTTTCTATCACTTGATAGCCACAATTCTGTTAAACAGATGAGGTCAGTTTCTCTGAGAGATGAAAGTGTTAGGAGCAGATGGAGCTTGTTATATAAACTCCTGACATTTTGCAGAAAATATGGTATTTGCACATTATTTGATTCGGTATCCATACCAGCCATTAGTTGCTATTTTGGATTTCCTCTGTGTTTTTGTGACGTCTTTCGATAAAAGGCTTAACGAGTGTTCCAGGCGGCCAGTTGTTCTGGTTCAAGACAGTGTTGTCGCATTAGTTGGGCCTATCACTAGGAAGGAGGCATAGGATGGGTGTTTGGTTCTTAATTTCTTCACATCCACTTCTAACCCAGATTCCATCAAGAAAAGGGTTTTGATACTCTTGGCTTTTGTCTCAGGGCCAAGCCTGGATAATATGTTCTTTCATAACTGAATCAAATTTAGTAACCGTTTTAGAAAGTTTTAAAAATTTACCATTATCATTTTCATAAAAATCTTTTGAAGATCTCCTGAACGCTATACATTGCCTTGCTAAAAATAGTATCATATACAGTAAACCCCCGCTATTCGCGGTTTCGCGTATTCGCGATCGCTGATTTAATATAAAATAAAACTTTAAAAAATGTGAATTTTAAAGCGCCGTGAATAATTTCCGCCATAAAAAAAAACATGGGCGTGGCTAAAATTATCTTTCCCGGTCAAAACAGCATTCAGTGGGTGGGGGAGAGGGGTGACAAAATCGTGAGCATGGATGTTTCTCGCTAATCCTTGTTCAGTATGTGTTATGCGCTTGTCATGGAAGGTTTGGTCGTTTGATTTTAATTTATATGCTTATAAATTGAATAAATTTATCAATTTATAAATTGATATGCTTACATAAGTGATAAATCTACCGTTTTGCAGTGTAAAACAGACTTTTTCGAGTGTGTTAACGAAAGAAAGTGCCTTTATTGTGGACAAGTTCTTTTTTACCCGTACAAAAATATGCTACGAATAACAAGGGAAATGTGAAAATATCAAAGAAGGTGATGGTTAGCGAATAAAATTGAGTTATTAGACAAAATTTCTAATGGTGAAAGTGTCTCTTCAGTGGCAAAACATTATAAAATCAATGAGTCAACGGTACGATTAATCAAAAAATCGGAAGAAAAAATCCGCCGTAGCGTCCATGAAAATGCGCTAATTGCTTCAAAAATTTGCTCTGTAATTCGTGATGTTAAATTAGAAAAAATGGAAAAAGCTTTAAATCTATGGATAGAAGACCGAACTCAAAATAAAATTCCGTTAAGTTCACTCATCATTCGTGAAAAGGCAAAACTCCTTTATCAACACTAGCGAAACTGGTGATAGCACTGGCGGGATAAGTTTTTTTGCTAGCAAAGGCGCTGGTTTGAAATTTCTAATAAATATTACATTTAATATTAAATTGTTTCTTATTTTCATTTCGATGCCACATGCTTGCATTTCACTATGTACAAAGGGTACTAGGAAAGTTTTGCAATACAGCTTTGTTTATTTAATTTTTTCAAAGTAATTTCCTCTACATTCAATACACCTCTCCATCCTCCGAAACTAATCTTTAAACCAGTTCTGCCAAGTTTCACTAGGGAGTAAAGCACACTCGTTGTCCCAAGCCCGTAGAAGGTCCTCATCACTGGAAAACCGTCTCCCTTTTAGCTTCATTTTCACGGAACAGTGCAAAGTCGCAGGGAACAGTGCAAAGTCGCAGGGAGCAAGTTCTGGACTGTAGGGAGGGTGCTCGAGAAGTTTCAGTCCTGTCGTGGTCAAATATTCGGTGCAGGCTTTGGCGCGGTGACTGGAGCATTATCGTGATGGAGGTACCAGGTGTCCATTCTTGACTTTGGCCGCAGGTTCTTCATAGATCCAATGATTTTAGGCAGGCATTGTTCAGTATACCACTTAGCTGTGACTGTCTTCTGCGTGTCCAAAACGACACGTTCCACAATTCCACTCGATTTGAAAAATATAGCTATCATTTTCTTCTTTACAGATCGGGATTTTCTGACAATTACGGGTGTGTCGTCATCATCAAAGACCCAAACTTTGTTTTGAGCCTTGGTCGGCAGATCGTAATAGTACAGCCAAGTCTCGTCACCTGTCACGATGTTGTTCACATACCGAGATTGTCCCTTATCAAACTTTTTTAACATCTCCCGGCACCAAGTCACACGTCGTGTCATCTGCTCTTCAGTCAGTTGATGCGGCACCCAGAGAGAACAAAGTTTCTTCACGTGCAAATGATCTTGCAGAATCGAACGAATTGCTGGTGCATTTAGGCCCAAAGTATCCTCTATCTGTTGGTAGGTCACTCGCCTGTTTTCGTCAAGCATTTTCCTCACAGCAGTAACGTTTTCCTCCGTAACTGACGTTCGTGGCCTTCCCGGCCTCTCAGAATCCTCCAGAGTGAAATTTCCCCTTTGGAATTCTCTATACCACCTGAATATCGTTGTACGATGTGGACAATCATCATCTAGTGCAAGAGTCATTTCTTCTAAGCACTGGTCTATGGTTAAACCACGCACGAAATTATACCGCAAAACTGTTCTTATCTCATTTCGTGACCACGATGCCATCGCAAGCACTTTACACTCTCACTACTAATGAATAACTGAGCCCATCGACTTGGCGCGGCGGCTACTATGCACGTATGAACATGTCTCAACATGCAGCAACAAGCAGCTTCCTGTGATTCATTGTTGCGTCATATTGCAAAACTTTCCTAGTACCCTTTGTACATATAATACATACATAGACAAAAATTTAGACTAGTTTTTCTTATATATTTCAAAACTTTGGAATGGAACCCCTTTATTACTATGGGAGCCATAACTCAGTATTCGTGTTTTCGGTATTCGCGACATTTCTCAGGAACGTAACCCCCACGAATAGCGGGGGTTTACTGTATATTATTCTGATTGAACTCCAGAACATGGATATCTCCATTGCAGGCGTGGCCGAAGAATGGAGTGATTGTCCGGTCAAGTTCTGTGATTGGCTGATTATTGGGAAAGCGTACTTTACCTCATTTTGCATTTTTGATTGTTAGATTGGATGCAAATTTGCTTCTGATTTTAATGGGAAATGCAAAATTATCGTGCTGTTGTTTAGTCATCGTCGTGCTGCTCTGCTGCCCTTGGTTATTGTGTGTTATTGTTATTTCATGTTATTCCATTTGCAAAAGGATAGATGTATCCTTTATCACTGTAACTGTATGAGTATAACTTTCATACCTTCAGAATACATGTTTTCAGTGTGGATGTTTGATGAAGTGTATAAACATTTCTGTTGACGTGCATGAGCAATTCTCATTGTTAATGCATGTGAAATCAATCATCTAGTAATGTATGGAGGAGAAAAATCTGTGGTAGTGGTTGTATATAGTGGTAATTTTTTTAGTTAAAAAAAAAAAATTGCCTTTTTCTTCAATTCAGTTCCGACATATTGTGATGTCACGTGACATCCCCCAATAATAATGCAGGAGAGGGGACGTTGCCTTAACGTCCTATCTCTGCTTTCTTCTGCTCTTTCTTGCCGAAGTAGAAGGTTGTAGCCATGTTCTGGAGTATAACCCTGCGTAATATAAATATGAAACAGACAGCGCTGGACTAAGTTATTTCTGTGCCCTGGGCAGAAATAGTTTTTGGCACCCTTTACTAGGATATATATTTTTTTCCCTCATTGTTCTTCTGTTTTTGCCGCCCTGGAAGAGAATCCTGCTAGCCCATACCTTAATCCAGCACTGAACAGAGATCCAGATAATAAGAAAATTAACAGAAGTCTGTAATATCATGTACTGAATTTATTTATTTAAAATGAATTATTTTCCTGCCATGTTGAATACCAGAAAACGATAAACAATCAGATGACCAGCGTGACTTCTGGGTATGTGGAACAGGAGGTTGGATAGGTTTTACAAGTACTACTAAGATTACAGAATGGTAATCCCTTTAACTCTTAATTCGTGTTTAGTGGCAGCATTAATTGTATCAATTGCCTGAAGCCAGAGGTGCGAACTGTTAATGCGTTCCCAGTTAAATCTCTCGTAATCCGTTCGTTTTATGGAAATTTTCTTTTCTACGGAAACAATTTTAAATGTAATTACCAAGGGGAATTCAAAAAATATCGCTAAATAGAAATTTTCGTTTTAAATAAGTTCGTTAAACAGAGGTCTGATTTCTATATGTCAAAAAAAATTTTGTCACCCTCCTGAAATGCCGCCCGTAAGCGACGCTTACCCTTGCAGTGGCCCTGGATCTGTATACAGTACTCAAAGTGTGGCCTGACCATTGAATTATACAAGGGGACAATCACCCCCTTATCCCTACTAGCAAAATTCCTATATATCATTGACAGACACCATAAGCTACGCCGACCGGGCTAGCCGAGTGGTTAAAGTACCTGCCCGGCAACCCAAAGGTCGCGGGTTCGATTCCCGCCTCGGGCTTGGATCAAAGTACTGCAAAAACCTTGGGAGGTGCAATATGGCCACAGAAGCCGATGCGCCAACAACTACCAAATAAAAAAAAAAAAAAAAAAACCATAAGCTACACTTGCAGCCTTTTTGCACTGCTCGGAAAACTTCATTTCTGACTGCACAATTACCCCAAGTCCTTTTCATTCTCCACTACCCTGAGTGTAGTACCACCCAGTTGATACATTAATCTGGGCTTACTGCTACCCATATGCAGTACTTTACATTTGTCAATGTTAAACTTCAGTTGCCACCTCTCAGTCCATCTGCCCAACTTTTCCAGATCCTGCTGCAGTAGCACACTATAATTACTGTCATTAGCAACCCTGCTAACCTTCGTATCATCTGCAAACTTAGACATTAACCTTGATATACCTTCATCGATATCATTGATAAATACCGAAAACAACAATGGGTCCAACACCGAATCCTGTGGGACTGCACTAATAGCATTAGTCCACAAAGAGCAGTGTCTATTGATAGCCACTCACTGTCTTCTCTCACTCAACCATCCTTTTATCCATTGTAGTAACTTGCACTTAATACCATACTTCTCCAATTTGTACAGTAGTCTTCCATGTGCCACAGTATCAAAAGCTTTCCTAAAATCCAAGTATATAATATCAAAATTATTCTTTACATACAGTTCCTTTGTGACCACATCATAGTATTCAATCAAATTTGTCAGAAAAGACTTCCTCTTTACGAACCCATGGTGTGTCTGAACTTTAACTGCAGTCTTTTCCAGATGATCCTGCATCATGTCCTTAACCAGTGACTCCATTATTTTCCTTGGAACAGAAGTTAGACTAACAGTTCTGTAATTACTCGTGTCACCCTTCAATCTCCCTTTGTGAATTGGGGACACATTTGCACATCTCCAGTGTATGGAGATCTCCCCTGAGTTCAAGGAAGCTTTCATAATTATGACTAAGGGTTTGCTTACTTACTTTGCTGCTATGGACTATTGCATTATGGCCAGAATTTTGCTTAGTATCAATTTCTCTAACTAAATAGCACTGTAAAAGCTGTATACTTGGTTCACTGTTTCATATATCCTTTGCTTATGTTGAAGTTATTTTATCTAGTTTAGTATTTTTTCTTTGCTTATGTTGAAGTTATTTTATCTAGTTTAGTATTTTTTCTTTGCTTACGTTGAAGTTACTTTATCTATTTTAGTGTTTTCTACAAGAAGAAAAGATAAAATTTTTTGAAGATTATGCTTGCTGAATTTTAATTCTTTTATTTTAACTAATGTATAGGTTAGTTCAATTGCATCAGTTTAATTCGTAGCCATCTACTAAATTAGTTAAATTGGCATCGTTTTAATTATATCTCATATTGTGAATACCTTCATAACGAGTTTCCATGGTATTGCACTACCTCGAATAAGTAACACTTCACCAGTGGAGAAGATTAATGTCTTCATGACCTGCCCACCCACCGATGAGAGGCCAACGCGCCTTGAAATGGTGCCATCTGGGTGGTGGTATCTGCCGAGAATAAGTAACACTAGTCTTCTCCACTGGTGAAGCATTACTTATTCGAGATAGTGCAGTACCATGGCAACTCATTGTGAAGGTATTCGAAATATGAGATATAATTAAAACAATGCCAATTGAACTATTTTGGTAGATGGCTATGGATTAAACTGATGCAATTTCACTAACCTATACGGTAGTCATTCTACCACATAGCATGAGGATCTTGCCTATAAATACTTTATAGTCTATATCAGCATTTCCCAAACTTTTTTAGTCACAGAACACTTTTCATCTCACAATATATTTACGGAACACTTACAAAATAAGTTTAGTGGAAGCCAAAGAACTGTTTGCTAATATTTTATTACATACGATGCACTGTGCATCAGGAGCATCTTGATTTACAACACATGTAAAGCCGAAATTTGAATAACTGTCATTATACTTTTGTTTTGGTCTTTTATTAGTTCGTGCCTGTTTTTTCACTTCGGATTTTTGGTGAACAAAAGGCTGCGATTGTTCATCCTCCCTTTGAAAGATGACAATATTGTGTTTATTTTCATCGACCACAGCTGCACTACTAGGCTTACTTGCTTCTCGTTTTAAAGTTCCTTTTTTCAACCACAAATCCATGGTGATTTATTTTAATAATATTTTGAAATACTGATAATTATCAAAAAAAATTTATACAAAGTCATTTATACATATGTAAAAATTTATAGAATTTTGACATATGTATAAATTTATACATATGTCTAAATGCTAGTCAAGGAAGTGAGTTTAGTAATGATATCGGTTCGCTTCCCCCTCTCCTTCAATCCATGTACTCCAGGCTAATTTGAATGGCATATTAGATCACTACATTGCTACTTTTTCGTAGATGTCATTACCTCTACGCATACTTCTCTATGCAAAAGCTCACAAAAATAAAGTGTTCTGCTGTCTATTGATTATTATCTATGCCAGTATATTAATAACTGAAAAAAAAAATAATGTTAAAAATTATAATGATACAAAAGTGGTGTATGCTTCAAATATGCAAAATTTATTATTATTTTTTTAATTATTAATTATGATTTTTCATGGAACATTTGTTCACATCTCATGGAACACAGTTTGGGAAACGCTGGTCTGTACTATTGTACACCATCAGGCATCCCTCGTATTGCGGAGTTATACTTCATAACTGTGTTATCACTATCCAACACCAGGTATTAATTTTTATTAATTATGCTTAAAATTTAAAAATGTGAAGTTACCATAAAATAGAAGTATGAAACTGTTACTCACTGCAAAATCAAAATCTCTACAATCATTTATTCCATGAAACATTAGCATTATACTTACTCAGTGAAGTAAAGTATTTACTTAGGTAAATTAATATTTATATATTTGAATGTCAAATTACTAAATATAAAAATTAAGTTAATGAAAGAAGTAAAATAAAAATAATAATAATAATGCATGTAAATAAATGAGAATACGTAATATTATTACAATACGAAATTTTTAGAAATCTTCAAGTACCGTGTTAATAGACTAGAAAAGAACAGCGAAAGCTTAAAAAGCGGTACTCACCTTGAAATTAATCTGCGATGGTTTACTTGGGTAGCGTGGTTAATGTTTAAGTTGAATTGTTAAATTGAAAAGTTAAAAGGGAGGGAAGTAGGTAAAAGTTGACTGAGTTAAATAGGCACAAGGAAATAGAAGTGTACACATCCAATCCTTGGTTGTCATCGAAATAAAAGAAAGAAGAATAATTAAAAACTATGTAGGTGAAGCCAATAGTCTTTACGAGGACTTTCGTTAGTTAAAGAACATCTTCAGTTGGCAATGTGTGGGGAGAGAACGCGCATGGTATTTTAAGAATAAAAAATTATACTCTCGTGATGCCTTTTTTGACATGTGGGAACTTTAATCTCGAGAGGTTCCAAATTGGGGAAAGATTGAAGGGGAGTTTAGAATTTAGAATTTTGAGGTTAGAGTGGTGCTTGTACCATTCAATAACTAGGGCTTCATATTGAAGTATTCTGTAGCTGGATTTTAGTTTAATGATGGAAATGGCAGAGTCGATGAGCGGGTTGTGGTTGTGAGTCTGGGCATGAGTTGTAAGTTCTGTGACAGATTGGTTAGACGTGAGACTATGGAAATGGTAGTAGGCACGGGTGTTGGATGTTTTTGATGAGCCAAATTTAGTAGTGGTACTTCCGATATAACATGTGGCTCATCAAAAACATCCAACACCCGTGCCTACTACCATTTCCATAGTCTCACGTCTAACCAATCTGTCACAGAACTTACAACTCATGCCCAGACTCACAACCACAACCCGCTCATCGACTCTGCCATTTCCATCATTAAACTAAAATCCACCTACAGAATACTTCAATATGAAGCCCTAGTTATTGAATGGTACAAGCACCACTCTAACCTCAAAATTCTAAATTCTAAACTCTCCTTCAATCTTTCCCCAATTTGGAACCTCTCGAGATTAAAGTTCCCACATGTCAAAAAAGGCATCACGAGAGTATAATTTTTTATTCTTAAAATACCATGCGCATTCTCTCCCCACACATTGCCAACTGAAGACGTTCTTTAACTAACGAAAGTCCTCGTAAAGACTATTGGCTTCACCTACATAGTTTTTAATTATTCTTCTTTCTTTTATTTCGATGACAACCAAGGATTGGATGTGTACACTTCTATTTCCTTGCGCCTATTTAACTCAGTCAACTTTTACCTACTTCCCTCCCTTTTAACTTTTCAATTTAACAATTCAACTTAAACATTAACCACGCTACCCAAGTAAACCATCGCAGATTAATTTCAAGGTGAGTACCGCTTTTTAAGCTTTCGCCCCCTCGACGTGGGCACCTGTACGTGGTGAGGGGACCTCCCAGTGATGCTGCTGGTTTTCCAGATTAGCATCACTGGGATCCAACGCCCATACCTTGGTTCCAGGGTTACAACATTGGAATCCGGCGTGTGCAGCCGTGCGCCGCGACCCGTGGAAGCGGAAAGGGGGATCCTGGTGGTTGAGGGGCCCAGCCTTAATACACCACTTTGGCCCCTGCTTCGACGAGACGGGTGGTCCCGGACCGGCTCGACTGGGATCAATCGGCGGGTGGTATTATACTGCTAGGGTCAACTGCGTTCCAATAAGTCTCCCTCCCTATGGTCCTGGGACGGGATAAAGACTTATTGGTAACGTGGGTATGGTGTTCTAAGCGAACTCGGCGTCCCATTCGTGTACGCAGTACCTGCTAGTTCACGAGTGGGCGCCCCCTCGTAGGGCTCCGTGGTGGGTGAGGTACTTAGGCATCAGACATTTTTTCTTTACTCCTATGAGTAATTTAAATCCTTCTTCTGGGGCCCCAACAAGGCCCCTACCTAATCGAGATGATGACGCAGATAACACCTCTGCAAAACGAGCCAGAACTGAGGATAAACTACCACCATCAGTGACACCGCTTTTTCTCATTCTCCATTCCACCGGAGAGCAGTCCATTGGAAAGATGTCACCCTTCTTCATCCAGAAAGGATTAGAAGGGTTGGCTGGTTCACCCAAATCTGTTAAACGACTGCGTTCTGGCGACCTTTTGGTCGAAGCTACAAATATTAAACAGGCGGAAAAAATCCTGAACGCCACATCAATAGGGGGAATACCTATCATTGTAACCCCCCACAAAACTTTGAACTCTTCAAGAGGCGTCATTTCAGAGTGGGACCTTCTTCATGTTTCTGAAGAAGAGATCTGCTCTGAATTAAAAGACCAAGGAGTGACAGCTGTTAAAGGATATCAATGAGAAAGGATGGGAATCTCGTCCCTACCCGAGTTCTCATCCTAACGTTTAACACCCCACGGCCTCCAAGTTCCATCAAGGCAGGCTATCTAAACTGCCCAGTGAGGATTTATATCCCAAACCCACTGCGGTGCTTTAGATGCCAAAAATACGGCCACTCACAAACATCTTGTCGTGGTAACCCTGCCTGTGCTCGATGTGGTGCGAAAGACCACGAGAGCAAGGAATGTTCAGCTTCTAAACCGATCTGTGTAAATTGTCAACAAGATCATCCTGCCTACTCCAGAGCATGCCAGCGGTGGAAGGATGAAAAAGAAATACAAAAACTGAAAACAGAGCTGAATATCTCCTACCCAGAGGCCAGAAAACGTATCCAACCAGTAAATAGCGGGAAACCTTCATACGCCCAGAAGGTTTCTGCTAAGTGCACTATCGGGACACAAACTGAGATGACTATTCCACCAAAAGAGTCATTCACCCCGATTGCACGCTATTTATTGAGTTCTCAAAAGCCCACCAAAAAAACACAGTCAGTTGCCACTCCTATATCCGTACCTCCTAGTGCTCCACCACTACCAAAACCAAGTGGTAAAGAGCCTGCAGTAAGAACAGAAACAATGGATGTAGAGAACAAGGAGGTACAGGATGAATCTGTCTTGGAACTCTTTGCGGAGGAAGAAATGGACACGGGACAGCGTCCATTCTTCCCCAAAAAAGATAAATCCAAGACTGACAAAAGTAAGCCCTCAGCACCTCGGAAGCCGCCTGATGGACCCACCAAGCCAAAGTAATGGCTAAATTCCTACAATGGAATTGTCGTGGATTCCGGCGAAATACTGATGACATCAAGGCCCTCCTGCAAAAGCACGAGCCAGTTTGCTTTTGCTTGCAGGAGACTTATCTAAAGGCAAATGATGATCCCACATTGCATAACATCACAATCTTTCGTAAGGATAGAATTGCGGATGGTCCTGCTCATGGAGGAGTGGCTATCCTTGTGGGTAATCAGACCCCAGTTCAGCCCTTGCTAATTACAAACAGCATTGAGGCTGTTGCAATTCGCCTGACAGTGGGATTTTTATTAACTGTGTGCTCTATTTATTTGCCACCTGGGACTGACATCTCCCAGGAAGACCTTGATGATCTTGTATCGCAGTTGCCTCCCCCTTTCTTACTTCTCGGGGATTTTAACGGACATAACACCCTGTGGGGTAGTGCTAACATCAATGGAAGGGGACGGGTCATAGAGCGTATGCTCAATGACAATGACCTTTCCTTTCTAAATACTGGAACAAACACCTTCTTCCACATGCCTACCCGTACCTTTTCTGCCATTGATCTCTCTATCTGCTCCCCTTCTCTACTCCCTTCACTCACTTGGGAAGTGGAGGAGAATCCATTTGGAAGTGATCACTTCCCTGTGATAACCTTGTTACACAGCGGGAGACCATGTCTTCCCTTCAGGTTACCACGGTGGAAGATTGATCAGGCTGACTGGACTGCCTTCCAACATCAGGCAAATTTTGAACTCAGTACGGTCAGTCAGGAGCCGATCAATGATGCAGTAACGTACATCACAGAAATTATCGTCCAAGCAGCTGCGAATACTGTTCCAAAAACATCTACCCGGTTTCCACCATTTCCCAAACCTTGGTGGAATTCCCAATGCACAGCAGCAAAAAAGGCTCAAAACAAAGCGTGGGGGATATTCCGTCGATATCCTACCACGAACAACCTTATAGTGTTTAAACGTGCACGAGCCAAAGCACGCTACATCCGCCGTCAGAGTCAAAGGGAATCGTGGATCCGTTTTACATCATCTATTACCCAGTCTACCAACTCTAAGGTAGTCTGGGATAAAATCCGGAAAATGAAGGGAAAACATACATCCCACCCTACTTCAATCCTAGATTATAATGGATGCGCTATTGCAGATCCAACTGCAATAGCCAACTCTCTTGGGGAAACATTCTCTAAAATCTGTGCAACATCTTATTCCCCAGAGTTCCTGGTCCTGAAACAAAAAATAGAAAAACAGGCACTTAATTTTAAGTGTAAGAGCGACTGTCCCTACAACAGGGAATTCACTATACATGAACTGAAAAGAGCCCTCACTCTTTCCAAAGCAAGTGCTGTCGGACCAGATGGCATCCATTATGATATGATTAAACATCTTTCACCAAAATCTATGGATTATCTGCTCTTTCTGTATAACAGAATCTTTACCGAAGGGCAGTTTCCGGACTCCTGGCGCAAGGCAACCGTTCTTGCCTTCGCTAAGCCAGGAAAGGATCCAAAAGTCACTAGAAATTATCGTCCCATTGCTCTGACTAGCTGTTTGTGCAAAATCCTGGAGAGAATGGTGAATTCTCGTTTAATCTGGTATTTAGAAACCAATGACCTTCTCTCCAACATCCAGTGCGGCTTCCGAAGGAACCGGTCCACTTTGGACCATCTTATTAGACTGGAAACATCCATCCGGGATGCTTTCCTAAAACGTGAACACTTGGTGTCGGTGTTCTTTGACATGGAGAAAGCGTATGACACAACTTGGAGATTTGGCATCTTAAAAGATCTGCACAGCCTAGGCCTTAGAGGGCATCTCCCCGTGTTTATTCAAAACTTTTTAGCCAATCGCTCTTTCCAAGTTCGTGTGGGATCCTCACTCTCTCGCTCCTTTAGCCAAGAGGAGGGAGTACCACAAGGATCAGTATTAAGTGTCACGCTTTTCGCCATCAAAATAAATTCCATCACAGAACAACTTCCTCCAACTGTAAACAGTGCCCTCTATGTTGATGACTTTAGCATTTTTTGTCAGTCATGCAACATGAGGGTTATTGAAAGACAACTGCAGAAAGCCATTGACCGCCTCAACTCCTGGGCACTTGCAAATGGCTTCAGGTTCTCGCCGGAGAAGACCGTTTGCGTACATTTTTGTCGTAAGCGTAATCTTCATCCTGAACCTGAATTAATGCTCGGACAAAATGCTATTCCAGTAGCAGCGGACACAAAATTCTTGGGACTCGTATTTGATAAAAAGTTGACCTTTCTGCACCACATCCGTCAACTTCGCACAAAGTGCACACGCGGGCTTAATATTCTCCGCTCGCTCTCCTCTACATCTTGGGGAGCGGACCGATGCACGCTTCTTCGGCTTTACCGTGCACTTGTGCGATCCAAACTTGATTATGGGTCCCAGGTATATTCTTCAGCCAGAGACAGTGCCCTTCGATGGCTGGATCCTGTCCATCACCAGGCTCTTCGTATCGCTACTGGAGCATATAGAACATCTCCTGTCCAGAGTTTATACGTCGAAGCAAACGAACCACCGTTATCGCTTCGACGTAAGCAGTTGTGTCTAAACTACGCTTTTAAACTGAAATCCCTGCCAGACCATCCTACGTGGCTATCCGTTTTTGAGCCACGATGGGAAAATTTGTACAATACCCGTAAGACTGCTAATCGTCCTTTTGGTATTCGTCTCCAAGAGCTACTCATAGAACTTGATATCAAGGTAGACAAGGTTGCCCAAACACCGAAGCAACCCCTTCCACCCTGGCATGCTCGTATTCCAATATGTGACTTGTCCCTTAAAAATTGGGGAAAGTCGGACACTCCATCATCGGTCTACCTGCAGCTTTATTCAGCACACCGAGCTGAACATTCTGACTTCGCGCCAGTTTACACAGACGGTTCGAAGTCAGAATCATATGTGGGATCTGCTGCTGTCTTTAGGGACACCACTACATCGGAGCAGATTCCCTCTGAATGCAGTATATTTACTGCAGAGCTGCACGCTATTGAGTTAGCTTTGGATCACATCAGTAAATGCCAAAACCAACGGTTCATTTTATATTCTGATTCTCTTAGTGTGTTACAGGCTTTAATAACCGTGAGATTTAATTCTCATCCAGTTCTGTCTAGCATTCAGCAGAAGATTCACTTCCTCCGTGAACGTGAATATGATATCCGCTTCTGCTGGATTCCTAGCCACATTGGGATTAAGGGAAATGATTTGGCTGACACCGCAGCCAAATCAGCAATTCCCAGAAATAATCGCTGCCTGTCAGTCCCCTATACAGACTACAGGCAAAGAATACTCGAGAAAATACACTCCCAATGGCAGGACTCGTGGAATAGACAGACTGGAAATAAACTATATCGTATAAAGCCTGTAATTGAACCGTGGCAGTCCAGTCTGCGCAGGAATCGTAAGGAGGAAGTTGTTCTTGCCCGGACCCGCATAGGACACAGTCATTTAACTCATTCATTTTTGCTGAGGGCTGATGACCCTCCTATGTGTGAGTCTTGTGGCACAGTTTTATCAATTAGACACATTTTAATCGAATGTCCAGTTTTTAGCAGTATCCGTCTTACCGCTTTTAATGATCTGACTGAGCCATATACACTCAGTCAGATTTTATCCGACAATGACAATGTGTCTGCTATTTTTAGATTTTTAAAGTCAATAAATATTTTTACTCGTTTATAAAATTTACATTTTTCTTATATTTCTTGACATAGTGACCTAACTAATTAGGTCACTGAAAGTTTAAATTATTTTATAAATGACATGGTCTTGGCGCATTATAGCCTTAGTAGCTAATGCGCCAATAAAACCAAAACAAAACAAAACAAAAAATTAAGCTTTCGCTATTCTTTTCTAGTAATATTATTACATAAAATAATGTAATAATATTTTTTATATATTTCTTTCAAGCCTGGAATGTCATGGCTCAGACACAAAAATTTTATCCTGTTAAGCCATGAAACATTTAATATAATAATTCAAATATAAATGATGAAACTTACCATTTTGAGTTAAAAAAGTGTTTGGCTTTGATCTATCTCTCTATTCCCAGCCACAATGAATGTACACACAAGTTACACCATGTACTCTCAGAGTATTTCTATTTCTAGAAAATAAACAGTAATAAAAATTAATCCACAGAGCAGGTCTCGTGTGAGTAGGGATGCTATTTAGAAGGTACTAAAAGTAGCAATGGAAAATTCCCAACCAGTGAATTACCCAGATTAATTAAATTTCCTAAGGCCCTCTTATGGTTCATGTTGTAATTGCTAGGTTAAGGAAAGAAATGATTGTCATTATGTTACTTCCAGATGTGTTAATTTCACAAAATTTTTTGAATTTCAGGGACCAGTGGGACCTCCAGGGAAGCCTGGTTTTCCGGTTAGTGTTTCTTTCTTATTCTTTATAATTGTATTGGTGTATTATTTATATATATATATATAAAAAAATAAATAAATATATATATATATGTATTTATTTTTTTTATAATTATATGTATATATAATTTTTTTTTATTTTGGGTGGGAGGCATTTCAGGCATTAAGGTCTAATAGCAATTTGTGCCCTAGTAGTTGTCAGTTCGCCTATTGATCTATGTTCAAAAATTAAAATTAAATAAAATAAAGGAATATAAAAAGTAATTTTTAAAATTAATAGAAATTCTAGAGGAAATAGGAAATTTATTAAAGAATAAAATTAGAGAAGGAAGAGGGAAAAGGGGGATATTAAGAATAAAATTAGGAATAATTACATTCATTCATGTGGCCATTTCTCCGCTACTTCCTCAGGGACTTTGAGTGGACAGATGGCCATAATAAATGAATGTCCTACTAACAGTTTTACTAATTTCGTTATCATATTTAGTTTTAGGTATCCTAATTATAAATTGGCTGAAATTTTAATTTTAGATTGTTATTAACAGCAAACTGGGATTGGGATCCAAAGCCCAACAGCATTAGTATAAAGTACAAAGGTATTTACCTGCAATCATTATGGATGGTGATTAGGTATGAGAAAGGACTTAGATCATCCCTGGTAGTGAATTTATAGGTGGTTAGGCACCATCTGGTCTATTTTGCATGTCTGGTGATAATTATAATTGATTGATCTATTTAATTAGGACTATATGTTCCCAATTTGTAGGTATTAAGTTCTACATTTGTAATAGTTTATTTGGGTTAGAGGTAAATACATATAGGAATAAATTATATATATACATTTTACTACAACTTTAATCTAAATTTTAATACTATATTAGAGATGTTATCCACTGTACAAGGACTGGTATAGCCCTTCTACAGCATAACAGCTAACTTATGCCTAGTAAGATAACTATTTACATGTTTATATCCTCTCACATTAGTGATTTTTAACCTTACGGTGCATTAGAATTTATTTTGACTGTAAACTGGTGGCAGGGTGAAGCATAATGTGTATATTTGATATAGTTTTGCTGTCAATTATATAATTATCCAACTAAATATGCTAGAAAATAGTCTGTTTAGGCTATTATGTGTCTAAGGTAGTGGGATAGGCAGGCAGTTTAATCCAGTCAGAATTAGCCTAAGAATTATTATTATTATCATTATTGTTTTTGTTTTAGGGTTTGAATTTGGACATCCTGGTTACAGTGTAGTCAATCAGTGAGCTTTGTCTGAGTGCAATAAACCAGGGGGTCTAATGGGGGCCAAAAATTGCTCTGTGACACTTTTAGGATTAATGTCAGAGTGATGTTGAATTAAATTGGCTTGATTAGCTGCATTTTAGCATTAGCATTAGTAGAGGCATATGATGCAAGAAAGCAAGCTTATTCAGCATCAGCCAAAAAAAAAAAAAAAAAAAAACACACACCACTCCCATTTCACCCCTCCGTTCGTTCGAAATACCTGTCCAGTTGAGCTTTAAATTTGTTTAGGCTATCAACTTCAACAACAAGTGATGGAAGTCGATTCCACCAACCAACCACCCGCTGGCCAAAGGCAAATTTCCGCACATCTATCCGACATCCGTCCTTCCTCAATTTGAATTTATGCCCTCTAAGGTGATTATTCTGAGCAAGATGAAGAATCCCATTGGCATTGAGCATGCTCAAACCATTCAAAGCCTTATACACCTCTATCAGATCACCTCTCCGGTGCCTAGTCTCCAGACTCTGTAATTTGCAAAACTTAAGCCTTTCTTCGTAAGAGCAACCCTTTGTTCCATTCACTAATCTTGTTGCCCTTCTCTGTACCCGTTCCAGCAGCTTCACATCCTTCCTGAAATGAGGCCTCCAGACCTGTATACAGTACTCAAGATGTGGCCTAACCATTGCCTTATACAAGGGAATAATCACCTCCTTATCCCTGCTAGAAAAATTCCTCTTTATCATTGACAAGACACCATGAGCTACTCTTGCAGCTCGTCTGCACTGCTCAGAGAACTTCATATCTGCCTGCACAATTATCCCCAGGTCCTTTTCATTCTCCACCACTGTCAGTGTAGTACCGCAGAGTTGATACGTTGCTCTGGGGTTACTGTTTCCCATATGTAGTACTTTACATTTGTCAATGTTAAACTTCATTTGCCACCTCTCAGCCCATCTGTTCAACCTTTCCAGATCCTGTTGCAGCAGCATAGCGTCAGTAGTGTCCTTAACAACCCTGCCAACCTTTGTATCATCTGCAAACTTGGACATTAAACTTGATATCCCATCATCAATGTCATTCATAAACACCGAAAACAACAACGGACCCAACACTGAACCCTGAGGAACTCCACTAATAATATTAGTCCACGTTGAGCAGTGTCCATTGATTACCACTCTCTGTCTTCTGCCACTCAACCATCCCCTTATCGGCGCCTCCGTAGCCAGGTGGGAGGGAGCAGCGGTGCGTGGCGCACGCTTCTTGATTGGACCGGGGTTCGAGCCCGTCACCACCAAATACGGAGGATGCGGAAAAGGTCTGGGAATGACCCCCGCATATCCCGGAGCAATATGGCCTTAGTTGCTAATGCTCCTAAAAAACCAAATCACAAAATCACATCCCCTTATCCATAGCAGCAATTTGCCTCCAATGCCACACTGCTCCAATTTGTGCAGCAGTCTTCCATGTGCAACAGTATCAAAAGCCTTTCTAAGATCCAAATATATAATATCAAAGTTATTCCCTGCATCCAGTTCTTTTGTGACTACATCATAGTATCCAATCAAATTGGTCAGGCAAGACCTACCCTTAACAAAACCATGCTGCGTCTGAGCTATAACTGAATTCTTGTCTAGATGATCCTGCAGTGCTTCTTTAACCAGTGCCTCCATTAATTTACCTGGAACAGAAGTTAAACTAAGAGGTCTATAATTACTTGTGTCAGCCTTTGATCCTCCTTTGTGAATTGGGGTTACATTTGCACATCTCCAGTCCATGGGTACCTCCCCTGAGTCCAAAGAAGCTCTCATAATTATGGCCAGGGGCTTGCTTACTTCCTTTGCTGCCTCCTTTAATATAACTGGATAGATCCCATCCACCCCAGGTGCCTTTTTTATGTTTATCCTCAACAATCTCTCCTCCACTTTCCTCTCAGTTATTACAAAATCATCCAGCTCACTGCCAATGTTTACTTTACCTACATCATTCTCCTTCCTGAATAACTCCTCATGCGTGAATGTAGATGCAAAATACTCGTTTAAATTGTTAGCCACCTGAGCAGGATCCTAAACTGTTGAACCATCAATATCCAGTGGACCAATCTGATTCATCCCTTTCCTTCTTGAGTTTAAATATGTAAAGAACTCTTTTCTGTTTTTCTTTGCATCCTTTGCCAAGGATTTTTCGTAGTCTGCCTTTGCCTGCCTAATCTCCTTTGTGACTTGGTTACAGACCAACTTATATCTATCATAGGCATCCATGTCACCCATTAATTTGTATGTATCCCATGCATTTTTCTTCTCTGCCACATGTCTCATTAGTTCATCTGACAACCATTTAGGCCTAAACCTTGAACAATATTTCTTAGTTGGTATGTAAAGCCTGGTAGCCTCCAAGATTAGTTCCTTGAATGCCTCCCATTTTAAGTTTGCTGTTGGTAACATCATCAGTTGGTCCCACTGTATAGAATTTAAATACTGTCTCAGGCCATCATAGTCGCCTTTACGAAAACAAAAACCCTTCCCTTTACCTCTGATGGTAGTTACCTCCTTGAGTAAATCCCAATTCAACACACTGTGATCACTGCCACCTAGTGGTTCATTTACCTGCAGATTCTTAATGCATGAAGAATCACTACTGATAATCAGATCAAGAGTATTGCTCCCTCTTGTTGCCTCACGAACATGCTGATGTAGAAAACAATCATCCAATAAATCCACAAAAGCCTTGCTAGTGTGCAAGTGACCAACCCACAAATTCCAGTCACTATCTGTGAAATTAAAATCCCCCATTATAAGACTCTCTGATTTACTGGCCCACTCTATTTCCTTGTACAATATCTTATTATACTCATCAGAGTCATTAGGCCTATAGCACACTCCTACTCTCAATTTTGATTTCCCTATGCTTATGTCACACCAAACTGACTCGACACTGCCCTGTCCATCGGTGTCAACTGGCTTCACTTCCTTGGACTTTATGTGTTTCTTAATTAATAGCATAACCCCTCCTCCCCTCCTGTCCTGTCTATCCTTTCTATACACATTGTATTCCCCAAATTCCAGTTCTGCATTACTTATATCTGTGTGACACCACGTCTCTGATATCCCAACAATATCTGCCTTTGATGTTTTGAGCAATACCTGAAATTCATCAAATTTATTTACCAAACTCCTAGCATTGGTGTACACGCAGGTATACATGCACCTGTTTCTATTCTTAGCTACCCTAACACAACCCATGTGTTTACTTGTACCGCAATGACTCCCAGCAGTCTCTGAAATATCCTGCATCTTGTTTTTCAGGCTTCTGCTCATTTCAATAGAAGCAGTGCAAGAATCACTTCCACCTCTGCCAGTGGCTACTGTTAATCTATTAGTCCTTGTATCCCCCCCCCCCCAACTAGCAGTTTTCCGACCCACCTAACACTGCCTCGACAGCATCAGCAAAAATTCTTGCACCCTTTCTATTTAAGTGTATCCCATCCCTGTAGAAGCAATCTCTCCTGTTAACAAGTACAGTCCAGGCTGAAAATAATTCTACCCCTTGAGCCTTGCACGATCCATAGAATCTGATAAATTTAACTGGCATTTTCTTCTTGATTAAATTGGCTTTTAGTTTTATTAATGCATCCAGCATATTTCCCTGGTTATTATAGATATACATTATTCTATTGGTTTAATTTCTAATTACATTGCCATGTGTCCGTTTTGCTAAATTTGTCTCCCAGTTTGTAAGTTTAATGGCTTGTAAGTTGAAGTGGTCTCTTTTGTCAAAGTGCCAGGTATAGACTTTTTTATTATTATTTATTTATTTTTATTATTTTATTATTATTTTTAGCTATATGGTGCAAGGAAGCCTGAGGCTTATGCTGCACCAGCCAAAAAAAAAAATTCATTCCCGAGTAACCCTGAGAGAGAGAGAGAGAGAGAGAGAGAGAGAGAGAGAGAGAGAGAGAGAGAGAGAGAGAGAGAGAGAGACAAAAGTAGAAGGAAATCACCAAGAAAGAGAAGAATGATGATATCCAGCTCAGGACCCTGGGTGTGCCAAGCCCATACTCACCAGATGTGTGAGCCCTGTAAGAAAAACATTTATAATGTTGAGACGGGCTTATGGAAAACGTTACTGAGGAAAACCTTAGTTTCATAATACAAAACCTTAGTATTATGGATTTAAAGGTGTATTATCTATATATATATGATAATACATCTTTAAAATATTTGACTAATTGTATAATAATGCTGAATTGAAGTTGTGGATTTTAGAATTTTTCAGTTATAAACAAAATGGCATGCATTTGGACCACACAAGTCAGACACTACTTTGTTAACATTTCGAATAATGAATATATTTATTTAATTAATATTTCCCTTAAATCATCAACTATTCTACTATTTTATCTATGGAGATACTGAGAAAATGGGCTGTGTTACAGATTGCCACTGATATGTACAGTCATGAATCTTGTAATGTCAAAGTAAATATGAAAATGTGACAGATTTCCAAATTCAACCAATAGCAGTTTCAACTCTGATCAGTTGTTCTGTTCACACTAAAACTAAGAACTGTAGATAATAAGGTTTGGTATGATGTGAATGTGAAAACGTGGTGGTTTTAATTTGTAATGGTTTCTGTTGGCTTTGTGAAAATTTCCAGTTATTATATAAGTTTCAAATGAAATAATTAATTTTAAAATTAACTTATTAGCATTAGTAGTAAAGGCATATGATGCAAGAAAGCAAGCTTATACAGCATCAACCAAAAAAAAAACCCTTCTCATTTCACCCATCCACTCGCTCCAAATGTTTGTATAGTTCTGCTTTGAATCTATTTAAGCTATCAATTTCTACAACGACAGATGGAAGTTTGTTCCAGCAATCAATCACCCACTGGCTAAGGACAAACTTCTGCACATCTATCCTACAACTGTCTTTTCTCAATTTCAATTTATGCCCTCTCAGGTGATTATTCTGAGCAAGAGGAAGAATCCCATCAGCATTGAGCATGCTCAAACCATTGAAGTCCTTATACATCTCAATCAGATCACCTCGCAGGTACCTAGTCTTCAGACACTGTAATTTTCAAAACTTAAGCCTTTCTTCGTAAGAGCAACCCTTTGTTCCATTCACTAATCTTGTTGCCCTTCTCTGTACTCTTTCCAGCAGCTCTACATCCTTCTTAAAATTAGGCCTCCAGACCTGTATACAGTACTAAGGCATGTCCTGACCATTGACTTATACAAGGGGATAATCACCTCTTTATCCCTGCTAGAAAACTTCCTGTGTATCATTGACAAGACACCATGAGCTGCTCTTGCCGACTCTCTGCACTGCTCAGAAAACTTCATATCTGACTCCACAATTACCACATAATTGATACATTACTCTAGGGTTACTGCTTTCCATATGCAGTACTTTACATTTGTCAATGTTAAACTTCAGTTGCCACCTCTCAGGCCATCTTCTCAACTTTTCTAGATCTTGTTGCAGTAGCATACTGTCATTAACAAACCTGCCGACCTTTGTATCGTCTGTAAACTGAGATATTAAGCCTGATATACCACCATCATTAATAAATACAGAAAACAACAATGGACCCAACACTGAATCCTAGGGAACTCCACTAATAACATTATTCCACGAAGAGCAGTGTTCATTGATTACTACTTTCTGTCTTTTCCCACTCAACCATCCTTTTATCTACAGCAGCAATTTTCCTCCAGTGCCACACTGCTCCAATTTGTGTGGAAACCTTCCATCCATGTGCAACAGTATCAAAAGCCTTTCTAAGATCCAAATATACGATATCAAAATTATTCTTTGCATCCAGTTCCTTTGTGACCATATCATAGTATCCAATCAAAATGGTCAGACAAGACTTCCCCCAAATAAATCCATGCTGTGTCCGAACTATAACTGAAGTCTTGTCTAGATGATCCTGCAGTGCTTCTTTAACCAGTGCCTCCATTAATTTCCATGGAATAGAAGTTAAACTAACAGGTCTGTAATTACTTGTCGCCCTTTGGTCATCCTTTGTGAATTGGGACCACATTTGCACTTCTTCAGTTCATGGGTACCTTAATTATGGCTTAATTATGGCTAATTATGATTTTAAACTATATGAACTTCTGGTATCAGAACTTCCTATTTGAAGATAGATTATTTCGATGAAAAAAAATATAGTTAAAGTCCAACCAACACCTGATTTTATTCTATCAAAACTTATTGAAGAAAAATACAAATAGATCAAACATTTCTAAATTAGCAAGTGTAAAAGAATTGACCGAATAATAGGAAATGCACAAAAAAACAGACTGCATTTTTGGAACTGCCTGCTGTTTGAATCTGATAGAAATTCTGCTTGGACAAATCTTGGATAGTTGCAATTTACACTTTATCAAAAGTCATGGGTGTTCATGAAAATTCATTATTCTAAATTAACATTTTTTTTTTTTTTGTCATACTTTGGAAAGGTAAAACTGAAATAAGTGAACAACCAAAGTTATTTTACCTCTTCATGTTGAGAAAGTAATTGACAACAGGAGAAAGTTTTAAAAACATCTATAATTGACTATTTTCTTGAAGGATTTGCATTTAGAAGTGCTGACTAAAGTAATACTTCAAACAGTGTGGAAATTACTTATGACTTCTTTACTACATTGCATACTGTAGTCCTCTGCTTCAGAACCATTTAAAGTTACGTCTATATTTAACACTTTCACAGTGTCGAAGCATATAAGCATACAGGGTACCATTATGTGCCATGCATAAGTGTTATGGCACAGCACCCAATGTGCCCTGATGCATATAGGGAGTCTTAAGCAGTCAGTATACAAGTGATGTAAAAGCAAAGGCACATGAAATGAACTTATTGATTCTGTTGGCACACTAGTTTAACCCTGGCTATTAGCATCAAGAGTACAATTTTGTTTATAGCTCGGTACACATTTTTATTTGTTTTTGATGTGAAAACATCTGTGGTGGCACTAGAGTAAAATCGATTGGTAATGAAATTTGTAATGTCAATGACACAATTGATTGGTAACGAAATTTTCTTGTAACAGAAATATCGCAATTGATTAGTAACAAAGAAAACTGACCGTTTAGATGTTTTAGATTGCATCATTTAAAATCTAACAGCCACCTAATAGGAAGTGACGCAAGTTACGTCACTTCCTATTAGGTGGCTGTTAGATTTTAAATTATGCAAATGACGTCATTTCCTAAATGGCACTAATGATGCCTACTCTGTCACAAACATTGATTTGGTAGGGTAAGTAGTTGATTCAGTAGAGTAAATTCATACTAAGATACAGAAATTATGTCACTTCCTAAAGGGTGTTAACTCAGTCACTAACGTTAATTCGGTAGAGTAAGCAGTGGGTATTAATATTATGCAAGAATAAAAGCTTTAAAGCCACAGAAGAAGCCTCTCGTGTCAAAAAGGAATGAGTTCAAAGACACGGAGAATGACAAAAATGCAGATTTTATTAAAGAATATTCTTTCACACAAGACTATTTCATTGCTTAAAATTTAAATGGCCGTGATTCAAGAATGCAGCAATAAAACAATCACTTCAACAAATAATAACTTTTTGCAGTAGTTTTTGGTTATGACATCATACTAGTCTACAAATAGATTTCGGTAACTATTAAATTGTAAAAATACCTATAAGTATTTCGAAGATGGCTAAAACTCCAGCTGAGCGAAATCGAGAGAAGTATGCAAGAATAAAAGCTTCAAATTCACAGAAAAAGCTTCCCATGTCGACAAAAGAATGGTTCAAAAACATAGAGAACGAAAATAAATGCAGAGTTTAATAAAATCTGCTTCTCAAGATTTTGATAAACATCAACCTTCTGCATCGACTTCTCATCAAGAAGCTGGACCATTGACATCATGAAATTATATTCAAGAACTTCCTGAAGATTTCGATCCAGAAGATTTGAGTTCAAATGAATTCCCTGAGGATTTTCAATTGATTCCTGAACCAGCTAGACAGAGTATACTGCAACAACCAGCTTTGACTTTGAGGGAACTGCTAGAATGAAGGCTCGTCGGTTTGCTATGGCTAGAGAAATTGATTTAAAACAATTTCCTACTGAACAATTTTGTTTGTTATTTGGGAGCATTAGCAACTAAGGCCATATTGCTCCTGGGATATGCGGTGGTCATTCCCTGACCTTTCCACATTCTCCATATTTGGTGGGCACGGGCTCGAATCAAGAAGCACATACTGCTGCTCCTGCCCACCTGGCTACGGAGGCGCCTAATTGATTTAGAAGAAGTACAAGTGTTTCGTTGAATAACAAAAGATTGATCTCAGCTAAACGAAATCATTTTCCACTAATACTAGCTTATGCTATTACCATCCATAAATCTCAGGGAGATACTTTCGATTCTGTAGTTTATGAATACACAAAATGTCACGAACAACAACTAGTTTATGTTGCATTATCTCGAGTTACCAATATCAATGTTCTTTACTTTATTGCCACAAATGGAGAAAAGAAATTTTATAATGGACTGAGAAATGCTACATCCACTCTTGTACATCATGCCAAAATGACCAGGCAGTCAAGTAATCCTCTATTTACCATGCAAGTTTATCAGTAAACGTTATACGAGTTCATCAGTAAATGACAAGTTCTTTCCATTCTAATGTTAAATTTTCAAAGTTTACGTGCTCACAGTGATGGTCTCACTGATGCAGTCACAAAACAATCCAATTTACTTCTACTTTCTGAAACATGGCTAAATAACAAAGAAGAGGTAAGAGAGTTTGCTGACGGTAGGCTGGTGGTAGCCAGATGTGTTCAAATCCACTAAGTGAACTTTTTTCTTTATTGATTTGAAATTATTGTTTTTGTATAACTTTTGATTTAAATTTGGTAGTATGGTTGTTTAGTGATTTGCTGATTAAATTGGTTTATTTATCTTTTACTCGGCCTTGTAATTGCGTAGAAAACCACAGTCGATTTCTGCCGGCATTGTATTGAAAGTAGCATTCGAATCTTCCGCCATCGTTTTCGTATCAATACAGCAGATACTGGTAGTGTCTACGTAATTTGTAGCAGCATAATCAGTATCAGCAGAGGATTATAAATCATAAATTATAGCACTACTTACGTGGTTAGTAATTCAACTTGTCACGTTATTTGGTTTTTTTTTTTTAGGAGCATTAGCAGCTAAGGCCATATTGCTCCCTGATATGCGGTGGTCATTCCCTGACCTTTCTGCATCCTCCATATTTGGTGGTGATGGGCTCGAATCCCGGTCTAATCAAGAAGCATGTGCTACACACTGCTGCTCCTGCCCACCTGGCTATGGAGGCGCCAACTTGTCACGTAGATCGTAACGTACAATAGTAGTATTCATAGAGCTTTTAGAATCAGTGATTTGGCAGAGATAGGTAGCAGAGAGTTCGAACTGTGTGGATGGAAATAGATAGTTAAATTTGTTATCTGTTATAACTATTTAGATTTTACAAATGCAATTTTTTAACTAATAAAAAATTTTCAACTTAGAATTTTCAAAAGTAACATTATAAATTAGTACATATAGCTTGATAGGAGATATGAAATTCATGTAGAGTGTAGAGTGTGTTTAGTGTCAAACAGCACCAGGGGTTTTCCCCCATCTTCACATAGTATACATTGTAGGTGTGAAACAGAACACTGTCAATGCCAGAGGTTTAAAAGTGTGTGGATCTTGTATATGTGTAGTGTCGTGTACCGTTGTTCCTCTGGTTATTTGGCTGCTGGGCCCCTAATGGGACCCAACATTGCTCACACTCCACCCCGTGGAGGCAGACCAGGTACACGACTATTATAGTTATTTACTCTGGCAGGTCCTGCCACCTAATTTCCTGAGGTTTCAGTGGCTAGGACCTTAAAAAATAAAAATAAATAAATAATAAAAAAAAAAAAAAAACACGCTATAGATAGGGGTCAGCCAAAAGGAGTACTAGTTATGCGATTTGAGGTCATTAAGTTTTTGGGTGTAGGGCTCAAGCAATTTAACAATGATTCGAAATGCTAGCAGTTAGAAGGGGGAGGGGAGACTGAAGGCTGGGGGGAAAAGACAGAGATATGGGGTCCATAGAGAAGATGACCCCCAAATCAGTGGAGCAGACCTGCCCCACCAGAGCAGAAAGAGGGGTGGCGTTACATGAAATTCATGTAACGTAACACGGAGATAAAACTCGATACTGAAATACACACACACACGTAGGTAGCCCTTGTTTTGCACTGGTCCGATTTCTGCCAATTCGCAATAGCGCCGATCACTAACCACAACAGCATTTTTATTTTTATTTATTTATTTTTGCAATTTTTTTTATAAATTGAAATTTTAAAATTGTCAGACAAAATTTATCGGCACCATACTGTGCTATGTATCATGCACCGTTCATCTGATTTAGGACAATCTGAGCCAATCAGCAATTAGCACATCCGTATAAGAGACGTGAAAGATTCCTGCCCTCAAAGTAGCCACTCGTGGATGGGGGTGGCAAACTTCAGTGAAGTGAAGCATTCCGTTGGTTGTTGTTTACGCTATTTACACGTGTTGGAAATTTATTATGCTGCTAACATTTTTTTTATTAATTGTGCTATTAATAAATTAAATAATAATAGTGATAGTCATGTGCAGTTTTTACCAATCGTGTTATAAAGTTTTTAATTTAATAGAATAAAGAGATGCCATGTCTGGTAAAAGTAGTTCATTGAATCCTAGTGCAATATTCGGAGGATGGAATCTGGTGAAAGCCGCTCTAATGTGCGTAGGGCTATGAATATATGTCCATCAGCTATTACGACAACTATGAAGGATGCTAATAAAATAAAACAATCAATGAAAATTGGTAGGTAAAATTTTTGGTGCCAGAAACCTAACCCTGTGATTTCCGATTGACTCCATTATATAAAGGGTTCCATTTGTGCCTGTTCCCCCCAGGAACCTAATCCTGACGTAAATCGAGGGCTACCTGTATATATATAGTGTTATAAGTGCATTGAGATATAAGTTTAGTGTTAAATTTTTGTATTGAAATTGAATCAAAATCATTTGCATTAGCATTAGTAGAGGCATATGATGCAAGAAAGCAAGCTTATGCAGTATCAGCAATAAAAAAAAAAAAAAAAAAAAAAACCCCACTCCCATTTCACCCTTCCGTTCGTTCAAAATACCTGTCCAGCTGAGCCTTGAATTTATTTAGGCTATCAACTTCCACAACAAGGGATGGAAGTCTGTTCCACCAACCAACTACCCGCTGGCTAAAGGCAAATTTCCACACATCTGTCTTTCCTCAATTTGAATTTATGCCCTCTCAGGTTATTATTCTGAGCAAGATGAAAAATCCCATCAGCATTGAGCATGCTCAAACCATTCAAGGCTTTATACACCTCTGTCAGATCACCTCGCTGGTGCCTAGTCTCCAGACACTGTAATTTGCAAAACTTAAGCCTTTCTTCGTAAGAGCAACACTTTGGTCCATTCACTAATCTTGTTGCCCTTCTCTGTACTTGTTCCAGCAGCTTTACATCCTTCTTGAAATGAGGCCTCCAGACTTGTATAAAGTACCCAAGGTGTGGCCTTATACAAGGGAATAATCACCTCCTTATCCCTACTAGAAAAATTCCTGTATATCATTGACAAGACACCATGAGCTACTCTTGCAGCCCATCTGCACTGCTCAGAAAACTTCATATCTGCCTGCACAATTATCCCCAGGTCCTTTTCATTCTCTACCACTGTCAGTGTAGTACCACGGAGTTGATACGTTGCTCTGGGGTTACTGTTTCCCATATGTAGTACTTTACATTTGTCAATGTTAAGCTTCATTTGCCACCTCTCAGCCCATCTGCTCAACCTTTCTAGATCCTGTTGCAGCAGCATAGCATCAGTAGTGTCCTTAACAACCCTGCCAACCTTTGTATCATCTGCCAGAGCAGCAAAGCAAAAGGCTCAAGTTAATGGGAGTGCTGCGCTCAGGGGAGAACTGAGGGGGGGGAATTGGTTGTCCTCTGAATCACAGCCTTTTGAAATGTACTGCTTGTTTGATGTTTCTGGAGCAATTAGGAAC
Organism: Mastigoproctus giganteus; assembly: GCF_048544385.1. Lineage (NCBI taxonomy): Eukaryota > Metazoa > Arthropoda > Arachnida > Uropygi > Thelyphonidae > Mastigoproctus > Mastigoproctus giganteus. Next base: position 81,730,908 of record NC_143582.1, read on the forward strand.
AGGACAGGATATTGCCTAGGGGATTGTGTGTGTGCGACATAAGGAGTGTGAGGAAATCAGGTGCCAGTTCATCATTCTTATGGTCCTATATGAGAGCTTGAAGGACAGGGTGGATGCCCTTGAAGGATTTAAATTGAGGGGTCCATCAGACTCTCAACTGCCCACATCAATACCAGAGCTTGCACTTGAACATCACGCAAAACAGCGGAAACTCCCAATGCAGAATGCACTAGTCCCACAGGAACTAGTTTTTGATGACTCTATTGTCAGGAAAACAGGGAATATATTGTGCAAAAAGGATAGGTGGAACAGGACTAGGCAATATCTGCCAGGGGAAAAGGTTGATGATGTTGTAGAGCAGATATCATCTTTTAAGGGCACAAAAGGTGATATTTTTGTACACGTCGGCACTAATGATATTAAGAGTAGGAGACCGGCTGAATTAAAAGTTCAGGTCAATTTTGAAAAAAAGCTGTGAGTTAGGGTTGAATTTGAAAGTGTCTGCAATTCTACTGAGACACAATAGGAGGGAGTATATGATGAGATCCTTGTCAATCAATTTGGCTCTGGAGAGATTATGCAAGACTCAAGGGGTAGAAGTTTTCTCAGCCTGGTATGTGCTTGTTAACAGGAGAGACTGCTTCTACAAGGATATGATACACTTAAATAGAAAGGGTGCAAGAATATTTGCTGATGCCATCGAGACAGTGTTAGGCGGGTCAGAAAACTGCTAGCTTAGGGAGTTACACAGACTAATAGATTAATAGTAGCGCTGGCAGAGGTGAAAGTGATTCTTGCACTGCTTTTATTGGAATGAGCAGCAGCCTGGAAAACTAGGTGCATGGGATTTCAGAGACTGTTGGTAGTCATTGTGGAACAAGTAAATACATGGGCTGTGTAAGGGTAGTTAAGAATAGGAACAGGTGCATATATATTTGCATGTACACCAATGCTAGGAGTTTGGTATATAAATTTAATGAATTTGAGATGTTGATCAAAACATCAAAAGCAGATATTGTTGGGATATCAGAGACGTGGTGTCACACAGAAATGAGGAATGCAGAAATGGAATTTGGGGAGTACAATGTGTTTAGGAAGGATAGACAGGATAGGAAGGGACAAGGGATTATGCTATTAGTTAAAAAAAAGGCATAAGATCCAAGGAAGTATAGCTAGTCAAAATGGGTTGACAGAGCAGTGTCGAGTAAGTTGGTGTGACATAAATACTGGGAAAGCAAAATTGAGAGTATGAATGTGTTCTAGGCCTAATGACTCTGATGAGTATAATAAACAACTGTACAGAGAAATAGAGTGGGCCAGTAAATCAGATTGTCTTATAATGAGGGATTTTAATTTCCCAGATATTGACTGGAATTTGTGGTTGGTCACTTACACACTAGCAAGGCTTTTGTGGATTTATTGGATGATTCTTTTCTACAGCAGCATGTTCGGGTAGTGTTGCCAGGCCCTACATTTTTCCTGTGAGCTTTACGTATTTTTGGTTGATTTTACTGTTTACATTTTAAATTTGCCTGTAAGTAGTTTCTTCCCTTTTTTTTTTTCTTTTTATGATGAAAATTATGTTTTAAACATCCCAGTAAATATAGTTAAAAGTTGGTTGATAACACAACCCTCAGAAGACTCTGCAACTATTCAAAAACTGTTGGCAACAATGTTTTTTCAACAGTTGCCTACCATCGTAGAGTAATACTCTCTGCCTACCATTAAAAAGGCAGAAGAAGGAAGAGGTCACAGAACATTGTGTACGAATTGTATGAAGAGTTTTGTGAGAATAGGTTGAAGTTGCAGGGTATAGAAAGTGATGTGCACAAGTGGCTTGATTTTTTTTCCAAAGTTCCTAAATAAAATGTACCCAATATCAGTAGAATAGTAGGATATTTGTTAATTATTCCTGGCTCAAATGCCATAGTAGAAAGGGTGTTTTTGTTATTTAAATTGAAGTGGACAGATGTCAGAAACAGAAGTCACCGAGAATTAATCAAGGCAGAGTTGCAGATTGCAATGAATTTCTCTTTTACATGTAAAGTTCACGAGTTCCTTCAATGTGTAAATCAGGATAAACAATTGTTATAAAGGGTAAAATGTCAAAATAAGTACAATTAAAATATCAGACAATTTGAATTTTCTTGTATTTTTTAAAACTAATTTTATTGACAAAAATCTTCCTTTTGTTTTCTTTTTTTTTTTAGGAAAACCTGACAGCCCTATGTTCGGGAAGGAACTGATTATCAGTAGTGGTTTGATTATCACTACTGATAATCAGAGGGATCTGATTATCAGATCCTTCTGAACCACTAGGTGGCAATAATCACATTGCCACCTAGTGGTAAGGAAAGGAACCACTAGGTGGCAATGATCACAGTGTGCTGAAGAAGTAACTACCATCAGGGGTAAAGAGAAGGGTTTTTGCTTTCACAAAAGTGACTATATTGGTCTGAGACAGTATTTAAATTCTATTCGGTGGGACCAACTGATGATGTTATCAACAGCAAATTCAAAATGGGAAGCATTCAAAGAATGCTTCCCATTTTGAATGGGAAGCATTCAAAGAATTAATCTTGGAAGCTACTAGGCTTTTTATACCAACTAAGGAATATTGTTCATGGTTTAGGCCTAAATGGATGTCAGATGAACTAAAGAGATTAGGGTTGAAATTGAAAGTGTCTGCAATTCTGCCCAGACACGATAGGAGGGAGTATATGATGAGAGCCCTGTCAATCAATTCGGCCCTGGAAAGATTGTGCAGGGCTCAAGGGGTAGAATTTTTTTCAGCCTGGTCTGTACTTGTTAACAGGAGAGACTGCTTCTACAGGGATGGGATACACTTAAATAGAAAGGGTGCAAGAATGTTTGCTGATGCTATCGAGGCAATGTTAGGTGGGTCGGAAAACTGCTAGATTGGGGGGATACAAGGACTAATAGATTAACAGTAGCCACTGGCAGAGGTGAAAGTGATTCTTGCACTGCTTCTATTGGAATGAGCCGCAGCCTGGAAAATAAGATGCAGGATATTTCAGAGACTGCTGGGAATCATTGGGGTACAAGTAAACACATGGGTTGTGTTAGGGTAGCTAAGAAAAAGAACAGGTGCATGTATACTTGTGTGTACACCAATGCTAGGAGTTTAGTAAATAAATTTGATGAATTTGAGGTATTGCTCAAAACATCAAAGGCAGATATTGTGGGGATTTCAGAGACGTGGTGTCACACAGATATAAGAAATGCAGAACTGGAATTTGGGGAGTACAATGTCTACAGAAAGGATAGACAGGATAGGAAGGGAGGAGGGGTTATGCTATTAGTTAAAAAACACATAAAATCCAAGGAAGTGAAGCCAGTCGACATCGCTGGACAGTGCAGTGTCGAGTCAGTTTGGTGTGACATAAGCATTGGGAGATCAAAATTGAGAGTAGGAGTGTGCTATAGGCCTAATGACTCTGATGAGTATAATAAGAAACTGTTCGGAGAAATAGAGTGGGCCAGTAAATCAGAGAGTCTTATAATGGGGGATTTTAATTTCCCAGATATTGACTGGAATTTGGGGGCTGGTCACTCACACAGTAGCAAGGCTTTTGTGGATTTATTGGATGATTGTTTTCTACATCAGCATGTTCGGGAGGCAACTAGAGGGAGTAATACTCTTGATTTGATTATCAGTAGTGATTCTTCATGCATTAAGAATCTGCAGATAAATGAACCACTTGGTGGCAGTGATCACAGTGTGCTGAAGTGGGAGTTACTCAAAGAGGTAACTACCATTAGGGGTAAAGGGAAGGGGTATTGCTTTCGTAAAGGCGACTACAATGGACTGAGACAGTATTTAAATTCTATACAGTGGGATCAACTGATGATATTGCCAACAGCAAATTCAAAATGGGAAGCATTCAAAGAACTTATTGTGGAAGCTACTAGGCTTTACATACCAACTAAGAAATATTGTTCAAGGTTTAGGCCTAAATGGTTGTCAGATGAACTAATGAGACATGTGGCAGAGAAGAAAAATGCATGGGATACATATAAATTAATGGGTGACATGGAAGCCTATGATAGATACAAGTTGATCTGTAACCAAGTTACAAAGGAGGTTAGGCAGGCGAAGGCAGATTACGAGAGATCCTTGGCAAGGGATGCGAAGAAAAACAGCAAAGAGTTCTTTACTTATGTAAACTCTAGAAGGAAGGGGATGAATCAGATTGGTCCACTTGAGATCGATGGGTCAACTGTTGATGACCCTGCTCGGGTAGCTAACAAACTAAATGAATATTTTGCATCGACATTCACACATGAGGAGTTATTCAGCGAGGGGAATGCCAGAGGTGTATTCAACTCTAGCAGTAAGCTAGAGAATCTTGTAATAACTGAGAGCAAAGTGGAGGAGAAAATGTTGAAGATAAACACAAGAAAGGCACCTGGGGTGGATGGGATCTATCCAGTTATATTAAAGGAGGCAGCAAAGGAGGTAAGCAAACCCTTAGCCATAATTATGAGAGCTTCCTTGGACTCAGGGGAGGTACCCATTGACTGGAGATGTGCAAATGTGACCCCAATTCACAAAGGGGGATCAAAGGCTGACACAAGTAATTATAGACCTGTGAGTTTAACTTCTGTTCCCGGAAAATTAATGGAGGCACTGGTGAAAGAAGCACTGCAGGATCATCTAGACAAGACTTCAGTTATAGCTAGGACACAGCATGGTTTTGTTAAGGGGAAGTCTTGCCTGACCAATTTGATTGGATACTATGATGCAGTCACAAAAGAACTGGATGCAGGGAATAACTTTGATATTATATACTTGGATCTTAGAAAGGCTTTTGATACTGTTGCACATGGAAGACTGCTGCACAAATTGGAGCAGTGTGGCATTGGAGGCAAGTTGCTGCTATGGATAAAGGGGTGGTTGAGGGGGAGAAGACAGAGAGTGGTAATCAATGGACACTGCTCATCGTGGACTAATGTTATTAGTGGAGTCCCTCAGGGTTCAGTATTGGGGCCTTTATTGTTTTCTGTATTTATAAATGATATTGATGATGGTATATCAGGCTTAATGTCCAAGTTTGCAGACGATACGAAGGTTGGCAGGGTTGTCAAGGACACTACTGACACTATGCTGCTGCAACAGGATTTGGAAAGGTTGAGCAGATGGGCTTCGAGGTGGCAAATGAAGTTTAACATTGACAAATGTAAAGTACTACATATGGGAAACAGCAACCCCAGAGCAACGTATCAACTCTGTGGTACTACACTGACAGTGGTAGAGAATGAAAGGGACCTGGGGGTGGTGGTGCAGGCAGATATGAAGTTCTCTGAGCAGTGCAGACGAGCTGCAAGAGTAGCTCATGGTGTATTGTCAATGATATATAGGAATTTTTCTAGCAGGGATAAGGAGGTGATTATTCCCTTGTATAAGGCAATGGTCAGGCCACACCTAGAGTACTGTATACAGGCCTGGAGGCCTCATTTCAGGAAGGATGTAGAGCTGCTGGAACGAGTACAGAGAAGGGCAACTAGATTGGTGAATGGGACAAAGGGGTTCTCTTACGAAGAAAGGCTTAAGTTTTGCAAATTACAGTGTCTGGAAACTAGGTACCAGCGGGGTGATCTGATAGAGGTGTACAAAGCCTTGAATGGTTTGAGCATGCTCAATGCTGATGGGATTCTTCCTCTAGCTCAGAAAAATCACCTGAGAGGGCATAAATTCAAATTGAGGAAAGACAGATGTAGGATAGATGTGCGGAAATTTGCCTTTAGCCAGCGGGTGGTTGGTGGGTGGAACAGACTTCCATCCCTTGTCGTGGAAGTTGATAGCCTAAATAAGTTTAAGGCTCAGCTGGACAGGTATTTTGAACGAACAGAGGGGTGAAGTGGAAGTGGGTTTTTTTTTTTTTTTTTTTGGCTGATGCTGCATAAGCTTGCTTTCTTGCATCAAATGCCTCTACTAATGCTAATGCTAATGCTAATGCTAATGCTAATGGGCTGTGTAAGGGTAGTTAAGAATAGGAACAGGTGCATATATATTTGCATGTACACCAATGCTAGGAGTTTGGTATATAAATTTAATGAATTTGAGATGTTGATCAAAACATCAAAAGCAGATATTGTTGGGATATCAGAGACGTGGTGTCACACAGAAATGAGGAATGCAGAAATGGAATTTGGGGAGTACAATGTGTTTAGGAAGGATAGACAGGATAGGAAGGGACAAGGGATTATGCTATTAGTTAAAAAAAAGGCATAAGATCCAAGGAAGTATAGCTAGTCAAAATGGGTTGACAGAGCAGTGTCGAGTAAGTTGGTGTGACATAAATACTGGGAAAGCAAAATTGAGAGTATGAATGTGTTCTAGGCCTAATGACTCTGATGAGTATAATAAACAACTGTACAGAGAAATAGAGTGGGCCAGTAAATCAGATTGTCTTATAATGAGGGATTTTAATTTCCCAGATATTGACTGGAATTTGTGGTTGGTCACTTACACACTAGCAAGGCTTTTGTGGATTTATTGGATGATTCTTTTCTACAGCAGCATGTTCGGGTAGTGTTGCCAGGCCCTACATTTTTCCTGTGAGCTTTACGTATTTTTGGTTGATTTTACTGTTTACATTTTAAATTTGCCTGTAAGTAGTTTCTTCCCTTTTTTTTTTTCTTTTTATGATGAAAATTATGTTTTAAACATCCCAGTAAATATAGTTAAAAGTTGGTTGATAACACAACCCTCAGAAGACTCTGCAACTATTCAAAAACTGTTGGCAACAATGTTTTTTCAACAGTTGCCTACCATCGTAGAGTAATACTCTCTGCCTACCATTAAAAAGGCAGAAGAAGGAAGAGGTCACAGAACATTGTGTACGAATTGTATGAAGAGTTTTGTGAGAATAGGTTGAAGTTGCAGGGTATAGAAAGTGATGTGCACAAGTGGCTTGATTTTTTTTCCAAAGTTCCTAAATAAAATGTACCCAATATCAGTAGAATAGTAGGATATTTGTTAATTATTCCTGGCTCAAATGCCATAGTAGAAAGGGTGTTTTTGTTATTTAAATTGAAGTGGACAGATGTCAGAAACAGAAGTCACCGAGAATTAATCAAGGCAGAGTTGCAGATTGCAATGAATTTCTCTTTTACATGTAAAGTTCACGAGTTCCTTCAATGTGTAAATCAGGATAAACAATTGTTATAAAGGGTAAAATGTCAAAATAAGTACAATTAAAATATCAGACAATTTGAATTTTCTTGTATTTTTTAAAACTAATTTTATTGACAAAAATCTTCCTTTTGTTTTCTTTTTTTTTTTAGGAAAACCTGACAGCCCTATGTTCGGGAAGGAACTGATTATCAGTAGTGGTTTGATTATCACTACTGATAATCAGAGGGATCTGATTATCAGATCCTTCTGAACCACTAGGTGGCAATAATCACATTGCCACCTAGTGGTAAGGAAAGGAACCACTAGGTGGCAATGATCACAGTGTGCTGAAGAAGTAACTACCATCAGGGGTAAAGAGAAGGGTTTTTGCTTTCACAAAAGTGACTATATTGGTCTGAGACAGTATTTAAATTCTATTCGGTGGGACCAACTGATGATGTTATCAACAGCAAATTCAAAATGGGAAGCATTCAAAGAATGCTTCCCATTTTGAATGGGAAGCATTCAAAGAATTAATCTTGGAAGCTACTAGGCTTTTTATACCAACTAAGGAATATTGTTCATGGTTTAGGCCTAAATGGATGTCAGATGAACTAAAGAGACGTGTCAGAGAAGAAAAATGAATGAAATGCATATAAATTATCACACGACACAGAAGCCTATGGCAGATATAAGCTATTCTGTAATCAAGTCACAAAGGAGGTTAGGCTGACAAAGGCAGATTACGAGAAATCTTTGGCAAAGGATGCAAAGAAAAACAGCAAAGAGTTCTTTACTTATGTAAACCTCTAGAAGGAAGGGAATGAATCAGATTGGCCCAATTGATATTGATGGTTCAACTGCTGATGATCCTGCTCAGGTAGCGAACAAACTAAATGATTATTTTGCACCTACATTCACACATGAGGAGTTATTCAGGGAGGGGAATGCCAGAGGTGAATTTAACTCTGTCAGTGAGCTAGATGATTTTGTAATAACAGACCAAAGTGGAGGAGAAATTGTTGAAGATAAATATAAGAAAGGCACCTGGGACACAGCATGGGTTTGTTAAGCAGAAGTTTTGTCTGACCAATTTGATTGAATATTATGACGTGATCACAAAGGAACTGGATGCAAAAAATAATTTTGATTTTGTATATTTGTATCTTAGAAAGGCTTTTAATACTGTTCCATATGGAAGACTGCTGCACAAATTGGAGCATTGTGGCATTGGAAGCAAATTGCTGCTATGGATAAAGGTATGGATATGGATAAAATTCAGTGGGAGAAGATTTACCGCAGGGGCTCATATCTAGTGAGTATGGGCTTGGCCCACCCAGGGTCCTAACCCGGATATCATCATACTTCCCTTTCTTGCTGATTCCTTTCTACTTCTCACTGTTTCTCTCTCTCTCTCTCTCTCTCTCTCTCTCTCTCTCTCTCTCTCTCTCTCTCTCTCTCTCAAATGGTAACTCAGGAATTTTTTTTGGCTGGTGCAGCATAAGCCTCAGGCTTCCTTGCATCATATGGCTAATATTTTAACCCCAGGGGCGCACATCTGGTGAGTATGGGCTTGACGCACCCAGGGTCCTGAGCTGGATATCATCACTCTTCTCTTTCTTGATGATTCCCTTCTACTTCTGACTCTCTCTCTCTCTCTCTCTCTCTCTCTCTCTCTCTCTCTCTCTCTCTCTCTCTCTCTCTCTCTCACACTTGCTCACAGGGTAATATGGGGAATTTTCTTTTTTTTTAACCTTCAGGCTTCCTTGCACCATATGGCTAATAATAATAATGTTAATAATAAGAGAGAGTGGTAATCAATGGACACTACTCTTCATGGACTAATGTTATTAGTGGAATTCCCCAGGGTTCAGTGTTGGGCCCATTGTTGGTTTCTGTATTTATTGATGGTATAGATGATGGTATATCAGGCTTAATGTCTAAGTTTGCAGACTATACAAAGGTTATCAGGGTTGTTAATAACACTAATGACAGTATGCTACTGCAACAGGATCTGGAAAAGTTGAGCAGATGGGCTGAGAGGTGGCAGCTGAAGTTTAGCATTGAGAAATGTAAAGTACTGCATATGGGAAGTAGTAACCCCCAAGTAACATTTCAACTGTGTGGTACTACACTGACAGTAGTATGGATAATAGGATAGATGTGCAGAAGTTTGCCTTTAGCCAGGGGGTTGTTGATTGCTGGAACACACTTTCACCTGTCATTGTAGAAGTTGATACCTTAAATAGTTTCAAGGCAGAACTAGACAAACATGTGGCGCAAGTGGTTGGGTGAAATTAGAAAGTTTTTTTTTTTTTTTTTTTGTTGATGCCGTATAAGCTTCATTTCTTGCATCATATGCCTTTGCTAATACCTAACTTCAATTGTGTTGTTCAATTCAAACGAACAGATCAACAAGCTGGTGGTGTAGCAGTTTATCATAAGAGAGAGAGTATCATACTCTAACAACATGAGTATGATACTCATACTTATGAGTATGTGTATCATACTCATGTTGTTACTTTTCATATGGAAGTGATTTATCATCAAACTATTGGCAAATCCGTGAGTGTTAAACTTGTTGAAGAAATTTGTGCAGCTGAATGCCTTCTTCTTGATGGTCAAACGATATTGTCCGTAGCCATTTACATTTCACCTAACCAAAAGATCGAACATATCATTGAATTCATCCATTTCATTTTACTTCCTTACAGATTGAAGGAGCTGCATTGCTACAACAATTTTCTCACAAGAAATGCAACCGAAAACCAATGATACTTAGTGGAGGTTTCAACATTAATTTTGCAGATACTCCACCCAAATCTTTGACTGATTTCTTAGAAATTAAATTTGGACTAACTTTAAATACTTCTAAATCTGTATCAACTACTAGTCATGAAACTATAATTGATGCTCTGTTTCAAAGACATTTACATGCTTTACAATCTCAAGTGTATGTATCATATTTAACTATCATAGACTTATTGTAAATAAATTACCTATTGAACATATATTGCAACCTCAAATTCATGTGTTCGAGCATTTTCCTGCTGAAAAATGGAGTCAGGCGCCCAGGTAAGAAAGGGGTGAGTGACGGGTTCCAGAACCTTACCGGCGCCTCCGTAGCCAGGTGGGAAGGAGCAGCAGTGCGTAGCACACGCTTCTTGATTAGACCAGGGTTCGAGCCCATCACCATAGGGTTTGCCAATGACTAGTAGGAATAAGGAGGAGTTATCCTTTTGTATAAGGCAGTGGTTAGGTCACATCCTGAGTACTGTATACAGGTCTGGAAACCTCATTTTAGGATGGACATGGATCTATTGGAACTGTTGCAGAGAAGAGCAACAGGATTCATGAGGGGAGCAACAGGGTGCTCTTACCTGGAAAGTCTTCAGTTTTGAAAATTGAAACATTTGGAGATTATGTACCTGTGAGGAGATCTGAAGTGTTGATCCCAAAAACTGTCAGCTTAACCTAGATTGAATGAAATCATTCAAATCTTTTATGGATGCTGTATATATGCATTAATTTTAATGTCTATAATAATAATAATATTTTTATTAGAAAATTTTAAAATGTGTGCACATGTTAACATCTTTAAAATTCTCTACCTTAACATGTTCAGGTAGAGAACTTTACGAACAGTTGTGACTCTGAGTTGCTGAGGCTGCCGACGGGTTAAAGATTACAGTCTCTTACTTTATTGCTCAACTCGGAACCACGTGATCCCTCCCTGCTAATGGTTCCTTTACTGTCAGTCCTATAATGTCATCTGGTTCATGAGTGATGATATCCACCTTGGACAATGCAAAGCCTTGTGATCCTATTGGAATGCCAAGATGGAATTATGAAAAAGATTTGACCTTGGTGGAATCTTGAGAAAGTTTACTAGAATGCCTATAAACCACTAACACACTTCGATACGCTCACAGTCAGCCAGATTTCAATCTGTGTCACAGTAGTCCATGTGTAGTCCTGGCAGCAATGCATGCACACAATTCCATGAATGTCTGTTTTCATCTTTCCCAATACTGGGGTGAACCTCTGCACAGTAGCTAGGGGGAGTACAAAACAAAGCACAGGGCTATTTCTGCTGCTATCTCATTACTATAAGTCTTATAGCATTTAAACATGCCAATGCTCAAACTCCCTGCATTAAATATCAGAATCAGAGTAATTCTTGGATTTGTTTCTAATCATCTTAACCTAATCAACCTGTTCTCAAGTTGTCTGGGATCAAATCAGGAAAATGAAAGGTATTTACTTTTCATACCCATCAATTGCGGATCTATCTGATGCACTGGGGAAAACATCATTTACCCATATTTCAGCAAGAACATCCCCTTTTATTCTGACAATCAAGAAAGGAGAGAAAAGCAAGGGATCAAGTTTGCTTCAAAGATGCTTGAGGCATATAATCAGCCATTTAGTAAGATCTATGAAAATGATAAAACATCTTTTAACAACAGCTATGGATTGTTTGCTCCTTTTTCAATCGGATACTTAGATTCCAGGAAAGCTTTTCACACTGTTGCGCATGGAAGACTACTGTACAAATTGAAGCAGAATGGTATTAAGGGTAAGTTGCTACAATGGATAAAAGGATGGTTGAGTGGGAGAAGACAGAGGGTGGTAATCAATGGGTGCTGCTCTTCGTGGAGAAATGTTATTAGTGGAGTCACACAGGGTTCAGTGTTGGGTCTACTGTTATTTTATATATTTATCAATGATATTGATGAAGGTATATCAGGCTGTGTCGAAGTTTGCAGATGATACAAAGGTTGGTAGGGTTGTTAATGACAGTAATGGCAGTGTGCTACTGCAACAGGATCTAGAAAATTTGGGCAGATGGGCTGAGAAGTGGCAACTGAAGTTTAACCTTGACAAATGCAAAGTACTGCATATGGGTAGAAGTAACCCAGAGAAATGTACCAACTGTGTGGTACTACACTTAAGATGGTGGAAAATGAAAAAGACCTGGGGGGAATTGTGCAGTCAGATATGAAGTTTTCTGAGCAATGCAGACAGGCTGCCAGGGCAGGACATAGGGTTTTGTCAATGATATATAGGAATTTTGCTAGCACGGAAAAGGAAGTGATTGTCCCTCTGTAGAAGGAAATGGTCAGGCCACGCCTTGAGTACTGCGTACAAGTCTGGAGGCCTCATTTTAGGAAGGATGTAGATTTGCTTGAGCATCTACAGAGAAGGGCAACAAGATTAGTGAGGGCAATGAAAGGATCCTCTTACCAAGAGAGGCTTAACTTCTGCAAATTCCAGCGACTGGAGACTAGGCACCTGCGAGGTGATCTGATAAGTGTATAAAGCCTTGAATGGGTTGAGCATGCTGAATTATGATGGGATTTTTCCACTTGTTCAGATTACGAACCTAAGGGGGCATAAATTCAAATTCAGGAAAGACAAATGTAGAATAGATATTCTGAAATTTGCCTTTAGCCAGAGAGTGGTTAATTGCTGGAACAAACTTCCATCTGTCGTTGTGGAAGTTAATAGGTTAAATAAATTTAAGGAGGAACTGGACGAACATTTAGAGGGATTTGTTTTGTAATTTTTTTTTTTTTTTTTTTTGGCTGATGCTGCATAAGCTCATACACTTTCTTTCTTGCATCACATACTACTACTACTACAATTTCTTGATGGAGAATTTCCATACTCCCAGCATAATGCCATTGACTTAGCCTTTAAAAAAAGCCAGTAAATGATCCACAGAACTCAAGCAATTATTAATCTATAGCTTTGACTAGCTATTTGTGTAAAGTACTAGAAAACATATGGTTAATGTTCAGCTGCTATGGTACTTGGAATTTCTTTAATGTTATCTTACTCCCCAGAGTTCCTTGTACTGAAACTAAAAATGAAAAACAGGCACCTAATTTCACATTGATGGAGTTTTGTCCTTATAACAGGCCATTTACTATTCAGGAGTTTGTTTTTATTAAGGCAAGTGCTTTTGGATCAGATGACATCCATTATGAAATGGCTAAGCATCTTTCGCTAAAATCTGTGGATTGCTTGCTCTTAATATATAACAAAATCATTCTTGAAGAGCAGTTTTGAATGCCTGGCAGAAGTAAACCATCCTTGTCTTTGCTAAGCCAAGAAAGGATCCTAACTAAATATCCAACTAACTATCAACCTGTCACTTTGAAATCAAGGAGAGAATGACTCATCTTATATGGTATTTAGAAGCACATGACATCATCTGCTATGTGTAGTGCAGCTTCTGAAGAAACAGGTCCGTTTGATTAGAGTGAAAACATTTATCCAAGATATCTTCCAAAAAACGGAAAATATAGACACCTGGTGTCTATATTTTCCGATATACAAATGACACATCTCGGAGATTTGGTATTTTAAAATACCTATATAGTATTGGTCTTAGAGGTCATCTCCCCATGTTTATTAAAAACTTTTTATCCCACCAATCTTTTCAAGTACATGTAGGATTCCCTCTCCTTGGTTCTTCTACCAAGGAGAGGGAGTATCTCGTGGATCAGTTTTAAGTATTATGGTTTTGCCATTAAAGTAAATTTTATTTAAAAAAAAAAGTTCTTGCTTATACTCTAGCAAGACCACCAGGTTAGAGGAGTTTGCAAAAAATCATGAATAAAATTGTTAATTGTATTTAGTAGTCAGAGGCTTGAGCCATGGTCCAGTCAAGGAGCATGTGCTACTGTACTCTTGTTCCTGATCACTCAGCTACTGAGTAACTCCAGCTATAAACAGTGCCCTCTATTGTTGATGACTTCAGCATATTTTCACAGTCATACAACATGAGGGTCATTCAAAGACAACCTCAATATTCAGTTGTCTTTGAATGACCCTCAAACCAACTGTAACATCCTATTGATCACCTCAACATCTTGGAGCAATATGGCCTTAGTTGCTAATGCTCCTAAAAACCAAACAACAACAACAACCTCAACATCTAGGCAATGATTAATGGCTTTAGGTTCTTGCCACTAAAGACCATTTTCACACAGTTTTGTTTTACGTGTAATCTTCACCTTGAACGTGAATCAAAGCTTGGGCAAATGTTATTCCATTAGTACCAGACACAAAATTCTTGAGACTTGTATTTGATAAAAAGTTGACTTTTCTAGAACATATCCATCAACTCTGTGCAAAGTGCACAAGAGGTTTGAATATTCTCCATGCTCTCTCCTCTACTTTTTGTGTATCTTACTTCACATGTACCAATGTACTGATGGCTCAAAGTCTGAATTTCTTCACATCTGCCATGAAATTTAAACCAGATTATGGGTCCCAGGTATATGGATCTACCAGAAATTGTGCACTTCAGTGGCTTGATCCCATCCACCATTGAGCTGCTCATATTGCTAACAGAGCATTTTGAACATCTCCTGTCCAGAGTCAATACGTGGAAGCAAATGAACTATCTTTATTGCTTTTATGGTAGCAGTTGTAGCACTCGCTCCTTGAGTAGACCGGGGTTCAAACACCTGACTGCTGAATACGGTCGATCTGCCAACCTGCACTGGACCAGCGTGGCAGATTATGGTCCATTTCCCTCAGCATGAATTGTTGAGGAGGCTTCCATCCTGTAGTGGGTTGATAATGGCTGCACTTTACTTTACTTTACTTTACTTAGCAGTTGTCTCCCTAAACTGTGCTTTAAAACTGAAATCCCTGCCAGACCATCCTGTGTGGACATATATTTTTGAGTAACATTGGGAAAACTTGTATAACACCTGTCAGGTTGCCAACCACCCTTCTGATATCTATACCAAAAGCTACTCCAAGATACATATTACAATAGACAAGGCAACCTATTGCACCCTGGCATACTTGTGTGCCATCAGTGACTTCTGCCCTAAAAACTGGAAAAAGTCTGATACTCTGTCATCTGTAGCTCTATTCACCACACTATGCTGAACAGTCTGACATCTTGCCCATTTACACTGATGGCTCAAAGTCTGAATTTCTTGTTGGATTTGGTGCTGCTCTCTTTTTCCAGATACAACATTATCTGAGCAGATTCCTTATGAGATTCCTCTGTAGTGCAGATCTGCACTATAGAGTTAGCTTTAGATCACACAATGACTCACTGATACTAATTCTGTATATTATATATACAGACTAAGTGCATTAGATGTTGCTTCAGCAATGAGATACATTACTCATCTGGTTCTTTCTTGGGTTCAGCAGAAAGTACTCTCTCTCTCTCTCTCTCTCTCTCTCCAAATATGAATGTGATATCTACTTCTGCTGGATCCCTAGGATTCAGGGATTAAGGGAAATGATTTGTTTGGCTTATACTGCAGCCAAACCCCCTCGACATGGGCAACTCTATGTGGTGAGGGGGACCTCCCAGTGATACTACTGGGCTTCCATATTAGTAATGTCAGGTGCCATTCCTATATCTGTACCTTCTAGTGTTCCACCACTTCCAAAAAACATAGTGCTAAAGAAACTCCAAAAATGCCAGAAGAGCCACTAGCAATAAAATAAAATAAATAAGAGATAATGGATGTGGAAGTAAAGGAGGTGCAGAACAAATCTCCTAGAACTCTTTGTGAAAGAAGAAATGGATACAGGCCAATGCCCAAGTTTTCCAAAGAGAGATAAATCCAGACTGAGAAAACAAAGCCCTCAGCCCTCCGGACAGACCCAGCAAACCTTAATGATGTCACATTCAAATTTTTACGGGGAAACTGCTGTGGATTCTGTTGAAATAGTGATATGATTTCATCACTATTTCATTGGAATCCAGGCCTTACGCAAACCCTCCTGCATAAGCATGATCGAATTTGCTTTTGCTTACAGGAGACCTATTTAAAGGCAAATAAGGCACTAACTTGTAATTGTTCAGTTATTCACAAAGAGAGAAAGCTGGGAATGGGCTGCCTCTACTCTTTCTAAAGTAATGGAGAAATTTATTAGAAACCTTATGGAGTAATGGAGAAATTTATTAGAAACCTTATGGAGTAATGGAGAAATCTATTAGCAAACTATCCAAAAACTTTCCAGCTGGTCAATGACCGTATATTCCATCAGTGATGATCCCCTGGAGACATAGCTTATATTACCCATCTAGGGACAAATTTAGTGGAAAAGTTTGGTGAAACTGAAGGAGTTGCACTTGACATTTCAAAGGAAAGCTTTTGATCGTGTTTGTCATAAAGGTCTTCAAAATAATTTCCATTTTATGGTTTGCCAACTATAATTGGGTATCCAGTTTTTTCTCTGGCTGCTTACTTCAGGTGATGTAGTTTTCCCTCTGTCTTCTAACTTCTCCCTTAATGCAGGTGTTCCTCAAGGTTCAGTTCTTTCTGTTGTGTATTAATGACCTTCTTCCATTGATTAGAAATCCTATCCATAGTTTTTCTGATGAAATGCACATTGCATTTAACCTTCCAGTTTGAGAAACCTTGCTTTCACAAACAGCTTCAACTCCTTGAATATCCACTACCAATTCCTTAAATGCTGATCTCCAAGTAAGTCTCCACTGGGACAAAGATAACTTAGTTGATTTTAATCCTTCTAAAACTCAGTCCTGTCTTATATTACACAAAAAGGATTTTTTTTGCTCTTATGCTTATAATCTTCAGTGACACTCAGATTTCTAGAAAAGATCACATATCTCTATTAGGGTTTAACCTGGTTTCTAATCTCTCTTGGCATAAGCAGATTACAAATATTACGGGCATTACTTTTCTTCCAAACAGCAGCTCACTCTGTACAAATCTCAAATCTACCCTACTGTTGAATATTGTTCCCACATCCTGGGTGGGGCCTTCTAGATTCCATTCAGAAGAGAGCAGGTAGGTTAATTAATGACCCATCTCTTACAAAGTCTCTCCACTCTCAGTCTCACAGATGTTCTGTTTCTGCTGTATGCCTTTTCTATAGATACTTCCGTGGGCACTGTTCCTCTGAATTGGCTTTAATAATTCCTACTCTTTGTTCCAAACTAGTCCTAATACATGCTGCAACCAATCAGCATCTTTTTACTGTCCAGCTTTAAACTCGTGGAACCAACTTTTCTTCGTCCTCATTTATTCCTTGAATTTCTGTTTTACTGAAATACAAGGCTAATGTCAACAATCTTCCCACCCTTCAATCCAACCACTGTACTAAGTACACAAAGTACTATAAGTTCTAATACCTCTCATGCTTGGGGTTTTCTTACAAACAAAAAAAACCCACAACTCTCTGTGTGGAGAGGCTGGAATGCCTGAACCAAAAGGAATCCATAGGTTTGTTCATATATTTTATTTTGAAATATGAAGCATTGGCACAAATATAGAAATTCATTGCATATGCAGTAGTTGATTTTGGTAGTATGTATGCCTTTTCTATAGATACTTCTGTGGGCTTTTAGTACTTGAGGTCGGCACCATTATTTAATTTTTGATTTTGTTGATCATTTAATTTAAATAAAATTGTTTATATATAAAAGATACTTTGCATTTGATTTGAAGGAACATATTTGGTCACTTAAGTTTATAATACAGAACTGATACTCCTGATCCGATATTGAGATATTTGTTTTAATTACATTTAATAAATATTAAAATTACATTTTAGAATGTATTAATTCATTAAAAAATTTGAATTATTCTTTTGTGAAGGTGGATATAAAATGTAAATATCTTATTAAACGATGAACATAGATTTTTTTTTTTTTTTTTTTCTCCCTCCAAAAAATTATTCCTTCTTAATGCCATGAAATAGTTAAATCTACTACTTCTCAGGGCTCATACACAAAAAAACTGATATATATAATAACCTGGAAAAGAATATAATGATCCTATAAATTGCCATCTTGTTGCTCTTAATAATTTTTTAAGGAACACCCTAGAAAAATAAGTGTTTGAAGCATATTACTTAATAAGTAGAAAGCAGTCATTATGCATTTCATAGAGCAATATCAGCATTAGACCTCATGGTTAAAGCTGAAACTTATGTTTGGAATAGTTTAATCATGTTAGAAGTTAAATGAAATAAATGCACTGTTATGTCATATGAGTATATATAAAATGTTTATTGAAGTATTATCACATCCATGTACCACCTAATACAGTTGGCATATGTTTCAAGGTTCTGCTGAACATGTCTTCAGGCTTCTGGACAGGGGGATTTTAGAAGGGGAAAATAAATTACAAAACAATTATAGTGGTGTGAGGTAGCTGGTCTTTGAGTGTTCATTTGATGTAGCAATAGTAATGGCCTTAAAGATGCTAAAAAAAAAGTTAACAAATATATATTGTGTCGTAAACAAAAGAGTTCAGAATGTAATGCTGGTTTGTAAAGAATAACATAATATAATATAACTAAAGAAAAGTTTCATATCAGACCTGCCTTATTTTTAGATTAAAAACTGCAAATAATTAAGATTTATAATGAACAAATCTAGGTGATATAAAATAGTATATAAAAACTAAAGGAAAATTAATTACAAAATGCATTTTGAAAAAAAATTCAGTTTTCTTAGAAAAGGGCATTTCTGAATCATTTTCTATTTCAAAAATGACTTCGTTTGTTTTCCATCACATCAGGTTTCTTCACAGATCACAAAAGAAAATTTGATTTTTCACAAATTTTTATTAATTTTGGCAGAATTGGTGCACTGAAATAATTATAACAAAATGCTACTTTTACCAGACTTTTATATTTAAATACATGTCGAAAACGCTAGTAAAAAGGGTAATATGGTAAAAAAAGTCCATGAAACACTCACCTCTTATTATAAAAACTGATCTACAATGGGTCAAAAATTTTCAAGATCCTTCTACTTAAAGTACAAGGATCTTGCAGATGGAGCAATAATACCTCAACAAACTGTCCCCTCTTCAGCATCCATCAATAAATAGTTAGCCATCAGAAGCACTGCAGGATCATCTAGACAAGACTTTGGTTATAGCTCAGACACAGCATAGGTTTGTTAAGGGGAAGTCTTGTCTGACCAATTTGATTGGATACTATGTGGTCACAAAGGAACTGGATGCAAAGAATAATTTTGATATCATATACAGGGTGTTTCAGATGTGATGGTCAGTAATTTAAAGGTGAACTGTACAGACTACAATATGCAAAAAAAGCCTACTAAACATTGGTCCTTAAGAAGTGAATCGTTTTTGAGATATTGCACATTTCTAGTTGGGATCCACCACTGACTTTGTTTGTTTAGGTTAGGTTATGCTCATTCTCTCCCTTCCCTTCTCTCAATGCTCTGAAACGTAGCAGGCATACTAGTACTTGTCAAAGGATAGTCAACATGGAAAGAGGTTACAGCAACAAAAAGTATGCAGACATGTACTTCATGTATGGTAAAGCCAATGGCAGTGGAGTCGAGGCTGCATGTTTGTACCAAGAAGCGTTTCCCTGCTGAAGGCAGCCCAACAGACGCACATTCATCAGGGTACATCAACACCTTAGAGAACATGGGCGCTTTGCACATGGAGTATGAGCAGGTAGGCCCAGAAGCATAACACCTGTCATTGAGGAAAGGGTGTTAGAAAGAATGAGTGTAAAGTGTATTTAGGGTCAGACGGGGGTTTCCCCATCTCCACGTAGTTTACATTGTGTGGTGATACAGATCACTGTAAAAGCCAGAGATTTAAAAGTGTATGGGTCTTGAAGTGTGTGGTGTCGTGTACCGTTGTTCTTCTGGCCATTTAGCCACCAGACTTCTGCTGAGGCCTGACGTTGCCCCACTTTCACCCTGTGGAGGCAGACCAGGTACCTCGTAGTTTAAGATTTACTCTGGGAGGTCCTGCCACCTAATTTCCTGAGATTTCAATGGCTAGGACCTAAAAAAAAAAAAAAAAAAAGTCATTGCATAGCATAGCAGGGAAGCACTAGAAGAAAGCCAAACATGGTGGGCGAAATTGATTTCAGATTGTTGAATTTAGTTTGTGTGGGACATTCACTTGCATGCAGGTAGAGTAGGGGGAGACTGAAGAGTGGGAGGAGATAGACAGAAATATGGAGCCGATAGGGAAGAAAACTCCAGTTAGAGTGGGAAAGTGGGGGTGGCAGAGGGGGGAGAGAACAGCAGCTGTCTATTTCCCCCCCACAAACCAAATAGTGGCTGGCAAGGGAGCCGGCTCAAATTGCCCGTACGGCACATTGGCAATAGCTGTCAGTTGACAGCCAGTAGAAAAATCGTGGCTAGGAAGCATCCCAGTCTTGGTTTCCAAGATGTTAGGGTCATTTGTGGGAGGAATCCCATCTGAGATTCATAGTCATGAAGGCGTGGTTGATTTCTAGCGGTTAGTTTGGTATCATCAGTTCCTTTGGCATATTGAGTGTTGAATTTTTCCTTTGCGAGAGTCATGTTATGTGGTGGTAGGCTTATTGTTCATCTCTTGAACAGATCATGGGCGAATTTTGTGAAGCCGTTGTATGTTTCCTTTGATTCCAGAAGCTAGTGCTCCTGGTCCTTCAGGTTGAAATGGATGTTTGTGATCAGTATGCAGTGGAGGTCTTCATATAGCAGACAGTGGTACATTGTGTCTCCAGGATCCAGGAGGCCACAGGAGCAAAGTGGGTTGTCTTGAGTTGCCTAGGGTAATTAGTTTTCCTTTGATGGCACCATGACCAGTCAGAAGATAAGTAGTGAGTTAGAAAGAATAGAACAAAATCCAGGAATTTCGACAAGGAGGGTTGCACTGCAAGAGCATGTACTGAGTCATAGCAGTGTGTGGAGAATTTTTTATCAGCAATTACTGTACACCTACCACATCCAGCATGTATAAGGTGTCAGCAATACAGACTACCCTCCCAGAGTGAACTTCTGCCAGTGGATGCAACAACAGCGTGTCCTGGACCTCCAGTTTTGAAACAACATTTTGTTCACTGACGAAGCTGAGTTTACTTGTGATGGTATTTTTAATTTTTATAACTGTCACGTTTGGTCAGATGAAAATCTTATTGCAATTCGCAAGTCACGACATCAGCAATGTTTCTCGTTGAATATCTGGGCAGGACTACTAGGAGGCCGTCTAATTGGATCACACTTTCTGCCAAGCAGGCTAACAGGAGAGCAATGCCTTCAGTTCCTGCAGAATGTTCTTCCAGACCTCCTTGATGATGATGATGATGATGATGAAGAAGCCTTTCAGCAAATCAGAAATGAAAGAAGTGCCGAGAAGACTACAAAGCAGACAATGCAGAGACTACAAAGCTGTGTACGGATGTAAGGACAGCATTTTGAACACCTTTTGTAACATGTAACATCTGTAAAATCCTGTGGTGTTGAAACCAAAAATTAAAAATCTATTATCTTATGTTTAATAAAACCACCCTTAGCAAAGGGTGGTTTTATTAAACATAAGATAATTCACAGATCTTAACAGAAAATGTGCATTATCTCGAAAACAGTTCATTTGTGGCCCGATGTTCATTAGGAGTTTTTTGCTTATTTTAGTTTGCACTTTTCACCTTTAAATTATTGACCATCAGTTTTGAAACACCTTGTATTTGGATCTTACAAAGGCTTTTGATACTGTTGCACATAGAAGACTGCTGCACAAAGTGGAACAGTGTGACATTGGAGGCAAATTGCTGCTATGGATAAAGGGATGGTTGAGTGGGAGAAGACAGAGAGTGGTAATCAATGGATACTGCTCTTTGTGGACTAATGTTATTAGTGGATTCCCCCAGGGTTCAGTGTTGTGTTCTTTGTTGTTTTATGTATTTATTAATGATGTTGATGATGGTATACCAGGCTTATCGTCCAAGTTTGCAGACGATATGAATGTCGCCAGGGTTGTTTATGACTCTAATGACAGTATGCTGCTGCAACAGGATCTAGAAAAATTGAGCGGATGGGCTGAAGAGGTGGCAACTGAAGTTTAAAATTGACAAATGTAAAGTATTGCATATGGGAAGTAGTAACCCCAGAGTAATGTAACAACTGTATGGTACTATACTGACAGTGGTAGAGAATGAAAAGGACCTGGGGGTAATTATCCAGGCAGATATGAAGTTTTCTGAGCAGTGCAGACGGTCTGCAAGAGTAGCTCATGGTACCTTGTCAATGATATACAGGAATTTTTCTAGCAGGGATAAGGGGGGTGATTATCCCCTTGTATAAGGAAATGGGCAGGCCACACCTTAACCCCCAATGCATACAGGTCTGGAAGCCTCATTTTAGGAAAGATGTAGAGCTGCTGGTGCAAGTGCAGAGAAGGGCAACAAGATTAGTGAATGGAACAAAGGGTTGCTCTTACAAAGAAAGGCTTAAGTTTTGCTTTAAGATTAGTGAATGGAACAAAGGGTTGCTCTTACAAAGAAAGGCTTAAGTTTTGCAAATTACAGTGTCTGGAGATTAGATACCTGCAAAGTGATCTGACTGAGGTGTATAAAGCCTTGAATGGTTTGAGCATGCTCAGTGCTGATGGGATTCTTCTGCTTGCTCAGGTGCATTATGGCCACAGAAGCCGATGCACTAACTAAAAAAAAAAAAAAAACCCCTCTTGTTCAGAATAATCACCTGTGAGGGCATAAATTCAAATTGAGGAAAAACAGTTGTAGGACAGATGTGCGAGAGTTTGCCTTTAGCCAGCGGATGGTTGATTGCTGGAACAAACTTCCATCTGTGGTTGTAGAAGTTGATAGCTTAAATAGATTCAAGGCAGAACTAAACAAACATTTGGTGTGAGTGGGTGGATGAAATGAGAAGGGTTTTTTTTTTTTTTTTTGGCTGATGCTAAATAAGCTTGCTTTCTTGTATCATGTGCCTTTACTAATGGTAATGCTAATCATGTTGATATTTCACCTCCCCTGGTACCTCATCTCCATGTCTTTAATGTCTTAGCATCTCACCCACTCTGTTCTTCGCTAACACTTTCTAGATTTTTTGGGAAATAGTCGACATGGGGAGCATAAATTATGTACCTTGACATGTTTCTTGAAGTTTGCCAACATATTTTCACCTATATTCTTGTAGTCTGGATTCTTGTTTCTGGAGAAGTTCTCAACAACAGACCCAAAGCTAATCCATGCTTGTTTTTTTCTTTTATTTATAGTGCCCTCAAAACCATGGGCCCTAATCAGTTTGCAAATTTGAGGTCCAACAAAAATACCTTGTTTTAGCTTCTCTTGGTGATCATAGGAATTTAGTACAAAGGAAGTTGAAGGAGGTACCTTCCTGAAATAAAGCTTTAATAAATTGTTTCATCAAATGCTGTTTGATATGTAGGGGGGGTGGAAGGAGGACAGTTTGGGCATCTCCCAGTGATTTATGAATTATGTTCGTTGATCTAGGCAACAAACTGCTTCTCTCTGGCCAGACCTTGACATCTCAGTGCATCCTTGCCTGAATGTCCCACTTGTACAAAAAACAAGGCATTTTTGTGGGGCTAGATTGCTGATTGCTTGTCTAAGTAACATGCCTATCACTTTAAAGTCAGCACAGATGCCCAACCATGTTCTTCATACTTAACATTACTTCATACAACTTCAATTTTGCATATGTTTCTTTCAAATGCACAGAGTGAGCAACTGGAATTGACTCATATATATTTCCATTGTTGAGCAACACACCTTTGAGACTCCTCTTTGATGAGTCAATAAAAAGTCTCCACTGTGTAGGATTTTAACTACTGTATTTGTCGGCTTATAAGACATGCTTTTTTTCCTATAAATACCTTAAAAGTTGCCCTTCATCTTAGAAGCCAAAAGTGGCTGTACAGTACATGTGCAAAACTGAGAGTTAACATATAGTAGTTAATGAACAGTTACCTACTATATGTTAGTACACTTTTCAGTAATTACCAGGCTGTTGTTGGAGTAACAAGCAAATTCCAGTTATACATTTAAACCCCTAATCAATGGCAGGCACAACAAGAAGGCAAAATTATACTATTGGATTTAAGCTAAAAGTAGTAGAATATGCCAAAAAACATGAGAAAAGCGCAGCAGAATGAAATTTTGGACCACAGAATGGATGCTGAAAAGATGATTCATCAATAGAGGAAGCAGGAAGGTTTATTGCAAGAAACTGATAAAATAAAGCACAATCTTCATAAAATTTCACCTAAATGGCCAAATTTGGAAGAAATATGTAGTTAGATAGTGGAACTTAGAGACGTGGGTATTGCAGTGAGTACTAAAATGATAATAGTAAAAGCACGGAAACGAGCAGCTGATACTGGAATACACGACTTTAAAGGAACTGAATCTTGGTATTATTGCTTCATGAAAAGAAACAAGTTAAGTTTACATACAATAACTAGAATAGCCCAGAGAATTCACAAAAAAATTGTGAATTACTCACAGTAATTCACAAAAAAATATTAGATTTCCATAAATTTGTTCTTAATGCTAGAAAATGAAACAACTACAAACTTAGCCAAATTGGGAATGTGGATGAAATTCCATTGACTTTTGATGTGCCATCCAATAAAACCGTAAATCTGAGTGGGCAAAAATCTATAATTATTAAAACCACCGAACATGAAAAGACACACGACACTGCAGTTTTAACTTGTTGTGCTGATGGGACCAAACTTTCGCCAATGTTAATTTTTAAAAGAAAAACTTTACTTTGAAAGATAAACTGCCAAATGTAATTCATGTACGTGTACAACTGAAAGGACGGATGAAGAATGTATCAAGGATTGGTTTGTAAAAGTTTGGTCCAAGCATCCTGGTGGACTGCTGCATAAAAATGCACTACTGGTATGGGATCGGTTTAGAGCAGATAGGACTGAAAACATCAAAAAACTGGCCAAAATGAGGAACACTGAATTGGTGGTAATTCTGGGTGGCTGTTCCCAGTTACAGTCATTAGATGTCAGCTTCAAATAAGCCATTCAAGAATAACATGCAGGAGCAATGGAATAAATGGATAATAGAGGGAACCATGATACAACGCCTATGGGAAGGATGAAATGTCCATCAATAGCACAAATGTGTGAATGGATGCTGAAGGCATGACGTTAAGAAATTGTGGTCAAGTCCTTTAAAAAATGTGGTATAAGTGATGCAATGGGTGGCACCAAAGATCATTTATTGTATGAGAGTGACAGTGATACTAGTGAAAGGAATGATGATTATGATGTTGAGAATAATGATGATCAAATCAGTAATTAATCTGAAGTTGAATAATACTAAAATAATAAGAGTAATAATCCTATACCTTTCTTTATTGGCTTTTGAATTTTATTTTTATTGAATTTTAAATTTCCATTGTATTAACAATACATTTTTTTCAAAAGTTTTTTTCTTAAATTTACCAGTCCAAAATTAGGGTGCACCTTCCACGCTGCAGCATCTTATAAGCTGACAAATATGATAATTCCTAAATAGTTCATTAAATCAATAATTATAAAAAAATATTACTGCATAGAATCATCCTCAGAAAAGTAGGGGACTAGTTCTCATTCTCCATGTTTGTAACCATGAGAAAAATGTCCCATGTTCGAGAAGATTTTTTGACTTAAGTCTAGAACCAAGGAACTCTGCAGATTCCTTTGGCAAATTTAAATCCCTTAACAGATCATAGAGTTCCTTAAGAGTTCATGCCATGAAAACAGTTGAGGGCTGGACTCATTGTCTCCAGGTAAGTAGACTTCTGTTTCACCTTCAGAAGCTTCACTTTCAGCACTCTTTGTTGCTACATTCTCCAATATAAGTGGAGGGCATGGAATCGACAAATTATCTCCATGTGGGACTGGTCTAATGATAGATGGATTATTAGGATTATTCTTACTGTTTTCATTGTATCCCTCTACATTAACTAAGCAAAAGCAACAGTTATCACAGTGGTTTGTAGGCATCTGCCAAATCATGGGAATTGCAAATGGCATAGCCTTCTTTTTACCATTTTTCTATGCTCTCAATGCTTCAACTTAGGTTTGGCAAACTTTATATGGAGCCCATTGTTTATTTTGGTCACTGAGTTTCACTCCAAAATAAGCACAATACGCATTTTTTACAAATTGTCTTTGCTTGAGGACTATGTAACTTCCGCAGATATAACAAAATAAGTTTGGATTGTTCAAACACTTGTGTGAAGACATTTTACTCACTTTTCAGCACTAGTTTTACACAATAACCTCAAAAATAAACTGAGCTCATGCTGATAAACACTGCTGTATGGAGCTCTCAAGGTCAACAAACAAATGACTGAAGGCAATGTTTATAACATGTGAAGATTTAGTTTACAAATTTACAGGCATTTACTCCTAATTTAATACATTCAATAATACACCCATGACATCAACTTAAGTGATATGTGAAAAAACAGTACTTGATAGAAAAAAAATAATAATAATAATATTTCGCAGATATAACAAAATAAGTTTGGATTGTTCAAACACTTGTGTGAAGACATTTTACTCACTTTTCAGCACTAGTTTTACACAATAACCTCAAAAATAAACTGAGCACATGCTGATAAACACTGCTGTATGGAGCTCTCAAGGTCAAGAAACAAATGACTGAAGGCAATGTTTATAACATGTGAAGATTTAGTTTACAAATTTACAGCCATTTACTCCTAATTTAATACATTCAATAATACACCCATGATATCAACTATATGTGAAAAAACAGTACTTGATAGAAAAAAAATAATAATAATAATATTTCTGAAATAAGTATAAAAATACTGAGTTAAAAACAGATATTAATTTACAAACATTGAAAACCATGCTGAGTGGTGTAATTTGTCCCTGAAAATATATAAACTGCCTACTTCCACAACACCAGATTGTAGTTTATTCCAACAGTAATTCACAATCTGGCTCAAAGCAGATTTTCACATGTGTGTTATCCAAGCAAGACTAAAGGTGCTATCAGCACTTAATTTTTGCAGTCCATTTAAGGGCTTAAACACTTCAATCAAGATCTCCTTGCAGGTAACTTGTTTCCAGATGACAAACAGAACTGAAATCTCTTACAGTTAGAGTACTCTTTAACATCCTTGACTAATGTGGTTGCACTTTTCTGCATCCATTCAAACAGATCTATGTTCTTCCTAAATAAGACTTCCAGATCTATATGCTGTACTCAAGATAGATACAGAATAGATATTGTACAATGGGATAATTATCTCCTTGTCACTACTAGAAAAATGGGCCCCGAGTGCCAAGCGATTTCCTCTGAGATATACAATGTGCTATTTCTAAGTGACAAAGTTTAATTTTTTTCTAGTGTCGTTTTCTCTTTTGTTTACCTAAAGTGGTTCTGTGCTTCAAATGTTGAAAGTAAGAACCAAGAAAGAAAAACTACCTTTCTTTTTTCAGAGTATATATATTAATTACTAACAAGCTATTAAACTTTACAACAGCTTGGTCACTGGTGGCACTGTTCCTGCCTCCACATGGCAGGGCCGGTAACCTGGGAGAAGAAAGCCACTTTCCCAGGGCTAAAAGGAGCAAACATGGAATTTGACAATTTCCCTCCAATTGAGCCTCTGTGCTCATCATGTCCTAAATCAAATGCATGAGTACACTCTCCCCATTTCTGACGGGGTTCGAGCCCGTCACCACCGAATACGGAGGATGCGGAAAGGTCAGGGAATGACCACCGCATATCCCAGAGCAATATGGCCTTAGTTGCTAATGCTCCTAAAAACCAAACAACAAACAAACAAACAAACAACCCATTTCTGATACAGAAATGTTTGGAAAGCACAGCAGGTTCACCTAAAATGGTGAAAAGACTTAGATCAGGTGATTTTCTAATTGAAAGTGTGAGTCGTAAACAATCGGAGATTCTGCTGAACCTCTCAACCTTTGGTGGCATTCCCGTGCAAGTTACCCCACATGCAACAAACACTAAACGCCTCCAAAGGGGTCATCACTGAGTGGGATTTGATCAACGTCACAGAAGATGAATTAGTCCAAGAATTAAAAGAACAAAAATTCACACATGCTAAGTGGATTATGATCAGAAAAGATGGTCAGCTTGTTCCAACGTGGAACATCATCCTTACATTTGGCACACCAAATTTACCATCGAGTGTTAAAGCTGGCTATCTCAATTGCCATATAAGACCCTACATTCCTAATCCCATCAGATTTTATAAGTGTCAAAAGTTTGGACACTCTCAGACCATCTGTCAAGGGGATGCAGTGTGCCCAAAAATCCAACGCACAAACGGAATGTGATGCTGAAACACCACATTGTCCAAACTGTCAAGGCCAACACCTCGCCTATTTGTCTGTGAACCTTTCCACAGTTCACAGACAAAGCCCTGTGAACTGTGGAAAACAGGAAAAAAGATCCAAAAATACAAAGTAGAGCAGCAGAAAATGACTTACCAAGAGGCAAAGAAGCAAATTATGCTTACTACACCTAAACACACCTACACAGCATCAACAAAGAAATATCAACCACTCAAACTGACATGTCAGTTCCCCCATCCATGTCTATTGCAGACTGGGCTAGAGAAATACTCTCAACCTCACAGCAATCTACTAAGGAACAGCATGTGAGAGATAGTGACAACACACCAATTACAGTACCGCCAACTGCTTTGCAGTCTTCCTCAGAAACCATAAAAACTAAAACAGCAGTCCCAATGCAGAAAAGTCAGCAAAATGTAACAAATATATGATACAAATGAAAACATCAACCCGGATGAGCCAATCTTAGATCTGTACGCAGAAGACGACATGGACACAGCCCATCCTATCTTCTCAAAAAAAAAGAAAGAATCAAATTGGAGAGCAGAAAAAGACTGGACCTAAAAAGCAGACTGAATCAAACACAACCACTAAAAACAAATAATGGATCACATAATACAGTGGAACTGTAGAGGTCTACGTAGCAACATTGATGATATCCATGACCTAATCCAACAGTATAGTCCGGTAAGCATATGTTTACAAGAAACTAATCTACCACCACAAGTAATTCCAAAAATCAAGAACTATATTGTATATCAGCACAATAGAAATAACAATACCACAGTGTGTGGAGGTGTGGCCATTCTAGTAAACTCAAGAGTCCCTACTAAACACATTCCACTGCAAACTTCCTTAGAAGCAGTAGCAGTACGTGTCTCCTTAGGAATCATGTTAACAGTAGTTTCAGTCTACCTATCACCAAGCAAAGAATATACTTATAATGATCTAGAAGTACTTCTGCTACAGATCCCTCCTCCATTTTGTTTATTTGGAGATTTTAATGTACACCACCCAATCTGGGGCTCCCCACATACAGACAGACGAGGAAAAGTTCTGGAATCGCTGCTTGACAAACACAATCTAACCCTGTTGAATACTGGTTCTGATACTTACATTCATTTCTCCACTAGAACAACTACAACTATAGACTTGACAATCTGCTCTCCAACATTGTATCCACTCATCTTCTGGACAATCTTCTGAACAGTGACCATTATCCGATAATTTGTGAAATCCAAACAACTAGAATCCCCCAGGCAAATAATTCTCACTTCAAATGGAAATTTTCCAAGGCCAATTGGAAGTTATTTGCTTTCAGTATCTCATTCAGTGATGAAATTATCAAATTCCAATCCATCGATGATGCCACACAACACAACACATCACATCTTAGATTCTAAATGCCGCAACCAAGGCCATACCCAAAATCCGTACTGGTTCGTAGCCCCAGGGGCTCACATCTGGTGAGTATGGGCTTGGCACACCCAGGATCCTGAGCTGGATATCATCATTCTTCTCTTTCTTGGTGATTCCTTTCTTCTTCTTCTGACTCTCTCTCTCTCTCAGGGTAACTCGGGATTTTTTTTTGGCTGGTGCAGCATAATCCTCAGGCTTCCTTGCACCATATGGCTATTAATAATAATAATAATAACATGCCAATTTTTGGTGGAGTGAAGCGTCCCAACTTGCCAAAAAAGAGAAAAACAGGGCATGGAACCTGTTTCGCAAACACCCAACTACTGAGAACTTTATAAATTTTAAAAAACCGAAAGCAAAAGCGCGATTCATAAGGAAAAAGGCAAAAAAATATTCTTGGATCCAGTTTGCCTCTACTATAACGAAGAACACAAACAGCAGAATAATCTGGAATAAAATGAAAAACTGAATGGTAGATTTCTCCCAGCATCCTCTCCAATACTGAGATGGAATGGACAAGATTTATCATTTCCAGTTGAAATAGCTAATGCTCTGGCAGAAAACTTTGCAAAATCTCAGATACAGCTGCATATGAACCATCTTTTCAGCAATATAAGAGGACTGAGCAAAGCAGATTAAATTTCAGTACAGGAATAGCACTCCCATATAATCAACCCTTTACAATGTTGGAACTACAGGATGCTCTAAACAAATCAAGAAATGGGCATCAGGACCTGATGGTCTTTATTACCTCATGTTGCAACACCTAGACAAAAAGGCACTAAATTCCCTATTGCTTTTTCTGAATCAGGTCTTCTCCGAAAGCTATTATCCTCGCTCATGGTGTCATTCAACAGTGCTAGCTTTTCCAAAACCTGGGAAAGATCAGACGTATCCATGCAACTATAGACCAATATCCCTTACCAGCTGCTTGGGCAAGACATTGGAAAAGATGGTACACAATAGACTTGTATGGTACATAGAATCCCACTCAGTCAACAGTTGTAATCAATACAGCTTCTGCAAAAACTGATCCACATTAGACCTTATGGTGAAAGCTGAGTGTAACATACGGAACGCCTTTATTCGAAAAGAACATCTTGTCATGGTGTGCCTGGATATTGAAAAACAGGTATATTGTATAGGTAGCCTTGGCATTCCACTCCCAAGTGCATTTATTGTTTGATGGGTAGTGGGTATCCCATTTGGGCTCCATGGTGGGTGCAATGAACCTGAGCAATGAACCAAAACAAACTCCATGAATCCCAATAAAGTGGTGCCTCCGTAGCCAGGTGGGAAGGAGCAGCAGTGCATAACACATGCTTCTTGATTAGACCGGGGTTCGATCCCGTCACCACCAAATACGGAGGATGCGGAAAGGTCAGGGAATGATCACCGCATATTCCCAGAGCAATATGGCTTTAGTTGCTAATGCTCCTAAAAACCAAATAATAAACAAACAAAACAAAAAAACAACATCCCAATAAAGTAATTTCTTCTGGGACTCCAATCCGGTCCCTATTATCCAGATAACGAAGAAATATCAGGTCCAACTGAAGAAATATCAGGTCCAACACCTTGATTCCTGACAATTCACTCCACTAGTGAGAAGCCATTAGGAAAAATGTCACCCTTCTTTGTCCAGGAGGATTTGGATGGTTGGCAAGCTCTCCTAAATCTGTCAAATGACATACTTGTAGAGACCAGAAGTGACAGACATTCAGAACAGCTCCTCCGAGCCTCATCTATCAGGGAAATGTCTATCACAGTTACCCTCATAAGACACTTAACTCATCCTGTGGTATTATCGTTGAATGCGATCTCATAGAAGTGTCTGAATTAAAACCCCAAGGAGTGACAGGTGTGAAATTAATATTCATGCATAGGGATGGGAAACTTGTTCCCACTAGAAATATTCTAATGTTCAAGTCACCAATGTCTCCTAATGAAATCAAAGCTGACTATATTAGCTGGCCGGTATGTCCATGTGTCCCAGATACTTTAACGTGTTTTAAGTGCCAGAAATATGGACACTTGCAAATGTCCTGTCATGGAGCCCTTGCATGCACTCTATGTGCTGCAGAGGACCGTGAAACTACATGTTCAATTACCAAATTCTCCTGCATTAATTGCCAAGGAGAGCACCCTTCTTACTCATGAGCATACCAGAGGTAGAAAAAAGAAAAAGAAATCCAAAGAATTAAGGCAGAGCTGAACATATTATATCAGAAGGCAAGAAAAGTGGTGAAACCTATATATACAACAATCAACCACCTGCAGGCTGAAGGCAAACTTTTGCACATCTATCCTGTAACCGTCCTTCCTCATTTTGAATTTATGCCCCTCATGTATGTAGGTCAACTGAGTGTTTCTGCAGAAATCTTAGAAACCCAGCTGCATCTAAAAATGAATCTTTTTGTTTATACTTTGATGGCCACATGTGGCCAGAGATGTTCACAAAATAGAGAAAATATCAGAACATCATATTTAGCAGTTCTGTGGGCTTGAACAATGGTCAGTTTAAATGTGTGTATTACTTTACCTTTGTATTTGATCACTTGGCTATGTCAGCTGTAGATAAACACTACTTCCCAGTTATACCTCAAAAACATCTCCTGAGTCATTCAGTGTTGCAGTACCTCTCTAAACCACACAGAAAGTTTATATCAAAATGAACAATTCTTAAAAAAATTTGATAAGGTACTTTCAGAGACAAAGACTGAAACAAATTGTTCATCATGGTAAACTCTCCTTATATATGCTGATCGTCTTTTAACAATAGGTTAAAAATTCCATTCTGAGGCAAATATCAGGCAACTACATTAGTTTTCCTGCCCTAATTTCAATTTTAATAAATATATATAGACAGCTCCAAAACTGATAATAAAGTGAATGTAGCTATTTTCTCTCAGGTACTAACATTTCTCAAAATCTACTGAAATGTAGCATGTACAGTATAGAATTGTATGCTATATATCTAGCCTTGAAGGACATTGATAAATTCTCACTTTCACAAACTATCATGCTGACACATTAAGCTCTGTAAAAGCTCATCAGCGTGCACACTCATCTTGTCATTCTCCGTTGCAAAAAATCTGAACCGCATTAACAATAATCAACTAATCATATTTTGTCGAATCTTTGGTCATGTAAGAATCATAGGATATGGAAGCAGACTACAATGATAAATACGCTATCAGTTTGATTTCACTTCTTTTCAAGATTCCATATATGATTATAAATCAGTTATTAAACTGTTATGAAAAAATGACAGTCATCATTCTGGGGAGTGGAAAATACTAACAAACTATTTCAAATCAAACATGAGCCTGAACGGTGGATACCTACCTTATGATCACGTAGAAAAGAGGAAGTCAGCATTGTCCAAATCCATATTGGCCATACCCAGACCTTGGAAAAATTTGTTCACTGCCAAAAGCTAATCATTAGCTGGGCATCAGAGGAGAGGAGAGGATGGCATACTGAAAATTCTTCTGAAACAGCCATTACACAGCCATAAAGAAGAGAAACAGCTGTGACATTAATGGCTGTTTCTCCTCTTTAACCATAATGTATTAAAATGTTAAACTATTGTTAAGTATTTTGCCATCTTTGTATGATAGGCCTGCCAAATTAGGATTCTGAAATAGAAAAGTGATGAACCAGTTAATGTAGCTTGGGGAAATTATTTACTGCATGAAAAATTGAGGCTGTTGGTTCATTACGATGCAGCCATATATTTTGCAGTTGGTTAGTGTTGTTATTTGTTATTGTTGTTATTTGGAGCATTAGCAACTAAGGCCATATTGCTCGGGGATACGCCGTGGTCATTCCCTGACCTTTCCGCATCCTCCATATTTGGTGGTGACGGGCTCAAACCCCGGTCTAATCAAGAAGCGTGTGCTACGCACTGCTGCTCCTTCCCACCTGGCTACAAATGCGCCTATTGGTTAGTGATATTGGCTGTTGCAAAATGTGCCATGAACCTTACCCCTGTTTTTTAACTTAATTAATTAACTACTTATTTATTACTTATTTTTTATATAAATTTTCTCTTTTTTAATATTTGTTCTGCTTAACACTTGCTTTGTAAATAGTTTTGACAGTTCTTTAATGAGTGCTTTGATAATTTCCGAATTATTTTTTGGATTTAAAAAATTTCCCAGTAATGAAGTTTTTGAAATTTTATGTTCAAAATGTTTAATAATTCTGGAACATAATTTCTGCCTATTCTGGTAATCCATTAATGGGGAGTATTGTGGATGCCAAATAAAATATCTTGTTATCAAAGTACACCGCGATGGAAGAGAAGGTCATATAAAGTTTGGTTGCACTGGATCCTATGAGTTTTGAATGCATAAAGGAACATACAGACAGTTTATATACTTTATATTTAAGAACCACTTGACCCCTGACAAAAAAAATTATATATATATATTTAAACCCAGTTAAATCCAACCTATAAAACAACCAGCATAACCTTTGATCATAAGCAAGAAATATTATTCTGGATTTCCACAACTTTGATCTTGGATGATAATAGTGTATAATTTAGAAGTTTTCAAATAAAAATCAAATAAATCAATTTCAAATACAAATTTAGATCTCATCCAGTGATATTTTATTATAGAAAATTCCCTATATTTCATTTTATAACGAACCACTGTTTGTCTCTCTTTGATTCTCTTTGTTTCTCTGCTGTTCTTTATTGTTTCCGTCATTTGCGGAAAGTTTTATGGGTAAACATTATGACTGATGTTTACTGGCACAATAATTTTAAATCAGAAAGTGGATAGCATAGTTTTCCTTTCAGTTACAAAGCCATGGATTTCATAATAATAGATGTTTGCTAGGTTTCTCTGAAACATTGTTTCTCTGTTAAAGCTGCGACTTAAAATTCAGGCCATTGTCATGACAGGATTCCAAATTTTCATGTGTTGTACTTATTTTTCTTCTATGTAATACCTTTTATATTCTCTTTTTCTGTTTTCCTTCTTAACTCTTTCCTGTTTTTTCTTATTTTATTCTCTTCTTTAACAAAAAATGAGAATAAGTTACTGTCAGAGAGAGAACAAAAAAAAAAAAAAGAGAGAGAGAGAGAAGGTATTTGGAAGCCTTGATCAAATTCCCCTCCTTCTAATTTCAGGATCTGGTGACTCAGGATCAGAGGAATACAGTCCATTTATGAAGAAGTTCATTAATTCTTCACTAATTCGCTATTTTTCCTTCATCATCTACTCTGGATGCTGTTTATGTAAGTGAATCTTTATATCTAATTCCATATTATTGATTCTGTTCCATGCTATAGCTTTCAAAAAAGATAGAAATAGTTATGGTAAACATGGCATTTTATTCCCAGTCTTCATATTTTTGTTTTGTGCTTTAGGGATACTTATATCAAATTATTTCTTACATGTGTCAAACAGTTTCCTTTGAATTTCGTAAAGATCACCTAATTAATTTAGTTCTGATTTATTGGAAGGTGATTTTTTTTTTAACTGTCCATTTTTTTTATAGATGTCCTAACATTGTGGGTCTGTCAAAGTTTTAGATCTCATTGTTATAACTATCAGTTTAGTTAGATAATAGAGACCACATTGTTCTTCTAAATCCTTTATATTTGTAGTGCACTTTGAGAGCCTCTCTTTTTCTACCCTTGTAGTTTCATTGACAGTGCTGTTGTTTTTTGGTATGAAATCCATTGTATGATAAATTCTTTAATGTTGAATGGTTCCCTTTTGCAACTGCTTCTTCTACAACTCGTGTCTCTCGTTATCCCCCCTCCCACGTTGTGTTTTTTACCTCATTTTTTCAAAATCTTGTCCAATGTTAAAAACATTAATTGACTGTTATGATATATTGTACAGCACTTTTTTGCAATAAATTTCTACTATCTTGCTTAGTTTAGAACTTCTTCCATTGAAAACCTTGTCAACTCATGAAAAACATCATATAAATACTGAAATAAAACAGCAAAAATTCACTTTTTTTATATATCACATTTTGTTTGTAAATAATTTTTGTATTTTTAAAAACATTTTATTTGAACTTTTACAAAACATCTTAAACAAGTAAAAGAGCAAATTTTACTTTTTACTAAAAAAAAACCACCTTTGAAAATTTCAAAGGTGGTTTTTAAATTTCAGTATTTGAAAGTTTCCATATTTTTTGGTGACATTTAACTTTTATTAATTTTATTTATAAAGTAATTACATATACAGAACAATATTTATGTTGAAACCTACATGGTATGACTGAAGATTATGATTCTCATAATCATTCATTATTGTTTTTATTCTGTTTGCAACAACCTCTGGCCAGAAACTGAACAGTTTCTGGCCAGAGGATGGCACCTGTTTTAAAAGCATGTGATTTATTTTTATATTTTTAACAATTAAAAATAAAATCACTAAAAGTAAATTTCTAGACTGTTGGATGATGCATTGCATTAAGTAATAAAAATACTCAATGCCAGGCTTTAATTTCATTTTTTGTTTTGGATTAGTTTTCAAGAATTCCCTGGTAATGGTGCATTCCTCAGCAATTTGGATGTCATACTTATTCAAAACTAATTCAAAAAAAGGATATAGAAGTATTTCATTTTCTACAAAAAAAAAAAAAAAAAAATCATTTCCCTCACATCATTTAAGGATACAGAAGCTGTAGCTATAAACTTTTGGATCACAAGAGAAAAAGCCATGTTCATTAATTATTACTGTTTAACTACTTCTCTTAATTGCTTGGGTTTTCCTGAATCTTCTTCCATATGCATTGTCTGAAGTGAAACAAGCTGCCAAAGCTCTGAATGCCACAATTTCACCAAATGCTCTGAAAGTGCTATTTTAAAATAAATGATGCAGTTCCTTGGAAGTAACACTGCATTGTGTTGAGCTGGTCCCTAGTCCATATGTAAGGGCCCTTTGCCTTATTTGAAACTCTGAATAATTGAGAGGTTTACTTTCATATAGCTAAAATTCATGTTTAGTCAGCAATTTGGTAAACAACAGTGCTGCTGTTTTTAAAGGTTCCTTCAACAAATCAGTGCTCAGAAGTCAAAAACAAGTCAAGATATTTTCTGTTGAAAATATTAGAATAGAGTTATTATCATCTGCTACCATATCAAAAAGTAGAAATGGTTCCATGTTGCTGATCCAAGAATATGGATGGAAGCTCTGTATGAAGTTCAGCTAGAGAAGGCTGATGGGGTTGTTGTCCTGCATTTTTTGCAGGTTTACTATGCAATCTTCATTCTTGCATTAATTGATAGCAGTGCTTCTATGGCAGATTATACAATACTTTGTTTCAATTGAAACTACTTTATGTTAATGTGTAATTACAGCTTTTATCATGATGATATGCCTGTACTGCTGTGCTGGTGACTGAGATGTCTGGTACATGCATTTTAATTTATGAAGCTGTACTCTAATTCGCATCTTTCATGTGTGCCCAACCCTTACATCTGTCAGCATCCTACTTGGTATATTTTTAATACACCTTTCCTTTCTTTTCATAATCACACAATGTGTATGCTTTATAGAAAAGTTAGTCTTTTCCTTGAGAAGAATAGTGAGATCTGATTAACTTTTTTAGAATAATTAAAGTCAGCTGATTATTATTATTATTATTAGCTATATGGTGCAAGGAAGCCTGAGGCTTATGCTGCACCAGCCAAAAAAAAAAAAAATTCCCAAATTACCCTGAGAGAGAGAGAGAGAGAGAGAGAGAGAGAGAGAGAGAGAGAGAGAAAAGTAGAAGGGAATCACCAAGAAAGAGAAGAATGATGATATCCAGCTCAGGACCCTGGGTGTGCCAAGCCCATACTCACCAGATGTGAGCCCCCGGGGTTAAATCAGATGGTTTGTTGCCATTCATAGTAAGATAAAATTTATTGCAAAAAGCCTGGCCAGATAATCCATGTCAAGGTCAATTTAATGAAATTCGTTACGAGAATCAGTTATTATTGAAAATACAAAAGGATCGGTTTCAAAAACATCAGTTATTGAAAATACAAAAGGATTAAATATAATCA
The DNA here is from genome assembly GCF_048544385.1 of Mastigoproctus giganteus. Taxonomy (NCBI): domain Eukaryota; kingdom Metazoa; phylum Arthropoda; class Arachnida; order Uropygi; family Thelyphonidae; genus Mastigoproctus; species Mastigoproctus giganteus. Next base: position 81,768,622 of record NC_143582.1, read on the forward strand.
CTAAAATTTTGTCCTTTTATTATTATTGGTAAAATTTGAACACTTTAAAAGCTCTTATTTGTCATTAAAATGACAAATAAGAGCTTTTAAAATAGATTCCTAGAGATATCCTATTTTTGCTCCCAAAAGCATAATTAAAAGGCATTGTTAATGAAAATGAGTGTGTTTATTAATTTAATTAAAATATTTATTGTTAATCATTGAAACTCACCATGTGCATGTCTTGCAACCCAGTTCAATAAATTTGAATACAAGCCATGAGGCACAAATGCCATGCCTCATTCTTATAGACTGCTGTTCTCACAGAGTAGTTAACATACTGTGGCTATGACCTTCTTTAAATTGATTAGTAGTTAATGCATCTAGATGTTTCATACTATAAAAATCTCAGTTTTTGCCATTGCTTAATACTAGAATGAACAAGCACAGTTACAAAAACTACTAAATGAGTTTTTACTTGATAATTTTAAATATTTAAATTTTTGAGCATTTCCAATAAATGTTGAATTTATGCCAATAAATATAAAAATAACATATTGTTATTTATTTTTCCAATACAAAAACTGTATGTTTTGTATAGAAAAAAAACTTTTATTATATATATATATATATATATATATATATATATTAGCATAATGAAGTAGTTAAAAAATAAAAAATGGTACAAAATATAATACAAAAATTAATAAAATAAATATAAAGCTATCATTAGAGGCAGCAAAATGCACATTCCTCCACATGATGCTCAATGTATAACTGATATTAAATATTAAATCAAAATTAATGCCAGTAGCATGGCAAAACTGTTGAGCAAAAAATAATAAATTAGACATAATGATTAATCAACAGGGAGGGAGAAGAAAAGGTGAGACTAAAAATTGTAGCAGAAAATCTCCAAATAACTTAGAAATTCAAAATAATAAGTCGATTTTAAAATTTAGAGCCAATAATGTTATTGGCTCTAAATTTTAAAATTGACTTATTATTTTGAATTGGATTTTCTAAATTATTTGGAGATTTTCTGCTACACCTTTTCTTCTCCCTCCCTGTTGATTAATCATTATGCTTAATTTATTATTTTTTGCTCAACAGTTTTGCCATGCTACTGGCATTAATTTTGATATTAATATTTAATATCAGTTACATATATATGGATGTGTCTACCTGTTTCATTTATATTTCAAGTATATCATGGTCTATCCAAAAATATTAGAAACTGGAATAATATCTGGCTCTGATAAGCCATGCAGTCATTTTTCAGCCTGCTCAAACAGTAAAGTAACCTGTGACACAAATGTTGTGTCACATGGCCTAATGCTTAAAAAAATGAGAAACAAATGCTGTGTCTTGTGTTTGGAAAATGAAAATGATTGTAGTTTGAGAGGAAACACTAACACTATTCATTTTTCTGTCTTTGCTGTTGGGGATGATGTTCATCCTATGACAGTGTTAACAGAGCTTGGGCTTACAGCTCTTTAGAAATACTACATTGTACATAAGTCAACCTAATCTCATTTTTAATTGAATAACATCACCCAATGGGTGGATCTGTTGTTTATTAAAAACTCAAAAGTACTGCTATGTCCAATTTTGGAACTATTTGGTTCTATCAGCCTCAATTAGCAGATTTGTGATGAAGTGAAGGAGTGTATCAAATGTATATGAGCAGCCAGCAGTGTTCAGAAGAAAAAACTTCTAGTTGTATATGTAACTTTTGTTATGTGAATATAAAACACTTATTGGTAGGCAGCATAAGTCTACTGCATTAATCAAATACATAGAAGCATGATACTATGTTTCAATGCAGGTATTGAAATAGTTTGAGAGAAGACACTCATACTTCATTCATTTTTCTCTTTTCAACCAGGGGACAACATTACTCCTCCTGTGCCAGCTACAGAGCTTGGGTTCTTTAGAAATGACTGTTAGCCACAAGTCAACTTCAAGTAACAAATATCATTTTTAATTGAATAACATTACCCAGCAGGCAAATCTGTTATTAATTTAAAACTCAAAGACAGTATTGTGACTGGTTTTGGTTCTGTCATATCTGAGACAACAGGTATCCTCATTTAGTGACCTTGTGCCGAGTAGTGAATAAATGTATCAAACCTCAACAGTTTATTTTTACATAACAAAAGTTACTTTTATAATCAAAAGTTTTTTCTTTCAAACACTGCTTGGCTGCTTAGGTTGCTAGTTGAGGCTACCTGTTGTCTGATGATTAGCATTAGCATTAGTAGAGGCATATGATGCAAGAAAGCAAGCTTATTCAGCATCAGCCAAAAAAAAAAAAAAAAACAACCACTACTCCCATTTCACCCCTCCGTTCGTTCGAAATACCTGTCCAGCTGAGCCTTAAATTTGTTTAGGCTATCAACTTCAACAACAAGCGATGGGAGTCTATTCCACAAACCAACTGCCCGCTGGCTAAATGCAAATTTCCGCACATCTATCCGACATCCATCCTTCCTCAATTTGAATTTATGCCCTCTCAGGTGATTATTCTGAGCAAGAGGAAGAATCCCATCGGCATTGAGCATGCTCAAGCCATTCAAAGCCTTATACACCTCTATCAGATCACCTCGCCGATGCCTAGTCTCCAGGCTCTGTAATTTGCAAAACTTAAGCCTTTCTTCGTAAGAGCAACCCTTTGTTCCATTCACTAATCTTGTTGCCCTTCTCTGTACTCGTTCCAGCAGCTCTACATCCTTCTTGAAATGAGGCCTCCAGACCTGTATACAGTACTCAAGGTGTGGCCTGACCAATGCCTTATACACTTATGATGAAATCAAATAGTTCCAAAATCAGTCACAACAGTGCCTTTGAGTTTTGAATGAATAATAGATTAACCTACTGGATAATATTATTCAATTAAAAATTATATTAGTTACCTTCAATTGATTCATGGATGATGTAGTTGTTTTTGAGTTATGTAGTGTGAGTTTTTTCTCTCAAACTATTTCAGTACCTTCATTGATATAGTACCCTGCTTCTGTGTATTTGAATCTGATCTTAAATTTGGAAAATGATTTCTTGCTCATCAGAAAATCAGCATTAAAATTTAAACTAATGATCTTGGGTCTAGTTGACTCCATGACATTTATTCCATTGGTAAATATTTATGCATTCTGAATTCGAGCAGAAAGAAAACTGAAAAATCTGCAATTTTATTCTTGAAATTATTTTTAATATCCAGCTTAAACATAATTCTGAAGGGGGATTCAGAATTTGAATATGGTAAGCACAATTTGTACAGCAAGGATGGGCAGGCAAGAAGTGGTGGGGGAAGAATCATGCTTTTGGTTAAGAGTACATAGAATCTAAGGTAATTCATCCAGTTGACTTGGTTGCCAGTGTAACATTAAGGCAATTTGGTGTGACATATGTACTGGGAAGATACAAATTAGAGTTGGAGTATGTTATAGGCCAGGTGACTGTGATGAGCATGATGAATAGCTGTACAGATAAATTTAATTGGGCAGCAAATCAGAATGCCTTATAATAGGGAATTTTAACTTGAGAGTGTATCACTAATGCAATAGGAAAAGATTTTTGGATTTACTAAACAGCTGTTTTCTGTACCAATATGTTACAAGCCAAGAGAAAGAAATACTCTTAATCTGATTAACTGGGAGCTAAATGGATTTGTAATAAGTGGAAGAGAAGGTTTAGTTTGAAATGAAAAGCAAATAAGGCAACTCCTCATTAACAGATCATGGTTTTATATATAATGTAACATATGAATATTTATATACAACAGTATTTTTTGGCGCATGTAGGCCCCAAGTGGTTTACAGTTTCCTTTGCAAATGTGCAAATTTTGACAGAAATTTCATTAAAAGTATATTTTATGGTACCTGAATTATCTTACAAATCAGAAACTATTTATACAAATAAAACATGATGCATATGCAGTCTGCTTTATGTTTGTTTAACTTGTCACTTGTTGGATTGTCAGCATGTTTGTGCCACTATGTTACAAGAACTTTCTTGAGATTTGAATAAATAGTAGAGGCATATGATGCAAGAAAGCAAGCTTATACAGCATCAGGTAAAAAAAAAAAAACCTTCACATTTCACCTGTCCATTTGCTCTAAACGTTTGTCCACTTCCTTTTATTTTTATATGCATTCAACTTCCACGACAAATGAAAGTTTGTTCCAACAATCAACTGCCTGCTGGCTAAAGGCAAATTTCTGCACATCTATTCGACAACTGTCTTTCTCAATTTCAGTTTATGCCCCCTCAAATTTGTAATCTAAGCAATCCCATCAGTGTTGAGCCTGCTCAATCCATTCAAGGCCTTATACACCTCAATCAGATCATATCACATGTGTCTAGTCTCCAGATGCTTAAGCCTTTCTTTGTAAGGCAAACCCCTTTGTTCCTCTCACCAATCTTGTTGCCCTTCTCTGTACTCGTTCTAGCAACTCTATATCCATTCTAAAATGAGGCTGCCAGACCTGTATGCAGTATTCAAGGCGTGGCCTGGCCATTGCCTTATACAAAGGAATAATCACCTCCTTGTCTCTGCTAGCAAAATTCCTATATATCATTGACAAGACTATGACCTGCTCTGGCAGCCCATCTGCACTGCTCAGAGAACTTCAAATCTGACTGCACAATTACCCCTAGGTCTTTTTCATTCTCCATTCTACACTCACTGAGTGTAGTGCCACACAGTTGGTACGTTTCTCTTGGGTTACTGCTACCCATATGCAGTACTTTGCATTTGTCAAAGTTAAACTTCAGTTTACCATTCTCAGCCCATCTGCCTAACTTTTCTAGATCCTGTTGCAGTAGCATACTGTCTTTACTGTCATTAACAACCCTGCCAACTTTTGTATCTACAAACTTGGACATTAAGCCTGATGTACCTTCATTGATATCATTGATAAATGCACAAAAGAACAATGGGCCCAGCACCAACCCCTGGGGGCTCCACTAATAATATTAGCCCACATCCATTTATTACCACTCTCTGCCATATTCCACTCAACCATCCCTTTATCCATTGCAGCAACTTGCTCTTAATGCTATACCACTTCAATTTGTACAACAGTCTTCCATGTGCAACAGTATCAAAAGCTTTCATGAAATCCAAGTATATGATATAAAAATTATTTTTTGCATCCAGTTCCTTTGTGACCACATCACATCATAGTATACAATCAAATTGATCAGACAATACTTCCCCTTAACAAACCCATGCTGTGTCTGAACTATTACTGCAGTCTTGTCTATGTGATCTTGTATCACCTCTTTGTAGACCTTTTGCATTGATGATTAGGTGCAAATGTCATATCATTGTGGTAAGTAAATAACTTGAAGGTTCTTATTACATGGATTGACATTATATATATGTATTTTTTTTTTTATTTGTTTTAGCTGAGAAAATTTATTTCTGGTAAGGCTATAACTAACTTAAAACTCCACAAATGTATTGGTATATCATAATACATAATGTAAATTTGATAGCGTAATATGTAAGGCCGTGATTCTCCTACGAATCACAGCCTTACAAAATGTGCTACTTTCTGTGATATTTACAGACTTATCTGGAATGGGACATGATACAACCAAAAGGGGGATGCTTTGTGTGTGTGTGTGTGTGTGTGTGTGTGTGTGTGTGTGTGTGTGTGTGTGTGTGTGTGTGTGTGTGTGTGTGTGTGTGTGTGTGTGTTCAGTGCAAAGAATATGAGGAAATTAGGTGCAAACTCAGCATTCTGATGGCATTTATGAGAGTTTGAAGAACAGAATGTATACTCTGGAAGGAATTAAAATGGGAGGCCCATCAAGCTCTCAGCTGCCCAACTCAGCAACAGAACTTACACTTGTTCATCAGGCAACATAGTGGCTATCCTCAAGCCAGAATGCACTGGTCCCTCATTAGGTAGTTATTGTCAAAGAAATGGGAAATATATTGTGCAAAAAGGATATGTGGATTAGCACAAGGGCATGTCTGCCAGGGGCAGAAGCAGATGATGTTGTAAAACAGATATGGTTTAAGGATGCAAAAGGTAATGTTGTACTGTTGGGCACTAATGATATTAAGAGTAGGGGATCTGAGGACTTACTTAAAAATTATAGGGCAGTGTTGTGACAAAAGAAGTGGCAAATTGGATTAAATTTGAAAGTGTCTGCAATCCTGCCCAGACAAAATAGGAGCTAGTACATATTGAGAGCCTTGTCAATCAGTTTAGCCCGGGAGAGACTGTGCAAGATTCATGGGATAGAATTTTTTTCAGCATGGTCTGTGCTTGTTAACAAAAGAGACTATTTTCACAGGAATGGGAAACACTTAAATAGACTGAGTGCAGGAGTATTCTCTGATGCTATTGAGGATGTGTTAAGTGAGTTATAAAACTACTAGCTTTAGGGATATGCAGATTAATAAATTAGCTAGAACCACAGCTGTTTGTTTGTTATGTTTGTTTGTTATTTGGTTTTTAGGAGCATTAGCAACTAGGCCATATTGCTCCATAGATAGGCAGTGGTCATGCCTGACCTTTCCACATACTCCGTATTTGGTGGTGATGGGCTCGAACCCCGGTCTAATCAAGAAGCATGTGCTACGCACTGCTGCTCCCTCCCACCTGGCTACGGAGGCTCCTAGAACCACAGCAGAGGTGAAAGTGGTTACATTACTTCTATTGGAACATGCAGCATCCTGAAAAGCAGGGTGTCAGAAATTTCAAGTCTGGCTGTGGGTAATCATGTGGCTTATGGATGAGCTATATTAGAGTAACTAAGAGTAAGAACAGGTGCATGTGTACTTGCACTACACTAATTCTAGGAGTATAGTAAATAAATTTGATGAATTTGAAGTGCTGATTAGGTTGTCAAATACACATTGTGGGGATATTGGAGACATGGTGTCACTCAGACATAAGGAAAGCGGAATTTGAATTTGGGGCATACAAAGCATATTAAATCTAAGGCAGGGCACTGGAAAAACAAAAATGAGAGTAGGAGTCCGTTATGATTTTGATTAATCAGAATTATTAAATCAGAATGTCTTATAATAATGGAAGATATTGACTGGAACTTTTGGGTTGGGGACTCAGACACCAGCAAGACTTCCATAGCGTTATTGGTTGACTGTTTTCTAAAGTAATATGTTAGAGCGCCAACAAGAAGAAGCAATATTCTTGATTATCTTGATTCTGATTATCAGTAGTGATTCTTCATGCATTAAGAATCTGCTGGTAAAAGATCCACTGGGTGGCAGTGATCACAGATGCTAATGTAGGATTTACTTAAAGATGTCAAGGATAAAGGAAAGGGCTTTTGCTTTCATAAGGGTGACTACAGTGATCTCAGACAGTTTTTAAATTCCATACCGTGGGACCATTTGATGATGTTACCAAAAGCAAATTCTAAATGGTAAGCATTTGGTGAAGTATATATATAATTTACTAGGCTTTCATACCAACTAAGAAATACCATTCCAGGCTTAGACCTAAATGGATGTTAGATGAACTGATGACACTTCTGGAAGAGGGGAAAAAAAAAAGCATGGGATTTATATAAATTATCAGATGATACAATAGAAGGAAGAGATGGAATCACATTGGTCAACTTGACATCAAGGGTTTACTGTTGATCATGTTCAGGTTGCTGACAAACTGAATAGATATTTTGCATCTATATTCACTCATAAGGAGTTCTTCATCGAGGTTGTTCAAAATCTAAAAAGCTAAATGAATTTGTAATAAATGAGAGGAATGTAGGAGAGAAATTGTTGAAGTTTAACATAAAAAAGGTAACTAGGATGGATAGTATCTTTCCAATTATATTAAGGCAGCAGAGGATTATGAGAGCATATATTAGATAAACAGGTATTCCCAATGGGCTGGAGATGTGCAAATTTATCTCTAATTCACAAAGCATTCTGTTAGCTAAACTTCTGTTCTAGGGAAAATAATGGAGTCACTGGTTAAAGAAGTAATGTAGGATCATATAGACAGGAATGCACATATGCTACAGTCACATGCACAGACTTGTTAAAGGGTGATCTTGTCTAACCAATCTGATTGGTTACTATGATACAGAAACAAAGAAACTGGCTTCAAATATTTTTTTTTGATATCATATATTTGGATTTCAAGTAAGTCTTTTATACTGTTGCACATAAAAGATTGCTGTACAAATTGGAGCAGGTTACTGCTCCAATTTGTACAGCATAAGGGCATGTTACTGCTCTGGATAAAGGGATGTTTGAGTGGGGGAAGACAGAGTGGTTATTAATGGACTATATTAATGATATTGATGAAGATATATCAGGCTTAATGTCTAAGTTTGTAAATGAAACAAGGATTGGTAGGGTGGTTAATGACAGTAGTCAGGGTATACTACTGCAACAAGATCGTGAAAAATTAGGCCTAAGGACTGAGAAATGGCAGTTGGTGCAACCCATAATTCAAGGCCTTAAACTGATGGAATCATTCCTCTTATTATTATTATTATTGTTGTTGCTCTTATATTATTTCTCCCTGATTGGGGGTTCTACCTTGTGACGGATATTGCTACCAAGTACACAGAGTGGTTGTTGTTGTTATGTCTGGTGTTACTGCTGGTCGAGGAACTCTCTGACTATCCTTCAGGATTGCTACTTTCTAGAGTTCCTTGTAGGTGTTCACTGGGAGACCTATTGCTGCTAGACTGTTATCTAGGGTCTTTGGTACCATACCTGTGGTTGACACGATGATCGGGATGGTCGTTACTTGTTGCATATGCCACATCTCTTTGATCTCCTGTCTTAGGTTCGTGTACTTCCTGAGAATTATTATTATTATTGTTTTTGCTCTTATATTATTTCTCCCTGATTGGAGGATTCCACTCCATGGCGGGTACTGGAGTGGAATCCTCCAATCAGGATTACTCCAATACTTACTAATGATATTAAGAGTAGGAGACCGGCGGAATTACTTAGCAAGTGCAGGTCACTGTTGAAAAAAAGCCGTGAATTAGGGTTGAATTTCAAAGTGTCTGCAATTCTGCCCAGACACGATAGGAGGGAGTATATGATGAGAGCCTTGTCGATCAATTCGGCCCTAGAGGGATTGTGCAAGGCTCAAGGAGTAAAATTTTTTTCAGCCTGGACTGTACTTGTTAACAGGAGAGATTGCTTCTATGAAGTTTAACCTTGACAAATGTAAAGTACTACATATGGGAAACAGTAACCCCAGAGCTACGTATCAACTCTGCGGTACTACACTGACAGTGGTAGAGAATGAAAAGGACCTGGGGGTAATTGTGCAGGCAGATATGAAGTTCTCTGAGCAGTGCAGGCGAGCTGCAAGAGTAGCTCATGGTGTCTTGTCAATGATATACAGGAATTTTTCTAGCAGGGATAGGAAGGTGATTATTCCCTTGTATAAGGCAATGGTTAGGCCACATCTTGAGTACTGTATACAGGTCTGGAGGCCTCATTTCAAGAAGGATGTAGAGCTGCTGGAACGGGTACAGAGAAGGGCAACAAGATTAGTGAATGGAACAAAGGGTTGCTCTTACGAAGAAAGGCTTAAGTTTTGCAAATTACAGAGTCTGGAGACTAGGCACCGGCGAGGTGATCTGATAGAGGTGTATAAGGCTTTGAATGGTTTGAGCATGCTCAATGCCAATGGGATTCTTCATCTTGCTCAGAATAATCAGCTCAGAGGGCATAAATTCAAATTGAGGAAGGATGGATGTCGGATAGATGTGCGGAAATTTGCCTTTGGCCAGCGGGTGGTTGGTTGGTGGAACCGACTTCCATCACTTGTTGTTGAAGTTGATAGCCTAAACAAATAGGCCCCTCCGTAGCCAGGTGGGAAGGAGCAGCAGTGCGTAGCACACGCTTCTTGATTAGACCGGGGTTCAAGCCCGTCACCACCACATACGGAGGATGCGGAAAGGTCAGGAATGAACACCGCATATCCCGGAGCAATATGGCCTTAGTTGCTAATGCTCCTAAAAACCACAATAACAACAACAACCTAAACAAATTTAAGGCTCAACTGGACAGGTATTTCGATCGAACGGAGGGGTGAAATGGGAGTGGTGTGTTTTTTTTTTTTTTTTTTGGCTGATGCTGAATAAGCTTGCTTTCTTGCATCATATGCCTCTACTAATGCTAATGCTAATACTGCTACCAAGTATACAGGGTGGTTGTAATGTCTGGTGTTACTGTTGGTCGAGGAAATCTCTTACTATCCTACAGGCGTTCAGGATTGAGACTTTCTGGACTTCCTTGTAGGTGTTCTCTGGGAGACTTATTGCTGCTAGGCTGCTATGTAGAGTCTTTGGTACCATACCAGTGGTTGACAAGATGATCGGGATGGTCGATACTTCTTGCATATGCCACATCTCCTTGACTTCATGTCTCAGGTTCATGTACTTCCTAATTTTTTCCTTATGGGTTTTCTGGACATTGCTAGTGTTGGGTCAATCAGGTAGGTAGCCTTTTCCATCTTGTCCACAAGGGTTATGTCTGGTCTGTTGTGCGGGATGGTCTTATCCATTATTATGGTGCGGTCCCAGTACAGCTTGTGGGTTCGGGTCTCTAGTACTGCCTGGGGTTCATACTTGTAGTATGGTACACTTTGTTTTGTCAACTGGTATTTCCTCACTAGCTTCTGATGTATTATCGTGGCTACCTGGTCGTGTCTATGAGTGTACTCAAGTCTGGGTGATGTGTTGGATCGTTTCTGAGGCCAGGTGGCATCGTTGACATGTGTCATCTGACATTCTGGGCTCCTCTGCGATGTATTTTCTATAGTTTCTGGTGTTGATTACCTGGTCTTGGATGGCCATCATGAATCCTTCAGTCTCGGGAAGAGCGTCCCGCTTTTGAGCCATGCATTGGAAGCAATGTTATTGATATGATTTTGATGGAGGTCATTGTAGTGTCTGCCATGGAGTGTCTTCTTTGCCCATCTTTCTAACTTCATTTCTTGTGCCATCTGGGTGGGTGGGTGGGTGGGGGTTCCACTATATATGAGTGGAGTATACCACTTATCTATCTTCCTTGTGGAGTGGTGCTGCGTTGTTCTCAAAGTAATCTTTCAGGTTAACTATCTCTGTTTTCTGTTGCTCTATCAGGCCCCTTCCTCCCTCTTTCTGAGCTATTGTTAGTCTCTCCACTGCTGACTTCGGTGCTGGGGGTGTTATCTTCTAGCTCGGTGTTAGTCCAATCTATGACCCCCGAAGGTGTATGTTAGTACTGGATAGAAGATGTATGTTAGTAGCTGCATAGGTGTTTATGGCTTTAACTGTGTTCCATCCATTCAGTTTTGCTTTCAACAGGCTTCTGAGTCTCTGATGATATTTTTTGGTAAGGCTCTAACTGCTGGGCCTGCATCATCCCTAGGTATTTGTAGGTCTCTCCTTCTGTCATAGCTTCAATCTCTTTACCAGTCAGCAGCTGGTAGTTTCGGCCAACTAATTTTCCCTGGTGCAGTGTGTGGGTCTTGCCTTTGTCTAGACCAAATTCCATCCTCATGTCCTTGCTGAATTCTTCGGTGATCCAGAGTAGTTGCTTCTTGGTTGCCACATAGAACTTGATGTCATCCATGTACATCAGGTGGGTGAGAGTGTACAGGTTCTATCTTCCTTCTTTGAGATTATATCCTTACTTGCTGCCGTTAAGCATGGTGGATAGTGGGTTGAGTGCTAGCCAGAACCACAGTGGGCTCAGAGCATCTCCCTGAAAGATTCCTCTTCTAATGGGGTTGGCCTGGTTGTGATGTTCTCGACCTTAATGGTGGTACTCCATTTCACCATTGTTGCTCCTAAGAAGTTTGTCACTATCGGATTGACCTTGTAGATCTTCAGCCAGCTATGAAGTATGGAGTTGAAGGCCTTGCGGTAATCGATGTACGCGGTGTATAGGTTGCGGTGCTTCTTGCAGGCTTGCTCCATAACTGCAGCATCTATGGTTAATTGCTCCTTGCATCCTTTGCTCCTCTGCTTGCATCCTTTCTGCTCTTCGGCCATTATGTTCTGGCTCTCCAAGTGGTCTGATATCTTCCTGGTTATTCAGCTGGTCAGGATCTTATACATTGTTGGGAGGCAAGTGATTGGCCTATATTTTGCCGGGTTTCTTGTATCTTCATCTTTAGGCTTGAGATATGTGACTCCTTCAGTGAGAAACTTCGAGATTGTCTCCGGGTGCCTTATCATTTGAGTGAACTGCTCTGCTAGGTTCTTGTGTGTGTGTGTGTGTGTGTGTGTGTGTGTGTGTGTGTGTGTGTGTGTGTGTGTGTGTGTGTGTGTGTGTGTGTGTGTGTGTGTGTGTGTGCAGATGAGCTTCTTGTACCAGTAGTTGTTGCTGTTGTTATTTGGTTTTTAGGAGCATTAGCAACTAAGGCCATATTGCTCCGGGAATATGTGGTGGTCATTCCCTGACCTTTCTGCAACCTCCGTATTTGGTGGTGACGGGCTCAAACCCCAGTCTAATCAAGAAACGTGTGCTACGCACTGCTGCTCCTTCCCACCTGGCTGCGGAGGCGCCCCCCAGTAGTTGTGGATGTTATCAATTCTTGGGGTTCTCCAGTTGTGGGTGTTCCTGATCGACTGTTTTACTTCTTCTTCTTCCCGAATCTCCCGCTCTCTTATCTCTTGTATGTCCTTGGTTTTCTTCTGTTCTACTTCTATCCATGGTTCTCTGCTGTTATGTCTTACTCACTGCTCTAGATATTTCCCCAGATCGTCTTCTTCTTGGGTGGTCAGTTTCCTGCTTTCTCATCTTCACCCAGTTTCCTGTAGAAGGCTCTTTGGTCCTCATTGAAGATTTGGTTGTTTATTTTCCTCTGGGAGCTCTCTTTGTATCGACGTAGTTTCTTGCTGAGTGCAAGGAGGTTCTACTTCAATGTGTCCACGTACTCCCCTATTCCCTCATTCTTTGTCTCATGTTTTCTGTGGATGCTATCTCTCTTGAGGCTGCTCTTCACCTTTCCAATCAATTTCTTACTTCTATTGCCCCATTGGTACTGGGTAAACTGACCTATCTTGACTCTTAATTCTTCTATCTTCTGCTGAAGTCTTCTTTCTTAAGTTGGTGGTTCCTTCTGTTTTCGGTTCTTCTGTTGCTGGTCTCTCGTTTCTTTTCCATTAATTCTAGTAGCTGCTATGGCAGCACAGTATATGGCTATGTGGATAGCCTCCAGTATTGCCCCATTGTTGTCAAGGTAATGTGGCATTATTTGCCGATTGAGGTATTCTGTTACTCTCCACAGGATTTTATTTGGCCTCTGCTTAGGTATCACGTGGGTTCTTATGGGGTCCATTCCTTCGAATTCTGTTAGGACTTCCTTCCACTCATCTTCTATTCTTGATGTCACGACTTCGTCTCCTTCCACTTCAACTACTCTGGGTTGTATTTCTTCTTGCTGTTCCTCCTCTTGTTCTATGATATGATGTTCCTCCTCTGGTTCCATATTGACCATATTCTTTGTGCTTTGTAGTTGATCGCTGACATCCTGCTTGATTTTTTCCAAGGTGGCAAGAGCTATTAGGTTCTTCGTTATTATTATTATTATTATTATTATTAGCTATATGATGCAAAGAAGTCTGAGGCTTATGCTGCATCAGGCAAAAAAAAATTCCCCAATTACCCTAACAGAGAGAGAGAGAGAGAGGAGAGAGAGAGAGAGAGAGAGAGAGAGAAAGAGAAGTAAAAGGGAATCACCAAGAAAGAGAAGAATGATGATATCCAGCTCAGGACCCTGGGTGTGCCAAACCCATACTCACCAGATGTGAGCCCCTGGGGTTTGCTCAGATTATACACACAAGGGGGCATAAATTCCAATTGAAGAAGGATGGTCGCAAGATAGATGTTAGGAAGTATGACTACAGCCAGTGGGTGGTCAATTGTTGTAACAAACTCATCTGTTGTGGATGCTTGCTTTCTTTCACCATTAAACAGATAGATTCATCATCCTCTAACACATTAAACAATGCAGCATGTTCTTCAATGGAACTAGTGACGGTCGTGTTCAAAGCCGCTAAGTGGATTTTTCTTATTTATTGATTTGAAATTATTGTTTTTCTAAAACTTTTGATTTAAATTTAGTAGTATAACATTATTTTGTGATTTTTTGATTAGTTTGGTGTATTTATTCTTTACTCGGCCTTGTAAAAGTATCGGTAAGGGTTTCCACGTGTTCGAAACTACCGTTACCGTTAGTAACTTTCCCGCCATTGTGATACCGTACTAGATATACCGTAGGTTATATACCGTACTAGATAGCGTTAGTTGAACTTCGTTAGCAGTTAAATTGTACGTTTAAATAAATACATATAACGACTTAGATTACAAACGTAATATAATTAATAACATAACATAATTAATTAATAAATTAATAGAATCATGACTCAGACCAGAGCAGCAAAGCAAAAGGCTCAAGCTAATGGAAGTGCTGTGGCTCAGAGCAGAACTGAGGGGGGCAGTTGTCCTCTGACTCACAGCCTTATAAAATGCACTGTTTGCTTGATGTTTGCAGAGCAATCGGGTACGGGACATGATACTGCCAAGGGGGATGTCTTTGTGTGTGCGCGATGCAAGGAGTGTATCGATATCAGGCAACAACTCGGCGTTCTTGTGGGCCTATATGAGAGCTTGAAGGACAGGGTGGATGCCCTCGAAGAAACTAAATTGAGGGGCCCATCAAGCTCTCAGCTGCCCACATCAACGCCAGAGCTTGCACTTGAGCATCGCGTGACACAGAGACAACCCCTGAGGCAGAATGCGCTGGTCCCGAAGGAACTAGTAGTTGTTGGTGACTCTATTGTCAGGGAAACGGGGAACATGCTTTGTAAAAAAGATAGGTGGAACAGGACTAGGGTATGTCTGCCAGGGGCAAAGGTTGATGACGTTGTAGAGCGAATATCATCTTTTAAGGGCACAAAAGGTGATATAGTTGTACACGTTGGCACTAATAATATTAAGAGTAGGAGACTGGCAGAATTACTTAACAAGTACAGGTCACTGTTGAACAAAAGCCGAGAATTAGGGTTGAATTTGAAAGTGTCTGCAATTCTGCCCAGACACGATAGGAGGGAGTATATGATGAGAGCCTTGTCGATCAATTCGGCCCTGAAAAGATTGTGCAAGGCTCAAGGGGTAGAATTTTTTTCAGCCTGGACTGTACTTGTTAACAGGAGAGATTGCTTCTACAGGGATGGGATACACTTAAATAGAAAGGGTACAAGAATATTTGCTGATGCTATCGAGGCAGTGTTAGGTGGGTCGGAAAACTGCTAGCTTGGGGGGAGACAAAGACCAATAGATTGACAGTAGCCACTGGCAGAGGTGAAAGAGATTCTTGCACTGCTTCTATTAGAATGAGCAGAAGCCTGAAAAACAAGATGCATGGTTTTTCAGAGACTGCTGGGAGCCATTGCGGTACAAGTAAACACATGGGTTGTGTTAGGGTAGCTAAGAATAGAAACAGGTGCAGGTATACTTGCGTATACACTAATGCTAGGCCCCGAGTGCCAAGCGATATTAGTGACCACAGCGCCTTTCCAGAGTGATTATCTAGTACGCTTAATTGTAAATACGTTATTCCTGAGTTTCGAAAGTCCGATAACTCCTGAATATTATAATTAAATAGATATATTCAAATACTATAACCTAGAAAGGACAACCACCTTTCTTTAATCCCTCTTTTTATTTTTAGTTATTACTAACCCTTTTCTTCGCTTGGGTCACTAGGCGGCACCGCTCTTGCCTCCACGTGGCGGGGCTGGTAACCTGGGAGAAAAAGACAATCTCCCGGGGCCAAAAAGAGCATATCATGAGTAAATCAAACTCAGACTTATCTGGGCTGCCAGACGCAACCCAGATATCAAAAAAGAAAGACAGTTCCACAGCAGGAACGGCAAAGCGCCAAAAAACTGAGCCAGAGACATATCCAATTCCAACCTATCTGATCATCCATTCAACTGGTGAGAATGCAGTTGGCAAACTTTCTCCCTTTAGAATTCAAAAGGAATTGGAAAGTAAAGCAGGATCTCCGAAATCCGTAAAAAGACTCAGATCAGGAGATCTTCTCATAGAGACGTCTAATACCAAACATTCTGAGCGACTTCTGAAAACAAATTACTTTGCAGGTCTCCCAGTAACTGTAACACCCCACAGATCACTAAACACCTCTAAAGGAGTGATCTCAAACTGGGACTTACTAGATGTAACTGAAGAAGAAATGCTAGAAGAACTGAAAGAACAAGGAGTTATTCATGTCAAGAGAATCTCCACGAGAAAAGATGGTAATCTGATCCCTACCCGCAATCTGATCTTGACCTTTAACACACCGAATCGTCCATCATCCATTAAGGCCGGATATCTGGTATGTAATGTCAGACCGTATGTCCCAAACCCGCTACGGTGTTTCCGATGCCAGAAGTATGGACATTCTCAAACAGCTTGCCGGGGAACCCCTACTTGCCCAAAGTGTGGTTCAATCGAACATGATTGCGAAAACTGTAATGCTCCTATATCAGTATGTCCAAATTGCAAGAAAGATCATCCCGCTTATGCCAGAATATGCGAGCGCTGGAAAAGTGAGAAACTTATCCAGAAATATAAAACTGAGCATAATGTTTCTTACCAAGAAGCAAAAAGAATCATCTCACCACCAACTCATGCAGACAGACCTACGTATGCCCAAGCCATCAAAAAATTCCAATCAACCGGATCGCAAACTGAACTAACAGTATCCCCAAAACAGTCTTTCTCAAATTACGTAAAATCTTTGTACAGTGCAACTCAAACCCAAGCAGTAAATACACCAATTACCATACCACAAGAAAATGTCCAGAGTCCGGATCAAGGACCCAAAGAAAAACATATCCTAACTTCTAGTCACCAACAACAAATGGACACTGAAGAAAAATCAGCAGATGACCCTGTTCTTCAAATTTTTGTTGAAGAAGACATGGACACCGAAAGGCCTTCCTTCCCAAAAAAAGATAAAAGCAAAAGTGAAAAACAGAAAACTTCAGCAACCCGAAAACGCTCAGAAAGCCTAATAAGAGATAAATAATGCACAGAATAATACAGTGGAATTGTCGTGGATTCCGTGCCAATATCGATGACCTATACGATCTTTCTTGTAAGTACTCACCAATATGTCTCTGCCTTCAAGAGACGTATTTAAAACCCCAAAATACACCAAAACTGTCTCGTTACAACATTATTAGAAAAGACAGAACCAATGGGAATATTGCACATGGTGGTGTAGCCATTTTAACAAACCAACATATTGCTACCAAACAGGTCTCACTGAACTCTCCCCTCGAGGCAGTAGCAGTCCGTGTGGCAGCTGACATCCATATGACAATCTGCTCCTTATACATCCCACCAAGCTATACCTTCCAACAAAATGATCTCAACAATCTTATAGCTCAACTCCCAACACCTTTCCTCATTTTGGGAGACTTAAATGGTCATCACACTCTATGGGGTAACAACAACATCGACCAAAGAGGAAAACTAATTGAACAGTGTCTAGACTATAACAACCTCCTTCTTCTAAATGACGGTTCACCAACATACGTTCACCTTCCTTCAGGAACAAGCACTGCAATAGACTTGTCTATCTGTTCAGCAACCTTATATCCTATTCTAAAGTGGACGATAAACAACGATCCGCTACATAGCGATCATTTCCCCATAATAATTGAACTACTTAATAAGCCCTCTCATCATCCTACTAAAATTCCACATTGGCTCACTGAAAAAGCAGATTGGCAGTCCTATAAAAAATTAACTAAGCTTGATTCCGAAATAATCCAAAATTCCACAACTGATGAAGCAGTTGACTATGTCACAAAAACGATATTACATGCAGCAGAACAAACTATCCCGAAATCCTCATCTAAATTACCGATTCATCCAAAAACCTGGTGGAGTGATGAATGCCTTGTGGCTAAAAAAAAGCAAAGCAAAGCTTGGAATTCTTTTCGCCGGAGTCCAACTACAACCAATCTCATTCAATATAAGCGCGCTAGAGCAAGAGCGAGATATGTCAGACGCTGCAATAAAAAGGCTGCTTGGATCCGATTCACTTCAACTATTAATCAAACAACGCCTACACATAAAATTTGGAAAGCAATCAGAAAAATGAGTGGCAAATATAAAACGATACCTCTACCCATCATGGAATGGAGAGGGCAGAATGTAAATGATCCTGCTGAAATTGCCAATATACTGGGCGAAACCTTTGCAAAAACATCAGCAATAGAAAGTTATACACCGACTTTCAGAAGATTAAAAACAAGTTTAGAAAAACAAAAGTTAAACTTCTCTTCAAAAGGAGATGAACAATACAACTTACCTTTTACCAGTCACGAATTACACAGAGCCTTGTCAACATCTAGACGCAGTGCTGTAGGACCAGATAATATTCACTATTCCATGATTCAGAAACTTAGTACCGAATCATTACAGTTACTTCTTCATCTATTCAATAGACTCTTCCTGGAAGATAAATTCCCTAATCAATGGCATCGTGCCACAGTCCTTGCCTTCCCTAAACCAGGTAAAGACCCTACAAATCCCACTCATTATAGACCAATTGCCTTGACCAGCTGCATTTGCAAAACTCTCGAAAAGATGGTGAACCGCCGACTGATCTGGTACCTTGAAAATCTCAATCTCCTACATTCTGCACAATACGGTGTCCGACAAAACAGATCTACACTAGATATACTAGTCAGACTAGAAACTTCCATCCGAAATGCATTCCTCAGATCGGAACACCATGTGTTAGTCTGCTTTGACATCAGTAAGGCCTATGATTCCACGTGGAAGTATGGAATACTCCGTGAATTACATCGTCATGGACTTCGGGGTCACCTCCCGATTTTCATACAGAATTTCCTATGCAAGCGTACATTCCAGGTTCGATTCAAAACCTCACTGTCCCAAGTATTTTCCCAAGAAGAAGGAGTTCCTCAAGGCTCTGTACTCAGTGCTTCACTTTTTATAATTGCAATAAACACCATTGCCGGACAAATTCCAAACACTATTGATAAAGCACTGTTTGTAGACGACCTGAGTATTTGGTGTCATGCAAAAAACATGAATACTATTGAGAGACAGTTGCAAGGGGCAATAAATAAGATCTGTTCATGGGCTCAGACTAATGGATTTCAACTTTGTCCGGAAAAAACATTTTGCATCCATTTTTGCCGCCAACGAAAACTCCATCCCAATCCAGAGCTAGAACTGAATCGCCAACCAATAGCAGTTCAACCGAGCATACGGTTCTTAGGAATCACTTTAGACCAGAAACTCACCTTTGTTGAGCATATCAAAAGACTAAGAAACTCATGTCAACAAAAACTAAATATCATCCGGGTTCTCTCTGCAACTAATTGGGGAGCTGATCGCCTTACTTTATTACGGCTATATAGAGCATTAATAAGATCAAAACTTGACTACGGAGCACAAGTCTATAGTTCAGCAAGACCTAGTGCCCTTCGCTGGCTTGACCCTATCCATCATAGTGGCATACGGATTGCATTAGGAGCATATCGCACGTCTCCAATACATAGCTTATATGCTGAAGCACACGAACCTCCTCTTTCGATCAGGCGACAACAACTGATACTACGTTACGCCTATAAAATTAGATCTATGCCAGAACACCCAAATTGGCAGATACTTTTTTCATCACAGCACACCAGGTTATACCAAAACCGCCCTAATGTTAATCGTCCTTTGGGCATGAGAATAAAACACCTCTTAGAAGAACTAAATCTAACCTTAGACAATGTGGCACATAGCCTCCCATCCTCTCTTGCTCCTTGGAATATCATTCCGCCCTCATGTGACTTACATCTACATGAATGGAATAAATCTACATTGCATAGAGAAAACTTCTTGCAGCTATACCATGCAGTAGTGAACCAGTTTCCTAGCTTTTCCATAGTACATACTGATGGATCAAAGAATGATGTCCACGTTGGAATCGCCGCAGTTTTCCCAAACATCACATTAGCTTATCAGTTATCACGTGAGTTCAGTATATTTTCCGCAGAACTAATAGCAATTCAGGTTGCACTGAATCATATCGAGTCTTCCGATATTAACAACAGCATTATTTTCACAGATTCCTTAAGTGCCCTTCAAGCACTAAAAAACACAATGAACATGACCCACCCAGTCGTGGAAAGAATAGTCAACTCTCTGCATACCTTATCAGTACTTGGGAAAAACATACACTTCTGCTGGGTCCCAGGACATATGGCAATTCCTGGAAATGAACTAGCGGACAATGCTGCCAAATTAGCTCACCTTTCATCTGAGAACAAGTGGAAAGTGCCTCATCAAGACTATCGACCAATAATCCATGAAAAATGCACGCGCCAATGGCAGTTATTATGGGAAAATCAGCCAAACAATAAACTTCGAAGTATCAAGCCAAACCTTGAGCGATGGCCTTCCAGCCTCAGTTCAATCCGACACCAGGAGGTAATATTGGCTCGTCTGCGAATAGGACATACAAATGTAACTCATGGTTATCTTTTAAGAGGAGAGATACCCCCTCAATGTCATCACTGTAATACAATGCTCACAGTGAAACACATTCTGGTCGAATGCACAAAATATACAAGAGAACGCCAGATGCTTTGCACTTCAGCCACAACAAAAGATCCTACACTTACCTCAATTTTAAACAATGAAACAAATGTCTCAAGCATTTATAATTTTCTCAAGATAATTAAAGTATATCACCTCCTTTAGTTAGAAAAACTTTTTGGTCCCTTCTTTCCATTTTCTCTATTTGAAAAGAAATTACATGCATAGTTACCATATGCATGGCGCACTATGGCCATAGTTGCCGATGCGCCCAATAAATTCCGAAACAAACAAACAAACACTAATGCTAGGAGTTTAGTAAATAAATTTGATGAATTTGAGGTATTGCTCAAAACATCGAAGGCAGATATTGTTGGGATATCAGAGACGTGGTGTCACACAGATATAAGGGATGCAGAACTGCAATTTGGGGAGTACAACGTCTACAGAAAGGATAGACAGGATAGGAAGGGAGGAGGGGTTATGTTATTAGTTAAGAAACACATAAAAACCAAGGAAGTGAAGCCAGTCGACATCGCTGGACAGTGCAGTGTGGAGTCAGTTTGGTGTGACATAAACATTGGGAGATCAAAATTGAGAGTAGGAGTGTGCTATAGGCCTAATGACTCTGATGAGTATAATAAGGAACTGTACAGGGAAATAGAGTGGGCCAGTAAATCAGAGTGTCTTATAATGGGAGATTTTAATTTCCCAGATATTGACTGGAATTTGGGGGCTGGTTACTCACACACTAGCAGGACTTTTGTGGATTTATTGGATGATTGTTTTCTACATCAGCATGTTCGGGAGGCAACTAGAGGGAGTAATACTCTTGATTTGATTATCAGCAGTGATTCTTCATGCATTAAGAATCTGCAGATAAATGAACCACTAGGTGGCAGTGATCGCAGTGTGCTGAAGTGGGATTTACTCAAAGAGGTAACTACCATTAGGGGTAAAGGGAAGGGTTATTGCTTCCGTAAAGGCGACTACGATGGACTGAGACAGTATTTAAATTCTATACAGTGAGACCAACTGATGATGTTACCAACAGCAAATTCAAAATGGGAAGCATTCAAAGAACTTATCTTGGAAGCTACTAGGCTTTACATACCAACTAAGAAATATTGTTCAAGGTTTAGGCCAAAATGGATGTCAGATGAACTAATGAGGCATATGGCAGAGAAGAAAAATGCATGGGATACATACAAATTAACACATGACACAGAAGCCTATGATAGATACAAGTTGATATGCAACCAAGTTACAAAGGAGGTTAGGCAGGCGAAGGCAGATTACGAGAAATCCTTGGCAAGGGATGCAAAGAAAAACAGCAAAGAGTTCTTTACTTATGTAAACTCTAGAAGGAAGGGGATGAATCAGATTGGTCCACTTGATATTGATGGGTCAAGTGTTGATGATCCTGCTCAGGTAGCTAACAAACTAAATGAATATTTTGCATCGACATTCACACATGAGGAGTTATTCAGCGAGGGGAATGCCAGAGGTGTATTCAACTCTAGCAGTAAGCTACAGAATCTTGAAATAACAGGGAGTAAAGTGGAGGAGAAACTGTTGAAGATAAACACAAGAAAGGCACCTGGGGTGGATGGGATCTATCCAGTTATATTAAAGGAGGCAGCAAAGGAAGTAAGGAAACCCTTAGCCATAATTATGAGAGCTTCCTTGGACTCAGGGGAGGTACCCATAGACTGGAAATGTGCAAATGTGACCCCAATTCACAAAGGAGGATCAAAGGCTGACACAAGTAATTATAGACCTGTGAGCTTAACTTCTGTTCCAGGAAAATTAACGGAGGCACTGGTTAAAGAAGCACTGCAGGATCATTTAGACAAGACTTCAGTTATAGCTCAGACACAGCATGGTTTTGTTAAGGGGAAGTCTTGCCTGACCAACTTGATTGGATATTATGATGCAGTCACAAAAGAACTGGATGCAGGGAATAACTTTGATATTATATACTTGGATCTTAGAAAGGCTTTTGATACTGTTGCACATGGAAGACTGCTACACAAATTGGAGCAGTGTGACATTGGAGGCAAATTGCTGCTATGGATAAAGGGGTGGTTGAGGGGGAGAAGACAGAGAGTGGTAATCAATGGACACTGCTCATCGTGGACTGATGTTATTAGTGGAGTCCCTCAGGGCTCAGTGTTGGGTCCATTATTGTTTTCTGTATTTATAAATGATATTGATGATGGTATATCGGGCTTAATGTCCAAGTTTGCAGACGATACAAAGGTTGGCAGGGTTGTCAAGGACACTACTGACACTATGCTGCTGCAACAGGATCTGGAAAGGTTGAGCAGATGGGCTGAGAGGTGGCAAATGAAGTTTAACATTGATAAATGTAAAGTACTACACATGGGAAACAGCAACCCCAGAGCAACGTATCAACTCTGTGGTACTACACTGACAGTGGTAGAGAATGAAAGGGACTTGGGGGTGGTTGTGCAGGCAGATGTGAAGTTCTCTGAGCAGTGCAGACGGGCTGCAAGAGTAGCTCATGGAGTATTGTCAATGATATACAGGAATTTTTCCAGCAGGGATAAGGAGGTGATTATTCCATTGTATAAGGCGATGGTCAGGCCACACCTAGAGTACTGTATACAGGTCTGGAGACCTCATTTCAAGAAGGATGTAGAGCTGCTGGAAAAATTACAGAGAAGGGCAACAAGATTAGTGAATGGAACAAAGGGGTGCTCTTACAAAGAAAGGCTTAAGTTTTGCAAATTACAGTGTCTGGAGACTAGGCACCAGCGAGGTGATCTGATAGAGGTGTATAAAGCCTTGAATGGTTTAAGCATGCTCAATGCTGATGGGATTCTTCCTCTAGCTCAGAAAAATCACCTCAGAGGGCATAAATTCAAATTGAGGAAAGACAGATGTAGGATAGACGTGCGGAAATTTGCCTTTAGCCAGCGGGTGGTTGGTTGGTGGAACAGACTGCCATCCCTTGTGGTGGAGGTTGATAGCCTAAATAAGTTTAAGGCTCAGCTGGACAGGTATTTTGAATGAACAGAGGGGTGAAGTGGAAGTGGGGTTTTTTTTTTTTTTTGGCTGATGCTGCATAAGCTTGCTTTCTTGCATCAAATGCCTCTACTAATGCTAATGCTAATGCTAACTGCAGTGGTTTTAGCAGTAATAACAATGAACTCTCTTATCTTATTTCCCAATATGATCTCTGCTTGCAAGAGACATCTGCAAATTGACTAATCCCACAGGTTACTCCAAATATTTAAAATTATACATTGTATCCAAAAGACAGAAATTTAACTTCCTCTGGCCACAGAGGTGTGGCAGTTCTGATAGACTTCAGAATACCATCCAGACATATCTATCTTCAAACCTTAATTGAAGTAGTTACTGTCCATATTACACTCAGTGTTTCTGTATACTTTTCAGCAAATCATCCATGCACTGACTGCTAAAGACCTAGGAGAGCATGTAGCAGAAATACGTGCTCCTTTCTGTTTATTGGGCAACTTCAATGTCACCACCTATTTTTGATTTCTGCCCATGTAGACAGAAGAGGACAACCATAAAAAATTTACTGGATCAGCAAAATCTAACATTACTTAATGGGATCACATACTCCTGCAAATCTCAACAGGTTTCACCTCTTCATATGTTCCCCCTCTCTATTCCTATGCCTAGCATGTACAGTACTAAATGACCATCTTAGCAGTGATCATTTCTTGTCTTCTGCAAATTACAAATGTTGAGATCATTACTGGAGAAAATCTAACAACTTGGAAGTTGTCCAAAGCAGATCGGAAAAAATTTTCTGCAGGCATCTCTTTTAACAATCACATTATACAGAATCAACCTTTAGACCTTGTGACCAAATGCAGTACCCTTATCTGTAGTGAAAAACACAAATATGTCAGCAAGTGGTGGATTGAATCCTGTATTGACTTGCAGTAAAGCAAAACAAAAAATAAATATTTCACAAGCATCCCACAACAGAAAATCTCATTAATTTTAAGAGATTGATTTCAAAAGCTAGGCAAATTAGACAACCTGCACAAAATGACTGTTATTATTATTATTAGCCAAATGGTGCAAGGAAGCCTGAGGCTTTTGCTGCTCTAGACAAAAAAAAAAAAAAAAAATTCTAACTTACCCTAAGAGAGAGAGAGAAATAGAAGGAAATCATCAAGGAAGAGAAGAATGATGATATCTGGCTCAGGACCCTGGGTGTGCCAAACCCATACTCACCAGATGTGAACCCCTGGGGTTATATGACAACTTACAGGGTGAGACTACATCCCAAGTGGTTGGAATGATTCCCAGATATTCAGGTCACTGAACAGTGAATAGCTGACCAGAGAAGGACCATCATCACGAAAGAATCTGATAGCTCCTGCAATCTTGCAAAAAATCAAGCAGGATGTGAGTGATCAACTACAAAGGATAAAGAATATGGAACCAGAGGAGGAAGAACATACCACCACCGAACCAGAGGAGGAAGAGCAAGAAGAAATACAACCCACAGCAGCTGAAGTGGAAAGAGACGAGGTCATGATATCCAGAATAGAGGATAAGTGGAAGAAGGCCCTTTTTTTTTTGGCTGATGCTGCATAAGCTCATACACTTGCTTTCTTGCATCACATGCCACTGCTACTACTACTACTAACAGAATTCGAAGGAATGGACCCCACAAAGACTAACGTGATACTGAAGCAGAGGCTGAATAGACCTTGTGGGGAGTCATAGAATACCTCAATCAGCACATAATACCGCATTACCTTGACAGCAATGGTGCAACACTAGAGGCCATCCACACAGCCTTGTATTGTGCTGCAGTAGCAGCCCACGAGGATTAATGGAAAAGAAACGAGAGACCAGAAGCAGAACTGAAAACAGAAGGAACCACCAGCTTGGGAAAGAAGACTTCAGCAGAATATAGAAGAACTAAGAGTCAAGATAGGCCAATTGACCCAGTACCAATGGGGCAACAGGAGTAAAAAATTAATTGGAAAAAGTGAAGACCATCCTCAAGAGAGAGTGTCCACAGCAAACATGAGACAAAAAATCAGAGAATAGGAAAGTACTTGGACACATTCGAGCAGAACTTCCTTGCACTCAGCAAGAGACTACATCGATACAAAGAGAGCTCCCAGAGGAAAATAAAGAACCGAATCTTCGATGAGGACCAAAGAGGCTCCTATAGGAGTCTCGGAGAAGACGGGAAAGGGAATGGACCACTTAAGTAGAAGATGATTGAGGAGTTCTGGGGAAACATATGGAGCAGGGAAGTAAGACATAACAGCCGAGCCCCCTGACTAGAACTAAAAAATGAGAGAGTTGGATATTCGGGAAGAAGTAAAACAGAGGATCAAGAACTCCAGGAATAGATAACGTCCACAACTACCAGTACAAGAAGCTCACTTGCACACACAAGCACCTGGCAGAGCAGTAGACCCGAATGATAAGGCACATAGAGACAATCCCAAAGTTTCTCACTCAAGGAATCACATATCTGAAGCCTAAAGATAAAGATACAAAAAACGCGAAATATAGGCCAATCACCTGCCTCCCAACAATGTACAAGATCCTGACCAGCTGCATAACCAGTAAAATATCAGACCACTTGGAGAGCCAGAATATAATGGCCAAACAACAGAAAGGATGCAAGTGACTGAGCAAAGGATGCAAGGAGCAATTAACCATAGATGCCGCAGTTATGGAGTAAGCCTACAAAAAGAGCAGCAACGTGTACACAGCCTACATCGATTACCGCAAGGCCTTCAACTCTGTGCCTCATAGCTAGCTAATAGAGGGGCTGAACATCTACATAGTCAATCTGATAGTGACAAACTTTCTAGGAGAAACGATGGTGAAATGGAGTACCACCATTAAGGTCAAAAACATCACAACCAAGCCAATTCTCATCAGGAGAGGAATCTTTCAGTGAGATGCCCTGTGGTTCTGTCTAGCACTTAACCTGCTATCCACTATGCTCAACAGTAGCAAGTACAGATATAACATCAAGGAAGGAAGAAAGAACCTGTACAACCTCACTCACCTGATGTACATGGATGACATCAAGCTCTATGCAGAAACCGAGAAGCATCTCCAGCAACTACACTCCAGTTCACCAAAGAATTCAGCAATGATATTAGGATGGAATTTGATATAGACAAATGCAAGACCCACGGTTTGCACCAGGGAAAATTAGTCAACCGAAACTACCAGCTGCAGACTGGTAAAGAGATTGAAGCCATGGCAGAGGGAGAAGCCTACAAATACTTCGGGATGATGCAGGCTTAGCAGTTACAGCACAAGGAAATTAGCATTAGCATTAGTAGAGGCATTTGATGCAAGAAAGCAAGCTTATGCAGCATCAGCCAGAAAAAAAAAAAAAAAAAAAAAAACCACTTCCACTTCACCCCTCTGTTCGTTCAAAATACCTGTCCAGCTGAGCCTTAAACTTATTTAGGCTATCAACTTCCACGACAAGGGATGGAAGTCTGTTCCACCAACCAACCACCCGCTGGCTAAAGGCAAATTTCCGCACGTCTATTCTACATCTGTCTTTCCTCAATTTGAATTTATGCCCTCTCAGGTGATTATTCTGAGCGAGAGGAAGAATTCCATCAGCATTGAGCATGCTCAAACCATTCAAGGCTTTATACACCTCTATCAGATCACCTCGCTGGTGCCTAGTCTCCAGACACTGTAATTTGCAAAACTTAAGCCTTTCTTCGTAAGAGCACCCCTTTGTTCCATTCACTAATCTTGTTGCCCTTCTCTGTACTCGTTCCAGCAGCTCTACAATATGTGCAAAGTGTTGGATACACTTTGCACCTACTATTAAACAAACACACAGATGTCAACTTAATTTTGAAAAAATCAGAAAGTTAAGTGAGGAATATCCACTGTTATCCTCTCTAATTTTCAGCTGGAATGAACAGAACTTATCGTCCCCTTTGGCGATAGCATTGCCCTTGCTGAAACATTCGATAAAGCATCATCGGTAACTGCATACAGCTAGTCTTTTCAGCACATCAAAAAATAGCTGAGCAATATAAAATAAACTTTAGTACTATCTTATCTCTTCATTATAATCATCTTTTCACCACAATTAAACCCAGAAGCTTTAACCAGGATGCAACAGTGCTGCAGATACAAATGGAATATATAACCTTATGTTAAAGAAAATATAAATGCTCAAGGCATGATATATTATGAGTTTAAAATACACTATAAAATATCGGTGTAAATACACCATACTGAACTCATAATGAAAAACTACATAAGTAGTGAAAAGACATCTGATTTGATTGCATTTCATATTGTAACTACTGCCACGAGTTACCATGTATTACATTATCTCGAATAAGTAATGCTTCACTAATAGAGAAAACTATTGTTACTTATTCTCAGGAACCATCGCTCAGACAGCACTGTTTCAAGGCTTGTTGGCCTATCGTTGGTGGGTGGGCAGGTACCCTGGTGTTTTCCAACATAAGTTACACTACTTATGTAGTTTTTTATTATGAGTTCACTATGGTGTATTTACACCAATATTTTATAGTGTATTTTAAACCCATAATATTTATTGCTTTGAGAATTTATATTTTATTTAAGTATTATCTTGCACACCTTTTGGTATTTCTCATGTTGTGGAAATAACTTCACAACTGAGTTAGCATGATTGCAACACCAGGGTACCTACCCACCCACCCACCGACGATAGGCCAACAAGCCTTGAAACGATGCTGTCTAGATGGTGGTGCCCACAGAGAATAAGTAATAATAGTCTTCTCTATTAGTGAAGCATTACTTATTTGAGGTAGTGCAAGACATGGTAACTCATTGTGAAGGTAGTCACAATATGAGATACAATCAATTTGATGCCGTTACACTACTTATGTAGTTTTTCATTATGAGTTCACTACGGTGTATTTACACTGATATTTTATAGAATAACCTTATGTTAAAACATTTAAATGAAATAGCCTTAAATTCGATGTTGATTTTTTATATAATCAGATAATTCATACCCACGGCCATGGCAACATTCCTTTGTCTAGCTTTTCCCAAAGCAGGAAAAGATCAGTCAGTCCTACAGAACTCTTGACCAATATCACTCACTAGTTTCTTGGATAACTTAGAAAACCTGGTAGATAAGTGCCTTGTGGTTTCTGGAAACTAAAAATGTAATGAATGAAAATCAGTCTGGATTTAGGTGAAATAGGTCTACACTTGATATGATGATCAAAATAGTCACACATTCCTAACACATTTATCAAAAAGGAACATTAACTTATGGTGAGTCTCATTGCTGGAAAAGCTTTTGATACAACATCGATTCAGCATCCTATAAGACCTTAATTTCTTTGGTCTAAGGGGGCAATTACCTCACTTCATACAAAGTTTATCGATTCTCAGAACCTTCCAAGTACAATACAAAAATGTGCTGTCTCAAACATACATTCAAGAAGAAGACACATGACAAGGATCAATATTTAGTGCTACTTTGTTTTCCTTTCGAATAAATAAGATGTTACAAGACATTCCAAATACTATTGAAGCTTATTTGTATATGAACTTGCGATCTTCAGTCATTCTCAGAATGTACATATCATAGAAAGACAACTTCAAACAGTAAACAAAATAACATATTGAATGGCACATAGAGGCTGTTGCCTCTCAGAACAGAAATCCATTGTTATTCACATCTGTAAGAATCATGGCATGCATGCATCCTGGACCAGAATTAAGGTTAAAAAGTCAACTAATCCCAGTAACCAACTGTGTCTGGTTTATGGGTCTAATACTAGATAGCAAACTCACATTTATAGCACACAATACCCATTTGCATACCTTATGTTTAAAAAAATTTAACATTCTTAAAAGTATTTCTTCAGCGACATGTGGTGCTGATTGTTACACCTCAATACATCTATATCATGCACTAATCAGTTCCTGTTTAGATTATGAAGCACCTGTTTGATTCTGCTAGAAAGAGCATTCTTATAAAATTGAACACCATCCAATTCAATGCCCTGAGACTTGATTTGGAAGCTTTTCAAGCATCTCCAACACAAGGCCTTTATATAGAAGTAAATGAACCCCCCACTACATCTCAGGAAGAAACACTACTGCTGAGCTATGCAGCTAAAATTCAGAGTTTACCGTTACATCCTGCCTGTAAATCTACCTTTTTGATCTACCATTGATATAATTTTATGAAAATAAGCCAAATGAAAACAGATACTGGAATTAGATTACATGATTCCATAAACATTTCAAACATTCATGTTAACAACACTTGCCAAGAAACAGCCCAACCCGATCCACCCTGGTCCCTGGAAATACCTTCCTGTGATGACTACTTTGAATATTGGGGGAAAAATTAATTAGCCATGTGCATCATCCAGCAACTACACCCAGCTCATTCGAATGATCATTCTGACTGTTATCAAATTTACTGATGGCTAGAAAACAGATATGGTGTGTGTGCATGTGTGCACGTGCTGCAGCAGTATCTCATACACTGTACAGGGCTGTTCTCCCTACTGATAGAATGTAGTATGTATATACTGCTGAACTATATGCCATTAAACTAGCTTTAGAACATGTTAACAACTTGGCCACCTCCCACATATTAATATATATGGACTCTCTGAGTAAGGTATCAGCCTTAAAAAAACAGTTCCTCTTCTGTACTCATCCTATTTTTTGTACCCTATACTGATTATATAATGATAATACAAAGAACTTGTAAAGACAAATGACTTAAAATTTGGTGGGCACAAACCATGGACAAAACTTTATCAGCAATCTTGTTACAGAGCAAATCAGGCAGAAGAAGTTGTTTCAGTAAGGGCACGTATCGGTTGTACACAAATCACTCACTCACCTTCATCTTCTAATGGGCAAGAATCCTCCTCATTGCGTGCATTGCAATACACAGTTTTCAGTTAAACACTTCCTTGTTGACTGTAGTTACTACCTTGATGCCTGCATAGCATATCTGCAACTCTAATGAACTTACAGGAACCATTGACATTAAAACATTTTATAGGAAACAATGCAAATCTGACTGTCCTTTTCAACTATTTTAAACAGATCCAGTTATATCATGAATTCTGATTTACTATAACTTTTTCACAAATGTGCTTGCCTCATAGGCACATCTTTACACCTAGCAACTCTTATGCTATTAAACAGCCATACCAACAACAACAATAACTTCAACAATCAATAACAAATTATTGATTGCTGTTGAGCAATCATTAAGGTGGTAGATGACTTTCATCAACCGGTGAAATACCGCCACTTTGCTTATTGGAGGCTTAAAGTGGTAAAACCCATGTTTAGTCTCTAGAGCAAAGTTTCCGGCATCCCCCCCCCCCCCCCCAATACTTCTCCTTCAACCCATGCACGGTACTAAGTACTATAGGTTTTGATACCTTTCGTGTTTGGGGTTTTCATAAAAAAAAAAAAAAAAAAAAATCACATATGTATAAATTATCAGGTGATACAGAAGCCTGTAGTAGATATAAAATAGGCAGGCGAAGGCAGATTATCACTGGCAAAGAAAATCAGCAAAGACTTCTATGCTTATATTAATAGGAGAAAGAAGGGGGATGAATCACATTGGGCCACTTGGTCTATGGGTTAACTGGTGATACCCTGCTCAGGTTGCAGACAAATTAAATAGGCATTTTGCATCTACATTCACATATGAGAAACTCTTTATGGAAGGGGATGTCAGAAGTTTATCAAACTTTACCTAGGAGCTAAATTACTTTGTGATAACTGACAAGAAAGTGGAGGAGAAATTGCTGAAGATGGACAGAAAAAAGGTACCTGGAGTGGATGGAATCTATCCAGTTATATTAAGGGAGGCAGCAAAGGAGATAAGCAAACTCTTAGCCATAATTATGAGTGCATCCTTTGATTCAGTGGAGTCCCTATGGAATGGAGATGTGCAAATGTATCCCTAATTTATAAAGGGGGATCAAAAGGCAGACCTGTTAGCATAATGTCTGTTCCATGAAAAATAATGCAATCACTAGTTAAAACAATGCAGGACCATCTGGACGCATAAAATTATACTGCACTCACAGCATGGATTTGTTAAGGGGCGGTCTTGTCTAACCAATCTGACAGGTTACTATGATGCAGTGACCAAGGAACTGGAAGGAAAAATAATAATTTTTACCTCATATACTTGGATTTCAGGAAGGCTTTTGATACTGTTGCACATAAAAGACTGCTATACAAAATGAGCTCAGAACTGAACCCTTGGCATTCCCCAGGATTCAGTGCTGAGCTCATTGTTCTTTTCAATATTTATCAGTGATATTGATGAAGGTATATCAGCATTAATGTCTAAGTTTGCAGATGATAAAGAGATTGGCAGGGTGGTTAATGACAGTCATCAGGATGAGCTGCTGTAACAAGATCTAGGAAAATTGGGTTGATGTGCTGAGAAATGGCAGTGGAAATTTAACATTGACAAATGCAAGGTACTGCATTTGTCAATGTTAAAAGGTAGCAATAACCCCAGCGTAACTTATCAACTGTGTTGTACTACGTGCAGGGGTTTTGTCAGTGACATACAGAAACTTGCTAGCAGGGATACAGAGGTGATTATCTCTGTGTATAGTTAGTCTGGAGGGCTCACTTAGGAAGGATGTAGATCTGCTGGAATGGGTGCAGTGAAAGGCAACCAGACTGGTGAAGGGAACAAAAGGGTACTCTTACCTAGAAAGACTTCAGTTTCTGTAAATTTCATCATCTCAAGACTAGGCACCTGTGGGGAGATCTGATTGAGGTGTTTAAAGCTTTGAATGGATTAAGTAAGTTAAATGTTAATTTCATTCTTCCACTTGCTGAGGCTGCACACACGAGAGGCCATAAATTGAAGTTGAGGAAGGATGGTTGCAGGATAGAAGTGTGGAAGTTTGCCTTCAGCCAGTGGGTGGTTGATTGTTGGAACAGGCTTTCATCTGTTGTTGTTGTGCAAGGAATTTGTCTACTTTTCCCTTGAATAAATTCAAGGGAAAAGTAGACAAATTCTTGGAGAGTATGGATGGGTGAACTGTGTTAGTTTTTTTTTTTTTTTTTGTAGATGCTATATAAGCTTGCTTTCTTGCATCCTATTACTAAATGAGCATGGAATCTGTGATTTAACAGTATTTTTACCAACATCAACATATGTTGACTTCAGCAAATATATTTACAAACTTTTAAAGTTTTTAAGCTAATTTTGACTTGTATATAAATTAATAAGTTGTCAGAATTGAAAAACAGCTGACACATTGTTATTATAGGATAAAATTTGACTGAGTGTATAAGGCTCAGTCAGATGGTTAAAAGCTATAAATTGTGTATCATTAAAATCTGTACTGTCGATTAAAATATGTCTAAGAGAAAATAAGATGTTATTGGAGTTAGACCTAGGAGGGTAACAGTCCTCAGCAAAAAGGAATGTGTCAGATGACCGTTCTGTGTGAAGCTGAGCAAAATCAACTTCCTCCTTATGATTGCTATGTAGACTAGACTGCCATATTTCAATTACAGACTTTATCTGATGTAATATATTTGTAGTCTGTCCAATCCATCAATCCTGGCATTGGAAGTATATCCTATTGTGTATTATATTGTCCAGGTGGTAGATGACTTTCATCAACCGGTGAAATACCACCACTTTGCTTATTGGAGGCTTGAAGTGGTGAAACCCATGTTTAGTCTCTAGAGCAAAGTTTCCGGCATCCCCCTCTCCCCATACTTCTCCTTCAACCCATGCGCGGTACTAAGTACTATAGGTTTTGATACCTTTCGTGTTTGGGGTTCTCATAAAAAAAAAAATTTAAAAAAATATGCCTGTAGTCTGTATAAGGGACTGACAATCCAAGGTTATTTATAAGGATTGCTGATTTGGTTGCAGTATCGGCCAAATCATTTCCCCTAATCCCAACATAGCTAGGAACCCAGCAGAAATGAACATGAAATTTATAAACACAGGGAGAGCGAGATTGTGTCATCTGCTGAATCTGAGACAGGACTGGATGAATAATGTGTCACATACATTACCAATATCTCCAGTAACATGCTAAAAGAATCAGTATATGTAATAAATTATTTGTACTGATGAGTTATGTGATCCAAGGCTAACTATAAATTCAGCAGTGCTATATATATATTGCATTCAGGGTGAATCTGCTCATTATAATAAATGAGCAGATTCCCCCTAATTCAATTTGAGATTTGAACCATCTGTGAAAACCAACAAGAAATCAGATGTTCAGCTCTGTGTGCTGAATAGAGCCGTAGGTGGACAGGATGAAACTCCATCCTCTGTCCATCTACAGCTCTATTCACAGCCAGTTCAGCCAGCTTTTAAGGGACAAGTCACATGATATAAATTATGCATGCCAAAGTGAACAGGTTTCCCTTGGTGAATGGGCAAATTCATCTGTCGTGATGTAAATCTCAGAGTAGCTCTTGGTTATGTATACCAAAGAAACAATTGGTAGTCTTATGGGTATTATAGAAGCTTATAGTAAAGTGTGTTGTTCTGCACTCCATGAAAGAGGAGAGAGAGAGTGTGTATGTGAATGCGTGCAATCCTCAATTCATGTTCAGGATGAAGACTGTGGTTACAATAAAATGAATTCAAATGGTATTTTGTAACAAGAATCTGAAACCATTGGCCATTGCCCAGGAGTTAAAATGATCAATGGTGGCATGTTGGAATTGTTTCTCAATAACCCTCATGTTGCATGACTGGGAAAATATGCTAAAATAATCAACATAGAGGGCACTGTTTATAATTTGGAGGAAGTTGTTCTTCTGTGATGGAATTCACTTTGATGAAAAAGTGTCACACTTATAGATGATTCTTGAGATACTACCTTCTTTTGGATAAAAGGGCAGAGAGAGGGTGGATCCCACACGAACTTGGAAAGTCCATCGGGATAAAAAGTTTTTAATAAAAATGAGGTGGTGTCCTGTGACGAGTCTGATACTATGAAGGTCTTTCAAAAAACCAAATCTCCAAGTTATGCCATAAGCTTTTTTTCACATCAGAGAAGATTGATACTAGGCGGCCTTGTTTAAGGAAAGCATGTTGAATGGATGTTTCCAGTCTAATTAAATAATCCAGAGTGGATCTGTGGATTATTTAATTAGACTGTATCTTTAGAAGCCACCTGCAGGCTAGAGAGAATTTCATTTGATTCTAAATACCATATAAGATGTGCATTGACCATTCTCTCCATGATTTTGCAGAAACAGCTAGTCAAAGTGATAAGTTCATAGTTAGTAGTAATTTTAGGATCCTTTTTCTTTCTTGAATTAGCAAAAACAAGAATGTTTGCCTTACACCAGTTATCTGGAAACTGCTCTTCAAGAGTGATTCTGTTATATAGAAAGAGCAGGTAATCTAGATTTCTGAGAGAGGTGCTTAATCATTTCATAATAAATGCCATCTGGTTTAACAACATTTGCCTTAGTAAGGGTTAGAGCTCTTTTTAGCACTTATATAGTGAACAGCCTGTCGCAAGGATAAAGTCTCTTTGATGTGAAATTAAGTGCCTGTTTTTATGTTTCAAGGCTTTCAACTCTGGGGAATAAGATTATATTGTAGAGATTTTAAAAATTGTTTCCAAGAGCATTGGCTATTACAGTTGACTCTGCAATAATGCATCCATTATACTCTAGGATCAATGAAGGGTGAAATGTATGTTTTCTCTTCATTTTCCAGATTTTATCGCAGACACCTTAGTGCTGTGTAACAGATGATGTGAAATTGATTCACAATTCCTTTTGCCTCTGATGGCGATTGTAACATGCTTTGCCTCATGCACATTTAAAAGCTATAAGATTAGTCACCATGGGATATCATTAGAATATGCTTCAAATTTTGTTTTGAGCCTTTTTTGCTGCTGTGCATTCTGAATTCCACCGAATCCACCACACAGAGTAAGTCAAAATTAGCTTCACAGCTCTAAAAGTTTGTATGTATATATATACACTGAGTGATCACTGAATTATGACCACCTACCTAATACTTCGTAGGTCCTCCTTTTGTCCTCAGTAAGCAGCTATCCGACGTGGCATTGATTTAACAAGATGTCGGAAGCGGTCGTGAGGTATGGCCAACCAAGCTGTGTGTAATGTGGTCAGCAATGCAGGTATGGAGGTGATTGGTGTATTGAGATACCTGATATACCTTTCCATAGTGTCCCACAAGTGCTCTATGGGATTGATATCGGGGGAGTTCGAAGGCCAGTTGATATGCTGGAAGTCAGAACTGTGTTCCTCAAACCATTCCTATAACAAGTGCCCAATGGCTTAGTGCACTGTCCTCTTGGAAGACACCTTCGCCATTCAGGAAAAAGTGTAACATAGCAGGGTGTACACTGTCAGCAAGCAGTTGACAATAGCGTAGACCAGTGATATGTTGTTCCACAAGCACCAGGGGTCCAAGTTCCTGCCAGTGAAACATGCCCCCACACCATACAACTGCCTCCACCGGCCTGCACTTTTGGTACCATGTGATGGATCAAGAGCCTCGTGTTGTTGATACCAAATCCCTACATGACCATCCACAGTGTGGAGTAAATAACGTGACTCATCCGACCAGCACACCTTCTTCCAGTCTTCTAACATCCAACTTGCATGCTCTTTGCACCAGGCGAGTATTTTACACCAATGAACCTTGGTTAGGAGAGAATGCCATAGGGGTCATCTGCTAGTATAGCCCATACGTGTGAGTGTGCAATGGATCATCATGCCAGATATTGTTCTGGGTTGTCCCATGTTGTATTGCGTAGTCAACTCTTCAACAGTGCTGCGCCTGTACGAGTTGTCGGACCCGGCTCTCACCACTAACATCAACCTTTCGCTGACCTTTGCAGTTTTTCCGTTGGGTCGTTTTTTGACATTTTGACACCAGTCCTGGTACACTTTAACTGCGGTGGCTCTCGAACACCCCACCAGTTCAGCCATTTGGGAAATCGAGGCACCAACTCGTCGAGCACCCACAATCTGTCCTTTATCAAAGTCCGATAAATCCTTCCTTTTACCCATCACGCTCAGAATTTTACTACCTACTGAACCACTGACACCTTATCTATACTACGTTGGTCGATTAACTCTGTACTCTCATACCTCACATGGTCAACGGGTCGCATTCAGTTTTCATAGGGGTGGTTATAATTCAGTGATCACTCAGTGTGTGTGTATTATATATATAAATATATATATAAAATACCACATATTTTTAATCCATATATCCTTTTTTTAACAGTATACATATATACCTCTTTCAAATGTATTTTTAACATTTTATAAATTGTTTTGGCATAATAGCCTTTGTCGCTTCACTAATATGCCAGTAAAAGCTAACCTAAGTACAGGGCAAGGTTTCTTGAAATTAAAGGCAGAATGTACTGTGCTGTCACCAGCAAAACTGTGGTTAGGATTTTTAGTCAGTGGAAGAAGGTCACTCTAAACAAGATGAATAGAGTTGGAGAAATAGCCAAACCTTGAGGAACACTAGTTTTAGTGGAGAAGTTGGAAAACAGGGTGCTGTGTACCTGCAGTTATTGGTCATAGAAAAAAATTGGATACCCAACTGCAAGAAAACTTTAGCTAATCCATAAGATGGAAGCTTGTTTAAAAGACCTTTTTGCCAAGCACAATCAAAAACCTTAAAAATTTCATGGGCAACTGCTTGTGTTTTATCACATTTTTTTGTTGAATTTGACTAAAGATGTGCACTAAATGTCAATATATCACCATTGATGGAATCCATACGGGTGATAATTAAGCAGATGGAAGGTTTCATGGTAGTTTAAGAATTGGTGTTGATGGATTTCTCCATTACTTTGGATAGAGTAGAGATAAGTGACCTCTCCTACACATTTTCAAAATAATTGAGTAAAGTAATCTAATCAAGGAAATGAAGAATAGAAATTGCCAAAATCAATCCATTTCACATTGCTGCAATGCCAAACAACACAGGACTGGGTGGCCATGAGAGAGAGAGGAGGGGGTCCCATTATGTAAGAGACCATCACCAAGTTGTGGTCTGAAGTGCCTAGAGGATGTTTCACTCAGAGAATTTGTTGGTGAGAAAAAGATCAGTTGGGTGTGTAGTTAGGATTTGTTTAATAATCTGGTAGATTATTAAACAAGGACCTATGTAAGGTCATTAATAATTGCAAGAGCTTTGGCATTTCAACCAGCTGGGTCCGTATAATTAGAAAACTGAAACCAATTGGGGTTGTGAACATTAAAATCACCAAAGAAAATTACTTCACCAAAGCTGCTCCTCTAATCTTATTTTAAGCCAAGGAAATCAAAAAGAGAAGTTTCCAAATTATGGAGTGTGACAAAGAATATCAGAGCAGACATGCACAAGTACCATCTTTCATGCAAATGAAATCATAGAATGAATAGTAAGGATAACTGAGATGAGTATTAGTTACGGAAACCAGAAAATTATGTATACACCAGTTAATGTCAGAAAAAGTTAGTGAGAATTGGTGGATTGTAGGTGGAAATGGATATCATTTAGAAAGTTAGAAAGTTTTTAGATCTTTTCTTAGCCCACTTTGTTCTAGTAGATAAAGTGAAGGGAGGATATGTGTGAATTAGCAAAATTTTTAGATATGGTGTATACATATTCAATATGAGATACAATTAAAATGATGCCTTCTAAACTACTTACATAGTTCAAATTTATGGGTTAACTATGGTGTATTTACACCGATACTATATAGTTAATTACCAAAACCCATAAGAATTATGCCTTGTGCATTTCATTTTCAAATTACATTTTTACCAACACCCTTTGGCATCTCTCATATTGTGGATATAACTTCGCAACCATGATGGCATGTATTACCAGGTTACCTGCCCACCCACTGATGATAGGCCAATAGCCTTGAAACATGTCTGGGGAGCTTGATATTCACGGAGTTTCCGAGAATGGGTAACAACAGTCTTCTCTACTGGGGAAGCGTTACCTATTGGAGGAATTTGAGTTTTTGAGTGGTTGTGAGTTGAAGAGTTACTGTCCCTTTCATTCTTCGACATGTTTCTTTTCCTCTTCCACTACTACTATTACTTTCCCTCTACCGTTTTGCTTTTCTAAGTCTAATAGGGACAAATGGTTTGAATTTTATAATTCATTTGTTTGATAGATCTGGTCCAATGGATTTTTTTTTTCACATTAAATTCACAATAGCCTCCAAAACAATCGTCTGGGTGGTGGTGGTGGTATCCTCTGAAAATAAATAACAGTAGTTTTCTCTACTAGAGAAGCATTATTTATTTGAAGTAGTGCAATACTGCTATCTTGTTGTGAAGGCAACCACAATATGAGATACAATTAAAATGATGCCTCTTACACTACTTACGTAGTTCAAATTTATGGGTTAACTATGGTGTATTTACACTGATACTATATAATACATATTCAAGTACACACTAAGAATATTCCCAGCTCCTTGATGTAACCTGTATTCTTGCTGCTTGAACCCTCCCCCTCCAGTCACTAACTGGCAGATTAGAGGCAGCAAGATTATACACTCGAAGAGATGGTGATTCATTCTTCTTATCTGGAAGAATGTGTGCAACAACCCATAAGGACCATGGATGTATTTTTTTATATCAGTGGGGATTAAAGGGCCGAAAATGTATGGGAAACCGTTGATATGCTGCATGTGCAGTGCTACTAAAATGTGCAGGACTTACTGCATGTATTTGAGCTTGTGCTTTCTCCCTCTCATATTTATAGCAGTAACCTCAGTAATGTTTATTTGGACATTGTAGTCTAGTATCATATATATACAATACTAGGTTCCAGTATCCTAATCTCACTTAGAAGGCTGAAGATTCTTTCACGTCCAAGTTGAATTTCTTCAGATTGTAATTTTCAGGAAATACATACGAAGCAGAAAGAATGAAGTTGAAGTATAATTGGGTTAGTTTGGAAAAAAGTTATATTACAGTTGTGATTTCAGAAAAACAGTAACCATGGAAATAGCTGCAGGAATAGCATTAGCATTAGCAAAGGCACATGATGAAAGAAAGCAAGCTTATATAGCATCATTAAAAAAAAAAAAAAAAACACCCCTTATTTCACCCATTCACTCGCCCAAATGTTTGTCAAGTTCTGCCTCGAATCTATTTAAGCTATCAACTTCTACAACGACAGATGGAAGTTTGTTCCAGCAATCAACCACCCACTGGCTAAAGGCAAACTTCCGCACATCTATCCTTCAACCGTCTTTCCTCAATTTGAATTTATGCCCTCTCAGGCGATTATTCTGAGCAAGGGGAAAAATCCTATCTGCATTGAGCATTCTCG
The DNA here is from genome assembly GCF_048544385.1 of Mastigoproctus giganteus. Lineage (NCBI taxonomy): Eukaryota > Metazoa > Arthropoda > Arachnida > Uropygi > Thelyphonidae > Mastigoproctus > Mastigoproctus giganteus. Next base: position 81,808,566 of record NC_143582.1, read on the forward strand.
GTTTATACACCTCATTCAGATCACCTCGCAGGTGCCTAGTCTCCAGACACTGTAATTTGCAAAACTTAAACCTTTCTTCGTAAAGGCAACCCTTTTTTCCATTCACTAATCTTGCCCTTCTCTGTACTCTTTCCAACAACTCTACATCCTTCTTAAAATGAGGCCTCCAGACCTGTACACAGTACTCAAGGTGTGGCCTGACCATTCCCTTATACAAGGGGATAATCACTTCCTTATCCCTTATCCCTGCTAGAAAAATTCCTGTATATAATTGACATGAGCTACTCTTGTAGACTGTCTGCACTGCTCAGAAAATTTGATATCTGTATGCACAATTACCCCCAGGTCCTTTTCATTCTCTACTACTGTCAGTGTGGTACCACATAGTTGATACATTACGCTGGGATTACTGCTTCCCATATGTAATACTTTACATTTGTCAATGTTAAACTTCATTTTCCACCTCTCAGACCATCTGATCAACTTTTCTAGATCCTATTGCAGCAGTGTACTGTCATTAGTGTCATTAACAACCCTGCCAATCTTCATATCGTCTGCAAAACTTGGACATTAAGCTTGATATACCATCATCAATATCATTTATAAATACAGAAAACAACAATGGACCCAACACTAAACCTTGAGGGACTCCACTAATAACATTAGTCCACGAAGAGCAGTGTCCATTGATTACCACTCTCTGTCTTCTCCCCCTCAACCATCCCTTTATCCATGGCAGGGCGTCTCCGTAGCCAGGTGGGAAGGAGCAGCAGTGCACAGCACACGCTTCTTGATTAGACCGGGGTTCGAGCCCGTCACCACCAAATACGGAGGATGCGGAAAGGTCAAGGAATGACCACCGCATATCCCGGAGCAATATGGCCTTAGTTGCTAATGCTCCTTAAAAAAAAAATCAAACAAACAAACAAACAACAATCCATGGCAGCAATTTCCCTCCAATGCCACACTACTCCAATTTGTTCAGCAGTCTTCCATGTGCAACAGTATCAAAGGTTTTTCTAAGATCCAAATATATGATATCAAAGTTATTCTTTGCATTCAGTTCCTTTGTGACTACATCATAGTATCCGATCAAATTAGTCAGACAAAACTTCCCCTTAACAAACCCATGCTGTGTCAGAGCTATAACTGAAGTCTTATCTAGATGACCCTGCAATGCTTCTTTAACCAGTGCCTCCATTAATTTCCCCTGGGAAAGAAGTTAAACTAACAGGTCTGTAATTACCTGTGTCTCCCTTTGATCCTCCTTTGTGGATTGGGGTTACATTTGCACATCTCCAGTCTATGGGTACCTCCCCTGAGTCCAAAGAAGCTCTCATAATTATGGCTAGGGGTTTGCTTACTTCCTTTGCTGCCTCCTTTAATATAACTGGATAGATCCCATCCACCCCGGGTGCCTTTTTTATGTATATCCTCAACAATTTCTCCTCCACTTTACTGTCGGTTATTACAAGATTATCTAGCTTATTGCCAGAGTTGAATACACCCCTGACATTCCCCTCCCTGAATAACTCCTCATGTGTGAATGTCGATGCAGAATAATCACTTAGTTTGTTAGCTACCTGAGCAGGATCATCAACAGTTGAACCATAAGTAAAGAACTCTTTGCTGTTTGTATCCTTTGCCAAAGATTTCTTGTAATCTGCCTTCGCCTGCCTAACCTCCTTTTAGGAGGCTAGGCAGGCGAAGGATCTGACATCCATTTAGGCCTAAATCTTGAACAATATTTCTTTGTTGGTATGAATAGCCTAGTTGCTTCCAAGAGTAATTCTTTGAATGCTTCCCATTTTGAATTTACTGTTGGTAGCATCATCAGTTGGTTCCACCATATAGAATTTAAATACTTTCTCAGACAACCATAGTCACCTATACAAATGTACAAAAGCAAAAACCCTTCCCTTTACCCTTGATGGTAGTTACCTCTTTGAGTAAATCCCACTTCAGCACACTGTGATCACTTCCACCTAGTGGTTCCTTTATCTGCAGATTCTTAATGCATGAAGAATCGCTACTGATAATCAGATCAAGAGTATTACTCCCTCTAGTTGCCTCCTGAATATGCTGCTGTAGAAAACAATCATCCAATAAATCAACAAAAGCCTTGCTAGTGTGTGAGTGACCAACCCACAAATTCCAGTCAATATCTGGGAAATTGAAATCCTCCATTTTAAGACACTCTAATTTACTGGCCCACTCTATTTCTCTGCACAATTTCGCATTATACTCACAGATTCATTAGGCCTATAACACACACCTACTCTCATTTTTCCTTTCCCAGTGCTTATGTCACACCAAACAGACTCAACATTGCATTGTCCAACCACATCAATTGGATGCAGTTCCTTTTATTTTATGTGTTTCTTAACTAATAGCATAACCCCTCCTCCCTTCCTGTCCTGTCTATCCTTTCTGTACACATTGTACTCCCCAAATTCCAGTTGTGCACTGCTTATGTCTGTGTGACACCATGTCTCTGATTCTGATATCCCAACAGTATCTGCCTTTGATGTCTTGACTAGCACTTCAAGCTCATCGAATTTATTAACTATGCTCCTAGCATTGGTGTACATGCACCTGTTTCTACTCTTAGTTACCCTAACACAGCCCATGTATTTACTTGTTCCACTATGACTCCCAGCAGTCCTGGAAATCCCTATTGCCTTGCTTTCCAGACTGCTGCTCAATTGCATTTCAATAGAAGTAGTGCAAGAATCACTTTTACCTCTGCCAGCAGCTACTGTTAATCTATTATTCCGTGTATCCTCCCAAGCTAGCAGTTTTCCGACCCACCTAACTCTGCCTCGATAGCATCAGCAAATATTCTTGCATCCTTTCTATAGCTCACATGAAAATTGAACTGCTATGTAATAAGGAATGAAGTGAATTGTAAGTGAGGAATCATTGACAGGTAGGTTTATTGTCCAACCTTAGAGTAAAATTATTGTCAAAAATGAAATCAGAATTAAAAAAAAAAAAAAAAAATTGACAAGGAAGGGTGAAAATAATCTAAAAAAAAAAAAGGTAAAAAGTTAAGTTGTAGTTCACAAAAAGGAAACTATATTTAATGTAGTCCCTACTACATTCAACACACTTCCTCTAATGCTGCAGATTCCCAGACAGGAAAATTTTGTGACAAGGTGTGACATCTTCTTAGTGTATCCTTTAGTGGCCAAAAATGGGATAATCATGTGGACTGAATGTAATAAATATGGAAGATGGCATAATCCCTTAAGCTCATCTCCCGAACTCATCGAACTCATTCACTGTAGAACAGGCAGTGTGAGGATAAGCATTATGTTGTAGGCACACACACCTGATGAGAGCAAACCAAAATGTTTTTTTTTTTTTTTTTTTTTTTTTTTTTTATCAAATTTGTGGTTTTAATTGGTTCAGAAGTATATCACAGTATTTTCCACTCATCACTATTTCTCCTCTCGGAGCAATATGGCCTTAGTTGCTTGCTAATGCTCCTAAAAACCAAATAACAAACAAACATTTCTCCTCTTTCTAGATAATGTTCCAGAATATCCTTTACAATTCTAGAATACAATGGCTGTTGCTTTGGTACGGAATTCCTTTGGTACGTAATCAATGGACACTGTTCATCGTGGACTGATGTTATTAGTGGAGTCCCTCAGGGCTCAGTGTTGGGTCCATTATTGTTTTCTGTATTTATAAATGATATTGATGATGGTATATCGGGCTTAATGTCCAAGTTTGCAGACGATACAAAGGTTGGCAGGGTTGTCAAGGACACTACTGACACTATGCTGCTGCAACAGGATCTGGAAAGGTTGAGCAGATGGGCTGAGAGGTGGCAAATGAAGTTTAACATTGACAAATGTAAAGTACTACACATGGGAAACAGCAACCCCAGAGCAACGTATCAACTCTGTGGTACTACACTGACAGTGGTAGAGAATGAAAGGGACTTGGGGGTGGTTGTGCAGGCAGATATGAAGTTCTCTGAGCAGTGCAGACGGGCTGCAAGAGTAGCTCATGGAGTATTGTCAATGATATACAGGAATTTTTCCAGCAGGGATAAGGAGGTGATTATTACATTGTATAAGGCGATGGTCAGGCCACACCTAGAGTACTGTATACAGGTCTGGAGGCCTCATTTCAAAAAGGATGTAGAGCTGCTGGAACGAGTACAGAGAAGGGCAACAAGATTAGTGAATGGAACAAAGGGGTGCTCTTACGAAGAAAGGCTTAAGTTTTGCAAATTACAGTGTCTGGAGACTAGGCACCAGCGAGGTGATCTGATAGAGGTGTATAAAGCCTTGAATGGTTTAAGCATGCTCAATGCTGATGGGATTCTTCCTCTAGCTCAGAAAAATCACCTGAGAGGGCATAAATTCAAATTGAGGAAAGACAGATGTAGGATAGACGTGCGGAAATTTGCCTTTGGCCAGCGGGTGGTTGGTTGGTGGAACAGACTTCCATCCCTTGTGGTGGAGGTTGATAGCCTAAATAAGTTTAAGGCTCAGCTGGACAGGTATTTTGAACGAACAGAGGGGTGAAGTGGAAGTGGGGTTTTTTTTTTGGCTGATGCTGCATAAGCTTGCTTTCTTGCATCAAATGCCTCTACTAATGCTAATATAATGCAGACGTGTCAAAACACATGGCCCACAATTACTCCCTTCAGTCAGAGTGAAGCCTGTATGAGTCCACTCTGAACTTACATGTTTACTGTGTAACAGTGCACGATTCATTCCTGGTCTTGGGGATTTCCTTCTACCTTTGACTCTCTCTTTCCCTGGTTAACTCGGAAATTTTTTTTAGCTGGTGCAGCATAAGCCTCAGACTTCCTTGCACTGTATGGCTAGTAATAATAATAATAATGTATGGGATATCTATGCCTTGTCTTTCCAGTGCCCGAAACATTTTCTTCTGCTGTATGGAGCCAAATGCCTTTTCATAATCTACAAATACCAGACATAATGGTGTTTTATATTCATGTGCTTTCTCCATTAGCTGTGATATTATGTTAAGGTGATCCATGGTTGAGAATCCTGTCCTAAAGCCAGCTTGCTCTTTTATTTGATTCTCATCAAGTATTCTTTCTAATCTGTTAGTGAACAACTTGTGAACAACTTGTAGATGTGGGATGACAAGCTAATTGGTCTATAATTTCCAATTTCTGATTTGTCTCGTTTCATATGCAGCAAAATTATGATTGCATTATTCCACTCCTTAGGGATCACACCTTTCCTAATGAATTTTGTGAAGAGTCTTGCCAGTTTGTGTGTCATGTCTCTTCCTCCCAATTTTAACAACTCTACATTAACATCATCTTTACCTGAGGATTTTCCTTGATTCATGTTCTATCTCATAAGGAAGGATATTGGGTATGTCATATGTGTTGCAAATTTGTGATCAATATTCCCCACTGCTGGCATCATTCCCTTGTTCCTTATATAATACTTTATAGTAGTTTTCTGCTATTTGAAACATGCCTTCTCTGCTAGTTATAAGTACACCATCACTATTCTTCAGGTTCAGTATCATTTGTCTTTCTGTATTATTGCTTATGACTGCTGATTTAAGTTCTTTATTTTCCCTTAATGCTTGTTCTACTTTTCTTGTGTTAAATCATCTTCATATATCCTCTCTAAATCTCTTTCTAATGGCTTTGCATAACTCAGTATACTCAATTTTGTCCTTATCGGTGTTTATCTTGCTCTTCATTTCATCATGACAAGTGTTTCTTGACTAAGTTTTTCTTCTTTGGATTTCTTTTTTACTATAGGTTTCTTGGGCTTTATCACTTTCAGAAATTTATAGTATTCCTCATCAATATCTTGGTCCTGAATAGTCTGCAGAAGCTCAAACTTGTTCTTAAGTTCCAGTACATACTGCTTTTTCTCCTCTTCTGTTTTCTCAAAGACCTTTGTATTATTTACTCGAGTCAGTTTTTTCCTTTCTTTTCTTGCATCTGTATGAAGTGTGCATCTTACCATTCTGTGATTACTTCTGATATTTACATTTTTCAGGATGGTAACATTGTCCACAATATATCTTCTGTTAGTGAGGATGAAGTCAATTTCATTAGTTGTTAATCGAGTTGGGCTTTTCCATGTCCACTTTCTGTTCACCGTTTTCTTGATAAAAGTGTTCATTATTGACATTCCTTGTGATTCTGTAAATTCCACGTCTTTCATTTCTTTCATTAATTCCATTTTTTTTTTTTTTTTTTTTTACCTCTTAGAAATCCTTAGTAGTAATCTTGACATCCTTGGTGATGTACTTTTGAATTCCAAAATATTGTTTTTTATATCTATATGGACCAAAAAGGCCAACTGCACCTTCGCTCCTCTCACTGTTTCCATTAGTGTACAGCAGATTTCCACCTGATAAACTTATAAGAAATTCATTTCACTTATCACTTATAAGTGATTTCACTCAAGGTGTGGCCTGACCATTGCCTTATACAAAGGTATAATCATTTCCATGTCTCTACTAGAAAAATTCCTATATATCATTGACAAAACTCCATGACCTGCTCTGAGCAGTGCAGATGGGCTGCCAGAGCAGGTCATGGAGTTTTGTCAATGATATACAAAGTATAGGAATTTTTCTAGTGGAGACATGGAGGTGATTATACCTTTGTATAAGGCAATGGTCAGGCCACACCTTGAATACTGTGTACTAGTCTAGAGGCCTCATTTTAGGAAGGATGTAGAGTTGTTAGAACAAGTACAGAGAAGGGCAACAAGCTTAGTGAGAGGAATAAAAGGTTTCTCTTACCAAGGAGAGGCTTAAATTCTGTTAGTTGCACCATCTGGAGACTAGGCACCTGCAAGGTGATCTGATTGAGGTGTACAAGGCATAGATTCAAATTGAGGAAAGACAGTTGTAGAATAGATGTGCAGAAGTTTGCTAGAGGGTAGTTGATTGCTGGAAGAGACTTCCATCTGTTGTTGTGGAAGTTCATAGCTTAAATGAATTTAAGGCTGAATTAGACAAACATTTGGTGGTGACCAGATGGGTGAAATGGGAAGGGGTTTTTTTTTTTTTTTTTTGGTTGCTGCTCTATAAGCTTGCTTTCTTGCATAATATGCCTCAACTAATGCTAATGCTAATTTCTTCTTCTTGTTTCAGCCAAACTGATGATATTCCAATTCATATTTTGTAATTCCTTTTCCAGTTCTAATATCCTCTCTTCACCAATGAGCAATCTTACATTGTAACAGGCCAAGTTCAGTTTCCGTGCATGACAGTGGTCGTACCCAGAGATTCTTAGCATCCTCTGATCAACTTGCTTCCGTAAGAGGTAGAGTGAAAGCCGCTGGGGACTGGGCCATTTGTTTTGTCGTGTTGTCATAAAGTGCTGGAGGGTTTGGTCTTTTTCTTTTCCCACTGACCAAGCGTCTTGAGGAGAATCACTCTACACCTTTGTTTCCACCAAATTGACATAAAAGGCTTACCAACGAGAAGGTGTGCGTCAGTGGGTTTTAGGGAGGCAGGCCAACCAGAATTTTAAATCTTCTAAAATAGAAAGAAATTGGATCCATCAGCATTTTCAACTGAGTGTCTGATATCACACACAATACCTGTTCCCCTCTAAGCCCCCGATGAAGGTATATCAGGCTTAATATCTAAGTTTGTAGATGATACGAAGGTTGGCAGGGTTGTTAATGACAGTACTCTACTGCAACAGGATTTAGAAAAGTTGGGCAGATGGGCTGAAAGGTGGTAACTGCAGTTTAACATTGACAAATGCAAAGTTCTGCCTATGGGTAGCAGTGACCCCCAGAGTAATGTACCAACCGTGTGGTACTACACTCAGGGTAGTGGTGAATGTAAAAGACCTGGGGGTAATTGTGCAGTCAGATATGAAATTTTCTGAGCAGTGCAGACAGGCTGCCAAAGCAGCTCATGGGTCTTGTCAATGATATACAGGAATTTTGCTAGCCATGATAAGGAGGTGATTATCCCCTTGTATAAGGCAATGGTCAGACAACACCTTGAGTACTGCATACAGGTCTGGAGGCCTCATTTTAGGAAAAATGCTGAAATGAGTACAGAGAATGGCAATGAGATTGGTGAGGGGAATAAAGGGTTGCCCTTTTTCAAGAAAGGCTTAAGTTCTACAAATTGCAGCATCTGGAGACTAGGCACCTGCCAGGTGAGCTGATTGAAGTGTATAAGGCCTTGAATGATTTGAGCAAGCTTAATGCTAATGGGATTCTTCCTCTTGATGAGAGGACATAAATTCAAATTGCAAAAAGAAAATTTTTAGAATAGATACGTGGAAATTTGCCTTCAGCCAATGGGTGGTTGGTTGATTGCTGGAACAAACTTCCATCGGTCAGTCATTGTGGAAGTTGATAGGTTAAATTAATTCAAGGAAGAACTATGCAGACTTGTGGAGTGAATGGATGGGTGAAATGGGAAGGGTTTTTTTTTTGGCTGATTCTGTATAAGGTTACTTTCTTGCATTTTACACCTCTACTAATTCTAATGCTAATACGACTGTGAGCAAGAGATTCTTGGCAGCTGTGCTAATGTACAACGTGCTAAGGTTTCTTTTGAAATGAAAGAACTGAAGGAAGAGTCTGTGGCGTGTGATCTCAACTGTTTGTTCCGATCCAGTTGCAGAATCATTTCCTGTCAATTGCATGGAGAAATTGTTATTCCAATTTAGCTGTGCAGCTTTCATAATGGAGGAGAAGCAAATAAGACGAATTACAAATGTCAAAAAACTGAAAATTATACAAAAAGCGGACCTGTATTCCTCACATGAAGCATGTGGATATTGTGCAGATGCTGAACATTCCTCTCTCTGCACCACTCAATACAGTAATATCCAAATGGGAGAAAATCGAAACCTTGCTCAAAGATGGAGTCAGTGGCAAAAGAAAATGCATGCAGAGCTTGAGAATGTGTTTCTGAAGTGAATCACAGAGGCATGTGCAGGAACAAACAATTGGATAGAATCATTGTTCAGTCAAAGATCAATGCTTCTATCCAATTTAAGCATTGTTCAGTCAAAGAAAGCTGATTTAGTCCAAAAGCTAGAGCTAGATAATCTTAAGGCATTGAATATCTGGATAGAAAGATTTAAATAAGACTTGATCCTGTGCCATATGTATGTAGTGAAGGTGCTAGCGTGATTATAGAGGTGGTGGATATGTGGAAAAACAAAAGCCATCCATCTTTGAAGAATATCACCCTGAAAGTGTTTCCAGTGCAGACAAAACAGGAAAAAATTGAATAAGGAATGGCTTACCATCCTATTATGCTGAAATAAAAGTGGAATGAGGAAGCTTGCACCATTGGTGATAGGGAAAGCAAAACATCTGCAATGTTTTAAGAATGTGCATCTCCCCCCCCCCCTTTTTTCACTTATCACTCAAACACTATGGCATGACTGATATCACCCATTTTTGAATCTTTTTTTTTTTATGAGCATTAGATGCCAAAATGGGGTCAAAAAATAGAAAATTTTACTCTTTATAGATCAATGTACCAGAGGGATAGGCATCTCATATCTGTGCTACATAAAGGCGGTTTTGCTCCAGCCAATTGTACAAGTAACCTTCAACCCACAATCAAAGCATTATTCAGTATGTGAATCAAAATTTGCTTTTGTACGCATACCATGCAGAATAAAAGTTTGATATTAGATGTGATGCACTTCATAAAATATGCATGAGATTCTGTTAAAACACCATATGGAACTTTCAACAAAGCAGGCTTTTTTCATATGATTCCCATTGACTCTCTAGTATCAGATAAAGAAGTGATAAAATCAGATAAATGGTAGCAAATTTCTGGGCACACTGTTAGTATTGACAATTACGTTGAGTGTGACAACAGCATCATTGTCTCCGAGCTTTCATTGCTATCAAAAATGGAGTGGCACCAAGCAGAAAGATGCACCACCAACGATAACAAGAATGGCAATGCAGAACAAGAGCTTGTACCAGTTTTCCAGTGCTGTCAGAAGGTATAGAAGCAATGGACACTGTGCATTATATTTGCCTTTTTTACCTTGATGACATCATTAATTATTTGTCAAAAAATGGACATGGTTATTTATTATAAGAACAATAATAAGAAGAAACTCTAGATATGTTTTTTAAAAAATGTTTGTTAAATAAATCTTGTCCATGTTTTTTTAACTCTCACAAGAATTTTCATTAGTGCGTTTTGCTGCTTATGATAAAGCTTTTTTTCCAGGCCCCTGAAAAATGCTAACAAGATTCTACTGTACATATGTACATCCATCATACCTAAAACATCTATCATACCTACTTGTGAAAGGAATAACTAGGTTTTCCAAGAGAAAAATGAATCTTCACAAAGGTATCCCATCTTGTTGACTCTTCATTCCTGTTGTGATCATTACTTCCATAAGAAGTGTTGGATCTTAACTTCAAAGTGCATTTATGAGTTAAGAAGATCAAAGGACCAACACGTATATGGACTTTCTTCCATTTACTATCTAGGAATTTAGGATTCATTATCCAATTTGTGCAACTAAACACATTGGTCGAACATTAATGTCATCTTGTGGAATTGATGCTGTAGTGTGAATTATTGCTGTTGTGTGTGTAAGAAGATGGGTGGTGTTCTTAATAAATTGCCTTATTATATGCGCGCGTGCACACACACACACTGAAAGTATCTATCAGAAATATTCTGATTTTTACATTCATTGTTTTGTATTTCAGGGTGCTATTGGAATTGATGGACCTAAAGGAGAACCTGTGAGTTTTCTTTACTAATTTTTTTCATTATCCTTTAAATTAAACTTTGTACAATTTTGCTTTGTAATTTTGAGTGAAATAAACTGACACTATTAATTTTAAAAAAAAAAGTGAATTTTTGGTATTTCATGGAATTTAAAAACTGCACAATCTGAATATATAATTTAGAGTAGTTTGTGTCAGTCTGAAGTGATTCCTTTCTACTTCAGATTCTCTCTCTCTCTCTCTCTCTCTCTCTCTCTCTCTCTCTCTCTCTCAGGGTAACTCAGGAATTTTTTTTTTTTTTTGTTTTTTTTTGGGGTTGCAGCATAAGCCTCAGGTTTCAGTGCACCATATAGCTAATAATAATAATAATAATGGCAGATGAGATATGGCTTCATCATTTAAACCTAGAGAGTAAGCAACAGACCTCTGTTTGGAAGTCTATATCATTGCCAACACTGAAAAAAAAGCAAAAGTTGTGAATTCTGTAAGAAAGGTTATGATCGTCTCTTTTTTAGACATTCAAGGAATGGTTTACCAGCATGTTGTGTCACATCATACGACTTTTACAGGACCTTACCACAGAACTGTACTGCACACTTTGCAGGATCGCAAACGACCACAACTGCATACAGGTGGGTGGATGTTGCATCATGATAACGTGAGACTTCACATTGTTTATACTGTCATCAATTTTTAATAACAACCTGTGCCATCCATTTGCCACCAAGGATTAACAGCCCCCAAACAGACCTTGATGATCTTATTTTGCAGTCGCCTTCTCCCATCTTGCTTACTTCCTGGGGATTTCAATGTACATGAAACTCTGTGGGGGTAGTGATAGCATTAATAGAAAGGGACATATTATTAAAGAGCATATGCTCCCTAACAGTGACCTCCCCCCTTCTAATTGTTGTAATTAACACCTTCTTCCACTTGCCTACCCATATGTTGTCTGTCATTGATCTTTCTATTTGCTCCCCTTCTCTACTTCCTTCAGTTACTTCGGTGGTGGAGGAGAACCTGTATGGATGTGGTCACTTAATGTAATAACTATCCTCCTTAGTGAAGAACTGTGTCTTCCTTTCAGGTTATTTCAGTGGAAGATTTTTCTGTCACCATCAAAGTCAAATTAAATAGGGATCTGTTTTACACAATCTATTACCAAGTCAACCAGCATTAAGGTGGTCTGGAAAATGAAGGGAAAACACACATCCCGCCCTTTATCAGTCCTACTGGGAAGGAGCAACAGTGCGTAGCATGCGCTTCTTGATTAGACCGAGGTTCGAGCTCGTCACCACCAAATACGGAGGATGCGGAAAGGTCAGGGAATGACCACCGCATATCCCGGAGCAATATGGCCTTAGTTGCTAATGCTCCTAAAAACCAAACAACTTATCAGTCCTAGAGTATAATAGATGTACTATCACAGAGTCAACTGCAGTAGCCAATGCACAAAGAGATGCATATCGAAACATCTCTGCAATATCATCTTAATCCCTAGAGTTGCCAGGCGCCTCCGTAGCCAGGTGGGAAGGAGCAGCGGTGCGTAGTACACGCTTCTTGATTAGACCGGGATTCGAGCCCGTCACCACCAAATACGGAGGATGCGGAAAGGTCAAGGAATGACCACCGCATTTCCCGGAGCAATATGGCCTTAGTTGCTAATGCTCCTAAAAACCAAATAAAACAAACAACAACTAGAGTTGCTGGCCCTGAAACAAAAAAATGAAAAGCAGGCACTTATTTTCACATCAAATGGTCTTTATCCTTGCAATGGGCCATTTATTATGTAAGAGCTAAAAAGAGCTTTAACTCATGCTAAAGAAAGTGCAGTTTGGCCAGATGGCATCTGTTATGAAATGATTAAGCAACATTTACCAAAATCTGTGGATTGCCTGCTCTTTCTGTGTAACAGAATTTTTCTCAAAGAGCAGTTTCTGGACCAACCTGCAGAAGGCAATCATTCTTGCCTTTGCTAAGCCAGGAATCAAACCTAAAATTCCTATTAACTGTTTGCCTATTGTCTGTTTGTTCAAAATCCTAGAGAAAATGGTCATTGCTTGTTTTATGTGGTACTTAGCATCAAATGATTTCTTTTCCAGCATGCAATGTGGCTTCCTAAAAAATGGATTCACTGTGAATTGTTTAATTTGACTGGAAATATATGAGATGCTTTCCAAAAACAGGAACACTTGTCCTTATTTTTCCATATTGGAAAAGTGTTTGACACAAATTACAGACTTGTTATTTCAAAAGACCTTAAAAACATCTAAAACCAAGGCTATAGCCTTGGTTTTAGATGACACCCCAATTTTATTAACAACTTTTCATCCTATCAATTTTTCCAAGTTCTTACAGGATCTACTATCTCCCATTACTTTTAATAAGAGGAGGGAGTACCACAAAGATCAGTTTTATATTTTATGCTTTCTTGCCATCAAGGTGATTCCATCACAGAACGACTTCTTCCACATATAAACAGCATCCTCTATGGTGATGATTAGCATATTTTTTCAGTGCAACATGAGAATTATTGAACAACACCTACATATTAATCACCTTAATTCCTGAGCACTGGCTGATGGATTCAGGTTCTCACTGCAAAAGACCGTTTGTACATATTATTTTATTATTATTATTATTAGCCATATGGTGCAAGGAAGCCTGAGGCTTATGCTGCACCAGCCAAAAAAACATTTTTCTGAATTACTCCGAGAGAGAGAGAGAGAGAGAGAGAGAGAGAGAGAGAGAGAGAGAGAGAGAGAGAGAGAGAGAGAGAGAGAGAGAGAAGTAGAAGGGAATCACCAAGAAAAAGAAGAATGATGATATCCAGCTTAGGACCCTAGGTGTGTCAAGCTCATACTCACCAGATGTGAGCCACTGGGGTTAAATTTTTGTCTTAAGCAAAGCATAATGTTCATCATCCAGAACTTGAATTGACACTCAGACAGAATGCTTTTTGAATAGTACCAGACACAAAATTCTTGGTGCTTGTTTTTAATCAAATGCTAACTTTCCTTCAACATGTATGTCAGCTGCTCACAAAGTGTACTGGGGGCTTGAATATCATTCATGCTCTCTATCTCATGGGCTGCAAACCAGTGCATTTTACTAGGTATATGAGGTGCAAGTCAAAATTTTCTGCTCTGGGGTAATAAAAATAATTTATACTTATGTTAGTTAATGTTGGCATTGTTTCCTTCAAAATACTTTCCCATAAGAGTTTATATATCGATCCCAGCAGTTCTCTTTTGAAGTATCTCTAGAACTCCTGTTTCTTGGTGCTGTTTACACTTTCTGCAGTTCAGCTTGAATCTCTGTAATGTCTTTGAACCTTTGTCCATTTAATTGGATTTTCATTTTGGAGAACAGAAAGAAGTCGTAGGGACTGGTTGGGAGAATAGTGCTATGGGGGAATTGCCATTTTGTTCTTGGCTAAAAACTGCTGAAGCCATGTGGACAGGTGCATTGTCTTGATGCAGAAGCTGGCATGAATGCATCATTTGCCTGAATATTTTCTTCTCACATCCTCCCTGAATGATGTTGAACTGATGATTTATGATTTGGCTTGGTGGAAGGAACTCCTAATTAACAATTCCTTCCTTATCAAGGAAAACCATCAATATATTCCTGAAGTTTGATCTGACCTGCTTTGCCTGTTTTTGGACATGGAGATGATGGACTTTTCGAATCAGAGGATTGCTGCTTTGCTTCTGGGTCATAACCATAAACCTAGCTTTCATCCCCTGCTATGACCTTGAAAAGAAAGTTTCTGTACTTTCTGGCTTGTGCTTGCAGGTCCCTGCACCCAGAAAGCCTGGTTATGTTTGGTTCATCGCTTAGTGAATAGGGCACAAATTTTTCAGCAATATGCCTCATGCTTAAATTTTCAGTTAAATGGCATTGACATGTTCTGTTATGATAAGCCTAGAATGTCACAAATATTGTTAATTGTATGCCATCTGCCCTCATGGATGACTTGATGCACTTTTTTAATGTTTTCATCAATCCAATTTGATAATGGGTGACCAAAGCATTCAAAATCCTCAACCAAAGTTTGGCCACCTTGGAAATGCAAAGACCTCAGAAGTAGTTTGTGTTCTACCCATAATGTTATCACCAAATGCTTATTTAAGTATTTGCAATTTTCCAAAGCTGTTTTCCCAAGTTTATAAAAAAATTTGATGTAAATTTGCTGTTCCTTAACGTTTGCCACCTTAACTGGCTACAAAAATTGCAAAACACACTTAGCAGAAACACACTTAAACACCAATTGCACATAAGTACAATATCCTGTTGATATATGATGAAACTCATACTAACTCACAATGAATTAGTTCAGCGATATCTGACGCTTCACTACTATATTATATGTAGTTAGTGCTCCACACAACTATTCTGGAAACTTTTGGCTTGCATCTCATATATCATGCACTTGTGGATCAAGTTAGATTATGGGTTTCCATTATATGTATCTGCCAGAAACAGTATACTACAAGGGCTGGATCCCATCCACCATCAGGCTATCCATATTGGCTACTGAAGCATTTCAAACATCTTCTGTGCAGAGCTACATGGAAGCAAATGGACCATTGTTATTGTTTTGACAAAAACAGTTGTCTCTGCAGTATGCTTTTAAATTGAAATTCTTTCCAGATCATCCTATGTGGATATCCACTTTTGAACCATAATGGGAAAACGATGCTTGTCAGACTGCTAATCATCTTTTCAGTATGTGTCCAAATACTACTCCATGATTTACATATTATAATAGAAAAGATTGCCAAAACACCAAAGCAAACCCTTCCACCTTAGCATTCTCTTGTTCCAGCATCAGCACAGAGAACTGAGCATTCTGACTTTTTACCAGTTTACACAGATGGCACGAAGTTGGAATTATGTATAGGAACCGCTACTCTCTTTCCAGATGCTACTATATCTGAGCAGATTTTCCCTGACTGCAGCATATACACAGCAGACCTACACTACAGATTAGCATTGGGTCAATTAAGAACTTGCCAATCAGTATATATAATTAACCAGTGGTTTATTGTATATTGTTTCTTTGAGCATATTATAGGCTTTATTAGCATTGAGATACAATTCTCATACAGTCTCATACAGTTTTTCTAGCAGGGATAAGGAGGTGATTATTCCCTTGTATAAGGCAATGGTCAGGCCACACCTAGAGTACTGTATACAGATTTGGAGGCCTCATTTCGAGAAGGATGTAGAGCTGCTGGAACGAGTACAGAGAAGGGCAACAAGATTAGTGAATGGAACAAAGGGTTGCTCTTACGAAGAAGGCTTAAGTTTTGCAAATTACAGTGTCTGGAGACTAGGCACCAGCGAGGTGATCTGATAGAGGTGTATAAAGCCTTGAATAGTTTGAGCATGCTCAATGCTGATGGAATTCTTCCTCTCGCTCAGAATAATCACCTGAGAGGGCATAAATTCAAATTGAGGAAAGACAGAGGTAGGATAGATGTGCAGAAATTTGCCTTTAGCCAGCGGGTGGTTGGTTGGTGGAACAGACTTCCATCCCTTGTCATGGAAGTTGATAGCCTAAATAAGTTTAAGGCTCAGCTGGACAGGTATTTCGAACAAACGGAGGGGTGAAGTGGAAGTGTTTTTTTTTTTTTTTTGTTTTTTTTTGGCTGATGCTGCATAAGCTTGCTTTCTTGCATCAAATGCCTCTGCTAATGCTAATGTTATCAGCAGTTCAGCTGATGATTCAAATGTGAATTTGAAGTAGATGATTCTAAATGAGAATTTAATGTCTTCTATTGGATTCTAATCATATTGGAATTAAGATAGATCATTTGGCTGATACTGTAGCAAATCAGCAGCTCTAATGGATAATCTTGGCTTGGAAGGCCCATATACAGATTAAAGACAAATAATACACAACAAGATATGCTCTCAGTGGCAAGATTCAGGGAATGGACAGACAACAAATAAATTATGTCTGATAAAGCCCAGTTCTCCCCAGGACCTATCAAATGGGCACACCACCCGGTGAATTTAACTGATCGCCTGGCTAAAATTTAAGCGATTCTCGCAGTACCGTATGGTACTGTTCACTGATCATGATCAGTATTAATTTGAACATACTATGCAATTGAGGTCACTGTGACAGGAGCATATAATGTTAAATTAGGCAATTAATTTTTGCTCTGGATCATTTATAAATAACAGAAAATTTTATAATATTGCAAAGTATTACACTTCCTCACCCAGTTACTTTATAATGCCATCCAGCTGGCAAAATTTTCTGGAGAGAACACTGAAGCCTGTAATTAAAATGTGCAATCTAGTCTGCACAGGAATTGTAAAGAGGATGTTGTTCTTACCCCCACTCAACATAGGACACAATCACCTTGCATGCTTTTTTTCTGCTGAGGCCCATGTCCCTCCTGCATGCAAGTTGTGGTTTACTGGTGCACAAAATGTATGTTTTACTACTTTTACCCATCTGACCAGGACTTATACATTCAGTCAGATTTTATCAGAAAATAACCCCAAGTCAGATGTTTTTAATTTTTACAGATTATTAATATTTACAAATATATATAAAATTGAACATTTATTTTTAGTCTGTGTGCTGTCATTTACTTTATTTTATAATTGTTTATGATTTTTAATATGGTAAAAATTAAGTCAAAAATGAAGGCCACAGTGTGCCACAACTATGTGGTGCACTATAGCCTCAGTTGCTTTTGTGCCAGCTAAACAAAAATTAATTGACCAACCTGGTAGATGTACTCTGGTTTTATGCCATCTGTCTTACTTACAGAATGTATTCTCTCTCTCTCTCTCTCTCTCTCTCTCTCTCTCTCTCTCTCTCTCTCTCACAAGTGAGTCCCAATTAAAAGGATCTGCTTCCTGTGGAACCAAAGCTTTCTGCACTGGTTGATCTATTGCTGGAGGCTGGATTTAGAAGCATTTCACCTGATGTAACATCAATGACTGAGTCTCTGATGAGGCCCTCAAATAAAATTTGATGTTGGACATGATGATTCTCCACAGCATGATACAAGAACAAAATGGAAATTCCGAAAAGCTAACTGTGTGAAATATACATCTCTGATTGTGTCAGATGAATGGACTGTTATTTCCCAATTCATAGACAGTGCTGTAGCATACACAACAAGTCAAATGCTAATGGCGGCACAAGCTGCAATCCAGCAAAAATTCGTGAGACAATACAAATATTTGGTGGAATTATGAATGCAGCACAGAAAAAAAAAAAAGGAGAGAGAGAGATAAAGCTTGGAACCTTTTTTACACATGCCCACACTCTTATAAACTATAAAAAAAAACAAGCAATATAGCCCACCATATTCAATTTAAAAGCAAAAAAAAAAAAGGATTCTGGAAGCTTTTTTGCCTCCACTCTCAATAGAAATACAGACAGTTACATAATTGGAATAAAATAAAAGTCAAAGGGATATTACACCTGATCTAATGCAAATGCTCTTTGGGAAAACTTTTGGAACGTTATCAGCAACATCCTCTTATGTGCAACATTTGCAACAGAAAAATTTAAACTAAACTTTACTTCTGCTAGCAAAGCCTATTAACAAGCCTTTCACCAAGAATTGTAGAAAGCACTAGCAAAGAAGAAATGAAGTGATGTAGGCCCAGATGGCATATACCCTCAAAATCTCACATCTTATTGGCACTGTAAAACAGCATGTTCATGGAAATTATTATTATCCAATTTCAAGGTCACACCCAATAGTACTTGCCTTTACCAAACCAGGTAAAGATCATACCAATCCAGTGCACTACTGGCTGATTTATCTTAATAGTTGTATATGGTTATGATTGTATATGGTTATGCATATAGTTGTATATGGTTATGCATATTCTGTATGCATATTCTGTATGCATATGCATACAGAATATGCATATGCATATGGTTGAGCTGGAAAGGTTGAGCAGATGGGCTGAGAGGTGGCAAATGAAGTTTAACATTGACAAATGTAAAGTACTACACATGGGAAACAGCAACCCCAGAGCAACGTATCAACTCTGTGGTACTACACTGACAGTGGTAGGGAATGAAAGGGACTTGGGGGTGGTTGTGCAGGCAGATATGAAGTTCCCCGAGCAGTGCAGACGGGCTGCAAGAGTAGTTCATGGAGTATTGTCAATGATATACAGGAATTTTTCCAGCAGGGATAAGGAGGTGATTATTCCCTTGTATAAGGCAATGGTCAGGCCACACCTAGAGTACTGTATACAGGTCTGGAGGCCTCATTTCAAGAAGGATGTAGAGCTGCTGGAACAAGTACAGAGAAGGGCAACAAGATTAGTGAATGGAACAAAGGGGTGCTCTTACGAAGAAAGACTTAAGTTTTGCAAATTACAGTGTCTGGAGACTAGGCACCAGCGAGGTGATCTGATAGAGGTGTATAAAGCCTTGAATGGTTTGAGCATGCTCAATGCTGATGGGATTCTTCCTCTAGCTCAGAATAATCACCTGAGAGGGCATAAATTCAAATTGAGGAAAGACATGTAGGATAGACGTGCGGAAATTTGCCTTTAGCCAGCGGGTGGTTGGTTGGTGGAACAGACTTCCATCCCTTGTAGTGGAGGTTGATAGCCTAAATAAGTTTAAGGCTCAGCTGGACAGGTATTTTGAACGAACAGAGGGGTGAAGTGGGTTTTTTTTTTTTTTTTTTTTTTTGGCTGATGCTGCATAAGCTTGCTTTCTTGCATAAAATGCCTCTACTAATGCTAATAAGCTTGCTTTCTTGCATCAAATGCCTCTACTAATGCTAATATGAAAAACATTGGAAAAAATGGTTAACAACAGACAATTGTCTGTTGTTAACCCTGTGCTTAACAATTGGCACAGCATTTGTTAAGCATACATCAATATGGCTTTTGTAATGTCAGAACATCCTTGGATCTTATGATAAAAGCAAAATGAAAACCTCCATACTGCCTTCCTTTGGAATAACACTTAGTTATGATCTGCCTCAACATTGGACACAAAAGCAGTTATGGCATACTACAAGATCTTTATGGCTGTGCTCTAAGAGCCATCTTCCTTAGTGCAATTTTGTTTGCAATCAAGATCAATTCCATAACTTAAAATATACCAGACACAATTGAAACATATCTGTATGTAGATGACCTTGCCATATCATGCCATTCACAGAATATGCATATCATTGAATGACAGCTGCAAAGAGCAGTAAACAAAATAGAAATATGGATCAAGAACAATGATTACAGAATATCAAAAGGGAAAACAACTACAGTCTTCTTCTGCAGTGCAAAATCCTCTCTGAGCCTGAGATAAGTTAAGAAAACCAGCTTATCTCTCTTACACTTGACTTGCTTTGCCTTAGGACCCTAGAGAACATTACCTATACAGAGCTTATATGCAGAAGCCTGTGGACAACTTCCCCTTCATCTCTGGGGACAAATGCTCTTAATAACTTGTGCTGCAGAACTTAAAAGTCTTCCTAAACACCCTACCTGATAATATCTTTTCAGTCCACAATGGGATAATCTGTATAGAAATAAACCTACGATGAATACACCAGCTGGAATAAGATTACAAAATATGCAAAAGATCTGAATGGAGTTTGGGTCCTGATAGTGAAATTCCAAGAAACCACTGTAAAGGCCACTATGGCAAACATATTCACTGTTCTTTGATAACTACTTCAGCAGTGTGTGTGGGGGGGGGGGGGTAGAAAACAATCTTTCTGACCTAAACAGATGCTTGCAACCTATTCATCATAGTACTCCCATTACTAATGGCTATGCACAGATGGCTGAAAAACAGATACTAGGATGATGCAATAGTCTTTCCTAATATTGCAATCTCTAAAATGCCCCCAATTGAATACAGTTGTTACAATACTGAGTTAACAGCTATACTTATTGCATTGAATGTCATTAAGAAGCTATCTCTCCCAAACTCTGTCTTGTACACTGACTCTCTAAGTAGAATAAAAAATATTCTTAAATGTGAGCTTTCAGTCACTCATCCAATAATAGTGTATCAAATTCAAATACAGCTGATATGACTTACAGAAAGAAAACAAAAAATTATATTTTGTTAGATTCCTGGGCATACATGCACCCCAGGTAATAAAGTAATGACCAAGTTGTGAAAAACTCAACAAATGTAATTTCTTCAACTCATCAAGTTCCAGATACCAATTATAAAACTGTAACAAAGCAAGAATGTAAAAATCAGTGGTAACAAGTTTGGTAGAATCAACCTAATAACAAATTTTTCCCCATAAGACATGAATTTAAGCTATAGAATTAAAGATTTTGAACTAATAGACATGAAATTATTCTCATAGGAATATGCATTGGTCACACCCAATAAACACATCTATGTCTGCTCACAGACAATGGTTCTCTAGTGTGTCTTAATTGTAGCTCTCAGATTATAGTCAAACACTTACTTTTAGACTGCCTCATACATCAGATGGCACAATGAGTACCTTTTCCTTAACACAAATCACAGATGAAAATTGAAACATGGATGAGCTCTTTACATTCCTCAAATTTCTGGTCTCTACAATCACATATAATAAACCCAAAACTTAAAAATAAACCTTATCAGCTTTAAAATCATATGTTAGGTGAAATATGGCCACAGTTGTTGTGCCGATGAATTCTCACACAAACAACAAACCCTTGATCCACTTGAGGATCTTCCATTAATCTCAATGCCCAGCCCGTAGAGTAGCCTCTTGTGGGGAACCGAATCAAATGTTTCCCTGAAATCTAGGGATACAATATGAAAATTGTATCCTGCATCTATATGCTCTATGACTTGATCATAGTAATTATCCAAATTTTTCAGGGAAGACTTTCACATTAGGATTTCATTCTTCTTAAGATGTACTTGTATTTATATGCATCCACAATTATTGATTACATTTTACTGCCCACCACAGAAGTCAAATTATTTTGTTTCTAGTTACTAATCCTACCAGGCACAAACATCTTAGTCCCTTATGGATAGAAGAAATGTTTGCACTGCAAAAGGAAACATGCCAGTGTCTTAGTTTCATTCTTAATGGTTTTCTGCATTCTTTAATATAGCTGGCTGCACCACCCCAGGAGCCTTACCTTCTCTCTCACCCTCAGTTCATTTTTCTGATAAATGCTTCTCAGAGATCATTAATCACTTATTATACAGCAGTCCAGCTCTCCTTCTCTGTTTCGCTAAACCAGTTTAAATGTGGTCTCAATTGTGAAAATGGCTGCAAAGTACCTGTTCAATTCATTTGCAATTCTTGCTGGATTATCTGTGATTTCACCATTTTTTTACCTGTATTTTTGCCCTTTTTTTTCTTTCTTTTTTTTTTTCATTTACATATATGATGAACTTTTTATTCCTTTTCTTAGCTCTTTTTGCTTTCTTATCCTGATTTGTAGCATTTTTACAAATTTGCTTGTAGTTCTCATGTGTGACACTGTTACAGGATAATATGCAACTATCCCATTCTCCTTCTTTAAAAGCATAAGATCTGTCAGCTCTGTTGCCATCTATAGTGACATCCGTTTTTTTATTATACATTACCACTTGAACAAATATCTTTTTGTCTTTCAGGATAAATGTTTCAACATTTCCAAGCAGCATTTATATCTAACGACCTAAAATTGCAACTCCAGTTGATAGATCCTAGTAAGCCCCCTCAACATACTGTAGACCCCTACCCTCATTAAAATTGAAATCCTTTCCCTCGCCTGCCACCAACCAAAATTTCCATGGATGATAGCCATTTAATTATGTTTTCATCATATGCTAATGGCTCTTGCACTGTTATAATACTTAGACCCTCAATGAGAGAAAAGTCAAAGATATTTGTGTGCCATTGTAATTTTATAGAAATTACCAATAATCTAAATCATCAAACTTTGGGAAGTGAAAACTTGTAGTAATTGAGTTACTTGAGCCTGTTGGGTATCCTCCCCTTAGGCCATTGTTAAAAAATTTTCCAGTCAGTTTACAATTTTCTGATTTTAATTGGTGCTGTTTTGGATGTGCTTGCTGCTTGGCATTATGTTAGTGTTGTCACTATGGCAATTCCTACCAACAGCATAAGTTAGGAATATTTACTTTTTATCTTTTGTTCCTCTGTGTGGGAATATCTCTTTTGGTTTTTGTTCAAAAATTTCCAAGTAATATATGGACTTATAATTTTAGCCAGAACTATTTTTCACCCAAAAGTCAGTTGTGCTTTGCATGTTATTAATACAAGTACATTTCACAACAGCAAATTTTAACCATTAGCTCAAGATCACACAAAAATGATTTTTTTCCCTTTTCACTGAAAATGAGTCAAGAAATTGTTCTTTGCCACTAAAATGTGTGAACAGTAAAAACAAAATTCTGACATGTAAAATTGATGGATAGGTCAGAATATAAATGGAAGCCAGAGTAGGTCCACTGACTACTTATCAGGAACCAAAATTGAAATTTTTCCATTTATATTTATTTACTCATTGATCAAATTATGTTAAATTGGGATATATCTTTTTTATAGGTGAATCTGATATAAGCATGCTAAATAAATTGCATATGTTTAATATATATTATACCAACACATCAAAAATTTACATACAAAAATTTAGTGGTTTTGTAATTAATTTAAGATACTTATATTTCTTTGTTTTTTTTCCTAGGGAGAAAAAGGAGATAAAGGAGATAAGGTGTGCTGCATATTATATTTTAATCTGCATATTATATTAAATTTAAAAAAATCCTATAGTAAATGACTAATGAAACTTGTCTTTTGAACTTTCCAAAATGACAAAATTGATTTGGAATATGGTGAAATGAAACAATCAGTATAAAGTTATTATACACTACTTGACAAAATTAACAGAATGAAATATTTTTTCATGAATATTATTGTGAACAGTGTCGCTGAAGGCGAATATTGAGTAGCCAATAGAAATCAACCTACCACCTTACAGAGCCACACAGTATGGAAATTATGGATTTTAACTTCCCAGATATTGACTGGAACTTGTGGGTTGATCACTCACACACTAGTCAGACTTTTGTGGATTTATTGGATGATTGTTTTCTGCAGCAGCATGTTCGAGAGGCAACCAGAGAAAGTAATACTCTTGATCTGGTTATCAGCAGTGATCATTCGTGTATTAAGAATTTGCAGATAAAGGAACCACTAGGTGGCAGTGATCACAGTGTGCTGAAGTGGGATTTACTCAAAGAGGTAACTACCGTCAGGGGTAAAGGAAAGGGTTTTTGCTTCCATAAAGGGGAGTACAGTGGTCTCAGACAGTTTTTAAATTCTGTACAGTGGGATCGACTGACGATGTTACAAACAGTAAATTCTAAGTGGGAAGCATTCAAGGAATTAATCGTGGAAGCTACTAGACTTTTCATACCGATGAAGAAATATTGTTCAAGGTTTAGGCCTAAATGGTTATCAAATGAACTAATGAGACTCGTGACAGAGAAGAAAAATGCATGGGATGCATATAAATTATCAGGCGACGCAGAAGCCTGTAGCAGATATAAGCTAGTCTGTAATCAGGTCACAAAGGAGGTTCGGCAGGCAAAGGCGGATTACGAGAAATCTTTGGCAAAAGATGCTAAGAAAAACAGCAAGGATTTCTTTACTTATATAAACTCTAAAAGGAAGGGGCTGAATATGATTGGTCCACTTGACATCGATGGTTCGACTGTTGATGATCCTGCTCAGATAGCAAACAAACTGAATGAGTATTTTGCATCTACATTCACACGTGAGGAATCATTACAGTTTGAAAATGGAAGAAGGTTATCAAATTGTAGCAGTGTGCTTAATGATTTTGTAATAACTGAGAGCAAAGTGGAGGAGAAATTGTTGAAGTTAAACATAAGAAAGGCACCTGGGGCGGATGGAATCTATCCAGTTATATTAAAGGAGGCGGCAAAGCAACTAAGCAAACCCTTAGCCATAATTATGAGAGCATCCTTGGATTCAGGGGAGGTTCCCACGGACTGGAGATGTGCAAATGTATCCCCAATTCACAAAGGAGGTTCGAAGGGTGACACGAATAATTACAGACCAGTTAGTTTAACTTCTGTTCCGGGTAAAATAATGGAGTCACTGGTTACAGATGCATTGCAGGATCATCTAGACAAGACTGCAGCAATAATTCAGACACAGCATGGGTTTGTTAAGGGAAAGTCTTGTCTGACAAATTTGATTGGTTATTATGATGTAGTCACAAAGGAACTGGATGCAAAAAATAATTTTGATATCATATACTTAGATTTCAGGAAAGCTTTTGACACTGTTGCGCATGGAAGACTACTGTACAAATTGGAGCAGAATGGTATTAAGGGTAAGTTGCTACAATGGATAAAAGGATGGTTAAGTGGGAGAAGACAGAGGGTGGTAATCAATGGGTGCTGCTCTTCGTGGACTAATGTTATTAGTGGAGTCCCGCAGGGTTCGGTGTTGGGTCCACTGTTGTTTTGTATATTCATCAATGATATTGATGAAGGTATATCAGGCTTAATGTCGAAGTTTGCAGATGACACGAAGGTTGGCAGGGTTGTTAATGACAGTAATGGCAGTGTGCTACTGCAACAGGATCTAGATAATTTGGGCAGATAGGCTAAGAAGTGGCAACTGAAGTTTAACCTTGACAAATGCAAAGTACTGCATATGGGTAGAACTAACCCCAGAGAAATATACCAACTGTGTGGTACTACACTTAAGGTGGTAGAAAATGAAAAAGACCTGGGAGTAATTGTGCAGTCAGATATGAAGTTTTCTGAGCAATGTAGACAGGCTGCTAGGGCAGGTCATGGGGTTTTGTCAATGATATATAGGAATTTTGCTAGCAGGGAAAAGGAGGTGATTGTCCCTCTGTATAAGGCAATGGTCAGGCCACGCCTTGAGTACTGCGTACAGGTCTGGAGGCCTCATTTTAGGAAGGATGTAGATTTGCTTGGGCGTGTACAGAGAAGAGCAACACGATTGGTGAGGGGAATGAAGGGATCCTCTTACCAAGAGAGGCTTAAGTTCTGCAAATTGCAGTGGCTGGAGACTAGGCACTGCGCGGTGATCTGATTGAGGTCTATAAGGCCTTGAATGGGTTGAGCACGCTGAATTCTGATGGGATCCTCCCACTTGTTCAGAATACGAACCTACGGGGACATAAGTTCAAATTAAGAAAGGATAGATGTAGAATAGATGTGCGGAAATTTGCCTTTAGCCAGCGGGTGGTTAATTGCTGGAACAAACTTCCATCTGTCGTTGTGGAAGTTGATAGGTTAAATAAATTTAAGGAGGAACTGGACAGGCAATTGGAGGGTATGGTGTGATTTTTTTTTTTTTTTTTTATTGGCTGATGCTGCATAAGCTCCTACACTTGCTTTCTTGCATCAAGTGCCACTACTACTACTACTACTACTACTACTATTCATGGGTTGCGACCACCTCACTTCATTCCTTTTTTTGGCTTGCTCAATCATCAAACTTTGGGAAGTGAAAACTTGTAGTAACTGCATCTCCATTACTGAGGATGGCAAGTCATCATCATTTAGATGATTCTGTAAGATGGTGGGCAGTTGCAGGCAAAGGTGGCATGTTGGCTTAATGTGCCACGCAGTGTCATCTTGGAACTATGGGAGCAGTTTCTGGTGAGAGGAACCATCACAAGAAGAGCTGGAAGGTCACCCGAGGGCTATGTCAACCGGAACAAACTGCTGTCTGGCCCGACAGCAAAGGTAAAACATTTCCAACTGAACCACGTTAAGAAGGTGCCATTCAAGTGGACTCTATGCAAGGAAGCCAGTGGTTTATGTCACATTAACCCCAAACCACCACAGAGATTGTCAAAACTGGTGCCATAAACATGTGACTTGGAGCTATGACAAATGGGTTCTGGTCTCTGATGAGTGCCATTTTAGCCTACAAACAGATTCTAGATGTTATTTCATCTAGAGACAACAAAGAATGTGGTACCATCCCTCCAACATCAGAGAAAGAGATGCTTAAAGTTAAAAATGATCAACGGCCGCACCCCCTCTTCATGTTTTTGATAGGGGTACCATAACTGTGCAGAGGTACTGAGAACAAGAGCCTCAAACCCCATGTGTAACTTTTTAGGTGTGTGGTTGGTCAAGATTTTCTTTTCATGCACAACAACTCCACTGTACATAGAGATCAAGTGGTGGAAGAATATCTTGAAGCTGAAAATATCCGACTGCCATGGCCAGCACGATCACCAGACTTAAATCTGATCGAACATGTGCAGTATTCTCCCCAGAAAATTATACCAGCTGGGTATAATTTTCTGGGGAGAAAATTATACCCAGCATTATGACTTAGCCAGGTGGGGAAGTGTAATACTTTAATACTTCGCAATATTATAAAATTTTCTGTTATTTATAAATGTGACTTAAGCAATCCAGAGCGAAAATTGATTGCATAATTTAACATTATATGCTCCTGTCACATTGACCTTTATTGCATAGTATGTTCAAATTAATATTGATCGAGATCGGTGAGCAGACCAGGTACCATGAGAATTGCTTAAATTTTAGCTGGACAGTCAGTTAAATTCACCGGGCAGTGCGCCCATTCAATAGGTCCTGGGGAGAACACTGATGTGTGGGGTACTCTTGAGTGTCGCATTGCATGCCAGCAGCCAACTCCTTGGTCACTTCATGAAGTAAGGTCTGTGCTGGTGGAAGAATGGGATTTGTTGCCATAAAATTTTATATATCAAGCATAGC
Organism: Mastigoproctus giganteus; assembly: GCF_048544385.1. NCBI lineage: Eukaryota > Metazoa > Arthropoda > Arachnida > Uropygi > Thelyphonidae > Mastigoproctus > Mastigoproctus giganteus. The sequence goes on from NC_143582.1 coordinate 81,836,046, forward strand.
TCACTGCCAGACCTGTTTAGCCAATGGAGGGGATCATACTTCGAATATGTGGGTTGCACAGTTTGGAAATTAGGCACCTTAAAGGAGACTTGATTGAGGCATTTAAGGCTCTGAGAGGGAAAAATAAAATGAATGAGGATGAAATTTTCGTGGTTATAAATGATTCTAGATCTAGGGGCCATAAATTCAAGTTATGAGGGAGTTGTTTAGACTGAATTGCTGGAAATTTTATTTTAGCCAGCAAGATATAAATTACTGGAATAAGTTACCTACTTGGATGGTTGAGGCTTGACAGTTTGGGGAAATTCAAATGTCAGCTAGATAGTTACCTACAGGAGGAGGGAAATGCATAGGTTGTCCGTATCCTTTTATTTTATTTATTAATTATTTATTTAATTTAATTTTATTATTATTATTATTATTTAATTATTTTTTTTTTTTAGCTGGTGCAACATAAGCCTTAGGCTTCCCTGCACCATATGGCCATTTCTAATACTAATATGTTATACTGATGTAATGTGATCATATTTTTGAGCATCTTGTATCAACTTCTGTAATGTGACCTTTTGGAAATTCTTATACAACTCCTTTAAATGTCCCTGATAACTGTCCAAAGTTTCTTGCTGTTTTCTCATTTCAGTGGTATTACACTGAAATGGTACACCCCCCATATCAAATTTTGTTCAGCAGTATATGTTATAAACCATGCATCACTTTGCAACAGGAGATAGCCTTATGGTTTATAGTTGTTTTTTTTATTACACTAGTACATGATATTTTCTGACTGAAAGCTATGAGCACATTTTTATTCCCTGATTTATGGAATTACCAAAAACTACTAACAGTAGGTATATATTTTCAAAAGTAGTATTATAACATTTGCCATAGTGCACCCATTTGATATAGAATATATCACAGATTGCATTTTCTCATTTTCTAGTCGTGAAAGAAATGCTGTAGGTCAGTTTATCATTAATATGAGTTATTGTTATTATTAATGTGAAATTGTTTTCAGTCAATCTCATGTTGTCAGTGTGACAATGATCCTGATTCCTTCTGCTACACTTGCAAAAATTTTACATCATGAAACCAGCAACAAAAAACAGACTTTTACAAGAAAGCATATTGTATTTATTTTGGTTTGAATTGGTGATCAAGGAAAATCATGGTCTACTGCAGTGTTTCTCAATCTTTTTACTCTCGAGGCACATTTTCCAAAGAAGAAAAATTTCGCGGCACACCTACGTAGTCATAGAAGAAGAAATTTCTAAATTAAATAAATAGAACAAAAAATAATATTAACATTTTTTTTATTTATACTTATATTATATTTGTGTTATGCAAACAATTCTTACAACCAAAATAAAATATTCAGACAATGATGTTAAAATAAAAACGACGCTAGTTTTTTTTAAAGATTTCGCGGCACACTTGGAAAATTTTGCGGCACACCCTTTGAGAAACACTGGTCTACTGCATTATGTGTGTCATATGTGTTGAAAATATGAAACAGTAGGTTAATGGAAGATAAAAATTCCATGTATTTCCAGCATCTGTAGTTAGGTGTGAACCCAGAGAGACAACATATCACATCATTGTTTTTGTATATGCAGTATTACAGAATACAGCACCAAAAGCAAAGCTGCAATACAATATTCAAATCTTCTGTCAGTTATTTGTCATGTTCCACACAGTTAAGATGTACCATTTCCACCTAAACTTGAGAACTTTGATATTTCCAACACAGACTCTGATTTTGATTGTTCCTCAAGTAAGTATTGTGAATTTGAAAGGTACTGGTGAGATTAGCAGTTTACACAAGTTGAACTGAATGGTCTGATAAAGGACATGGATCTGCCAAAGAATTCAGCACAGCTTTTAAGCTCCAAGTTGAGGAAAAAGAATCTGTTCACACTTGGCATTTGATTTGTTTAGTATATGTACAGAGAAAAATAGTCCACACTCCAAGGAGTGATTTCTGATGCTGTGTCCATCAGTGCAGCTTCTTCACTGGCAGCTTTATGATGAATTTGAAATGGCTATTTTGAGTATTCTTATGGTATATTTGGCACTATGAATGCATTCTGCAAGGTGCAACTGGAAATCGGTAAAAATATGCACAGATATTATGACAGCTGTAATTGGTAATGCAGCAAAATCTTCCAAAATGGTTGACAGCAAAAGATTGGAAGTTAGTGTCTGCATACACCACGCATTTCTTATGCAACAAGAGCTTGCTAAACACAATACTGTTGTTATCACATCCACCTGACTTCTTACCATGTGATTTTATCTTTTTCTAAAAATGAAATGAACACTTATGGAGCTGGCACTACTGCAGCAAACATGAGGTCACTGATGCAACTTGAGGTGATCACTGCACTTTCCAACCCATACAGTTCCAGAACTGACACCTATAATCACTTTGAGAGTGGCTCTGTCTGAGTTTAATTATGTTTAATAGGTAAGTCAAGGAATTTTTTTGGACTGTACTAATGTTTCAGAAAGAAGTGGTGGCATGATTAGCAGTCAAGAGCATTTTAAAAAACTTGTTAGTTATTTATAAATCAAAGATGCACAAGAAGACTGACAATAATATGCTTACTAGTTTCAAAAAGCTAGGTTGTAACTTGAATATTTTCCACAGAAACTGTTTGCATTGAATGAAGAGCAGTTTGAAAGATTTCACCAGTGTATCACAACTATTGGAAAAAAAAAGATGCAACAGTATCATGATTCTAGAAAAAAAGACACCAGGAAATTAAAAGATACCTAAATGGAATAAAGAAAAGGTGACAGAGTAGTGTTGATAATCAAAAAGGGATTCATGCAATGAGCATGTATTGACACATAGCACAAAATTGTTTGAGATAAGTTCGAGTTCATATGCGTGTAAACAAAGCTGTGTTGATCTTTATTTTTTATTTTTTTATTTTTTATTAATAACAAGATACACAACAGGTAACCATTAACAGTGTATCTGAGATCAGAACAATAAACATAATAACAATAATATGAAATCCAACAGGAAGATAAACATTGATATAGATTCAAACATTAAAATCATATGTACAAAAGAGAATTGCATTAAGTTAAGTTACCGGTAAAACAAGTAATAATTAATCAGTTAGAGAATAGAAAATTAATAAAACACATAATACTAATAAACTACAATAATTAGATCAGAGCTAGTCACTTTGCAGTTTAAGAGAAGAGGCAAACTTGCGGATGGAGTTCATCAGTGATTGGAAGTTGTCAAAGAAGTCAATGAGAGAGTCATTTGCTGATTTGCCGATTCTGTTCAGTGGACTGAACTTCATAAAGTCCGTGGTGGCAGAGTCAAGGCGAAACGGTGTAAGGGTCCTGATTTGTCTACAAGGAGCATTGAAGTTGATTTTGCTAAGGATATCAGATGCTTCATAAGGTCCAATGATTGCTTTGGCTAGAAGGGTGATGTCAGCAGTAACTCTTCTGGTGCACAGAGGCCTCAGATGAAAGTAATCACACAGCGATTCATAATATACTGAGTGATAGAATAGAGGATTGCGGTATGTAAGGTAACGGACAAAATGTTTTTGGATTGCTTAAATTTTGTTAGTTAAAGTCTGTGTGAGGATTCCAGATGGGTGAACTGAATTTGAGGATTGGCAGAACAATAGTTTTATAAAGGATAACTGCATATTCGTAGTTTTCAAACTTGTATGTGTTCCGTTTGATGAATCCCAGTGTTTTGAATGCTTTGCTGGTGATTTTAAGGACATGAGCATCGAATTTAGCACTGCTGGAGAAGAGAATCTCCAAGTCGTTAACTTGGTCACACCTTTTGATGATCACAGAGTTAATACTGTACTCCGTATTTATTAGTTGTGGAGATCTGCCAGATGAGAAAGAGATTACTTTGCACTTCAAGGGGTTAGCAGACAAGCCATTCAGAGATAGCCACAGAGAGAATTTATTGAGAGCACATTGAAGCTGTTGAGAATCGGTAATCTTCTTCACTGCTGAGTAGATCTTAAGATCATCTGCATAGAGAGCAACTTGAACATTGGAGGTGTAGATGAAAGAAGGAAGATCATTTACAAAAACAATGAAGAGAAGAGGACCTAAGTGGGAGCCTTGTGGTATTCCACTTAGTGGTATAAAACAGTCTGGGTTCACTTGATTGATGATAACGCTCATCAATCAAGTGTAATATGGCTGCGTAGCAATGAGAGCAAAGGGTCACGGATACCATATAGCTTAAGTTTTTCCAGAAGTTGTTCGTGCAGGACTTTATCAAATGCCTTAGATATGTCTGTGTAGACTGCATCAACTTGAAGGTGGTTATCAAGAGCTTCAGAGGTGTATTGCCAGAAAGGAAGTAAATTTGTGACTACTGACTTGCCACTGCAGAAACCATGTTGATTCTGATCAATGAAAGGCCTGAAGACTTCGAAGAGATGTTTGTGTACTGCGTCGAAGAGTTTAGCCAGGCTGTTTTACAAGGTTATGGGTCTGTAATCAGTTACAGACCCATAACAGGTATATATCAGGCTTAATGTCGAAGTTTGCAGATGATACAAAGGTTGGCAGGGTTGTTATTGACAGTAATGGCAGTGTGCTACTGCAATAGGATCTAGATAATTTGAGCAGATGGGCTAAGAAGTGGCAACTGAAGTTTAACCTTGACAAATGCAAAGTACTGCATATGGGTAGAAGTAACCCCAGAGAAATATACCAACTGTGTGGTACTACACTTAAGGTGGTAGAAAATGAAAAAGACCTAGGAGTAATTGTGCAGTCAGATATGAAGTTTTCTGAGCAATGCAGACAGACTGCCAAAGCAGGTCATAGGGTTTTGTCGATGATATATAGGAATTTTGCTAGCAGGGAGAAGGAGGTGATTGTCCCTCTGTGTAAGGCAATGGTCAGGCCACGCCTTGAGTACTGCGTACAGGTCTGGAGGCCTCATTTTAGGAAGGATGTAGATTTACTTGAGCGTGTACAGAGAAGGGCAACAAGATTGGTGAGGGGAATGAAGGGATCCTCTTACCAAGAGAGGCTTAAGTTCTGCAAATTGCAGTGGCTGGAGACTAGGCACCTGCGCGGTGATCTGATTGAGGTATATAAGGCCTTGAATGGGTTGAGCACGCTGAATTCTGATGGGATCCTTCCACTTGTTCAGATTACGAACCTAAGGGGACATAAATTCAAATTAAGAAAAGACAGATGTAGAATAGATGTGCGGAAATTTGTCTTTAGCCAGCGGGTGGTTAATTGCTGGAACAAACTTCCATCTGTCATTGTGGAAGTTGACAGGTTAAATAAATTTAAGGAGGAACTGGACATGCATTTGGAGGGAATGGTGTGATTTTTTTATTTTATTTATTTATTATTATTATTATGTTTGTTTTTTTTGGCTGATGCTTCATAAGCTCATACAGTTGCTTTCTTGCATCACATGCCACTACTACTACTACTACATCATTTTTATCACCTTTTTTGAAAATAGGAACTATATTGACCTGCTTAAAATGCTTAGGATACTTCCCCAGCCTGAGAGACAAGTTGAAGATCTGCAGTATGAGGGGTTTTAAGGTAGTGACAGTCATTTTCCAAAATAAGCCTGGAATGTCATCTTGGCCTCTAGTATAGTCATTTCTCATGCTTTTTAATGCTGAATTTAAATCTTCATCAGTGATAAAGAGGTTAATGAGGATATCATCTTTAACAGATGTGAAGTCAGGAAATGAGGCAGGTCTCAATGTATCATTTGTTTGAATTCTGGAAAAATGTTTGGCCAACTCTTGAGCAATACTGAATTCTGCTAAATCAAATCAAATATTGAAGTCATTTTCTTAATATTCTGTGTCAATAACTGTCTAGTGAAAGTTTGAAATACTTATATATTTTGGAATAAGTAGCATTATCGTATTACATTTTTTTATTTTTCATTTGGTAAAAGTGGGTAGTTTGAATAAATTTAAGGAAGATCTAGACAGTCTATTAGAATGGATGGACAGGTGATATAGGAAATGTTTTTGTTTTTTTAGCTGATTCTGTATAAGCTTCTTTCTTGCATTATTTATAACTACTAATACTAATATTAATATTTTTTTGTGGTCTGTGGCATCTAACTCAAATATAAAAGTGATCTGTGGTTTCCACTTTAAGAAAAAAGGTTGTGAAGCACTGCTGTATAGAATCTATTCCATGCTGTGGAGTTACTGGAATTTGCTTACTGTCATTGTGAGGGATCAGTCTCATCACTGGATCCAGATTTGGATAAACAACCTTTGCTGAGAATTCATATTACAAATGTAACAACCACAATTGTGGTCTTTTGGCTCCTTCCATGTCACAAGTCAAATGGCATTGACTTTTTTTTTCATTTTGTTCATTTAGTCATATAATCCATTGAAACAAGTGGTACAAATATAATTTGGTGCTCATACTTTATTCTGGTCACCTAGAGGATGTCCAAAGTATAAGTGGTAAATTTTCCAAATATCAATCATGATTGTATGCTGTTGTGATTTAGTTGGAAAAACTGTATAAACATCAGAATTTGTTTTGGTGATTTTTATACTTTCGAAGAGTGACAATTAATGTTTTAGTAATTCATCAGATCTAACTTAAAACAGTGATAATAAGATAATTATGAAATAATGAGGATGTAGATGTATTCAAATATCTACATCTTGTTTTTCAATAATTGAAATAAATAAGGCCTCCGTAGCTGAGTGTTTTGAAGTGGGAGTGCAATAGCACACACTCTTTGATTAGACTGGGGTTTGAGGAGGATGGAGGAGGCCTCCATCCTACAACAGTCGACACTGAAAGAATCCATATTGGTGATCATTGATCAGATGGACAGTTTCTAGATAGTTTAGGAATTGTTGATTAATGGATTTCTCCATTATTTTGAAAGAGTAGAAGTAAGTGCAATGGGATGGTAATTGGATAGGAGGGTGCCTTTTTTAGGAACTGGCTGGATATGAGCAAATTTCCAAGCAGGAAGAAAAACACCAGTGCAAAAAGGTGACACAGAATAGGAGTAAGCTCAGGAGCACAGGTTTTGAAAACAAGTGGAGAAATACCATAAGAACATAGTGATCTCTTGACATCAAAATTGTTAAAAATTCTTCTGACATCATTCCCACCCACCAACAACAGACCAACAAGCCTTGAAACGGTGCCATCTGGGTGGTAGTGCCCACTGAGAATAAGTGACAATAGTCTTCTCTATTAGAGAGACATTTCTTATTCGAGATAGTGCCATACATAATAATTCATTGTGAAGGAGGATCAAAATATAAGATACACTAAAATGATGCCTTTACACTACAAAAGTAGTTTTTGTTTAAGAGCTATCTATGGTGTAGTTACACTAATACTTAATAAACAGCAAAAATATACCCAGCTCTTTGACATAACATGGCCTTGACAATGCCCTCCCGCATACACATTACTTATATGCCCTCCAGTCACTGTCTGGCCCATTAGATGCTGCCAGATTATACACTAGCTGATCCAGAGGCCTCCTAGGAAGTTACCAGTATGTTTGGTCCGGTGGACTATCTATCAGCAGCCAGCCTGCAAACACCATTTTACAGCTGTACCCACAAAATATAAGGAATCTTCAAAATATAAGGAACATTAGTTATGATGGGCATCATGAATACATCATGATGCCCATCATAACCTCAAAAGACACCAATCATACTTCATGATGGAGAGTATGTATGTATGTATGTATGATTGACATTTTGGTGAATGTTAAAAGTGAACTAATACTTGTATACAGTTCACTTTTAACATTCATTTAATAATTCTCCAAGATTTGCAGAAAAATTCTCACATTAACTCAGTGTTTCTTAGTTCTGTTTCACTTGTAAAAGACATGCCAGCTGCCAACTTTGGCATTAATAATAATTACAATGTTGTACTTAAATATTCTTTTAGTGCCATGACAGGTATATCAAGAAATGGAAATTGGTGAAATAATGAGCACTTCAACCTGTGTGGAATGTAATCTGCCTTTAATTTCTTAAAGAATTACAGATTATTCTCAGACTTTTTTTGGTATTTCCTATACTACTTCTTCATTGAATCTCCTTACAATCATTGAAGAAGTGGTAAATTATGGCAACTTCATTTACATAAAGTTGTTAATTTGATTACACATTTTTTATTTGTTAATATTTAGCCTCTAGTTTTCATATGTGTAAAAAGAACATGAATCTGTTAATAAATAGCTATTAGTAAACATCTGCTAAAGACTAATTTTAGCATTTTAAATAATTTTTTAAATCAGTTAATAATTTAGTTAATAAGATTAACATTTAATAAAATTAAACTTACATAAATAGATAGTCATGAACACTTACATTCCTGTAATGCTTTTCTTATGACACCACCAGCTTCACATACCAAGACAATGATGTTTGCAATTAATTATATTGGTAACTCCCGGGGGCTCACATCTGGTGAGTATGGGCTTGGCAAACCCAGGGTCCTGAGCTGGATATCATCATTCTTCTCTTTCTTGGTGATTCCTTTCTACTTCTCTTTCTCTCTCTCAGGGTAACTCGGGGAATTTTTTTTTTTTTTTTGTCTGGTACAGCATAAGCCTCAGGCTTCCTTGTACCATATGGCTAATAATAATAATAATAATAATAATAATAATAACTCTGTAGGATGCTTCCTACTGTTTTACCAGTAGGTTCAGTCAAGTATACTATCTAGTGCCAGCCTGAAAACACTGTTTTAGAGCTGTACCCTCAAAATGTAAGGATGATTGATTCTCATCACGCCGACCGGGCTAGCCGAGTGGGTAAAGTACCTGCCCGGCAACCCAAAGGTCGCGGGTTCGATTCCCGCCTCGGGCTTGGATCAAAGTACTGCAAAAACCTTGGGAGGTGCAATATGGCCACAGAAGCCGATGCGCCAACAACTACCAAATCAAAAAAAAAAAAAAAAAAAGATTCTCATCACAATGCCCATCATAACCTCAAAATACTTCAATCATGCTGCATAACTGAAGAGAAAAGAATTATTTTCTACCTATTGTAGTTCCTATTTCTTCCAGAGCATTTTACAATATCTGTAGAATCATTGTTGTTTTATAATAATATGATGTGTATGTTTACAGTATCTGTGATGTGTGTTAACCATATTGTGGATATTGTAAAACAGTAATATTTGAATATTTATTATATGGAGCTATTCTTGCTGAAAATGGATATTCTATAAATAATAATAAAAAAATTCCATTAGCTTGTGTTTTTTTGTAATTCTCTCAATATTTTACAAATATATTTTAATCTGAAATTGTCTCACTTACAGGGTGAAAGTGGCTTTGATCTCTTCACAACTACAAAGGTACTATTATAATTTTTTTTCTGTTAACTTCTTTTGTCTTAGTTTGCTTTATTTGGTGCGTGTGTGTGTGTGTTTATTATATATTTAGTTATATAAATACATAATGTACATACATATGTGTGTGTGTATGTAAAATACATTGGATCCTTGTATTTTGTTTTTGGTTTCCTGCAGTGAGGATACCAAGTAACTTTTATCTGTAACTCCTACTGTATGGGTGACATCAGATTTCAGTAGTCTGAGGCTGTGGATTAACAGTAGTTGCTTTGTTTTGGAGGCCACTTTGGAGCCCTAGAGCAAGTCAGTCACTGAACCTCAGTAAATCTGGCCAGATGGGATATTTCATGATGGTTGATTAATTATATTCATACTAGTTAAAAAGTGCATAAGTTATGAGAAAAAGCCTAAAGAATGCTGTAGCATAATCAAGATTTGAAATGTGGGTGGAGCATCGAAATCCAAGTGCTGTTAAAACATGTATAAATAATGAGTGCATAAGGAGTTCTGTAGCATAATCAGGATTTGAAAGGCAGGTGGTGTATCAAAATTGGTGACAGCTCCTACAACTTGTGGATTTTCATGCTTTTCTTCCTCACATGAAAAAGTACAGAGGCATTATTTTCATTCAGTTTCATCTAATGTTTTAGACTTTATCTAAAAAATTTGTTGGAAACTATTAAAATATATAAAAAAAAACTTACATTAAAGAATTTTTAACAACTTGCCAGTATATTTAATATAGCAGATTTGGAGGGGGTGGTTAGGGGTTTACTTCCAAAATTATTTTCTCTTGTATTAACTTTGTCATGCTCTTTGTTTATATTAGCATTAGCATTAGCATTAGTAGAGGCATACGATGCAAGAAAGCAAGCTTATTCAGCATCAGCCCAAAAAAAAAAAAAAAAAAAAACCCTCTCCCATTTCACCCCTCCGTTCGTTCGAAATACCTGTCCAGTTGAGCTTTAAATTTGTTTAGGCTATCAACTTCAACAACAAGTGATGGAAGTCGGTTCCACCAACCAACCACCCGCTGGCCAAAGGCAAATTTCCGCACATCTATCCGACATCCGTCCTTCCTCAATTTGAATTTATGCCCTCTGAGGTGATTATTCTGAGAAAGATGAAGAATCCCATTGGCATTGAGCATGCTCAAACCATTCAAGGCCTTATACACCTCTATCAGATCACCTCGCCGGTGCCTAGTCTCCAGACTCTGTAATTTGCAAAACTTAAGCCTTTCTTCGTAAGAGCAACCCTTTGTTCCATTTACTAATCTTGTTGCCCTTCTCTGTACCCGTTCCAGCAGCTCTACATCCTTCTTGAAATGAGGCCTCCAGACCTGTATACAGTACTCAAGATGTGGCCTAACCATTGCCTTATACAAGGGAATAATCACCTCCTTATCCCTGCTAGAAAAATTCCTGTATATCATTGACAAGACACCATGAGCTACTCTTGCAGCTCGTCTGCACTGCTCAGAGAACTTCATATCTCCCTGCACAATTACCCCCAGGTCCTTTTCATTCTCCACCACTGTCAGTGTGGTACCGCAGAGTTGGTACGTTGCTCTGGGGTTACTGTTTCCCATATGCAGTACTTTACATTTGTCAATGTTAAACTTCATTTGCCACCTCTCAGCCCATCTGTTCAACCTTTCCAGATCCTGTTGCAGCAGCATAGCGTCAGTAGTGTCCTTGACGACCCTGCCAACCTTTGTATCATCTGCAAACTTGGACATTAAACTTGATATCCCATCATCAATAGAAAACAACAACGGACCCAACACTGAACCTTGAGGAACTGACCTGAAACTTGAGGAATATAGGCTACATAGCTACAGCTCCCATACCTTTCAACAAAAGTGTTATCTTTGATTTCTCCATTGAAAATTCCAGAAATCTCCATGGATGAGGAATCATGTTATCACTGCTGAGGGAGAGTGCTGCTTTGTCTTTCTCATTTTTATGATTTTATTTTCTTCTGATTCTTAGGATACCTTTGATGTTCAGAATTGCACCTTTATAAGTATATCCCTAATTTTAGCATTAATTTGGTGCATTAGTTTTGTGGTATATTTAGCTATTTAGCATTCCTTTTTCTATAATAGTCTTGGAGGCATTAATAAATTTCTCTTTATGATAAAGTTACTTTTGATATGGACACCATGCTCTGTCACATTTTCCTTTGTACCTACCCTCCCACCCCGATTTGTATGTGTCTTCTTCTGCACTCCTTCCTTATTAGTTTGAATGCCCATTCTTGTTTTCCTCATTGTGCTTTAACTTATTCTGTCTTTTGATTTGCTTTAATTACTTTATTATAATTGCTCTATTTATTTTATGTTAATTGTTTATTAAAATTTAATTTATTCACATGGTAGTGGCCATGGTGAAGGTTATGATTTTAAGTCTAGTTTGTTATTTACTTCTGTATTCAGATTGTATAGGAACGTCTGTTGACATTAGTAGTCAACAACTAAAATACAATCCTTTTTGGAGTTTAAAAGCATTGATGTCCTCTTGAAGAGGTGGTGCTTCCAAATTTCCTGTCTTCCTCTTATTTTATTTATTTATTATGAAAATATGATTCTCCCCCTTGTCTTTCTCTTATTTTTACGATTTATTTTGATTATTAGGGCATCTTGGTACCCAGGGAAGGGAATCACATATTGTTAGGTATAACCCTAATAAAAGCATTAATTTGCTTTATTAGTTTAATGTTATATATATATATATATATATATATATATATATATAGCAGTATTCTCCCCAGAAAATTTTGCCAGCTGGGTGGCATTATGAAGTAGCCAGGTGGGGAAGTGTAATATTTCGCAATATTATAAAATTTTCTGTAATTTATAAATGTGACTTTAGTGATATAATATTTTGCAATATTATAAAATTTTCTGTAATTTATAAATGTGACTTTAGTGATATAATATTTTGCAATATAAAATTTTCTTTTATTTATAAATGTGACTTAAGCGATCCAGAGCAAAAATTAATTGCATAATTTAAAATTATATGCTCTTGTTGCATTGACCTTGATCGCATAATATGTTTGAATTAATATTGATCGAGATCAGCGAGCAGACCATACAGCACCGTGAGAGTCGCTTAAATTTTAGCTGGGCGGTCAGTTAAATTCACCGGGTGGTGCACCCATTCGATAGGTCCTGGGGAGAACACTGTATAGTGTTCCTTTATCTATAAATAGTGTCTCAGTTTAAAGTTTTAAATAAATTAAATAAATAAAACATTTATCTAAAATATAACATTTTAAATTAATGTTTTATTTAAAATGCACAGCATAATGTAATACTTAGTCATCTCCTGTTGAATTGCCTCCAAAATATGAAATTGATGCGTTATCAGGAATGGTATGTATTTTAAAATATATCCGTACTCGCTGTGTGTACTGCAGTACTGGGGAATTTCTTGGAGGAGTATGTTCACAATATGAGATCAGCATGTTCATAGCAAACTTACTCTCTGTTGCAATCAAAATAATGCCAAAGAAAAGCTTATCTTGGCCAATTTTCCACCTGTCTCCTATAATATTCCGACATATTAAAGTAGTCATATTAATAGAATTTAACATTTTATAAATTTGAATCTGCTCTTTTCAATGAAAAAACCTTCCACAAGATGGTGGTGTGGATTTTTATGGACACATGCAGGATGGACTGACAGTTTGTTTTTTTTTTTTTTTCTTTTTTTTTCTCAGGTACAACTTCATAAGGGAAGTGGATGATAAAACTTTAAATTGAATAAAATAAAATCAAAGCATTGATTAGCTGTGATTCCCTTTTATAGTAAAAATTGAAATTAAGTTTGCTTATTCTATAATTGTGTTTAAAATCATTATGTAAGACCAAAAGCTACGCTAATTCCCAATGATGTTTGGGGGACTGATGCCTAGACATAGGGGCCTGGAATGCATTAGCACCTAGCATCCCTGGCCCATTATAAAAAGTTGTAGTTATTTAATATCAGAAAAGCTGTATTTTTAAAAAATTCACCCAAGGGGCATAAGAAACATTAAACAGTTTTTCTATTAATTTGATTCTAGATCTATCCTTATGAAAGAGAATATTATTATAAAGAAAGGGTAAATAGTTTCAGTTTGTAGTGTTTGGCTTTCAGCAATCTGTAATCTGCAATCTTTCAGCAATCTGTTGCAAAATACTTCAGTCTCATATTGTGCAGGCATTCAAACCAACAGTTGCCGAGGTATTGCACTATACATTTAAAATAAAAAGCATCATTCTATAGGAAGAGATATATTGCTATTTATTTGAAAAATAGACCATTATTCAGTAAGGCAATGACATCAGTTTGTAAGTAATGGCTGTGGACAAACCAAGTTTATTGAGAAATGTGTCAATTGTGGAGACTCTTGACCATGATTTGAAGGTAACCCATCGTGAAACAGGTGGGTATATGGGATGTGTTGGGGTAACTAATAATAAAGATCGGTACATGTATACTTGCATGTATACCAATGCTAGAAGTATAGTAAATAAATTTGATGAATTTGAAGTGTTGGTCAAGACATCAAAGGCGGATATTGTTGGAATAGCAGAGACGTGGTGTCACACAGAACTGGAATTTGGGGAGTACAATGTGTACAGAAAGGATAAACAGGATAGGAAGGGAGGAAGTGTTAAAAAAAGAAGGTATACTGCTACCAAAGAAGGTATACTGCTCAACTGGAGCAGTATGCCTTCTTTGTATAGCAGTGCTTTTTTAGGAAAATATGTTTATTTTATTGATTATATAACAGAGCTAAGTATGTAAAACATTTATTAAATTTAAATAAATGTTCAGCATTTCAAAATTATCATCAGATGATTTTTCTCATATGTCTTGAAATAATGCTCCAACAGTGCAAATATTCTACACAGCAGCCCTGAATTGCTCAACACCAAAACCTTGAGGGATTCCACTGCTATGGATAAAGGGATGGTTAAGAGGGAGAAGACAGACAGTTATTATCAAAGGACTCTTCATGCACTAATGTTATCAGTGGAATCCCTCAGGATTTGGTGCTGGGTCCATTGTTGTATTTATTAATGATATTTATTAATGATATTGGTTAAATTCTCTGTATTTATTAATGATATTGGTGAAGGTATAGCAGGCTTAATGTCTAAGTTAGCACAGGATATGAAGGATGGCAAGGTGATTAATGTCAGTACGCTACTGCAATAAGATTATAAAAATTAGGCAGTTGGGTTGAGAAATGGCAGTTGAGGTTTAACGTTGACAAATGCAAAGTATGGGTAGCAGTAATCCCACATTAACATACCAACTATGTGGTACTGAGCGTATTGGAAAATGAAAAAGATCTGGGAGTAATTGTGCAGTCAGATATAAAAATTCTGTGAGCAATGCAGAAAGGCTACCAGGACAGCTCATGGGGTTTTGTCAATGATGCACAGGAATTTTGCAACAGGGATAACAAGGTGATTACTCCATTGTATAAGGTAGTGATCACACCACATCTTGAGTACATAGGTGTACATAAGTCTCGAGTATATAGGTCTGAAGGCCTCATTTTTGGGATGTAGAGTTGCTGGAATAGGTGCAGAGAAGGGCAGTGAGATTGGTGAGAGGAACAAAGGGGTGCTGTTACCTAGAAAGGATTCAATTCTGAAAATTAGCATTAGCATTAGCAAAGGCACATGATGCAAGAAAGCAAGCTTAAATAGCATCAGCCAAAAAAAAAAAAAAAAAAAACCACCTCATTTCACCCATCCACTCCCTCCAAATGTTTGTCTAGTTCTGAATCTATATAAGCTATCAACTTCTACAAAGACAGATGGAAGTTTGTTCCAGCAGTAAACCACCCGCTGGCTAAAGGCAAACTTCTGCATATCTATCCTACAACTGTCTTTCCTCAGTTTGAATTTATGCCCTCTCAAGTGATTATTCTGAGCAATCCCATCAGCATTGAGCATGCTCAAACCATTCAAGGCTTTATACACCTCAATCAGATCAACTTGCAAGTGCCTAGTCTTCAGACACTACTTTGCAAAGCATAAGCCTTTCTTCATAAGAGCAACTCTTTTATTCCATTCACTAAACTTGTTGCCTTCTCTGTACTCGTTCCAGCAGCTCCTACATCCTTCTTAAGATGAGGCATCCAGACCTGAATACAGTACTCAAGGTGTGGCCTGACCACTGCCATATACAAGGGGATAATCAACTCCTTATCCCTACTAGAAAAATTTTTCTATATATCATTGAGAAGACTCTATGAGCTACCCTTGCGGACCATCTTCACTGCACAGAAAACTTCATATCTGCCTGCACAATCACCCCTAGGTCCTTTTCATTCCTACCACTGTCAGTGTAGTACCACACAATTGAATGTTATTCTGGGATTACTGCTTACCATATGCAGTACTTTACATTTGTCAATGTTAAGTAAATTGAAGCCACTGGAGACTATGCGGAGATCTTATTGAGGTTTAACGCTATGAATAGCTTGAGAAGACACATAGGATTCTTCCTCTTGCTCAGACTGCACATGAGGGAACATAAATTCAAATTGAGGAAGGATGGTTGCAGATTACCCCAGGGGCTCATATCTGGTGAGTATGGGCTTGGCACACCCAAGGTCCTGAGTTGGATATCATCATTCTTCTCCTTATTGGAGATTCCTGTCTGCTTCTTGTTCTCTCTCTCTCTCTCTCTCACACACACACACACACACACACACACACACACACACACACACACACACACACACACACACACACACACACACACACACACACACACACACACACACACACACACACACACACACACACACAGGGTAACTCAGAAATTTGTTTTTGGCTGGTGCAGTAAAAACCTCAGGCTTCCTTGCAACATATGGATAATAATAATAGATATGCAGAACTCTGCCTTCAGCCAACAGACATATGATTGCTGGAACAAGCTTTCTTTTGTTCTTGTGGAAGTGGATAGTTTGAATAAATTCAGATAAGAACTAGACAAACCATTAGAGTAGATAGTTAGTGAAATCGAATGTATATATATTTTTTGGCTGATGCATTAGCATTAGTAGTGGCATATGATGCAAGAAAGCAAGCTTATACAGCATCAGCCAAAAAAAAAAAAAAAAACTCGTCCCATTTTATCTATCCATTTGCTCCAAACTTTTGTCCAGTTCTTCCTTGAACCTATTTAAGCTATCAACTTCCACAACGATAGATGGCAGTTTGTTCCAGCAATCAATCACCCGCTGGATAAAAGCAAATTTCTGCACGTCTATTTTGCAACAGTCTTTCATCAATTTGAATTTATGCCCCTCAAGTGGATATTATGAGAAAGAGGAAGAATCCCATCAACATTGAGCTTCTCAAACAATTCAAGGTGCCTAGTCTCCAGAACCGCAATTTACAGAATTTAAGCCTTTCTTGGTAAGAGCTCCCCTTTGTTCCCCTCACTAATCTCTTTGACCTTCTCTGTACTCGTTCCAGCAGCCCTACATCCTTCCTAAAATAAGGCCTCAAGACCTTACGTTAGCATTACTAGAGGCATACGATGCAAGACAGAAAGCGTCTGCAGCATCAGCCAAAAAAAAAAAAAAAAAAACGCTCCCATTTCACCCCTGCGTTCATTCCAAATACCTGTCCAGCTCAGCCTTAAATTTATTTAGGATATCAACTTCCACAACAGAAGATGGAAGTCTGTTCCACCAATCAGCTACCTGCTGGCTAAAGGCAAATTTCCGCACATCTATCCCCTCGACGTGGGCACCTGTACGTGGTGAGGGGACCTCCCAGTGATGCTGCTGGGTTTCCAGATTAGCATCACTGGGATCTAACGCCCATACCTTGGTTCCAGGGTTACATCTTTGGAATCCGGCGTGTGCAGCCGTGCGCCGCGACCCGTGGAATGTGGAAAGGGGGATACTGGTGGTTGAGGGGCCCAGCCTTACACCACTTTGGCTCCTGCTTTGACAAGACGGGTGGTCCCGGACCGGCCCGACTGGGATAAATCGGCGGCTGGTTCTTACTGCTAGGGTCAACTGCGTTCCAATAAGTCTCCCTCCCTTTGGTCCTGGGACGGAATAAAGACTTATTGGTAACGTGGGTATGGTGTTCTATGTGAACTCGGCGTCCCATTCGTGTACGCAGTACCTGCTAGTTCACGAGTGGGCGTCCCCTCGTAGGGCTCCGTGGTGGGTGAGGTACTTAGGCATCAGACACTTTTTCTTTACTCTCATGAGTAATTTAAATCCTTCTTCTTCTTCTGGGGCCCCAACAAGGCCCCTACCTAACCGATCAGATGAGAATGACACCAATTCTGCCAAAAGAGCCAGAACTGAGGATAAACCACATCTATAACACCGCTTTTCCTCATACTCCATTCTACCGGAGATCAGTCAATTGGGAAGATGTCACCCTTCTTCATCCAGAAAGGATTAGAAGGGTTGGCAGGATCACCAAAATCAGTAAAACGGCTGCGTTCTGGCGATCTTTTACTCAAAGCTTTAAATACAAAGCAAGCAGAAAGAATATAAAACGTGACATCCATAGGGGGAATACCAATCAATGTAACACCCCACAAAACTTTGAACTCTTCACGCGGTGTCATTTCAGAGTGGGATCTTCTTCATGTCTCTGAAGAAGAGATCTGCTCTGAACTAAAAGACCAAGGAGTGACAGCTGTCAAGAGAATATCAATGCGGAAGGAAGGGAATCTCGTCCCTACCCGAGTTCTCATCCTAACATTTAACACCCCACGGCCTCCTAGTTCCATCAAGGCAGGGTATTTAAACTGCCCAGTGAGGATCTATATTCCAAACCCACTGAGGTGTTTTAAATGCCAAAAATACGGCCACTCACAAACGACTTGTCGTGGTAACCCTGCCTGTGCTCGATGTGGTGCGAAAGACCACGAGAGCAAGCACTGAGGAAATGAAAATGTGAGTAAGAGTGTGTTACACTGCCCTAATGATTGTTACGAGAATAACAAACAACTATACAGAGAAATAGTGGGCCAGTAAATTAGAATGTTTTATAATGGGTCATTTTAATTTTTCAAATATTGACTAGAACTCATTGGTTGGTTGCTCACAAGCTAGCAAGACTTTTGTGGATTTATTGAATGACTCTTTTCAACAGTTACATGTTAGAGAGGCAACAAGACAGAGCAGTATTCTTATTATCAGCAGTGGTTCTATGCATTAAAAATCTGCAGGTAACAGATCCACTGGATCACAGTGATCATGGTGTACTAATATAGGATTTATATAAAGATTATAAAAAAGACTCACATTGGTAAAAAATAACAGATTTTTCTCTTGTAAGGGTGAATACAGTGGTCTCAGACAGTTTAAATTCTATGCAGTAAGGCCAACTGATGATGTTACTAACAGCAAATTCTAAATTGAAAGAATTTAGATAAGTCCAACATATTTAACTCCAACAGAGAGCTAAATGATTTTGTTATAACTGAGAGCAGAGTTGAAGAGAAATTGTTGAAGTTAAACATAAGAAAGGCACCTGGAATGGATAGGATTTATCCAGTTAAATTAAGAAGGCAGTGAAGAAAGTAAGAAAACCCTTAGCCAGAATTATTTGAGCATCTTGGATTCAGGGAAGGTCTCTGCAGACTGGAGATGTGGAATATATCCCCAATTCACAAAGTGGGGAGGAATCAGAGGGTTACATGAATAATTACAGACCTGTAGTTTAATTTATGTTCCAGGGAAAATAATGGAGTCACTGGTTAAAGAAGCATTGCAGGATCATTTGGACAAGACTGCAGTTATAATTGAGACATAGCATGGGTTTGTTAAGGGGAAGTCTTGTCTGACCAGTAATCAGTGGTCACAAAAGAAATGGATGCAAAAAATAATTTTGGTATTATATACTTGGACATGACGTAGCCGAGTGGTCAGGAGCGAGAGTGCATAGCACGCATTCCTTGAGAAGACCGGGGTTCAAACCCATGGCTGCTAAATATGATTAACATTTGTATTGCTTGATTTATTGTAAACTCCACTGACCTGGTGGTTGTGCCGGAGTATAAACAGAAAATTTATTTATTTATCAGACATCAGGAAAGTTTTTGATGCTGTTGCGAATGGAAGACTACTCCATAAATTTGAGTATTATGGCATCGAGGGCAAGTTACTGCTATGGATAAAGGGATGGTTGGGTGGAGGAAGATGGAAAGTGGTAATGAATGGACACTGCTGTTCATGGACTAATGTTATTATTGGAGTTCCCCAGGGTTTGGTGTTGGGCCCATTGTCGTTTGCTGTATTTATAAATGATATTGATGAAAGCATATCAGGCTTAATGTCAAAGTTTAGAGATGATACAAAGGTTGACAGGGTGGTTAATGATAGCATGCTGCTGCAACAGGTTCTAGAAATGATAATCAGATGGGCTGAGCAATCGCAACTGAAGTTTATCATTGTAAAATGCTAAGTACTTACTTCATACGGGTAGCAGTAACCCCCAGATTAATGTGCCAACTATGTGTTACTGCACTCAGGGTAGTGCAAAATGAGAAAGACCTCAGAGTAATTGTGCAGTCAGATGTGAAGTTCTCTGAGCAGTGCAGACAGGCTGCTTGGACAGCTCATGAGGTTTTATCAGTGATGTACAGGAATTGTGCTAGCTGGGATAAGGTGATGATTATATCATTGTATAAGGCAATGGACAGGCCACATCTTGAATACTGCATACAGGTCTGGAGGCCTCATTTTAGGAAGGATGTAGAGCTGCTGGAATGAGTACAGAGATGGGCACTGAGATTGGTGAGGAGAACCAAGGGGTGCTCTTACCTAGAAAGGTTTCAGTTCTGCAAATTACAGCATCTGGAGGCTAGGCACCAGAAAGTGATTTGATTGAGGTGTTTAATGCTTTGAATAGATTGAGCAAGCTCAATGCTGGTGGGATTCTTCCTCTTGCTCAGATTACATACACGAAGGGGCAAAAATTCAAATTGAGGAAGGATGGTTGCAGAATACATGCGGAAGTTTGCTTTTAGCTTGTGGGTGGTTGTAGTGGTTGATTTATGAAACCAACATCTATCAAGTGTTGTGGAAGTTGATATTTTAAATTCAAAGAACTAGACAAACTATTGGAGAGAATGAATAGGTGAAATGAGAAGTGTTTTTTTTGGCTGATGTTGTCTAAGCTTGCTTTCTTGCATCATAGAAGAAATACTGTTCCAGGCTTACACCTTAGATAAACTAATGGGACTTGTGGTATAGAAAAAAAAATGCATGGGATGCATATAAATTATCAGGTGATATAGAAGCCTGCAGTAGATATAAACTGGTCTGTAATCAAGTCACAAAAGAGGTTGGGCAAGCTCCGGCGGATTACTAGAAGTCTCTGGCAAAGAAGAGCAGCAAAAAAAAAAAAAAAAACCCAGGGGCTCACATTTGGTGAGTGTGGGCTGGCACACCCAGGGTCCTGAGCTGGATATCATCATTTTTCTCTTTGTTGGTGATTTCCTTCTACTTTTGACCCTTTTTTTTTGGCTGGTGCAGCATAAACCTCAGGCTTCCTTGCACCATATAGCTAATAATAATAATAATAAAAAGACTTCTTTACTTACATTATCAGTAATTACATTGGTCCATTTGATTGCAGTGGTTTATCTCTTGATGATCCTGTTCAGTTTGATGACAAACTGAATAGGTATTTTGCATCTACATTCACACATGAGGAAATTTTTATGTCAGGGTATGCCTGACATAAAAATTTGATTGTCAGAAAATTTGATAGAACTCTATCAAACTCTAGCAGAAAGCTATATGATTTTGTGATAACTGAGAGAAAGGTAGAAGAGAAATTAGCATTAGTAGAGGTATATGATGCAAGAAAGCATGCTTATACAGCATCAGCCAAAAAAAGAAAAAAAAAAAAACTTCCCATTTAGCCCATCCATTCACTCCAAATGTTCTGCCTTGAATTTATTGAAGCTGTCAACTTCTATGATGACAGATGGAAGTTTGTTCCAGCAATCAACCACCCCCTGGCTAAAGACAAATTTCCGCACATCTACAACTCTCTTTCCTCAATTGATTTTATGTCCCCTCAGGTGATTAATCTGGGCAAGAGGAAGAAGAAGCCCATCAGCATTGAGCATACTCAAAACCATTCAAGGCCTTATACACCTCGATCAAACCCACCTTGTAGGTGTGTAGTCTCTAGATGTTGTAATTTACAACACTTAAGCCTTTCTTTGTAAGAGCAACCCTTTGTTTCATTGCCTTTCTCTATACTCATTCGAGGAGCTCTGCATCCTTCCTAAAATGAGGCCTCCAGACCTGTACACAGTACTCAAGGAGTGGCCTGACCATTGCCTTAAACAAGGGGATAATCACCTCCTTATCCCTGCTAAAAAACTTTCTGTATGTCATTGACAAGACACCATGAACTACTCTTGCAGACCATCTGCACTGCTCAGAAAACTTCATATCTGACTGCACAATTACCCTCAATTCCTTTTCATTTTCTACCACTCTGAGTGTAGCACTACACAGTTGAAAAAATCGTTGAAAATAAACATAAAAATGGCACTTGGAATGGATGCTAAAAAAAACTTCGTATCTGACTGCACAATTACCGCTGTTTCCTTTTCATTCTCTACCACTCTGAGTGTAGTACCACACAGTTGAAAAAATTGTTGAAAATAAACATAAAAATCCCACCTGGGATGGATGCGATCCATCTAATTATGTTAAGGGAGGCAGCAAATAAGGTAAGTAAACCCTTAGCCATAGTTATGAGAGCATTTGTGGATTTGAATGAGGTTCCTATGAACTGAAGATGTGCAAATGTATCCTCAATTCATAAATGAGGATCAAAAGGTGACGTGTAATTGCAACCTGTTTGCTTAGCTTCTGTTCAAGGGAAAATAATGGAGTCTCAGGTTAAAGAAGGAAGAACCATCTAGACAGGAAAGCAATTATACAGCAGTCACAGCATGAATTTGTTAAGGGGAGATCTTGTTATGTTATGTTATTTGGTTTTTAGGAGCATTAGCAACTAAGACCATATTGCTCCTGGAATATGCGCTGGTCATTCCCTGACCTTTCCGCATCCTCCGTATTTGGTGGTGACGGGCGTGAACCCTGGTCTAATCAAGAAGCGTGTGTTACGCACTGCTGCTCCTTCCCACCTGGCTACGGAGGCGCCCTAGGGGGAGATCTTGTCTGAACAATTTTATTGGATACTGTGATTTAGTAAAAAAGGTAATAGATTTAAAAATATAATCTTGATATTATTGCTGTTACTGCTATGGATAAAGGGATGGATGAGTGGTTATTAATACAAAGAATGGTTATTAATGGACACTGTCCTTTGTGATTTAATGTGATTTCATGTTATTTTTTCTAGAACTTGGGCTTAATGTTTTAGTTTCCAGATGATACAAAGTTTGGCAGGATGGTTAATAATAGTAATCAAGACAAGCTGCTGCAACAAGTTCTAGAAAAAATTAAGCAGATGGGTTGAGAAATGGCAGTTGAAGTTTAACATTGGAAAATGCAAGGTATTGCATATTGTATGTGTAATCCCTGATTATAGTGCCACTAACATGAGTGGTACTATACTCAGTTTAGTGGAAAATGAAAAAGACCTGGGGTAATTGTGCTGTCACATGTGAAAGTTTCTCTGAGCAGTGCAGACAGGCTGCAATGACCGCTCATTGGGTTTTGTCAATGATATACAGGAACTTTTCTAGCAGGGATTATGTGAGGCTGCATCTTTAGTAGTGCATACAGGTATGGAGGCTTCATTTTAGGAAGGATGGAGATATGCTGGAATGGTTTCAGAAAAGAGGAATGAGAGTGTGTAAAGCGAACAACAGTGGCCTTACCAAGAAAGGCTTCATTTATACAAATTTCAGTGTCTGAGGTAATCTGATTAAGCTGTTGAAGACCTTGAATAGATGAGGAATTCCAATGCTGATGGAATTCATCCTCTTGCTCAGATTACTTGCACGCGTAGGCATAAATTCTGATTGAGTATGGTTGGTTGCGGGATAGCATATATAGAGGGGGGGGGGTATTAAAAAAGTTCGTACCCTGACCTAGATAAAACATCAGTAGGAAGATGCCGTTTTTAACACTGTGTCTATGTATTCAGTAACTAACATGTGAAATTTCATTCCCGTAGGTGATGGTACACCAGAGGTGGAACCCAGAATCTGAGGAAGGACACTATGGTTGACAAAGTGGAGTGTCGAGCAATGATCAAGTTTCTGCATTTGCAGGGCAAGAAAGCTCAGGAAATTGATGAAGAAATGAAAACAGTATATGGGCAGAATTGTCCATCCTATGACACTGCAAAAAAAGTGGAAACAGGAGGTCCAGTGCTGTCATGCAAGTGTCTTTGATGAGCCAAGAGAAGGAAGGCCATCAACCAACGTCCACAGACAGTGAGATGGTTGCAAAGGTCGAGCAGCTAGTGCTGAGTTACAGATGTGTGACAATTCATTTCATCGCAAATGCAGTGGGAATTAGTTTTGGGTCTGCCCACAGCATTTTACATGACCATCTGCACATGTCTAAGGTCTCTGCACGATGGGTTCCAAGATTGCTGACACCTTTGCAGAAGCAATGTCAAATGCAGTGTTCTTGTCAACTGTTGGATTTGTGTAATGTGGATGTTGAGAACTTTGTTGATTGTTTGGTGACAAATGACAAATTCTGGGTGTACAATGGAGAAATTATTGCTTGGATGGCGCTTTGATTCATCTCAGGAAGTCATCAATAAAGTGGAATCGTGGTTTCAGGCAAAAAGGGCGGACTTCTATGATCAAGGCATTAAACAAATGATCCACAGATGGGAGAAATGTGTTATATACATGGAGAGTACATCAAAAATGATTAATTTCCTATAAAGTTTCACCTTTCTAGGGCTATTATTTCTAGGTAAGGGTACAAACTTTTTGATACCCCATCCTATATATGTGGAAGATTGACTTCAGCCAGCAGTTAGTTGGTTGATTGTTGAAATGAACTTTCATCTGTTGTTTTGGAAGTGGGCAGCTTGAATAAATTCAGGGAAGAACTTGACAAATTAATTTTTGAACAAAGGAAATCAGTCTCAATCTTCCTTTAACAAAGGGAATCAGTCTTATCCTGTAAAGCAAATGATTAGAGTCCTTAGGGCTGAAATGAACTGAACCTATTCTCAAACTTTAAATGGATGAGAAGTCCAATTTGCTTGATGCGAAATGCAGATGAAAGGATGTGAGTGCCCAGTGGGCCACTTTTGGTAAGCAGAACTGGCTCTTTGGGATGAACCAAAAGCCAGGTTATGGCACCCAATGGGAGATGCTCATGAGACACCCATGAGAGGTGTTGGTTGCTATAGACAGCTGGACAGTGTCCATGGATGTTGGAATCTGCTAAGGAGAGTGTAACAACTCACCTGCTGAAGCAACTAGCCTTGAAAATGGATGGTGTCCAGTGTCAAGCCCGTACCTGTCCACTGCCGCAGATAAGCCTGACTCTTATGTGGCAGTGAGTAGGAGGGTCACAGTGGCACTTTATATATAATAATGCACTTCTCATAATTTCACATATCACTGGTGACTGAGAGCTTCTCAGCCAGTGTCATCCCTAACTTCATATGAACTTCCCTTCCTCCACCATTTCTTCTGGTTGGTAATAAGAAAGCCAATGATAGATATGGACATTCTTGCATTCCAGTGGTTCTAGAGAAATCTGAACTGGCTTCAACATTTAGAGCATAATGAAATGTGATCCTATTTCAGTAATAACTCACTTATATGAAAGAAACACGATGGCAAAAATCTGTACAAGACAAAAATTGGATTTTTTATAGTAATGCAGGATTTGTTATGCAATAAGGAGCACATTTAAGAGAGTAAAACCATCCGAGAAATGTGTCATTCACTAGCTAATTTGAAAACTCCTGAAAAATTACCAGTCAAACCAATTTATTTGATTTGTCACATAATCCAACAGCCTTCCTTCAAAATTAAAAGCTTACTCTCAAAATGATTTTAAAAGATGTAACTTTGAAATTTAAGGAGTGTTGTGGTCTTACCCCATGACCTGATAGACTTTTACTGCAGAGGGTAAGCAGGAAATTTGCTCTTCAGTCCAGATATGGTTTAGCCATTTCAGGACTCCACTAAACAGTATGGGGGCATTGTACCAAGTGAATGAGAATGACCAAATGCCTAGAATTGCTTAATGATGAAAGTTTAGACCATCAACTCAACTTACACACCATTGGAGCTTAGTGGCACTATAATTCAGCAATACCTCACTTAGCACAGCTTCAAACAGCATAGGTTTCACTATAACACGGTTTTCAATTAAGTTTAAGTCAAAAATTTACTGTACATATTAAAACTCATTCAATAGCCTAGACAGGTACTATATGCTGCATTGTCGTAGGTATAGTACCTGGCTACAACAATGCAGCATATATGTATAGTACCTGTCTAGGCTATTGAATAAGTTTTAATATGTACAGTAAATTTTCAACTTAAACTTAATTTCAGTACAGACTGCAATTAAAGCAGTCTGTTGCACATTGCAGTACAGACTTGCATCATGCAACAGTGTTCAGTATTCTTAATTCCATCCCGACGAGTCAATATGATAGTTTTTCAAACTTTTCATTTCAAAATTTATTTTTTACCCCTTTAAATATGATCGAAAATATATCTGCATCTTGTGCTAGAAATCACTGCCAACAACATGCATTCTGTTTGGCAGCATGTTTTGCCCCATTTGGCAAATGATTTCACTGGTTTTGAATCGCAAGTACGGATAATTTCCGAAGACATTGTGAAGGTCGGAAAAGACTTAGAATTCCAAACTTTGGACACTGCCAATGTATGTGACTGCATTGACTCACATGCGACTTAGATGATGCAACTCTCCTTGAAATTGATGAGCAATCTGCATATGCAGAAAAGGAAAACAATTCTGAAGTGGATAACACTGAAGTTCCACCAAAACAATTTTCAACAGAAGAACTAGAGAAAGTTTTTTGGGGGGG
Organism: Mastigoproctus giganteus; assembly: GCF_048544385.1. Taxonomy (NCBI): domain Eukaryota; kingdom Metazoa; phylum Arthropoda; class Arachnida; order Uropygi; family Thelyphonidae; genus Mastigoproctus; species Mastigoproctus giganteus. The sequence goes on from NC_143582.1 coordinate 81,862,444, forward strand.
TTGACATGGCCTGCGAGGTGATTAAGAATGGAGATCTGAATGTTGAATGTAGCATCAAGATACAGCAAATTTTACAAGATGGGATTCGATGCTACAAAGACTTGTTTGACGAGAAAAAGAAGAGAAGACTTCACCAGACGTCTTATTGAAATACCTAAATAAACAACTGCTTTTTAAAGTTTTTTTCTCATCTCTCATGATGTTACCTTTTCATTAATAAAATTTTTGCATTATTTTTTTAAATTTCAAATCCTTTTAATTGGCTAACACGTGCAAATTGTTTATAGATTTATTATAATTTGTTTGTAGACTGTTTCTCTGGTATGCATTCAATTAAAAACCATTATAATTATATCTCAATCAGCACAGTTTCACATAACATGGAACAGTTTCGGTACCAATTATCTGTGCTATGCGGGGTATTGCTATATACAAAATCTGATAATAATAATTAAAATAAATACAAGAAAAAATATACTAATTTAAAGCATAAATTCTTAAAATTTTAAAATAGAATATAAAATTTGTTTATTTTATATGCTATAAAAGAATTTATGGTAATTTATTTTTAATTTAATTAGTTAATTTTTTTATCACATTTTGCATGGTTTCGTGTTGTGTAAATATGGTTTCATACTGTTCAAGTGAATAATAAAGTTGAAGTTGAATGAGTTCTTGACTGAATTTTAATTTGTTAAAACTCTGTAAAACCTGGAAGGGTACAATCCATAATCTTTAAAATTTGGCACATTTTACATAAAAATAATCTTTTTACAATCCAGAAATATTAAGAAAGCCATCCAGCACATGTGATCGGTGATCACACTTGTTGAAAAAAATCCATAGAGCAAAGATAACATTTCTATCTTTCAGAGCTATTGCTTATTTAGTCAACTTTGTAACTTATATGAACATGCAAATTTTCTGTGGCTTTGTTTACTGCCATTTCAAAATTTATTTTTTACCCCTTTAAATATGATCGAAAATATATCTGCATCTTGTGCTAGAAATCACTGCCAACAACATGCATTCTGTTTGGCAGCATGTTTTGCCCCATTTGGCAAATGATTTCACTGGTTTTGAATCGCAAGTACGGATAATTTCCGAAGACATTGTGAAGGTCGGAAAAGACTTAGAATTCCAAACTTTGGACACTGCCAATGTATGTGACTGCATTGACTCACATGCGACTTAGATGATGCAACTCTCCTTGAAATTGATGAGCAATCTGCATATGCAGAAAAGGAAAACAATTCTGAAGTGGATAACTTGTTTTAAATAAAAGAGAGTTCAGTTTAACAAATTTAGCTGTTATTTATATTTTTAACTGCAAACACTATGTTATTGGTCACACAATGCTTGCGTGACCAATGATCAATTTGGTGTAACTTTGGAACAGCTGAGAGTGTAAAGAGATAGATATTGTCTAGTGTGGTAGAGCTGGAAAAAATGTATGTTTGATTAAATGTTTGGTTACTCTCTTCTGTGAACATTGGCTTACTGAATGCACAAATGATAGATTAATTCCTCACAACCAAGTTTCAGCTGCATGACTAGTTATAATGGAATGCAAAAATGAAACTTAGCATTCCTTGTTATTGTGTGTTAGAAATGAATTTCTCCATAATACATTGTTAAAATCAAAATGTTGTATCAATTTTTAAGCAACAAAATGAAAGGCCTTGCACTTGGGTAATAGCAACTCCAAAATAACATATACTCGTGATAGAGTTGAATTAAAAAAAGGTTGTGTAAGAAAGGGAATTTGAAGTTATGGTATAGACCAGGGGTCCCAAAGTGGTCAATATTGACCCCCCCATGGGTTGGATGGGTGTCTATTAAATGTTTTTACTCTTATTCATAAATTTCAGGCCAAGTCCAGAAGAAGAAATAGCCAAGGTTTTAATACTAAAATACAAATATATAAAATATCTATAGCTTATGTTGAGAAAATTCAGTCATTTCTGTACAACCCAAAATTATTATTTTTTTTTATTTAAATTAATTTTTTTATTTATTTATTTACTGATCTAATATAGTTCCCTCAGAACTTTACCATTACCTTGTTTTCTATTTTATTGTTATGCTGTGAATACTAAATTGAGAGATAATCTTAATCAAACCCAATTACTTTCTTTCAGGGTTTTTACATCTGCACTTACTTTAAATTTAAATTAAGCTACAACTCCTACAAGTACAATGGCTGCCACTGTATCTAAGAAAAAATGGCAACATTATTCACAAGAATATTTGAAATTTGTATTTGTCCTCTCGATTTACAATGAAACAATGCCCATGTGCCTCTTATGTGAAAAGACTTTTAGTAATGATGCTATGAAACCTTCGAAGATGAACGAACACATTGAACGGATTCATCCTGATGAGAAAAATAAAGATCTGAAATTATTTAAGGCCTGAAGGAAAAATTCAGAAATCGGCTAAATTGAAATACATTTTTCAAAGCATCTGCTCATGCTGATAATGAAGGAGGACTGAAGGCATCATTCAATATCTCTCTTATTATAGCAAAGATAGGAAAAGCATATACCATTGGCAAGGAGATTGTAATACCAACAATTAAAGAGGTGATTGAAATGATTATGAATACAAATTCCTATCCTGTTTTAAAATTCCTGCCATTAAGTGTGAATGCAGTGCAACAACACATTGATGAGATGGCCAGTGATGTGGAGAAAGCCTTGGTTTCCTTGTTTTCCGAGCATCAAAATAGCAAATTCTCCATCCAACTTGATGAGTCAACTTTCGGCAGTTCATATATTCTAATGGCTTATGTGAAATATTATAGCCAAAGCCAAAAATGTATTGTTGACGAGTTTTTATTTGCCAGGTATATCAAGTTGATGGAAAGTTGATGGAAAAGGTGTGACAATTTTATAATGTTTGGAAAAGTACTTTAAGAAAAACAATGTTTCCCTCAGCAATATAACTGCAGTGGCTACCGATGGTGCACTGGCAATGGTCTGCCATTACAGAGGATTTGCTACCCTTCTTAAAGAAAAGATTCTGGAAGTACGCACTGTTCATTATGTGTTGAACAGACACCATCTTGTAGCAAAGAAACTCAATGCTAAGCTGCATGATGCTCTTAAAGTATGTATCAGATCAATTAATAAAATCAGAGCGCATCCACTTAATTCACATTAAGTGGATTTGTTTGCCATGTTAAGTGAAAAAAAATTATGAAACTTCGAACCAATTACTTTTGCATACCAAAGTAAGGTGGCTGTCAAGAGGTGATAGTTTGCAAAGACTTGTCGATTTGTATGACTCAACTGTAGAGCTTTTTACGAGCATAGATCCATCACTATGTGATGAGCTTAAAAAGTGTAAGAACTAACTGTTCTAATTGGCTGACTGGATGACATTAATGATGTTCTGAAGTACAGAACCCACTGTAAGGTAAAGATGTTACCATAATTCAAGCGCACACAATTCTATTAGGGTTCCAAGTCAAGATAGGCCTATATAGATCTTCCTTGGCACACAGAGATTTTCGGTATTTCTCAAACTTAAAACAATTGGAAGGAAGAGGTAAAAAACTTTCAGATGATCATTTGGAAATATACATAGAGCATCTTGAAAAATTAAGGAAAGACTTTAAAACATTATTTAAGGACTTGTCGGATTAAGGTAGGGCTAGCAGGCCCCTTGCCTGGTGTACCAAATTTTACAAATCATAAAAAAAAAAAAAAAAAAAACGAAAGAAAATCCTTGGTAAAGGGACACCAAAAAATCTTTCTGCCCTTGGAGTAAAAGTACCTTAGTCTAGCCCTGACCTGGAGAAAATGAATGTACCTGATTGGATCATTATGCCATTTGATATAAATATCAAAAATGGAGTTAAATCAGGTTATTTAAACAATGAATTCATTGATATGTATGTTGACATAGAAGCTAAAGCTTTATTTAATAATAAAAGTATCAGTGTTGATTGGAAGAATATAAACATAACAACAAAATATCCCAAACTTTCTACAGCTGTTGAGCCATTTTTACTTGCATTTCTGAGCACTTACATGGTCGAAGCGGGTTTTAGTCAATAAATGGCGTTTTAACAAAAGAGTGGAACTAACTAAACTTGGACGAGTGTCGATTTAACTCACTTAAATTAAAATTAAAACTCACAAACCTCAAAACCAATATTAAAGAGTTTATTAAAACTCATTACCCACATCCTTCACATTAATGATGTTCAATAAATATATTTATTGTGATATATAAAATTCAATAAAGAATATGTTAATTTATTTTTAATATGTTTAGTCCTATGTGTAAAGTACTACACATGGGAAACAGCAACCCCAGAGCAACGTATCAACTCTGTGGTACTACACTGACAGTGGTAGAGAATGAAAGGGACTTGGGGGTGGTTGTGCAGGCATATATGAAGTTCTCTGAGCAGTGCAGATGGGCTGCAAGAGTAGCTCATGGAGTATTGTCAATGATATACAGGAATTTTTCCAGCAGGGATAAGGAGGTGATTATTCCATTGTATAAGGCAATGGTCAGGCCACACCTAGAGTACTGTATACAGGTCTGGAGGCCTCACTTCAAGAAGGATGTAGAGCTGCTGGAACGAGTACAGAGAAGGGCAACAAGATTAGTGAATGGAACAAAGGGGTGTTCTTACGAAGAAAGGCTTAAGTTTTGCAAATTACAGTGTCTGGAGACTAGGCACCAGCGAGGTGATCTGATAGAGGTGTATAAAGCCTTGAATGGTTTAAGCATGCTCAATGCTGATGGGATTCTTCCTCTAGCTCAGAAAAATCACCTGAGAGGGCATAAATTCAAATTGAGGAAGGACAGATGTAGGATGGACGTGCAGAGGTTTGCCTTTGGCCAGCGGGTGGTTAGTTGGTGGAACGGACTTCCGTCCCTTGTGGTGGAGGTTGATAGCCTAAATAAGTTTAAGGCTCAGCTGGACAGGTATTTTGAACGAACAGAGGGGTGAAGTGGAAGTGGGTTTTTTTTTTTTTTTTTTTTTGGCTGATGCTGCATAAGCTTGCTTTCTTGCATCAAATGCCTCTACTAATGCTAATGTTTTATTTTTAGAGGAATTCAGAAAAAAACTAGATAAATTTCAAAAAAATGAAGTATTCAGAAAAAAAAAACAGACTTCAAAAGTAAATTTTGAAATTAAAATAAGTAAAAAATATTTGAATAATTTTAATTTTAATTTTAAATGATATATAATCAAATCAGACCCCATTTAGAGCTTCATTAAATGTTTCCCACATTTTTCGATAAATTTAAGTTAAATTCAGAAACAGTCCTTAAAATATTGTTGTTATTTTTATAACAAAAGACAGGAAGTTTACTGGAACAAACTTCCATCTGCTGTTGGACAAGTTGATAGCTTAAATAGATTCAAGGCAGAATTAGACAAACATTTGGAGCAAGCGGATGGGTGAAATGAGGATGGTGGTGTTTTTTTGTTTTTTTTTTGTTTTTTTTTGGCTGATGCTGTATAAGCTTTCTTTCTTGCATCATATGCCTTTACTAATGCTAATGTTAATGCTAATTGGAAGGAAGAGGTAAGAAACTTTCAGATGATCATTTGGAGATATATATAGAGCATCTTGAAAAATTAAGGAAACACTTTAAAATATGTTTCAAGGACCTGCCGGATTAAGATATGGGCAAGCAGGCTTCTTACTCAGTGTACTAAATTTTACAAATCATAAAAAAAAAAAAAAAAAAATTCCTTAGTAAAGGGATGGATGGGATCTGTCCAGTTACATTAAAGGAGGCAGCAAAAGAAGTAAGCAAACCCTTAGCCATAATTATAAGAGCTTCCTTGGACTCAGGGAGATACCCATGGACTAGAGATGTGCAAATGTGACCCCAATTCACAGAGGGCGACACAAGTAATTACAGACCTGTTAGTTTAACTTCTCTTCGAGGGAAGTTAATGGAGGCACTGGTTAAAGAAGCACTGCAGGATCATCTAGACAATATTTCAGTTATGGCTTGGACACAGCATGGGTTTGTTAAGGGGAAGTCTTGTCTGACCAATTTGATTGGATACTATGATGTGGTCACAAAGGAACTGGATGCAAAGAATAATTTTGATATCATATATTTGGATCTTAGAAAGTCTTTTGATACTGTTGCACATGGAAGGTTTCCACACAAATTGGAGCAGTGTGGCATTGAAGACAAATTGCTACTGTGGGTAAAGGGATGGTTAAGTGGGAGAAGACAGAGAGTGGTAATCAATGGACACTGCCCTTCATGAATTAATGTTATTAGTGGAGTCCCCCAGGTTTCGGTGTTGGGTCCATTACCCATTTCTGTATTTATTAATGATATTGATGATAGTATATCAGGCTTAATGTCTAAGTTTGCAGACGACGAAGGTTGGCAGGGTAGTTAACGACACTAATGAGACTATGCTGCTGCAGCAGGATATAGAAAAGTTGAGCAGATAGGCTGAGAGCCCACAACTGAAGTTTAACGATGACAAATGTAAAGTACTGCATATGTGAAGCAGTAACCCCAGAGTAACTTATCAACTGTGTGGTACTACACTGACAGTGGTAGAGAATGAAAAGGACCTGGGGATAATTGTGCAGGCAGATATGAAATTTTCTGAGCAGTGCACACGGTCTCATGGTGTCTTGGCAATGGTGTACAGGAAATTTTATAGCAGGGATGAGGAGGTGATTATCCTCTTGTATAAGGCAATGGTGAGGCCACACCTTGAGTACTGTATACAGGTCGAGGCCTTATTTTAAAAAGGATGTAGAGCTACTGGAAAGGGTACAGAGAAGGGTAACTAGATTAGTGAATGGAACAAAGGGTGGCTCTTACGAAGAAAGGCTTAAGTTTTGCAAATTTCAGTGTCTGGAGACCAAGAACCTATGAGATGATCTGATTGAGGTGTATAAAGCTTTAAATGGTTTGAGCATGCTCAATGCTGATGGGATTCGTTGTAGATGTTGATAGCGTAAGTAGATTCAAGGTAGAACTAGACAAACATTTGGATTGAATGGATGGGTGAAATGAGGTGTTCTTTTTTTTTTTTTTTTTTGGCTGGTAATGTATAAGCTTTCTTTCTTAAATCATATGCCTTTACTAAAGCTAATTGAAAGGAAGCGGTCAAAAACTTTTGAAACAGAAAAAAAAAAAAAAAAAACAGAAACCTCTGGCAGATATAAGCTAGTCTGTAATCAAATCACAAAGGAGGTTAGGCAAGTGAAGTCTGATTACGAGAGATCCTTGGCAAAAGATGCAAAGAGTTCTTTACTTATGTAAACTCTAGAAGGAAGGGGATGAATCAGATTGGTCCACTTGATATTGAAGGTTTGACTGTTGATGATCCTGCTCTAGTAGCTAACAAACTGAATGAGTATTTTGCATCTACATTTACACATGAGAAGTTATTCAGGGAGAGGAATGCCAGAGGTGTATTAAACTCTTACAGGGAGCTAAATGATTGTGTAATAACTGAGAGCAAATTGGAGGAGAAATTGTTGAAGATAAACATAAGAAAGGCACCTGTGGGTTCATGGGATCTGTCCAATTATATTGAAGGAGGCAGCGAGGGAAGTAACCAAACCCTTAGCCTTAATTATGAGAGAATTCTTATATTCAGGGAAGGTCCCCATGGATTGGAAATGGGCAAATGTATCCCCAATTCAAGGGGGTTCAAAGGGTAATGCAAATAATTATAGACCTGTTAGTTTAACTTCCGTTCTGGGAAAAATAATTGAGTCACTGGTTAAACAAGTGATGCAGGATCACCTAGACAAGAGTGCAGTAATAGTTCAGACACAGCATGGGTTTGTTAAGGGGAAGTCTTGTCTGACCAATTTGATTGGGTACTATGACATGGTCAAAGAAGAACTGGATGCAAAAAAATAATTTTGATTTCGTATACTTGGATTTCAGGAAAGCTTTTGATACTGTTACACATGGAAGACTGTTGTACAAATTGGAGTGGTATGGCATTAAGACCAAGTTGCTGCAATGGATAAAGGGATGGTTGAGTGGGAGATCACAGAGATGGTAATAAATGGACACTGTTCTATGTGGACTAATGTTATTAGTGGAGTCCTCCGGGGTTTAGCGTTGGGCCAATTGTTGTTTTGTGTATTTATTAATGATATTGATGAAGGTATATCAGGCTTAATGTCCAAGTTTTGCAGATGATATAAAGGTTGGCAGGGTTGTTAATAATAATAAAGACAGTATGCTACTGCAACAGGATCTAGAAAAGTTAAGTAAATGGGCTGAGAAGTGGCAACTGAAGTTTCATATTGACAAACGCTGAGTACTGCATATGGGTACAGTAACCCAAGAGAGACATACCAACTGTGTGGTACTACACTCGGAGGTGGAGAATGAAAAAGACCTGGGGTAATTTTGAAGTTGGATATGAAGTTGTCTGAGCAGTGCAGATGGGCTGCCAGAGCATATCATGAAGTTTTGTCAATGATATATAGGAATTTTGCTAGCAGAGACAAGGAGCTGATTATACCTTTGTAATATGCAATGGTCAGGCCACACCTTAAATACTGTGTACAGGTCTGGAGGCATCATTTTAGGAAGGATGTAGAGTTGCTAGAATGAGCACAGACAACAAGATTGGTGAGAGGAACAAAGGGGTTCTCTTACCAGGAAAGGCTTAAATTCTTAAGTTGCATCATCTGGAGACTAGGCACCTGCAAGGTGATCTGATTGAGATGTACAAGGCCTTGAATGGTTTGAGCAGGCTCAATGCTGATGGGATACTTCCGTTAGGGAATTTGGTAATATCACGCCTGATCTTAACAAACGCCTTCTCAACAATTTGTTGAAATATGAAAAAAAAATAGTTTTCCTTGTTTCAACCCCTGTTTGAAATCCAAATTGAGTATTTCCAATTAGCTTATCCACTTTTGCACAAATTCACTTGTTATTATTTTTATTAGAGTTTTGCTAACACAGTTCATTAAAGCCTATTGTTCTGTGTTTTGCATTTTTTTTGGTAACAAGACTATTGTTTGCAAAAATATTTTTTGAATCTTATTATCCAATATAGTATCAGAATTATGAATTTTTTTTTTAAATATCCCATTTTCCACTACCTCTTGCTTTGTTTTTTGCAAAAAATCTGTACCAGTGCACCCATTGCCTTTTTTTTTTTATTCATTTATTTATTTTTGGGATGTGCTTGCCAGAGAGTTAACTGTATTTATTTAGCTTTTAAATTAGGTATAATTTTGTATTTTTTTTGTTTTTTTTTTGCAGTATTAATTGCTCATCAGTTATATCATGGAATGGGATACTGTGATTATTTAATTAGTATAAGTTATGGTTATGCTTTATATCAACCTTGATCTAAGTAGTATCTTCCTCCTATACGGAGTTGGGCATGCCCTGTTCATGAAGCAAGGAAATCTATATCAGTGCCAGATTGACACTGTATAAAATGATCCACAAATAAATGTTAGTAGATCAATATTTTTATCTTCTGTTGCAGTAAAGGATCTATTATCAGGTAGATACAAGACAAAAATATTAAACTTTTTATAAGGCAAAAGCTAATGTAGTAATAATTGATATGCTAAATTTAAATGATTTCTTAATTAAATTGTGAGCATGAAACATAATTCACTTGAAATAGGTAAAGTCATTTAATAATTGTTGTAAATGCATAACATTTCGGAAATTTCATATCAGAAATGTTATGCAGGAAGTTGCAAAAATTCTTTAATGAATAATTTGTTTTAATTATCTCAAATCTCTTAATATAGAAACTACTTAATAATGTATAATAAAAATGAGTACAAAATTTGTCCTTTTCTTAATTACAACTTTTTAATAATAAGAAACATTTTCAGGGAGTAAAGAGGTCAATTACTAGGCTGCATGGTGGAACTCTAGGGTTTGCTGAAGTCATTGCTATTAAGGTCAGTTTTGGGGTAACGTTTGCTGTGGTACTTCTGTGTGCCTTTCTTGTGAACTGTCAGAACTGACCCTAATGTTATTTGAGTTTTCTCCTGTCTTAGTTTATTTCAGTTATTTTTAGTTTTATTTACATTGTGTACTTTTGTGCTGTCAAAAATGCATGTATGTGAAATAACCATTTGTTTGTTAACAAGTGCATGAATATATTTTGAATGTAAATAACTGTGCATATAGTTTAATTTTCTTTCAAAATTTTCTCAGTTATTCACATAAACCTTCAGCCACTTATTGAATGTAATTTGAGTAATGCAAAATTGGAGTTAAAAAAAAAAATATATATATATATATATATATATATTTTTTTTTTTAACAATAAACACACTAAACACATAAAGTAAAAAAAAAAGTGAGGGAGCTAGAAAGTGATAGAAGGGGGATAAAAGGTAATAAAAAAGTATAATAAGCGATAAATAATTAAAAAATGACGAAATAAATAATTACAAAATTGACAAAATAGGGATATTGCTACCCAACTTACAAACCGGCCTCTCGTCAGGTGTCACTGGCCAGGGTTAGCAAAATAGCAACATGTCTTCATTTCTGATGTAAGCTACAAGGTAAAGGGTAAAAAGCATAAGCATAAATGAAATGAGAATAAGACTTTAATTTTACTGAAATAAATGAAAATAAAATTTTTGTGAGCAAAAAAAAAAAAAAAAAAATTACAAAGGTTAAAAAAGGGGATATTTTGAAAATGACTTGTGAACTTCACTGTTGACACTATGAAAAACTAGAATTGACAACAGAAATTTCTAGAAACGTATAAGTTATTAGTCTAATCTAAGTAAAGGTAAAGAGATTTGAAAACATAGTAAAAAGCAAGTAGTCTTGGCAAAAATAACTTACATTGTAGAGACGTGTGAGGTGACAATATCACTTTGTACAAGACAAAATGAAATCAGAACTGAAAAGCATGTGCCAATGAGATACACATGTGAAGTTATATGAATGTGACACCTATTGATAAATTTTTTTTTAAAACTCTAAATAATTAGAAACTTAAAAAAAAAATGCATACATTGCATAGAGACATCATACTGAATGTAGTCATAAACCATTAAATGTATGCTATATACATTTAATAATGTACAAGCCTAGAGTGAAAATGTGAAATAAGATTATGATAAAGTCAGATCTAAACAAATGAATAGGAAACAAGCTAATTATATTATAATCTTTTAAATCTTTTAGTTCTAATTTATCTCAATCAATGTCAAATAAAATAAAGCCTGATGTCACGTACCTTATTATACTAAACAACAAATTTTAGGTCATATCTTGTTACGGGCATGAAAGTAAGTTTACTTTATAGATTTTGGGGTGCTAAACATGGAAATAGTGCTTAAAATTGCAGATTGGCTCTTGTTTTTAAAAAAAGTAGATTTTTATATTTTTCTTAAAATTATCTAAAATTTTTCTAAAAATCTACTTTTTTAAAATTATTATTTTAAAGTAGATTCTTCTTTAAAAATAAAGAAGGTATTTTTTATTTATATGAAAGTAAGATGTAGCTACGAACATACCTGTATGAAACGTGGGACCATTTCGCCTTTCACTTGTATTCAGCTTCGGGAGCATGCCTTTTCACCATCCAACAATAATCGGCGAACAGCACAGCGGCACTCCATTTGCTTTTTTATCATTGGTCCATCACTCCGAAGTCTTGATGGAGGTGCTTATCGTGTTCACTGCTGACGGTACCACAGTTTGGCAGGAAGAAATCCAGGTGTGAGTGCAAGAAATGCATCTTCAGTGATATGGTGCACCCCAGTTTTTTGTATGAAGTAATGAGATCTTCCACAAGCTGCCTATATTTGCCAGCTTTAACATTTCCTAGAAAACCAGTTGAAACATTTGAAAGGCTTTCCATGCTGATTTCTCGCTGTCACTAAGGATAAATCGAACTGTTTGTCCTTTATGAAATTTTTCATGAGCCCCAGTTTGATGTGAAGTGGTGGAAGCAAAACTTTACTTAGATCTACCAGAGGTTCAAATGCTTCTCTTCTTGTAGCACATATCCTTGGCACTACTAGCCTACTCACAGAAAAAGCAAGAATACTTAGCGTAACCCTTTTGTACTCCTAATACAATGGAGATTACCTTTAAATCATCACATACCTGCCGCATATACTTCTGATGGTGTGCATCTAAGAGGATGTTCTCCATGTTTGTGTATTGTTTTTTTTTTTTTTTTTTTTTGGATGGCATATGAAAGCAGTTAAGGCTAACCTTAGAAGCTTCTATAAAAATATATTCAGAAACATGCCTCATGTTCATTGTTGCCATTAGACCATGAACAGCCTTATAAACAGTGAGTTCACCTTCTGTTTGATAGAATTTATCATAGTCTTTATTGCAAGTATGAAATATTGTCATATCTTTCAGAGAATGATGTAGAAAATTCCACTGTTGTACCATTGAGGCCAAAAGCTCTGCCTGATTCTTTGGCAGTTCGATATCCCTGATAAGGTCATTAAGCTCACTTTCTGTGATCTTCTGTGATTCAGAAGGATAAAGGTTTGTACAAAATGGTGGATTCCTTGACTTAGATTACCGCTGCACTTCGTGTGTATCAAGTTGATGTTCATCAGTATCTTCATCAGAGTGTACACTAAAACAGTCAGGTGGTGCAGGAACAGGGAGTACTTCAATATGAGACATGGGACAAATTGCAGAGGGTATATTTGGGTACGTCACTGTCCACTTTTTCTTCATTGTCATCCCTTTTCTAATAGGAGACACCATACAGAAGTAACAATCTGTGACGTGATTTGTTGACTCCCTCTATATCATCGGCACTGTGAAAGACACAAATTGTCCCTTTCAATTCACCCACATGTTGAGTTTTGATGAACAGGTAGTGTAGCATATGTGTGGAGCCCAGTTCTAGTTCTGGTCACCTACTTTTCAAGCAAAGTACAAGAAGTAGGCGTTTTTTATGGCTCGAGTTAGGGAACTAACTTTCTTGAAGCTAATGGCACTTCTCCCCCTACGAAAAAGAAGTCACCCGGACTATTCACACAGTTACGGGACATATTAATCTTACATGACACAAATACTATGCAAAAAGTAGGAATCTCACAAAGAACAACATTTAACTGAGAACAAATCACCCAGTATCTATTTGAGGATTGTGCAAGGCTCATGTGGTAGAATTTTTTTCAGCATGGCCTGTGCTTGTTAACAGGAGAGAGACTGCTTCTACAATAATGGGATACACTTAAATAGAAAAGGATGCAAGAATATTTGCTGATGCTATCAAGGCAGGGTCAGAAAATTGCTAGCTTTGGGGGGGGGGGGGATACACAGAATAAAAGATTAACAGTGGCTGCAGGCAGAGGGAAAAATGATTCTTGCACTGCTTCTATTAGAATGAGCAGCAGCCTGGAAAGCAGGGTGCTGGGCATTTCCAGGACTGCTAGGAGTCATTGTGAAACAAGTAAATACATGGGCTATGCTAGGATAACTAAGAGTAGGAACAGGTGCATGTGTACTTACATGAACACCAATGCTGGAAGTATAGTTAATAAATTTGATGAGTTTGAAGTGCTTGTCAAGCCATCAAAGGCATTTATATCAGAGACATGGTGTCACACAGATATTAGCAGTGAAGAATAAGAATTTGGGGAGGACAATGTGTATAGAAAGGATAGACAGGACAGGACAGGAAGTGGGGTTATGCTGTTAGTTAAGAAACACATAAAATCTAAGGAAGTGCATCCATGTTGCTGGTGGACAATGCAATGTTGATGCAGATGCTGGTGGAGAATGCAATATTGAGTCAGTGTGGTGTCACATAAGCACTGGGAAAAGTAAAATGAGAATAGGTGTGTGTTATAGGCCTAATAAATCTGATGAGTATAATGAGCAATTGAGCAGAGAAATAGAGTGGGCCAGTAAATCAGAATGTCTTATAATAGGGGATTTAACTTTCCAGATATTGAATGAGATGTGGGTTGGTCACTTGCACACTAGCAAGACTTTTGTGGACTGTTTTCTACAGCAACATGTTCGAGAGGCAACCAGAGGGAGTAATACTCTTGATCTGATTATCAGCAGTGATTATTCATGCAGATAAAGGAACCACTGGGTGACAGCGATCACAGTGTACTGATGTGAAATTTACTTGAAGTTGTAACTACCATCAAGGGTAAAGGGAAATGTTTTTGCTTTCATAATTGTTGTTGTTATTTGGTTTTTAGGATCATTAGCAACTAAGGATATATTGCTATGGGGATATGCGATGGTCATTCCCTGACCTTTCCGCATCCTCGTATTTGGTGGTTATGGGCTCGAAGCGTGTGCTACGCACTGATACTACTGCACATCTGGCTATGGAGGTGCCGCTTTCATAATGGTGACTACAGTGCTCTCAGACAGTTTTTAAATTCTATACAGTGGGATCAACTGATGATGTTACCAATGGTGAATTCTAAATAGGAAGCCCTCAGGGACTTAATCTTGGAGGCTACTAAGCTTTTCATACCAACCAAGAAATACTGTTCCAGATTTAGGCCTAAATGGATGTCAGATGCATTAATGAGGCTTTTGGTAGAGAAATAAAATGCATGGGATGCATATAAATTATCAGGCAACACACAAGCCTATGGCAGATATAAGCTAGTCTGTGATCAAGTTACAAAGGAGGTTAGGCAGGCGAAGGCAGATTACAAGAAATCTTTGGAAAAGGATGCTAAGAAAAACAGCAAGGGGTTCTTTACTTATGTAAACTCTAGAAGGAAAGCGACAAATCAGATTGGTCCATTTAACATGGATGGTTTGACTATTGATGATCATGCTCGGGTAACTGATAAACTGAATGAGTATTCTGCATCTACATTCACAGATGAGGAGTTATTCAAGGAAAGGAATGCCAGAAGTTTATCACACTCTAACAGGGAGCTAAGTGATTTTGTAATAACTGAGAGCAAAGTGGAAGAGATATTATTGAAGTTAAACATAAGAAACAAACCTGGGGTGGATGGGACTATACAGTTATATTAAAGGAGGCAGCAAAATAAATAAGCACACCCTTAGCCATAATTATGAGAACATCCATGGACTCAGGGGAGGTCCTCATTGACTGGAGGTGCACAAATGTATCCCCAATTTACAAAAGGCATTCAAAAGGTGACACAAGTAACTGTAGACCTGTTAGTTTAACTTGTGTTCTGGGGGAAAATAATGAAGTCACTGGTTAAAGAGGTCTGAGCCTGTGCCCACCAAATACAGAGGATGTGGAAAGGTCAGGGAATGACCACCGCATATCCCCGGAGCAATATGGCCTTAGTTGCTAATGCTCCTAATAATAAACAAAACAAACAAACAAACTGGTTAAAGAAGCATTGTAAGACCATCTAGACAAGACTGCAGTAAAGTTAAGACACAGCATGGGTTTGTTAAAGGGAGGTTTTGTGTGACCATTCTGATTGGATACTATGATGTGGTCACAAAGGAACTGAATGCAAAAAATAATTTTGATATCATATACTTGGATTTCAGAAAAGCTTTTGATACTATTGCACATGGAAGACTGCTGTGTAAATTGGAATTAAGGGCAAGTTGCTACGATGGATAAAGGGATGGTTGGGTTGAGATGACAGAGAGTGGTAATCAATGGACACTGCTCTTCGTGGACTAATGTTATTAGTGGATTCCCCCAGGGTTCGGTGCTGGGGCCATTTTTGTTTTGTGTATTCATCAATTATTTTGATGAAGGTATATCAGGCTTAATGTCCAAGTTTGCAGATGATGCTAAGGTTGGCAGGGTTGTTAGTCACAGTAAAGATAGTATGCTACTGCAACAAGATCTAGGAAAGTTAGATAGATTGACTGAGAAGCAGCAACTGAAGTTTAATATTGACAAATGCAAAATACTGCATATGGATAGCAGTAACCCAAGAGAAATGTGCCAACTATGTGGTACTACACTCAGGGATCTGGAGAGTGAAAAAGATCTGTGGGTAATTGTGCAGTCAGATATGTATTTCTCTGAGCAATGTAGATGGGCTGCCAGGGCAGGTCATGGAGTCTTGTCAATGATATATAGGAATTTTGCTAACACAGACAAGGAAGTGATTATCCCGTTGTACATGGCAGTGGTCATACCACACTTGAATACTGTGTACAGGTCTGGACGCCTCATTTTAGGAATGATGTACAGTTGCTATAATGAGTACAAAAGTGGGCAACAAGATTGGTGAGGGGAACAAAGGGGATGCTCTTACCAAGTTAGGCTTAAATTCTGTTAATTGCAGCACCTGGAGAATAGGCACGTGTGAGGTGATCTGATTGAAGTGTATAAGACCTTTAACGGGTTGAGCAAGCTGAATGCTGATATGATTCTTCCTCTTGCTCAGATTAAGAACATGAGGGGGCATAGATTCAAATTGAGGAAAGAGAATTTTAGAATAGATGTGCAGAAATTTGCCTTTATGCTTTAACAAACTTCCATCTCTTGTTGTGGAAGTTGATAGCTTAAATAAATTTAAGGCTATGCTGGACAACCATTTGGAGTGAATACATGGGTGAAATGAGAGGTTTTTTTTTTTTTTTTTTTTTGGCTGATGCTGCATAACCTTGCTTTCTTGCATTGTGTACCTCAACTAATGCTAATTATTGTAACAGAGATGAATATGCATTTGTGGCAGCAATAACTTATGACATGGTGCAGAGCGAGGCGACAGTTGCTGATTACATGATAAGAGCGTGTTGGTACTGAAACTGTGCTGTTGCAATGTGTTTTGCCGAGAGCTGTAGTTGATAATGTAGAGTAACTCGCTAATATGAGACCCCAACTGTAATTCAAAAACAAGGGCCAATCAACAAATTTTAATGTGATTTTCGTGTTCGGCAGCATAAAATTAATGAAGGCTGGGTGTTGACTATTATTATCGGCTGTTGACCTGATTAGACTCTTTACACTGCAGAAATTCAAGTTTCTTATTTGATAACTACGATTTATTATATAAACAGCATGTCGAGATCAGTGTATGAAAATACAGTAGCTCTGTTCAAATAATAATAATAATAAAAAAAAAAAAAAGCTTGCATATAAAACAAACTGCATCTGTAGAAATCAAGTACCTAGATAAACAAACAAGAGAAAGTCATTCTCTGATACAGAGAGAGAGAGAGAGAGAGAGAGAGAGAGAGAGAGAGAGAGAGAGAGAGAGAGAGAGAGAGAGAGAGAGAGAGAGAGAGCCCTAAAGAAAATAACTTCACACCTCAATCCTATATACATAGGACTGTGAGGTATGATAGGACTCTTCTTAATCACTGGAGAAATCCACCTCATTTTTCACATTGTCACTCCCCACTTATATTGAAGCATAGTTTCACAGGCATTTAATATGATTGGCATTCAAATGCTTTGTCTTGGGAACTCTTAATTCTAAAATATGTATTAGGGGAAGGTACTAACCTAATCGAATATTCTTACTCTAGCTAAAGAATAAGGCACTTTTAAATCCATCGAGCATTAAACTTAAGTGCTAGTGCTGAATACACTGAAGAGCAAAGTATGGCAAGCGATCCTTTTTACTAAACTTTCCAAGTAGCACAGTAACAGTATAATATTGCATGTACGTTATACATAAAATACATAAATATTATGATAATAGTATAGTAGTAATAATATTTGCCATATAATGCAAGGAAGCCACAGGCTTTTGCTGCACTGGCAAAAAAAAAAAAAACAATATGTATGATTAATATTAATGCTAAATTTAGATGCTGGATTTTGAAGCTTATATTTGATACTTAATAACATGTAGATGAATATGGCCAAATTAAACATATAAAATTGAAAATATTTCATCCTTATCTATTTTACTTTTCCAAGGTGGCAGTTTGTGGTGGTTCAGAAATTTAGCATAAATTTAAGATGTAATTTTGATGTCAAAAATTCTTATACTCAAGAGTGAAATGGTGTAGATCAGATTTTGATAAATTCAGGAAATTACTACATCCATAAAATGTTGACTAATTTATCTATCCTAGAAATGCTGTATGAACTACAGGCCATTTATATTTTTTAATGTATAATATTTTTTTTCACATGTTATAACCAGATTATGTGTAGTATAATGCCATTTCAATTATTAGTTATTTCAGTATTTACTGAATGAATTGTACCTAATTAGATAAATGCTGTAATGTGCCGGTGAAAACTGTGGGTTTTATTCACAAGCTTTTTATTTTTGAATTCAAAAGCAACATTGGAATATGGTACCATTGCAATTATTGGTACAACATCTTGACTCTGCCTGTATTCAGATTCTTTTCTGCTCATTTTGAGAGATTCCAACAATGAAATCTCAAGGTGTACAACCTGCTGAGAATTATGCTTTTGGATTTTATGTTATGTATGTATATATATTTTTTTTTTGTTTTTAAGTCAGATGAATTTATTTTCTTACATTTTGGACCTTTTTTTGATAAATTTTTTAAATCCACATATTTAAAAACAATTACACACTAACTTAAATTGGTTGATTTATTATCAGTATTGATTTAATATAATGAGCTCAGCACCACTAGACTATAAATTATAACATTTTAGAAATTCAGGAAACCTGAATGACAATTGAGTTTTGATACTCTTCTCATGTGTATACAGCATAGTTTGGGAAATTTTATTTTGTTTTGTTTTATATTTAATGAATTTAGGCATTAGTTTATGTTTATTTTTTAATAATTATTGGGCTGGGTTTTTTTTTTTAAGTGTGACAAGGAATACAAGTATGATAATACTATTTCAGTTATAAATGAATTGCTGATTGTTTAGCATGCTGTCTACATCAGTACATAATAGTAAACCAATTATAGTCCAATAGTAGTAGTAGTAGTACTCCTTTTGCATTATTCAATATATATAACTATATGATTTGGAGATCTGATTATAGAAAAGAAAAACTTTCATCTTAATTGAAAGTTCATTAAATTAATACTGGATGATGTGTGACTGATTTTAATTTTTTTCTTGTGAATTTTTAATTTTTTTTATTGCAACTATTTTTATTTTTGCATGCATGTTTTGCAGAGTCATTTTTATGTGTTTTGTTTCATGTCAAGTCAGTGTTTGTGTAGCAGTCTGTTCCTTGTTTAGGGTCTTGCAAGTTTAGGTGTAACCCTTTCCCCAGGTGACTTACTTCTCTTGAAAGTAAGTGTAAATTAAAATTGGCTAGAAAGTAATTTTGATTGCTATTACAAACCTCCAACTGATCTGCCTGAGATCTCTCAGCTTTTTAATCATTGTTATATTTTTTTTTATATTCTTTGTCAAAGGCAAAGAATATAAAAATATAACAAAACCAAATCATCAAGATAAGATTCTAAAACAGTGTGCCATTGATTGTGAAGGATGAGATGAGTTTACTGCAGAGGTCTCATGTATGTTAGATGGATGTCTAATTTTCTACATATAAATATATATGTATAGATAAATAGATAGATAAAGAAATATACATTTAAAATATATGTATACATAGAAATATATATATACAAAATATTTATATACATTTATATACATGAATAATTTGGTGTGTGTGAGAGAGAGAGACAGAGATGGAGTGCCAGTGAGAGAGAGGTGGGGAAGATCCTAACTGTAAAGGCTATTAAAGCAAAAACTAAGTAAAATAAATATAATGAAGTATAAAAAAAATGGTACTTTATTGCTTTCAAGTAATCTGTTAGCTTGGAAAGTAAAAAATGGGAGTGAAAAAGGAAGTATAAATATAAGCTTTTTTTTTTTTTTGGGGGGGGTAAACCAGGTTCATAATGGTTGGGTAAACCCTGTCACTAGGGCTCTGAAAAGAAAAGAGGATTAAGTCAAATCAAAAAGCATGCCAAACTGGAATGTATGTATGTTATTAAGGGGGCCCAGAAAAATAAAAATACAAATAAAATAATAATAACAAGATAAAAAAATAAAATTTGCATTATGTATGTATGTTATTAAGGGGCCAGGGAAAAATCCTTTAAAAAATAAAAATAGAAATAAAATAATAATAACAAGATAAAAAATAAAATTTACATAAATCAGTAAACCACTATAATTTTAAATATACTTTATACAATATTATCAAAACTAAAGAGGCAACTGAAATGTGGATATGACATACCATAACATTGCCATGTTTCGAACTGTAGAATTTCACTTATCTACATACTGTTGGTAGAATGTGAATGTGGATGCAAATAATAACCATGTATAAAGCAAATTTTATTGTTTAAGTCCAAAACTAAGCAATAATAAATACAATTATAAAGTAGAATATAGGCCATGAGCATAAGACAGCGGCAACAATTCTATGCTATCATCATATTAAAGTAAAAGAGCATGTGTGATTAGATTGAGTTGCTTGATATCTCTACATGATATCTGTATTGAAATATCATGTTTTTATGATTGTTTATCAATAATGATAAAAATATTTATCATTCTTTAAAACATAATAACCAAATGTAGATAGAGCATTTGTGAGACTCTATCCAATCATATATACTGTACTCTTTTTCTGTAATACAGTTATAACACAGTCATTGTCTCATAAAAATTAAATTGAATATGATGCTATCATCATATTAAAGTAAAAGAGCATGTGTGATTAGATTGAGTTGCTTGATATCTCTACATGATATCTGTATTGAAATATCATGTTTTTATGATTGTTTATCAATAATGATAAAAATATTTATCATTCTTTAAAACATAATAACCAAATGTAGATAGAGCATTTGTGAGACTCTATCCAATCATATATACTGTACTCTTTTTCTGTAATACAGTTATAACACAGTCATTGTCTCATAAAAATTAAATTGAATTTTTAATTCTATTTATAATATTAAATTGAATTTATAATTTATTACACAGTTTTGGACTTATACATATTGCATTTCTATAAAAATTTTGCTCAGAGTATGTATAAAAGTGGAACACTACTGTCTGAAATATGGAAACTTTATGATAAGCCATATCCATACCTCAGTAGTTATCCCTTCAGTTTCGATACTGTATAAATTAGATTTAAAATTATAGTGGTTTATCTGATATGTTTAGGTACATTTTATTTTTTATCTTGTTAGAATTATTTTTATTTCTTATTTTATTTATTTTTAATGTAAAAAAAATATCTCAGGTTCCTCTTCTCACAATACATACTTACACATATATATTTTGTTTTACCATACCTTTTTCTTTGACCTAACCCTCTTTCTCTTCTTTGAGAACATTACTAAAGTGACAGGTGTTATAAACCAAGTTATCTAAAGGAAAAAATGATGGTATTTGAAGCTTTTTAATTCTTTTTTCTCCATTTTCCAAACTATTAGTTACTAGGATGAGGAAAGTACTATGTTTAATATTTTACTGTGTTTATTTCTCCTCGTTTTAGCTTTAATAACCTATGAAGGTTATTAAAGCTAAAATTAGGAGAAATAAACACAGTAAAATATAAACCACCACACCAGACCCTACTTACTTGAATACCACTGCCTATTATGTCTTTGCTCTTTCTTTATTATAATATGCAGATAGTATTTCTTCATAACTTTAAATCCCCTATTTGTTATTGTTTTTAATAACTTTATTATTCTTAAATTTTCAGTGACCTCACTTTGATTCATTAATACCTGTATTTGATTTATGAATAAATATATATATGTATAATTATATAATATCGGTGTAGATACACCATAGTTTACCCATAAATTTGAACTACGTATGTAGTGCAAAAGGCATTATTTTAATTGTATCTCATATTGTGGGTGCCTTCACAATGAGATAGTTGGTATTGCTCTACTTCAAATAAATAATGCTTCTTTAGTAGAGATGACTAAGGTTATTTATTTTCAGTGGATACCACCACCTAGATGATCATTTCAAAACTAGCTGGATTCATCATCATCATCAGTGAGTGGGCAGATACCCTGGTAATGCAACATGCCATCACAGTTGCAAAGTTATTTCCACAATATGAGAGATGCCAAATGGTGTATGAATAATAATGTATTAGAAGATGAAATGCACAAGGCATAATTTCTTATGGGTTTAGATAATTAATTATATAATATCGGTGTAGATACACCATAGTTTACATATAAATTTTAACTACGTATGAGTGTAAAAGGCATCGTTTTAATTGTTTCTCATATTGTGGGTGCCTTCACAATGAGATAGCTGGTATTGCACTACCTAAAATAAATAATGCTTCTCTAGTAGAGAAGACTACTGTTATTTATTTTCAGTGGATACCACCACCCAGACGATCGTTTAAAAGCTTGTTGGCTTCATCATCAGTGAGTGGGCAGGTACCCTGGTAATGCAACATGCCATCACAGTTGCAAAGTTATTTCCACAATATGAGAGAGAGAAGTCAACTGTGATGGCATGTTGCATTACCAGGGTACCTGCCCACTCACTGATGATGAAGCCAACAAGCTTCGAAATGTCTAGGTGGTGGTATCCACTGAAAATAAACAACAGTAGTCTTCTCTGCTAGAGAAGCATTATTTATTTGAAGTAGTGCAATATCAGCTATCTCATTGTGAAGGCACCCACAATATGAGATACAATTAAAATGATGCCTTTTACACTACACTGCATATGTAGTTCAAATTTATTGGTAAACTATGGTGTATCTACACTGATATTATATAGTTAATTACCTAAACCCATATGCCTTGTGCATTTTGTCTTCTAATATATATATATATAATATAACTTTTTATAAGAATTTAATGATATAAAATATTATTAATTAATTAATTAATGGTTTATGGACCAGGGACACTACTAAATTTAAGCAGAAATAATCCAATGACCATAATCGATACATAGGTGGAGAGTATAAAGGTAGGTAGATAGTATTTCTTAATACTTAAGAAATAGTTAATTCCATGTTTTAGATGATAATAGTAAGTAATTTCTAATTACTTACTATTATCATCTTTCTCTTCTTTGTTCACTGTAATTACATTTTCAGTTATGTTAGCACTTGGACATTATTTACCTACCTTTATACTCTCCACCTATATATATATATATATATATATATATATATATATATATATAATATTATATAAAAGCTACAAATGAATTATTAGATTTCAGATGAATTTCAGTGAGAAATTGTGTTATATGTGAGAAGACTGGGGTCTCACCGAGCCACTTTTCCACTGTATTTATTTTTATCTACATATGTACTCACTATTTCTAAAGTAACTTCTGAAAATATTATATTAAAAATATTTTAAAATATTTAAAAATATTAAAAACCAACTAAAAATACAATTCCATTGTATTTTTAGTTGGTTTTGTTAGGATGGATGTGACTTTTTTATACATATGAAGCTTACACGGAATCTAATTGCTACCATTTCAGCAATTAGAGAGCTTCTAACTTAGGAGCGGGTCAAGTGTAATCACACTCACATAATAATATTTATGAAAATGTATTGGTGCCCTCTGTTGTTGAAACAAAACAACTTATTAGGCTTAAGACAGCTGGGATCACAGGCAGATTCAGGGTAGGGCACAGGGCACATGCACCCCGCTCTGTCATTTTTTGGAGAATATACACCAATCGTTTAAATTCCCTTTAGCTACAAGAAAAAATAATTTTTTTCATTGTTAACATAGGGTTTTATCTATTTTTGCATTGTGGCTCAGCTATTTTCAACTGACTGCAGTTGGCAACACTTATGCTGATTGATCGCCATTCTAGTTCGAGGCGGCACGCAGTTTGGTTGTGCATAATGTTTACTTCAAAGTAATTCAGAGCCTGTGTCCACTAGTCACATTATGTTTGAGTTTTCTTATTTGTTTTGTTCTGTGCATTATTTTATGCCTTGTTTGTGCCCCTCCTGTCATTTTTTTCTGGATCCGCCACCGGCTGGGATAGTCAAACTTCTAGCATCATAGTACTATATATATTCTGGCATATAAGTCAACCTTTGAAGTCTTAAAAAAATAACATTTAAAATTTTAAGGTTGGCTTTTATGCCAGGTATAAAATCTGAAGCATGAATTAAAGGCATATGCTTAGTGTTAGAAAGACATAAATTAATACAAGTATATTTACAGTTTATTACATATTATACAGTAAATATATTTTTTTACACAAACATACATTGTTCTTCATGTTTTAAGCCCAAATAATTTAGCTGATCTTCAGATGAAAACAATTCTTGGAATTCATCAGTTATGTTTTTGGGCTTACTTTTCAAGGTCTTGAAAAGTAATGTTACTTAACTTTTCAAGACCTTAATTAAAAAAAAAACTGTCAGTTTTTTTTAACAAATGCTCTTCAATGTTGTGGCATTGTTTGCAGAGAAACTATATACCACAGTACTAAACTGATAACAAAGAATTATTCATCTGCATAATCAAAGCTTCCCATTCCACATAAAATATCAGTAAGATCAATGTCACATCATCACTTATGCCTGTAACTTTTACATATGATACGAGCATACCATGTTGTGAGAAGGACATAATATGGTTTTTCACCATGAATTATTTAACCCTTCAGAGGTCACAGTTCCATTAAGAAAGTGGTGGGCCACAATATATCTGTCAGATACATCACCAAATTTTTTATTAGCTTTTGCATTTTTCAAGTAGTTTCACACGGAATTTAAAGTTTTAATTATATTTTACTATTTTATTAATGTCTCTGTTAACATATTTTTAGAAATTGAATAAAAAAAAGAAAAACTTAAAGTAATTTCAGTTAATTTCAAATCTGAGCATACATTTAAACAAAAGAGAAAATCATGTATTATTATAATATAAAAACAAAAAAGAAATTCCAGTTCAAAAACAAAATCTTGTAAATAATATAGGAAAACATTTGCAATAATCACTGTCAATGTTTTGCAGCCTTTGAAATCAGTACAACGTACAATTATTGCATGTTCTAGGCAAAAAAAAAAAAAAAAAACCCACATTACAACACTTACAGGAAAACTTAAAAAAAACAAGTTTTTTTTTGAAGAGTTTGTCTGACAGGTGTAATTGCCTTGTATGAATTCTATGCATTTATTAGTATATACTAATACCAGATTCAATATTTCATCGTCAATAAAACAGTTCTGTGCATAATACTCTGCTTCTTTTTTTCCCTCTTGTCAGCCTTCTTTTCTCACTAATGTCAATTGGGACAATATATATTTTGTGGTTGTCCTCTTACCTTCTTAGAAATAGATCTGACTTTTTCTCTCTTTTCCAACAAAAAAAAATTATCTTTGCGATTGGCAGTATCTTCACTGCTATAAGCAACTTATTCTGTTTCAGAGTTGTCAGAACGTGTTCAAACAAATTCCTCATCATCAAAATCATATGCTTCACTGTCATTATCTGAATCATCTGTCTCTAAAAAAAAAACTAAGAAAATATCGCCCATGTGTCTCACAGATATACTGCAATCTCTAAAGGGTTTATATGTGAATAATGCTAATTAAATTACATATTTAGTTTAAGTGAATTTTGTTGTGTAAAAAGTATTCAATAAAGTATATTAAACTCCACACACTAGAACTACTTAATAATTGGTTACATTCATTACTGAATCCTGTTATCAGGACTTAATCAGGGAAATTTATTGGCTCATCCTAACTTTGCAAGGTAGAAGAAATAACGATTTTTACACAATAAAATTCACTTAAAGTAATCATGTGGTTTAATTAATGTTATTAATATTTAATTAATTCATTAGTGTACTATATTCTCTTACTGCTTTTCCTACAGTTTATTGTGCAGTGTAATAAAATGTCACAATATAAACTTTTAAAAGAAAGAGCAGAAATAATTGAATTAAAAAGTAGATACTGGTTTTTAATGCAAATTTTATGCAATATTGCAGCACACCAGATTTAAAAGATGACTGTTAAAAAAAAAAAAAAAAGAGTCAACTTATGTGACAAATATGATTGTGCAGAAGTTAGAAGTCAACTTATATGTCAAGTTGACTTATGCTCGAATATATAGTAATGTGTATGGTAACAGTTTATAGTGGTTATATACTTAAATTATGTATTATTCTTGAATTCCCTAGAAAGAGAAAATGAGTCTAGCTCTCTCACTAACTTCTATTATGACAGGTTAGCATTAGCATTAGAAGAGGTATATGATGCAAGAGAGCAAGCTTATGCAGCATCGACCAAAAAAAAAAAAAATAAATAACCCTCTCATGTCACCCTTCCATTCTTTCCAAATGCCTGTCCAGCTCAGCCTTAAATTTATTTAGGCTATCAATTTCCACAACAAAAGATGGAAGGAAGTCTGTTCCACCAATCAACAGAGGCGCCTCCATAGCCAGGTGGGAAGGAGCAGCAGTGCGTAGCACACGCTTCTTGATTAGACCGGGGTTCGAGCCCGTCACCACCAAATACGGAGGATGCGGGAAGGTCAAGGAATGACCACCGCATTTCTCGGAGCAATATGGCCTTAGTTGCTAATGCTCCTAAAAAAAAAAAAAAAAAAAAAAAAAAAAAAAAACCAAACCAAAAACCAAACCACCAATCAACTATCCACAGGCTAAAGGCAAATTTCTGCACATCTATTCTACAACTGTCTTTACTCAGTTTGAATCTGTGCCCCCTCAGGTTCTTAATATATAATCAGGTTCTTAAAAAGACTAAGAATCCCTATTAGCATTCAGCTTGCTCAACCCATTCAAGGCCTTAAACACCTCAATCAGATCACCTCGCAGGTGCCTACTCTCCAGGTGCTGCAATTTGCAGACGTAAGCCTTTCTTCGTAAGAGCACTCCTTTGTTCCCCTCACCAATCTTGTTTCCCTTCTTTGTACTCATTCTAGCAACTCTACATCCTTCCTAAAATGAGGCCTCCAGACCTGTACACAGTACTCAAGGTGTGGCCTGACCATTGCCTTATACAATGGGATAATCACCTCCCTGTCCCTGCTAGCAAAATTCCTATATATCATTGACAAGACTCCATGACCTGCCCTGGCACTCCATGACCTGTCTGCACTGCTCAGCGAACTTCATATTTGACTGCACAATTACCCCCAGTCTTTTTCACTTTCCACTTCCATGAATGTAGTACCACACAGTTAGTATGTTTCTCTCCGGTTATTGCCACCCATATGCAGTACAGTAAACCCCCACTATTCGCGGTATCTGTATTCGCGTATTCGCGGTCCCTGATTTAATATAAAATGAAATCTAAAAAAATGTGAATTTTAAAGCACCGTGAACATTTTCCGCCATAAAAAAACACGGGCGTGGCTAAAATTATCTTTCTCGGTTAAAACAGCGCTCAGTGGGTGGGGGAGAGGGGTGACAAAATCGCAAGCGTGGATGTTTCTCGCTAATCCTTGTTCAGTATGTGTTATGTGCTTGTCATGGAAGGTTTCGTCGTTTGCTTTTAATTTATATGCTTATAAATTGAATAAATTTATCAATTTATAAATTGATATGCTTACAAAAGTGATAAATCTACTTTTTGCAGTATAAAACAGACTTTTTCGAGTGTGTTAACGGAAGAAAGTGACTTTATTGTGGACAAGTTCTAACTCGTACAAAAATATGGCTACGAATAACAAGGGAAATGTGAAAAGATCAAAGAAGGTGATGACATTACCGAATAAAACTGAGTTATTTGATAAAATTTCTAATGGTGAAAGTGTCTCCTCAGTGGCAAAACATTATAAAATCAGTGAGTCAACGGTACAATCAAACAAGAAATCGGAAGAAAAAAATTCGCCGTAGTGTCCGTGAAAACGTGCTAATTGCTTCACAAATTTGCTCTGTAACTCGTGATGTTAAATTAGAAAAAATAGAAAAAGCTTTAAATCTGTGGATAGAAGACCGAACTCAAAATAAAATTCCGTAAAGTTCACTCATAATTCCTGAAAAGGCAAAATTTCTTTATCAACACTTTAGCGAAACTGGTGATAGCACTGGCGGGATAAGTTTTTTAGCTTGCAAAGGCGCTGGTTTGAAAGATTTGTTTGAAATTTCTAATAAATATTATATTTAATATTAAATTGTTTCTTATTTTCATTTCGACCATATGCTTGCATTTCACTATGTACTGTCTAGGTACATATAATACATACATAGATAAAATTTTAGACTAGTTTTTCTTATATATTTCATACTTTGGAATGGAACCCCTTTATTACTATGGGAGCCATAACTTAGTATTCGCGGCATTTCTCAGGAACGTAACCCTCGCGAATAGCGGGGGTTTACTGTACTTTGCATTTGTCAATGTTAAACTTCAGTTGTCACTTCTCAGCCCATTTGCCCAACTTATCTAGATCCAGTTGGAGTAGCATACTGTCTTTACTGTCGTTAATAACCCTGCCAACCTTTGTATCATCTGCAAACTTGGACATTAAACCTGATATACCTTCATCAATATCATTGATAAATATACAAAACAACAATGGTGCCAACACCGAACTCTGGGGGAACTCCACTAATAACATTTGTCCACAAAGAGCAGTGTCCATTGATTTCCACTCTCTGTCGTCTCCCACTCAACCACCCCCTTTATCTATTGTAGTGACTTACCCTTAATGCCATACCTCTCCAATTTGTATAGGTTCACTAGAATTGGAGAGGAGGGATGTTCTACAGTTTAGTGGATGAAGTATTGTGATCAGAGTGAGTAAAGCCAGATCAAATAAATTTGGGGGAGTGAAAGGATCAATATTTGTGGCTACATCTTTTGACTACCAATAATGCATTTGGTGTACTATTATGTGGTGTTTCTCGTTCCAGTATTTCAATATTTCTTGAGGTACCATTTATAAAGAAGAAGAAGGCTATTCCATCACAAAAACAAAGTTTAGACAGTGTCAGGAGTCCATTAACTGACAGTAAAAAAGTAACACAAACTTCCTGTTGATTGTTACGGGTTGCAACAGTTTCAATTTGTAATGAAATGGATGGACTTTCCACTAAAACTCTGTGTACCATTTTTTAAATATTCAGCGCATAACTATTGTGATACTAGGTATTAAAAGAAGAACGATGCAAGTATTCAAAGCTTACATAGCATTCTCTCTCAAAAAAAATTATTTATCTAGTTACATATTCTTTTTATCCATAAAAGAGTTAGCAAAAGCTTAAGATGCCAAAGTTCATGACAAGAAATATGCGTTTAGTCAAAGCTTAATAAAGAGATGGCACTCACCTCAATAATCCGTTGTGGTTATATGAATCATAAAACAGTAGTGTGAGAAATCATTGGTTAAACTAAAAATGGTGTTCCGGATCTACAACACATGCCAAGCGTTTGAACACATAAGCCTTATCATATTATCCCGGAGTGATTTACTAGCTTCCTTTGATGTAGTGTCCCTATACACTAATGTAGACCTCGATTTCACTTTACAGGCCCTACGCAACCTTTTAACTTTGGATAATACCTTTGTGAATCGGACTTCTCTCAACATTGACAGCATTAGCATTAGTAGAGGCATTTGATGCAAGAAAGCAAGCTTATGCAGCATTAGCCAAAAAAAAAAATAAAATAAAATAAATAAATAAAATAAAAAAATAAAAAATAAATAAAAAAAAGATAACCACTTCCACTTCACCCCTCTGTTCATTCGAAATACCTGTCCAGCTGAGCCTTAAACTTATTTAGGCTATCAACTTCCACGACAAAGGATGGAAGTCTATTCCACCAACCAACCACCCGCTGGCTAAAGGCAAATTTCCTCACGTCTATCCTACATCTGTCTTTTCTCAATTTGAATTTATGCCCTCTCAGGTGATTATTCTGAGCAAGAGGAAGAATCCCATCAGCATTGAGAATGCTCAAACCATTCAACGCTTTATACACATCTATCAGATCACCTCGCTGGTGCCTAGTCTCCAGACGCTGTAATTTGCAAAACTTAAGCCTTTCTTCGTAAGAGCACCCCTTTGTTCCATTCACTAATCTTGTTGCCCTTCTCTGTACTCGTTCCAGCAGCTCTACATCCTTCTTGAAATGAGGTCTCCAGACCTGTATACAGTACTCTAGGTGTGGCCTGACCATTGCCTTATACAAGGGAATAATCACCTCCTTATCCCTGCTAGAAAAATTCCTATATATCATTGACAATACACCATGAGCTACTCTTGCAGCCCGCCTGCACTGCTCAGAGAACTTCATATCTGCCTGCACAACCACCCCCGGTCCCTTTCATTCTCTACCACTGTCAGTGTAGTACCACAGAGTTGATACGTTGCTCTGGGGTTGCTGTTTCCCATGTGTAGTACTTTACATTTGTCAATGTTAAACTTCATTTGCCACCTCTCAGCCCATCTGCTCAACCTTTCGAGATCCTGTTGCAGCAGCATAGTGTCAGTAGTGTCCTTGACAACCCTGCCTACCTTTGTATCGTCTGCAAACTTCGACATTAAGCTTGATATACCATCATCAATATCATTTATAAATACAGAAAACAATAATGGACCCAACACTGTACCCTGAGGGACTCCACTAATAACATTAGTCCACGACGAGCAGTGCCCATTGATTACCACTCTCTGTCTTCTCCCCCTCAGCCACCCCTTTATCCACAGCAGCAATTTGCCTCCAATGTCACACTGCTCCAATTTGTGCAGCAGTCTTCCATGTGCAACAGTATCAAAAGCCTTTCTAAGATCCAAGTATTTAATATCAAAGTTATTCCCTGCATCTAGTTCCTTTGTGACTGCATAGTATCCAATCAAATTGGTCAGGCAAGACTTCCCCTTAACAAAACCATGCTGTGTCCGAGCTATAACTGAAGTCTTGTCTAAATGATCCTGCAGTGCTTCTTTAAGTAGTGCCTCCATTAATTTTCCTGGAACAGAAGTTAAACTCACAGGTCTATAATTACTTGTGTCAGCCTTTTATCCTCCTTTTATCTTATGCACAAGATAAAGTAGGACAAGTTACTCTATGTTATGATGGAATACCATTTAACATTTTACCTTTTGAAATAGAAAAAAAAAAATTTAATTATACAGTAAAGTTTACCTCATAAGTTTTTGTCACAGAATTAGATGAGCCTAGGAACATTATCAAATTTTGGAACTTCTAGGCATTAATCTACATGATATATACATTTAATTCCCTCATTGTGCTGTTTCTACTGCAAGTACTTTCCAGTTATAATAATTTCTCTTTACTAAATAATTATTGTGTTTATTTAGGTCTTTTTTTTAATGTGTAGATAATACTTGAACTTTACACCAGGTTATATTTCTAGGTGACAAAAGTTGAAACTGATTTTCCCATAGATACAAATGAAGTAATAGGAGATTATATTCCTGACCAAGGGTTCAGTTAATGAAGGTGAACTGACTGGGTGATGTATGTTTTTCAGTATGTTGATGCTGAACTGGGCCAGCATATAATATCTGTGTAATCACCAACCAAACAGAAGGTGGGGAAAAGACCTGATAATATTTGCTCACTGGTTGCCATAGTGTAGAGGCTCTGGTCAGGAAATTGTTTGCTTATTTATTGCTATAGTGTGGGGCTACACCACTCATTTCAGATATTTTTGGGTTGCAGGGTTATCAAAACACTACATTCTTTCCTTGCCCACTGGAGTGCTTTGTAGCTTTCCCTAAAGAGATGAGGCAACGGTGGTTGAATCTCTCCTACATTTTCCCAAGTACATTTTTTGCCATTCTTTCTTTATATATACATTCTGTTTCCACTCAATTATGTTATTTATTTTCTAAATTCACTTCAGTTTCTGAGAGCTTTAGTAGAGACAAAAGTAAAGAATACATTTCATCTCACTGGTTTTCCTGAATTTTTTCACTTTTGAAAATTCTTTTCCAGTCCATTATATAATTTATTTAGGATAAATTTGTGTCTGAAAGGAAACTTACTGTCTCACTAACATTTTTTAGTTTGTCTTCTTTTTTCCATTCACTTCATTCACTTTTTATAAGGGTGGATTTTATTTATCTCCCTAAAATTTTTTTTTAAATTTTTCAGGTTATCCTTTCCATTTGATCTTAACTACAAGAATATTAAACATATCTTATTCCCAACCTGACAAAGAGCTCTTATGGTTTATTATGATGTTATGGTTTATGGTTTATTATGATGTTTATTATGATATTACCCTCAGGGACTCACATCTGGTGAGTATGGGCTTGGCACACCCAGGGTCCTGAGCTGGATATCATCATTCTTCTCCTTCTTGGTGATTCCTTTCTATTCTCTCTCTCTCTCTCTCTCTCTCTCTCTCTCTCTCTCTCTCTCTCTCTCTCTCTCTCTCTCTCTCTCTCAGGGTAATAGGGAAATTTTTTTTTTTGACTGGTGCAGCATAAGCCTCAGACTTCCTTACACCATATGGCTAATAATAATAAAAATAATAATGTAAGGTGGGACAAACTGCTGGAAACGTAAATTTAAACCCTTTTTAAAAATCTTTTTTGTGTATTAACAATCCTGTAGTTTGATTTAGAAAAAAAAAAAAAAAAAAAAGATTTTTATGTTTCATTTTTTTGTTTCTTATTTTCGACTGTACTAGTTTTGTGAAATATAATAAAACGTTGTGTTAAGAAATGTACACATTGTATTACATTTTAGATATATCTTTAGTTATCAAATAATGTACCTCAGGAGTTAAAAACGTCTGTACTGTACTTAAGAAGTGTTTACCAAAACTTTACCACATGATTCCCCCACCCACCTCCATTTGCCAACAAACCATATACTAAAAATTTGATCTCAATCTGAATTTTCCTTCTCAAGCAATATATGAACATTTGGAACTATTATATAGATTGGCTGTGGAATCAGAATTGATCTGGGTTTGGGTATGGAATCTGAATTGATTCTGATTTTGTTTTCTTAGTCCCTTCCCAGGCACTAACAAAACATTATCTGAAAATTTAGTGTTGATCATATTTTTCCTTACTTATGTATGGAGATAAAATCTTGGGATAATTTGACAGTTCTTTCTAAAAGACCCAAATATATAATTTTATGAAAATGCATCTATTAAGCTAGGCAAAGTCTTTGTGCAGGCACTGAAGAGCCACTTCACTCCTCAAGACATGTTCCATTTGATGATATGACTTTTGTGCAAGACATAGTTTCCAAACGGGCGCCTCCGTAGCCAGGTGGGAAGGAGCAGCAGTGCGTAGCACACGCTTCTTGATTAGACCGGGGTTCGAGCCCGTCACCACCAAATACGGAGGATGCGAAAAGGTCATTCAGGGAATGACCACCGCATATCACGGAGCAATATGGCCTTAGTTGCTAATGCTCCTAAAAACCAAATAACAAACAAACAAACAGTTTCCAAACAGTGCCTTTCTGTGTGCAGCTTTCAGTGAAGACCAGTCAGAATTTTATGTATCCGTCAGAATCTTATCAGTCAGAATTTTATGCATCCTTTACCTGCCAGCTCTGATCCAAACCTCATCTTCAAATAAACATTTAATTTTCGACTATAAGGTTATTTGAAGCATCCTGTCTATAGAGATTTCCCTTTCCATATCAGGCACTCTGTCTTGGGATTGTGAGCATTCCAACTGATATGCTCGAGGCAATTGTAAATAACAGTTTCCTAACTAAGTCACTTACTTGAAAATGAGGGAAGACAATAAAAAACTCATTTTTAATACTGTTCCATTACTTTCATATATTGTTATTAAATTATTAATAAATATTGCAGTTTCAATCCCATTTTGCTCTGTTGTTTTGAATTAATTTTTCTTCTCTTAATACAAAAAATTATTCCTTAGTAGCATCTTTTAGGTAAAGATTTTTTAAAGTGATGCTTTCCTCACTTTAAGAATGTAACCAAACTATACAAAAATTCTTTTTATTCTGCTGTATGAATTGTTAATTTATAGCAACGTTATAAATGTCATTATGCTACTAATGTCCTCATTAATTTTAATATATACTTTAGGGTGAGCCAGGTGAACAAGGTCCTCCTGGTCCTCCAGGGCCACCTGGTCCAACTGGACTTCCAGGATTTGATGGACGAGTTGGTCTTCCCGGAGAGCCAGTATGAAAATTTACATATTCTTTTTTTAATTTCTTTAATTCTTAATCTGTCAGAAGACATGTGATTGGCCTATCCAGTTTACCTGTTTACTGTTTGGCCCATCCAGTTTACAAAATGTTTACTAACTAAACATGAAATGAATAACCATGTTGAGACTTTAAGGGGAAAGTGTTACCTTTCATTAGATACTTTTAAATACCATATGGAGAGGGGGAGGATGTTGAGAAGTAAATGATAGAAGTGTTTGAGGCATCATCAGTATTATCATATTGCAAGAAACATTACTATTTATTAAAAGCTGATTTCAGTAAGGCTTGGGATTTCATATTTTCAAATTCTGACCAATTTATGGCTAATATTTGTTTTAATTATTGATTTTGAGCTATTTTTTGTTTCAAGGTAGAAGATAGGGGTTCTTTGGTAATGATATTGCAGCTGTATAGCGATGGAGAATGTGACTGGCATAGCCATAGTCTTTGTTTATTGCACCCTTTTCAAAATAACAGATTTGTGTCTTTGTACCCCCTTCCTTATCTAGAAAGGGTAACCAAAATCTGACCTATTAATAATAGCAACTATTGTGATAAATGAATGTATTCTGAAAATGAATGCTTATGAATGTATTTCTAAATATGACTGTGATTCTAAAGAAAGAAAGTTAGGTTACCCCCTCCACTTCAGGAGGGGTTCAAGCTCCCATGGGATTCAAGTGGAGATAACCTTATCTTTTCTGGTTACCTCCACGTTTTGATATATTGATTGACAGGTCAGGAGGTAACCTGACCTGTCAATCAATATATCGTTCTCGACTTTGCTCCAGACCAATAACACCTACCGTCTGTTTACCGAGTGAGCAGTGCTAGACTGCCATATCGGGAAACTAATTTTCTGCGTAAGTTATCCGACTTTTCTCGTTGTTCTCGTGTTGGCTTTCTTTACCTTCGCCAAAAAAAAAATAATAATAAAAAATATACAAATAAAAACAGATAAGTATATTAAATAAGTTATCAACAACCTTGGTGTCATTAACAAGGGTCAACCATCAAGGTTGCATGAAAAGACAAAAATATAAAGGATTAAAAAAATTAGTGAATTTAGATTGAATTTAATGAATTATGAGGTTAAAGCCAAAAGTGAACATATGTGGGGAGGATACAAATAGTAGGCATGTGATTTACAGTTGGCTCTTACAGCTGATTTACAAGTTGAGAGTCAACTGAAAATCACGTGCACTCTACTTGTATCCTTCCCCATATACATCTCCTTTTGGTTTTAACCTTATAATTGATTAAATTCATTCTAAATTTACTAATTTTTTAATCCTTTGTTTTACCTTTATTTCTTGGCTTTGCATCAGAAACAGAGACTATATTATCATCTTTTTGTGCAATCTTGGTGTTAATTCTTGGTAATGATCCCAAGGTTGTGTGTTATACAACAATATACTATCTGTCTTTATTTGTATACAATGATTTTTTTGCTCTTCTTCTTTGGTGTCTCTTCACCCTATTACTTATATTTCTTGTCTTTTTTATATATATATATATATATATATAGATATATACGTCAAATCCAATATTTGTCACATTTTTTTTCGGCAAAAATATACCCCGATATTCGTCACGAAAAGTCACCCATCACATGGTCGTCTTAGCCTCATGCAATCGCCCACGTAGTTGGCCAGGTCGTGCAATAGCCCAACAGTCTGCCTTGTGTGATCATTCAGTGTGTATCACCTGTTATTTTCTCTTTGAATTTTTTTTTTTTTAATTTTGCAATTTTTTGCAGTTATCTTTGTAAAAAGAAGTGACTATGGCCCCAAAAAAGTGTAGTGAAGAAAAACAAGCAAAAAGGAAAGCTATGAGAATCACAATTGAGTTGAAAAAAGAAATCATTGCTAAGTTTGAAAGTGGAACATGTGTTTCCAACTTAGCATTAGAGTTTAACATGCCGAGAATTACGGTAAGCAGCATAATTAAAAATAAAGAAGCAATTAAAGCAGTTGATGTGGCAAAAAGTGCAAAAATTCTTGCTGCTAAAAGATTACAAATGTATGAAGACATGGAAAATATTTTATTAGTATGGGTTACTGAAAAGCAAATGGCTGGTGACAGTATTTCAGAATCTATCATCGGTGAAAAAGCAAAGCAGTTATATGATGACCTACAACAAAAGAACCCAGGAACCAGTGGTGATTTCATGGAAAGTAGGGGCTGGTTCAAAAAATTTAAAAGGCGAACGGACATTCGTAGTGTAGTTAGGCATGGAGAGGCTTCAAGCACGAATGCAGAAGATGCTAAAAAGTTTGTTGAAGATTTCAAAAACTATGTAGACACTGAGGGATTTATCCCTCAACAAGTTTTTAATTCTGATGAAATGGGCCTATTCTGGAAAAAAATGCCTAGAAGAACCTACATTACAAAAGAGGAAACAAAAACCAAAAACAAAAGAGGAAACTGTAAAAAACAAAAGAGGAAACTGTCTTTCATTGGTTTGCCTGGATACAAACCAGTGAAAGACAGATTAACACTCTTGCTGTGTGGTAACGCTAGTGAGGACTGCAAAATTAAACCATTGCTCGTTTATCATTCAGAAAATCCAAGAGTTTTTCAGAAGAATAATATCATAAAAAGTACACTAAATGTGATGTGGAGGGCTAACAGTAAGGCTTGGGTAACAAGATGGTTTTTCCTAGAGTGGATTCATGAAGTGTTTGCCCCAAGTGTGAAAGCTTATCTAGAAAGTTATAATCTACCTGTAAAGGCCCTCTTAGTTTTGGACAGTGCTCCTGCTCATCCCCCTGGCTTGGAAGACGATTTGGCAGGGGAATACAGCTTTATTCACATTAAATATTTACTACCAAACACAACTCCTCTAATCCAACCCATGGATCAGCAGGTCATATGCCTGTTTTAAAAAAACTTTATACAAAAGCCCTGTTTCAAAGGTGTTTTTAATGTGATGTCAGAGACAGAACTTACATTGAAAGAATTTTGGAAAAATCACTTCAATATCCTCCATTATTTGAGGATAATTGATAAGACATGGGGGGGGGGGAATTGTCTTCCAGGACAATGAACTCGGCCTGTAGGAAATTTTGACCAGAGTGTGTGTCAGAAAGATACTTTGAAGGTTTTGGGTCAGAGCCTGTTGTTGATGAAACTGTGTCTCTGGGTAGGTCCATGGGATTGGAGGATGTAGAGGAATTTGGTGGAAGACCATAGAAGGGAGCTCACCACAGAAGAACTGTTGGACCTTCATAAAGAACATGAAGCTGAAGCAGTGGAGGAAATTTCATCAGAGGAGGAAGGGTCCCAACTGCTGACATTAGGGAAATTCTGTCCAGTTGTGCTAAAACGCAGAGTATGATCGAGAAGTGGCACATGAACATTACTGTAGTTAATCAAAATATAAATTCATTCAATGATAATGTGATTGGCTACTTTTGGAAAATTTAAAAAAAAACAGACAGAAGCAGACAACACTGGACAAGTTTTTTGCTAAATTGAGTGCTAGTGAATCGTCAGGAAAGGGACAAAAAAGACATCGATCACCA
This sequence comes from Mastigoproctus giganteus, assembly GCF_048544385.1. NCBI lineage: Eukaryota > Metazoa > Arthropoda > Arachnida > Uropygi > Thelyphonidae > Mastigoproctus > Mastigoproctus giganteus. Next base: position 81,899,979 of record NC_143582.1, read on the forward strand.
GTATTGGAGTTACAGTACCTATTGTTTTAATGGAAGATGACTTCCTTTTAAACAATACATAATTTCTTTCCTCCTCTTCAGCTTCTGCCATCATCGCTCCTTAGTAAAGGTAAAGTTCTGGTTAAATTTTTATTTATTTATGTATCAGATTCGGGGCTGGGAACGGATTATTCCAATTTTAGTTAATTTGTATGGAAAAAATTGATTCTATATTTGTCCGATTCAGTATTCGTCCGTCCCTCAGGAATGGATTAATGATGAATATAGAGGTTCCACTGTGTATATATATATGTGTATATATATATATATATATATATATGTGTGTGTGTGTATGGATGTGTATGTATGTATTATATTATATGTATTCCAGAAAAGGTTAATTGGATGAATGAATCTGCTCCCATGTGGCCAGTCAGTGTAAAACTTTTCATTTTTTTAAAATGATGTTTTATTTTTACAGTACATGTAATATTGTTAATGAAGAAAAAAGTCTTAATAATATCATTAACAATTTCTTTCTTATGTTATGAAAGGCTTCAGTGCTTCAAATTGCAGTGCCTGGAGAGTATGCACCTGCATGGTAGTAGTAGTAATAATGGTAAATGATGCAAGTAAGCAAGCTTATAAAGCATCAGCCAAAAAAAAGCACATTTCAACCAATTCACATCCTCCAGGAATCTGCCCAGCTCCTCCCTAACTGAAGTAATCTGACTGGTGATCTAACTGAGGTATTTTAAGTCTTTGAACGAATTTGAACAAGCACAATGCTTTCTTCTTCCTCTTGCTCAGACTAACATGTGAGGGATATAAACTCATTATTATTATTATCGGCCATATGGTGCAAGGAAGCTGAGGCTTATGCTGCACCAGCCAAAGAAAATTCCCGAGTTAGCTTGAGAGAGAGAGAGAGAGAGAAGTAGAAAGGAATCATCAAGGAAGAGAAGAATGATGATATCCAGCTCAGGACACTGGGTGTGCCAAGTCCATACTCACCAGATGTGAGTCCCTGGGGTGAAACTGAAATTGAGGAAGGACAACTGTAAAACAGATGTGCAGAAGTTTGCTTTTAGCTAGCAAGTGGTTGATTGCTGGAACAAATAAGTTCAAGGAAGAACTAGAAAAACTATTGAAGGGAATGGATAGGTGAAATGGGAAGGGCTTTTTTTTGACTGGTGCTGAATAAGTTTGCTTTCCTGCATAGATATCATTGCCCACTGACAGGTTAAAAATTACTCATTATAAATTAATTTCACAATATATATATATATACAGGGTGATTCACTACCAGTGCAAAAAACTTGCAGGAGGTGTAGGGGGCACGAAGACGAATCAGAATCACATAGCATTGCAGGGTCCGAAATGCCTTCGTCATGCGGTAGAGGACATTGAACGGGAGGTCGCATGAACAGCGATCCCGCTGGAAGTCAGCATTTCCGAACCATTTCTGTTGAAGAAACCAAGTAGCAAAAGTCCTCCGGAGTGGATAATCCGCAGGCTCCAATGATTGGACGTGTTGCAGATGGTATGAACTCATTTGGTTTGTTGACAGTATCCTCCATACAGTGGATTGGGAAATACCCAATCGTTGGCCTATCGCTCGAGTACTCGTACTTGGATTGCCTTCTGCAAGACATAGGGCATCCTCGTCGTTCGCTCTCAATTCATGGTACCTCTCGTGAAACAACCAGTCTCGTGTAACTTTCTGTGCACACGTGCAAAAATCGTATGATGAGGAGCACGCCTGTGTGGGAAACGTTCCTGGTACAAGCGCAGAGCGGCATGCCCATTACAGTCCACAGCTCCATACGCGAGGTGCATGTCGGCCAGTTCAACGTTTGAATACTCGTCCATCCTACTGCCTTGGGAACCGGTTCGCAAATGCTGACTTCCAGCGGGATCGCTGTTCACGCAACCTCCCGTTCAACGTTCTCTACCGCACGACGAAGGCATTTCGGACCCTTCAATGCTATATGATTCCAATTCGTCTTTGTGCCCCCTACACCTCCTGCAAGTTTGTTGCACTGGTAGTGAATCACCCTTTATATATATATATATTTAAAAATGCATTCATAAATATTTATTTTAAAATTTTTATGCTATTTATAAATCTATTTTTAAAATGAGTTGATTATGAAGAGTTATAGCTTAAGCCTTAAGGGCTTCTAGTTATAAAGTTTTTAATAATTATTTAGTAACTTCTTTGAAGATAACTCACTCTTTTATCCAGAGCAGAATAAAGAGGTGTTATCTTTAGAAAAATCCCTAAATAATTATTAATGAGTTTGCTTTAATTATCCGTTATTTAAAAAAAAAGTTTAATGAAAGAAGGATATGTACAAATAAAATTAAAACAAATTTCTGAAAAAAAAATCTATTTCTTTGGTAACAGTTTAGAGCTGGTAGTGTCTATATCCTTAATAATATACAGGGTGTCTCAAAAATATTGGTACAAATGTTTAGGGGAGGTAGGTAACATCTAAAGGAATGTGAATCGCATAGGAACCCATAAACGGAAACGTCACCATAAGTCGGTACACGGCACTGTTCATCAGTTCGCGAGAGGAAAAATTTCTGGTTTACTCATTCAAGCAGTAGTCGCCGCATGAAGAGTATGCATCGATATATGAACTGTGAGCTGGCAGACATGCACCTAGTGTATGGATTAGCAGAGGGCAATAGACGAGCCGCTCAATGAAAGAACGCTTCCCAGACAGACATGTACCGGACCACCATTTGTTTGTACGTGTGCATCAAAATTTGTGCGATTATGGGTCATTTAGAGGTAACAGGAGTAGTGCAGGCAGACAACATTCGATGCGAAATCCCGCCATGGAAGAAAGTGTGTTGAATGCCGTCCAGAATAATCCTACTACCAGCACATGTGTATTGATCCTACTACCAGCACATGAGCAACGGCACACGTGCCGTTGCCTCTGCCTTAGGAGTGTCTCGCTACAGTGTACAGCATGTCTGGCACAACGATTCCTTCACTCCTTTCATCTCCAAAGGGTTCAGTTACTGCTCCCTCAAGATCATCCTGCACATGTGGCTTTTGCGCAGTGGTTTCTCAAAGAAAATGTTCAAGACTTGAATTTTCCAGCCTATGTTTTGTTCACGGATGAGGCTTATTTCACTCGGGAAGGCTTATTCAATCAGCACAATGCTCATGTGTGGGCTCATGACAACCCACACGGTGTGCGCCCCCATGCGGCACAACATTGCTTCGCAATAAATGTGTGGGCAGGTATGGTCGGTGACTGCTTAGTCGGCCCATACCTGTTACTATCCCGGAAGAACTCTGCTAAATATTGGATCTTTCTTGAACAAGTTCTACCAGGGTTACTTGACGATGTTCCAGCAAATGTGAGACGCAGCATTTGGTTTCAACATGATGGGGCGCCTGCCCATTATGGAAAGTGTGTTCATGACCATTTGAACAGGCATTTTGGGCATCGATGGATTGGCCGTGGTGGACCCGTTGCCTGGCCCCCACGCTCTCCTGATTTATCGAGCCTTGATTTCTTTCTGTGGGGGGCCCCTCAAATCTATCGTGTATGAATCACCTGTGGAAACGGAAATGGATCTCGTGGCGAGACTCGTCTGCACTGCTGCTACTGTCAAAGAAACTCCAGGTGTGTTCGACCATGTCCGCCAATCCATGCTGCGTCGGTGTCACGTGTGCATCGCATCTCATGGTGGAACCTTCGCGCATCTGTTGTAATATCATGAAATTCATCCATCTCGTACTCCATTGTTAATATTATGTCAGATAAATATTTGCCACTAATTACTGTCTTGTGTCATTTCTGCTTCTTGTGCCTCTGCTACTACTTTCCCATGACGTTTCCGGTTATGGGTTCCTATGCGATTCACATTCCTTTAGATGTTACCTACCTCCCCTAAACGTTTGTACCAATATTTTTGAGACACCCTGTATAATAAAGTGAGGAAGAGACTTGGTTTTTGTTACAGTTATTTACTAATATAAGATGTTCTACTTAAAACTAGTTCCAAACAAACATTATGGTTTTGAATATGCTCTAAAAATTATTACTTAGTTGCTGTCTAAACTGCAGTTATTATCCAAAAAATATTTAGGGAATGGATCAACAGCTTATACAAAGCCTTTATGGAGCTTTTAGTTAGAGTTCAAATAGGAAGCTCTATTTTCGAAAATGTTAAAGTGCTGTTTTGTTAAATAATTAGATTATTTCTTAATCAGAAAGTATTCATAGGAATTATTAATATTAAAACAGACTTGTTCATTTTGTATAATATGTAATTTAACTATTGCATGCATATTCAATACTGTGCCTCATAAAAAGGCATTGAGCAACTAGATGTGTGGTGAATAAAGGTTCAGTATGCAAGAAATCAGTTTGTCCTTTAGACAAGAGGTTGTCTGTATTTTTTCAGTTTTGTATCAATAAATCAAGAAAGTGCAGAGGTTTATGAACTGCTGTAGCATAGACATGTAAAGCACAAGAGGATTAGGGTTTAAGTTTTAAAATAAATGTTAATAAAAATAAAAAGTTAATTGAAGGTAACTTTTTATTTATGTTGCTTACATATACAATAACTGAAACTTTAATGCAGTGGAGAAGCATGTTTCATTGACATAACTTTGTTGCATTGGTGTAACTTGGTAAATTTTAAGAATAATTCAGGCTAATTTTAAATTTGGTTTCTGTATTTGTTTTTAATGACAAGCATGGCTGAAAATTCAGTTTCACACTAATATGGAGGTTGAGATTCATAGTGGTGTAAGTCAGTCTATTCTGATTTTTGAGAACAAGGTGTTTTGTGTTTGCATTCATAAAAAACTCAAAAAATTTAATTTAATGAATTATGATACACCTGGAGGTTAAAAAACTTTAAAAAATTTACATGAGCTTGACAATTTTTGTTAATATTCAATTTTTTGGTCAGTGGTGTTTATATAATTGACTTACACCATTATGTTTCTAAGTGGTTTACCTATTTCAAAATGTTAAATTACTGTAAGACGATGACTGTGTTATCAAAACTATGATTTCATACAGAAGAGATTATATTTTTTCCCTGTAAAAAGTACACTATAACAAAAATTTTAAAAAAAACCTGAGCAATTGGCATATTGGGAATTTTTTGTCAAAATAGTTAAGATTGTCTTAGTTGTTGCAGAATGATCATAAAAAAGCTAAGATAAACATAATAAATTTAATTATAATGTCAAAGATGGTTGCAAAATTATAGTTGCTTTTTGTTGATGTTCTCATTTTTTTTGAAAAAGCAATTAAAAAATCATCATCACTAATTTGATAATCATAAAAAACTGTCACCACAAACAAACTACTGTTTATACTTCTTCTTCTTCCTCGTAGTTAAATAAGGGTAAATAATAAATAACCTAGATTATCAACTTTTTTTTGAGCTTCTAATACCTTTTAAAGGAGGGATGTATTTGAGAAGGTATAGTATGTCTCTTTTCTTTAGACAGTTCAGCACTCTAGGACCATCATACAACTTTTCTTGTTCAGTACTTTTCAAGCTCTTAGGTCGACCCTCCTTATTGGGTTTGACATTCAGTTCCCTGAAAGGGATGTCTTCATCCAATGTACACTTGTAGAAAATCATGAATGGCTTTTCCTTTTTTATAATGGAGCCACTGTATCTTTTTCACATTTTTTTTACATAACCAGTTTACATTTTCACCTTCGACATTCTTCTTCCATTTTGTTAATGCCTTTTTCAAGAGCTTCTGTTTTCAAAAAGTCATCTTGTTGCATCTTTACAACCTTAAACCTATTGTGTCTTCTGGCAGACTTCATAGTATCATACCATCCATCCGGAACATAGATAATCTTGTTTTTTACAACTTGCTCAATCAGCCCAAAGTCTGAGTCATTTGGAAGGTAAGAGTGGCCAGAAACCACAAATTGCAGTCTATGACTTCAAGTAGTGTCTTGAATCAGTTTCATTAACGATAAGAATACCCTGATGTTCTGATTTTGGCCAGTGAATATGTCGCTGTATATCATCACATGCTTTTTTTTTTTTTTTGTTCAACTTAATATTCTTAGTCAGGCAAGAAGAAATCTCTTGTGAACTTCTGGATGCAATGGTCTCATCCCAAACATACATGTAGCCGAGGTAGGTTATTTGTGACATCATGCAAACCTAAATTATAGCAGTACATATTGTGCCTATAATAGGCCTTAGAAACAGTTAATTTTGGGAATGGCAGGGCTTTTTGTAAATCTATTGTGATTGTATAGATGTCAGAATTTCCTCGGGCCTTTTCGCCTTCAGCCCTTTAGTTGATTTCTTGCTTTCTCTGCTTTTGCCAAATGCAAAATATGTTTCCCCTTCAAATCACTTGTCCTTTCTTTGTCCTTTTCTACATCAGTCAACTGTTTATACTTGCCACCACAGGCCTTGCAAGTGTCCTTTTGAGGAACATGCAAATGTAAATTAAATTCTGTGTTGAAGACATGTCTATAGTAATACTCTTTAAGAGCTTCATTCTCTCTCTGCTCACACCATTCACAATAAAGTACTAATTCAAATCAAAAGGGACTATGAAGCCCAATAAGTTCTATTATTATAATAATCTTAAATTATAGGTGAAAACCTCATACCTTTTTAGTAAGACTGTTAATCTCTCAACACTCAATCGCAAATGATTATAATATGAACTTACCCCCTGTGCATAGTCATAAATAACTTGATTTTAACTTGATTTATTTATGACTATGCACGTTCATATTATAATCATTCGCAATTGAGTGTTGAGAGATTAACAGTCCTACTAAAAAGGTATGAGGTTTTCACCTATAATTTAAGATTACAATAAAGTACATACATTTTTCTTACGTTCAAGTCAGGGCTAAAGAATTTCTAGTTCAGATTATCTTTTCGAGTGTAATGACTGAAATGCTGGGAAAATATTAATGTGATCCTTAAGTAACTGTTTTTGTTTGTTAGTTATCTTTTGTGCTGCTACATGTTTACCCCTTAAATCATTTCCTGCAGACTTCTCCTTCCTTACTTTTTCTAACGCTCTTGTCACCCTTCCATCAGATACAACAAAAGTGGCTAGAAAGATTTTCTTTCTGAATGTAAGACAGATTTGTACATTGCTTTCCTCCCTAACTGCCATTCTAAGGCCTCCTTTGCTTTATAGGTTCATGATGTGTAAGACTGCATAAATATGCATTCTGTTGAGAAAAACCAGCCATGGTTATAAAATTATCACATTGCTTTCTCCTTTCCTCTTCTGTTAAGGATCCTGCACATCTGTTTTTTTACAACCAAAATCTAAGTTTTCAAACTGCTTACACTCAACTTGTGTTCTTTTTGAGTTCACATATGCCTGACCTGAATTGCGAAGTCTTCTGGCTACAGCTCTTTTTGATTCTTCCTTTTACGTTTTCTAGGTCTGAAGGAAATTTCCTGGCATGCTCCTTCTACTTGGTTGGCCTCTTGATGTGCTCCATTTCTCAAGATTTCAACTTAAAAGACAACTTAAAATCCTCCATTTATTGAGATTTCAACTTAAAAGACATCTTGCTACGTGAAAACATGAAATACGAAATATGAAATATGAAAAGACATCTAGGTCTGAAGGAAGTTTCCTGGCATGCTTCTACTTGGTTGGCCCCTTGATTTCTCAAGATTTCAACTTAAAATCCTCCATTTATTGAGATTTCAATTTAAAAGACATTTTGCTACATGAAAACATGAAATACAAAATATGAAATATGAAAAGACATCTCGCAACAACAATACAAACTTGAAACATAACCTCCATCATACAAGCTATTTAGGAACAGAATTGTGTAAGTCAGACTTATTTCACTATGATTCTAAACCTTTGGTTCATATTGTTAACCTATTCAAAATATAAGTTCTGATATCTCTTGGTTAGAACTGCAACTTTGACTTACTTTGCTATGAGACTAAATAATGGACACCTAGAGAAGGTGGGAAATATGAACTTGAAGCTCATATTTATAAAATTACTGATTTACACCACTATGATTCTCAACACCCCATATGATATACTAAAAGGCAATAAAATTTTACAAACTTTTTCTGAAATAAATCAATATTCAATAGTTCTTTTTAATTAAAAAGCACATATGCTTTCTTGAACTTGCTCTGAAGTTTCTCATTGCATGAAAGTTCTATCAAGTTATATCCCTTTGATTTTTGTATATCAACATGTTAGAGTATTATTAAGTCAATTATTAATTATAATTGTCTACCTACATCTGAACTTGTACTATTTGAATCATATTAGAAAAAAAAATAATAAATTTAAAATTATTTAAAATTCAAATTTTTATTCTGTTTCATTTTTATGATTTTAAAAGATTATATATCATAAGTGGTGCATACCACTCTTTGGTAACACCTTCTTTAGACAATATTACTGCAGTTTAGTTGTGTATACATCATAATATTATGAAAAATATCTGGAGATTTCTGCATAGATATTTTCGTCCTTTCTAGAGACCATATTAACAATTTGGATATTACAAATTACAGTGGCATATCAGTTATTACTATTTGATTTGGTAACTTTACCAAATCAAATAGTAATAACTGATATGCCACTGTAATTTGTATAATTTACTATAATTTACTATAATTTAGTGCAAATGGAATTTTATAATGATTTCTTTCCATCCTGGGTTGGATGGTCTGGTGGTTAGTGTCACAAGCCTGTGGGTTTGAGCCCATATGCTGCCACAAAAATGTTCAGCCTATTGCGACTTTGGTGCTATTAATTGAATTATTAATAGCAGCTGAGAATTCATTCAGCACCATTAATAATTCAATATGTATTCAGTTGCAATGAACTGTAAACTCTTTTGGCCTTGGCCACCTAGAGAATAAACAGAAATTTATATTACTTTTATGATAAATGAATTCTGATTTTATCTAAATGGGTATGAGGATCTATGTGGATTATATGCACTGATGAAAAGATTGAGTGTAGCTTGCAGTTTTGGAACGTGACATCATTGAGCCGGCTTTTCCTAGCTATCATAAATCATTAAAATTATATGAATTAACATTTTAATCATTTTATTCAACAGTTTGAAATATGAAATAAATCTAGTTTTGAACTATTAACATTAGCTGTAAGGTAACAGACATGGTTATCAATATATTATCAAAGAGCTTCAATAGCTGATGAGAAAAAATATTAGCTAGGTGGTGAAATTTAGCATTTATTACATAGTAATTCTCTTACCATAAAATAAATTGTACGGTAAGAGAATAAGCAAACCATATCCACAATCAGCATTGAAATAAGATGTGAATTTGTTTGTCTGCATAATAACATTTAAAGAAAGAGAGAAAGATACTGAAAATACAATATAATTTTATAAAATATGTATCCAAAGGATATTCAGGAATTACAGTTGTACATATTATTCTACAATGAGATCTTGGAAATCACTTATAATATACACAAAACTTGCTAAAACTACCTTATCTCCTCTGCAGTTAATATTTTTAACACTTGAGGGTCAGGCTGTGGTTTAGTGAATTGCAAGTGTGGTCATGATGAATTTGTAAACTCTTCTGGCCTCGGCTGTCTGGAGAATAAACAGTTATTTATTGATTTTGAAGGTGTGCAAAACAAAATGTAATAATTATAATTAAACATATTTTATTGCATTGGATGGAATTTAGAATAAGTAACATACACATACACCTATATTAGGAATTTACACAACTATACATATATAAGTTACACACCTATATTAGGGATTCAAGAAAAGGGTGAACAGAAAGTGGACATGGAAGAGCCCAGATGGATTAACAACTAAGGAAATCGACTTCATCCTCACTAACAGAAGATATATCATGAATGATGTTACCGTCCTGAACAAGGTAAATGTTGGAAGTGATCACAGAATGGTAAGATGCACATTTGATATAGATGTAAGAAAAGAAAGGAAAAAACTGACTCGAGTAAATAATATGAAGGTCTTTGAGATAATAGAAGAGGAAAAAAAGCAGTATGTACTGGAACTTAAGAACAGGTTTGAGCTTCTGCAGACGACTCAGTACCAAGATATCGATGAGGAATATTACAACTTTCTGAAAGTGATAAAGCCCAAGAAACCTATAGGTAAAAAAGAAATCCAAAGAAGAAAAAATTAGTCAAGAAACACTGATCATGATGAACTGAAGACGACACGACGGTCATGATGAACTGAAGACGACAAAAGAACAAGAGCAAGATAAACACTAACAAGGAGAAAATTGAGTATAATGAGTTATGCAAAGCCATTAGAAAGAGACTCAGAGAGTACATTGAAGATTTAACACAAGAAAAGTAGAACAAGCATTAAGGGAAAACAATGGTCTTATATCAGCATCCATTAGCAGTAATATAGAAAGACAAATTATTCTGAAACTGAAGAATAGTGATGGTGTACTTATAAATAGCAGAGAAGGCATAATTCAAATAGCAGAAGACTACCATAGAGAATTATACAAGGAGCAAGGGAATGATGCCAGCAGTGGGGAAGATGGATTGCAAATTAGTAACACATACAACATACCCGATATCCTTCGTGATGAGGTAGAACATGCGTTGAAGAAATGAAAAGGTGTGATGCCTAAGGAGTGGAATAATGCAACCATAGTTTTGCTGCATAAGAAAGGAGATAAATCAGACATTGGAAATTATAGACCAATTAGCTTGTTATTCCACATCTACAAGTTGTTCACAAGGGTTATTACTAACAGATTACAAAGAATACTTGATGAGAATCAACCAAAAGAGCAAGCTGGCTTTAGGACAGGATTCTCAACTATGGATCACCTTCACGTAATGTCACAGCTTGTTATTGGATAACAACTATTTTCTTCATTAAGATTTAACGCAATTTCAGTTTCTTTAAATTTGCTTGCCATCTCTTAACTGCTGTAATTTCGAAGATGTTCTCTCCAGAAACCTCTGAAAGGTACAGTTCATACCAACCAGAGATTTATGTTCTCTGAAGGACTGTACTACAAACACACTATTTTTATGTAAACTAGTCACCATCAGCCATTATCAATCCACTACAGAATGAAGGCCTCTCCACAACTTTCCAGTTCCTTCTGTTTTGTGCAATGGTCATCCATTTACTACCCACAAACTCATGAATTTCATCTGTCCATCTCCGTCGTTGTCTTCCAGGTTTTCTTCTAGCTCCTCTTGGGTACCATTCTGTTATCCTCTTAGTCTATCTGTCATCATGTCTTTGAGCTATATGTCCTGACCATTTTAGTTTGGTTTTGATAAGAATGTCCTTTACTTGAGTTTGCTGCCTAATCCATGTGTTTCTCTTCTTATCTAACCGACTTATTCCCAATATAATTTGTTCCATTCTTCACTGTGTCGGTCTCAGCTTCTATTCCATTCTTTTGGTGAGTGCCAAAATTTCACTTCCATAAGTCATGGTGGGTAGTATACATTGGTTCATTATTTTACGTTTCAGACAGATTGGGATATTGCTCCTCAGTATGTGACTATATTTCCTGAATGATGTCTATCCGAAATTTATTCTTCTCTTAACTTCCATCCATTTATCATTATTACAGCTGATGACTTGTCCCAGATAAGTATATGACTCCACCTTTTCAATTACTGCTCCTTCAATCATTATATCCCTTTCTATGGCATACTTGCATACATCGTTACTTTTGTTAATGATGTAATGGCATACATCATTACTTTTGTTTTAGCTATATTCATCTTTAGTCCAAAGCCAGCTTTTGCTGGCTTTGGACTAAAGCCCTGGCAGTTGACAAGGTAAGAATTGCCATCAGAAATAGTCCCCAAGGATTTATTGGCAATTCTGCAGTATAAAAAATAACAAAAGAGCAATTCAGGGGAGCCAACTTTTACCGTTTTCCCTATAAATTAAAACCATTCAAACATTAAGTGACAAAGAAAGACAAATGGGATTTTGTGAAACAATATCTGAAATGTGTTAATGGTACTTTGTTTTTGGATGTTATGATTATAAATGTGGAGCACATCATCCAATGTTTAAATTCTGCAGAGGACAGAGACTATAAGAACACTATGATATGATGCTGCATTTGCCCACATATAAACATTTGGTGGGAAATTTTTCTTATCAAAGATTACTGCACTTCATTGAGAGTATTACTTATCTGAGGTGGGGGGAAAGCTGTTACGGTGAGCTCAAGTATATATTTAAACAAGTTACAAACATTTGTTTGGCCAGAAATTGTATGATAAAACTTCCAAAAAGGAATATAATTTCAACAGGATTATGCTAGAGCACATACACTAACATATGCATGGAATAGTTACGCAGCTTTCCTGGTTGTGTCAATAATTGGTGTGGAGATCTTCCCTGGCCACTCAAATTAATTCCTGTTTTTTTTGCTGTGTGTGTGTGTGTGTGTGTGTGTGTGTGTGTGTGTGTGTGTGTGTGTGTGTGTGTGTGTGTGTGTGTGTGTGTGTGTGTGACCTTTTCTTGTGGGATTTTCTTGAGTTGAAAAGCACTTTTAAAAAAAGGCCCTGCTCACATACTGATCCCAAACATAACCTGAAACATTCAACAAATTTTGTCATACCATGGAAAGTTTAGTTGGTGTGGACACCTTAGAAAAGGCTTTGTAAAACTGTTCTCCATTTTTGAAAGCTTTCAGGAAAAAGTGGTGGTAATTCATTTGACATGACCATCTTAAGAAAAAGATAGTCTGAAATTTGTGCTCCTAGATGACTTCTCTTTTATTTGTATACCTCCAATTGTTGCAAATATATCAAGTAAAAATGTAATACTTTCTGTGCCCCTATTTCCACTGTTTATTTTTCAAATGATCAAATTAAACAGTAATTAAAACTTCGGTTATCAAATACTCTAGGACCAAATTTAATTCTGTATTTAATCATTAAATTTTCTTGTGTCTACTCCAGATTTTGTCCATTTGGAGTAGTCTTTTCTGTTTACTCCATTGACCAACAGTTTTTTATTTATACCTGATTGCCTTAGAATATATATCCTGTCTAAAATTTTAATAATTCTTCAAACACAGTGCTGTCACTTGGTAGTATAGTTTTCATGAAATTAATAAATTTTGTGTCTATAGTGGGCTATTGCTGGAGTTGACTGAGCAAAAATGTCCATGATCAAAGTAAACATGAGCAATGTGTTACTTGCTGTCAGCATACAGTCATCTCTTTGCAGAATCCTCTGAAAAATCTCCCTTCACTTGTCATTTTGGTATGAATTTCCTGTCAGTAATTAAATTTCATTAGATTGGTGCATAAATATGACAGTATAATTCCTTTGAAGGAATGATATTCTAGTGTAATGTGTGCATAAACTGATGTCTAATATAACATCATTATTTTTTTATAAATTTTAGTAAATTCCAATAAAGGAAAAAAAAATTACCATATTACCATGTTTAGTAATGTTATTACCAATTAAATTTATATAACAAAAATTAAATTTTTAGGGTCCACCAGGTGACTCTGGTCCTCCAGGTGCCCCAGGACCTGTAGTAAGTTATTTCATTTTTTGATAACCTCATTATTTAAATAAATTTTGTAGAGTTCTTTATGAAACAAAATATAAAAAGCCTATGAAATATTTTTTTTTTACTGTTCCTCTTTTTAACTAAGCTGTGTAATATTTGAGTGGGATCCCAGAGGTAAAAACAAATGTCTCATTTCCCTGAAAATTTGTATACCTTGAAATATGTTGCAATTGCAACTGCAATTGCAAGATATTTCAAGTTAATATTCTTGAAATTTTTAATATTTTTGAAATACAAATTGAAATTTAATATTTAAATTTCAATTCGTATTTTTTTGGCTTTTTGTTACTCTTTAAATGGAATCAATCTCAAAATCCACATGGGCATTCTTTTTAATTTCTACTACAGTCGATTCCGGTTAATTGGGACACATCGGGACTAGTGCATTTTGGCCCGATTAAGCGGCTGCCCCAATTATCCGAAGTTTCACGTATATAGTTAAAAATACAATGTACCCCCCCCCCCCCCTTTTACAATTGGTTCACTGTACAATCAGATCACGTTACGATGGAGTCACCATAGTAAAGTACCATTCACTACATGATGTGTAGTAAGCGGCGGTCATTGTGATCACGTTTGTGAATTGAATTTTAATTCTATTAAACAGTGATTCTAATTAGCAAAAATGGGAGGAATATTATCCACAGGCTATAAAAGTAAAGATATATTAAGCGCAAATTTGCCCCTTATTACCTTACCAATTAAAAAATTAAATGATACCCTAAAATCGGAAGAATATACTGATAATCGGAATAATTAATACGTACTGTAATATGTACATACTAACTAGTTGACATTTCTGCTCACTGACATTTGTGGGTGGGGGAGTTAAAATTTAAAACAGTAACAAGATAAACAATCAATAACAAAGGACACGGCACACACAAATTGCAAGTAACACGATAAGCGCAAGTCAGAATGGAGTAACGAGTTACAAAGCTTTAAAAAGGAAAGAAGCGAAGATCTGAAAATTAATTTTTTTATATGATTGAAGATTCCATGGAAGTGTAAACACATTTCACCATAATAACCCACAGAATTCCAGCTGTCGGTATTATCGCAAATTCAGTAAGATCGAGTTTACTAACCGTTTATGATATATTTCACTAATAGAAAAGCCCAATAAACAGGTGACCGCTAATTGTTTTTATTGTTTTATGGTTGTGACCTCCAGAAATCGGACCGAACAACATGGTTCGGTCCGATTTCTGGAGGTCACAACCAGATGTGAGACAATCGTAGGGTGATCACCAGTGCTGCGGTCTCCTGCCCCGATTAAACGGCATGTTGTCCCGATTAAGCGAAGTAAACCCTGGCTATTTTCTCGATTGGGTTCTGTTTTTTTAAGATTAGCCCCAAATAAACGGCTGCCCTGATTAACCGGTGACCCAAATAACCGGAATCCTCTGTACTTGAGAAACTGGATGTCACCATTGAAAAACCAATCAGCAAAAGACAAATGATGGCCATCCTAACTGCAATGTAAGAAACACTACCCAAAGAAATTGTTTCCAAATAAACTG
This sequence comes from Mastigoproctus giganteus, assembly GCF_048544385.1. NCBI lineage: Eukaryota > Metazoa > Arthropoda > Arachnida > Uropygi > Thelyphonidae > Mastigoproctus > Mastigoproctus giganteus. Next base: position 81,915,074 of record NC_143582.1, read on the forward strand.
CTAAAAGTACGGATAATCTTAACCTCCTATTTGATGCCTGTAAAGTGAATTCAAGTTTACGCCTATTTAAATCGAAATTAAAAAACCTTTTCTGCTGCTGTTTTTTTCATAACAAAACTACATACATCATTAACTTAATGATGTATGTAGTTAATTTAAAAGTTAAAAACTTTTAACTCCACTGACTTATAATAAGCTTCTCAGAAAAAATAACTGGTCACATTATGATTAGTAATCATAATGTAAGATCGAGTTTTATGATTAGTAATCATAATGTGACCAGTTATTCTTTCTGAGAAGCTTATTATAAGTCAGTGGAGTTAAATTTTTTTTACTTTTTTAAATTAAAGTAGGATTAACACTAATTAAACTAATCAAATTTATTTGATTATTGAAATTTTATTGAAAAAAAAAAAAAGAGGTACATTTAACTCTTAGAAAGCCAAAACTCCCATATGATGCAACCATGTAACAATTGGTGACTTTTCTGGATTCTATCTTGAATACTTTCATCAGGCAGGAAAGAAACATTTTGAAAGCTTCTGTATTGAATGCTCTCATCAGGCAGGAAAGAAACATTTTGAAAGCTTCTGTATTGAATGCTCTCATCAGGCAGCCAGGAAAGAATAAAAGCTAGAACTACATGCACAGAACCACTTTTGTGGTTTTAGTTTTCCTGAGCAGCACTCCAAATGGAATCCATAAAACTACACAATAAGTAATTGTATCATTCAGTGTTTTTGGGTGTGTTATTAATAGTAAACTGTAGTTTTAAAAAAATTGTAATAAACTGTAATAGAAAATTATTAATAGTAGGTGTATTAATAGTAAACTGTATCTCCTTTTTCTACAATAAAATGAACTTTTAATAATTTTAATAAAAAAAAGGATCCATTTACATTACACTATGTTAGAATGGAATTTGGAATTTAATATAAACTAAACTGGTATTTATACAGCTAAATTTTGAAGTGCTGTTCACTTCCTCATCAATAACAGATAAATAACAACTGAACTAAAATAGTTACTTATAATGCTGGCTGCACTGTAACTAACAACCAAAATGGTAGAACTAGAATGTATGGTCTTGTGAAGGAGGAGTATAGATTGGCAAAGAGCTTTGGTGTGTGTGTGTGTGTGTGTGTGTGTGTGTGTGTGGGAGGAGAGGGATTTGGTTATAATTGGTTTGTCCAACTGTAAGCTTTTGTAAATAACGCTCTTGTTTATGGCATTTAAGAAATAAGTTAAAAGTTTACACCAATTTAATTAATTTTGAAGGGGCCAAACTAAAAAGCAGTGTTGGGTCCATACTTTTTAAAATTAAATTACTGAAGAATTACAATCAAGATTGCTCCTCCAAAAGAACAAGTTGCCCAGAGGTTCCCAAATTTTATAACTTGTGCCTCCTCCAAAACAAGTGCAAATAAACAGATTTCATATAAAGTTTAGCTGTAAGTATAAACATGTTTATAAATTAATATCTATTTTAATACAATTAATCTTCAAAAATTGAAATAAAACACTCTTCATACCTGTATTAGGGTTGTCCATATTTCATTAAAAAAGTGCATCATGAAAACCAAGTGTTAACACTGTGGGGGGGGCGAAAACCTCTGATATAGCCTATTTAAACAAATTAAGGATTGTAGTTTGGCCCTGAGTACTATCTAGTAATTCAAGCAGTATTGAAATGATAAATAGTACCATCGTATATATTATGGTCAGTTGTTGTTTTTAGTTTTATATACACCGACCGGGCTAGCCGGGTGGGTAAAGTGCCTGCCTGGCAACCCAAAGGTCGCGGGTTCGATTCCCACCTTGGGCTTGGATCAAAGTACTGCAAAAACCGTGGGAGGTGCATTATGGCCACAGAAGCCTATGCGCCAACAACTACCAAAAAAAAAGTTTTATATACAGGGTAAGACAAAAGGAGTAAGTCAGGTCACCGAACAGCTATACGCTGTTCGGTGACCTGCATATCCAGGAATCGTTCCAGCCACTTGGTATGCAGTCTTGCTGTGTAAGTTGTCATATCGGTCTCCAGCTTCGTTATTTCATAGTATGCTTGCATGATGTACGTATTCATTTTGATGCTCCACTTCATGAGTTGTTGTTTTCTTCCTTGGTGGAAAAATTGGGTGGTCACTAGTGCAGTTGCGCAGGAAGCACTTCTAGTTGGTGGGGCTTCTAGTTGGTGGGGCAAGATCACCCACAAGAGAAGGGTGATCTTGCCCTTCTCTTGTGGTAGCTATATGGGGGACAGCACCCCTTGCTCCACTGTCTTCCTTGGGAGACTGTCTCCAACTTTTTGAACCAAACCTTCTGCCTAAGGCCTTAACGCGAGTGACTTTATCCTGCGCCACACTCGATTCAGCATGATTAATTTTTCTCTGCGACATCATCCATCTATGGAGGTGGACCTGTTTAGCTTCGGCTTATGTCAAGTGGTAGTTCTCTATTGAGTGATGCCAGATGGCGCTACAATCTGCCTCAGTCGCCACTCCGACCTTGAGGTAGGTAGGTCCCTTGGAGCAGCTTTCATGATGTTTATCTTATTAATTTTTTTATTACTATTAATTTATTTATTATTATTATTATTCAATTTTATTACTATTATTATACCGGTCTCTCAGCGTGATGGAGCTGCGTTCGGTTCCGCCCAGGCGGTACTAGAACCCAGATCCATCAGGCTGGTAGTCCGGTGTTGTAACCACTGGGCCATCGTGCCCCTAATAATATTATTATTATTATTATTATTGCTCTCTTATATTATTTCTCCCTGATTGGGGGTTCCACCTCATGACGGGTATTGCTACCAAGTACAGGGTGCTTGCTGTTATGTCTGGAGTTACTGTTGGTCGAGGAACTCACTGACTATCCTACAGGTGGTCAGGGTTGCTACTTTCTGGAGTTCCTTGTAGGTGTTCGCTGGGAGACCTATTGCTGCTAGGCTGTTATGTAGGGTCTTTGGCACCACACCCGTGGTTGACAAGGTGATCATCGGGATGGTCGTTGCATAGGCACTGGGTGCCAAACGATAGTGACTGAGCAATTTCTCTTTGTGCTTTCACTGCGACTTTTTGATAGGTGAATTCTATGGTCTCTTTTACGTTCCTCTCATTGAGAAATCCTTTTATTTAGTAGCTCTTGTATGAAAAGTACTGGTAGAGAGCAAGAAAGGAAAGTAACCTTTCTTTATTTTTCATATCTAATAGACTAACTCCTACTAATTTCGCTTGGTCACTCCAGGCACTGCTCTTGTCTCCCCGTGGTGGGACCGGTAACCTTGGGAGGCGCCTCCGTAGCCAGGTGGGAAGGAGCATCAGTGCATAGCACATGCTTCTTGATTAGTCCGGGGTTCGAGCCCGTCACCACCAAATATGGAGGATGCGGAAAGGTCAGGGAATGACCACCGCATATCCCGGAGCAATATGGCCTTAGTTGCTAATGCTCCTAAAAACCAAAAAACAAAAAAAAAAAAAAAACAAACCGGTAACCTTGGGAGAAAAGTTCATCTGCCGGGGCTAAAAGGAGCCAAGATGGGACAAAATATGTTTCCTTCTTTAGAACCGACAAGCAGTCGGCGAGACACAGAACATGAGCATGGCTTTTCACAAGCAAAGAGGTTAAAAACCATTTCCTGCATTTTTAATAATGCATTCATTATCAGAAAAGCCTCTTAGTAAGCTATCCCCCTTTCTAATCTAAAAACACTTGGAAAGTATTGCAGGGTCTCCCAAGACGGTTAAAACACTGCAATCAGGGGACTTACTAGTATAAACTGTCAACCACAGGCATTCTGAAAAAACTCTTAAAAGTGACAAACTTTGCTAAAATTCCAGTAAAGGTAGCTCCCCATGCAACCCTAAATACATCTATGGGTGTTATATCTAGTCGGGACCTTTTGAATGTGACAGAAGAAGAAATTAAAGAAGAGCTTCAGGAACAAAACGTAATTGCTGTCAAAAGAATTATGACTAAAAGGGACAACATACTCACACCCACCAGAAATATCATTCTCACCTTTAACAGTCCAAATATACCCTCATCAGTAAAAGCAGGTTATCTAAATTGTCGCATTCGTTCTTATATTCCTAATCCATTGAGATGCCATAAATCCCAAAAGTATGGCCACTCTCGAACGACATGCAGAGGGAACCCAGCTTGTCCCAACTGTGGATCTTCCGATCACAGTAAAAATGACTGTTCGGTGAAAGAAATGACCTGTCCTAATTGCAAAGGTAACCATTCTGCTTACTCTAAAACATGTGAGAAGTGGAAAATGGAGAAAAAAATTGTAAAATATAAAGTCAAAAACAAAATTAGTTATCAGGAAGCAAGAAAATTAACTGCACCCAGTATACCTAACCGTACCTATGCCAGTATTGCAAAAAAATATCAAACAATAGCCATGCAAATGGATGTTACTGTTCCATCCAACGTATCACTCTCTGACTGGGCTCGAGCTGTCCTTTCTCAGCAGCAGTCCAATATACTGAAGCACTCAGACCAAGCAAGTAATACGCCTCTTACGATTCCAGCAAAATCTCCTCATCCACCAGTGATTGCTACTACTCCAAATAATCCTAGTTCAACTTCAAAACAGATTATTCAGGACACATCGGTGGATCCAGAGTACGCGTCCAAACAGGAAGATCCGATTCTGGAAATATTTGTAGAAGAAGAAGATATGGACACAGGTCGCCCCACCTTTCCAAAAAGAGATAAACCAAAGCCAGAATGCCACAAGACAGCCACGTCAGGTACAGCTTCTTCTAAACTCAAATAATGCCTTATATTTTACAGTGGAATTGTAGAGGCTTTCAAGGCAGCACGACGACATTCAGTACTTAATTAGACACTACTCTCCAGTGGGTTTCTGTCTGCAGGAAACCTATTTAACTGCTCAAATTTCTGTTTCTATAAAAAACTACTCAATCTATCGAAGAGATCGAAAAACATCCGACTGCTCTTGGTGGTGTAGCTATCCCTGCTAGCCAAATCATTCTCCAAACCCAAATTGAAGCCGTTGCTGTGCATCTGATTACTCAGATTGTGTTTGCACTAGTCTCAGTCTATCTCTCACCAAATTATACTCTACTCTCCTACTCTTATAAAGATATCAAAGAACTTTTATTACAGCTACCCTTCCCTATCTGCTTTCTAGGGGATTTCAATGGCCACCACCCTTTATGGGGATCCTCTAAATTAGATAGACAGGGCCGACTGATTGAAACTCTACTAGATAAACAAAACCTTACCATTCTTAATAGTGGTACACACACACCCACATACAGTTACCTACTGGACAGACTTCTGCAATTGACCTCTCAATTTGTTCTTTGATACTGTTTCCAGTCATTCAGTGGTACGCTATGGATGATCCAATGGGCAGTGACCACTTTCCAATTGTCTGTAACCTGCTCACTACACAACCACCATTAGACCAACCCTGCAGGAAATGGAAATTTTCTAAAGCCAAATGGGCCAAATTTCAATCAGCAATCACTCTAAACAAAGAAACTATTCAGCTACAGCCTATAGATAAAGTAACTGATTATATCACATCCCGTCTTTTAGTTGCAGCGAAATACTCAATTCCATTATCAAACCCCCTCAATCTGATTACACTTCAACTACTGGTGGAATGAAGAGTGCACGAAAGCAAAGAAGGAAAAAAAATAAAGCATTCAATTTATTCTGTCGATTTCCAACGACAGCTAATTTAATTAGCTACAAGAAGCTAAGGGAAAAAGCACGGTTCATTCACAGGCAAGCCAAGAAAGATTCTTGGACTCGGTTTGCATGTACTATCAACAGAAATACCGACTCCAGATTAATATGGAAGAAAATTGGACAGCTTTCTGGGAAGTTTCCAATCATCCCTTCCCCAATTCTTTCATACAGTGGGCAAGAACTCTCTGATCCTCTAGATATAGCAAATGCCTTGAGCAAAACCTCTGCCCAAGTCTCAGCTGCATCAAACTACACTCCGAAATTCCAAAAAATTAAGACCACCACCGAACAGAGACCCATCAACTTTAGAACCTCACTATCACTTCCGTATAATCAGCCTCTTGAATATTGTGAACTTTTACAAGCCATCAGAACAACACGAAACAGTGCAGCTGGGCCAGATGGCATATATTATGTCATGCTGCAGCATCTCAGTGAGAAAAACTTACAATTGCTGCTAGTCTTCTTTAACCAGATCTTCCTGGAAAATATTTATCCAACCTCTTGGTACCATGCTACAGTTTTGGCCTTTTTGAAACCTGGAAAAGATCCCTCCAGTCCTAATAGTTACAGGCCAATCTCTCTGTCAAGTTGCCTTGGTAAAATTCTTGAAAAAATGATCCACAGTCGACTAACCTGGATCATTGAAACTCAACATCTACTGAGTAATTGTCAACACGGCTTTTGTAAAAATAGGGCCTCTCTAGATCTGATGGTCAAGGCCGAATCTGAAATTCGCAACTGTAGCCAGGCGGGAAGGAGCAGCAGTGCGTAGCACACGCTTCTTGATTAGACCGGGGTTCGAGCCCGTCACCACCAAATATGGAGGATGCGAAAAGGTCAGGGAATGACCACCGCATATTCTCGGAGCAATATGGCCTTAGTTGCTAATGCTCCTAAAAACCAAATAAAAAACAACAAACAAACATTGATATCGAAAATGCATTTGATACTACCTGGCAGTATGGCATTCTCAGTGACCTACATAATCTTGGTCTATGAGGCAACCTGCCTATATTTATTAGGAACTTCCTCCAGAGCCGCTCTTTCCAGGTTCGATACCAAAACTCCTTTTCTTCTACATTCTCGCAGGAAGAAGGAATACCACAGGGGTCGGTATTGAGTGCAACCCTATTTGCCCTTAGAATTGATTCCATTTCAAAAGAACTTGCAAATACTAGAAGCCTATCTTTATGCTGCCAATCTCTCCATTTCTTGCCGTTCTCAGAGCATGAGATCTATTGAACGGCAGTTGCAAATGTCCCTCAATAAAATTCAAAAATGAGCCGAGTTCAATGGATATTGGCTTTCCCATCAGAAAACAGTTGCGATCCACTTTTGCAATCAATGTAAATTACATATAGACCCCGAACTTCGGATCTCAAATTCCACCATCCCGATTGCCAAAAATATTACATTCTTGGGATTGATACTGGACAGCAAGTTAAACTTCTTTGAGCACATTAAAGTAATACGTATTACCTGTCTGAAAAAGCTGAACATGCTAAGAGCTCTATCTGCGCAGTCTTGGGGAGCAGATCATACAGCTTTGCTGCTCTTATATAGAGCACTGATTAGATCTCGTTTGGATTATGGTGCCCCAGTTTATGATTCTGCCGAAAGAGTGTATTGCGCTGGCTCGATCCTATACAACACAATGCACTGAGGATTGCTCTTGGTGCTTATAGGACATCTCCAACCTATAGTCTATATATTGAAGCCCATGAGCCCCCCTCTGTACCCAGCAGAAAAATGTTACTACTTAAATATGCAGTCAGAATACAAAACTGTTCTCTGCACCCTATTCAATCATATCTTTTTAATCTACCATTTCACAATCTCTATAGAAATAAACCAAATAAAATATGACCAGCAGGCCTATGGCTCCTTGAAATATCACAAAATTGGAATGTTCCTCTCCACAGTAGGCAGCAGATAAAGAATTATTCTCACCCATCATGGACTCCCTTTCCTCAACCAGCCTGCGATAATTATTTTCTCCAATGGGGAAAGAATCGTCTACTGACTCTGAATGTGCAACAACTCCATGCCAGCCATATTCAAAACTATTTTGACTTCTTACTGATATATACTGATGGTACCAAATCTCATTCAACTGTTGAAGCAGCAGCAGTGTTTCCCTCTGCTATTATATCATCTTCTCTTCCACTTGAGTACAGCAGCTTTTCAGCGAAATTATATGCAATACAATTAGCTCTAGAAAATTCGACTCTTCACACATCTGCAAAATATTTGGTTTACACTGACTCTCTCAGCTCAAATAGAGCAATGCAGAATCTCTCTCATAAGGATCATCCTGTTTTAAATCAAATCAAGAATTTGCTGTTGAAAATTGAAGATTGTCAGCAACAAGTGAACTTTTGCTGGATTCCAGCACATTCAGGCATTAAAGGGAACAAGCTGGCTGATATTTCTGCTAAAAATCCATCAACCTTAAACTTAACCTCTGTCTTTATTCCAGTTTCTGATTATAATATAATTCAAACAGCATACCATGCACAGTGGACAGAGCTGTGGCATAAACAAACAAATAACAAACTCTTCCAGTTGAAAACAGGGCCCAAAATTTTGGCACTCATGCTTTCAGATAGTTCGGCAATAAGAAGTGGTACTCGCACGGATTAGAATTGGACATACACATCTAACTCACCTCCATCTACTCACAGGCGATGATCCTCCTCAGTTTTCACAATGCTCTGAGCATCTAATAGTCAAACATATTTTGATTGATTGTCCACATTATCAACAACATCGAACTTCAATATTTCATTCTCTGGCTAATCTCTGAGAATGGATATTATTAAATAATATCATTGGTAAAAATGCAAATATTAATGAACTTTTCTGTTATTCGAAACAAATAGGAATATATGAACGACTATGATTAGTTTCTGACATAAAATGAGATTGAACTGTCTTCACATTAATTATTTATTTATTTTTATTTTTTCAACATTATTATGAATAGGTGCAATTAGTAAATTAATAAGAGGAGTTTACCTCAATATAGTATGTGGAACACTTCCGTATGATACCCTCCAGAAATTAAAACGGAAAAAACGAAAAAATCGACAACTTACCGGTACATTAAAGTAAAATATAAATAATTAAATAATTAAAGTAAAATATAAATAATTAAATAATTAAAGTAAAATATAAATAATTAAATAATCAATTTAACACAATTCAAAAAAATTAAAATTCAAATTAACGCAATTAAAACCATCTAACGAAAATATTCAAAACGATTTTCCTTCCTTAAACTTTCATTAAAGTTTCTAAAGTCATTAAACTTTCTAAATTTCACGCTTACCCGTGACTCGAACAAAATACAATTTAGCATCTATCGAAAACCCACAAACACCGGTATGCTTCTTCATTATAATAGCTACCACCCGTTCACCTACAAAAGGTCGATTATCTTTAATCAATTTCTAAATGCCTATAAATATTCAACGACGGATTCTGCTTTGGACTCAGAAATACAAATATTAACTAGCAGATTCTTGAACAGGGGTTATCCCATTAACACAATAAATCGAATTAGGGTACAAGCTAAGGATAGGATAAAAAATACTACACCAATCAACAATAGTAATATCAAAAAATACTTTATTTCTGTCCCATATGTTGAACAGTGGCACAAACAACTTAACAGATTCTTTAAAGATACCGAATTTAAAATTATAGCTAGGCCTATACGGAAGTTACACACTATACTGAACAATCGCTCGGTTCTTTCCGCGTTCGCAACACAAATTAATGATCTAGTATACAACATTTCTTGCGGTGATTGCGACTCGTCTTACCAGGGTTCGACGCGGTTTTCTCTTAATATTCGTGTAAATCAACACGAAGCCTCAGTTCGTGCTTCTCGTTCAGCAGCGTCAGAATTAGCCTTTCATGCCATTAACGAAAAACATACTTTTTTATTTAACGAGGCCAAAATACTTAACGTTCAACGTAATTATACGTGACTATTAATTGCAGAAACCGTTGAAATTAAATTACACGAGAATTCTGTTAATGTTCGGCGGCCATATTTGATCTCCGATGCGTGGACCTTTACGCGCATGCGCGAAGACATATAATCACTATTTAAGTTGCAGGTTTAGCCTGATCCGGTAATTTTCATTCCTGTGATCACGACAGTCGGTCGAAAAGCATTGTCAGCTTCAAGGAAGGGAGGAAGGAAAATCGTTTTGAATATTTTCGTTAGATGGTTTTAATTGCGTTAATTTGAATTTTAATTTTTTTGAATTGTGTTAAATTGATTATTTAATTATTTATATTTTACTTTAATTATTTAATTATTTATATTTTACTTTAATTATTTAATTATTTATATTTTACTTTAATGTACCGGTAAGTTGTCGATTTTTTCGTTTTTTCCGTTTTAATTTCTGGAGGGTATCATACGGAAGTGTTCCACGTACTATATTGAGGTAAACTCCTCTTATTAATTTACTAATATTATTATCAACATAGAACATATTGAGTATTACAGCTCTGATTCATACTATCGAATAGGTGCAATATAGCCACAGCAGCTTGTGCACCATTAAACACCCATACCACACACACACACTTGTTGCATATGCCACATCTCTCTGATCTCCTGTCTTAGGTTTACGTACTTCCTGATTTTTTTCCCCATGGGTTTCTGCAGGTTGCCAGTGTTGGGTACCGCTATGTCAGTCAGAGAGGTAGTCTTTTATTTCTTGTCCACAAGGGTTATGTTGTGCGGGATTGTCCTATCCATTATTATGACGCGGTCCCATTACAGGGTTGGGGTCTCTAGTACTGACTGGGGTTCGTACTTGTAGTACGGTACACTTTCTTCAACCAACTGGTATTTCCTTGCTAGCTTCTGGTGTATTATCCTGGCTACCTGGTCGTGTGTATGAGTATATTCAGTCTGGGTAATCGTAACACCAGTGTCTTAACCTGATCACCTTGCATCCTGCAGTGATGTGTTGGATCGTTTCGGAGGTCAGGTGGCATCGTCGACATGTGTCATTGAACACTCCAGGCTCCTTGGCGATGTATTTTCTATAGTTCCTGATGTTGATTATCTGGTCTTGGATGGCGAGCATGAATCCTTCAGTCTCAGGGAAGAGTGTCCCGCTCGTGAGCCATGGCGAGTCATAGATTGTCTTCTCTGTCCATCTTTCTATCTTCGTTTGTACCTCCTGGTTGGGGGGGGATTCCTCACAGGTTCAGTGAGGTATACTGTTTGTCTATCTTGCTTATGGCCTGGTGGAGTGCTGCTATGTGTTTCTGGAAGTAATCCTTGAGGTTAACTATCATTTTCTGTTGCTCTATCAGGTCTATTATGCCTCTTCCTCCTTCTTCCTGGGCAATTGTCAGTCTCTCCACGGCAGATTTCGGGTGGTGTTGGCAGCTCTTGGTCATCATTGTCCTTGTCTTTCTCATGATATCCTCAAGCTCGGTGTTAGTCCAATCTATGACCCCGAAGGAGTATGTTAGCACTGGGACTACATAGGTGTTTATGGCTTTAATTGTGTTAAAGTTAACACTGTGTTATTAGTATTATTATTAAATGATTTTAATAATAATTCAACCATTGCATATAAATTCTTGATTGGTATTTCTTATTGGCAGCATCCAGACTATACTTACTTAACCTGTCCATAGATTATCTGTGTGCATAGGTGAAGTCTGTATAACATAGTTTATATAACATCATTATGTAACAGTACTCGATTTTGTATTCTCCTCCTTCCCAATTTGAACAATTCCTAATTTTTTTGTTTCTTAAATGTTAAAAAAAATTTTGTATTATTTCAGGGACCTATGGGAAAAGATGGTCTTCCTGGTCCTAAAGTAAGAAAGTACCAGTTTTATACATCTTGGTTAATGCTATATAATACCCACATATTTAATAATTTAAAATTGTTGACATGTCCTTAATTTGAATTTTTTTATGAAGGTCAAAATTCATTTATCATAAATATCTGAGGACTGATATTTAAGATAAATAAAATGGAGAGACATTAAGGGTAACTGTGATCAATAATTAATTTCAACAACATTGAGGAAATGATTGGTGAAGAAGTTCTATATTACAGTGCAAATGATATTGCGGTCTCTGTATCAAATCTCTTTTTATTACTGTTATTTTGTTCATTAATATTAAGAAATTCAATAAATCTCAAAGAATGGGCATTTATTGGAAGAAACTGTATAATTAATTATTCAGTTTTGTAGTAAGGTTTAAATTATGAAGTCTGCAGACCTTAATTAAAATATTTAAAATTTTTACTACAGTTATTTGATGTCTCATAGAATTAACACATATCACATTCTTTTTGCAGTTGTTTCTATCATATTATTTTAATATAAATTTTTATTTCATCTTAATTTTTATTATTTTTGACACAAACTGCCATATGGTTTTAGTGGGCACACTAAAATTTCCAGCAGTCTTAGCATGGCTGCCAAGGAGTGAGGAGCTATTTTCAGCAAATAACATGGTCGGATAACTGAATCTTGAAACATTTTTATCAATTTTAGCGTAATTTGTGCTTCAGTAGGTTATAACTCATTGGTAGTAGTAGTGGGTAACTTGACAGCTGACCCCCCCCCCACAAAATTAATGTGCCCATATTAACTGTTAATCAATGATTAAAAATCTTTAAAAAATTTTTTCTGCCTTCCTAAATATAGTCACACTTTTACTGCAGTGGTTTCTGAAGTGATGTTTTTTGGTTTTCATACAGAAACCACATACAATAAACTAACAGGCTACCTGCTGCTGTCTTTGCAGCTTTTTGGCATTTTTTTTGCTTTGGGGGTAGCATGAAATCAGACAAGTGTCAACATTTTTTTTTTTTTTAAGTTTCAGGTTATTTGTTTTTTTTCTCCCACTAGTTTAATAAACATCTGCATTTTTATCCTAGTCGTTTTTAAAACATGTGTTATTGTTTTCACAGAGTAAAGATGGCAACACAAAAATTGGTATTTTCTTCACATGCTGTGAAGCACATGAAATTTGAATAAATATTGAAATGAACCTGAAAACAGAAGTAACTAATAGTACCAAATATATATATATATATATATATATATATATATATATGTTTTTTAAATTTTTTAATAATATTTATATCATAATAAGCAGAATCATGAAAAATGAAAGAGAATAAGAGATTCATTTTTCTATTTTATGTCTAAAATTTTTTTTGCAAGTTTCAGCAGAATATATATATATTTTTTAAATAAAAGGCGTAAACATATAGCATGTTTTTAAAATGTACTTTTTTGATTAAAACTTAAAATACAGTAATTACTGAAATCCATTAAGAGATAAAATATTGGTATTTTTTAATCAGAATTCAAAACCCATAATTTTTCAAAAATTAAAAAGAAAGTAAGAAAGTTGAGTATCACTCAGGTGATCCACCACTGTTTTTGCTACATTTTGGGTGCCAATGCTATGGATCATCACTCTTTTTCTCAAATTGTGTGTAATTTTAATAATACAGTATTCTCCACAATTTCAGTCTCTCCTATATGCCAAAATTAATTTTCATCTAGAGTGTTTAGGAAATAGATATTCTCAAGGAATTCACAAAATGAGAGAAAAGTTCATAAATTTAACAATAATGTAAATTTATTTACATACATGCTGTATTCATATTTATAAAAGTACATTGTGTCAGAAAAATTTTCTGAATGCTTACAAGCCAAAATTGGAGAATGTCACTGGAATATGTATCCAGAAGCTGATGAAACTAAATCATATAATGCATATGTAAATGTGAAGGATATATTACTGCAAAGAATAAAATAAATAATGACAAGTTTTTCATTTTGCAATTTCATTTTACGACGTGTTTAAATTTTATTTTTAATAATAATCCTGCTCTAATGTTTGGCTAAAGTCAATATATATATATTAAATTAGTAATAAAGTTAATATTTTAAACATTAATATTTTTTTATGAAAAACATTAATGTTTAAAAGCATTTATGTATATAGCTGAAAGCAAAGATGGAGATGAGGTTTTTGAGAGCATCCTTCTGGATATCAGCACTCTGTTCAACAAAATTCAGCAGTTTCCTTCTAATATTCACTTACATATACAGTAATCATAACAGCTAAATATTCTTAACATAAGCTCAATGGGTTAGTAAGTCATTAAAAAACAAAAGGCCTTGAATTGAACTTTCAATTCAATTTCAGTTTATGTTTTAAAGTCCCAAAGCTATCGAAATTTCTCTATTTCCATATTTTTGGAGTGGTCTAGGGTCTGAAGGAATAGTCTGGTACTTCATGACATATTCCACATAATAAGTCTTGTATGAGTTTATTACAGGTGTAGTAAATTCACCTGTGTCCTGTGATTAAATCTGATATGCTATAATTTTCTGACTATCCATAGTTCATAAATTACAGTTAACTGATGTTGTGGTCCACCCTGCTGACAGATATACAATATGTAAGGATACAGTATTCTCACATTTTATGGTCTAAACAGTATCTTGTGAACCTACCCAGTTTTTAAACCACACACACACACACACACACACACACACACACACACACACACACACACACACACACACACACACACACACACACACACACACACACACACAGAGCCTCATTTCATTTGGTATTGCAAGAATATTAGCATTAGTAGTGGCATCAATTAAAGGCAAATTTGTGCACCTGTTATTTTCTCAATTTGAATTTATACCTCCCTCAAATGCATAATCTGAGCAAGAGGAAGAATCTCATCAGCACCGAGCTTGTTCAAAACTTATGGAATGGAATGTTCTATGTGATTTCTATCAACTGTCAACCAGTATTAGAATTTTAAACAATATTCTAATACTGTTTAAAACAATATTGGAATACTGTTTTTTTGTCTACACTAAACTCACAACAAAACAGTCATAAATCAATCCAAACTTGACTTTGAACAGGCTAAGAGTAGAAAACTTAATTCTTGACTAAATATTAATTGAACATTCTGGTCTTTTGTCATAACTAATGGCCAGAACTTCTGTCCATCTGTACTCCCACTTTTGTTACAACCTGGTTGGTTCTATTGCATCCTCAACTAAACTGTATTGACAATCAAGGTAGACCACCTGCGACTATACGCGTTACACTCCACTCGGTGCTTAAAGTAATTGACCAACAGGTTGGTTACAATATGGAGGATGTAAACAACATGGATGATGTTAGAAAGAATTGTGAACAGTCTTGATGCCAAGAAAGTTCCAAATCCTGATGGCATTTCATCAACTGTCAACTTGTGAATGATCTCAAACCCTTTCATCTGATCAATGATCACCAGTATGAATAACATCAGTTCATTCTACTGGTGATATATTAGCTTATACTGTTCCTCTTGGGAATAATTAAGTGGAAAAGTTTAGTGAAATGAAGCAGTTGCTCTTGGCATTTCTAAGGCCTTTGTGTTTGCTATGAAGGTCTTCTAAAGAAGCTCCCATCTTATAGATTGGCAAATGTTTTTTTGCAAATGAGTTTCCAGTTTTCTATCTGACTATTTACTCCAAGTGATGGTAGACAGTGCTGTACCTTCTTACATCTCGACTCATGCCGGTGTTCACTAAGGTTCAGTTCTTTCTCCCACTCTTTTTCTCTTGTATATTAATGAACTTCTTCTTCCAACTATAAATCCTAACAATAGAAGGTGGAATGTGGTGTGCTGATAATACACAACATTCAGTTTGAGAAACCTTATTCTGGACAAACAGCTTCAACTTCTTGAATATCCCACCAATTCCTTAAACACCAGTCTGTAATAATTCTCATGTGGGGTAAATAAAACTTAACTTCAGTCTTTCTAAAACTCAGTCCTGTCTTATTTCTCACAAAAAATCTTGCTGCTCCTGTGCTCAGCTTCAATTAAGCTCAGATTTTTAGACAAGCTTACATATCTATTGGGGTTTTGGCATAAACACATCATAAATATTCCTTCCTTTGCATCAAAAAACTGGGTTTTCTTTTTTATTCTTGGCATTACTTTTCTTTTAAAAATTTACTCACTGTTACAGATCTCAAGTCCACCCTACCATAGAATATTATTTCCATATCTTGGGTGGTGATCTCCCAAACCTCTCACAAGTTTCTTAACTCCATTCAAAAGAGGGCCATCAGGTTAATTAATGACTTGTATTATCTTACTATGTCTTTTCACTTTCTATTTCATAGATGTTCAGATTTTTCTGCATGCCTTTTTTCAGTAGATACATGGGCACTGTTCTTCTGAATTGGTATCTGTAATTCCCTCACTCTCTTTGAAACAAATATAAACACATTCTGCAGCCAGTCAGCATTGATATCCATCTAGTTCATTGTCCAACTCTGAAATCACAGAACCTACATTTTACTTTTTCTCTTCATTATTTAACCCTTCTCCATGTGTATTTTCCAAACACTACTACAATCTACAGAAGTTCCAGTGTGATGTCAACAGTATTCCTGCATTTCCAGGGGGGGGGGATGAATACAAGCAAAGTTCTGATTTGTCACATTGTGACCATGTGACATAATGTGGCAAATCAGAAGTTTATTATTACATTATAAAAATGTTAATGCACACCTGCATGTAGATGATTATCAAATGAAATTTATTTGGAAACTTTGATCAAGTTCCATGGGGTTTTCATCAGCTATTAATAGTGATGACCATATGGCCCTTATTTTTATCTGCTTGGTTTTTTCCCCCCTTCTGTTTCTTGGTTACTGGTGGTACCACTCTTCTGTGTGGCAGGGCTATAAACTTGGGTGGATGTGTCAGCTACTCTCCCAGGGCTAAAGTAGGTATTATGAAGACTGAGGTATACTCATCATTAAAGCCAGCAGGCTCGAAACTTGATAACTCTTTCACAGAACATAACTCAGAAACACCTCCAAAGGCATTTTCAGCAAATGGGACTTCCTGTCACAGAGGAAGAACTACCCCGAGAGCTTAAAGTGAAGCAAGCACGAAGAATTATGGTTAAAAAAGATGGTAACCTCATTCCAACTTGATCTCTTATTTTGACATTCATTATGCCAATCCTCCCATCCACAGTCAAAGCTGGTTACTTAAACTGCAAGATTACACCTTACATCCCAAATCAGGGATGCAGGTTCGTTTAGGAGTAGTTCATCTGGTAGTGCTCAAAATATGGCCACTCCCAGATGAACAACTGAGGAGATTGTCTACCTTATTTATGGATCAAGGGAATATATTCAAGTTGATTGTATAGCTTCAGTTCCAACTTGCCCTAATTGTAAAGGAAATTGTGCTGTTTTTTCAAAAGAATATGAGTTATGGAAAACAAGAAAAAAAATTCAGAAATATAAAGTTGAGCATAAAGTCACATTTCCAGAAACAAGAAAACAGGAACAGTTTGTCCATTCTGCTGGATTCTATTCTGATGTATCCAGAAATAAAAAGTGGACCTTGCTGCAAAACAATCTCATGACATAACCCCATAATCTTTTCAAGCCTTTTACAGACTACAAAAACTTACTCATGAAGCATGCAGAAACCACTGGTCCAAACTATGGCAAGCTCAGGTTAATAACAAACTTCTAGAGATTAAAAATGAACTGTGAAAAGATTGGAATCAAGCTACAGGTGCAACAGATAAGAAGAGACAGTACTATATATTAGTCATTCCAACCTCTCATCTATGCTTACTTATGGGAGAAATCCCTCCTCAGTGCTCGTACTCTCAGATGCAGCTAACGACTAAACATGTTCTAATTAACTGCATTTGTTATTCCACTGTCCATAAAAATACATTCAGTTCCCTATCTAACTGTCCAGAAACCATTAAATCTGAAATATATTTTTGG
Organism: Mastigoproctus giganteus; assembly: GCF_048544385.1. NCBI lineage: Eukaryota > Metazoa > Arthropoda > Arachnida > Uropygi > Thelyphonidae > Mastigoproctus > Mastigoproctus giganteus. The sequence goes on from NC_143582.1 coordinate 81,932,682, forward strand.
AAATTGTGCTAATCTTGATGAATTATTCTGATTCTTGAAATGCATCCATCTATAAAACCATATCTAATTATCTTTTTGAAGAACATCCTTAAAAGAATAATGCACAGGCACAGTTTGGCCCTGGAGGCCCTTATGCCAGTAAACCTCAAACAACAACAACAACAATAACAAAATAATATTGGTGAACTGATCAAAAGTTTCCACTTGTGGGAGGTTGTAATTTTAAAATCTTGTGAGTTGTGTTTTTTTTTTTTTCATTTTCCAATGTGAAAATGAAACAACACAACTGAAAAAAAAAAAAAAAAAAAAAAAACGCAACTACACTATATGTAATTTAAATAATTTAATAAATTAACAAATTTATTTGTTAATTTATTAAACTATTTAACAAATTTAATAAATTAAAAAATTTATTAAAACAATATGTTTTGGAAAACTGTATCTCCTTCTAAAATTAAAAAAAATTATAACGCCTTAATAATAATGTAACAGTGGCATACATCTGTTTCATTATTATCTAGATGGAGAGAGAGAACCTGGGAGACTGCTCTGGTTGTGCTGTGTTGGCTGCTTGGTGAGTAGTCTTGTCTGCTGTTGTTGTTGTTTACTGGTGTCATTCTTGTTCAGGAGGCTTCTTCATATATTCCTGCTAAGGGATCTGGGGTTAGCGTCTATAATAACTGCAGGAGTTCTGGGCTTTCTTCTCTGGAATACGGTTGGTGATGGTCACCCCTATCAATATCCCTGTTGATTGGTTTTATGAAGTTTACCTGAATGTGGGAAACTTCCATAAAGTCCAGTCACGGATAACTCTGTGCTCTTGGTTGTTAAGCCTATGGTTTTCTGTGATGGAGAGGTGGTCTGTGTTGCTTTGTTGCATGTTCTCTCATCTCTTGAGATGATCAGGGGTCAGAAGAATGTGGAGAAGTTGTTTCAGCTTTTTTTTTTTATGAAAACCCAAAACATGAGAGGTATTAGAACCAATAGTACTTAGTACCGTGCTTGGGTATTGGAGGTTGAGAAGATGAAAGAGCATATTTGTTGACATTAGACTTGAACTTCTGTAGACTGCAATTTACAGAAAATACATACGAAGGAAAGTTTGTCCAGAAACGGCAGTGGAATGAATAAACGAGGAAGATGAAAAGTTGGTTCTGTGAGTTTGAAGTTGGATAGTAAATGGGTGTTGGCTGGTGGCGGCATGTGTTCAGACTGTTTTTAAAGAGAGAGCAGGAATAATAGAAGTCAATTCAGAAGAACAGTGCCCATGGAAGTATTTGTAGAAAAGGCATGCAGCAGAAACAGTACGTCTATGAGACAGCAAGTGGAGAGACTGTTAGAGAGGAGTCATTAATTAACCTAACTGCCCTCTTCTGAATGGAATCTTCAAGCCTGAGAGAGAGGTTTTGGGGACACTGCCCCAGATGTGGGAACAATATTCCATGGTAGGGCGGATTTGCAATTAATACAGAATGAGCAGCTGTTTGGAAGAAAAGTAACACCAAGAGTGAAAGAGAAAACCAAGTTTTTTAGATGCAGAGGAAACAATATTTGTAATGTGCCTGTGCCAAGAGAGATTAGAAGTCTGGGTAATCCCCAAAAGACATATGTCATTTTGCCTAGAAATCGGAGTGTCACCAAAGATAAGCATAGGAACAGAAGAATTCTTTTTGCGAGATATAAGGCAACACTGAGTTCAGCCTGTTTTGAGGTCGAGGGTTTCCTGTGCGGACGTGCCTTTCTGCCGCTCTTGGAATAGAGAAGTTTTTTCTGATTTATTTTCTGCTTTATTAGTTTAAATTGACATATTAACTTATTTCTAGAGTAGCTTTATATTCCTATTTACGGTACTTAAAGTTAAAATAACTTAGATAGAGATTTTGTAGGTATTACTTAGTATCGGAAAGGGTATCAAATCCACGTGTTTACCGTTCATAAACGGCCGCCATTGCTACGTGAAAATTAATCAGTAAAATCTATTAATCTTGTCGAACTTAATTGGCAATTAAATTGTAATTTTAACTATACATATAACCACTTAGGTTACGGAACATAAATAATTAGTAAAAATAAATAATTAATACATAACTTGATACAGAAGTTATATAAAGGGATTTCGTAGATAACACTCGTTACTGAAGCGCGATACAGCATATCCGGAATTCGATAGCATTAGCTTTGTATAGTATAGTGCATAATATAATATTGTCAATTAATCAGTACATCTATTAATCTTGTTAAACTTCATTGTCAATTAAATTGTACTTTTAACTATATATATATAACGACTTAGAGTACAAACGTAACAAATAATTAATACATACTTGATACGGAAGTTATATAAAGGGAACTCGTAGATAACACTCGATACCGAAAAATAAATATAGCGTTATAACTGTGTTAAGATACAAGTTTAAGGTTTTAATTTTGTTCTGAAATTGTAATTTTATTGACATTTAAATCGAAATCATGACTCTGACCAGAGCAGCAAAGCAAAAGGCTCAAGCTAATGGGAGTGCTGTGACTCAGGGGAGAACTGAGGGGGGCGGTTGCCCCCTGAATCACGGCCTTTTAAGATGCACTGTTTGCTTGATGTTTGCGGAGCAATCGGGTACGGGACATGATACTGCCATGGGGGATGTCTTTGTGTGTGCACGATGCAAGGAGTGCAAGGAAATTAGGCGACAACTCGGCGTTGTTATGGGCCTATATGAGACCTTGAAGGACAGGGTGGATGCCCTCGAAGGAAATAAATTGAGGGCCCATCAAGCTCTCAGCTGCCCACATCAACACCAGAGCTTGGACTTGGTCATCTTGCAACACAGAGGCAGCCCCCAAGGCAGAATGCGCTGGTCCAACAGGAACTAGTAGTTGTTGGTGACTCAATTGTCAGGGAAACGGGGAACATGCTTTGTAAAAAGGATAGGTGGAACAGGACCAGGGTATGTCTGCCAGGGGCAAAGGTTGATGACGTTGTAGAGCAGATATCATCTTTTAAGGGCACAAAAGGTGATATAGTTGTACACGTTGGCACTAATGATATTAAGAGTAGGAGACCAGCGGAATTACTTAACAAGTACAGGTCACTGTTGAAAAAAAGCCGTGAAGTAGGGTTGAATTTGAAAGTGTCTGCAATTCTGCCCAGACACGATAGGAGGGAGTATATGATGAGAGCCTTGTCGATCAATTCGGCCCTGGAAAGATTGTGCAAGGCTGAAGGGGTAGAATTTTTTTCAGCCTGGACTGTACTTGTTAACAGGAGAGATTGCTTCTACAGGGATGGGATACACTTAAATAGAAAGGGTGCAAGAATATTTGCTGATGCTATCGAGGCAGTGTTAGGTGGGTCGGAAAACTGCTAGCTTGGGGGGAGACAAAGACTAATGGGTTAACAGTAGCCACGGGCAGAGGTGAAAGAGATTCTTGCACTGCTTCTATTGGAATGAGCAGAAGCCTGAAAAACAAGATGCAGGATATTTCAGAGACTGCTGGAAGTCATTGCGGTACAAGTAAACACATGGGTTGTGTTAGGGTAGCTAAGAATAGAAACAGGTGCATGTATACTTGCGTGTACACTAATGCTAGGAGTTTAGTAAATAAATTTGATGAATTTGAGGTATTACTCAAAACATCAAAGGCAGATATTGTTGGGATATCAGAGACGTGGTGTCACACAGATATAAGGAATGCAGAACTGGAATTTGGGGAGTACAACTTCTACAGAAAGGATAGACAGGATAGGAAGGGAGGAGGGGTTATGCTATTAGTTAAAAAACACATAAAATCCAAGGAAGTGAAGCCAGTTGACATCGCTGGACAGTGCAGTGTTGAGTCAGTTTGGTGTGACATAAGCATAGGTAAATCAAAATTGAGAGTAGGAGTGTGCTATAGGCCTAATGACTCTGATGAGTATAATAAGATACTGTACAGGGAAATAGAATGGGCCAGTAAATCAGAGAGTCTTATAATGGGGGATTTTAATTTCCCAGATATTGACTGGAATTTGTGGGTTGGTCACTCACACACTAGCAAGGCTTTTGTGGATTTATTGGATGATTGTTTTCTACACCAGCATGTTCGGGAGGCAACTAGAGGGAGTAATACTCTTGATCTGATTATCAGTAGTGATTCTTCATGCATTAGGAATCTGCAGATAAATGAACCACTGGGTGGCAGTGATCAGTGTGCTGAAGTGGGATTTACTCAAGGAGGTAACTACCATCAGAGGTAAAGGGAAGGGTTTTTGCTTTCGTAAAGGCGACTATGCTGGTCTGAGACAGTATTTAAATTCTATACAGTGGGACCAACTGATGATGTTACCAACAGCAAATTCAAAATGGGAAGCATTCAAGGAACTAATCTTGGAAGCTACCAGGCTTTACATACCAACCAAGAAATATTGTTCAAGGTTCAGGCCTAAATGGTTGTCAGATGAACTAATGAGACATATGGCAGAGAAGAAAAATGCATGGGATACATACAAATTAATGGGTGACGTGGAAGCCTATGATAGATATAAGTTGGTCTGTAACCAAGTCACAAAGGAGATTAGGCAGGCAAAGGCAGATTATGAGAAATCCTTGGCAAAGGATGCAAAGAAAAACAGAAAAGAGTTCTTTACCTATTTAAACTCAAGAAGGAAAGGGATGAATCAGATTGGTCCACTGGATGTTGATGGTTCAACAGTTGAGGATCCAGCTCAGGTGGCTAACAATCTAAACGAGTATTTTGCATCTACATTCACACATGAGGAGTTATTCAGGAAGGGGAATGTTGTAGGTGAAGTAAACATTGGCAGTGAGCTAGATGATTTTCTAATAACTGAGAGGAAAGTGGAGGAGAAATTGTTGAGGATAAACATAAAAAAGGCACCCGGGGTGGATGGGATCTATCCAGTTATATTAAAGGAGGCAGCAAAGGAAGTAAGCAAACCCCTAGCCATAATTATGAGAGCTTCTTTGGACTCAGGGGAGGTACCCATGGACTGGAGATGTGCAAATGTAACCCCAATTCACAAAGGAGGATCAAAGGCTGACACAAGTAATTATAGACCTGTTAGTTTAACTTCGGTTCCAGGAAAATTAATGGAGGCACTGGTTAAAGAAGCACTGCAGGATCATCTGGACAAGAATTCAGTTATAGCTCAGACACAGCATGGGTTTGTTAAGGGCAGGTCTTGTCTGACCAATTTGATTGGATACTATGATGTAATCACAAAAGAACTGGATGCAGGGAATAACTTTGATATTATATATTTGGATCTTAGAAAGGATTTTGATACTGTTGCGCATGGAAGACTGCTGCACAAATTGGAGAAGTGTGGCATTCGAGGCAAATTGCTGCTATGGATAAAGGGATGGTTGAGTGGCAGAAGACAGAGAGTGGTAATCAATGGACACTGCTCAACGTGGACTAATGTTATTAGTGGAGTTCCTCAGGGTTCAGTGTTGGGTCCATTGTTGTTTTCTGTATTTATAAATGATATTGATGATGGTGTATCAGGCTTAATGTCCAAGTTTGCAGACGATACAAAGGTTGGCAGGGTTGTTAAGGACACTACTGATACTATGCTGCTGCAACAGGATCTGGAAAGGTTGAACAGATGGGCTGAGAGGTGGCAAATGAAGTTTAACATTGACAAATGTAAAGTACTACATATGGGAAACAGTAACCCCAGATCAACGTATCAACTCTGTGGTACTACGCTGCCAGTGGTAGAGAATGAAAAGGACCTGGGGGTAATTGTGCAGGCAGATATGAAGTTCTCTGAGCAGTGCAGACGAGCTGCAAGAGTAGCTCATGGTGTCTTGTCAATGATATACAGGAACCTTTCTAGCAGGGACAGGGATGTGATTATTCCCTTGTATAAGGCATTGGTCAGGCCACACCTTGAGTACTGTATACAGGTCTGGAGGCCTCATTTCAAGAAGGATGTAGAGCTGCTGGAACGAGTACAGAGAAGGGCAACAAGATTAGTGAATGGAACAAAGGGTTGCTCTTACGAAGAAAGGCTTAAGTTTTGCAAATTACAGAGCCTGGAGACTAGGCATCGCCGAGGTGATCTGATAGAGGTGTACAAGGCTTTGAATGGCTTGAGCATGCTCAATGCCGATGGGATTCTTCCTCTTGCTCAGAATAATCACCTGAGAGGGCATAAATTCAAATTGAGGAAGGACGGATGTCGGATAGATGTGCGGAAATTCGCCTTTAGCCAGCGGGCAGTTGGTTTGTGGAATAGACTTCCATCGCTTGTTGTTGAAGTTGATAGCCTAAACGAATTTAAGGCTCAGCTGGACAGGTATTTCGAACGAATTGAGGGGTGAAATGGGAGTAGTGGTTGTTTTTTTTTTTTTTTTTTTTTGGCTGATGCTGAATAAGCTTGCTTTCTTGCATCATATGCCTCTACTAATGCTAATGCTGTTCAAAATATAGTTTGGGCTGATTAATAACTGCTTTACAATTGTTGCGAGCTTTGGTATAGGCAGAAAATGAAACTGAAGAATTGGAAACAAGCCAATTACAATATGCAACGTTCTTCTCTTGAACAGCCTTAGCATATATATTGGAAAACCAAGGATTAGATAAAGGAAGAGATTTTAAAGTGGAGTGTGGAATAAAGGATTCCATTCCTACAAGAATAATTCCACTGACATGATCTGAGCTAAACATTGACATCAGAAGTTTTGAAACAGTAATCGGACCAAGGAAAAGAAGAAAAGAAGTCTCGCAGGTCATGTTATTTTGCATTCTTGTAATGCCAAACAGCAAGAGGTTGGGAATAGCCATGAGATAAAGGCTCCATTGGAGAAGAGACAATGACCAAGTTGTGATCTGAGGTGCTTAAAGGACCACTCACTTCAACCTTGTACTTAGAAGGGTTGTTTGTGAGAAAAAGATCAACCGTGTTGGCTGTATGGTTAGGATTGTCCGGTATTCTTGTAGGCAAATGAACAATCTGTACAAGGTCATTAGTAATTGCAAAAGCTTCAGCATCTCGACCAGCTGGGTCGGTGTGACTAGAAAACGGAAGCCAGCTGGAGTTGTGAACATTAAAACCACCAAGAAAAATTACCTCTCTGTTAAGAAAGTTGGACTGGAGAAAGTCAAGTTGCAAAGAGAGGAAGTCAAAGAGCTCCAAGTGATTAGTGGAATTGGGAGAATGGTAGAGACGACAGATGAATTTGACACCATGAGGTAGAGAGATTTTAAGCCAGAGAAGATCGAAGAGAGGAGATTCCAAATTACCAAGTCTCTGACAGGGAATATCAGAATGGACATATGCACAAGTACCACATTTGAGGCAAAAGGAATCATACAGTGAATAATTTGGGCATCTGAGATGGGCAGTAGTTGAATCAACCGATAACTGAGATTCTGTCAGAAAAAGTACATGGGGTTTGGCAGATTGCAAGTGGAAATGGACATCGTTGAGATTAGAATTGAGACCATGTATATTTGTGAAATGAACTAGGAAGTGTTCAGGAGGTATAGATCTTTTTGCAGATAAGCTTATTCTATTAGTTTAACAATTCATGGTGTATTCAATAGTAAGAAAAAGTGTGGGGGGGGACATGCTGTATGAAGTAATGAAATCTTTGGATATGGCGTACACATGGTAAGAATATATCCAGATCCTTGAAATAATACGGCCTCAACAATGCCCCCCCCATACACTCCACTCGGACCCCCTCTAGTCACTATCATGGCAGAGTAGAGGTAGCAAGATTATACACTAGCTGATCTGGAAGCCTCCTAAAGAGTTACCAATAGGTTCGGCCCAGTGTACTAACTAGCGGCCGGCCTGCACACACCATTTTAGAGCTGTACTCTCAAAATGTAAGGAAGATTGGATCTCGCCTTTATGTTTATCATAGCCTCAAAAGTTATCAGTCATACTGCATGATGGAAGAGTTGGGGAAGGGTTGACCAGAACTTAGCTCTGGAGACTAAACATGAGTTCCACCACTTCAAGCCTCCAATAAGCAAAGTGGTGGTATTGCACCAGTTGATGAGAGTCATCCACCACCTAGTATTGCCTAGTAACACAGAGGGGCTGCATTCCTCCATGTGGTGTGGGTGTGACACCTCGACCTCTGCTTATGTTGACACCTGGGTGGTCACCCACAATGTGCTTGTGCATGAAGGTTATACCCAGGATTACTAACAGTGCCACCGTCATGAAGGTGGCACTGTTAGTAATGCAGAGGATTTGGCTGTCACAGACTGTCCGGACTTCGCCGAAATTGGATCCACTTGACTTGAATGTCACCCAAATATCAGTTCCCTCAGCGTTTTAGACTCCCAGGTAGCAATTACAGCTTGTCTGGCCTATCTGGCACAACCTCAAGGACCTTATTGTGCTGTTTAATTATTTTAATAATGGTGTTTCCACTATTAGTGTTGACCAGCTTTTCTGGGTATAAATTATTCTTCAGAATAGACCTTGGTGTATTAAATTCTTTACCCAGAATGTCAGGAGCAGTGGTGTATTTGGGCTGGAATGACGTTCCGGTACTTTTTTCTAAATGTCATAATAGAAAATCATTAAATTTATACACATAATGTTATGAAACAATGACATAATCAAAGGGGAAGGAGAAATAATTTCTATTTTATCCATTGCTACTAAAAATATATATTAATAGTAATCTTTAAAATTAATAGATTTCTTTAAAAATTTATTTTAAAAAAATATATAAATTTCGCAATGAAGCTTGAATGTTCCTTACTAAAAACTACACGGTTCACCATTAGAATTATGGAATCCAAATTTTTATGTCCGAACTTTGTTGTGGTTTCATCGTTTTACTGTTGACCAACAAACAAAAAGGGCAGTCACACAAGAATATGTAATCGATCCTGTATGGGAATTTCTATGATTTTTCTGAACAGTATTTTTTATATTATTTTTCAGTTTTTGTTTGCATTTTTTTCTTTTCTGATTTTTATAATTTTTGTCTTTGTTTTTTACTTTTGAAATTTTTATTTAATAGTTATAAATAAATACTGAACAAATATTCTAATCTTTGACTTATTTATTTTTGCAAATGAAAAAAAGCATAGGTAACTATTTGTAGTTAATCGACGAGTGTTCCGGTCAGGAAAGCATATTCTAAGTGTCCTGAGGATTAATCTTTTAATAATACCTGTATGTACATCTGGTAAATAAAGCACAACCAATTCAGTCAGATCAGCACAGCCAATCTGATTGCACTGACATTATATTTTGTTTTTTGTAAATTAAGATGCTGAATTTGTTGTTACTGATGTTAATTTTGACTTCAAGAAAGGTTTCCTTCATGATGTCCATTTCCATGGAGAATTGAATGTTAATATCAGTGGTATTTATATGATTATAGAAAACAGTGAGAGCCCTTCACTGTGGTCCCACACCACAAAAAATATCATCTACAAACTGGACCCAAAATTTGTAGGAAGGGAGATGAAGCAATTGCTGCCAGTTCAGGATTGGCCTGTAAGTGTTATTTAGTAGGGGAAGGCGGTCTTCCATGGTGAAACTTCTTTTCTGGGTGAATTATTGGTGACCAATTTTAAAATAAGCTTTGCCTGGTGAGTTTCAAGACTTCTTTAATTTCTTCATAATTAAGGTCCATTAGCAGTAACAGATAATTTTTTGTTAATTAGAGTATTTATGGCTTCAGGCAGAAAAATGTTGGGAAACATGGATTTGAATGTGAAAGGTGACTAACATAGCCACGTTGGCCCCAGGTGCCAAGCATTATAGTGATAAAGTGATTTCTCAAAGCTACAATTCTTGTTCAGTTTTAAAAATTTTTATTTTGTTCATATTAACTAAGAATAAACTTAGTCCTATGAACTGTAAGTAACATTCAGAAAGGGAAACCACCATTTATTTTTTAATTTACACTAACACTCTAACTTTTATACTTCTTGGTCATTTATTGGCACTGCTCTTGTCTCTCCCAGGGCTGAAAGGATCAAAGATGGAGAATAACATGTTTTCACCTTTAGAGCCATTGGGCTCAAGACCCAAGACAACTGACATTGAGAATGACTTTTCTCAATCTAAGAGGTTGAAAACAATCCCTGAAGATGAGATTCCAACCTTCCCAGTTTTTCACTCCCTATCAGAGCAGCCTCTGAGTAAATTATCTCCCTTTCTTGTGAAAAAATGAATTAAGTCTGCTGCAGGTTCAACAAAAACAGAAAGGTGACTCCAATTTAGCAGTCAACTAAACTGGAGTCGCCTTTCTGTTAAGTAAAATTGGATTCAGTTTCTGCAAAAGATGGTTATCTTTTGCAGAAACCAAATAAAAATTACTCCCCTTGTTGCCCTCAACTTCTCAAAGGGAGAACAGGATTTATTAACTGTATCAGAGGAAGAGTCATCCAAGCAAAAAGAATCATGACCCAAAAAGATGATAGTCTTTTTCCAAGGAGCATTGTTCTCACATTTAATTCTCCAAACTTGCCAACATCTGTCAAATCGATCACCACTGATTGTCTGACTTTATATCCCAAACCCCAAACCCAAATCTTTTAATAATAAAAGATTACACATTTTATTATTAAAATCCAAATCTTTTAATAATAAAAGATTATGCATTTTAAAATAAGGTTTATTTTTGATGGAAATGTGCTCAGTCTTCTTTAGTGCATGGGTTATCTGATGTCTGGGGCTGGTTGATGTTGGCGTGTTCCGGTGCTTGGAGGGTTCACATATGGGAAGTATGAACATATCGAGGTATTTTAGGTTATTTATTTAATTAAATTTAGTGTTTTTAATTTAATGTAATTTTAATTTATCTGATTTTATCCCAAAAATTGAAAAAAGAAGACCTCCTATTTGGATATTGAGGTAACTCTCATATTTATTATTATTCTGCTTAATTGGAGATTTCAGTGCTCATCGTCCACTTTGGGTATCTGCAACCATTGGCAAGAGAGAGAGAGAGAGAGAGAGAGAGAGAGAGGTAAGGTGATAAAATCCTGCTTGATGCTTTTCGGCTGACACTGTTGACTGGTGAATCTACCTATATACAATTTTTGTACAGGATCCACGACTGCCATAGTCTATTCTCCTATCATATATATTAATGTGGAGTGGTTAGTTCTTGATGAGCCACTAAACAGTGACCACCCACCAATTCTCTGCAAGCTCCAAACACTGATAAACTCACCTCCCATGCAGCACACTACTTGAAAATTTCACAGCAGAATGAATATGCCACTTGTGTTCAGTATGATGATGATATAGTCCAATTTCTGCCCATAGATAATCTCACCAAACATTATTACGAACTAGATTTTACAAGATAATGCCTCTTCAATATCAAAATCTTTGCCAGGAAAAAGAAACAGCAACTATTGATGGCATCACAAATGTATGTACACTAACCATAAAAAAGAAAAAAAAAAAAAAAAGGGTTGTGAAAATCTACCTACAACTAGTGATCTCATCAATTTTAAAAGATTCAACATGAAGTTCTGCCAAATACAAAGGAAAGCAAAATAAGAGCCTGAATCAGTTTTGCTTCAACTATTAATAAGGATGTGGATATCTAGAGAAAAATTCAGGCACACGACATCAAATATGTGCAGTAATAAGCCCTGATACTAAACTGGAATGGGTATGAGCTGTTCTCACTGGCAGAAATAACAAATGCTTTAGCTGCCTCATTTGCCGGTACATCAGCAGTATCTGCTTATATAAGCCAATCTTTAAACAAATTAAGACGTGCCGAAAAATATTAAATCAGTTTCTATAGTGTGGTTATGATTCTGTACATCACATTAACAATGATGCAATTAAAAAACAAGATCTGAGATAGTATCTCAAATGTTTTTGCTTTCATCTGAATGATTGCTATTACAGCTTTTATAAACATTGAAACACATAGAACAAAATAAAAATAAAAAAAAGTCACCCAGAGATCCAATACGTCACATGTTGAGTAATAAAGTAATATGGGCCCTTCAGTCTTTTACAAATGAAATGCTTTTAAAACCTCTGATACTGGCACACTATTGCTTCTACTGAAAAAGTGCCATAAAAAACAACCAAAGTCAGGCAGTATAATCTAACTGGGCTGTTTAATTTGTTAAAGAAGATGTAGTTATATAATATTTTTTGACAAATCTGTTTTCTGCTTGTCTGTGCCTTATTTCATTGACTAAAATGGTAACAGCTATATCTTGGCTATAGCAGCCTCTAATAATGACATTAAATACTTGTCAGACTGCTAGTAGTCATTTCTACTCATTTATACAATTCAATAAAAAAACAAAAAAGTGTTAATAGTAATTCACCTCAAAACTATTACTAAGCAAAGCACAGAATTCTCCAGTAAGCACATTGACTATTGCTGACTGTCTACATTTTGAAAGACATTGGAAAACACACACATGCATGCACACACAAAGGTGCATGTGTGTGTGCATTTCAATGTCTGTCTTTCGAAGTTGGTGAAATATAGTTGTGTGGTTAGTCATTGTTTCAGCGGGCAAAAGTCTGCTTTACAAAAAATTATTTTTAGATAAGTATTTTGGTACCTTTTGTTTGGATGTTTTATAATTGGTGCTAACACAGCTAAGGCCATAAACCAATAGCATATAATGTCTGTAAATTGCATTTATTGCGTTAGTAGTTAGTCTTACTTTCCTGTATAAAAAACTAGTTTTCAGGAAGGAAAACCATGCGACTACTAACTTTGCCATTGTAGAAAAAAAAAATTACATAAAAATACCACTGAATAGGCAGGATATGAACTCAGGCCTTTTCTACATAGTGTGAAAGAGTTATCATAACCACCATAAAAAGATATGCCTCTTGAACATATGCAGTATTCATCTATGAATATATCTCAATGTTCTTAATTTCAATATGATGATGTTAACACTCTTTTATAACACGTTTACCTCCAATTATACTTTCAGTGACATTGTATTAATTTTTTAATGAAGTCCTAAAAAAACTAAACAAACTAAATATAAGAAACCTTTAAGAGTACCTTCCAAAGTTTTTTGCTATTTCCTAATCATTTACACTATATTACACATTGCCATCCCATCACATTTTGAATATAGAAATACAAACTGAATAATACTGATACCCTTCCCTTTCTGTTTGCTGTGGACACAAATGTTTCTTGTTCTTGTACTTTCTCATTTTGTTACTTTCTCTTATTGCAGTAATTATGTCTAGGTCTCTTTCAGTTAATCAGAATATAATAAAACATCAATTAATTAAAAGCATTTAGATTTGGTTTTAAATTATATTTTTGTAGGGAGAGAAGGGTGACAAAGGATTTATAGGAGCACCTGGATTACCTGGTCGGCATGGAGATCAAGGATCACCAGGGCTTCCTGGTCTAACAGGTTTAAGAGGAGAACCTGTGAGCAAATATTTGAATTATAATAATATTTCTTTTCATTATAGGACCTGGTGTTTGAAAGATATGAGGATATTTATTTGCAGTTGAAATAAAGCAGTTATTCTTCAGAGTTGTAAATAACAGAGATAATATAATATAATTGAAGAAATAGAAGCGCTTCTTCCTGTATTGATTAATATGTACCTTTATTTCTTACTGGCAGAGTGATACAAGAATGTGAAATGTCTGAATGTCTGTTTGAAATGTCTGTTTGACTATTCTCGTTGAAGAAATAAAGCTAGGATTTTAGGAGACACTTCAATTTCTTCATTTGTAATTTCAAATTACCTGTGCATCATGCTACTTAAAGAACTAAATGACTGGATATTATTATTATTTATTGTGAAGGCCAAATTATAATATAAACTTTAATCGAGTACAATACTGAAGTCACGTATAGGGTTAAACATATGGTTATTATATGTCATTTATTATTAAAAATGTTAGATTATATTAATGCATTAAAGTTTTTATAGAGTAAACAGGAAAGTGCTGTTAGTGATAAATGGTAGGGGACTTATTAACCTATTAACTATTTACCTATTAACCTATTAACCTATTTGCAATTTTTGTTCAGTGAAAGTGGTGTTTTTTTATTTGTTTCCTTTCTCTTGCTAATTCTTAGAATATAATGATGAGAAGAAAGCCTTCTCTAATTCCTTGTTCATTGTTTTATTTTTTATCACATCTACTTAAAATTTATTTAAATGGATGTTTGTGTGACTCACTCTTTGGTTAAATTCTCAGTGAGTAAACAATGAAATTTCCTAAGATGTTATTTATTTCTTAGTATGAACTTAAGAATTTTTTAGTCTTGATGAGGTTATCTTTATTGTCTGTAATACCTGTATAATGAAGATATGAAAAATAATATAATCCATACATAGATAGATAGGTAGATATGAAGCATCTTTACTGATGTTATTCATGTTAACCTGCTGAAGGGGTTTGAATTTGATTTTGGTTTTATTGGCGCAAAAACAACTAAGGTTATACTGCGCCAGGAAACCTGAAGGGGTTAACATGACCATGTAACACTGGTTATAAGGGGATATGAAGTTGTATTGATTACCTGAGAGAAAGAAAAGGCGATATCAACAGACAAAGATGATCATGTGACTTGGAACAAAAAGAAAATTTTAAATCTCTTAGTTTAAAATTTCTCCTTTTTGTGTAATATTTGCAAAAAAACTGCAAAACTGCAGAAACAAGACTACAAGGATAGACCAAATTGCTGTCATTCATTTAATTTAATTTCCTATCAGTTCGTTTTTTTTCTTCCCTGTGTTGTATAACTCTGGAGGAAACTGCAAACAATATAGAAAAAGATGGATATGCAGCAAAACAGACAGATGAACAATTGCAAAATTTTACTGTTTCATTTATCGAGTGCTTTGTGAAAAAAAAAAAAAAAAAAAACCAATTAAAATGAAAGATATAAAAAATAAACTGATATTTCAGTTTATAAACATTTACCCTTAAACCATATTTTATGTCTCATGTTTGTATGCTTTTTCACGTTTGGTATTTCTTATTTGTTTTGAAGATTGTGTTTATATTGTTTATATTTTTTGGGAGTGGAAATTTGGTTATTTCTTATCACTTTGTATATGGTTAAATATACAAGATGTGACAAAAAAAGTTCTTGGTCTAGTGCTGTTGCAGTCTTGTTCGATAAATTTGAAAATAAATGCAAGTGGTATGTTGTAGTTCAAACTTCTTCCAACAGATGGTGGTACAGAGATTGTCCAGTAGGCTGACAGATTGCAAGTAACAAACAGTTTTGTTAGTAGCAATTATGTTCAATGTCACAATTTGCAATGGAGAAATGAACAAATATCAAATTTTGCTTTAAACTGGGAAAATCAGCAAAAAAATCTATGAAATGTTAAAAACTGTTTATGATGTTGAATGCTAAGTCATACTGGTTGTTTAAATGATTTAATTAGCTCAAAAACAGGTGTGAGGATGTTCATGACAATGACCCAAGAAGTTGGCATCCATCAACCTATCAAAATGAGGAAATAGTTGCAAAACTTCAAGAAATTGTAGTAATAGCTTATTATTTTGCCCTCAGAATGATGGCTGATTAGTTGAATATGAATAAGGTGGTCATCAAATTCTTCATGATGATTTTGGTAAAAGGATGGTCCGAGCAAAATTTGTGCCATACAGCCTCGTGGATGGGCAGACACAGTGAAAGACATCATTGTACAAAGAGTTCATCCAGACAGTCCTAATTAGCTCAACTATATTGTCACTGGAGATGAGTGTTGCATATTTTAGTACGGCTTGCAGACAAAGTTAGTTGAGGTTGACAGTTTGAATAAATTGAAAGGTCAACTGGATAATGTTTACTTAAGAGAGGAAGGGAGCAAATAATTTGTATTTTGTTATCTACTTGTATTTTTTTCTGCCAATTCAGCAAAATACCTGGCTTCCTTGCACTATATGGCTGTTACTACTACTACTCTTACTATAAAGCATCACAGCATGCAGTGAACTTCAAAATCATCACAAAGCCCCAAGATGTTTTCTTTGCAAAGTCCAGAATCAAGATAGTGCTGATCATTTTTTCAAAAAAAAGAGAGTATTGGTAGTAGCAAGATAGCAAGTTATACAGAACCATCCAAAAAGCGAGGAAGAATTCCATCAACATAGAGTTTGCTTAAGCCATTCAGAGAATTAAACACCTCTGTCACATCACCTTGCTGAAACTCTTCTTGGCAAAAACAGCCCTTTTCCCCTCACCAATCTCATTGCCCTTCTCTGTACATTCCAGGAGCTCAGCATCCTTCCTAAAACGATGACTCCAGACCTATATGCAATATTCAAGATGTGGCCTGATCATTGCATTATATAATGGGATAATCCCTTAGCATTAGTTGAGGCATATGATGCAAGAAAGAAAGCTTATACAGCATCAGCCCCCCCCCCCCCCAAAAATCCCTTCTCATTTCACCCATCCGGTAACTCCAAATGTTTGTGTAGTTCAGTCTTAAATTTATTTAAGCTACCAACTTCCACAACAACAGATGGAAGTCTGTTCCAGAAATAAACTACCCGGTGGCTAAAGGCCAACTTCTGTACATCTATTTTACAACTGGCTTTCCTCAATTTGAATCGATGTTGCCTCAGGTTCTTAGTCTGAGCAAATGGAAGTATCCCATCAGCAGTGAGCCTGTTCAAACCATTCAAGGCCTTATACACCTCAATCAGATCACCTCACAGGTGCCTAGTCTCCAAATGCTGCAACTTGCAGCACTTAAGCCTTTCTTTGTAAGCACACCCCTTTGTTCCACTCACCAATCTTGTTGCTCTTCTCTGTACTAGTTCTAGCAACTCAACATCTTTCCTAAAATGAGACTTCCAGACCTGTATACAGTACTCAAGTTGTGCCCTGACCACTGCCCTATACAAAGGGATAATCGCCTCCGTGTCTCTGCTAGCAAAATTCCTATATATCATTGACAAAACTCCATGACCTGCTCTGGCAGCCCATCTGCTCTGCGCAGAGAACTTCATATCTGACTGCACAATTACCCCCTGGTCTTTTTCATTCTCTACCACCCTGAGTGTAGTACCACAAAATTGATACGTTACTCTGGGCTTACTGCTACCAATATACAGTACTTTTCATTTGTTAATGTTAAACTTCAGTTGCCACCTTGCAGCCCATCTGCTCAACTTTTTTAGATCCTGTTGCAGTAGTGTACTTTCCTTAGTGTCATTAAAAACCCTGCCAACCTTCATATTGTCTGCAAACTTGGACATTAAGCCTGATATACCTTCATCAACATCACTCATAAATACAGAAAACCACAATGGGCCCAGTCTCCAGACCCCTTTGGGGAAACCACTAAAACATTAGTCCACGAAGAGCAGTGTCCATTGATAAACATTCTCTGCTTTCTCTCACTCAACCATCCTTTTATCCATAACAGCAACTTTCCCTTACTGAAATCCAAGTATATGATACACAAAATTATTTTTTTGCATCCAGTTCCTTTTTTATATCATTGTAATATCCAATCAAGTTGGTGATACAAGACTTTCCCCTTAACACTCCCATGCTGTGTCTGAACTATAACTGCAGTCTTGTCTAGATGATCCTGTAGTGCTTCTTTAACCAGTGCCTCCATTAATTTCCTCGGGAGAGAAGTTAAACCAATAGGTCTGTAATTACCTATGTAATTTTTTGAGCCCATTTGTGAATTGGGGTCACATTTTCACATTTCCAGTCCATGGGGATCTAGTCTGAGTCCAAGGAGTCCTTATAATTATAGCTAAAGGTTTGCTTACTTCCTTTGCTGCCTCCTTTAATATACCTGGATAGATCCCATCCACCTCAGGTGCCTTTCTTATGTTTAACTTCAGCAATTTCTCCTCTACTTTGCTCTCAGTTATTACAAAATCATTTAGCTCCCTGTCAGAGTTTGATAAACCTCTGGCATTCGCATCCCTGACTAACTCCTCATCTGAGAATGTAGATGCAAAATACTCATTCAGTTTGTCAGCTACCTGAGCTAGGTTCTCAACAGTTGAACCATCGATGTCGAGTAGACCAATCTGATTCATCCCCTTCCTTCTAAAATTTACATAAGTAAAGAATTCTTTGCTGTTTTTCTTTGCATCATTTGACAAAGATTTCTCATAATCTGCCTTCGCCTGCCTAACCTCCTCTCTGACTTGATTACACCCCAGCTTATATCTACCACAGGCGTCTGTGTCTCCTGATAATTTATATGCATCCCATGCATTTTTCTTCTCTACCATGAGTCTGAATAGGTCATCTGACATCCATTTAGGCCTAAACCTTGAACAGTATTTCTTATTGGTATGGAAAGCCTAGTAGCTTCCAAGATAAAAGCAAAAACTCTTTCCTCCACCCCTGACAGTAGTTACATCTTTGAGTAAATCCTATCTCATCAAACTGTGATCACTGCCACCTGGTGGTTCCTTTATCTGCAGATTCTTAATGCATGAAGAACCACTTCTGATAATCAGATCAAGAGTATTATTCCCTCTGGTCGCCTCTTGATATCTGGGAAGTTTAAATCCCCAATTATAAGGCAATCTAATTTACTGGCCCACTATTTCTCTGCACAATTGTACATTGTACCCATCAGAGTCATTAGGCCTATAACACACTCCTACTCTCAATTTCACTTTCCCAGTGCTTATGTCACACTGAACTGACTCAACATTGCACTGTCCACCCATGTCAGCTGGATGCACTTCCCTAGATTTTATGTTTCTTAACTAACAGTATAACCCCCTTCTCCTGTCCTATCCTGTCTATCCTTCATATACAAATTGTATATCCTCAAATTCAAATACTGCATTCCTTATATCTGTGTGATACCACGTTTCTGATATTACAACAATATCCACCTTTGATGTTTTGACCAGCACCTCAAATTCATCAAATTTATTTATTACACACAAGAATACATGCACCTATTGTTATTCTTAGGCGCCTCCTTAGCCAGGTGGGAAGGAGCAGCAGTGCATAGCACACGCTTCTTGATTAGACCGGGGTTCGAGCCCGTCACCACCAAATATGGAGAATGCGGAAAGGTCAGGGAATGACCACCGCATATCCCGGAGCAATATGGCCTTAGTTGCTAATGCTCCTAAAAACAAAAAAAATAACAAATAACAAATATTGTTATTCTTAGCTACTCTAACACAGCCCATGTATTTACTTGTTCCACAATGACTCCCAACAGTCTCTGAAATCCCCAGCAACTTGTTTTCCAAGCTGCTGCTCATTCCAATATATAAGGAGTGCAAGAATCACTTTCACCTCTGCCAGCAGCTACTGTTCAACCTATCACACGATGTATCTCTCCAAGCTAGCAGTTTTCTGACCCACTAAACACTGCCTCGATAAAATCAGCAAATATCCTTGCACCCTTTTTATTTAAGTGTATCTGATACCTGTAGAAGTAGTCTCTCCTGTTAACAAGCACAGACCAAGCTATGAAAAATTCTACCCCATGAACCTTGCACAGTCTCTTCATTTGACAAGACTCTCATTTTATGCTCCCTCTGGGCAGAAATGCAAACACTTTCAAATTCAGCCCTAACTAGCAGTTTTTTTTTTTCAACATTGACTTGTACTTGTTAACTAATCCTGTTAAGTAACTCTTAATGTCATTAGTGCCAGTGTGGACAACAATATCACCTTTTGTACCCTTAAAAGATGATATTTGCTCTGTGTCATCAACTTTTTCTCCTGGCAGACATACCCTGGTCCTGTTCCACCCATCCTTTTTGCGCAATGTATTCTCCATTTACATGACAATAGAGTCACTGACAACATCTAGTTCCTGTGGGACCAGCGCATTCTGCCTCGGGGATTGCCGCTGTGCTGCCTGGTGATCAAGTGCAAGCTCTGACATTGATGAGGGCAGCGGAGAGCTTGATGGGTCCACCCACTTTAAGTCCTTCAATGGCATCCATCCTATTCTTCAAGCTGTCATAAAGGCCAATAACAATGCTGAGTTGGCACTTGATTTCCTCACAATCCTTACATCGAGCACACACAAAGACAATACCTTGCCAAGATATCATGTGCCATTGGCACATGATATCTTGGCAACATCATGTGCCTGATAGCTCCACAAACATCAAAGAAGCAATACATTTTAAAAGACTGTGATTCAGAGTACAACCCCCCCCTCAGTTCTCCCGAGCCACAGCACTCCCACTACCTTGAGCCCTTTGCTTTGCTGCTCAGGTCTGCGGCATGATTTTGATTCAGTTAAAATACAATTAAAAATATTATGCTAAAGCTATGTAAAACTTGATACTGAAATATACAAAGGGTACTAGGAAAGTTTTGCAATATGACGCAACAATGAATCACAGGAAGCTGCTTGTTGCTGCATGTTGAGACATGTTCATACGTGCATAGTAGCCGCCGCGCCAAGTCGATGGGCTCAGTTATTCATTAGTAGTGAGAGGATAAAGTGTTTGCGATGGCATCGTGGTCACGAAATGAGATAAGGACAGTTTTGCGGTATAATTTTGTGCGTGGTTTAACCATAGACCAGTGCTTAGAAGAAATGACTCTTGCACTAGATGATGATTGTCCACATCGTACAACGATATTCAGGTGGTATAGAGAATTCCAAAGGGGAAATTTCACTCTGGAGGATTCTGAGAGGCCGGGAAGGCCACGAACGTCCGTTACGGAGGAAAACGTTACTGCTGTGAGGAAAATGCTTGACAAAAACGCTTGACGAAAACAGGCGAGTGACCTACCAACAGATAGAGGATACTTTGGGCCTAAATGCACCAGCAATTCGTTCGATTCTGCAAGATCATTTGCATGTGAAGAAACTTTGTTCTCTCTGGGTGCCACATCAACTGACTGAAGAGCAGATGACACGACGTGTGACTTGGTGCCGGGAGATGTTAAAAAAGTTTGATAAGGGACAATCTCGGTATGTGAACAACATCGTGACAGGTGACGAGACTTGGCTGTACTATTACGATCTGCCAACCAAGGCTCAAAACAAAGTTTGGGTCTTCGATGATGACAACACACCCGTAATTGTCAGAAAATCCCGATCTGTAAAGAAGAAAATGATAGCTGTATTTTTCAAATCGAGTGGAATTGTGGAACGTGTCGTTTTGGACACGCAGAAGACAGTCACAGCTAAGTGGTATACTGAACAATGCCTGCCTAAAGTCATTGGATCTATGAAGAACCTGCGGCCAAAGTCAAGAATGGACACCTGGTACCTCCATCACGAAAATGCTCCAGCTCACCGCGCCAAAGCCTGCACCGAATATTTGACCACGACAGGACTGAAACTTCTCGAGCACCCTCCCTACAGTCCAGACCTTGCTCCCTGCGACTTTGCACTGTTCCCGCATGTGAAAATGAAGCTAAAAGGGAGGCGGTTTTCCAGTGATGAGGACCTTCTACGGGCTTGGGACAACGAGTGTGCTTTACTCCCTAGTGAAACTTGGCAGAACTGGTTTAAAGATTGGTTTCGGAGGATGGAGAGGTGTATTGAATGTAGAGGAAATTACTTTGAAAAAATTAAATAAACAAAGCTGTATTGCAAAACTTTCCTAGTACCCTTTGTATATATATATATTTCAGTATCAAGTTTTACCTGCTACCTAGTTAAAATTTACGTTTGTAAAATCAAAGCAATTATATTTGTTAAGCTAAAATTTTATGCTTGTAAAATCTAAGTATTTATAATAACAATGAAAATTAATAAGGTTAATAAATGTAATTGATTATACTGCCTGCTATCGAGGCAGTGTTAGGTGGGTCGGAAAACTGCTAGCCTGGGGTGGTATACAAGGACTAAGAGATTAACAGTAGCCACTAGCAAAGGTGAAAGTGATTCTTGCACTGCTTCTATTGGAATGAGCAGCAGCCCTGAAAACAATATGCAGGGTATTTCAGAGACTGCTGGGAGTCATTGTGGTACAAGTAAACACATGGGTTGTGTTAGGGTAGCTAAGAATAGGAACAGGTGCATGTATACTTGCAGTACACCAATGCTAGGAGTTTGGTAAATAAATTTGATGAATTTGAGGTATTGCTCAAAACATCAAAGGCAGATATTGTTGGGATATCAGAGACATAGTGTCACAAAGGTATAAGGAATGCAGAACTGGAATTTGGGGAGTACAATGTGTACAGGAAGGATAGACAGGATAGGAAGGAAGGAGGGGTTATGCTGTTAGTTAAGAAACACATAAAATAAAAGGAAGTGAAGCCAGTCAACATCACTGGACAATGCAGTGTCGAGTCAGTTTGGTGTGACATAAGCATTGGGAGATCAAAATTGAGAGTAGAAGTGTGCTATAGGCGTAATAACTCTGATGAGTATAATAAGAAACTGTACAGGGAAATAGAGTGAGCCAGTAAATCAGAGAGTCTTATAATGGGAGATTTTAATTTCCCAGATATTGACTGGAATTTGGGGGCTGGTCACTCACACACTAGAAAGGCTTTTGTGGATTTATTCGATGATTGTTTTCTACATCAGCATGTTCGGGAGACAACTAGAGGGAGTAATATTCTTGATCTGATTATCAGTAGTAATTCTTCATGCATTAAGAATCTGTAGATAAAGGAACCACTAGGTGGCAGTGATCACAGTGTGCTGAAGTAGGATTTACTCAAAGAGGTAACTACCATCAGGGGTGAAGGGAAGGGTTTTTGTTTTCGTAATGGCAACTACGGTGGTCTGAGACAGTATTTAAATTCTATACGGTGGGACCAACTGATGCTGTTACCAACAGCAAATTCAAAATGGGAAGCATTCAAACAATTTATCTTGGAAGCCACTAGGCTTTACATACCAACTAAGAAATATTGTTCAAGGTTTAGGCCTAAATGGATGTCAGATGAACTAATGAGACATATGGCAGAGAAGAAAAATGCATGGGATACATATATATTAATGGGTGATATGGAAGCCTATGATAGATATAAGCTAGTCTATAACCAAGTCACAAAGGAGATTAGGCAGGCAAAGGCAGATTATGAGAAATCTTTAGCAAAGGATGCAAAGAAAAAATACAATGAGTTCTTTACCTATGTAAACTCTAGAAGGAAAGGGATAAAGCAGATTGGTCCACTGAATATTAATAGTTCAACTGTTGATGATCCTGCTCAGGTGGCTAACAAACTAAATGAGTATTTTGTATCTACATTCACCCATGAGGAGTTATTCAGGGAGGGGAATGCCAGAGGTGAGTTAAACTCTGGCATGAGCTGGATGATTTTGTAATAACTGAGAGGAAAGTGGAGGAGAAATTGTTGAAGATAAACATAAAAAAGGCACCCGGGATGGTAGTAGTAGTAGTGGCATGTGATGCAAGAAAGCAACTGTTATGAGCTTATGCAGGATCAACCAGGAAAAAAAAAAAAAAAAAAAAATTACAAAATAATCTCCACTAAATATTTGTCCAGTTCCTCCTTAAATTTATTTAACCTATCAAATTCCACAACGACAGATGGAAGTTTTTCCCAACAATTAACCACCCACTGGCTAAAGGAAAATTTCCATACATCTATTCTACATCTGTCCTTCCTGAATTTCAGTTTATGCCCCCGTAAGTTCGTAATCTGAGCAAGTGAAGAATCCCATCAGAATTCAGCATTGTCAACCAATTCAAGGCCTTATGCACCTCAATCAGATCACCTCGCAGGTGCCTAGTCTCCAGCTCCTGCAATTTGCAGAACTTAAGCCTCTCCTGGTAAGTGGATCCCTTCATTCCCCTCACCAATCTTGTTGCCTTTCTCTGTACACACTCAAGCAAATCTACATACTTCCTAAAATGAGGACTCCAGACCTGCACGCACTACTCAAGGCATGGCCTGACCATTGCCTTATACAGAGGAACAATCACCTCCTTTTCCCTGCTAACAAAATTCCTGTATATCATTGACAACACCCCATGACCTGCCCCCCTGACAACCTGTCTGCATTGCTTAGAAAACTTCATCAGACTGCACAATTACTCCCAGATCTTTTTCATTTTCTACCTCCTTAAGTATAGTACCACACAGTTGGTACGTTTCTCTGGGGTTACTTCTGCCCATATGCAGTGCTTTGCATTTTTCAATGTTAAACTTCAGTTGCCACTTCTCAGCCCATCTGCCCAAATTTTCTAGATCCTGTCGAAGTAACACACTGCCATTACTGCCATTAACAACCCAGCCAACCTTTGTATCATCTGCAAACTTCGATACTAAGCCTGATATACTTTCATCAATATCATTGATAAATATACAAAACAACAGTGGACCCAACACCGAACCCTGTGGGACTCCACTAATAACATTAGCCCATGAAGAGCAGCACTCATTGATTGCCACCCTCTGTTTTCTCCCACTCAACCATCCTTTTATCCTTTGTAGCAACTTACCCTAATTACCATTCTGCTCCAATTTGTACAGTAGTCTTCCATGTGCAACAGTCTCAAAAGCTTTTCTGAAATCCAAGTATATGATATCAAAATTATTTTTTGCATCCTGTTCCTTTGTCACCACATCATAATAACCAATAAAATTTGTCAGACAAGACTTTCCCTTAACAAACCCATGCTGTGTCCGAATTATTGCTGCAGTCTTGTCTAGATGATCCTGCAATGCATCTTTAACTAGTGATTCCATTATTTTACCCGGAACAGAAGTTTAAACTAACTGGTCTGTAATTACTCGTGTCAACATTCGATCCTCATTTGTGAATTGGGGACACATTTGCACATCTCCAGTCCGTAGGGACCTCCCCTGAGTCTAAGGATGCTCTCATAATTATGGCTACGGGTTTGCTTACTTCCTTTGCCGCCTCCTTTAAAATAACTGGATAGATCCCATCCACCCCAGGTGCCTTTGTTATGTTTAACTTCAACGATTTATCCTCCAATTTGTTCTCAGTTATTACAAAATCATTAAGCACAAGGTTATCATTACAATTTGATAACCTTGTGGCATTTTCAAACCTTAATAACTCCTCATGTGTGAATGTAGATGCAAAATACTCATTCAGTTTGTTTGCTATCTGAGCAGGATCATCAACAACAGTCGAACCATCGATATCAAGTGGACCAATCAGATTTATCCCCTCCCTTTTAGAGTTTGTATAAGTAAAGAAATCCTTGCTGTTTTTCTTAGCATCCTTTGCCAAAGATTTCTCGTAATCTGCCTTCACCTGCCTAACCTCCTTTGTGACTTGATTACAGACTAGCTTATATATATCATAGGCTTCTGTGTCACCTGATAATTTATATGCATCCCATTCATTTTTCTTCTCTGCCACGAGTCTCATTAGTTCATTTTACAACCATTTAGGCCTAAACCTTGAACAATATTTCTTAATAGGTATGAAACGTTTAGTAGCTAACACTATTAATTCCTTGAATACTTCCCACTTAGAATTCGCTGTTGGTAACATCATCCATTGGTCCCACTGAACAGAATTTAAAAACTGTCTGAGACCACTATAGTCACCTTTACAGAAGCAAAAACCCCTTCCTTTACCCCTGATGACAATTATATCTTTAAGTAAATCACACATCAGTACACTATGATCATTGCCACCTAATGGTTCCTTTATCTGCAAATTCTTAACACATGAATGATCACTGCTGATAACCAGATTAAGAGTATTGCCCTCTCTGGTTGCCTCTCGAACGTGCTGCTGCAGAAAACAATCATCCAATAAATCCACAAAAGTCTTACTAGTGTGCGAGTGACGAATCCATAAGTTCCAGTCTATATCTAGGAAGTTAAAACACCCCATTATAAGATATTCTGATTTACTAGCCCACTCTATTTCTCTGTACAATTGTTCATTGTACTCATTCGAGTCATTAGGCCTATAACACACTCCTACTCTTATTTTGGCTTTCACAGTGCTTATGTCACACCAAACTGACTCAACAGTGCACTGTTCATCTATATCAACTGGATGCACTTCTTTTGATTTATGTTTTTTTTAATTAACAGCATTACACCTCCTCCCTTTCTATCCTGTCTATCCTTTCTGTACACATTGTACTCCCCAAATTCCAGTTCTGCATTCCTTATATCTGTGTGACACCACGTCTCTGCTATCCCAAGAATATCCGCCTTTGATGTCTTGACCAACACTTCATGGTTAATGGGATGGGATCTATCCAGTTATATTAAAGGAGGCAGCAAAGGAAGTAAGCAAACCCTTAGCCATAATTATGAGAGCTTCTTTGGACTCAGAGGATGTACCCATGAACTGGAGATGTGCAAATGTGACCCCAATTCACAAAGGATAATCAAAAGGGCGACACAAATAATTATAGACCTGTTAGTTTAACTTCTGCTCCAGGAAAATTAATGGAAGCACTGCAGGATCATCTAGACAAGACTTAAATTATAGCTCAGACACAGCATGGTTTTATTAAGGGAAAGTCTTGCCTGACCAATTTGATTGGATACTATGATATGGTCACAAAGCAACTGGATGCGGAAATAACTTTGATATCATATATTTGGACATTAGAAAGGCTTTTGATACTGTTGCTCATGGAAGACTGCTGAACAAATTGTAGAAGTGTGGCATTGGAGGCAAATTGCTGCTATGGATAAACAAATGGTTGAGTAGGAGAAGACAGAGAGTGGTAATCAATGGACTGCTCATTGTGGACTAATGTTATTAATTGTTATTAATGGAGTCACTCAGGGTTCAGTGTTGGGTCCATTGTTGTTTTCTGTATTTATAAATGATATTGATGATGATATATCAAGCTTAATGTCCAAGTTTGCAGACGATACGAAGGTTGGCAGGGTTGTTAAGGGCACTAATGACAGTACGTTGCTGCAACAGGATCTATAAAAGTTGAGCAGATGGGCTGAGAGGTGGCAAATGAAGTTTAATATTGACAAATGTAAAGTACTACATATGGGAAGCATTAACCCCAGAGTGACGTATCATCTCTGTGGTACTACACTGACAGTGATAGAGAATGAAAATGATCTGGGGGTAATTGTGCAGGCAGATATGAAGTTTTCTGAGCAGTGCAATCGGTCTGCAAGAGTAGCTCATAGCGTCTTTTCAATGATATACAGGAATTTTTCTAGCAGGGAAAAGGAGGTGGTTGTATAAGGCAATGGTCAGGCCACACCCTGAGTACTGTATACAAGTGTTCTGGAGGCCTCATTTTAAGAAGGATGTAGAGCTGTTGGAACAAGTACAGAGAAGGGCAACAAGATTAGTGAATGGAACAAAGGGTTGCTCTTACGAAGAAAGGCTTAAATTTTGCAAATTACAGTGTATGGAGACTAGGCACCTGCGAGGTAATCTGATTGAGGTGTATAAAGCCTTGAATGGTTTGAGCATGCTCAATGCTGATGGGATTTTTCCACTTGCTCAGATTACGAATCTAAGGGGGCATAAATTCAAA
The DNA here is from genome assembly GCF_048544385.1 of Mastigoproctus giganteus. NCBI lineage: Eukaryota > Metazoa > Arthropoda > Arachnida > Uropygi > Thelyphonidae > Mastigoproctus > Mastigoproctus giganteus. Next base: position 81,960,023 of record NC_143582.1, read on the forward strand.
CTGAGGAAAGACAGATGTAGGATAAATGTGCGGAAGTTTGCCTTTATCCAGCGGGTAGTTGGTTGGTGGAACAGACTTCCATCCTTTGTTGTGGAAGTGGATAGCCTAAATAAATTTAAGGCTGAGCTGGACAGGTATTTGAAACAAACAGAGGGGTGAAATGGGAGTGGTTTTTTTTTTTTTTTTTTTTTGGCTGATGCTGCATAAGCTTGCTTTCTTGTATCATATGCCTCTACTAATGCTAATGCTGTACTGTGTGCTATGCTATACTGTACTGCACTACACTGCACTGCAGCAATAATTCAGACACAAAACGTGTTTGTTAAGGGAAAGTCTTGTCTGCAAAATTTAATTGGATACTATGATGTGGTTACAAAGCAACTGGATGCATAAAAATAATTTCAATATCATATACTTCGATTTCAGGAAAGCTTTTGACACTGTGAATGGAAGGCTACTGTACAAATTGGAGCAGAATTGTATTAAGGGTAAGTAGCTACAATGGATAAAAGAGTGGTTGAGTGGGAGAAAACAGAGGATGGTAATCAGTGGATGCTGCTCTTCATGAACTAATGTTATTAGTGGACTACTACAGGTTTTGTGTTGGACCCAATTTTGTTTTGTATATTTATCAGTGATATTGATGAAAGTGTATCAGGCTTAACGTCAAAGTTTTCAGATGATACAAAGGTTGGCAGGGTTATTATGACGTTATAATGACAGTGTGCTACTGCAACAGAATCTAGAAAATTTGGGCAGATGGGCTGAGAAGTGGCAACTGAAGTTTAACATTGACAAATGCAAAGCACTGCATATGGGTAGTAGTAACCCCAGAGGACCGTACCAACTGTGTGGTACTATACTTAAGGAGGTAGAAAATGAAAAAGAACTGGAAGTAATTGTGCAGTCTGATATGACGTTTTCGGAGCAATGCAGTCAGGCTGCAAGAGGAGGTAATTGAATTTTGTGAATGATATACAGAAATTTTGCTAGCAGGGTAAAGGAGGTGATTGTCCCTTTGTATAAAGCATTGGTCAGGCCACGCCTTGAGTATTGTGTACAGGTCTGGAGGCCTCATTTTAGGAAGGATGTAGATTTGCTTGAGCGTATACAGAGAAAGGCAACAAGATTGGTGAGGGGAATGAAGGGATCCGCTTACCAAGAGATTCTTAAGTTCTGCAAATTGCAGCAGAATTTAAGAATCTCTTGATAAGGCCTTGAATTGGCTGACAATGCTGAATTCTGATGGAATTCTTCCACTTGCTCAGATTACGAACTAAGGGGGCATAAATTCAAAATGAGGAGAGACCGTTGTAGAATATATGTGCAGAAATTTGCCTTTAGCCAGCGGGTGGTTAATTGCTGGAACAAACCTCCATCTGTCATTGTGGAAGTGGGTAGGTTAAATAAATTCAAGGAGGAACTGGATAAACATTTAGAGGGAATGATTGAGTAAACGTGTTCTTTCTTTTTTTTTTTTTTGCTGATGCTACATAAGCTCATACGCTTGCTTTCTTGCATCACATGCCACGATTACCTATTCCGCTATATAGTTTTACATTATGTCTTAGCTATAAGTTACGCTATAACTAACTATAACTAAGGATATAACTAACTTAACATAGTGTTAAGTTAGTTATATCTTAAGCCAAATACAAAAGACATATGCCCAAAAAGTAATTAAAACCTTCAAAATATTTATTTATTATAATTAAAACCCTACACAAAATTCTTCTGCTCTATTGGCTACGCTACAATATTCCCATCAAAACACTGATACGATATGAGTAGAAAGTTGTAACTTACAAAAATCACTAGCTAAATTTAAAGAAAAGCTAATGAATGCGACTAAACCTATTTAATCTATTCGTAAAACACAAATTAATATTTTAACTAATCAAAAATATGAATAAATTTCAAAGAAAACTTATCTGCTTGCAGCAGCTCCAGAAGTGCACGTCTTTGCCATATAGTCTCGTTCCCAGAGACCATATATTTGCTTACTTCCTTTGCTGCCTCCCTTAATGTAATTGGATAGATTCCATCCACCCCAGGTGCCTTTCTTATATTTAACCACAATTTCTCTTCCACTTTCAATGCAAAGATGCTCTCATAATTATGGCTAAGTTTTTGTTTATTTCCTTTGCTGTCTCCCTTAATGTAATTGGATAGATCCCATCCATCCCAGGTGTCTTTCTTATATTTAACCACAACAATTTCTCTTCCACTTTCCTTCCAGTTATTACAAAATAATTTAGTGCTCTGTTTGTTTGATAAAATTCAGTCATCCCCTTTCCTAAAGAATTCTTGATGTGTGAATGTTGATGCAAAATACTCATTCAATTTATCAGCTACTTAAGCAGCATCATAAATAGTTCAACCATTGATATCAAGTGGACCAATATGATTCATCTCCTTCTTTCTAATGTGTAAGAATTTACTGTTTTTCTTTAGCATTAACATTAGCATTAGAATGCTAATTAAAATTGAGAGTAGGAGTGTGCTATAGGCCTAATGACTCTGATGAGTATAATAAGATACTGTACAGGGAAATAGAATGGGCCAGTAAATCAGAGAGTCTTATAATGGGGGATTTTAATTTCCCAGATATTGATTGGAATTTGTGGGTTGGTCACTCACACACTAGCAAGGCTTTTGTGGATTTATTGGATGATTGTTTTCTACACCAGCATGTTCGGGAGGCAACTAGAGGGAGTAATACTCTTGATCTGATTATCAGTAGTGATTCTTCATGCATTAGGAATCTGCAGATAAATGAACCACTGGGTGGCAGTGATCACAGTGTGCTGAAGTGGGATTTACTCAAGGAGGTAACTACCATCAGAGGTAAAGGGAAGGGTTTTTGCTTTCGTAAAGGCGACTATGATGGTCTGAGACAGTATTTAAATTCTATACAGTGGGACCAACTGATGATGTTACCAACAGCAAATTCAAAATGGGAAGCATTCAAGGAACTAATCTTGGAAGCTACCAGGCTTTACATACCAACCAAGAAATATTGTTCAAGGTTCAGGCCTAAATGGTTGTCAGATGAACTAATGAGACATATGGCAGAGAAGAAAAATGCATGCGATACATACAAATTAATGGGTGACGTGGAAGCCTATGATAGATATAAGTTGGTCTGTAACCAAGTCACAAAGGAGATTAGGCAGGCAAAGGCAGATTATGAGAAATCCTTGGCAAAGGATGCAAAGAAAAACAGAAAAGAGTTCTTTACCTATTTAAACTCAAGAAGGAAAGGGATGAATCAGATTGGTCCACTGGATGTTGATGGTTCAACAGTTGAGGATCCAGCTCAGGTGGCTAACAATCTAAACGAGTATTTTGCATCTACATTCACACATGAGGAGTTATTCAGGAAGGGGAATGTCGTAGGTGAAGTAAACATTGGCAGTGAGCTAGATGATTTTCTAATAACTGAGAGGAAAGTGGAGGAGAAATTGTTGAGGATAAACATAAAAAAGGCACCCGGGGTGGATGGGATCTATCCAGTTATATTAAAGGAGGCAGCAAAGGAAGTAAGCAAACCCCTAGCCATAATTATGAGAGCTTCTTTGGACTCAGGGGAGGTACCCATGGACTGGAGATGTGCAAATGTAACCCCAATTCACAAAGGAGGATCAAAGGCTGACACAAGTAATTATAGACCTGTTAGTTTAACTTCGGTTCCAGGAAAATTAATGGAGGCACTGGTTAAAGAAGCACTGCAGGATCATCTGGACAAGAATTCAGTTATAGCTCAGACACAGCATGGGTTTGTTAAGGGCAGGTCTTGTCTGACCAATTTGATTGGATACTATGATGTAATCACAAAAGAACTGGATGCAGGGAATAACTTTGATATTATATATTTGGATCTTAGAAAGGCTTTTGATACTGTTGCGCATGGAAGACTGCTGCACAAATTGGAGAAGTGTGGCATTCGAGGCAAATTGCTGCTATGGATAAAGGGATGGTTGAGTGGCAGAAGACAGAGAGTGGTAATCAATGGACACTGCTCAACGTGGACTAATGTTATTAGTGGAGTTCCTCAGGGTTCAGTGTTGGGTCTATTGTTGTTTTCTGTATTTATAAATGATATTGATGATGGTGTATCAGGCTTAATGTTCAAGTTTGCAGACGATACAAAGGTTGGCAGGGTTGTTAAGGACACTACTGATACTATGCTGCTGCAACAGGATCTGGAAAGGTTGAGCAGATGGGCTGATAGGTGGCAAATGAAGTTTAACATTGACAAATGTAAAGTACTACATATGGGAAACAGTAACCCCAGATCAACGTATCAACTCTGTGGTACTACGCTGACAGTGGTAGAGAATGAAAAGGACCTGGGGGTAATTGTGCGGGCAGATATGAAGTTCTCTGAGCAGTGCAGACGAGCTGCAAGAGTAGCTCATGGTGTCTTGTCAATGATATACAGGAACTTTTCTAGCAGGGACAGGGATGTGATTATTCCCTTGTATAAGGCATTGGTCAGGCCACACCTTGAGTACTGTATACAGGTCTGGAGGCCTCATTTCAAGAAGGCTGCTGGAACGAGTACAGAGAAGGGCAACAAGATTAGTGAATGGAACAAAGGGTTGCTCTTACGAAGAAAGGCTTAAGTTTTGCAAATTACAGAGCCTGGAGACTAGGCATCGCCGAGGTGATCTGATAGAGGTGTACAAGGCTTTGAATGGCTTGAGCATGCTCAATGCCGATGGGATTCTTCCTCTTGCTCAGAATAATCACCTGAGAGGGCATAAATTCAAATTGAGGAAGGACGGATGTCGGATAGATGTGCGGAAATTCGCCTTTAGCCAGCGGGCAGTTGGTTTGTGGAATAGACTTCCATCGCTTGTTGTTGAAGTTGATAGCCTAAACAAATTTAAGGCTCAGCTGGACAGGTATTTCGAACGAATTGAGGGGTGAAATGGGAGTAGTGGTTGTGTTTTTTTTTTTTTTTTTTTTTTTTTTGGCTGATGCTGAATAAGCTTGCTTTCTTGCATCATATGCCTCTACTAATGCTAATGCTAATTAGTTGACGCATATGATGCAAGAAGGCAAGCTTATATAGCATCAGCAAAAAAAAAAAAAAAATCCTTCCCATTTCACCCATCTGTTCACTCTGAATGTTTGTCTACTTCAGCCTTAAATTTATTTAAGCTATCAACTTCTACAACAACAGATGAAAGTTTGTTCCAGCAATCAACTACCCACTGGCTAAAGGCAAACTTCTGCACATTTATTCTACAACTGTCTTTCCTCAATTTGAATTTATGCCGTCAGTTTCTTAATCTGAGCAGGTGGAAGTATCCCATCAGCATTGGCCTGCTTAAATCATTCAATGCCTTATACATCTCAATCAGATCAACTTGCAGGTGCCTAGTCTGCAGATGCTGAAACTTGCAGAACTTAAGCCTCTCTTGGTAAGAGCACCCCTTTGTTCCTCTCACCAATCTTGTTGGCAATCTTCCTTCTCATGCCTGACATCATTTTTGACTTGATTACAGTCTAGTTTATATCTACCATAGGCTTCTGTGTTGCCTGATAGTTTATATCCATCCCATTAATTTTTCTTCACTGCCACAAAGCTCATCAGTTTAACTAGCATCCATTTAGACCTATACCCTTAAGAGTATTTCTTAGTTGGTATGAAAAGACTAGTAGTTTCTATGAGTAATTCCTTGAACGCTTCACATTTAGAATTTGCCAATGGCAATATTAGTTGTTCCAACTGTATAGAATTTAAAAACTATTTGAGACCACTCTAGTCACCTTTTCGAAAGCAAAAGCCCTACCCTTGATAGTAGTTACATCTATAAGTAAATCCCAGATCAGTACACTGTGATCACTGCCACCTAGTGGTCCTTTTATCTGCAAATTCTTAATGCATGGATAATCAATGCTGATCAAGAGTATTACTCCCTCTCGATGCCTCTCTAACATACTGCTGTAGAAAACAGTCATCCAGTAAATCCACAAAAGTCTTGCTAAGCTGTGAGTGGTCAACATACGAGTTCTAGTCAGTATCTGGAAAGTTAAAAGAACCCATTAAAAGACATTCTGATTTACTGACCCACTCTATTTCTTTGAACAGTTGTTTGTTGTACTGATCAGAGACATTAGATCTGTGAGACACTCCATTCTCATTTTTGCTTTCTCAGTGTTTACATCTCACCAAAGTGATGCAACATTGCACTCGCCACTCATGTCAACTAGATGCGCTGCCTTAGATTTTATGTGCATCTTAACTAAGGGCATAAATCACCCCCTTCTATCCTATGGGCTGAGAGGTGGCAACTGAAGTTTGACATTGACAAATGTAAAGTACTGCATATGGGAAGCAGTAACCCCAGATTAATGTATTAACTGCGTGGTACTACACTGACAGCGGTAGAGAATGAAAATGACCTAGGGGTAATTGTGCAGGCAGATATGAAGTATTCTGAGCAGTGCAGACAGTCTGCAAGAGTAACTCATGGTATCTTGTCAATGACATACAGGAATTTTTCTAGCAGGGAAAAGGATGTGATTATCCCCTTGTATAAGGCAATGGTCAGGCCACACCTTGAGTACTATATACAGGTCTGGAGGCCACATTTTAGGAAGGATGTAGAGTTGCTGGAACGAGTACAGAAAAGGGCAACAAGATTAGTGAATGAAACAAATGGTTGCTCTTACAAAGAAAGGCTTAAGTTTTGGAAATTACAGTGTCTGGAGACTAGGCACCTGCAAGGTGATCTGATTGAGGTGTATAAGGCCTTGAATGGTTTGAGCATGCTCAATGCTGATGGGATTCTTCCTCTTGTCCAGATTAATTACTTGAGGAGACAAAAATTGAAATTGAGGAAAGGCAGTTGTAGAATAAATGTGTTAAATTTGCCTTTAGCCAGCGGGTGGTTGATTGCTGGAACAAACTTCCATCTGTCGTTGCAAAAGTTGACAGCTTAAATAAATTCAAGTCAGAACTAGACAAACACTTGAAGTGAATGGAAGGGCAAAATGGGAAGGCTTTTTTTTTTTTTTTTTGGCTGATGCTGTATAAGCTTGCTTTCTTGCATCATATGCCTCTACTAATGCTGATGTTCAAGGAATACTGGTAATCAAACTCCATGATGTATGTATCTTGTTAATTTATTCTAATCATGACTAACAGTTACTACCAAACTGTGCGTGAGATAAACAATTACAAAATGTAAAAGAAGTGTTTTTCTCTAATAATTACAGCTACCTTGAGTCCCAAGTACTGATTATTGGCACATTATAAAGTTGTACCTTATAAGCAGCAATGGATATGGCAAAACCAAACCTTCAGCAAGCTATTTCAAATTAACCAAGTCCTTCCCTAGAAATCAAGTATTCACCAAGTCCTTCCCTAGAAATCAAGTATTCAGTCAAATAAGCCCAAAGATGTAATCCTTTGTTTGACTACAAATTGGACAGACTTACTTGACTCAGTCTCATTTACTCAAATCAGGAAGTTTGCCACGGTATGCCATAGAACTGCTAAATATATCTCAGTCGCTGTCCAGCATATACTCTTGACTGCTCACCTTTCACAAGAGTGCCAAATAATTATATATAATTATATAGCTCTCACGATGCACACCTTACAGTTCATTTTTGGCGATGGACACAATGTAGCTAATATATCCCCTTCCATGATTGATAAACCACAATCCAATATAATGTTAACCATACTGAGAAGAAATTCTTAGTGACTGATTGCACAGATACTGCCAAGAATTTATTTGACTGTAACAGGCATCGATATTTGTACCACACAATTTGTGCAATATAGCCCCAGCATCTCTTGCACCATTAATTTCCTTCCCTACCAGTAAAAGTCCTGTACATCATAGATAAAACACTGTATTGTGTTGTAGCAGCATTCTCTCCTGCAGTATGAACTTCATTTCAGATTCCCATTTACTCCACCTGAGCCTTTTTCGGTGTCAAATGCTTTAAATTTTAATAAAAACAATCAGTATTAAGTAATAAAAAAATAATTTGTAATTACTCCTACCTAACTGTGTAGAACCTTACAATTCCCAGCATTGTATTGTAACTGCCATTTTTCAAGACAGCTAAATAATTTATTGAAGTTTAAGCAGTATACCTTGGTTGTTGTTTCATTGTCATTGAAAAATATAAGAAATAACAAAGGTCTCAGTCCTGAACTCTGTGGAATGTTACATGAGATCCTGGTTCACTCAAAGCAGTAGCTACTTATAATTACCCTTTGTCTCCTGTCACTCAACTAACCTCTTAACCACTGTAGCTCCTTTTCACCAATCACACTTTTTGTTATGATTTATTCAAAAGGCATTTATGTGAGATAGTATCAAAAGACATATTAAAAGACTTTGCTTTCACTTCTTTTCTGATAACCCCATGATTGCTTATCAGATTAATTAAGCATAATTTCTCTTTAAGAAACTCATATTGTAGGTCTTATATAATGCTGATTCTAAAAATTATCCTTACTGTATTCTTAATATTGGATTCCATAATTTTCCTTGCCAAAGAAGTTAAACATATGGGTCTTTAATTATCCATTTCATCTTTTGAACCAACTGTTGATATGAGAGACATTTTCACATCTCCCTTCAAGCTTGAAGGAATGCGGACATGTGAATATTGTTCCAGAAAATGTATTTAGCTGATCAGCTATTTATTTAGAATCACCAGTGATACAACCAAAAATATCTGGTAGGAACTAATATGGTACAGTCCTCTCCTTACACTGTTCACCATTCCAAAAAAAAAAAAAAAAAAATCTTTATTATTACTCTTTGTGAGTACCTCTTCAAAGTCATCTGCATATTATTACTCTTCGCCAGTAACTTTTCACAGTATAAGTTAATCTGTCATAAAATTACTTTTTACATGTCATAGTTTTCAGTGTCTTTTAATAATTTATATTCATTCTCTACAACTATCTTTTCTGTTACTGACTTCATCTGCTCAGTGGGCATCCACTTGGCCTGTTAAATTTTATGATATTTTGTATAGTATGGTTCAAAGCAATACCAGAGTTTTCCATCATATCCATCCCTAGTCCTGAGGGGGCGGGGGGGGTAGACCATTTGTCATTGTGAGAACTCTGCCAGGGTCAACCCAGCCCTTTTCAAGGCAAGGTGGGCTTGCCGAGATTAAATAAACAAAAGTCAGTGCCATTCAATAGATACACACAGTCTTTCCATTTCATTTATTCCCCATCAACCCACATGCTTTTCTTCGTGCCAGAAAGCATTCTACATTTAATGATCTACCATTGACAGGCTGCCCCAGCTTGCCTAGGCTTGACTGGGAGGGCCAGCCCATGAAGGAAAAAAAAGAGGGGGGGGGGAAAGCGTTGTGGAAGAAGGTTCTTGATGGGGGTCAGCCAGCAGCTCTATGGGTTGGTTGCTGGAAGATAAAGGTACAGACTAGAGATAGCTCATAGTTTGGAGAGTGAGGAGTAAAGGATTACCAAAATGTCCACGGAAAAGGAGAAAGGGACACTTGAGAGAGGAGTAAACTGGCAAATAGTTTTCAGGAAACTTGTGTTTCAGGAAAGTTGTTGGAACCTTGTGTTCAAGGTGCTTCAGTTCCAGCAGAATTTCATACTGGTTGCAGAGAACCTCAGTATCAACAGATGTTCCACCCCTTAGGAGGAAGGCAGAAAAAAGGTGTCTCTCTCTCTCTCGGTAATCTCTCACAGAGGCACAAGGCACCCCTGTGACAGCAGAGTGAAGAAGACCCTACCCCAGACTAGAGGATTAGCATAATATTTTGTATATCCAAATCATATATTAAAAAAATATATAATCTTATTAACAGACTTTAATGCACAAGTATATGATTAAACATTACTTTTTCTGAGACTTTGTTTAATGCTTCCATCCATGAGATCTACAATAAAGCATTACAGTTACTATTGTACATTTTTCCATATCACAAACTATTTATTAATATTCAGATCAACTTATCGATAACATTGTGTTTCAAAATTGAGTGAAGTATAAATTCTGTCAATAGAGGGACAGTACTAACTGCAAACAGCAAAAACAGAAAAAAAAACATAATATAGAATTTATTCGTTTTTCTTGTATTGTCCATTGGTATTCTTGCTAAGATATACATTCAGTAACTTGTTTATTATCCTCTAAATAAATTAGCAGGCTTGCATTCAAATGTCAAGTCCTTAACAATATGGTATATCTGCACACCAGTCATGTGATGGTACATACATCATGAGCGAAAACAATTTTGACCCTCCCTGTCTGCATGAGTGGATGCACGCCACAACACCTAGGGGGTGACATCACGAACCAGCATAACATATATAATGACAGCATGGGTAGGGCCTGTCAGTTTGTCAGTACAAAACCCATGAAATGAGGAAAGGGTAGGACATGCTGGAAATTGAATGAGAATGATTTGCAGCACTAGGAGGTAGACCAATATCTCAGAAACTGCAGGCATTGTTGGCTGTTCAAGGGCCGCCTTAGTGAAAGTGTGGTGGCAATGGTGCAAAGAGGGACACATAACCATCCAACAGGCCAGGGGGGGGGCAAGAATTCACGAGAGGCGCCTCCATAGCCAGGTGGGAAGGAGCAGCAGTGCGTAGCACATGTTTCTTGATTAGACCGGGGTTCGAGCCCGTCACCACCAAATATGGAGGATGCGGAAAGGTCAGGAAATGACCACCGCATATCCCGGAGCAATATGGCCTTAGTTGCTAATGCTCCTAAAAACCAAATAACAACAACAACAACAGGCCAGGACAGGGAGACTACTACTGGTTGACAGTTGAAGTGAATGGCAGTTGGCACATGCTGTCTGGGACAACAAATGACTCACGATCTCTCAATTAATGAAAAACTACAACTAGTGTGCACAGAGAAACATTTCTAAGCACACCTTCCAGCAGACACTTTGTGTATAGGCTTACCTGGTAGGAGACCTGTTCATTTGCATCTGTTGACCAACCATCATCAACATCTCTGCCTGCAGTAGGCACAACGGCACTGTTCTTGGACAATGGACAACTGGAAAAGAGTCATCTAGTCTGATGAATCAAGGTTCTAGCTCCATCATACTGATGGACAGATGCATATTTGATGGCAAGCAGGTAAACTGCTGTAACCAGATTGTATGGTTGGATGAAAACAGGCCATCAGTGGTAGTACCATGGTTTGGAGGATGTTTTCTTGTACATCATTTGATCTCCCAACCTCATTTCCAGATCCTACCTCAGCAGACCTTGCCAGATCTTACCTTGTTTTGCCCTACATGGTGACTGTGTAACCAGATGGCACTAGACACAAAAACAACAACAGTGCCCTCATGTCACAAGACCTGCATTGTGTAGGAATGGCCCAAGGATCATGCCCAAGCATTTCGTGTACTCATTGACCACCAAATTCTCCCAACATCAATCACATCAGACATTTTTGGAATGAAGTGGAACACAGCATTCTCCAGTCAATACTAGTGCCTCCCTCCATTGTGAAACTCTGGGACATCCTTTTGTTCAGCTGAGTACACCACTGGTCTCGTGGAGTTGATGCCACAAGCGATGCCTCCAAGCAATTATCGCGGCAAACGACGGCCCAACATGTTATTAGGTAGGTGGTCATAATGTTTTGGCTCATGAGTGTATGTAGTTCATCCCAAAATTTGGGGTCCTCACATTTTTACACACACACACTTGATTTTGACCCCTTAATTATTACTGAACATCAGATATCTCAAGAAAATCTGTTTATTTTGAAAAAAATTTTATACCTAAATTCTGTGTATATGTGACATCCACATACCATACCTGTTGTCCGGAATTCTGGCCAAATTAATAAGAAGTTTCATACTTTACCTTGTATTTCTGCATAAGGTAGATATAATGCTGAATTTAGGAAGCCTGGTGGGACAGTACTGTGTCCTGGGGCACATGACCAAACGTTATTATTGTTCCCGGATCTGCAGCTAATTTTAGGCTCTCAAGACACTGCAACTCAGTACATTCAGTCTTGGGCAGACAGGCACATGTCCACCCACTATAATAGTTGTTTCTGCTGGTAATATAATAGCTTCTTAGCTCATTCCAACTTGACTTATATTTTATAGTTGCTTATATTTACTTAAATATGTATACGTTTATTTAGTATAATTTTCTTTATTTTTCATCCTCTGTTTATTTATTGGTTTATGGTTTGCCCAATATACATGGAAATTGGGTAACTCCTGCAGAAGAATACCAGCAGTCTATTTTGGTAATGTTTCTTCACTTTTGTTGTACAGTTATTTCCACATTTGATGATTTGAAATGCCTCTTATCTTTGTATCATAATTCAATACAAAGGAGTTCTCAGTGAGAGCAAGTGGAAGTTCAAAGGCTTCTGTATATAAGCAATGAACAGGTGATGTCCAGTAAGCTCCTAATGAAATTCTTATGACAGTATGATAAATTGAATCAAACTATCAGAGAAAATTCTGCCTAGTTGAAGTATAAATTAAAGTTTATCTGATTAGATGAAACTGATCTGTTTAGAGCTCAGTACAAATGCAGAAGGGTGTAATGAATCCACCACCATTGACACTAATGACAGTAGTGTACTGTCATTAACTACCCTGCTGATCTTTGTATCATCTGCAGACTTAGACATTAAGCCTGATATACCATCATCGATATCATTAATAAATACAGAAAACGACAATGGACCCAACACTGAATCCCGGGGAACTCCACTAATAACATTAGTCCACGATGAGCAGTGTCTATTGATTACCACTCTCTGTCTTCTCCTACTCAACCATTCCTTTATCCATAGCAGCAATTTGCCTCCAATGCCACACTGCTCCAATTTGTGCAGCATTCTTCCATGTGCAACAGTATCAAAGGCTTTTCTAAGATTCAAATATATGATATCAAAGTTATTCTTTGCATCCAGTTCCTTTGTGACCGTAATATAGTATCCAATCAAATTAGTCAGAAAAGACTTCCCCTTAACAAACCCATGCTGCGTCTGAGCTATAACTGAAGTCTTGTCTAGATGATCCTGCACTGCTTCTTTAACCAGTGCCTCATTAATTTCCCTGGAACCGAAGTTAAACTGAGAGGTCTGTAATTACTCTTCACCATTTGATCCTGCTTTATGAATTGGGGTCACATTTGCAGATCTCCCCTGAGTCCAAGGAAACTCTCATAATTATGGCTAAGGGTTTGCTTACTTCATCTGCTGCTTCCTTTAATAAAACTGGAGAGATCCCAACCACCCGAGGTGCCTTTCTTCTGTTTATCTTCAACAATTTCTCCTCCACTTTGCTCTCAGTTGTTACAAAATCATCTAGCTCACTGCCAGAGTTTTAGGACCCCTCGGCATTCCCCTCCCTGAATATTTCCTCATGTGTAAATGTAGATGCAAAATACTCATTTAGTTTGTTAGCTACCTAAGTAGGATCATCAACAGTTAAACCATCGATATCAAGTGAACCAATCTGATTCATCCCATTCTTTCTAGAGTTTACATAAGTAAAGAACTCTTTGCTGTTTTTCTTTGCATCCTTTGCCAAAGATTTCTCATAATCTGCCTGTGCCTGCCTAACCTGCTTTGTGACTTGGTTACAGACCAGCTTATATCTATCATGGGCTTGCATGTCAAGGAAAGACTTGGCACACCCATCACTAGCAAAGGCAAATCCTCTATACCTTTAAAAATCTGAGACACTGCTAGGACATCTGTTTCACAGCTGTTGACTTCTCCTCAGTTAAACAGATGTCCTATCAGTGTCTCAGATTTTTAAAGGTATAGAGGATTTGCCTTTTCTAGTGATGGTATGTAACTTAAAAGGATGTTAGCAACTGCAGAAAGAACTGTGGATAATGGTATTTGTCTCTAAGTTTGGAGTTTGCTGACGAGGCTAGTGGGAGCCAGACATGTTCAAAGCTGCTAAGTGAACTTTTTTATTTATTGATTTGAAATTATTGTTTTTGTATAACTTTTGATTTAAATTTAGTAGTATAGTTTTTTCGTGATTTGCTGATTAAATTGGTGCATTTATTTTTTACTCTGCCTTGTAATTGCATAGAAAACCACAGTCAATTTCTGCCGGTATTGTATCGATCGTAGCATTCAAATCTGCCGCCATTGTTTTTGTATGTATTCAGCAAATACTGGTAGTTTCTATGTAACTTGTTAACGGATGACCTCTACAATAGAAATACTCTTAACCAACTTGCCATGGATATCAGACTATGTTTTAAAGCATAGTCTGATACCATGGCATTAGACCATAATGTTGTTGTTAAATGAAATTATGGATGATGAAAAAAATCATACATACTGTAACAGAAACAGATAGATCTAAATATGAAGAAGAAGAAATTATTAGCCTTGCCACTGAAATTGAATATCTACAGTATAAATACACAGTATGTAATTCTAAAAGTAGTGAGTAAAAATTCAAAAACCGAATTTAACAAAACAGTGTTGCCAACAACTACAAACTAAATTTTAAAAAGTTTTAAGTGGCAGCCAAAATGCTTATATTTTGGCTTGCCCCTACATTTAAAAAGAAATAAGATAAGCTTAATTTAGGATTCTATTTAGGTTAGATTTATTTTAATTAATTAGCTACTTTTAGTATCATTAATACAGAACTATTTTATATCAACTTTCCACTTGATGTTAATTGACATTTTTCACCATACGTCATAGGGAATTCCTGGTCATAATGGCACAGATGGTCTCCCAGGTAAGGATGGAATACCTGGGGAACAAGGGAGTGCAGGCATTCCTGTAAGTCACAAAAATATTTTGTTTTAAGTGGGGTCTTGTGCATTGTGTCGTATCTTCTGTCCAGGTGTGTGCATTTTGTGTAGATGTTTAATACCTGATTAAAAGTTTATGTATTTCTTTTTCCTTATGTAGAAGTAAATATTTATGTTCAGAAAAAAATATAACAGATAAATATTTTAAAGACTGAAATGGCTTCAATTTTCAAATACTTATTATCTATCTATACATTAAAAGAGTTTTCCTCCTAGTGATATTTATTCAGGCCAATGGGAAAAGAGGGCGGGGCAATTACATCACTTATTTGAGCCAATGGGATAAGAGGGCGGGACAATTACATCACTACAAATGCTCAGGTAAATAATTACATTGGTCATTTCCTGATTAGATTTCGATCAGTGCATTATAATGTTAGTATAATATTATTATACAGATAGCAAAACTATACAAATATTTACAAAAAACTGAACTATTTACAAAATACTAAACTATACAATCATACCTCTACTATATCGGGATGATAGGTGCCTTCATCAGCTGACATTAATATACAAAAAAAGCATTACAATGGAACATCAAATGATGCCAGGCATGGTCATGTTTTAGACAGTGAAGCATGTGCACGAGATTGATGAACGTTAAATGGAAGGAACACACTGAACAAACTACAGCCTTACAGGTAGAAAGCAAAGTCAAGAAAGAAAAGCACCTTTCCTTTTTATTTTATTTTTCCCTAACCCAACTAACCTAACACTCTTTGACCACTTGTGGTATTACTCCTGCCTCCCCATAGTGTAACCAGTAACCTGAGTAGAAAAATCAACCCTCGGGGCTGAAAGGAGTATAAAATTGACTTCACAACTTTTCCACCAGTAGACTAGCATGCTCTAATTTGGAAACGAACAGCAAAGACCATGAAACTTCTCAACCAAAAGCATGAAAAGGACTCTATTTCACAAGATGTTCCATCCTTCTTGATAATTCATTCACTGGAAACTCAACCTCTAAGCAAACTTTCACTATTGCTTGTACTAAGGCAATTGCTGATTATCTGAAAATGGTTAAAGGACTCTAATGTGGGATATCTTCTGATATAAACATCAATAAGCTCATACACCAACCATTAATTGAAATAACTCTTTACTGTGACTAAAATTTACAAATTAAAATAACATATTTACAATAAAATTTAATGTATAAAATAAAATAAAACTGCTATGATACACTATATAAGAATTAAAACTGTGATAAAATAAAATTACCTAAAATAAACTGGATTAAAAGTGATAAAACCTGTAGCTTTCGGAAGCATTAGCTTCCTTCCTCAACAGTAAAAAATCTTCTGGCAACACTTCCTTATATAACAGGCTCACGGTATTTCACCACGTGGTTCCATCGGCGCATGCCGGTGGAACCACGTGGTGAAATACTGGAAGCGGAAATAGCTCGGGAGTGCGGAAAGCAAAACCGTTCATCCGTACTTAGGACAATAGTTTAAAATAGGGGATGCAAACGCATACCCCTGTCCCTATTCATGGTATTGTTGTCGGATGAACAGATTCGCAGGCTCTCGAACCATTTACATCCCAGAATCCATGCGCTCGATCCACAATAACTGCATCCTCTGGGGAGATTTGATGCTGCCTCTCCCAATAATGCTCGGCCACAGCAGACTTATTATAATCAGCGGTTTTTATACCATTTAAATGCTCCCCCAGACGATCCTTTAACTGCCATTTTGTTTCACCCACATAGCATTCCCCACAATCTGGGCATTTTATCCTGTAAACAACTCCACTACTAAAGTCCTTTGCAATTGGATCTTTTATACATATGGATTTGTACCAAATCCATATGTATAAAAACCGCTGATTACAATAAGTCTGCTGTGGCCGAGCATTATTGGGAGAGGCAGCATCAAATCTCCCCAGAGGATGCAGTTATTGTGGATCGAGCGCATGGATTCTGGGACCATAAATGGCTCGAGAGCCTGCGAATCTGTTCATTCGACAACAATACCATGAATAGGGACAGGGGTATGCGTTTGCATCCCCTATTTGGAACTATTGTCCTAAGTACGGATGAACGGGTTTGCTTTCCGCACTCCCGAGCTATTTCTGCTTTCAGTTCTGACCATGCGCCGATAGAACCACGTGGTGAAATATCGTGAGCCTGTTATATATAAGGAAGTGTTGCCAGAAGATTTATTACTGTTGAGGAAGGAAGCTGATGCTTCCGAAAGCTACAGGTTTTATCGCTTTTAATCCAGTTTATTTTAGGTAATTCTATTTTATCACAATGATTTATTACAGTTTTAATTCTTATATAGTGTATCATAGCAGTTTTATTTTATTTCATACATTAAATTTTATCGTAAATATGTTATTTTAATTTGTAAATTTTAGTCACAGTAAAGAGTTATTTCAATTAATGGTTGGTGTATGAGCTTATTTATCATCAAGACGTGAATTTACCTCAGAGGCCTTTTCCAGGAGAAATATCAAATTCAGACAATCAGAACAGTCATTAAAACCGACAAGTTTTTCTGGACTTCCTGTTTACAGTCACTCCTCACACTATCCTAAACACTTCTAAAGTTGCAATGGCAAGTAGGATTTGTTAACCATCTCAGAGGAAGAAATAGTACAAAAGCTGAGAGACAAACAAGTCGTACAGACAAAATGCATTATGACCAAAAAAGATGGCAGCTCTTACATGGAGCATCATACTCACTTTCAGCACTCCAGTTCTATCAAGATAGAACTTGAGGATATTTGTTATGCCAAGTCTGTCCATATGTACCAAATCCAATAAGGTGTTATGAATGTCAAAAATATAGCCATTTGCAAGCAACATGTTGAGGTGATGTAATCTGCCCTTGCTGTGGATCCAAAGAACATAATCAAACAGATTAATTGCTACTTCCCTTGTCTGTCTAAATGGTAAAGGAAATCATTCGGCCTTCTCTAAGATGTGTGAATTATGGAAATTTGGTAAAAGTAAAAAAAATCCAAAAATTCAAAGTGGAAAACAAAGTAACATATCCTGAAGCAAGAAAATAAATCATGTCAACTATTCCTGCACACTCACACTGTCAAATTCTAGAGGTACTGACAACTGCTACAGAACAACTTCTTACTAAACAGATGTCTTAGTTACTCCAAATGTTTCTATTGTTACATGGGCCAGATCAATACTCTCTTCCACCAAGCTAGTGATTTCCTCAAACACAGTTCATGAGAAAACAAACAACCTGATAACTATAGCACCTGAAAAAGAGTCAGCATCACATGAACCAACTAAAATCAAGCACACTGCCACTGACAAGAAACAATCACATTCCACCAATATGGACAAAGATGATCAAACAGATCAAAATATTACAGTACTGATGATCCATACAGAAGATGACATAGATGATGGCTGCCCTCTTCTCAAAAAAACTAAGAACAAACAAACAAAAACAGGACTGATTTATATGGTAACTTCCTCTAAAAACCGTCAGATCAAGCAACAACCATCCAAAACGAAGTAATGCAGAAATTTATACAATGGAATTGTTGAGGATTGCGCAGCATACAGAGACAAACTGGAAGATTTAATAGAACAGTTTGACCCTGTACGAGTATGCCTTCAAGAAACTTAACCAAATCCCTAAATATCTCTTAACCAAACCCCCCAAATAGATACCCCCAAGTAACTATAAATGGTAATTCTCTTCAGAATTACCATTTATAGATATGACAAAAGTATAGAGTTACCATCTAGCGGAGGAATTGCTATTTTGATTTGATATAACATCCCTCCCAGACCTGTACCTCTTCAGACCACCATAAAAGTAGTTGGCAGTATGCATTGTTATTGGGATCACTTTAACCTTGGCTCCTGTATACATTCCACCAAATTTTCAATATCCATGTACTGATCTTGACCATTTAGTAGCTCAACTTAGACCTTATACTTTATATCTTTGGAGATATAAATGGAGATCATCATCCATCATGAGGATCCTTTATATGGATACCAGGAGTTACTTAATAGAGTCTCTTTACTTGATGATTACTAACTTATGCTGATAGACACAGGGTCACACGCCCACATCCATTTCTTAACAGGTACTACCTCTTCTCTGCACATCTCATTGTGCTCCCCCTCTTTCTGTCAGAGTACAGAGTGGTCAGTGCTGAGTGATCCACACAACAGTGATCACTTCCCTATTATCTGTAAAATCGAAAGGCAATTAACCTCTCGTCTCAGGTCACATTATCCAGAACTTTTCTAAAGCAAATTAGAATAATTACAAAAAACTCGTCCAATTTGATAAGCAGATAATTCTATACAAATCTGTTGAAGATATTATGGTGCACATCACTGACCAAATATTAGCAGCTTCTACTGCATCATCATCAGCCATTTTCAATCCACTGCATGATGAAGGCCTCTCCAGCAACTTTCCAGTTCCTTCTGTTTTGTGCAAAGGCCATCCATTTACTACCCACAAACTCATGAATTTCATCTGTCCATCTCCGTCGTTGTCTTCCAAGTTTTCTTCTAGTTCCTCTTGGGTACCATTCTGTTATTCTCTCAGTCCATCTGTCATCATGTCTTTGAGCTATGTATCCTGCCCAAGACCATTTTAATTCTTTAGTTTTGATAAGAATGTCCTTTACTTGAGTTTGCTGCCTAATGCATGCATTTCTCTTCTTATCTAACAGTCTGATTCCGAATATAATTCGTTCCATTCTTTGCTGCGTAGTTCTCAGCTTCTCTTCCATTCTTTTGGTCAGTGCCCAAGTTTCACTTCCATGTCATGGTGGGTAGTGTACATTGGTTCATTATTTTACGTTTCAGACAAATTGGGATATTGCTCCTCACTATGTGACCATATTTCATGAATGCTATCCATCTAAAATTTATTCTTCTCTTGACTTCCAGCCTATTATCATTATTACAGCTAATAACTTGTCCTAGATAAGTATATGACTCCATCTTTTCAATTACTGCTCCTTCAATCATTATATCCCTTTCTATGGCATACTTATTCATTATTACTTTTGTTTTAGCCATATTCATCTTTAGTCCAAAATCCTTACTAACTCTGCATAACTGATTAAGATTTTTCTCTAGTTCTTTGGGATCGTGGCTTATGATCACAATGTTATCTGCAAATCGTAAATGGGTTAGGTACTCTCCATTCACATTGACTCCTTTCTGCGACCAGTCTAATCTTCTGAACACTTCCTCGAGGGCAGCAGTAAACAGCTTCGGAGATATTGTCTCTCCTTGTTGAACTCCTTTCTCAATTTTAAATTTTCTACTGTCTTTATCTAGTCTAATAAAGGAGGACGCATTCTCATATATTTTCTTCAAAATCATAATATATGGGGTATCTAAGCCTTGTCTTTCCAGTATCCGAAACATTGCCTTATGCTGTATGGAGTCAAATGCCTTTTCATAATCCACAAATGCCAGGCATAATGGTGTTTTATATTCATTTGCTTTCTCCATTAGCTGTGATATTACATGAAGGTGATCCATATTTGAGAATCCTGTCCTAAAGTAAGTTTGCTCTTTTGGTTGATTCTCATCAAGTATTCTTTGTAATCTGTTAGTAATGACCCTTGTGAACAACTTGCAGTTGTGGGATAACAAGCTAATTTGTCTATAATTTCCAATTTCTGATTTATTTCCTTTCTTATGCAGCAAAACTGATTCCATTATTCCATTCTTTAGGCATCACACCTTTTCTAATGCATTTTGTGAAGAGTCTTGCCAGTTTTTGTGCTATGTCTCTTCCTCCCAATTTTAACAACTCTACAATAACGTCATCTTCCCCCGGGGCTTTCTGATTCTTCATTTTCTTCAATGCATGTTCTACCTTATCAGGAAGGATATCGGGTATATCGTAGGTGTTACTAATTTGGGATCCATCTTCCCCACTGCTGGCATCATTCCCTCACTCCTTGTATAATTCTCTATAGTAGTCTTCTGCTATTTGAATTATGCCTTCTGTGCTATTTATAAGTACACCATCACTATTCTTCAGTTTCAGTATCATTTGTCTTTCTTTATTACTGCTTAATGGCTGCTGATATAAGACCTTTGTTTTCCCTTAATGCTTGTTCTACTTTTCTTGTGTTAAATCTTCTATGTTCTCTCTGAGTCTCCTTCTAATGTCTTTGCAAAACTCGGTATACTCAATTTTCTCCTTGTTAGTGTTTATCTTGCCCTTCATTTGTCGTCTTCGGTTTATCATGACAAGTGTTTCTTGACAATTTTTTTCTTCTTTGGATTTCTTTTTACCTATAGGTTTCTTGTGCTTTATCACTTTCAGAAAGTTGTAATTATCCTCATCGATATTTGGTTCTGAGCTGTGAGTCAGTTTTTTCCTTTCTTTTCTTACATCTATGTCAAGTTTGCACTTCCCTTTCTGTGATCAGTTCCAACATTTACCTTGTTCAGGATGGTAACATCATTCACAATATATCTTCTGTTAGTGAGGATGAAGTCGATTTCGTTAGTTGTTAATCCATTTGGGCTCTTCCATGTCCACTTTCCGTTCATCCTCTTCTTGAAAAAAGTGTTCATTACTGACAATTCTCGAGATTCTGCAAATTCCACAAGTCTTTCACCTCTTTCATTGCTTTCACCAATTCCAAAATTTCCTATAGTTCCTCTTTCTGCTCTGTTTTGTCTCTTTCCAACCTTAGCATTGAAGTCCCCCATAATGATAGTGTAGTGGGTTTTCTTCTCATCTAGAAGATTCTGAATTTCGGTGTATATTTCTTCAACCTCTTCATCATCATGGCTGGATGTTGTTGCATAAATCATTATAACCTTTAGCTTGTACCTCTTATAAATCCTGAGTCTTGACACCCTTGCAGATATACTTTTGAAAACCAAAATGTTGTTTTTTATATCTTTATGGAGCAGAAAGCCAACTCAACTTTTGTTCCTTTCACTGTTTCCATTGGTGTACAGCAGATTTCCACTTGATAAACTTATAAGTGATTCATTTCTTCTTCTTGTTTCAGCAAAACCAATGATATTCCAATTCACATTTTCTAATTCCTTTTCCAGCTCTAATATCCTGTCTTCACCGATGAGTGATCTTGCGTTGTAACAGGCCAAGTTCAGTTTCCGTGCATGGCAACCTGGTCGTACCCAGAGAGTACTCTGGGTACGACCAGGTTGCTTCCACTCTGGGTACGACCAGAGTGGAAGCAGTACTCTGCTTCCACTCTGATCCTCTCGCTTCCTTAAGAGGGGGAATGAAAGCCACTGAGTACTGAGGGCCATTTGTTTCGTTGTGCTGTCATGTGTGCTGGAGGGTTTGGTCTTTTCCTCTTCACGCTGACCAGGCGTCTTGAAGAGAACCACTCTACACATTTGTTGCCACCTAAGTGACATGACAGGGCTTACCATCAAGAAGGTATACATGAGTGGATTTTAGGGAGGCAAGCCAACCGGACTTCTCCTAAATCTTCTGATATAGAAAGATATTGGATCCATCAGTGTTTTAGACTGTCTGATACACACAGAATGCCTGTTCTCCTCTAAGCCCCTGCAGATGCTACTGCAGTGATACCAAAATCGCAAACTAACGGACGATGAGTCTGCAACCCTTGGTGAAATAGAGATTGCTTCTTTGCCAAATCACAAGGATGCAATCTAAAAAATGTTAAACCTTGGAATCAATTCCGCAAATGCCTCAATACAGATAACCTCATCAATTACAAGGGACTCAAAACTGAAGCATGACAAGTGACTAGGAATGCCAAACAAGATTCTTGAAAAAAATTTGCTTCTACTATTACCAAAGACCCAGATCCATGGCTATTCTAGAAATTAATACAAGCTTTGAATGGCAAATATCAGAGGACTCTGTCACCAATTCTTCATTGGAGAAATAATAATCAATCTTCCCTCTGCTGAAATAGCAGATGCCCTAGCCAATTCTTTCTCTGAAATAACAGCTTCTACTAGATATAACTCATATTTTCAGATTATTAAAACTCATGTGGAATGGCATAAGATCAGTTTTGCTACCACCACTTCTTATCCATATAACAAACCTTTTACAGAAGAACTCAAGGAATTCTTATGTAATTCCTCTAGCAGAGCTGCATGACTAGATGTTACACCTAAATGAAAAAATGCCTATAACTCCATACTGCTTTTAGAATTAGCATTAGCATTAGTAGAGGCATATGATGCAAGAAAGCAAGCTTATGCAGCATCAGCCAAAAAAAAGAAAAAAAAACAAAAAAAAAAACACTTCCACTTCACCCCTCCGTTCGTTCGAAATACCTGTCCAGCTGAGCCTTAAATTTATTTAGGCTATCAACTTCCACAACAAGGAATGGAAGTCTGTTCCACCAACCAACTACCCGCTGGCTAAAGGAAAATTTCCGCACATCTATCCTACATCTGCCTTTCCTCAATTTGAATTTATACCCTCTCAGGTGATTATTCTGAGCGAAAGGAAGAATCCCAGCATTGAGCACGTTCAAACCATTCAAGGCCTTATACACCTCTATCAGATCACCTCGCCGGTGCCTAGTTTCCAGACACTAATTTTCAAAACTTAAGCCTTTCTTCGTAAGAGCAACCCTTTGTTCCATTCACTAATCTTGTTGCCCTTCTCTGTACTCATTCCAGCAGCTTTACATCCTTCTTGAAATGAGGCCTCCAGACTTGTATAAAGTACTCAAGGTGTGGCCTGACCATTGCCTTATACAAGGGAATAATCACCTCCTTTTCCCTGCTAGAAAATTCCTGTATATCATTGACAAGATACCATGAGCTACTCTTGCAGCCTGTCTGCTCTGCTCAGAGAACTTCATATCTGCCTGCACAATTACCCCAGGTCCTTTTCATTCTCTACCACTGTCAGTGTAGTACCACAGAGTTGATATGTTGCTCTGGGGTTGCTGTTTCCCATATGTAGTACTTTACATTTGTCAATGTTGAACTTCATTTGCCACCTCTCAGCCCATCTGCTCAACCTTTCCAGATCTTGTTGCAGCAGCATAGCATCAGTAGAGTCCTTAACAACCCTGCCAACCTTTGTATCATCTGCAAACTTGGACATTAAGCTTGATATACCATCATCAATATTATTTATAAATACAGAAAACAATAATGGATCCACACTGAACCCTGAGGGACTCCACTAATAACATTAGTCCGTGATGAGCAGTGTCCATTGACCTTTTCTACCATTGGATCTTTAGGGAAAATGACTATCCATTGTTTTCATGTTCACTTGTTTTAGCCTTTTCAAAGCCAGGAAAAGACCACTCTTTGCCAATTAACTATATGCTAATCTTGCTTACTAGCTGCTTAGGCAAGACCCTAAAAAAATGGTACATTGGATGTACCAATTGGAGGTTCACATGGATTTTAGACTCACAAAACATCATGTGTGTTCATCAGTGCATTTTCAGAAAGAACAGACCCACTTTAGATGTCCACATCAGAACTGGGGCTAACATTCAAAATGCTTTTGTAAAGAAACAACATCTGATTAAGCTATCTCCAGATATTGTCAAAGGCTTTGATATCACGTGGAGTTATGGCATACTTCAAGACTTGTGCAATATAGTCTTAAGAGGATACTTGCCCCAGCTGGTTCCAAACTTCATCCATTATAGGACTTTTCAGGTTCATTATCAGGGCTCATTTTTCTCTCTGCACTACCTGCAGAAGCGACTTGTTCCAGTAATCAATGACTTGCTGGCTAAAGCAAAACTTCCTACAATCTAGTCTGAATCTTTTCCCCTGTAATTTGAATTTATAGCACATAGTACTAGAGCTCTTTATAACAATGAAAATTCCACCTTCATTCATTTTAACCCCCTTGGAGCCTTATAAACCTCATCAGGTAATCTCTGAAGTGCGTTGCCAACTCTGTAAGCCACATAATCGGAGTCTTTCCTCATACAGTTGCCCTTTTGCCAATCTCACCATGTGAGTTTCCTGTTTTTGGATCCTTTCAAGAAGCTCAGTAAATTTTTACAGATAAGGTCTCCATACTTGGACACTGTATTCCAATTGTGGTCTTACAATTGTTTTATACATTGGAATTATGACCTCCCTATCGCTAGATAATGTTTGCTGAATCATCACTGGGACACCATGTGCTTTAGTGGCTGCCTGTTTACACTGCTCAGAAAACTTCCTATCTGCCTGTATTATAACTCCCAGATCCCTTTCTGCCTCTACTGTTTTTAATTCAACCACACTAGGCACATGATTTAGTCTAGGAGTTGCTATTTCCCAAGTGTAAGACCTTGCATTTTGTTGGATTAAAATTTAGCCCACCATTTTCTGACCATTCTTGAATCCTGTTCAAGTCATCCCGAAAGAGTGCTGCTTGGGTCTACCAATCTTAATCATCTACAAATTCTGACATCAAGCCCCCTATCCCATCGTCAATGTCATTTATGAATATCAGAAACAACCAAGAATCGATACTTGGGCGACTCCACTTCTAAGTTTACACCCAAGTTATTGCCACCCAGCAATCCACTTTGGCATTTTTCCAGTAATCCCAACATGTTCCAGCTTATACAATAACCTCTCATGAGGGACTGAGTCAAATGCTTTGCTAAAATTCAAATAAACAATGTCGAAATTGTTCCCTCCATCCATCTTATGAGTAACTGTGTCAAAACAGCTTAATAAGTTAGTTAAACATGAATTTTCCTTAATAAAACCATATTGTGTGTTGTTATTCATAATGCCATATCCATCGAAATGTACCTGGATTGCACTCTTAATCATTGCTTTTAAGATTTTCCCTAATTCTAAGAGCGAAGGTGGTTCTAAGAGTGAAGTTTACCAACTTCGCTGTTAGAACCACCTTCATGTAATGGATACGTTGGTACTTCTCCAGTCCAAAGAAATCCCTCCCGAGTCCAAAGATGCCCTCATAATTAACTTCAGTAGTTCAGTACACTCCCTGGTAGCCTCCCTTTGGGAGCCTTACTTGCCATCATGCTCAAACTTTTTTTCTAATAAATAGTCATCTGCAATTTTGAAATCCCTAATTTCATATGACACAGCCTCACTTGCATAGCCTCTTCATCATTAAGGGTCTTTCTTTAGTAAAGACAGATGCAAAGTACCTGTACAATTGATCTGCAACATCTCCTGGGTTGTCTAATGTTTCCCACACCCATCAGACTAGGGTCAGATCTGATTTGCTTTTTTCTTTCTTGTATTCTTTTTGGAATTTTTTATGTATGTAAAATACATAAAAAATTCTGTCTCCATGTATTTCTTTGCTCTCTTAGCCAGTGCTTTCTCATATGCAGTCTTGGCCTCTCTAACGTTATATGTAGTACTATTATAAATCAACTTGTAACTGTTATAGGATTCAATACTTTTTCATCTCTTTGTAACTGTCCCATGCTGTTTTTTTCTGCTCTGTTAGACCAGCCAGTCCTGCATTCATCCATTTCGGCACCATCCTCATGCACTATTTTCTTAATGTTATGTTTCATTCATGGCTTCTGTGATTTTTGCTTTAAAGGGATTCCATGATCAAATATATTCTCCCTCACTCTGCAATCTGCCCATTTAATAAATGCCATATAGTGCCTTAAACTATAACAGGTCCCCCTTCTGAAATTAAAACCCATGCTTTTACCTTTAACTACTGCAACACCTTTCTTCATCCTCCAACTAATGACTGCATGATCACTACTTGCCAGTGGTTCCTGTACTTATGATATAAGTCCCATGATATCATCTGGTTTTTGAATATGGTGCAGTCAAAAATATTCTCACCCCCAGTATTTTTTCTAACATGCTGGTACAAATAATAATCATCTAGTTTATTTAAAAAAAATTTTTCCCCATGGTGAGTTTCTCTCCCACATATTCCAATCAATCAATCTAGGGCAGATTGAAGTTACTCATAATAAGACATTCATGCCTTCTTTCCTATTCCATTTGCATGTAGAGAGATTCTTGTCATACTCTTCACAATCTTGTGGTTTATAGTTTATCCACTCTCTTTAAACCTTTGCTTTCAGCTAATTCACGCTACACAGATTGTATGCTTCCAGGTGTAACTTCTGGCTGATCAAAAGCTCTTTTCACACTCAGTCATGCTTTGGACTGAGTGCGTGGTTCCCTGTCTTTCCTAAATAAGTTATATGTATTATATAAATATAGATTACTCCACTCTCTTTATACCTTTGCTTCCAGCTAATTTACACTACACCGATTCTATTCTCTCAGGTGTAACTTCTGACTCATCAAAAGCTCTTTTTGCGCTCAGTCATGCTTTTGACTGAGTGCGTAGTTCTCTGACTTTCTTAAACAAGTTATATGTATCATAGTAGAACTCATCATTTGCAATTTCTGGATGACACCATGTTTCTGTTAGCCCTACTATGTCAGCATTAATTATTCCAATCAGGAGTTCAAACTTTACCATTTTATTACTCACACTCCTTACATTACTGTAGACACAGTTAAGACTAAATATTTTTCAATAATATACTACCCTGATTAATAGATTAACAGTAGCCGCTGGCAGAGATTAAAGTGATTCATGCACTGTTTCTACTGGAATGAGCAGCAGCCTGTAAAACAAGGTGGGGGGTTTCAGAGACTGCTGGGAGTCATCCCAGAACAAGTAAATACATGGGCTGTGTTAGGGTAGCTAAGAATAGTAACAGGTGCATGTATACTTGTGTGTACACCATTGCTAGGAGTTTGGTAAATAAATTTGATGAATTTGAGGTGTTAGTCAAAACATCAAAGGCAGACATTGTTGGAATATCAGAAATGTGGTGTCACACATATATAAGGAATGCAGAATTGGTATTTGGGGAGTACAATGTGTACAGGAAGGATAGACTGGATAGGAAGGGAGGAGGAGAATGCCATTAGTTAAGAAACACATAAAAATCTAAGGAAGTCGATCCAGATGACATGGGTGGACAGTCCAATATCGAGTCAGTTTAGTGGGCCATAAGCACTGGGAAAGCAAAATTGAGAGTAGAAGTGTGTTATAGGCTTAATGACTGTTGAGTATAATGAACAACTGTACAGAGAAATAGAGTGGTCCAGTAAATTAGATTGTCTTATAATGGGAGATTTTAATTTCCCAGATATTGACTGGAACTTGTGGGTTTGTCACTCGCACACTGGCAAGGCTTTTGTGGATTTATTGGATGATTGTTTTCTACAGCAGCAGCATGTTTGGGAGGCAACTAGAGGGAGTAATACTCTTGATCTGATTATCACTAGTTATTCTTCATGCATTAAGAATCTGCGGATAAAGGAACCACTAGGTGGCAGTGATCACAGCGTGCTGATGTGAGATTTACTCAAAGAGATAACTACCATTGGGAGTCATCATTGTCAAACTAATAGAGCAAGCTTATCTGCGAAAAGATCTAAACCTCCCAAACACTTCCCAAATCTTTTCACAAATATACATGGTCTCAATTCTAATCTCAACGATGTCCATTTCCACTTGCAATCTGCCAAACCCCATGTACTTTTTCTGACAGAATCTCAGTTGTCGGTTGATTCAACTACTGCCCATCTCAGATGCCCAAATTATTCGCTGTATGATTCCTTTTGCCTCAAATGTAGTACTTGTGCATATGTCCGTTCTGATATTCCCTGTCAGAGACTTGGTAATTTGGAATCTCCTCTCTTCGATCTTCTCTGGCTTAAAATCTCTCTACCTCATGGTGTCAAATTCATCTGTTATCTCTACCCTTCTCCCAACTCCACTAATCACTTGGAGCTCTTTGACTTCCTCTCTTTGCAACTTGACTTTCTCCAGTCTAACTTTCCTAACAGTGAGGTAATTTTTCTTGGTGATTTTAATGTTCACAACTCCAGCTGGCTTCCGTTTTCTAGTCACACCGACCCAGCTGGTCGAGATGCTGAGGCTTTTGCAATTACTAATGACCTTTGCACAGATTGTTCATTTACCTACAACAATACCGGACAATCGTAATCATACAGCCAACATGCTTGATCTTTTTCTCACAAACAACCCTTCTAAGTACACGGTCGAAGTGAGAGGTCCTTTAGGCACTTCAGATCACAACTTGGTGATTGTCTCTTCTCCAATGGAGCCTTTATCTCACGGCTATTCCCAACTTTGTGTTGTTTGGCATTACAAGAATGCAAAATGGGATGACCCTGTGAGATTTCTTTTCCTTGATCGGGTTACTGTTTCAAAACTTCTGATGTCAATGTTTAGCTCAGATCATGTCAGTGGAATTATTCTTGTAGGAATGGAATCCTTTATTCCCACACTGCACTTTAAAAGCTGATCCTTTAAATAAACCTTGGTTTTCCAATAAATGTGCTAAGGCTTTTCAAGAGAAGAATGTTGCATATCATAATTGGTTTGTTTCTAATTCTCCAGTTTCATTTTCTACCTACACCAAAGATCGCAACAATTTTAAAGCAGTTATTAATCAGTCCGAACTAGATTTTGAACATGCTAAGCATAGAAAACTTGCTTCTTTCCCTAATGGTAGACGAGCAGTCTGGTCTCTTGCCAAAGCTATTGGCCACAACTTTTGCCCATCTCTGCTCCCACCTCTGTCCAAACCAGATGGTTCTGTTGTCACTTCAGCCAACGATAAAGCTGACCTGCTAGCATCCCATTTTTCTTCCAACTCATGTATTAATGATCTTGGTAAAACACCTCCCACCATTCCCAACACGCTCCATTCAATGCCTCCTATGGTTTTCCGTCAAAAGGATGTCAGAAGGATTATGACGAATCTTGATGCTAAGAAAGCTCCAGGTCCTGATGGTACTTTTTCACTTGTCCTCAAAACCTGTGCTCCTGAACGTACTCCTATTCTTTGCCGCCTTTTTTCACTTTCTTATTCCAAAGGTATCTTTCCTTCTGCTTGAAAATTTGCTTATAGCCAGCAGTTCCTAAAAACTGTGAGAAATCCCTCCCATCCAATTATCGTCCCAT